>NC_068918.1:40876342-42136342 GCF_023091745.1 Budorcas taxicolor
TCTTTGGTGACTTTAATAATTGTTTAAAATTATGATTTGGAGCAGTGTGCTACAAGCATTGTAACTCTGCATATTCTAGGGCTCAGATGTTCTTTTAGAATGTGTGATTTATAGTCAGGTTTTTAATTTAAAATATTTTACTAGGCCTTCTATTTTAATCAAATGTAACACTTACTTTGGTAGACCTTCAATGAACTCTTTGATGCTCACAAAACAGAAAGTGATATTTTTGCTATAGTCTCCAAAGCTGAAGAATTTGATCAAATCAAGGTAAGATTACTTAAAGCTTGAATTAAGTGCATATATCATATATGTGCATTTATAAACATTTACAATAAATTGTTATTCCTGATACAATGTAAACTATATGACACTTCACATTTTGAGTACCAGCCATGTTGTTCCATTTGTCAACAATGTCCAGTATTATAGATTTTGATAGTATTTCATACCTGACACCATTCTTTGCTCTCTATTGCAAATCAAATACAATTTAAGTAGGTTTTATAGTAATGAAACTATCGTAGAATTTAGTGTGTAGATTTTGGTTTATTTGCAATGTAAGGTTCACTGAAGAAAATATAAAGGACATGCATGATTCAGACTTAGATATGAATATTTCTGTACTCATATTGTAATTTAATCTTATTAATAGTGAAAACTTTAATGCTTTGAATCATAGTACTTCACACTTTTAAGCTGTGAATGTGTTATACCATATAAAAATATATGACTGTAATGAATGCATTTGAAGATAATTCAAGTTTGCTGTAATCCATTTGGGCAGAGGTTTTACTCTGGTCAAATAAAAAATGAAATCTCATCAATAGAAGGATGGTGAGGTCAGAAGATTTAATTTTTGTGGCATATCAAGTTTTTATATGTCAATGGCAACTTTAATATTAGTGATGAATAATAAAATGTAGTTGTATCAGCCTCAAGGTAGTTTTTCATTGTATTTTATTAGTTGCCTATGAAAAAATTGCTTTTATTTTAGTACACAAAAGAAAAATGTTGAGTAATAACATGGAAACTTTTAGAACACATGCAGTATGGTTTAATTTCAGTGTAAAAATGTTAAATAAGTCAGCCCAGATAATTCTATAAAATCATGATTCTTCCAGGTCAGAGAAGAGGAAATAGAGGAGTTAGATGCCTTATTAAGCAATTTCTGTGAACTCTCAGCTCCTGGAGGTGTAGAGAACAGTTATGGGAAAATAAACATTTTACTTCAAACATACATCAGCCGAGGGGAGGTGGACAGTTTCTCCCTCATATCAGATTCTGCATACGTTGCACAGGTAAAAATATTGCTCCCTTTCTGTTTTATCTTCCTTGATTACTTTTAGAGATTCAAGGAATTAATTCATGCTATAATGTATTGCTTCATGAACCTGTTCTGTTTAATCTGTATGTCTTTTATTCCATTTTGTGCTATTAGATCAGGAACAGAGGTTAGATTTGGTGGTTATTTCAGCTTTTTTTTTTATGTTGCTTCTGTTTATATTTTAGCCTGTAAAAATATCAGTATCTGATTATTTTTCTGTTTTAAATGGTCAAGTTCATTTCTTTTACTTAGAGCAATAGTACAAAAATATTTCAAGCAAAAAGAAAACATTATGGAAACTTTGTAGCTTTTTTCAAAAGTTAGAAATATAAACAATTGTTTTTAACCATTAGACAGAGTTTAATAAATGTACCTCATATCATATATTCAGTATGATATATCATTTATTTTAAAAAAGTGATCTTCCCTACTAAGCTGATTCTTATAAATTGAGGGCTGAAAGAAAATTAATCCATAAATTGCCGCTCATTAAATATTTAGTTTTTAGAATTATCATAGTATAAAATGTTGTAATATTTATGTTTTTATATTTAAGACCTGATACAATATATAAAGTAGATTTGTGTGTGTGTGTGTGTGTGTGTGTGTGTGTGTGTGTGTGTATATACCTTTCAGATGAGAGGTTTTCCTTCTAGGGAGAAATATTTACTATTTCTCAAAAATACTTTTTTCATTTTTGAGTAATGCCTCTTGTAGGTTAAGCAGAATAAAATGTTAATCATCCTTTAAATATAGAAACTATTGCATTATGTGGTTTCTTGTGTAATTTTGTTCAAAGACTTAATATAGAAAAAGTGTGTTTGTGTTAAATGAATTACTGTTAATAACTATGTATACACCAGAGTGCTTTGAAATAACTGTAAACATGAAATATTTACAAACGTAAACCAAGATACATTAGCAAACAATTTGAATGAAATGCAGTAATTTAATCGAAGTAACCAAGAAACTAGCTGATGACTTCAAATATAAAGTAAATATGGATGTGGTGAAAACATCTTTTTTTCATTTTGCAACTCATATGTTTCTGCCATGGAAAAATATATGTATTCTTGAAAGCCTAAAGCTCTACAAGGAACCATTGTTTTTAAAGTCTTTTGTTTTACCTGTTTTTCTGAAAGATAATATATTGTCATTTTATATATCTAATGGTTTTGTATGGAAATATTTAATGATTTAATGAAAAGGCAAAGTTTTACTGCATTCTGGATGGATAATCTGACCACATTTCTGCTTGATTCAAGATTATGAAGATATTATCAGAGATTGATTTACAAATTGCTTTACAGTATAAAACTCATGGTTTCCTCATGATTGGTACCCAGAAAGTCAGTCTCAGAAGGTTGAGGATGTATCTCAAGGCATCCCTGGTTCTTCTTAAATAGCTGCTATTGCTTTATCATTCTTGACTACGTTAAAGAAATTTTGTTGAGTTTGGGGGTTTTTTGTTTGTTTGAAGTTTAAGCCATTACTAGTTCTACAAGCACTGTCAGATCTGTAAAATGGTACTTCCTTCTGTACTCCTGAAGCTTTCTCTCAGCCCTTAAAATAAATCCTTAGTTTTTTTATTCTATGGTGTTATAAAGGAGCCTGTATCTTCTGCATGTTAGAGATTTTGATCATTGTTCCCACCCAATTTGTATCATTCCAGATTAAAATGTCCTATTTGCATTATGTTACACAGAATTTCTCTTTCCGTTTCTTTTAGCTTTTAGGGAACAACCATAGGCTCTGAAATATTAAAACGCATTTTCAAACACAGTTGAAAAAATTAGCCTGACAGTTTTTAGAAGAGCATCTGGGCATGCTGTAGGAATACCTACTTGATAGCTATAATAATAAAAATATTCAATTTATTTATCATTTTAATGCCTAATGAGAGCCATCCTTTCATTTTTGAACGATATTAGAGATAGCCTCACATACTTCTAAATACCATTTGTTTTTAAATTTCTAATACTGAAACAAATAGTCAAATTTATCAAAAGATGAATAATACTCTTTATATAAAATGTAAAACCAAAGCCCTTAACTCTATAATTATTTTTCAATTCATAATTTCAAGCCATATCATGTTTGCCATTTTGCTATTTAAAATCTCACTATTTTTAATATATTTTTATGATTTTGACCAGATTTAATATTCCTCATTTTCAAATTCACATGTTATTAGATATTATAGATGTCTCTAAGTTCATGATTTTTTAAATAATCTTCCATAAAATGATCTGAAAGTTAATAATAGAAGGAAGCAAAACAAATGAAAACTGTGAAAAGGGCCTCAATCATTGTGTCTTTCTGTATGTCTGTGAATGAGGTTTTCCTCAGATCACTGAATTTAGAATCTTGGTGTTAACTTTGTTAATGTTTAGATCTAGCTTTCAGAAGATACTCTGACACCAACTTTCCAAATTATTAACATCACTAAACTTTAGTATCTTCATCTATAAAATCATAATATCAAGACCAGTCAAATGCATTTGTCATAAAAATTAAATGAGATAATACATATAAAGCAGTGAACACATTGGTTTGTTAGGAAGCCATTAATATGGGTAGTTGCACTCATCAATATTATTTGTTGTTTTTTCTCACTAATTGTTCTCTCTGACTGGATCCCAAATCTTCTGCTTTTCTCCAAATAGCTTTATAAATTTGATCATTACACTATGTACCCAAGGACATCCACTGCTGTCTCTTAGACTCTAAATGGTTTCAATAACCTCCTAAATATTTTGCAATATTTGTCTCATCTACTTCATTCCTGTTTAGGGAGATGTGATGTGGAACTTCCTAAGAACTTGGAAATAAAGCTATTCTTGGAGAATTAACCAGAATAACATCCACATAAAAGGATCGATTATTCTTGTGTAAAAGTAATAAAGATAATTAGAAGTATATGAGGATGGATGTTGCCCACAATTAAAGGATGCAGTTTGACATACTTTTTAAACTGAGTCTGAATAATAATTTCATTGATAAATTAAAAATGACATTAGACCTAACCACCAATCCCCCTTTTCATTCTTCAGAATGCAGCTAGAATTGTCCGTGCTCTTTTTGAAATTGCTTTGAGGAAACGTTGGCCCGCCATGACCTACAGGCTCCTGAATCTTAGTAAAGTCATTGACAAGAGGCTTTGGGGTTGGACTAGCCCTTTGAGACAATTTTCAGTCTTACCACCACACATTCTAACAAGATTAGAAGAAAAAAATCTTACTGTGGATAAACTGAAAGATATGAGGAAAGATGAAATAGGTAAGAAGGAAGCAAAAATGTTTTAATGTAACTGTTACATGCAATTAAAATATTTTTCTTAATGTTACAAAAAGCATTATGAATTTTCATTTTACTAAAGATAAACTTACCATTTTATTTGTTTTTTAATTGATCTAAACTCAAGCAAAATTTAAATTTTTGAAGTTTAAAGTTTATGTAGTTACTCAATGAAATTACTAGTTAAAATGGAGTTTAGGTTGTCATACCCTTGATTATTTTACAGATACAATCTTATATCTGTAAAATCTTATATCTGTTTACAGCTACAATCTTATATCTGTTCACAGCTACAAATAATGAGAATTAGTTAATGACATTTATTCTCAAATTATTTCTTAATATTTAATTCATTTCATTGCCTTTTGTTATGTGTATCAACAGTATTTTAACAAAAACATTATGTCAACAATACACTGTACAATTCTTCAGATTCTAAATGAGCCTCATCATTATATATGTATAGATCTTTAAATACTTTTGGTATCAGTGTGTAAATAGTATTTGGTCTTCTATGCTTTTCACATAATACTGAAAAATTATCCCTGCATGTCTTGCCATGTGCCTTAACATTCTGTTGAACAAACATGGATTAGGTAATGTTTCAGATTCTGAATAGAATAAGCTTTACGCATTAAGGGAAGCAGGCTGAGGAGAAGAGGGGTTTGGCAAAAGGTTCATAGATACAAGGAGAGGCTGGGATAGTTATTTCCCCTGTGCAATAAGAATACTTGTAAGATGGAATGAACAAAGGGAGATATCAATAAAAATAGAAATTGAAAATATGAACTAGAAAGTTGGGATTACTCGCGTTTTCTAATGTAAATATTTTATTAAAATAAGAGGAATCACTTTAGTTTCAAACTTTAGTGTACCTAAAACATTTTGGTTTACTTATAAATGTGCTTTAAAAAGATTATATTATGAACCACCAGGACACATAAGAAATACTGATCCTATTAAAAATATAACCTATTTCCACTTAGTCGCTTGAATTAGAGTAGGAAAATGTTTCTAGGCAGTCACGTCTGTGATCCCCCCAACGCCACCCTGGTGCTTTCATGCATATCTATATTTCAGGATCTCAACATTTAAAATATGTATATATAAGTGGTTAATTTTGTTCTAGATTGGCCATATTTTATATTTTATCTGTGTTTCCTGGAAGTAGGCATGTAAGTTAGTTGTGTTTGATTACTAAAGCATTTTCCATCATGGTTATAGAGTTCTGAAATAGGCCTTGAATAAATTAATGACTGTTTTCACAAAATACTAAATATTTCTATAATGGGTCTTAGACTGACTAGGAGAAAAGTAGAACTGTTTATAGTAGTTTAAAAACTATCAAGTTTCAGTAATTTTAAGAACCCTGTTAATAGCTGAAAAAAGAAAAAACCCTGACACTGGTTTTCAGAGCTATGAATTGCTAATTCAAGTTAACTATTAAAAAATATTCAAACATGCCAGGTCAAGAATGTCAACCATTCTACATAGCAAATTATAAAACAAGCAATAAAATCACCTTCTCTGAAATCCCATTTACAAGTCAGATTTTATTGCTTTTTTCCTGTCTGGACACATTTCTTCTAACTGATGTTTTCCCTGCAGGTCACATTCTGCATCATGTGAATATTGGGCTCAAGGTCAAACAATGTGTTCATCAGATTCCTTCTGTAACGATGGAGGCATCCATTCAGCCCATCACACGGACTGTCCTCCGAGTGACGCTTAGCATCTCTCCTGATTTCTCCTGGAATGATCAGGTAGACATGGAAAACACCTAATTCTGCCTGCATTAAGGAAAAATGTCTGTACTCCAGGTTCAACTACACCTCCCTACATCTGTCCTCAAGGCATATAGAAAATCCTTTAAAAAGAATATACATTGAAGAATCATTTAAAACATTATAGTAGTATTTAGTCTCATCCTCAAGGTAAGCATGTGGTATAATAGATGAATAATACGTCAACCAATGAGACACCGTCAGAGATTTATAGGAAACCTAAAATTTCACGTGAAACAATGGTATAGTGGTTTCAACTCCCTAGCGACTTTGCTTAATTCTATCCTCTTTCATTTTTTTTCTAGCTCTATGTACTCTGTCATTTTAACGTACTTAAAATTCAAGATTCTTCATGCTAAAAGAGCCCTTTTAAAATCCTGATGTTTCTCAAACTATCATTCGCTTCTTCACTATTAGACTTGTAGAAGGAGTAATCTACATTTACCGCCTGGTCATCTGATTCCCACTGAGACAACTACTTCAGTGATCACCGAAGACTGATTGCCATAATAAATAGCCTTTCCTTAGTTATCTTCCTTATTTCCATGAACATTAAGTGCTATACATTGTCCTTCTTGCAAATGTCCTTCTTTGGCTTCCATCCCTTTCCTATTTCTGTTTTTACCCCTACTTCTGTACTTTCTTCTAAAACTTACCTGTGACTCTGTGTGTGTGTATATATATATATACACACACACATACACACGTTGAAAATCCACTCTGGATCCTCTTATTCAGGCAGTAATTCTTTGTGTGTTAGCTGCTCAGTCATGTCCAACTCTTTGCAACTCCATGGACTGTAGCCTGCCAGGCTCCTCTGTCTGTGGAATTCTCCAGGCAAGAATAATGGAGTGGATTGCTATTTCGTTCTCCGGGGGATCTTCCTGATCCAGGGATTGAACCCGGGTCTCCTGCATTGCAGGCAGATTCTTTTACCACTGAGCCACCAGGGAAACCCTCAATAACTCTTAAGGTCTATCTTTGCACCAGTCACTATGCAAAGAGTACAGTAGAAAAGAGATTGTAGGTACAGACAAGCAAGTGGCAGTCCTTTCTTTCAAGAGGCCAGTGGGGAATGAAAATCAGTAAATGTAGTATAGCAGTGCCTACTTTATAAGGTTCTAGTTAAGTGTAAGTAAATATCGTCTGCATATTTACAATATTTGTCATAATGTCATCGTCTGTGTGACATTAGTACCTCTTTAAAGTGAATGCATTTTACTATACCCAACCATAGTCCTAACTGAAATCAACCATTGGCCTTAAAGTGTCCTACCATTCATTGTTTCAGTTTCCTCATCTGTAAACATGTATTATAATAATAATTATCTTTCTCACAGAATTTCTGTGAGGACAAGATGAAAGAAAATTATACTTAATATTTTTATAAATATAAAATTTATATAAATTACAAGATTCAGTTCAGTTCAGTTCAGTTTAGTCACTCAGTCGTATCCGACTCTTTGCGACCCCATGAACCGCAGCACGCCAGGCCTCCCTGTCCATCACCAACTCCCAGAGTTCACTCAGACTCACGTCCATTGAGTCCGTGATGCCATCCAGCCATCTCATCCTCTGTCGTCCCCTTCTCCTCCTGCCCCAAATCCCTCCCAGCATCAGAGTCTTTTCCAGTGAGTCAACTCTTCGCATGAGGTGGCCAAAGTACTGGAGTTTCAGCTTTAGCATCATTCCTTCCAAAGAAATCCCAGGGCTGATCTTCAGAATGGACTGGTTGGATCTCCTTGCAGAACCATTAGCCACAAACTCTAGTTTTTATATATTGAAATACATAGAAGTTTTAGATTTTTTTACCCTATTTTCTTCTCTTAAGATACATAATAAATCTTCCACAATGCATTAGCAGAATGGAGTACTTAAATTATTTTCGTAGCTGCATTTATCAGTTGGAATACTGTTGGCTGTAAGAAAAGCAAATGTGAGTAGTCTCAAACTGACTTAAGGAAAAGAAGATATGTGTGTGTGCTAAGTCGCTTCAGTCATGTCCAGCTCTTTGCAACCCCATGGACTGTATGTAGCCCACAGGCTCCTCTGTCCACGCTTCTCTAGGCATGAATACTGGAGTGGGTTGTCATGCCCTCCCCCAGAGGATCTTCCTGACCCAGGGACTGAACCTGAGTCACCTGCAACTCCCACAATGCAGTCAGATTCTTAACCACTTGAGCCACCAGGGAAGCCCAAAGAAGATATATCCTCTTACAAAATGATAGGTCCAAGGGTAGAATAGGCCCTAAAGATGACTGAGTCTTCTGTTTAATAATACTGTTCCAGACACAGGATCTTTCCATCTCTTTTCTCTGCTGATACTTTTGGCTACTTCTCAAATGTATTCATGCTTCCTTGTTCGCAGTTAACAGAGAGAGGGAAAAAATACTCCCTGCTTCAGCAGCCCAGAGCATGCACCTTTTCTTCAGCCTGACTGGGCCAGTACTGGCCATGTGCCTGTCCCTTGCCACACGCTCTTGTGAGGGGGATACTATAAACTGATTAGCGTATACTAACCAAAATTACTCTTGGAGGTGGGGTAACCTTCAATGTTACGTGAGAGAGAAAAAGAGATGAACATACTGAACAAGTCTAGGCTTTGTTAGGAATAAAAACAGAAAGGAATGAGAACACAAAATACAATATTTCTATCCAATGGAATATTACCTGTTAGTAAGAAGGTATGTAGTACTGACGCATGCTATGACGTGAATGAAAATGTTATGGCAAGTGCAAGAAACCAGTCGCATATGATTCCATTTATGTGAAATGTCAAAAACAGGCAAATCTATAGAGAAAGAAAATAGACTGGTTGTCAAGAGATGGAGGTTGATATGATGGAAAGATAGTTAGGGTACAAGGTTCTTTAGGAGATGATGAAAATGTCCTAAAATCAGATTATAAAGATGGTCACAAAACTTTGTAAAAGTATTTAAACTATTGAACTGTATACTTTAAGTGAGTAAATTTTTTTAAGTAAATTCCATATCAATAAATCTGTTAAAAAGAGAGAAAGGAATGGGTTCTGGGAATGCTAACAATAGAATCCCTTACTTGAATTAAAATATATAGTATTAGGATACTATTTTCCTTCTAGGTCCATGGGACAGTAGGAGAACCGTGGTGGATTTGGGTAGAAGATCCTACAAATGATCATATTTATCATTCAGAGTATTTCCTAGTTCTAAAAAAACAGGTAAATATGTCTGACTCTATCCTTATTTTGTTGCTATCATTGAAAAGAAAATATCAACTAATTTCTGTTTTTACCTATTTCTCTATAATTTCATAATGTCATTGAAGCTTTATTTATAATGTTTTATATTTCTGTTTGGTTTTAAAAGAGAATAGTGATTAAATGTTATAATATTCATATATTCAGTATGATTTTCATTTGAGAAATTAAATTGTAATCTTTCTAATGGTTTAAGGCCCTAGATTCCAGAGGGGTGGAATGTGTCAAATGGGTGGAATAAATAAAATTTTAAAAATTAAATGAATAAAAAATAACTTCAGGTGTTACATAGGTACAGTATTAAGACTACTGAATACATTCTATAAAAGACATTCTTTTTTAAAATTCCAAAAGAAAGACTCAGTTTAATGGAATTCACTATGATGCTTCATTCCTAATTTCTCTTTTTATCAAAGAAAAAAAAGCTTTAGGCCTGAGTGGACATCTATAGAATTTTATAGCAATATTTTATTTTCATTTCCTTTGTGTTCATGATTCTTTTATTTATGCCAAGTGTCCTGTTATTCCACTTATGGTAGTGAAAGATTTTCTTTAAATATTAAATGAATAATTCGCTAAACATTATGAAGTTAAATACTTGAATGAATGAAGTTAGGGAAATTATGATAATGAGTTAAATTGGTTACTTGATAATACATGATGATATGTGTATGTAAATATTATAAGTTGGGCATATGTTTTTCCTTTTATAATGTCAGATCTCCTCAGAGGATGACCACCTACAAGTTTCTGAAGTATCTGAATATCTCTATTTAGAAATCCAAGATATTTTCTTTCTCTTTAGTACATATTGCTGTAGATACCATTGTTTTTACAAGAGAATAATAAGGCCTCTATGCTACTAGAATAACCATATTCATTCTGTACTTTATTTCACATTAGGTCATTAGTAAAGAAGCTCAACTACTGGTATTTACAATCCCTATTTTTGAGCCTTTGCCTTCCCAATACTACATTCGAGCAGTGTCTGATCGATGGTTAGGAGCTGAGGCTGTATGTATTATCAACTTTCAACATCTGATTCTACCAGAGAGACATCCTCCCCATACAGGTAACATGTGGAGTAGTAACTTGAATCATTGATTTTCCAAAATTGTTGTTTGTAGTTCATGTTGAAAAGTATCTATGCTTTAAAATTGTCTGAATCTAAATAAAAACCCATCTTATTTATCAATATAATTTGAGAAGAGACTTTTCAAAATCAAATGTAGACCCTAATGGAGGCCTTAATTTTTTTTTTTAATTTGAGTTCCAAATACATTAAACTAAGCCTAGTTCAGTTAACAAGAATGACACTTACTGTTGCTCTATTACTGTACCTTCATCTCTATAATCATGATTTCTCAAAAAATAATGAAATTGCAATATCTATTGATCTATTCATTGAAGAAGACTTTTCTGATTTTCTTTCATCAAATAAGCTTTGTGATATGTAGAATCTCAAAATAAAATACTTAAAAATGTCTGGTGCTGTATTTTTTGTTTGAAATGTAGTTGATTGACAGTGTTGTGTCAGTCTCTGCGGGGTAGCACAGTGACTCAGTTATATATACATATATACACTTTTGATATTTTTTCCATTATGGCTTATCACAAGATATTAAGCCTAGTTCCCTGTGGTATACGTTAGGACCTTGTTGTTTATCCCTACTAAATGTAATGATTTGAATCTACCAACCCCAAACTCTCCATCCCTCTCCTTCTCTTCCTTCCCCTTGGCAACCACAAGTGTGTTCTCTGTGTCTCTGAGTCTGTTTCTCTTTTGTGGGTGTTTTAAACATATGCTACCAACCTCATTACTAGGTCTCTATGCTTGCAGTACCTGATTTTAACATGTATTGATGTTATATTTTAATTCTCATTTAATCCCTTCTTTGTTGAGTGGATAAGCATGTTTTACCTTATTTATGTAATTAGCTGATTTTCTGACATTTTTAAATGCAACAAATGTACCACTATGACATATCAATTGATATTAAAAAATATATGATGTAACCTCAATGATTTCTAGTTCTGTGTGGATCCAAGTATATATACAGGCATTCCACTGAGCTCGAATCAGCTAGGAAAAATCTTCGTATTTCTCAGAAGTAAAACACCTTAATTTAACATTGTCAGTGAATGCTGAAATGTTTATTTTTTTAGTGTTAAGAATATGTCTATGCTTTGATTGGCATTACAAGTTAAAAATTCCTTGCTTCTTGATTTTCAATGCTTCAAAACATATCAGTGATTGTAATCTGGTATAAGAAACATACAGTTAGTTCTCAGTCAATTACCTATGTAATAGAGTAGAGCAGTGGGGCAGTGATAGTATTTTAAAAATTAGCTTTTTACTTTTAAATACATTTTTTGAAACGAGAACTCTCCGTACTTTCAACTTTGAAGCTGTACTGTGAAGATCCGACTCAAGATACAGACCACCATGTTCCCTTCTTGATTTTTTTTTCCCATTCTTACTCACTTCACATAAGTAGAATCACACTTCATGGAATAATCCTGAAATTAGCTAACTGATACCTTTCTGGATTATAGGAAAACGAAATGACTGTCAAGTTCAAGGGTATCTAGGTATAACTTTATTTCTCAAAATCATTTTGATTTTCTAATCTCCTGGACTTCTGATGATTTACAGTTAAATCTAGTTTCTTTCCATGTTTCCTCAGCACAGTTCTTATTTACCCAGTCAAGCTCTGATTTAAAACTCCCACCCAAGTTTCTTCTTATTTTATTTAATTTATTTTATTTTCTTCTTAAGTTCATGTTAGTTTGAACTGTCTAGAACAACAGTGCACTCAACCACTGTTTTGTCAATTATCTAACAAATGAAGAGTTATTTGTTCTTGGTAACTGTTCTACTACTAGTTTGCAAGTGGTTTTCCTTCTTCTACAGGTTAGTGTAGATTTAGTTTTCTTCTAAAACATGTATATTTCCATATACCACTCATTCAAATCTCTTTCCTGATTGGAAGATCATTAGCGGTGTCTTAGAGGGAGCTCTGCGAGAAAAGTGTTTAATATGTATGTCAATATCATAATCATGGTAATGGGGAGGGGGGGACGATCTGTAACTAGTACATAAGAATTGGCTAATCCTTTTTTCCCTCTAAAGAATTAAGGATTATTATAATTTGTTTCAAAAAGACAGTATTTTATAACATGCGTGTTCTCCAGTTTTGTATGTACTTGTTGAATCTTTTCAGAATTACTGGATCTTCAGCCTTTACCTATCACAGCTTTGGGCTGTGAAGCATATGAAGCACTGTACAACTTCAGCCACTTTAACCCTGTGCAGACACAAATATTTCATACGCTGTATCACACAGACTGTAATGTCTTACTTGGAGCACCCACTGGATCAGGAAAGACTGTTGCAGCTGAATTAGCCATTTTCAGAGTCTTCAACAAGTACCCTGCTTCAAAGGTCAGTTGGAAACAATCATATATTTACATTCAATTATAAAACATAATTTATAATCTGTAAATTAGCCAGTTCTAAATATACTGGCAGGACTTACTGAATAGATTTGCCACTCCCTTGTGAGTTTTTCAGGGGGGCCCAGATCAATATATGAGTAAATGGCCACAAGAAAATTTATATTAACACTTTGGAGTCCTTTAGTTGGATTTCTAATGTACTTATTGGTGCTTACGTGTCCTTTCCTCATTGTAAAGTATCTATAATTCATAGGAAATTTCATTGTAAGATATGTAGTTCATATAGCCATACTTATAAGAAATATAATGATTCATAATCATTAATCATAATCAAACCCTTTGGCTGTGAAGAAAATGCTAATATTTTAATAAATACAGCTGATTACACACAGGAAATACCAAGGCAGCCTTTATTCCACATTTCTCCAAATGGCCATGCTATTATTAATGTAAATAATGTGTCGAGTCAAATAAGTGTTGATTTTAAGCTTTCTTGAAATGTGAAGTACTCTCAGAAAACTTTTTTTCCAAAAAAGTGAATTTATTTGTTATGATTAGAATTACGTGCTCTTTTCCTCATCATTTGTGATTTTAGAAATGTTTTAACTTCCTTTTTTAATGATTTTCACTTAGTAGCTATTCTTCCCTGCTTAGCTTTATGTTTTCCTACTCTTAAGTTTATTATGTGGCTATGGATCCATTGAAAGTGAAAAACAGTGAAAATGAAAATCACTCAGTTGTGTCTGACTCTTTGTGACCCTCCAGACGGTAGCCTGCCTGGCTCTTCTGTCCCTGGAATTCTCCGGGCAAGAATACTGGAGTGGGTGGCCATTCCCTTCTCCAGGAGATCTTCCCAAGCCAGGGATCAAACCCAGATCTCCCACATTGCAGGCGGATTCTTTACCATCTGAGCCACCAAGAAGCTCAAGAATACTGGAGTGGGTAGCCTATCCCTTCTCCAGGGGATCTTCCCAACCCAGGAGTCAAACCGGGGTCCCCTGCACTGTAGGCGCGTTCTTTACCAGATGAGCTACTATAGAAGCCATTAGGAGACAAATTAACGCAACCAGTAGAGCTCTGTTCTAAATTTGAAACATTTTATAGAGGAAAGGATTTTTTTCCAGTAAGTAATCTGTATGAAAGTTTAGATTATTAAAGACCAGGGTTGTTGTTTTTTTTTAATTTATTTTTGTTTTTTAAATTGTAGAACACCTAAAATGTATGACTGGCATTGGCGTCTTCCATAAAGTCTGCATTAAAATTTAAACAACCAGATTATTTATCTGTATAATTTCAAAATTAGTAGCTTTTTTCATGAAAGAGTTATAACATATATAATTTATTATCTTCTAGTTTTTTAAAAATTTTCACATTATGTTAAAAGATAATTTCATTCTGTGACAACCAAGAGGGGTGAGATGCAGAAGGGAGTGGTGAGGAGGTTCAAGAGAGAGGGCACATATGTATACTTACGACTCATTTATGTTGTTGTATGGCAGAAGCCAACACAATATTGTAAAGCAGTTATCTTCCAATTAAAATTAAAAAATTTTTAATGATAATTTCATTATAAACCACCTAAAGAAAATACCAATGGTGCTTTTTAAAAAATATTTAAAATTTTCTATGTCAGTATTTTTATGATTTGTTACATTCATGTCTTACTTTGGCTAAATGTAGTTTAAGCTAATTAATTTTCCCATTAATTTAAAATTTTAAGTCTTTCAGTATTAAAAGGTACATTTTTAAAGCTACACTTATATTTTGATAAATTTTGTTGAGTTTACCTGTATTTGAAAATGATGTCACTGTTTTCATGAGATCATTTTGCATCCCCTTTTTAGGCAGTGTATATTGCACCCTTAAAAGCCCTAGTACGTGAACGAATGGATGATTGGAAAGTTAGAATAGAAGAAAAACTTGGTAAAAAGTAAGTTCTTCCTTTTTCAGAAGATATGTGATGAATAATTGAAAAGGATCAAGAAATAAAAGATTTGCCTAAAACTGTTGAATGCTTTTAAATGGTTTTCATTGTATTTAAAAGTGTTTTAGTTAAAATGTTATCAATATTCTCACTTGTTTCAAGATTGAAAAATGAAAGCCCTTAATTTACTTATACTTTTATTTGGCAAGAAAATTTTCTCAAAACTTTAGATTCAAAAACAAAAGAAAAATAAGATATGTCTCTATTTTTCTTTCACACACTTCAAAGTAGCTTCCAAAAACTGCTTAGAAGGCATTTTGCATATAAATAATTTACCAAAAAAAAAAAAAGAAAATCATTGGAGAACATGACTTAAAAAAAATTTTTTTTACTATTGACAAGGTTACTTATTATAATATTTTTTTAATAGCAAGATTGCATGTAACCTGAGTGACCGCTGGAGCATCACTAAATATACTATGACACATTCACACCATGCAAAATATTGTCTTACTCTATGAAAAAAATGAATTCTATATACTGAAAAATAGATCTTCCAAGATACTGTTTAAAGAACTGTTTTTAAGTATTCCCCTTTTGTTTTTAAAACTTGATGAAGAATATAACTATGTGTTTGTTTTAGAATGAGAATCAGGTGATGAGAATATCCATTTTGCAGAGACTATTTACTATATATATATATATACTTTGAACCATCAAATATATTACCTATTCAAAATAATAAATAAAATGTAAAAAAATAATAAAAGGAACGTAAAGCTTTGGGAATGCTATCCTTGGAGGAACTAATCTTGATTTTTTTTTTTTTCTGTTTTTTGAATGTCAAAACAGATATAAAAATGACTTCATGGTTACCTAAAATTTGGAGTTAGCCTTCAATTTTCCTTCTTTCTCACAATAATTCTGAGATCTTCTCAGAATGGGAAGACAATATATTTGCCCCAGCTTACCTTGTTTGTGTCCTTATATATTTGAATTTGCCTGTAATATCTAGACAATTTCAACCTAAGAAAAGAAACAAAATTTACACGCAATTATATTCTTAATGAATGCCTCCTTTTGTCTTAATAAGTTAACACTTTCCCTCATTAGAAAGGTGTTTATTCCAACATAAGGAGGAGGTGTGAGTTCACCTCTGTAAAATCACGAAGGGTAGAGACTTTGTAAATATAATGAAAACAAAGTTTGATACTCTTGCATATCTGCATAGAAGTTAGATTTCAGTGATTTGCTTTTATATATTCTTCATTTTATGGGAGGAAATCATCTTAGAATCATTAAGAAATATCTGTTTTGGACTCAAGTCAGAAAATTTCAGAAGTCAAAGGGAGATGAATTAGTTTTAAGCATAATAAAATTGTATTTTGAAGGCCATATTTTGGTTTTCTAAGCTCATGTGTTACCTGAAAATTTTAAGGGATCATTTTTATTCTCCTCCAGAGTTATTGAACTGACAGGAGATGTAACTCCTGATATGAAATCCATTGCCAAGGCTGACCTTATTGTGACCACACCAGAGAAGTGGGATGGAGTCAGCCGAAGCTGGCAAAATAGGAACTATGTAAAGCAAGTCACTATTCTCATCATAGATGAGATCCATCTGCTCGGTGGGTACCACTGCATCTGAATCCAGTTTACAAACTTGGACTCCTCATACCTGCAGCAGCTAGCATCAGGACTTGTTAAATGATTAACGTGCATTATTCCTCTTTCTTAGGGGAAGAAAGAGGCCCTGTTCTAGAAGTCATTGTATCTCGAACGAATTTCATCTCATCCCACACAGAAAAGCCTGTTAGGATAGTTGGACTATCCACTGCATTAGCTAATGCCAGAGACCTTGCTGACTGGCTCAATATTCGTCAGGTATGTGAAAGATGGGTAAACCAGACATTTCATAGTATGGGTTAGGGCCTTATTAAGGAAGCACTAGAATATTATAAAGTATAAAAACTGGAAATGGTTTCTCTCTCATTTTCACTCTAGATGGGCTTGTTCAACTTCCGACCATCAGTACGCCCAGTTCCACTGGAAGTTCACATTCAGGGTTTCCCAGGTCAACATTACTGTCCTCGTATGGCTAGTATGAATAAGCCTACATTTCAGGGTAAGCTTCAGATTTCCTGGGATGAATAACAGCTGTTTTGTATGGTAGCCTTTAAATGCATTCTAAATGTCCTGGGCTTCTTTGAAAGGGTGGTGCTGCTCCAACTTCTACAGATATCTAGAACTATTTACGTTAACTGTTGAGGAATATTAATATATATTGAACTGACTATTGAAAGTTTAATTTCATAAGTGAAAATGTCTTCATAGTAGAATAAATGTATGTACTCTAAAAAAATCAAATTATTCTTAAAATTAATTTATTAAGGTATTATGATAGTAACTTGAGTAAATGACAAGTAGAATATTTATTTTAGACTCATAATATTAATTTTTATCAGAAATCATCTGAAAATTTTCAGTACTTTTTTTGGCTATGTATCTGTTTATGTTTTATTTTTTGTTTTTCCCTTTCTAACAAATTAGGCAGGCAGGAAAGATTTAAGAATAACACTCCTGTTTTATTGAAACATGTTTTCGTGTTTAGGCTGCATAAGGAATATTTATTATATCAATTAAAAATAACCTCCAAAATAAATTCTCTAATGTGAACTGCTGTTGATTGTGAGGTGACAGTTGTGAGGTGACTTTTTAGCTGCTGTAATTAGCCTTATGACAGAAGCAAAGTATTGATTGTGAACTGGAGACCAATCTTGGCAGTTCAGATTATTTACACCTCCACAGAAGCATTGTACAAAATCACTAATGAACAATAAATCTGCCGTGAACTGTTCAGCCACACCTGTTCTTGCAGCAGCAAAAATCCATTAAATGTTTGAAGTTTAAAAAAGAGGCAAATTCATTCATTCATGATTATGTGCACCAATGATACCAATATTGTACTAATATGTGTATTTTAAATGTATCTCTAATATGATTTATCAAAGTATTACCATTTGCATTCTATAAATTCTGATCTACTGTGAATGTGTTAATTTTCCACAGTATGTTTGATAGATTGGTTCCATTTAAGGAATGACTGATCCCAAACCAGTGATTGAAATGAAGCATTTTATATTATGTAAATCAATAGTAAATTAACTATACCTACACTTCTCTAAATATTGCAGAAGTACAGCAGCTATCCTTGTAAACTATTATACCTGTAGTGGATCACTATATTTCTTTGAGTTTACATTTATGATTTTGTGATAGCTTTATTTCTCACTCTTAGGTATAAATATAGCCAAGGTCATGTCAACATTTCCATTTATGAGCCTTGTTCTTTTAGCCCATAAAAAGAAATTCTGCAGCTCACCTTTCAAACAAGAAATTATAAGGAAGTTGTACTTTTTAGTATAAAAATTTCTAATATCTCTGTTTAAAGAGACCTATGTACACATAAGTATAAATTCTCCTTGTGCCATCTTATCAGTATTTTGGAACCAATGCATAGCAAAGAAACTTCAATTCCAGTTAAGTCAAATGATTTGTGTGGCTATTTAAGTAATATTTTTTCAGTCTTATTACCCAGTTTTCAAACTACTCATCTTCTGTGTTTCTACTCCCTATGTGCCATCACCCAGACATGGATTCAAGTATGGTATTTTCTTCAGCTCTCTTCTGCATTCTCTTATCTTCCCACTTTAAACCTTATACTTACGTTTTGGGGAAAACATTTTTCTGACATATCTGATTAATTTATTGATACAAACTCACTTAATTTTTCTATCTACTGGTGACAGGACAAAAATAAAAGGAATTTTTTGTGGCTTTCCTTCAACCCCACCCCTGCCTCAGGTCTTGATTCTCTCTCCAGACCCCGGGACCAACTAACGCTGCAATATCATTGCTTGGCCAAGCAGAAACACAACTCAAAAATAGAAAACCCAACCTAAGACCTAGTATCCCTGTACAGTTGTATCCATATACAGTTGTTTATGGAGAGTCTCAGCTTTTAAGTCTCCTTCCTTGGCAGGTCAGAACTGAACCAGGAGTCAAGATAGTTCAGTCTTCCCTGTCTTGGGCAGAAAATTCCCCTAAGTAGAGACAGCTACCTTTCCTTTCCTATCATTTCTCTAGTATAATGTCAGAATTTCATGACCAAATTCAGAATTCAATTAAATCATTTACATCCTTAGTTTCCATGCATTTATTTGATATCCTAATGAAATTCAGATTCTGGTTTAAGTGGCTTACTATTTTATTTTCTATAATTTTTCAACAGCAATCAGAAGCCATTCTCCAGCCAAACCTGTTTTGATATTTGTCTCATCAAGACGTCAAACTCGTCTTACTGCTTTGGAATTGATAGCATTTCTAGCTACCGAAGAAGATCCAAAGCAGTGGTTGAATATGGATGAAAGAGAGGTAAGCAACATATTTTAATTCTACTTCTTATTCCTGTCAAATTAGTGTGTATTGTAGTATAATGGGAATTACATATATAGTTATGTTTAGTTTTAATCTATTTATTACCGTTGCTGTTGTTTTTAATTCATGCCCAACTCTTTGCAACCCCGTGGACTGTAGCCCACCAGACTCCTCTGTTCACAGGATTTCCCAGGCAAGAATACTGGAGTGGGTTGCCATTTTCTTCTCCAGGAGAAATTCCTGATCCAGGGATCAAACCCATCCCTCCTGCCTTGCAGGCATATTCTTTACCACTGAGCCACCCAGGCTTCCCATTTATTACTGTATTTCTCCCTTTAACTTCATCACCTATGTATATTTTAATATTTGGCTAAGTTTTTTCATAATATTTGAATGTTCACTGCTCTTGAAATTCATAATCAATTTTGCAAAGTTAACTTTGTATAAACTATATAACATGACCATCTTCAAAAACTTAGAAAACACTGATAAGTAAAGCCTATTATTGTCCTTTAAGTAATAAGCATCATTAAAATGTTTTCATATCTGCATAATTCTATTATATGACTATTCCATTGTACTTTTCTCCTATAATTAAATAATCATTCATCTTTATTATTATGGGTTTTTCTTTATTTAGAGTTATTTCCTGAGTATAGACTTATAAATTTAAAATTAATGGTTCAAATAATGTAGCCATTTTTTATAATTTTTCATACACACATAATTACTTTCTAAAAGGGCTGTACCAATTTTGATTATCCCTATTGATGTATGAACTGTCAGCAGTGTATGAGAGTAACAGTCTCAGTATATACTCACTTGTTGTAATTTATTGTTATAGATAAAATGTTCCTTGTTTTAGTGTTTTAATGTGTGCCTTAGTTTTTTTGTAGTTGAACATTTTTTTCCATATATTTATTCTCTTTTGTCCCTTCATTCCTTTGGGTTTTTATCTGTTGCAGTACAGCATTTTAAAAATATATTTGTGTGGGAACCTTACCAAATTGAAATACCATATACCCATGCATACACCCCTAAAACTTTATACAGGCATACCTTAGAGATATTGTGGATTGGGTCCCAGACTACTGCAATAAAGCAAACATTGCAGTAAAGCGAATCACACAAAATTTTTGCTTTCCTAGTGCTTAATAAAAGTTACACTTACACTATACTGTAGTCATCTAAGTGTGCTACAGTATTATGTCTTTAAAAAAGTACATAACTTAATCTATTATAAAAAGACTGTATTGCTAAAAAAACTCACCATCATCATCTGAGCCTTCCATAAGTCATAATTGTAATATCAAAGATCACTGATCACAGATCATCATAACAAATAAAATAATGATGAAAAGTTTGAAATATTGAGGGAATTGCCAAAATATGACACAGAGACATGAAGTGAGCAAATGTTGTTGGAAAAATGGTGTCGATAGACTTGTTCAACATGAAATTGCCACAGACCTTCCGTTTGTAAAGAAAAAATAAAGCCACATTATTTGCAAAGCACAATAAAATGAGGCATGCCTGGTATGAGGCATGTCACTCATGAAGTATGTTACTTTTTTCCATATGTATGTGTTAGTTATATATACATGTATTAACCTTTCATCTGCTTTATTAGTAAATTTTGGTAGTTCACTGAGTGTCTTAGTTTTTTCAAATGGCAGTTTTTGCATTTTATGTGAAACAGTCTGTTAGTATGATTCTTTGTGATTCCTTCCAATACTTCTAAATGTAGGTATTCTCCTGTCTCCTGCCATAGATTGATAGATAGTAATTTTTTCTTTCTTACTCTTTTCTGGTTTTTTAAAATATGTTCCTAGCTGGAGTTATGATTGGAAAAAAGTAGCCGAAATCAGTGATAAAACTGTTGCATTGTCTTCCTTCTCCCTGCGCCTCTCCACTTTTTCATCTCATGTAGCCTGAAGAACAGTAAACACAGTGCTCCGAGCCTACTAGTGCCAGTCTCAACAGTCACATATTCCTCCCCTTCCGTGTCTCACAACTCATTTAGGGTTGGATGGTACTGTGTATATTACAGTCATATGTTAACATTAGTTAACTAGCAACAGTTAACACTTCAAGATGTTCTTATGTAGGACCACAGATGACCTTATTAATCACTAATAAGTAGCAGAACCCAAAATTAACTTCAGTAAAAGCTATCACATAACCCATGAAGTAGGGTAAAAGCTATCATTTATCTTTCAAGTTTCATCATTACTCCTTTAATGTGATTTGTAGGTATATACAAGGTATACAAGATAATTTAAAATCAACAGAATTTTGTCAAAAGTTCCTTATCCTGTGGTATTTACTTATTATGCCCAAATAATGACCCTGTTGTATTTAAACATTATCTTGACTTAAAGGAAATGCTGAAAAATAGATGTATGAAATATATACCTATATACAGTTTAGTTTATATACAGCATCTATCTAGCCTTATTTTCTTTTTGGTTTTGTTTTTTTCCTCTTGTGTCTTATCCCTAACAGTGTTCCTAACGGAGACTTTTCTTTGAAGTCATGGTACAAGGCACCTATTTACATTTGGGGATGTGTGCTCAAAGCATTTTTATGTAAGAACTTTGCCTTTAGCACATATGTGACTCACATGAACCTCAAATGTGAACCTCATGTGCTCTCCCCACTGTAGTTCAACTCTACTATTCTTTATTTTTCATTTAAAGGTGTGAGACCTTAGAAACTCTGAACTGCTCACCATTGTATGAAACTACTTCTCTGTTTTGTTTTGTTTTTTTTTTATCAGCAAAAAATCTATCACCGAGGCTTATTAGAAAGTACAGAAATTACTTACATGGTCTTTGCTGTTTCATATATTTTGTTGCTAAAATAGGCCAGTTGGAAATTATATCATTTCTGGACATTTTGTTTCACTAAGCCCATCTCAAGAATAAGACAGCCCAAGCTTTGTTTTATTCCTGCCACTAAAAAAGCCATCACCTTTAAAGTCAAATTCTCTAAGGGTTTACAACTGATTATTATGCAAATTCATCTGATTATACTAAAACCTAAAGTAGGTTTTCACTGTTGAATCCTCTAAATAAATAGGACGAGAGGCTTCCCTGGTGGCTCAGAGGTTAAAGCATCTGCCTCCAATGCGGGAGACCTGGGTTCAATCCCTGGGTCGGGAAGACCCTCTGGAGAAGGAAATGGCAATCCACTCCAGTATTCCTGCCTGGAGAATCCCATGGACGGAGAAGCCTGGTGGGTTACAGTCCACAGGGTCGCAAAGAGTCGGACACGACTGAGCGACTTCACCTTTCAAGACTTCAGTTTTTGCAAGAGTTACTCTCCATGATATCCTGGCCTAGACGCTTAGTGGCTGCTTCTGGTGCTGCTCCTTGGACAGTGTCCGGTTGGTGTCTGTGGTAGGTCATGAGTTCTCTGGGTAGGACGCTAGGGTTGACGACTTGAGCGTTCACAGGAGGCGGGGTAAGCATGGGAGCAGTTATCCCGGCAGCTGTAGAGTAGGGAGGCCCTGTGGAAGACAATAGCATCAGAATAATTCTTCAGGTGGATGGTATGAAGTCAGGAAGTGTCCCTAGATGTGGAGGTGGGAGGGGAGGGATTCAGGGGAGAGAGGAAAGAAAGCTAGGCAAATCTGAAGAGGACAGAGAAATAATGTGACCAAGGGAGAATATATGTGTTCTATTTTGATTTGAAGCAAAGACAAAAGAAATTATCTTAACCCAGTAAAGCCTCAAAGTAAAGTATTAGAAAGTATCACTGATGTGAAATCATACTGGAGAATGAGAAAACTCTAATAATAGTAATGTTCTTTCATACTTACCATTACGAAGGCTCCTGCAGTGATTCCAAAGGTTTGTGGGCATGTGCTGTTATGCATCTTGGATTTCTCAGTTGGACAGCCACCACTTCCACCACTAACCCCAAATGGTTGGGTCTTGCATCACTCTCTCAAGCTTATTGCAGAATTCATCTTTGAATTGAAGAAAGTAGGGAAAACCTCTAGACCATTCAGGTATGACCTAAATCAAATCCCTTATGATTGTACAGCAGAAGTGACAAATAGATTCAAGGGATTAGATCTGAAGTGCCTGAAGAACTATGGAAAGAGATTAATAACATTATACAGGAGGCTGTGATCAAAACCATTCCCAAGAAATACAAAAAGGCAAAAAAAATAGTTATCTGAGGAGGACTTACAGATAGCTGAGAAAAGAAGAAAAACGCAAAGGAGGAAAGGAAAGATATCCATCTGAATGCAGAGTACCAAGAATAGCAAGAAGAGATGAGAAAGCTTTCTTAAGCGATCAATGCAAAGAAATAGAGGAAAACAACAGATAGAGAAAGACTAGAGAAAATTAGAGCTACCAAGGGAATATGTCATGCAAGTTCAATTCAGTTCAGTCGCTCAGTTGTATCCGACTCTTTGCGACCCCATGAATCGCAGCACAGCAGGCCTTCCTGTCCATCACCAACTCCTGGAGTTCACCCAGACTCATGTGCATCGAGTCGGTGATGCCATCCAGCCATCTCATCCTCTGTCATCCCCTTCTCCTCCTGCCCCCAATCCCTCCCAGCATCAGGGTGTTTTATAATGAGTCAACTCTTCACAGGAGGTGGCCAAATTATTGGAGTTTCAGCCTCAGCATCAGTCCTTCAAATGAATACCCAGGACTGGTCTCCTTTAAGATGGACTAGTTGGATCTCCTTGCAGTCCAAGGGACTTGCAAGACTCTTCTCCAGCACCACAGTTCAAAAGCATGAATTCTTCGGCGCTCAGCTTTCTTCACAGTACAACTCTCACATCCGTACATGACCACTGGAAAAACCATAGCCTTGACTAGACGGACCTTTGTTGGCAAAGTAATATCTCTTGCTTTTTAATAATACTGTCTAGGTTGGTCATAACTTTTCTTGCAAGGAGTAAGCGTCTTTTAATTTCATGGCTGCAATCACCATCTGCAGTGATTTTGGAGCCCAAAAAACAAAGTCTGAAAACAAAACACTGTTTCCACTGTTTCCCCATTTATTTCCCATGAAGTGATGGGACCAGATGCCTGTTTGGAACCAGTCTGTTGTTCCATGTCCAGTTCTAACTGTTGCTTCTTAGGTCAGGTGGTCTGGTATTTCTATCTCTTTCAGAATTTTCCACAGTTTGTTGTGATCCACACAGTCAAAGGCTTTGGCATAGTCAATAAAGCAGAAATAGATATTTTTCTGGAATTTTCTTGCTTTTTCCATGATCCAGCGGATGTTGGCAATTTGATCTCTGGTTCCTGTGCCTTTTCTAAAACCAGCTTGAACATCTGAAAGTTCATGGTTCGCATATTGCTGAAGCCTGGCTTGGAGAATTTTGAGCATTACGTTACTAGCATGTGATACTGTGCGGTAGTTTGAGCATTCCTTGACATTGCCTTTCTTTGGGATAGGAATGAAAACTGACCTTTTCCAGTCCTGTGGCCACTGCTGAGTTTTCCAAATTTGGTAGCATATTGAGTGCAGCACTTTCACAGCATCATCTTTCATGCAAAGATGAGTACAATAAAGGACAGAAACGGTGTGGACCTAACAGAACCAGAAGCTATTAAGAAGGGGTGGCAAGAATACACAGAAGAACTATACAAAAAAGATCTTCATGACCCAGATAACCACGATGGTGATCACTCACCTAGCACCAGAATTCCTGGAGTGCAAAGTCAAGTGGGCTTTAGGAATCATCACTGTGAACAAAACTAGTGAAGGTGATGGAATTCCAGCTGAGCTATTTCAAACCCTAAAAGATGATGCTATTAAAGCACTGCACACAGAATGCCAGAAAATTTAAAAACTCAGCAAGGCCAGAGGACTATAAAAGGTCAGTTTTCGTTCCAACCCCAAAGAAGGGCAAAGCCAAAGAATGTTCAAACTACTGCACAATTGCAGTCATCTCACATGCTAGCAACATAATGCTCAAAATTCTCTAAGCTAGGCTTCAACAATATGTGAACCGTGAACTTCCAGATGTTCAAGCTGGATTTAGAAAAAGCAGAGAAACCTGAGGTCAAATTGCCTACATTTGTTGGATCATCAAAAAAGCAAGAGAATTCCAGAAAAAACATTTATTTCTCTTTCATTGACTACGCTAGAGCCTTTGACTGTGTGTATCACCACAAACTGAAAAATTCTTAAAGAGATGGGAATACCAGACCACCTTACCTGCCTCCTGGGAAATCTGTATGCAGGTCAGGAAGCAACAGTTAGAACTGGACATGGAACAACAGACTGATTCCAAATTGGGAAAGGAGTGTATATATATCAAGGCTGTATATTGTCACCCTGCTTATTTAACTTATATGCAGAATGCCAGACAGGATGAAGAACAAGCTGGAATCTAAATTACAGGGAGAAATATCAATAATCTCAGATATGCAGATGACACCGTCCTTATGGCAGAAGGCAAAAAGGAACTAAAGAGCCGCTTGATGAAGGTAAAAGAGGAGAGTGAAAAAGCTGGCTTACAACTCAGCATTCAAAAAACGAAGATCATGGCATCCAGTCCCATCACTTCATGGTAAATAGATGGGGAAACAATGGAAACAGTGACTATTTTCTTGGCCTCCAAAATCACTGCAGATGGTGACTGCAGCCATGAAATTAAAAGATGCTTGCTCCTTGGAAGAAAAGCTATGACTAACCTAGACAGCATATTAAAAAGCAGAGACATTACTTTGCCAGCAAAGGTCCATCTAGTCAAAGCCATGGTTTTTCCAGTAGTCATATATGGATAAGAGAATTGGACCATAGAGAAAGCTGAGCACCGAAGAATTGATGCTTTCAAACTGTGGTGTTGGAGAAGACTCTTGAGAGTCCCTTGGACTGCAGGTAGATCAAGCCATTCAATCCTAAAGGAGATCAGTCCTGAATATTCATTGGAAGGACTGAAACTGAAGCTGAAATTCCAATACTTTGGCCACCTGATGCAAAGAACTGACTGATTTGAAAAGACCCTGATGGTGGGAATGATTGAAGGCGGATGAAGAAGGGGGCGACAGAGGATGAGATGGTTGGATGGCATCACCAACTCAAAGGACATGAGTTTGAGGCAGCTCTGGAGTTGGTGATAGACAGAGAAGCCTGGTGTGCTACAGTCTCCTGGGTCACAAAGAGTTGGACACTACTGTGCAACTGAACTGAGTTGAACTCAAGCTTCAAGTCCAAGACAGAAACATCTCAGTGCCTAAGCTTTAGTATCTAGCATGCAGCAAGAGTAAGGAATATCTTTTCCTCTTTGGCCTGTATTGAGAGACGTTCAGGCACTAGCTGTCTATAAACAGTGAAGGTTCAGCACAGCCCTTCTGCTGCCCAAATGCATTCATGCACATCCTCTCCAGACCTCCACTTTAAATAAATAAAAATTCCTCCTAACAATGCAGCTCTCCCTCATATAACTAAAATCCACTCATGCCTCCCCAAGGGAGGCAGCTGAAAATTTTATCATTAGCTCCATTAATCCTAGATCTCTTGGTTATCCAGTCACCCTCTGGTTCTTTGGCAAGTCTCTCTAAATGTTCTCTGCTCAGTGTATGAAGTTACCCACAGTCAACTCATGCTATATTTAACAGTGAGGGATGGGGACAGAGACATGAGATTAGTTAAACATGTAACATATTGTTAGTTAAAATCTGTTAGTGCATACATGAGTCAGCAAGGGTAGAGGCCACCATATGCAATTGATCAGAGAGATATCTGTGATTTATTTTCTCTACTACCCATCACCTATACACTTCTTCAGCCAGCCCCTAAGCTAATTAAGATTCTCTGTTCCATGGAGTTACCAAAACCCACATTCCTGAGACATTGAAAGTTGGCTGTTCATATATGTTTAATATAAAGGATTAAAAAAAAAAAAAAGCTTTGATTTATTTTCCAAATGTGAGAAGATTTCTGTGAAGTCCATTCAGAATTTCCCCTCCCCTTGTGGTATAGCAATAGGCCCATGTTTTCATCAGGGTCAGTTACCTAGACTATACCACGACCACATTTTGCTTGCTCACCCTGTAGCATAAGGGCCTCACATGGCCCTGTGGCTCTTTCAACTTCCACATAAATTGTTACATCCCTTGGACGTTAAGTCTGTAATTGAGAATAGCTAGAGGTATAGGGAAAGGAAACAAAAAATTCCCAGGTTGTTTATCAGCTCTGTTTGCAAATGACATCAGCACACTTTAACTGTTTGGTTCCTGAAACTGTATTCTGGCAGTGAGAGAAGTAGTGTCATTTAATGATTACTTAGTTCAGAGTATACACCTCATCCTACAAAATAGCACACCAGCCTCGCCGAGAGTAATGTCTCTCAGCTGCCACTCTGAGTCATTAATCTATAAAGCCAGCTCTTTGTGGGTAATGAGAGACATAGTAAGAACAGGGGATCTCCTGGCAGCCTTTGTCTTATCTTTCTCTATCACATGAGTTCCCCAGTCAGAAGCATTATCATACAGGAGATCATGATAATGTACAAGGCGTTCAGTTATTCTATTCCAACTGAAGCCTTATTCAGTTATCCTGCCATTCAAGGCACTGACAGGACATGATGGGCAGCATAGGAGAATCAAAATCTATAGTGTCCATTCTAGACACCATCTCAAGTAGATGTCCCCTCTGTGCTCGAACGGGTCCAGTATAATTTCAGGTAGCTGTCTGTTCCCATGGGGAAAGTACTTACATGGGCCCAGGCTTTTTTGCGTCGCTCACATATTAGGTGCTGAGCAGCAGCAACAGTGGGTCTGTCCGCCCAAGGAGATGGAAGCCTGTGTTTAGCTCAGGCAGAGCTCATCTCTCCCAGGATGGAGCCACTTAGTACATGAACCATTGCACAAGACCTAGGGCCTGGGAGAGGGGCTGTTGGGTGCCCTCAGATGCCCGCTAGACTGTTAACAGCATTTTCCACACTGCTGTTAACTTTTTGGTAAACATCTTCATGGGATATAGGTAACTGTTTATTCTTGGACCATTTTAAAAGTTCATCCACATAAAACTTCTGCTCTCTTGCCACTTCTTCTCTGGTAGCACTCTTGCCAAGCTCCTGGCCATTTGGCTAATCAGTAACTACAGAGTATAGAGTGGATCATCAGTTTGCTTCATCTCTATTTTACAGTAAAGTGACAGGGAAATACATTACAGTCAACTTTTACTTCTTTCTTTAGGGTCATCCATGAAGTGACCATAATACCATGTCAATGTACTTCCTATAGTGCTACCATCTTGTTCAAGTTCAGTTCAGTTCAGTCGCTCAGTCGTGTCCGACTCTTTGCAGCCCCATGAATCGCAGCACGCCAGGCCTCCCTGTCCATCACCAACTCCCAGAGTTCACTCAAAATCAAGTCCATCGAGTCCGTGATGCCATCCAGCCATCTCATCCTCTGTCGTCCCCTTCTTCTCCTGCCCCCAATCCCTCCCAGCATCAGAGTCTTTTCCAATGAGTCAACTCTTCCCGTGAGGTGGCCAAAGTACTGGAGTTTCAGCTTTAGCATCATTCCTTCCAAAGAAATCCCAGGACTGATCTCCTTCAGAATGGACTGGTTGGATCTCCTTGCAGTCCAAGGGACTCTCTAGAGTCTTCTCCAACACCACAGTTCAAAAGCATGAATTCTTCAGCGCTCAGCCTTCTTCACAGTCCAACTCTCACATCCATACATGACCACAGGAAAAACCATAGCCTTGACTAGACCGACCTTAGTCGGCAAAGTAATGTCTCTGCTTTTGAATATGCTATCTAGGTTGGTCATAACTTTTCTTCCAAGGAGTAAGCGTCTTTTAATTCCATGGCTGCAGTCACCATCTGCAGTGATTTTGGAGCCCCAAAAAATAAAGTCTGACACTGTTTCCACTGTTTCTCCGTCTGTTTCCCATGAAGTGATGGGACCGGATGCCATGATCTTCGTTTTCTGAATGTTAAGCTTTACGCCAACTTTTTCACTCTCCTCTTTCACTTTCATCAAGAGGCTTCTTAGTTCCTCTTCACTTTCTGCCATAAGGGTGGTGTCATCTGCATACCTGAGGTTATTGATATTTCTCCCAGCAATCTTGATTCCAGCTTGTGTTTCTTCCAGTCCAACGTTTCTCATGATGTACTCTGCATAGAAGTTAAATAAGCAGGGTGACAATATACAGCCTTGACGTACTCCTTTTCCTATTTGGAACCAGTCTGTTGTTCCATGTCCCGTTCTAACTGTTGCTTCCTGACCTGCATACAGATTTCTCAAGAGGCAGATTAGGTGGTCTGGTATTCCCATCTCTTTAAGAATTTTCCACAGTTTATTGTGATCCACACAGTCAAAGGCTTTGGCATAGTCAATAAAGCAGAAATAGATGTTTTTTGGAACTCTCTTGCTTTTTCCATGATCCAGCGGATGTTGGCAATTTGATCTCTGGTTCCTGTGCCTTTTCTAAAACCAGCTTGAACATCAGGAAGTTCATGGTTCACGTATTGCTGAAGCCTAGCTTGGGGAATTTTGAGCATTACTTTACTAGCGTGTGAGATAAGTACAATTGTGTGGTAGTTTGAGCATTCTTTGACAAAGCCATTTGAAATTTTTCTTCCCTCAGTCAATTTCACATAAAAGGTACCCCATGGGGCCTATGTGGGTGGACTGAAGTAGAGATGGTATGGCAGGAATAGGCACACACATGGACGGTTCATAGATCACATTTGGTAATATTTTTCCATTGGGTCCTTTTATTTTTACTAATGATGAGTGCTTATACAGCCATATGATTCAGACAACATCCAATGCATGATCAGCAGCTTCAGTTGCCAGTTTACCTGACATTACATAATTAGGAATTCTTTCTCTCCCCTCTCAAAAATATCCATTAAATAATGCTCTCACTTAAATCAGTAGGTAGCTCTTAACAGAATTAGTGAAGCATTCATTTATTTAACGTCTATTTATTGATGGTCTACAACTTACCAGGCACATGCGTTAGCCTTATTGATCCCAAATCTCAAAAAGCTTAAGTAAAGAAAATAGAAGATAAAAATATATACATGATTAAATAAATAGTTGATATCAGTTATCAAAATTGCTATAGAAGAAGGCAACAAGAAATGAAACAGAATAGAGGAATGGGAGGTTCTTCATTAAGTAGAATGGTCAGAGAAGAGTTCTCTAAGGAGATGGCATTTAAGCTGAGCACCAAAGCGTGAGAACAAGCTGGATATGCCAAGAGAGACGATAACAGCCTTGCAGGTGAAGGAACAGCATGTTAAAGGAACTGAGAGACGTTCAGATTCAGCTGGAGCAGAATAAGCTAGGAGGAGGGTGGTACAAGTTATGTTTGAGAGACAAGCCAGAGCCAGCTCATGCAAGGCCACTGACCCATGGTTAAGGAGTTTGGATTTTTATTCTCAGTACTGTGAGAAGACACTCATGTATTCATGTATTAAACCAACACTTATTGAGCTCCTTCTTATGTCAGTTCAGTTCAGTTCAGTCTCTCAGTCGTGTCCGACTCTTTGTGACCCCATGAACTGCAGCACGCCAGGCCTCCCTGTCCATCACCAACTCCCAGAGTTCACTCAAACTCACGTCCATCGAGTCCGTGATGCCATCCAGCCATCTCATCCCCTGTCGTCCCCTTCTCCTCCTGCCCCCAATCCCTCCCAGCATCAGAGTCTTTTCCAATGAGTCAACTCTTCTCGTGAGGTGGCCAAAGTACTGGGAGTTTCAGCTTAGCATCATTCCTTCCAAAGAACACCCAGGACTGATCTCCTTCAGAATGGACTGGTTGGATCTCCTTGCAGTCCAAGGGACTCTGAAGAGTCTTCTCCAACACCACAGTTCAAAAGCATCAATTCTTCGGCACTCAGCTTTCTTCACAGTCCAACTCTCACATCCATACATGACCAGTGGAAAAACCATAGCCTTGACTAGACGGACCTTTGTTGGCAAAGTAATGTCTCTGCTTTTGAATATACTATCTAGGTTGATCATAACTTCTCTTCCAAGGAGTAAGCACCTTTTAATTTCATGGCTGCAGTCACCATCTGCAGTGATTTTGGAGCCCCAAAAAATAAAGTCTGACACTGTTTCCGCTGTTTCCCCATCTAAAGTTCCTGTCCTGTGGGATTAACACTCTGGTGGGAAAGATGGCTAATAAACAAGTATGTCAGATTGTGATCATTGATGTGGGGAGAAAAAATAATCAAAGTAAAGAGTATAGGGTGTGCCGGGGATAGTAGTGAAATGTAGAGTAATGCAAGTTGAGGAGCCCTCCCTGATGAAGGTACTTTTGAACAGAGAAGAACTGAAGGAAGTGAGGAAGCAAACTAAGCTGAATCTAAGGGAGAGGGTATCCCTGGGCTTTGAAGGGATTTACGCTAAATGTTTTAAAATTACTTTTGCTGCTTAGTGGAAAATAGTTTGAAGTGGAAGTATGCTAGTAAAGAATCCTCCTACAATGCAGGAGACCTCAATTCAAATCCTGGGTCTTGAAGATCCACTGGAGAAGGGATAGGCCACCCACTTCAGTACTCTTGGGCTTCCTTGGTGGCTTAGCTGGTAAAGAACCTGCCTGTAATGTGGGAGACCTGGGTTCCATCCCTGAGTTGGGAAGATCCCCTGGGAGACCTGGGTTCGATCCCTGAGTTGGGAAGATCCTCTGGAGAAGAACGGCTACCCACTCTAGTATTTTGGCCTGGAGAATTCCATGGAATGTATAGTCCATGGGGTCACAGAGTCAGACACAACTGAGTGACTTTCACTTTTACTTCACTTTGCTGCTTGGTGGAGGATAGTTTGAAGTGAAAGTATGGATGGAATTAATGATGGTGGTGACCTCGAGGCCACCTAAGAGTGGTAACAATAGGAATTAAAAGATGTATTTGGTTTTGGATTCAGTAGGACTGTCTAATAGATGAGAAATGGTGATTGAAAAAATGAAGAGAATCAAGAATGCTGCCCCAGTTATTAACTCGAAACGTCTGAGTAAATAATAGTGTCTTGTATTGAAATGGGTAGAGCTGAGACTGTAAGAGAAGAAGGCGGAGACAGATTTAGGATGGAAAGAGAAAGACAGAAAACAGATTTGAGCTTTAAAAACAAAAGGAAAGAAAGGGGGGATATTATATCTCTAAGACTTTCAAGCCTGGAGGAGGGCATGGCAACCCACTCCAGTATCCTTGCCTGGAGGATTCCCATGGACAGAGGAGCCTGACAGGCTGCAGTCCCTGGGGCTGCACAGAGTTGGACACAACTAAACTCAGCACAGCAAGACTTTCAAGGAGTTAAATATAGTTAAGTGTGTAAAACTCACAGAGTGAGTGAGGCGAACACATGAACTTGGGAGCATCTGCGAAGAAGCAGCCTTTGAACCCAAGTGAGCAACTGAGACCCTCAGAGAGTGTGGAGCTTAGAAGGCAGGCCTGCGGGACTGTCATTGTGCGCTTATGTAGAAAATGAGGAGCTGGCAAAGAACCCAGAGGTAGTGGCGCCAGTGCGAAAAGATAGCATCCTAAACTCTGTAGGCAAGAGGGGTTCATGAAGGAAGGAGTACTTGACTCCATCAGATGTTAATGGGAGTTGAGTGAGATAAGAACAGAGAAACACTCATGGGATTTAGCACTTGGACATCCTGAACAAACTTGGCAAGTACGGTTAGTGACATGTTGTGAACATAAGCCAGTTTGGTATGAGCTGAGTAAATGGGTGGGCGGGGAAGGAAATGGAAGCAAATAGCATATACAGCTCCTTCTAGAAGCTTTTCTATGTAATTTAATTAATGTTATAATTTAGTACCTAACAAGTATGGTCTGTTGGATTCTGCCAAATATTCTGCAGTCTAGTTCAGCGTGCAGGGTGAATGGTGCTGAGATCTGGATAGTTGCCAGCCTGCTCTGCATGATAAAAGAGCAGAGGGAACACCCTTTCTTCTGAGTGGGTTTCCTGATTGAAAGCTCAGAATACTGTGCTTATTTCATCACTCACACTTTGGATGAGATGCATATCTGGAATGGGAAAACAGAACCCTGGCTGAAGATTAGACTGTATTCTTCAGTCTGTCTCACATTCTCCTCCTCATCTCCTCTACTTATCTATCCGGTTAGCAGCATAGCTAACCCTTTCTTCCTCCCCACTGTTAAATAAGGTCCAGGTAGCTAAAAGAAAAGCACATCAAAGAGAACTACCTTTTTTTTTTTTTTTTCAGTCCTTACATCCTTACAAGTAAGAATGAATTAAACACAATTCTACAATATTTTTTGCCCTAAAGGTCCTGCGCCACAATGTTTGAGTTGTATTCTAAGATCTACGGTACCACCAGAAGGTAGATTCGGGGAAATAATCTGAAGCGGGAAAGGGAATAGCTTTCTGACTATATGAAAGGAATCTAGATGTGGGAACATGAAAATCAGAGTATGGAAGATAAAAATTCCTTGGAACATAGTATTGTTAAACAATACTGTTAATTTGTTAATTCAAATTAATTGGCTATATGACATTGACATGACATTGAACATTATTAAGGAAATGTGCTAATTATAATTTTATACAGTGCTTCAAAGTGAATTCATGAAAACTGCATAGGTGCACAGTAGGAGCACATTCATGAAAAATAGAACTGATGTTATTTCCACATGCCTAGTGGGGGTTCCCAGGTGGCTCAGGGGTAAAGAATCCTCTTAGCAATGCAGGAGATGCTGGTTGGATCCCTGGGTGGGAAGATCTCTTGGAGGAGGAAAAGACAACCCTCTCCAGCATTCTCACCTGGAAAATTCCATGAACAGAGGAATTCCATGGAAGGCTACAGTTCATGGGGTTGCAAAAGAGTCGGACACAGCTGAGCAACTTGAGCACGGATGCACACCACATGCTGAAGGAATTTTTTGATGCTTGAAAATTTTTGTCTTTTTAAGCTAAACATAACTCACCCAACTACAGTACAAGTAAAGCCTTCATAGATGAACTCTAGGCTTATAAAAAATCATCACAAGTTCAGGTTTGGTGGAGTTTCTACTTCTGACATTTTACTGTAGCTTTCTTTGATTCATTTGCTTTTTCATTCAACATATACATACTGACCTCTTCCTACAGGTAAGAATTTAGCACCAGGCTTTGAAGATGGATGTTGAGATTTTTGAAAATCAGAAATTAAGTTGACTGTAATGAGGGTAACCATATTTTCAACTTAAAGGATCTGTTTTATCAAATTAAAATAGGTTTAGTTCATGATACAAAAGTCCCATCCCACATGCTTTCTATTTTGATCAAGCTTCAGACCTCTTAAAGTGAAGTCGCTCAGTCATGTCTGACTCTTTGCGACCCCATGGACTGTAGCCTATCAGGCTCCTCAGTCCATGGAATTTTCCAGGCAAGAGTACTGGAGTGGGTTAAGGACCATCTAGTACAGAAGACTATTAGGCTAAGAATGTTAAGTATCAAAGCAGACATTATCTACAGATTTGCTGAGCATTGGACATTTGAACTGAGTTGGGCCTCATGGAATGTTTGTGTAATTAAGAGCAGCTTCAAGATAGGAGACTTTTCTTTTTTGTTTTGTCTTAGTTGATATCATATATGTCCTATTGACTAAAGAGGTAAAGCTCTTGTTATGCTTAGTAATAACTGATATATTTATCAAGCACTTTAATCATTCCCTAAATGCTTACCTTATCCCATTTAATCATGAATTCTGGGAGGATTGCTCCTGTTATCCCAGTTTTACAGATGCAGGAACTGAAAACTTAAAAGAATTAAGTGACTTGCCCAATAGCACAAAGCAAGGGAGCAGAGCATAGGATAGCTGCAGATCAGAATGGCTATCTCAGAGTTGTGTTTTTTTATTGCCCTGCATAGTTATGGAATCATGGACAGCATGCTGTCTAGAGAAAACGGAACAGTCAAAGTGGGGGGGGGGGGGTGTCTTTTGATAGGGATGGTAGCTAAAATATCAAATGCAAGCAACCAGAAAGAACTGTGCCATTTTCAATAATGAGAGGTGATAGTTTAGAGAAGAATTGTAAGTATTCTTCATTTTGAGCATAGGAGAAGAAATCAACAGTATAAAAGAAATTTGCAAATCATCTGTATAGAGTTTCCCAGCTGCGTGAGTAGGGACATTACTCATGATTTCAAATCTCACCTATTTTTTTCATACTGTTTAAAACAATGAGGTCTAGCCCTCAGCCAAGTGGATGATGTCATTACTTCAAGTAGGTACTTGAAACATCCCTCATTCATGTGGTGGTTAGAGGGTGGCATTGTGGTTGAGAGCATGGACAAGATCCTGGCTTCGTAGGTTCAGGACTGACTACCCGCTGCAAGCTAGTGACCTTGGCCAGGTGTTTCACTTCGGAGCTCATCCTTCAATCTATGAAAGGATGGTAGTAATCCTATCCCAACAGGATTCTTGTAAGGATTAAATGTATTAGTATATTCAATGTACTCAGGACAGACCTAGAACAGAGTTAAATGTTCAGTAAATGTCATTACATTAAATAGCACTTTTTTAAACAGATATTCTTTTGCTGAAAGCTCTATGGTAAAATTTGATCATATATTCATAATCTTTTATTTGTGATCCTTCACAGATTTAATTCATATTAATAGAGTATTTGTTTGCTTAAAATTATGCTGCTTTATATTATAATGCTGTAATGTCCCTTTTATCAGCTTTCTCTGTATTTTGGTTGTCTTTTAACATTTATTTATTTGCTGACTTATTTGGCTGCCTCGGGCCTTAGTGGCAGCATGTGAGACCTTTGCTGTGTCGCGCAGGATCTTTTGTCGCAGTGCACGGACTCTCTAGTTGTGACAAACAGGCTCAGTCATTGCAGCCTGCAGGCTCAGTTGCTCTGCAGCCTGTGGGATCTCAGGAATCAAACCCATATACCCTACATTGCAAGACAGATTGTTAACCACTGGACCACCAGGAAAGTCCCTCTCTGCATTTTATGAAAATGAATTTCTATGAAAATGCTCTCCAAGAATGTTTTGAAATTTGCACTCACCAAAAATTGAAATGAGCATAAAATATATGTTCAGAAATTAACAGTGTGAAAGTGTTAGTCCCTCAGTCATGTCTGAGTCTCTTTGCGACCCCGTGGACTGTAGCCCACCAGGCTCCTCTGTCCATGGAATTCTCCAGGCTAGAATACTGGAATGGGTTGCCATTCCCTTCTCCAGGGGATCTTTCCAGCCCAGGGATCAAACCCAGTCTCCTGCATCGCAGGCAGATTCTTTACAGGCACTCAGCCACCATGTGAAGCGCTTACTTATACTGGGATTTCCGACCAATAGCATAGTGAATTAAGTTGGAAACGTTAATAAAGAAAAAATTATAATATCTCACCCTATAGCCCAGTTTTGATACTGCTATTATTAATAATCAGACTAAACGAAAAGCAAACATTGAAAATAATATTGTGTTTATTTAGCAGATATAGCAAAGATTTGTATCTTATTGTTTAGATTTCATTTACATATTTACTTCTCATATAATTAATTATATATTTAATCATTTATAAATACATTTGTATATTAACAGTATGGTAAATTACTTTGAGGTGTGGTTGTTTTGGGTCTCAGATCAGGCACAGGAGAATATGTTCTGAGGTGTATCAGTAAAGTTTGAAAGGTAGTATGAAAACATACTACCTTTAACTAATTTTATTTTTAAATTTTTTTCATATTAGTAGATCAAAAGAATGTTCTAAAGTGTTTCTTTTATTTTTGTTTTTCCCCTTTAGTCTGTAGGATGTATCATAAAGAAGTGTATTTTAAGAATAATAGTAATTATGAGGAAATGTTTTAACTTCATTTAACATCTGTGCCAGATGTGATGTATTTAATTTTTTTTTTTTAAAGAAAGTGTTTGTAACTTTCATTATTCTTCTGTGTGGTGCATCTTTTATTGAGTGTTTTATACAATTGATAAGCATTATTCAGTGGCATATGGTCTGAGTCTGACGTGCTTTGAAAAGAGTACAGAGTTCTGATAATGAGGATTCTGTGAAAATGGGAAAACCAGCACAACAGATATGCTTTGAGAAAGTATGGGTTTTTAGCATCTTGAAACAATATATCACACTCAAAGGGACAGAACTGGGCTGCACAATCTGTTAGCTCATTCTTGTCCAATCTGGTCTCCTCCTTTCTTTTGGAGCCAGCATTGTCATCAACTCACTGAATTATATTCTGACTGGAATGTATTTCAGGCACAGAGTAATGTATCTACTTAAATGGAATCCTATCTTTCTACAAAAGCTTTCTGAGTGTAATAAATTTAAAATATAAAAAAAAATTTCTATTAAGTTAAAGTAATTGGTTCAACAGTTTACATATGTGCCTCCTCCCCCACCACCCTAAAAAAAAGAGCACTACTTAGAGGAGCATAGATCTGTTTTCCTTTTATTTTTAATATTGAAAAAAAATTTTTGGTTTCACTAACATATAGTCAGACATATTTCAGAGACTGTTTATTGGAAAGATACCTGTGCCTTACAGCAATTGTTACTTGAACAGAAGTGGACTGTGGCATTAAAACTTCCTCTAGCAAGGAGTTTTCATTATGATTATTCTTTTTAAAATTCTATAGCAGCCTTTCTGACAAGAATTAGGCCTTAATGTCCTATGACATCCAGTGAATGTAATAAATGAACTTTCTCCTAAGCATCTAAATGGTACTAACTGTCCTTGAAAACTTTAAGACGATGGTAATTCAGATATTTTTTTGTGAGGCTCAATTCTCTCATGGAACCAGAATTAAGAAAAACTACTATATAGTATTCAAGATCACCCAGTCTTTTAATTTGAAGTATAACATGTTGTACAAATGAATTGAGTATTACTTTACAGCTATATTACTTTATGTAAAGAATTAAGTGTTATCATTTTTGTAAAGTCATAAGCACAATGCCTGATACTTAGTAAGTACTCAACAAATTATACATATTATCATATTTAAGTTCCTAAAAAATTTTGTTCATTGTGGTTTTGATCAAGATGAAATTAAGTGTAGCAATAAAGATGCATATAATCTAGTCAAAAATTATATTTTCAAATTTAAACAGGCTCTCCTAGTAATATTTTATGCTTATTGGTTGAGTAACATTACTATAAATTTTGCTTTTTTATAATGTACAGATAACTCAGAATTCATCCATAGTAACCATGAAATAAATGAAGTTGTTTTTTGTGATTGTCCTCATGAGGATTTTAGGTCTTTACCAGTTCAGATAGGCAAATAGTTCTTTTTAATGCATTGATTTATGTGAAAATGGGGGCAGAGGAATGAGAAGCAGCTAGGCTTTCCTGATGTAGAAGGACAAGATATTATTGCCTCATCAAACCTCCTGCCATAGGACTCTTCCTCTTTCCTATGGTAAATTGTATGTTATTTTTTCGATATGATTGGCATTGCCATGGAACACTGCAAATTATACAAATTATAAATATACAGTGATATTTAAGATGTAAAACTGAAAAATCCCCAAACTAATTATCAGAGCTCGAATATCAGCGAGTTAATTCTTGATAGCATAAATTGAAGCTATTTTATGCAGTGAACTATTGAACAAAAAAAGGATAATAGGCTGTCACTTGAGAATGGCTAACATAATTTGTGAGACAGGACAGCACCTTTCTTTATAGCATACATTTGTAGTCAGTATTTATGCTAATATATTTCCATATTCTTGCAAACAGTTTATAAAGAAAATAACACAAGAATACCAGGTGACTATACTGTGACTGTGAAACAGAACGAATTGTTTATACATTGCATTCAATTCAGAAAAGTGGATAAATGACATTTCTGATGTATATGTTAATAAAATGTTACCTAGTCTATGCACTACTTCTTATACATTGATAATTATTGTAAAGTGAAACTTCATCTTTCTTTTTTTTTTTTTTTGGAGAATTGGTATAAAACAACTTTTTCCCAAAAAGAAAAACTAGTGAGTTTTGTAAAAAAAAAAAAAGAAGGATTTGTTCCCTTTGCATAAAATCTGTGTTGCATTAAGTATTTTCCATGTAGAAAATGGAAAGTGATTTCTATCACTATATTCTGAGAGTATTTATAAAATATGAGTTTCAGAAACTATTTGTACATATAAAATTCAGTAACCTAAACTGAGGCTGGAAATGCAATCTGTTTTACAATGCAAAACATGGAATGTATGAGAATTCTGAATACAATCAAATTAGCATTTAAAATAAATAAGGTAAAGAGTTACTTAACCAAATAAAATAAATAAATAAGAATTACTTAATATTGCTAGAATACTTGATGGACTGTTTAGAAAAAATAAACTTAGATTTCTACCATACTTTCTATTACAAAATAAATTACAAGTTAATATTTAAATGTAAAAATAAAACTATACCAGAAGGTAAAGAAATAGTGGGTGCATATGTATTTGATCTCAAGATGAGGCAGTTTTCTAAGCAAGAAAACATAAGGCCAATTTAAATTTTTAGTCCATAAAGTAAAAATAACTAATTAATATATAATAAACTGTAAATTTAGTATTATACATATAAAACTGGGTGAAAGTTTATGATAATTATTAAAAATGAAACATTTTTTAAAATGAAATGAAAAAATGAAAAGTATTTAATTGAACTGTTGATCAAAAACATGAGAAGTAAGTAAAAGTATATACCAGGTTGGTTTTTTAAATGAAGAAGCTGAGGCATAGAGAGGGTATGTAACTTGCCACCAGGTCACTAAGTTCAATGAGAAAGTCTAAATTTGAATGCTTACTCTTTGGTAAGACTATAACTGATTTTTTCCATTAATTTTTTGTCCTTCTGAAATTTTTATTACTGAGCCAAAAAATAGAAGTCTTTTCTGTAACAAGACAAACAGACACTGAAACATCTTTAGGCAATATTGCATCACTTTTAATAGTTGTGACTCGTTAAGGGGTAATGAGTACAGATTTTTTTTCCTTGATACATAAAAATAGGATTGATAGCATTTAAATTTTAATTAATGTAGGCTATACATTCTCACTAAGCAGATATTCTTTTCGGCTAATTTAACTTTAATCATTACTGCAGATGCGGCCTAGATTTTTATGCCCATAAGAATTAAAAAACAAAATTAACCAAATATAGTCTTATGAAAAATGTAAAGCTCGTGCACCTACAACTTGTAATTGTGTTTTTATTTGCAGATGGAGAATATCATTGGAACAATAAGAGATTCCAACCTGAAGCTGACACTTGCTTTTGGAATAGGAATGCATCATGCTGGGTTGCATGAAAGGGACCGAAAAACAGTAGAGGAACTATTTGTAAATTGTAAAATTCAGGTATTTTTTTTTCCCATGAACAGACATTTAAAAGTGACTTGAAAAAAAAAGTGACTTGAAAGTTCTATTTTAGTTAGAAGTAAGATAATATCTTTTATTTTTTAGGTTCTTATTGCTACAAGTACATTAGCCTGGGGTGTAAACTTTCCAGCTCATTTAGTAATTATTAAGGGAACAGAATATTATGATGGAAAAACACGACGATATGTGGATTTTCCTATTACAGGTAATATTTTTAAATTTACAAATACATTAGACTTCTGTTTTAGTCTTAATAATTTGAATTTGTATGAATTAAAGTTTAGAGAATTGGTCACATATGATGAGCAAATTGTAAATTTTTGTTCCCAGTAAAAATATACCTCAAAATGTTGAGCCATTTTTACTTTTACTTATCTAATTTGTTAATGAATGTCAAAAGCACAAGTAATTTTTTTTAATTAAAAAGAGATTAGTACCGATTAGTAGCTATTAGTGACTTTCAGTGTGTGTGTGTTGTTCAGTCCTGTCCAACTCTTTGCTACCCCATAGACTATAGCCCACCAAGCTCTTCCATCCCTGGAATTCTCCAGGCAAGAATGCTGGAGTGGATAGCTATTCCCTTCTCTGGGGGTCTTCCTGACCCAGGGATCAAACCAGGGTCTCCTGCATTGCAGGTAGATTCTTTATCGTCTGAGCTACCAGGGAACCCCCATAAATTATAATTAAATATTATGTTTAATTTTAAATCTTCTTCAATAGACATGATTGTTTCCATAGGATTTCTAGAACCAAAGCACTTGTTGCTATAATTCGTACAAGTCAATTAATGTATTTTAAAACCTGATACAATATTTTTAGTGAGTTTTGAACAGGGTAATATACCAAATGAATATTTTAACTCAGTTAATGCATAGAAGACCTATATCATTTCTCAGTGATAATTTATGTCAGAGACTCCTGCAGTATAAAAGAAAAATTTTATGCAATGGGTGAGTTGAGGATGAGGCCTAAATGGATCCCTTATCATAGGTAAAAATAATCAAATTACCCTGCTAAAGAGGTTTTTCTATGCGTTTTATTTTTTTCTTATTGGATTATAGTAGTTATAACTGTTAAATATCATTTTTTAAACATTTAACTAAAGGAACCTTTGATCTTTCTTACTTTTACATACATTGCCAGACTCTTCTGAGGACTCAGTTTTCTGCCTTAGTGAATTGGCTATTAAATTATTAGAGAACTCTGTAGTAGGCATAAGAGATAGCATCCCTTGTCTTAAAATACTCTCTCTCTTGTTTTCTGGTATTGTAGAAGCATGCCATAATCCATCAATATTTTCTGTGCTGCATGCCACATTACAAAACACCTCTTGTCCTCTTTTTTATAGATGTGCTCCAGATGATGGGGCGTGCTGGGAGGCCTCAGTTTGATGACCAAGGCAAAGCTGTAATTCTGGTTCATGACATAAAGAAAGACTTTTACAAAAAGTTTCTTTATGAACCTTTCCCAGTAGAATCAAGGTAAATTTTGCTGTGAATTAATTTAAATGGATTATGTCTTAGCAGGTTGATGTTATTGTGCTTACATTTTATTAGGTAAAAATCAGTAAAACTTGTAGTTCAGAAGAATTATTTGAAGTGAAACAATACATTTATCACAACAGAACGACATTAAATTATAATTTTCACTAAAAAACAAAGCTGTTTAAAAGAAGCAGTGAAGTACTTTGTTCAGTCATGTTGACTCTGGAGCCAGAACACTTAGGTTCATATCTGAGGTCTCCACCACTTATTTGCTGTCATCCCTTTGACAAAATGGACAATGCAAAGAAATAGAGGAAAACAATAGAATGGGAAAGACTAGAGATTGCTCAGGAAAATTAGAGATACCAAGGGAACATTTCATGCAAAGATGGGCACAATAAAGGACAGAAACCGTGTGGACCTAACAGAAACAGAAGATATTGAGAAGAGGTGGCAAGAATATACAGAAGAACTATACAAAAAAAGATCTTAATGATGGCAGAAACCAGAGGAACTAAAGAGCCTCTTGATGAAAGTGAAAGAGGTGAGTGGAAAACCTGGCTTAAAACTCAGCATTCAAAAATTAAGATCATTGCATCCAGTCCCATCACTTCATGGCAAATAGATGGGGAAACAATGAAAACAGTGACAGACTTTATTTTCTTGGGCTCTAAAATCACTGCAGATGGTGACTGCAGCCATGAAATTAAAAGACGCTTGCTCCTTGGAAGAAAAGCTATGACGAACCTAGATTACATATTAAAAGCAGAGACATTACTTTGCTGACAAAGGTCCATCTAGTCAAAGCTATAGTTTTTCCAGTAGTCATGTATGGATGTGAGAGTTGGGCCATAAAGAAGGCTGAGGGCCAAAAAATTAATGTTTTTGAACTGTGGCATTGGAGAAGAGTCTTGGGAGTCACTTGGACTGCAAGAAGATCAAACCAGTTAATCCTAAAGGAAAACAGTCCTGAATATTCATTGAAGGGACTGATGCTGAAGCTCCAGTACTTTCACTACATGATGTGAACAGCCGACTCATTGCCAAAGACCCTGATGCTGGGAAAGACTGAAGGCAGGAGGAGAAGAGGATGACACATGGTTGGACGGCATCACCGACTCAATGGACATTAGTTTGATCAAGCTCTGGGAGATGGTGAAGGACAGGAAAGTCTGGTGTGTTGCAGTCCATGGGATCACAAAGAGTCAGACATAACTGAGCGACTGAACAACTTTGACAAAGTCTTTGCCCATTTCTCAGCAAAAAATAATCTTTTCTCTGTCAGATTTGTACGTTTTCATTCTTAACATATATCACTTGCTACTTTTTATCACTGTCTTCTTAATATACTGAACTTCATTTACCATATTCTAAATGCAAAGGATAAAACACATTTCTCATTTATACTGTAAACAGTTATTGAGATTTTTTTACTGTGTTAGAATTTCTACTAATGTTCACTTTCTTAATTTGGAAAAGATAAAAATATTTAATATGTGGGAGATAGCTTATCCTGTGCTAAGAGAAAATTTATGACCATAAATATATATTTTAAAAGAAAGAGGGAAAATGAATTATCTGAATATCCATCTCAAGAATTTGAAAAAAATTAGCAAATTGAACTCAAAGGAGAAGATAGAAACATAAGAAAGAATTAATGAATTAAGACCGAATATACATTAGAAAAAAATATCAGCAAAGCCGAAAGTTTATCGATAATATTGATAAACCTTTAGTCTGGTCAAGAAGAAAGAGAGAAGGAACAACACGATATCAGGGATCAAAAGATATGAAAAAAATTTAAATAATAAAATATTTGAAAAAATTTATGCAGATTTTTAAATTTTATATCAAATGGTGAAATTCTTTTTAAAAAAACCTTACTAAAACTGACACAAAAAGAAATAGAAAATTTAAATAGTCTATCTATCAAAGCAATTATATCTGAAATTTAAATCATTCCACAAAGAAATTTTCTGATCCAAGCATTTCACTAGTGAATTCTTTACAACATTTAAGGAAGAAATTGAACATGAACTCTTTTCTGCTCTATAGTAGTAGAAAAGATAGGAATATCTGCCAACTTACTTTATGAGATTAGAATAACCTTAATACCAAAACCTGATAAATTTACCAGAAGGGAAGGTAACAGAGCTGTGTCTCTCATGAATATAAATGTAGAAATCCTATATAAAACTTCAAATCAAATCTAGTAATGTATAGAAAGAGAACATATTACAGCTAATTACAATATAAGTGCAAAGGCTTATTACTTGAAAATACCTGAATATAATTCACTGTATTAGCAGGAAAAACATGAGAAAAATTATATGATTATCTCAGATATTTTAAAAAGTGTTTGATGAAATTCCACACCCATTCATAATAAGAACTGTTAGCCAACAAATATATAGGGAAATGTTCTTAATCTGATAGAGTATCTACTAAAAATCTACCTCAGATACCATGGTCAAGGGTTCAATATTAAATGCTTTCTCTTAGAGATAGAAAATTATACAGGGATGTTGCTTTCACCACTGCCGGTAATTAAGCATTGTGCTAGAGACCTAAGCCAGTACATTAAGGTAAAGAAAAGCGAAAATACTTTTTGAGCAAGAGGAGTGAATAAAAAACACAAAGAAAAGATTTCTGAGGCAGTGGGAATGCTTGATCTTGGCATTGGTTACACAGATGTGTTCACATTGTGAATATTACTTGAGTTGTATGTATATAGTTTATGTAATTTTTTCTGTGTATACTTCAGTAAAAAATGGATTAAAAATTTAAATATGCACATTTGATGTAATATTTTATCTTCTATAAAATATATATACAGGAGTTATATATTAACTTCTCTATTAATGGGCATTCAGAGTTTCTAGTTTTCTCTCTTACATATATTGCTGCAGTAAAGGGTTTTGCTTCCCTATCCTAAATTTTGAAAGTTTCCCTAACAGGTGATAATGAAAAAGTGAAATTGCTGGGTCATAGTGATTGTTCACATAGATAATATTGCCAAATTGCCCTCCAAATTAACTATACAGATTTACACTCTGCCACTGATGACTGGAGAGGAGTATAGCAACTTTTTTTCATTCAGTTTATTATGACCTTTTCCTCATATCCTTAAAAACATCCTTGTGGAAGCTGTTTTTAATACTACATATTGTTCCATGTATCATAATTTACGTGTTTTTATCCTTTATTGGACAGTACTTCCCTTTTTTGTATTTTATATAAGAAACTGAAATGACCACTTTGTTGTTCCAATATTTCAGTGCATCTGATCATCGCTATATTCCACAACACCTAGTATCTTTATCTCATATGACTGAACTTAATATTCACTGAATTAGTGAAGGGAATATCCTTGCACCAACATAACTATCCCCCATTTCCTACCAACTCCTCTATCGTCTGCCTCAGTGTTATTCCGTACTTACTCCAATGCCCTAGAAGAAAATTCTGCTCTCCAAGGCGTGTCATCTCTTGTCTCCTCTCACGCTGGTTCTCATCTTCTTGTAAAAGTTACTAGCTCCCTTCCTATCAGCCTGTGTTTATTTGCACCCAGCAATTCATTTCACCAAACTTATATACAAAGTATATAAATTACAGGAAACACATTTGTCCTATATCTTGGAACATCAAATTCGAGTCTAGACTATGTGTTCAAGTGTTTTTCATTTAATTTTCATGTATGTTTCCCATGTCTTATTCACTCTGTAGTTTATTAGGAGTGCTGTCTGACCATTTAAATGCAGAGATTGCTGGTGGTACAATAACATCTAAGCAAGACGCAATGGATTATATTACCTGGACTTACTTTTTCCGTCGTCTTATCATGAACCCCAGGTGAGCAGAGGACTATTATTTATCTTTATCGTTCTTCTCTAAAGATCCTTTTTGTATTTAAAACACCACCTGTCTGTGGAGGACCCAAAATATTTCACTCCATCTGCTCTCCATCAAGTAGAGTCTCATTTCTCCACCAACCTTCTGAATGTTGCCACATGGACTTCCTACCATCATTTCAAATTCAGCATGCCTAAAACTGAATTAATCATATCTAAAAATTTGGCTCAAATCTCACTTTCTTGATCAGAAATTAAATATATTGTTTTGGAAATGGAAAGTAGATATGGTTTACTTAGTAGACATAGGATAAGTGGTGACATTTGAACAAAGATTTGAAAGAGGTGAGAAGGTTGACCACATAAATATCTAGTGAACAGCATTTCAGGCCAGGGGGACAGGAGAGGTTCTAAGGCAGACATGTCTGGTGTGATGAAGGTGCAGCAAAAAGAATATATAGCTAAAGTGAAATAAGTGGGGTGTGTGGAGAGTAGTAGGAGATGAGGTTAGGGATTGTGGGTGGGTGGTCAGTGGTCTTACTAGTCTTATGAGGCCTTCGGCACCCATGTAAGAACTTTGATTTCTATTCTGGGTGAAATGAGAACATTTGTTGGTTTTTGATCAGAGGACTGACAGTATCTATCATATCATTAAGAAGGCCAATCATAATCATAAATGTTATAAATAATTTGAACTTCCCTGTTGAAATGTAGAAATTCTCAGATTTATTTTTTTAATATCACTAAAAAAATTTTTAAGCAATATTTCACATCAAGAGAAAGGGCCCAAATAAAGTTAACAATTTGCATATTTTACTTACCTGCTCTGCAGTTTTCTTTCTAATTGGCTCTAATATCTTTTTATTGTTGTCTGTGTTAAAAGCCCCTATCCACAAAGCCAGAGCAAAGAAAAGCACAGGAAATTGGTACACTTTTTCCACTTACTTTTAGATCTGGTAAAAGTTTTAAGAAGACTAAAATCATTGTCTCAAATGAAGAGCTTGTATTATGTGTAGTTCTAATATATACTTCATACTTCCTGTCATTCAGTGCCATAAATTGAGATTTGACTTTTCTTTGGGTGGGAGGGGCTTGTATACACACTTGTGTGCATGCAGGTATGTGTGACAAGGAGAAACTGAAGTTTATTTAAAAATTGAAAGAGCAAGCACCACTCCTGAAATACATATAGATAAATATCACCCAATTCTCCAACCCTCTTCATTTATTCATATTACTGTAAAGTGTCCACACCACACCACCACCCAAAATAAAATTTATGTTGAGAAAGATTTCAGTTCCTGGGTTGTTCTCTGTATGTCTATGTATATTTTTTATGTTTTGATATGCATGTGTGTGTGTATATGCAAATATATGTAAATACATATAAAGATATATATTTATAAGGTTAAATATGTAGATACAGACATATGTATACATTAGTTTGTTTAAATATATATAAACACATGTATTGGTGCATCATGAAATATAATATATTTCAATTGAGTTCTGAATTCAATTTGTATGTTCAATTTTACTCTCTGTTTTCCCCTGAGAAAGCTTCTAAATATTTCTAGGGGAAAAAAATGTTGTGGTAGTTTCAGCTGTCCCTGTAACCACTTCCATTATTTGTGTCATTATTACTGCTGCATAATCTGAACATAAAAAAGCATGGTGCTGTAACAAATGACTTCTCAGTACTGACAGTTATAGCAGCAGCATTTCTATACTGATGAAAAATTTCCCAGCGAGATCTCTGGCCGGGTTTACATAAACCAAACAGGAAATGACTGCCACTATTCACATTAAATCCAGACTGTTTGGTGTGACTTTATCTATGTTTTACATTACAATAAAATCTCTCTTTTTCAACTGGTAAACTTTCATTCTTTTTAAGGTTGGAAAAGATAACGAGGTTTCATGTGAGGTATTCTTGTTTATCTTTTGATAAGATCTTTTAAAGTTAATTTTTTTAAGCTTGTTTTACTTTTTGATTCCTTAAATGTAATCAACTTTGTAAAATTTTATGATAGGGAGAGGTTTGTTTAAACTTTTTCCCAGCGGACTGCTAATAGAAGTAGCCTGTCTAGCCCATGTGCTAGATGCTGTCAGTATCAAACTGCCTTTGACTTTCACACCTCTCAGGGGACTAGTAATTGTTGTGTTCAAACAGCCTGTAATTGTGATCCCGCTGGCTTTCTCAGTACGCTTCTGGCTATTAGAATCATTAAACAACTCAGCACCTGTTAACAGCATTGTAAATATTCAACCCTGCTTGTGTGCAGGTTGAGTCCAATATAGAGAAATCTTACAGAGCTCAGCCTCGTAAATTACAGCCTCTGACAAGTCAATTATTGTGAAACTGGGTTTCTCTGTGAAATAAATGAAATACCATGCTGACAAAAAAGGTAGGCTGTCTGTTTAGAGCAGAGAGAAGATAATGACTTGATGATTCAATGCAGTGAGCATGAAACTACATTGTATCCTTTATCCATAATTAAACAGTTGTATAATATTTCTGTTTTAATAACCAATAAATTATAAATTTTCTACTGTGGTGAGTGCAACATGAAAACAAACCTTTTTACTTAGCAGTTGCATGCTTTTTCAAGCTGGTAAAGTGATTATTAAAATTAATATGTAATTTTTAAGCTAAATGCTTATAATTATTTAGGCTAGAAATTGCATGGTTACTAAACGTTCACGTGTTAAAAACAAAGGCCATATAATGCTACTAATGAAGATTATGTAAATATAAGCTCCATCCTTTATTCACAAAAGTGTGTCAGAATATACTCTCTGTCAAAATTTTATGGGATCTAAAAAATGGATATGAAAATTTTTATATAACCTTAGAATCTCAATTCAAATATTAACAAAAAGTAATAATACTTGGTATAGATCAGTGAAGTCATCACTAGCAAAATTATATGCATTTTACTATTTGTGTTGGCTGCATAGGAGAAAAGTGTTTTTACTATTATATTCAACAATGTAATATTTAAACTATTACTCTCTGTTTTTAAAGTTGTCACTTTTAAAAAATAAAGTTAATCACTTACATATGCCAGAATATCTGAAGAAAACAATTTTAGGGATTTTGAAAATTCTTGATAACCCCCATATGTAGTAAGGATAAAAGTTTCAATATTGAATGTATTGAATGTCAGTTCAATTACTTAAATTGAATTTTTCATTTCTCTTATACAGGTCAATAATGTTGATGAGCATGTTGGAAAAATACAACTATATTAAGAAATTTATCAATGGAAGTTTTTAAAGTTATTCTGCTCCAAAAATGCTATTAGTTTTTAGCAAGTTAGATTATGAATAATATTTTACTGTAGTCATTAGATAATTTGTTGGAGTCTCAGAGTCATGATTTTACTTAATTTTTTTTGAAACTCATTATAAATGTTTAAAACATGTTTATCCTGACTCTACTTTATCTGAATAAAAGCCACAAAGTAGTTTAAAATATTTTCCAATAGATTTGAATAAACAAACTTCAGATGGGATTTTAGCCCATCACAATATATCATAAATACATGAAATAGTGAATAAAATAAATAATTTTAAAAGAATCATTTTTAGAGAAAAGTTTTTATCATTAATCGTTTTAAGTATTATTTTTAAGTGTACCAAATTCATTAAAAATTAATTAAAATTAAAATTCATTAAAGCATAATATGTGGTAAAGTTGACATTCCAGTTATCTTTATATGGGAATGTCTGTGATTATCTGTAGCAGCAACCATGAGATGTTTTTTGTTTTCTAATAGCCTAATAAACTTATAGATGAAATGGAATCACAACTTTTCATTTTTCATGGTAATATTATTTTCACAATGTCTTCTTTCTGTAATTTTAATTGCATAAAGAATAGCTTGATTTGTGTTCTGCAAATAGTACTACTTATTCAGTGTCCTGGACACATTTTCGCTAGTTTTTGTCCAGTTAGATATAATTTTATCAATGTTGTATTAGTCCAGACAGCTGACAATAGTATTGGAAAATTTATAGGCCTAGCAAGCCAAAAGAATGTGAAATATAAAGTAAGCACTTACATTGCACAAAGTCTGGCTGATAAATTTCATTTGTTGGGAAAAATATAAAAGAGAAAAAAAATTGTTAATAATTTGAAACAGCTTTGGGGATCTGTCTCTTTTATGGAACCTTGAATGTCCAGAATTTTTATTTTTACCTCTAATGCAGTATAAATTATTCTGACTATATGCTTCTCAGTCATAATTCAGAATAAAGGAAGTATTTTGTAATGGTTTCTAATACTGGTTTTTCACCTTCACATATGGCTGGTTACATTTTGGTTAAATTAACAACAGCACTGATCTAGCTGGTGTTTATCTGTTCATTGATAAATATTGCTTCATTTGGGATTATGAAAAGAACTTTTCCAGGAAAGGCAATAATTTGTCTACAGACTAAAATTTAAACTATTTCTCTTTTATAAGAAAATCCTTAGCATTTAATTATGATTTAAATAAATAACCTATTATTAATCCACACTCAACGGAAACTCTTATATTTGAGGGTACCTAAATATTTGGGCTAACTTCTCTTTCTAATGAAAATATATTCTGCCATGATTTAAATCCGGCTTTTTGTGTTTTTAAATAAATTTTTATAGTATTGACCCCAACTATTTCCCTTGGAAGACAGAAAATCACCATACTTGGCAGGCCTTAAGGCCTCTCCCATTTGAGATTGTTAACACTTTCTTCCCCAGGCTCTGACTATCCCCTTCCTGCTGCGGCTGCTGCTAAGTCGCTTCAGTGCAGTCCGACTCTGTGCGACCCCTTCCTAGTCCTATACAGATGTTAGACCTTCTTGTTGGTGTTTCAGTATTGACAGTCTGTTCTCTGAGGCTTGTGTCCTTGATTTGGATGGAGGTAGGGCATGTAATTCACGCTGACTAGGGAACGGGATTCACCCAGCAGGAATTAGCGGTCTGCCATGACTGTGGGGATGGTCCCTCACCTCTTGGATCTTTTCCCAGGCACAGATTCCTAGTAATCTTAGGGATTTGCCAAAAACCTCTTGGAGTTACAGGGAGGAGCATTAAGGTGAATTGCATGTCCTGAAATTTTTATGTAGAAGGTATATAGAGCTGAACCTGTATGTTTTCTGTATAGATAAGCATAGTTAGAATGCTTTTTTATTAGCCTGAAGATGTTCCTTCTAATCTTTAGAATATTCCTTAAGGGAACAACAATTGACCAAATTTCCTAAAAGAACGTATCTACTACCCAAATCAATAGTTATTTGAGTTTTTTAATGTTACTCCGGATGAGTTTTACATATAAAAGGGAATTATATGTTTATATGTAATAAGCTTCTTGCCGCTTCTGAATCTAGTACATAGATTTAGTTTGCTGTAGATGCATAAACTGAAATAGTTTTAATGCTGGAAAATTAGTGTCTTTTTAATGTGTTGCTGAATTTTAACTGCTTGTCCTTCATATTTTGAATGTATTGCCATTCTTCATCAGTATCAATAAACTCCAGTATGAGGATTTTATCTGTAAGGTAGAAATGACAATTGCAGTTGCTTTATTTCTTTGATTTGCTACAAATGGATTTTTTTTTTTAATTCTGAAAAGAGCAAAGTGAAATTGAAGTGACAGTTTTAACAGGAAATATTTTGAAACAAATAATGACCTTGCTTGTTTTCTAGCTACTACAATTTGAGTGATGTGAGCCATGATTCTGTGAACAAGTTTCTGTCCAATCTGGTTGAGAAGTCCCTGGTTGAATTGGAACATTCCTATTGTATTGAAATTGGAGAGGTAAGACTGGGTCATATACATTCCAACTGAAAAGATTGCCCAGCTTCCTAACAATAGGGCTTTTGCTAATGATAGTCAAAAACTGTAATGAAATGTTGCAATAGCAACATGCAGTATGAATTATTAATATTATGAATATATTTATTGTACTTTCTATTTACATTTCTTTATCTTTCTTCTTAAATAGGATAATCGGAGCATTGAGCCTCTGACATATGGCCGCATTGCCTCTTATTACTATTTGAAGCACCAAACAGTTAAAATGTTCAAGGAGCGTTTAAAACCTGAATGTGGGACTGAAGAATTGCTTTCAATTCTAAGTGTGAGTTTCATATTATTGCATTGTTTTTCATATAAAGGGATTATATTTTATATATGTTATACCTTCTCTTTTAATTTGAGTCTTAAAATGTTGCCTTCTAGTTCCTCTTGAGATTTGGCAGAAACTTTATGAAGTTTGTTGCTCTGTCAAACAAGATCACTACAAACCAATATATCTGGGCCAAATTCTCCATGGATAAGATGACCATGTAATTTATCATCCAAATTTGAGTCAGCCTGAGAATGGAATCTGGCACTATTAATATTTAAGCCAGGATAATAGTTATAAACTGGGCTGTCCTCAACAGCCAGGTGATTACCCTATCCTTCAGTGTAATAAGCTTTGTGAATTATAGTTGAAAGCTTTTCTTATTGCTTTTTTGAGGAATTCTGTGGAATCCATGATATTGCTGAAGTTTTTAAACATAAGGATCCACTTGATTAAGTTCTCTTAGAATTAATGCCAGAAAAGTTAACTCCTCCCATCCCCCCCTTTCAAGAAAAAAATATGAAGTCAGCTTTATCACATGGTAAAAAATTATACTCTGCTTATTTTGTTTTTTTGCCAGGAATCTGTGAACTAAATTTAATACTGAAGTTAAAATTACTATTAGTGGTATCTACTTCACTTCTTTCCTGCATATTATTTATGTATTTTTTTTTCTTTGTTGACTTTATGTATAATAATTTACCATAAAACTTTGCTGGCATATTAGTTGGGATCCAGGAGATAGTGAAGGATAGGGAAACCTGGCGTGCTGCAGGTCATGCAGTCACAAAGAGTTGGACACACCTTAGTGGTTGAACAGCAGCAGCAAATATTGTATTTTACCCCTCAGGTATGTTGGTACTTTTTTAAAACATTAAGACCCCTTGGACTATAATGTCTTTAAGGCTCTTCTCTTATAAAGTCACCGAGTCTGCTGTAGTTCACTTACTTATTAGCTTTTTTCCTACCTTTCATATTGCTTTATCATTCTCAGTAGACGTCAGTGTCCTCACAATTTTCCAATGTTTCAGCGTTTTCCCTTTGAGAAACTAGTGTATAGCTTTCTTTGTGTTACAGAGCCACACACAATGTAATGAGTCAGAAAATATTTGTTAACGAATTGATGGATGGGTGGATGGATCCTGTATAAATCAGTTTCCTATTGTTTGCGCTATAGAAATGAGAGGAGGATTAAAGTATATGAGACAGCTATCAAAAAATTATTTTTTGTCAAATTAACTCATTTCTGAGATAAGAATATTTTTTAATTAAGAATTTCTTTTAGATTTCTAAGAATGAGATTTTTTTTATCATTTTCTAGACAGATTCATAAAAACAAGATTAGGGGAAAGACAGTAAAATAATGATTAATTTCAGCCAGCATGTTAAACTAGTATCTGTTGGATTTAAGAATATAATGTGTCTTTCATATTTACCTACATTGATGTATTTGCCTAATTTAGTATTTAAAAGTGCTTGGAAACACATAATAATAGATAACACCTTTGAGCACTTTTCATGTGCCAGACACTATTCTAAGAACTTCACATTGATAAACATTTAATCCTAACAGCAGTCACTAATTTGAAATTGATAAAATCTCATTATTATTCATGCTTTAAGGACTAACCAATTTGTCCAAGGTCGCACATCCAGTGAGTAGTTTGCAGTCTAGCACCTTAGTATAAGCTCTTAACCACTACCCTGTCCTGCCTCTCCTGCGTGCGTGTGCGTGTGTGTGTGTGTGTGTGTGTGCGTGCGTGTGTGTGTGTGTGTGTGTGTTCGTCTCTCTCTCTCACACACACCCAGAGTGAGGTGGAAAATGCTGAGGTGGGAGGTCTAAAGTATATCATGTTAAGACTAGGTACATATTGTTTCCATAAAGGTTTGTGAATACCATATACCTCTTACATTCTGTATCCTCTTCCACCCACGATTTGTGCAGGCAGGCTTAGTTGCTTCAGTTGTATCCACCAGTTTGCGACCACATGGACTGTAGCCTGCCAGATTTCTCTGTCTAGGGGATTCTTCAGGCAAGAATACTGGAGTGGGTTGACATGCCCTCCTCCAGGAGATCTTCCTGATCCAGGGATCAAACCACCTACTACCACAAATGTATATAGTACCAAGGGAATTCAATCATTTTTCTCTTTTGTCTTGTACATAAAAAGATATTGATCAAAACAAGTGGTCTGTTCACATCCTTTCAGCATCCTTTTTCTTTCCAGTATCACACTGCCTAAAAAGACGTATGCTAATCTCCTGGTATAGCTTTATTAAAATAGAGTCAACTCTTTTGTGAATAATAAGGAAAACAAATCATCTGCAAATGTATTTAAAGTAAACTACAGTATATTTACGTAGATGTTGTTCAGCAAACCCCCTTAATGATCTCCACAGCAACAATGATATAATGTCTTCATCCTATGGTGTTTGATCCAGGAAACTCTCAGCTTCTGCTCGGTAGTATCTAACTAAGTCTGTAATATTTAAGTGAGCCCTCTTTTTGAGTGAAGATGTTGGGGCGTCAGGAGTGTAGGACTCAAATGTAGGAAAAGGAGATCTGTAGGTACTGCTTTTTTGCTAACTTCTTGTTTAGAAACTATTCTCTATGTATACGAGAACATAAGTATAACAGAGAAACATTAAATAATAAATCAGGATTGTGTCTGAAGTAATTATAATGCAATTTCTAGAAATCATTCTTTCAATGAGAAGTGTTTTTAAATATTATTCTGTGGCCACACGTGAGATTCCTAAGTGAGTCTCAACATAGTTTCATTATCATCTCTGCTCTCACTTCCAAAACTGCATATTAAATCTCCTTGTGGTTTTGAAACAAGGAGAAAGAAGTGGTCAAGCGGAGCTATAGAGGAGAGTATGACAAACACAGGAAGGCAAAGAAAAACAGCGTGTGTGAAAGTCCTCTTGTCTACCAGCACTGTTTTTGTTTTTATAGTGTTTAAAATGTCACCTTATGTTTTTGAACAACACAGTATTGTAATTTATTTGCTGTCAGCATCTTCTTTTACTTAGATACCGTCACTAATGTTTCTAAAGTCATTTTCAAACTTTTTTATTTTTAAAATTTAATTATTTTTAAGAGGAATTTTTAGTATTCCTGAAAAGATCACAACTGAAAAGCTTCTATTCTCTTGGGCATTACTTTGAATTCACTGTAATATTTTCATCAGTTTAACTTTGGTAGTGCATAAAGTTTTCGCCTTTTTTAGGCTACATATTGTATTTAACTTTCGGTTAAATTACATGCAGAAATTATGTTCATTAAGATTTTTATTTTAGGTGTTCTAATTATGTTCCAATGTGATTATTGTTTGTGCAGAGAAAACAAACTAGAAGGTATCCATAGAATGAAAAAAGAATATTAAAACATTCATTGACTTTTACCAGGCATTTAAAAACACATGAACCCTGATATCTCAGTCGGTAAAATATCCGCCTGCAATGCAGGAGACCCTGGTTCGATTCCTGGGTCAAGAAGATCTTCTGGAGAAGGAATAGGCTGCCCACTCCAGTATTCTTGAACTTCCCTTGTGGCTCAGCTGGTAAAGAATCTACCTGCAATGCAGGAGACCTGGTTCGATCCCTGGGTTGGGAAGATCCCTGGGTTGGGAAGATCCCCTGGAGAAGGGAAAGACTACCCACTCCACTATTCTGGCCTGGAGAATTCCATGGACTGTATAGGTCATGGGGTTGCAAAGAGTTGAACATGACTGAGCAACTTTCATTTCTGGAGAAGGGAATGGCAATCCACTCCAGTATTCTTGCCTAGAGAATTCCACAGACAGAGGAGCCTGGCGGGCTGCAGTCCATGGGATCGCAAAGGGTCAGATATGACTGAGCAACTACATTTTCACGCTTTCACAATTTTATTGCCAATAGTTTTTCTTTCAAAACTAAAAAGAGAAAGCCATAGAATCAGATCATCTCATGGTATGCTTCCTTTCACAGTGTTTTTGGCCCCTAAAATTTCCCTCTACCAGTGTTCCATACCAAAATGTTGTCAGGTTTGGTTTTAAAAAATGCCTAACATTTAGGTACATGTGTACCCTGTCTTCTGAATTCTGTCCTTTTTGTCCTTTCCTCTGTCAGTAGGCTGGTTAGGATCAGCCTGGTATTTTGTAGAATAGCATTTAGTATACTGACAATATCACCCTTTTGACAAAGGATGAGTTTAAAGATGAAAACTAAACTCTTCCAAATAGTAGAGCTAGGCTAAATGAAATTAAATATTTTAAGCATGTGATGAAGTATGTATAATTTGGATGTTTATCTTTAATATTTTACTCTATTCAAGTCCATATTAAATTCCACCAGTCACATTTCTACCCACAGACTATATACTGATTCATCAAAAAAATACTTACTTTATGCCGATAATGTATAAGGCTCTTTCTAGGGGCATGGGATAGAATAGTGAACATTAGTGACAAACTCTGTGTATGTGTGTCTTAATGCACAGATAAACTATGGGCATGGAAATAAACTATGATAGACTTAGGTGTTGCTCCTGACTGAGGTCCCCAGCACAATGTGATACTCCAAGAATCACAGCAAAATATTGTCCACCATGAAAAAGAGTCTCTAAAAACAAAATAGGATACAGTATTCTTCCTTCAAGTTAATCTCTCCTGTGCATAAGATTTGCTATATACATTTCTGCTGGCCACACATCAAAAGAACATCATGGATAAAGTTTGAATGGGCCCAGGAGAGCTGCTCCAATGATGGAAAGTATATGATTGGAGCATTTCAGTCTAAAGAGGTAAAGGCTTTGAATCAGTTAACAAATATTAAAATCATGAACTGTAAGAATAGATTGTGAACACAGATAACTTTCATAATTAATAGGAAGCTCCATCTGATCTTGCAGGTAATAAACTCAGAGAATTTATTACTTCACTTGACAAATATAATGTAGGCCAAAAATCTATAGATTCAAAAAGGATTAGAAGATATTTACAAATGATAAAACTACTAACAGAACTAAAAGAGAAGATGGAATTTTGCATATCATATTTGGTATGGTAGATGCTGATCATTCTATTTTAGAACAGAAGAGGCAAGGATGAGGCTTTGATAAAAATGTATCATCTGTATGGTATTTTTCTCTGGGTTCACCAGATACTTGGACTATTTTTTATCCTTCAGAATATAGGGGGGAAATGAGGTGGTATTTGTATCTCTGAATCTGACAGTCTGTTACACACTCAAGAACTAATTCCTGTTAATTATAACTTTATTAAATATAAATCTTTTGTTTTAGTCAACACCTAAAAAGAAAACACACTCCCACTAAAGTTTTTTTCTCTACTAACACCTCTTTTGAAAATCCCATTTTCACCTATCTTCTTCCTAAGAAATTGAGCTGTTTTCTGGCTTACATTTTTAGATGTCACTGTCTTTTTTTTTTTGTCTTTAAATGATAGTAAAATATTCTGTAAAGAGTAAAGATAGTAAAAATAGTAAAATAATCTAGGTGTAAAACTGAAGATTATATTGAGACTATTTCTCTTCACTTATTCTATGATAGCAACCCCATTTATTTGAATCTTGTCTTCTCAATATATTCATTAAACAATTATACCAACTACCTTTTATGAAGTGCCTACAACATGCCAGGCATTTAATATACATTATTTATAATACTCAGACACTTCGTGGTAAATGTTAATATTATGTAGAGAATGCTACTGATGTTTGATGAGGATATTTCAAATTTCCCCAGGTTTTATATGAAGTAGCTGTTTAGAACTCTTTTCCCTGCTCCTTACTTCCTCTCTTAGACATAATTTATCCTTATTCTATGATTTAATTCCAACTGTAAAAAAATTTTAAGTACTGCAATGTGATGGTAGATACTTTTTAAAAGTCAGTTAAGAAGCAGAATTACTTTTAAAATTATGTGTGACCTTGTAACGTAGACTTATAGGTTTTAAATGCAGATGTTAATTACTGGCAAAATAATTATTTCAACATTCCTTATTGAAAGTGTATATTTTAAGTTTTAAGCAATATGATGCTATTTGGAAAGGTTAGGTACTTTATAAGAACTCTTGCCAAGTTTTTTTTCTAACACCATGAATTAATAAGCTTCATAATTAAGGCAGCTGCTTCACACTTCTATTGTTAACCAATGACATTACATCTGTCTTGCTCCATTGATGCCCTCCTCCTACTTATTGAAGCATTTAGCAGTTTTGGCAACAGGGATTACATGGCATGGAGTAAGTAGTCTAATTAGATATAAGTGAAAATCCTGAGGGAAAAGGACCTTTAAAAAGTAATTTGAAGAATCTCTTAATGATGTTGGCACTGACAACCAAGTAGAGTAGAAAATGCCTGTCATCATGGCAAATAATGGATTGTGATTTGATATATGCAGTGGGGTTTTAGAAGGAGCCTGTTTTAACAGAGTAATAGAATGAAGAGATTTCAAAGTTAGGGGAAATTTGAGTGAATTTTTTATAATATGCTTACTATAGTATTAATAGTTTTGAAAGAAAGCAAAATATGCCCCAAATGTATTCTGATCTAAATAAAACAAATGAATTTATTTACAAAACAGAAACAGACTTAACAGATATCAAACACAAGCATACCAAAGAGGAAATATGGCGGGGAGGGATAAATCAGGAGCCTGAGATGAACCTACACACATAAAAGATAGATAACCAACAAATAGCTACTGTACAACACAGGGACATCTAGTCAGTATTCTGTGATAACCTATATGAGAAAAGAATCTTAAAAAGAATGAATTATGTTTATAACTGAATCATCTTGCTATATACCTGAAAGTAACACATTTTAAATTTTCAATAGATTGTTTTTAAAAAGATATACTTAGTTGTTAAGGTTCTAGTGACTACACTGAGACAGATTATATATCAAATATCCAATTTGAAAACTTGTAAGATTCTCATTTTTCCATGAAGCCTTGGATTTTGACTAAAATTACGGGCTTCATGTGTTAATGTAAAATTGAACCATTCCAAATTTAGGAAAGCTCCAAAGCGATAAAATTTTGATATATTAATAAATTTCCAAGTTTGACAGTTCTCTGCACTGCTTTCTTTGAAAACATACTGGTTCTTTCTTTGCCCATATAGAGAATATTTTCAGTAATACAACATCTTTAATGCTTAAATTTTTGTTTTCTTTGGGACACAACCACAGACCTTTTGGTTGAAAATTACAAACGTATCTTTCTTATAAACTTGGAAAAATGAACAAGAGTTTTTTTCCTCAGGAAGAAGTTTTAAATGTGATAAATAAAAAGGACAAGCCGTATATGAACACCATTGGTAAGGAACCACACATGTAAAATTAAAGAGTTCATTAAATGAAAAATGAAAGGGAGGAAAGGTTAACTGAGTAACAGTGAACATCACCAACCTCATGGCCTTCCATTTCCAAATAACCTCCTAACAATCGCAGGATCCCATCTGCTACTCTTTCTCATCCTAGTGGGGAAACCTAATGGGATGTCTTCCAGGGTTCGTGAGGAGAGCTTCCCTAACCTTCAGTCTGGGGAGCTGGTTGGCATCTTTGGGAGAGGCACAGATGGCAGATGTCTTTAAAAAAAAAGGTATCTGTCTACTTCTCTTGGTCTCTTTCCCTTGAGACATTCGCCATTCTCTGTTATTTCCTTAGCTTCTTCCTAGCTTTCCACACTTACAAGGTTTTCTCAGCTCAGAAAAAACTGAAGTAAAGTTTTCCTGGTGAAAACTTTCATTTCTCAGATAGATCTGTTGTGATGTAGTAGATTCCTCTAATGATTTTTAAGCTAATGATGTTCTGATGAGCCTAAAATGTATTTGTAATATTACCTTAAATTTGACCTGTTTTAAATTTTTTATACTTTTTTTTTCAAGTTACTCTTTGGCTTTCAGTTATTCTCTCCCACAGAATAACAACTAACAATTACTGGAATTCCAAATGTTGGTGATTAAATAGGGTTGTTAACTAAGAAATGAGTTTAGATACCAAAGTGTGAATAGCTTTAATATTTCTTTCATTATCACCTAGTTTAACTTTCTCATGTTTTCAAACATCAGAGACCCAGTTTTGCTCAAGATGACAGAAATCTGTACGGAAAAAAATAATACAAAAACTGCTCCCAAAGGGCAGAACTGAAATTAGAATTCTTATCCCCCAGCAACCTTTTAAATGCCCTTCTCTTTTTTTCCCCTTTGCTGGGTTTTGTATTGAGCACTTTCTTTTTCATCTTCTTGAATCTTATTTTGCCCTTTTATTAAAATTTACAAAGCAAAGCATATAAAAAAATAATTTAGTCACTCAGTCGTGTCCAACTCTTTGTGACCCTATGGACTGTAGCCCTCCAGGCTCCTCTCTCCATTGAATTCTCCAAGCAAGAATACTAGGGTGGATAGCCATTCCCTTCTCTAGGGGATCTTCCCAACCCAGGGATCAAACCTGAGTCTTCTGCATTGCGGACAGATTCTTTTACCTTCTGAGCCATGAGGGAAGCCCAAGGTATATGAAAAGGTGTGTGTGTGTGTGTGTGTGTGTGTGTGTGTGTGTGTGTGTGTGTGTAATTACATATATACTTATTATACATATAATATTATAATTATGTGTATGTATATGTAATTTTTTTAGGTATAAAAAAATGGATGTACTATTAACCTTCTTATCCTAAGCTGTCTATAAAAAATACTTCTGGCTTATCAACAACAGTTAAGATTTGCAAAGTGTTCTAGCTAATACTCAGCACTCTTGGGGGAATACCAAGGGAATAGAAGACAGAGCTATGTCTTTTAAGGATATTTGTACTAGAGCCCAAAGAACCTAATAAAAACAAAGGACTAGGCTTGTGCTGAGTATGTCTGTCTCTGCTGCTAGGGCTGCTCCAGATAGTTTTGTCTCTGCACAGAAAGTGTTCAGTCCTGCCTATGGCATTCATGGCAGAAGAGTTGCTGACATTGTCCTCGAAAGTCCAAGTTACTAGCCTGGCCTAGGGGCAAGATTGGATCACCGAGCTCCTGGGGGTCATGTTAAAAGCATTTGCAAAAGGAGATTCCACTTAGATATTTTTAAATTACAAATAAAATCGTGAGTGGTTTCATGTAAATTAAATCATATTTATAAAACTCCAGGGTAGTCTGCTTTTCAGGGAACCCTATCATTAATCACTTGGCAAAGTAAATCGTTGTTAATTTGGTTTTGAATATAGTTTTATCATTGGTAGTAACTCGCTGCTTAACTTAATGATATCATAACTAGAATTGTCAGTACACATGCAATGACACTGGGAAATAAAAATGTAATGAAAATGAGATTGAAGGTTATTGTCTATCCAAGGATAAAATCTCTTCCCTAAATTCTAACCATTTGTCACTTCATTCTACTTTGAGTAAGTAGAGCATTATTTAGACTATAAAGATAAGTGAAAAATAAATAGAAATTTTAATAGTGAATAAAACATTTTAAAATATAATTTCCATATGCTAGAAATTAGTTTCGGCTCAAAATGTTTCTGATTTCATCCCAGTAAAATGTAAGTACTCTGAAATTATGATTAGGGTTTCATTGGTCCAGCAGGTGGAGCAGTTCAAAAACCTATGCTAGCTCCATCCTCAATTAATAGTGTTGATTAGGTGCATGGTTCCTGTCCTAAATATCTTCCCAATAGAAATAATGCTGAAGTATTCCCTTTTATTTTCACAAAGCAGCCAAATAAGTAAATAAGTGTGATCATTCCCGATACTTAAAGCCAACTAAATATACTTTATTTAGTATCTGTATTATTTAGTATACTGTATTACATATACAGTATCATTTTCTGTGTAATAGAACAAAAGAAAAATTAAATATCCTTCCCAGCCCCCTATTAGTATAATTCAGAATCCTTCGGTATTACATTGTTTTGGAAACATGGAATTTTTTAAAAGTCGCCATAGAAATACTCCTTGGTGTAGAGAGAGATATACAGCTCATTACATTAACTAACATGCCAGACTTTTTCTTTATGTAATAGCATAGAGAAACACAATAGAAACACTATGTGCTTTAAAAAATAATTTTAAACTGTATTAACACAGTTTCAGATAAACTTTTTATAAACTCTCTAGTTGTAAAAATAGTGTGTTAAAGTGTATCCTAATGTGTGATATAACTTAAGAGCAATTTGTTACAGTAGCCATCTTCTTATTTTATTGAATCTTGCTTTATAGAAAATATTACTTTCGTAAGTTTGACGGGATTTTTAAGGGGCTTCCCTGGTGGCTCAGATGGTAAAGCGTCTGCCTGCAATGTGGGAGACCCAAGTTCGATCCTTGGGTTGGGAAGATCCCCTGGAGAAGGAAATGGCAACCCACTCCAGTATTCTTGCCTGGAAAATCCCATGGATGGAGGAGCCTGGTGGGCTACACTCCATGGAATCGCAAAGAGTTGGACATGACTGAGCAACTTCACTTCACTTAATGAAAACAGTACAGTTACCCTTTTTTTTATTTGTTTGTTAATTCTGGCCATATTTCTTTACACTTAACAACTAATGAATTGTTCTCTAATCTCATTGGTTGTCATCAGACTCTACTGGCCCTCATATATTAGCCATTATTTAGTCTGTGGCTCAGCAGTAAAGAATCACCTGTTGATGCAGGAGACGCGGGTTTGATCCCTGGGTTGGGAAGATCCCCTGGAGGAGGAAATGTCAACCCACTCCAGTATCTTGCATGGGAAATCTCATGAACAGAGGAGTCTGGGATCACAACAAGAGCCGGACAGGACTTAGCAACAGAACAAGAGATTTATATATCCTGGTCACTTTCTCAAAAGACAGTTTCTTGTCCATTAATTCTTCTGAATTTTTCTTTTTACAGTCATTGTATTTTAAAGAAAAGAACCTGTAGTTCAATTAAAGAGTGATTCCAAAGCTGTGACTTCTGTGATATCACCTCCATAAGTATCTCATGGAATTATTGGGGAGATTAAATTAGTTAATATAGGCAAAGAAGAGAACAGTGCTCATTTGCTCATCTGCAGTACTTAGTGTTAGCTATTCTTGTATTTAGTCATATTTACTGAGGACACACTATGTTCCAGGCATGGAGTATACTGCAGCACACTGATGTAAAGTGTGATCCTTCACACTTACACACTGGCTGATGAGGTTCCAATAATTATGGAACTTCAACATTATTGGAATTATTGAAGTTCCAATAATTATGGATCCTTCACACTCCTTCACACTGGCTGATGAAGTTCCAGTAATTATGGAACTTCATAATGAAATTAGCAAACAAACAAGTTAACAAATAAACGTATAAATTCAAAAGTGTATAAATGAGTTTTTAAAAAAAATAAGGCAGGAGTCTGAAGATAATAGAGAAGCCTGTTCTTCATAGAACAATTGAGGAAAACTTTTCTGAGCACATGATATTTGAACAGCGAACTGAGTAACATGAAAGAAAACTCATGAGAAAGCCTTGGGGGAAAAAAATTCTAGGCAGAAGAAATAGCAAATGGAAAGGTCATGAGCTACTTGTCAGGGAACAACAGGAAAGGCTGGTTGGCAAAAGTGGGCAGGGCAGGGCTGAGGTGTCTTTGGCCTGGCTGAAGAGTTTGGAGCTTATCTCAAGTGTTAAGAGAAGCCATTGGAGGAATTTTGATCAAAAGAGTGATGTAACATTATTATCAGATTGGCCAAAATGTTCTTTTTTTTTTTTTTTTCTGTAAGATATTCCTTTTTTTTTCTTTTTTTTTTTCTTCAGGAACATATGGTGATTTCATTTGAAAGATCTTGGCATTCTTGATCACAGTGTCATTTTCTGAGTTTTCACTCCTAGATTGTTCTACCCCTATTCCCTTGTTCCCTCTGCCTTTCTCCCCAGGTTAACGTTTTACCTGAGGCCATGGCTCTAGGTTTTAGCATACCGTGGGGGAATGACAAAGTCCGTAAAAGTAATGATTCCCCACTGCCACATTATCCTACCTCCAAATAAAAAAGCACTGCGGTTCTTTAACGAGACATTACCCTGGCTTCCAGACCAATGTCTGTGCTCCTAAGAGCACTCATCTATTCATAGTTGTTAAAAACCACTTAGTAATTAGAAGAAATCATAAAGTAATTATGATTCGTAATAGTGATTATGGCTGGGTGATTACTCCTTCACTGAGATGCTTTGCAAATGGATTAGCACTTCGTTGAATTAGGAGCTTTGGCTTGAAATCTATGAGGAGGCTATATTAGTAAGAAAAATGTCCTTTCTTTGGGGACTAAGCAGAAAGCTGTAGAACAGCCAGGAAGCCACTGGAACCTGGCTGACAGAAAAATCAGGCAAACCAAATTGGCCATTTTATTAAGCATATATTCATCTGAAAAAATTTTCTTCATTCAATTGCAGTTAAAACTCTGATCAATTTAATATAGTAATAGTTCATTAGTCATTCCAGCTCTCAATTGGGCTATGATATATAGTAGTTTCTCTTCCTGAATAATTAGGTAAATATTACATTGCTTAACATGAAGCTTGGGAAACAGGACCATATTAAAGTCTTGGTACTTGCTAAATTCAGCTTTTCAAAAATTAGTGTTTTTGATACACAGATAAAGCATTGTTTCATTTTAATTTTTGATGAGGAAATAAATGACTGTACCTTTATTTTTCTGCACTTTTCTAATCTCTTTCTTCCTCTACTTCAGTTTCTTCTTTGCCTTCCTTGCTAGTTATACTTTCTCTTGCTTGTCCTTCGTTTTCTCTTATCTGGAAGCTTTTCTGTTCTATGCCTGTTACTGTCCTACAGATATTCTTAAATACACATTTTCAACAGACTAGCAAATATTTACATAGCACCTGTTGTGTTAGGTGCAAGCGGACAATGATAATGAAGATGCAGTCCCTGCTTTGAAGAAAGGAAGAGGTCTATGTCTAAGAAGTAATTCTAGTTTGATATTAACTATTTTAAAAGTGTAAGCTGTACCAGCATGTCTAGAGTATGCTGAAAGTCTAGTTATTAAGAACATGAGCTTTAGAGTCACACAGACCTGACTCTGTCATTTTCTAGCTATGTGACCTTGGGTTAGTCACTTAATCTCTCCAAGCTCCATGCTCCTCTGTAAAATGAAGAAGAAGATTAAATAAAAGAATATGTGTAAAGCCTCAATCAATAGATTACCTGCCATATGGTAATCATTCATATCTAATATTGCTAGTTTTTATTAATATTAATATTTTAATATTGATAAGTTCTAGTAATTGATTTATTATAATTTATATAAACCATAGCTATATAGAACAAACATCGTTATTCTCTCCTATTCAGAAACACCTTATAAGGGATTTCCCTGGTGGTCTGGTGGTGAGGATCTGCCTGCCAATGCAGGGGACACATGTTCAATCCCTGGTCCAGGAAGTTCCACACACCACAGGGTAACTAAGCCCTTTTACTGCAACTACTGCAGCCCATGCACTCTAGGACCCTCACACCTAGAGCCTGTGCTCCACAAGAGAAGCCACCATGATGAGAAGCCCCACTTACTGCAGCTAGAGAAAGCCCATGCACAGCAGTGAAGACCCAACACAGCCAAAATAAATGAAAACATGAAATAAAACAAAAACCTTATACTGTCAATTCAGATTCCTTACCATGCCGTGTGAGACTCTTCAGAGCCTAGCTCTAGTACCGACTGGAGTAGAAGTAGCCTCCATCTTCAACTGTGCCTCACCTTTCTCCCGTTAGCCTCTCTGTGGAGCTCTTGCTGCTCCATATGCCTAGTGTGCCTCCCTCCCCACCTCAGCCAGGATAGTTTTCACACATTGGTCAAGACCAGCCCACTTAATCTGTGTGACGCACTAACCAAATACAAAGAAAGCACCAAAAAATCACTGGTTAAGGGCAGTGTATTCAACAGATATTGTTGGGTAAATTGTATAACATTTTGGAAAAATATTCATTTGATTCTCACTTCATAGCACATACCAGAATAAAAGTCAGATTAAGGATTAAAGCCAAGAATAATGTTTAAATTTCAAAGAGGGAGAGGGGAAGAAGCAAAGGGCATAAAGGAATTGAAAAAATTATAAAGAAAATGAATGGATTTTTATATTTTATAAACTATAAAATATATGCATGTCTATATAAAATTTTTAAAGCATTAATATTTGTCATTATAATATATTTTAATTTTTCAAATCAAAAAAAATTGAAAAAAGCAACCACGATGACTCCAATTATAAAATGAAAAGAAGTCATTAAGTAACAACTTGCAGAAAAATAAATTCAGTCTTAAGAAATTTTTTAAAAGCCCTCAGACTTCTCAGTGATAAGAAAATATTAATTGAAACAAAAAACAGCAATCTTTTCAGCCTATTAAATTGTTAGAAATTCAAGAAGGATAATACCCATTGATGGTGAGTGTGCTGTGAGTTGCAACATTCCCAGACACTGCCAAATAGAGTTTTTATTGACTTAAACTTTCTGGAAAGAAATTTGATATCTATCAAAGTTTAAAAAAAAAAAAAAAGAACTCTTAAAAGTTTATGATCTGTGGCATTGTAATTCCATTTCTAAGAATCTATGAAACAAGGAAACAAGTCAAAATATATGTACACAGATGTTCATCACAGCATTACTTATAGTAGGAAAAAAAAACCTGCAAAAGTTTTTTTCAAAATTCACTATCTCTTTAAGAATAATTTATAATTGCTTATGCCAAGTTTTTGAAAAAGAAGCAACAGAAAACATTTGTTTTCATATATCCTTATAGGTGAATTCTTGTATGGAGATATTTATAAAGCTTCCTTGTTAGACAATAGAGGATAACTTACTGATTAACTGCATAGTTTTGAAAAGCTCTTTCAAGAAAAATACCTAACTAGTGATTAATAATTCTCAGCAAACTATAGTTTTCCCACTGTGAGGACTAAAAAATACTTTTATGCTGAACCATTATACATATGGCAGAAGCCTAGAGGAATTTCCTCTCCAGAGATACATTAAAAGCTGAATATCTTTTGATTTCTCAACCCAAAGAAATGGATGTGCCCCATTCTTATACATACATGTATTCTAAAAAGTCATCATTACTACCAAATAAAATGCATCGAGATGGTCTTTATTACAGTAGTATTATTCATACCATCTGCATTTTATTTTAACATCACATTCTCCTAGAAAAGAACTTCACTTATTTCACAATGTTTTCCAGCTGACAATCCAATAGCATTTAAGCATGTCTCAGAAGTTTGATTATGTCAGAAAGTTAGAACTCACTTTGCTTTAAAAACAGAAAACACAATACGAAAGAACCTGAAAGGCAAGAAAAATGTACAAATGTCAGTCTCCTCAGATACACAAATTCTACATGTTCGTATGTTCTAGTCATTATTTTGTATGTAATTCAGAAGAATAATGCAGTTTGGCAGAAGCACTATAATCTGTTTTAAGGATTTTAAAGATTTCCATTGGCAACAGAGAATTGTTCTACATATACTCTCTTCAGCCTATTAAAACATAGGTCCTCCATCCAAACTCTGTGGGTATTTTCTGTTATTTATTAAACAGTGTCAGCAAATTTGTAAGACAAATGCCAAACAGGTGTCATCTCCTACTGACAGATGAACAAATAAAGTGTCTTGCAGAACCAGGGACTGAGCTGGCAGTGTACTGCTCTGCTGGACTGAGAGCATAGAAAGGGTTATAACCTTGAACTTCTTTTAGTTATTTTTTGTCAGTGAAGGAGGAAGAGAAATGAGAGAAGAAAGAATCAGTAAGACATAGAAATAAACAGTGAATTCCAAGTAAAATCAGGGAAAAAGGAAAAAAGAGTTAATTGCACTTGAGACCACACTAAAATTGTGTGGATATAGCTTAAAAGCAGAGTGGGGCTTTTTTTTTTCCTTTTTTAATTATTATTATAGAATGGAAATATGCTGTGATGATTATTTAAAATATTTTTGTTAATAAAATTTCTAAATATATGTCTTATACAGGTTTCCGAATTCAAAGAACTTTAATACCATAGAATACTCTTAGAACTGTGCTGAAAAAATGTTTCTTTGATCATTCAGGAGATCTGTAAAGATCTTTCAGAGTCTTGAAGCTACCTTTATAAACATCAGTCATCATTACATTATGGATATGTTAAAATGCTAGAGGGCTCATTAAAAAAGAGCTGATAGAGTCCTGATAAACTAAATTTGCTATTTGTAGACCAAAAGCAATGGTTCTTTTGGTTTTAATGCAGGCAGATGTCCACAGATAACCACTACATCATTGTGTCAGTAAAATAAAGCCAAGTAAAATCAAAGGTTCCTCTGTGAAGCACTTTGTTAGAAACTGATTAAACAGTCTTACTTTTCTTATTGAAGCAAGTAGTTGGCTGCTACATCTGAGAATCTGGAAATGTGTATATGCCTGATATATATTATCAAGTTGCACTATAGAAGTTAAATTTCAAGTTAATGAGCCCCATATGCATACCAGACTTAAGAGCTATACTTTATAAACTCTAAACACTTTGTTTTCCAGCATTTCAAGCACCAAGGAAATGCAGACTAAGTGAGAAATTGGGTTAATTTAGCTTACAACATGAGATTGCCTGTGATTGAATAGGTAGGTAAGAACGTAGGTAGGTCAGTATATATAGATATTCCTATAAGATGTTCTGGGGTTTGAATATGACTTTGGCCATAAGAATGCATGTTTGCTTTCTTTTGATTCACACAGAGCAGATGGATGCTTGACTGCCTGCTAATCCACAGCTGGAATGGTTTCAGCAGCTTCCACGTTGCTGGGTTAGAGTGGCTTTTCTAGTGGACTGAGAGGGCAGCAAAAGAGGGATATCATTATTCATCAGTATCCCAGTGGGAGCACTGCCAGCAGAGATTAATTTTTTCTGTTATGCTTGTAAAACAAGCTCAGGTGGAGTCTCTAATCCTCAGGGCACGGGTGGCAGATCAAGGAAGATGCTACAAAGCTAGTTAATTTTCTGATTCTGGGGGAAACAGAAGCTCTGTTAGATGTATAAATACATGATTGCAAATTTAAGTAGCTCAAATTCAAATGGGATCTTCCCAGACATCTGGTACTGAAAATCTCTATTTTTCTTTGTTGTCTTTAAATATAACTTCTTACAAGTTTGTCCTGGAGCCAAAATACCGGTAACTCTATATATGAGGAAGTAATTAATTTTTTGAGTTAATGACAAAACGCTTAATTTTTACAAACATGAACAAAAGCTTTCTACCTAAAGCAGACTCAAACTTAGATGCCTAAAATACCCACTTAAGTATATTACCAGAAAGATATAGCACTAGCTATCTGATTGGCAAAGTTGGTTTGGTGGGGGTTTTTTTCCCCTTAATGTATAGTCAGTCTATTTTTTAATGGTTTTATTTTTATTCTCTCAATATATGATTTCCATGTGACACCTGTTCCCTGTATCTTATTATATGATCCATCAGTATGTTCATAGATTTGAGCAATTAATATAGGCTTCAAAATAAAGTTACATGACTTTTTTTTTAATAAGCAGAACTTATCCAGTAGGTATTGTCTTCTTAAGAGTATTTATCTTTAAAAGTCCTTTACTACACTTATTACAAAAAATTTTAACTTCTTCCAGGCCCTTGGCACTTTATGTTGATTGTGTTGGGTCCAAGTAGATATTCATTAATGGTTCTTTCTTGTTTGGACATTTGCTTTTGTTTTGAGAAAATGATAAGCAGTTATATGAAGCCTAGATTCAGAAGACTAAAGTTGATTGATGAAGTCAGAGACTATAATTTGGGGTTGTGAAGTTGATTATGACTGCAAGATAATGTGTAGTTCCTAAAGTCTTTATGACTGAAGTTATAAATTATAAACATTTGAAAGATGTTTCAAAATGTTTTGAATGACAGAGGGCTTATTGAAAGGAATTTATGACTTCTCAGAATATTTATTTTGAATAGCATGACATGCATGTGTTCTGGGATATTTATTTAAAAATCAGTCCCTCCTCTGACTCTAGTCACACTTTGCACACCTTTCTTTTTGTTAACGTTTGGACTTTTGTTAGTAATGAATCCAAATCTTGTTATTTACTAAGAGCATTTCATAGTCCAAGAGGAGATACACATTTTTAAAAGCACTCAGTGAAATGCAAAAACTACCACTTCATGAAAGAGGCTCCTACCAAAAGCACAATGAGAGTCAGGAAGGCTTTCTAGTTATGAAGAAATAGCCAGAGGAATAATGAGAGTTAAGCAAGTCTCCAAGGGACTAGAGAACTAACTGAGGAGTTAGGATGAATCATTTGTTAATAATTTTTGAAGTAGTAATGACTGCTAATAAATTTAAGTAATTGTTCCCTTAATCTGTGTCAAATAAACCAGTTCTTCTTGTTAGTTGTCTATCCCACTCAGAAGAAAATATAATTTAAATACTGTACCTAGCTTAAACTATTCCTAACCAAACCTAAAACCCCACAAATCTGTAGCTTCTTCATTGATCTTTTCAGATGGTTTAGTCGCTAAGTCGTGTCCAACTCTTGCAACCCCATGGACTATGGCCCACCAGGCTCCTCTGTCCATGGGATTTTCGAAGTAAGGATATTGGAGTGGGTTGCCATTTCCTTCTCCAGGGGATCTTCCCAACCCAGGGATCATGTCATTAATTCTGTAGCTGGCATTTGACTCTCCACATTGTCGTGGCAATCTGATTGCAGATTGGAAAAGAATTTCATGACGCAGAGTTGCAGAAAGGAGTCAGTTTAATAAAAACAAAGAGCAGAGGTAGTATGGACACTACAAGTGCAGCAGGCCGACAGCTCCTGACAGGCCAGCGAGAGTGGACAGGATGCGATTAGAACAGTGGGTCAGCTAGTAGCCAGTTTTTATAGCCTCAGGACAAAGAAAATTTCTGCTGGAAGGTTGGCATTAGGTGAAGGTTCAGGTGTTATAGTGTGAGCAGTGGGGTGGGGCTGTTTGCCTGATACGGGGTCAAGAAGCATGCTGGTGATGATCAGGGGACTTTGGGCAGTGGTTACAGAGGGGCTCAGTTAGCTTCAGAGGTGACCTTGGTGGTGGGCTCCACTGCAGTCACCTTGGTGCAAGGCCTCACACCTGTGGCCTTGGGGCAGGACTCCATGCATAAGAAATATTGTTTCAAGAGAGAATGGAAATTATCTGTTGAATCAGTCCTTTATTTTGGGAGGCTCCAAAATCATTGCAGATAGTGTTTGCAGCCATGAAATTAAAAGATGCTTACTCCTTGGAAGAAACTTATGACCGACCTAGACAGCATATTAAAAAACAGACACATTACTTTGCTAACAAAGGTCCGTCTGGTCAAAGCTATGGTTTTTCCAGTAGTCATGTATGGATGTGAGAGTTGGACTATAAAGAAAGCTGAGTGCCAAAGAATTGATGCTTTTGAGCTGTGGTATTGGAGAAGACTCTTGAGAGTCCCTTGGACTGCAAGGAGATCCAACCAGTTCACCCTAAAGGAAATCAGCCCTAAATATTCATTGGAAAGACTGATGTTGAAGCTGAAACTCCAATACTTTGGCCACCTGATGCAAAGAGCTGACTCATTTGAAAAGACCGTGATGCTAGGAAAGATTGAAGGTGGGAGGAGAAGGGGACGACAGAGGTTGAGATGGTTGGATGGCATCACTGATGCCATGGATATGAGTTTGAGTAGGCTCCAGGAGTTGGTGATGGACAGGGATGCCTGGCATGCAACAGTCCATGAGGTGGCAAAGAGTTGGACACGACTGAGTGACTGAACTGATCAGAATTTTTTGTAAATTTTAGGGATATCTTCATTTTTCTTCTTAATCAGTGCAGATTTTGCTGCTTGATGGAGTAATTCATATGTGAAAGAAAGTGAAAATCACTCAGTTGTATCTGACTCTTTGCAACCCCATGGACTGTCCATGGAATTCCCCAGGCAAGAGTATTGGAGTGGGTAGCCATTCCCTTCTCCAGGGGATTTCCCAACTCAGGAATCGAACCCCAGTCTCCTGTGTTGCAGGCAGATTCTTTACCAACTGAACCTCTAGGGAAGCCTCAATTCCTAAGAACACGAATGAATACAAGCTGCAATTTCAGTTTCCTCTGAGAACCTAGATTTTTGCATTTCAAATAAATCCAAAGTTTCCTTGGACTATTTAAATAAGTTTTAGGAAAGGAACTTTCCACTTAGTGAATAAAAAGCAATAAAATCTAATACATTTGAAATAATACCCTGAGCTGTTCTCCATTACTGGTAGGAGCCATTCAGGCAGTATGGCTGACTTTCTGTCACTTCAGGTGCTATGGCACAGGTCTTTCTTCTTCTGAACTCTCAACCCTGGTGATGGGTTTGTTGATTAGACATCTAAGAAGAGACTGAGTTTTTTGTTTGTTTGCATTTGAAACTTACAAGGGTATATATGAACACTGACTCATTTCAAAAGTTTTACTACTATGTTCTGTTAATGCGTTCGTTGTAGGTTTTAGTTTCTTGATATTAGTAAACTATCCTGATGAACAATCATTTATAAAAATTAAATTTATGTTTGTATTAATAATGATGATACTGTCCAGATAGAATTCTGTGATGCACTTACTATATTTACTATATATTCAAATATACAGATCTGTATACCCCATTGTCGGGGAAGGCAATGGCACCCCACTCCAGTACTCTTGCCTGGAAAATCCATAGACAGAGGAGCCTGGTAGGCTGCAGTCCATGGGGTCTCTAAGAGTCGGACGCGACTGAACAACTTCACTTTCACTTTTTACTTTCATGCATTGGAGAAGGAAATTGCAATCCACTCCAGTGTTCTTACCTGGAGAATCCCAGGGGTGGGGAAGCCTGGTGGGCTGCCCTCTATGGGGTCTCACAGAGTCGGACACGACTGAAGTGACTTAGCAGCAGCAGCAGCATACCCCATTGTAGCTTGGAATTCATGTTCTCCCTCTTGGAAAATTGTATTAAGACTTTTAGGCCATTGAAACAAAGATTTACCATAACGTTTTATACAGATAGATAGAATCACTCAATTGTGAATTGAGGGCTTTGTACATAATCATTATTATGAAGGCACAGAATTTATACATATTTCAAAATCTAGCTAATTGGAAACCTTGTTGCACCATTGCACTAAGATTGAAAGAATCAAAGAAGAGGCAGTACTAGAAAACTGAGGATACTAGTCTATAGAAAAAGCCACTGAAATCTAGTCTGCTTAAAAGAGAGCCTAATATTTTATAGTACATGGGGAGAAGGAAAAACAATTTAATGAAGAAAAGTGTTATCTTAATAATGAAATTAAAAGCTGTGGAGAAAAGTTCATTTACTTTTATATTCAACAGAATTTGAACTTACATCTCAATATACTCTTGTATCTTTGCTAACTCTTAAAAAGGCTAAATCTAATTTATTTTGTTTGTAGTGATTTTTTGAAGCACACTGTCTTGACCCAACTTTCAAAAGACACAATTTTTCTAACATAATCATATGTTAAGATAGAATACTTTTCACTTCGGGTTTAACTTTCAGCATACAATCTTAAAGAAAATAATTTCTTCCAAAAATACACTTATGACATCATCATTATTCCTGATAATCTATTTCAGTACTTTGATATTGAAATCATTTGCTTTTGAGTACTTACAGTATCATTATTATTAGATATTTTTCTTCAGATATTAATCAGACTAACTCTACCTCACTTTCATTGCCAGTGGATTTCTCTAGCAAATCTTTCATTGATTTAATTTAAAAATGCATCTTTTCCAAGATGTTTAGTTTTACTTGGCTATCATTTTTCTTATTGTTTTGCATTGTTTTGTTGAATTGATTTTAGACAGTTCAGTTCAGTTCAGTTGCTCAGTCATGTCCAACTCTTTGCGACCTCATGGACTGCAGCACACCAGGCCTCCCTGTCCATCACCAACTCCCAGAGTCTACCCAAACTGATGTCCATTGAGTCGGTGATGCCTTCCAACCATCTCATCCTCTGTTGTCCCCTTCTCCACCTACCATCAATCTTTCTCAGCATCAGGGTCTTTTCAAATGAGTCAGCTCTTTGCATCAGGTGGCCAAAGTTTGGAGTTTCAGCTTCAACGTCAGTCCTTCCAGTGAGTACCCAGGACTAATCTCCTTTAGGATGGACTGGTTGGATCTCCTTGCATTTCAAGGGACCCTCAAGAATCTTCTCCAACACCACAGTTCAAAAGTGTCAGTTCTTCATTGCTCAGCTTTCTTTATAGTCCAACTCTCACATCCATACACGCCTACTGGAAAAACCATACCCTTGACTAGACGGAACTTGTTGACAAATTAATATCTCTGCTGTTTAACGTGCTGTCTAGGTTGGTCATAACTTTCCTTCCAAGGAGTAAGCGTCTTTTAATTTCATGGCTGCAGTCACCATCTGCAGTGATTTTGGAGCCCAAAAAAGTAAAATCAGCCACTGTTTCCACTGTTTCCCCATCTATTTGCCGTGAAGGGATGGGACCAGATGCCATGATCTTAGTTTTCTGAATGTTGAGCTTTCAGCCCACTTTTTCACTCTCCTCTTTCACTTTCATCAAGAGACTCTTTAGTTCTTCTTCACTTTCTGCCATAAGGGTGGTGTCATCTGCATATCTGAGGTTATTGATATTTCTCCCAGCAATCTTGATTCCAGCTTGTACTTCCTCCAGCCCAGCGTTTCTCATGATGTAATCTGCATAGAAGTTAAATAAGCAGGGTGACAATATCCAGCCTTGACGTACTCCTTTTCCTATTTGGAACCAGTCTGTTGTTCCATGTCCAGTTCTAACTGTTGCTCCCTGACCTGCATACAGATTTCTCAAGAGCCAGGTCAGGTGGTTTGGTATTTCCATCTCTTTCAGAATTTTCCACAGTTGATTGTGATTCACACAGGCAAAGGTTTGGCATAGTCAATAAAGCAGAAATAGATGTTTTTCTGAAACTCTCTTGCTTTTTCGATGACCCAGTGGGTGTTGGCAATTTGATCTCTGGTTCCTCTGCCTTTTCTAAAACCAGCTTGAACATCTAGAAGTTCAGGGTTCACGTATTGCTGAAGCCTGGCTTGGAGAATTTTGAGCATTACTTTATTAGCGTGTGAGATAACTTCAATTGTGTGGTAGTATGAGCATTCTTTAGCATTGCCTTTCTTTGCGATTGGAATAAAAACTGACCTTTTCCAGTCCCGTGGCCACTGCTGAGTTTCCCAAATTTGCTGGCATATTGAGTGCAGCACTTTCACAGCATCATCTTTTAGGATTTGAAACAGCTCAACTGGAATTCCATCACCTCCACTAGCTTTGTTTGTAGTGATGCTTCCTAAGACCTACTTGACTTCACATTCCAGGATGTCTGGCTCTAGGTGAGTGATCACACCATCATGATTATCTAGGTCGTGATGATCTTTTTTGTATATTTTTGTGTATTCTTGCCACCTCTTCTTAATATCTTCTGCTTCTGTTAGGTCCATACCATTTCTGTCCTTTATCGAGCCCATCTTTGCATGAAATGTTCCCTTGGTATCTCTAATTTTCTTGAAGCGATCTCTAGTCTTTCCCATTCTGTTGTTTTCCTCTATTTCTTTGCATTGATCGCTGAAGAAGGCTTTCTTATCTCTTCTTGCTATTCTTTGGAATTCTGCATTCAGATGCTTATATCTTTCGTTTTCTCCTTTGCTTTTGGCGTCTCTTCTTTTCATAGCTATTTGTAAGGCCTCCTGAGACAGCCATTTTCTTTTTTTCGTTTCTTTTTCTTGGGAATGCTCTTGCTCCCTGTCTCCTGTACAGTGTCACAAACCTCTGTCCATAGTTCATCAGGCACTCTGATCTAGTCCCTTAAATCTATTTCTCACTTCCACTGTATAATCATAAGGGATTTGATTTAGGTCATGCCTGAATGGTCTAGTGGTTTTCCCCACCTTCTTCAATTTAAGTCTGAATTTGGCAATAAGGAGTTCATGATCTGAGCCACAGTCAGCTCCGGGTCTTATTTTTGCTGATTGTATAGAACTTCTCCATCTTTAGATGGTAAGAGACTGACAGAATTGTTGACTGATGGCTAGAAATAAATGATAGTGTTCAAGTAGGAAGAATGTTTGTTGACATTTTTAATTTGTTGAAATGTTTAAGAATAGTTGCATTATGACTCTTGCTTGTTTGTACATCTTTACAACAGACTCCAATAATGAATACTCATGTAACAAAAACCTCTGCATAAATAAAGAACATAATTTGGGAAATTTATAATTATAAATGCCTATATTTAAAATACCTCGAATCAGCGAGCTTACCTAATTTAAGAAGCTGGGAAAGGAGGAATAAGCAGAAGATTAAAGATTTGCATTGAAAGAAATGAAAAAGAGTATATAAAGTCAGTAGAGAAAGTCAATAAAACCAAAAGTTAATTCTTTAAAAATGTCAACAAAAATGACAAATCTTTACCCAAACTAATTGGAAAAAAAAAAAAAAAAAAACCAGAACATTCAAGTCACTTATAACTGGTAACAAAACAGGGCTAACTTCACAAAAATAAAAAAGATTCTAAGGGAAAACTATAAACAACTATATGCAAAAAAAATTGTATAATTTAGATAAAATGGAAAAACTTCTAAAAAGACACAAACTACGAAAATTGACTCAAGAAAAATAGAACATCTAAATTTGACCTTTAACAAGAAAGAGATTAAATTAGTAACTTTAAAACTTCCCATGAAGAAAAGCCCAGGCTCGAATGACTTTATTGATGAATTCTACCAAACATTCTAGCAGTTAATATCAATTCTATGTAAATATAAATTCTTTAAAAAATATGAGAGAACACCTCCTGACTCATTTTATGAGGCCAATATTACCTTGACACCAAAGCCAAATGAGGATATCATAGGTTAATATCATTTGTGAATATAGATTTTAAAATCCTCAACAAAATATTAACAAACTAAATCCAGCAGCAGAGTAAAAAGATTATACACCATGACCAACTGGGATCTATTCTAGGAATTCAAGCTTTATTTAACATCCAAAGGGCAATTAATGTAATTCACATTTTAATAGAGTAAAGGGGGAGGAAACCACATGATTATCTCAATAGAGGAAAAAACTTTTGTCAAAAATCAAACACCCTTTCAGGATGAAAACACTCAACACAAAGGAATAAAATTGAGTTTCCTCAACCTGACAAAGGACATCTACAAAAATCCTTCAACTGACCACATACTGAATGTTGAAAAACTGGATGTTTTCTTCCTAAGATCAGAAACAAGATGAGGATGTCAATTCTCACCATTTTATTGAACATTGTAATGTAGACTCTAGCTAGGGCAACTAGGGAAGTAAAAGGTATTCAGTTCAGTTCAGTCGCTCAGTCATTTCCAACTCTTTGCGACCCCGTGAATTGCAGCACTCCAGGCCTCCCTGTCCATCACCAACTCCCGGAGTTCACTCAAACTCACGTCCATCGAGTCAGTGATGCCATCCAGCCATCTCATCCTCGGTCGTCCCCTTGTCCTCCTGCCCCCAATCCCTCCCAGCATCAGAGTCTTTTCCAATGAGTCAACTCTTCCCATGAGGTGGCCAAAGTACTGGAGTTTCAGCTTTAGCATCATTCCTTCCAAAGACAAAAGATATTAAAGGCATCCAAATTGGAAAACAAGATGTGAAACTGTTTCCAATTCCAGAAAACATGAGCTTGTATATAGAAAAGCCTTAAGGAATTCACCAAAATATTATTACAGTTAATATTTAGCAAGATTTCCAGGATATAAGAACAATATACAAAAATCAGTTATATTGCTGCACACTAGAAATGAAAAATCTGAAACAAAATCAAGAAAGTGATTTAATTCGGCATCAAAAAGAGTAAAATATTTAGGAATAAATTTAACCAAGGCAGTGTAAATCCTGTGCACTGAAAACTATAAAACACTGTTGAAAGTAATAAATGAAGATCTAAATAAATGAAGAGATAGCCCATGTTCATGAACCAGAAGACTAATATTGTTAAGATGACAATACTCTTTATATTCATCTACTGATTCAACACAGTTTCTATCAAAAACCCCAGCTGACTTTTTTTAAACAATTGAGAAGCTGATACTGTAATTCATATAGAAAGTGAAGTGAAAGTGAAGTCACTCAGTCATGTCCGACTCTCTGCGACCCCATGGACTGTAGCTTATCAGGCTCCTCTGTCCGTGGGATTTTCCAGGCAAGAGTACTGGAGTGGATTGCCATTTCCTTCTAGGCAAACAGCCAAAGCAGTTTTAAAAAAGAAGAGCAAAGTTGGAAGACTCATACCTCTTGATTCAAAACTTACTACAAAGCTAGTCTAATCAAAATAATGTGGCAAAAGGAAGGCCTTATAGATCAATGACCTTATAGATCAATGTACTAGAATAGAGTGCAGAAATAAATTCTTATGTTATAATCAATTGATTTTATACCAGAGTGCCAAACCAATAAAATGGATAAAGAACGGTCTTTCCAACAAATGCTACTGAAGTAATTGGATATATGCATACAAGGGTATAAAACTGGACCCCTCCTTCACACCATACACAAATATTAACTCTAAATTAACCATGTAGTAGCTAAAACTATACTACTCTTAGCAAAAAGAAAAAAGATGTAAGTTTTCCTCACCTTGGGTTGGGTAGTGGCTTTTTAGATAAAACACCAAAAGTGCAAGTAACAAAAGAAAAAAGTAGATAAATTAGACTTCATTAAAAAAATTTCTTGTGCTGCAAGTGATACTGTCAAGAAAGTGTAAAAATAGCCCACCAAATGGAAGAAAGTATTTGCAAATCATGTAGCTGATAAAAGACTTGCATCCAGAATATATTAAGAATTTTTCATTTCAATAATAAAAAAATAAATGACTCAACTTTAAAAGATATGAATAGACATTTCTCCAGAGAAGATGTACAAATGAGTAATAAGCACATAAATAGATGCTTAATATCAGTAATTAATAGAAAAATGCAAATTGAAACCACAATGAGATACCACTTCGTACTCACTAGGATTATAACCAAAAAGACAAAGTACTGGTGAGTATGTAGAGAAACTAGAACTCTTCATCCATTGCTGGTGAGAATGCAAAATGATGCTGCCACTTTGGGAAACTGACTGTTCCTCAAAATGTTGAGCAGAATTACCATATGGTGTTCCAGTTCCACTTCTAAGTATATACCCAAAGAAATCAAAACATGTTCAAACAAAAACTTACACACAGATGTTTTATTCATAGCAGTTAAAAAGCGGAAACAATCCAAACTATGAATAGATAAAATGCAGTATATTCTTAAAAATAGATGACAATTGATTTTCACTAGCTGGCTCTAGTACTCCACTGGTTCTCCCCCTCATAACTCTTTTGTTGTGCAATTTTCTCAGTAGATCTCTTGACATTGTTTCTTATAAACTTTTTAACTTAAAAAAAAAAGGTACTTCTGAACCTTTGTAGGTCACCCTTAGTCTGAACAAGAAGAAACCTATTTGTTTGGTTTTAACATCCTCAAATTACCATCTTATTTTCTTTCTCCTATTCACTGCCAAAATAAAAAATGAAATCTCAACGTGTTTCCTTCTCTTTTCCATCCATTTATGTGTAACCTCCTGCAATCTGGGTCGGTATTACTCGAATTTTTCACAGCTCCCTGCAGTGCTGTTGCCTTTTCTTACTGCTCACTCTCTTTGATCTTTTATAGCGTTTGACAGACGCAGGTTGCTTCTTGATACTCTCCTCGTCTTTCAAATGTTCTTTCACATCTTATCCCATTCTTCTCCTTATTGTTTGACATTGGTTCCTTTTCCTGTGTCTAAACTTAGCTGTTCTCAAAGTTTTTTTTTTTTTCTTGCTTTCCTATGTACTCTGCCAGGTCTCACCACAGTTACAGTTTAAAGTGTTGCCTTCAAATGGATGAGCCTCATAGCATAGTCTACTCATCTTGACCTCTCTTACCAACCATGGTTCCAGCTTCTGCGTGCTCACTGGACATTCCTACTTCATTGTCCCTCTGTGACCCAGACTCACAATGTCTCAATCTTCCTTTTCACTCTTCCCAAAATTCCTGTCCTCATTTTGCCAGTCAGTTGTCTTTGCATTCTTCCACACCTCCAAGATGAATTCCTTCGAGTAATCCATGTCTCCTACTTTTCTCCTCTTCCGTTCCACACATGATGCAAATTACTAAGAGTATTTCTTCATAATCGCTTTCTCAAGTTTCTCGGACTTTTTAAAGATTGTTCACTCTTCAGCTCCTGTCAGAGTTCTCATCACCCTGTTTCAAAACAATTGTGCTCACCAGTCTCCTAAATGATCTTCCTACTTTAGTTTCTATCTCCTCTAATCCACTAACTCATTTATCTGTTTATTTCTTTTAGAACATCATTTGCATCATTTCTCCCCTTAGAAATCTAAAATTATGTAGATTTTAAAGCATTATTTTCTTAACCTGGGTATCCACTTCACAGCCTTCCTTTTCAGTCTGACCCTTCTTACTCTCACCTATAAACATGCTATATGGATGTCAACTTCACACTTTTGCTATGCTTCTCACCTAGACAGTGTGTCTAACATTCATCCATAGCATTTTGGCTCAGCTCCCTCTAAAATATTTTCTTATTTTTAGATGCAGTGGTTGCTACTTTTTCTAAAATCATGACACCAGGGTTTGTTTCATTCATTCATCAATCACTCCTGTATTATCTTGTTGTGTTTCTTGTATACTGGTGTATTTTGATATTTCACTTTTAGATTTATTTTGCTTTTTGTATATGTATATCTTAACTCCTGGGAAAAAGATATACAGTAGCTGTTAAGTAGATTAGAAGTATTTTAATGTTTCCACTTTGCGTTTTATTTTTTAATTTTTTGCATGTTTTTTTATTGTCATTATAGCCTATAGAAACGCAGATTATTAAAAAAAAAAAAAAAAAGTTGCCCTAGTAAAAATGCGAAGTTTTAAAGACAGGAGCAAGTTGTAAAAATAAAGTTTGTTTATAGCTTTTAAAGATGGATTGCAAAATGTGACATTTAACCATGCATAATTATTATATATTGCTACTAATCTCAGTTATTCCCTTTTAGGATTCAAACCTGAAAGCCTCGAGATTTTTATTCTTAAGAGGAAAATATCTAAACATTGTTAAGCTATAAAGCATTTTTATTATATCCTTGAAAACTGAGGCATCTTTTTAAGTTTCATCAAAGAACAATTTTTTAAGAACTTAGCTGTAAATCCCCGGAAATAGAAGTTTTCTTACCACTGAAACTATTTTAAGTACAACAGACCTACTGGTACTCACTATTGTAAGATCCCTTGAAATCCAGCTGTCAACCAGGTGGTCATTCTTACAATGGAAAGAATAAGGTATTATTTCTTGTTCATATTTATTTTTGGCAAATGATCCTGTGGTTGCCCTAATTGGTTGAAGGCCAAACATATGTCCATAAGTTTAAGACATTGATATAAATCAGACACATATTCTCAACATAAAGCCTGACAGGAAACACACATAGATCTATGAGTAATTACGAGTATATCTGTCAGTGTTTACATGTTTGCCATCTGCATACGATAAAATTATTTTGATACTTTATTCCAGTAAAGCAAATTGTATGCATGTTGGACAAATATTTTATTGCTTAACTAGATCGTAGTTTTACCATTTTCCAATAAATGTTTTATAACCAAGGGGCTCTTTTGTTACTTTTTAAGTTCGTTCCTGGTATATCTCTCACTGCACTTTGAGGTCATTATAAGTTCCATGTAAGTCTAGTTTTTAGCAGTCTTCTATTTTAGAGATGAACTTTATTTATTATAGTGGTATTTAAATTATTATATATGGACTTCTTGTGGTGGCTCAGATGGTAAAGCGTCTGCCTACAATGCAGGAGACCTGGGTTCGATCCCTGGGTTGGGAAGATCCTCTGGAGAAGGAAATGGCAACCCACTCTTGCCTGGAAAATCCCATGGACGGAGGAGTGTGGTAGGCTACAGTCCATGGGGTCGCAAAGAGTCGGACACGACTGAGCGACTTCACTTTCACTTTGATAATTTATTCACTTTGAACAGATAATTTGAATAAAAGTGTAAGTCTTAAGGTTAGAAACAATGCTGCTTAAATATATATATGATTTAGAAAATAAGTTATATCAGTTTTTTCATAGATTAATGGTTGAATAAAAGGTAATCTGAACTAATAAAGATAAAAATAAAGAGGCATTTTTTTTATCCCTTAATATATCTAGACCTGGATCAGGAAATGCCAGATTATTTTTTAAATATTATTATAAAATATATAATATACAAACTAATCCTTCAGAAAGGCACAGAAATTAAACAGGGTTCCTATCTGGGAAATTTACTGAAATGCTCTTTCTACAGCTTCAGTGGCCAAAAAACAGTGTTGGAATGTGAGAAACTAATTTTGGTTTGTTTTAACGCCTCAGAATGTTACAGATTAATCAAGTGCTACTTAAAGTCTGGAATTCATTAACTTCATATGTTTTGCTTTTCCCATGACAGAGATTGTTACAGCATCAGGCATCTTTAGTCGCTCACCTTGGTCAGGTTTACCATCCTCACTGTCCAGGTGCCCTCTTACCTGTTCTGCTTAGTGTGTTCAATGCAGGCAGTGCTGTGTCCAGCAACATAAAAGTACTAGTTTCCTGTTACGTCAGGCTTACCCAAGACCGTGCAGCAACCTGTTCCAGCTGTTTGTTACCTCAGTGATTTGCTTAGGTGAAGCAGACTCTTACAGTCAATGCAGCTAGAGTAAACACCCTCACACATACACAAACAGAACTCATTTGTTTATACATGTTCACTAAAGAGAAAAAGCAGTGTATATGCTACATATTTGATAAGCGTCTTGTTAACAAATCTAAAAAGTAAGCTGTATGATCAGCAAATTTAAGGGCCACAAGGACATGTAAGACTTACCTATTGAATAAAGGTACCCCAGTCCTAACTAAACCCAAGTGCTCCTAATCTCTGAAAGACATACCTCATCCGTATAGACTGACCAGATTGTTCTTCCAAGAACAAGCAAAATAAGTCAATGATACAGTGGTGTGAGCATATCATTATGTAAGAGTGTATATCTTCACTAAACTAAAATCAGTGAGAGGCCTGCCGTGCTGCGGTTCATGGGGTCGCAAAGAGTCAGACATGACTGAGTGACTGAACTGAACTGGACTGAAAATCAGTGTAAATACACAAGCAAAATGTAGTAGCATACATACATATGTTTATGGGTTGTTGTTTTTTAATTTTTTTACTTTATGTGGAGTAGCTGCGTTTATGGCATTTGTCCAACAGATTGAGGTTTTTGGTGAAAAGGGAAACAAAATGAAAACTATTGCGTGAACAGCAGGGCCCATTTGATGTGATTATGAAAGATGTTTCTTTATTCTGATTTCTCTTTTGCAATCGAAAAACAGTAGCGGGGGTTTGCAAGCAGAGTTCATCATAGGTTGTCAATCACTGTCACTCAACATTTGCAGGGGAGATGTCTTTATTCAAGGACAGCTGAGCACATCAGAGACATAGATTTGCAGTTAGTAACCTGTCCAGCCAACAGTAAACAAGGACAGGGCAGACAAACCGGCCTCTCACGTGAAAGCATAATGGGCTCCACTGACCTCACTGCCCTCCATTCAGCTTCAATCCCAGTTGCATAAAAGCTTCATTGCCCACTTTCAATTTCCTTTAATTACCTACATGATGTAGATAAGAAAACGAATCTCACTTATAGTCAGTGATCACACACAGGAAATTAACTGGACAAGTTGTTTAGAATTAGAGGAGTAATTTGGAGATAAATAGAGTGTCTTACTGTGGAAGAAGAGGCTAGAAAGGGGTTTTGTTTGCCCATTTGTTTTTAAGCAGGGATTTTATTATTTTACTAACTCTCTCTGCAGATCCTGGGTTTGCTGCTTTCCTAATCAATCTAAATAAAAAATCTCCTTTGTAAGTATCCTGAAACACACAGAATAAAATACTTGAAGGAAGTGAGAGCTAAGTAAAGTGGTGAAGCAAACACACCATATTCTAAAGAACTCAGAAAAATTGTGAACTGGAATGCCAGGAATAAATAATCATGGTTTTCACAGAAGGGTCTGGTGGAACAATTGAGGGTTAAACAGCAGTGTCTTCCGCCATGTCTTTATTTCAAATGAACCATAATCAAACCACGAAAAATTAAATTCAAAATGCTGATAATTTTTTATATATTCTAATTGATCTAAAAATCAGTATTTTTGTTTCAGTCTTGTGGGTCACAGCATTTAAGTTTTAAGTAGAAAATACTGTAGGATTTCAGAGTACTGTAACTATCCATAACACTTTTTCTTCAGAAAAGTTGCAGCAAGTGCGTCATATAAATGGTTCTTTCTCTTCCCTATCTCTTCATTGTATTTTGAGTTAGTTCACTGAAGAAGATTGAAAAGAGCATCTTTCCTTAACACACACTGATATGCTTTTGTGAACATTTAATTAATGTAATTTAAAAGAAACCCAGATGGAGATTGGAGACTAAAACCTCCAGTATCAAACCTGTAGTTCAAGAGGATATAATTTCTGAATATTTTATCTTTAATTTGGCTGTCTTGTACTGACAATATTGTCTTTCAAAGAATCGATATTTTCTGTACCACAGTTACATAAAAATTGTATGATTACTTGGATAAAATGAGTGTGCCCCTACTAGTAAAGCATCAGTTAAAAAAATAATAGTAACCTATTTCTTTGAAAAATATTTAAGAATCATGATATTTCTAAAGTGAGTTAATTAAATGTCATTTTAGGTAGGGAAGTATTTTTATATAATTGTAAACAAAGGTTTATAACTGAAAACTGTAGAACAAAATTCAAATAATTGAATCTTAAGCCTCAGTTAACATTCTCTGTAGTATGAGGTATGGAGATTATTTTTATAGTAATAATGCCTGACATTTATACAGACTCTTACAGCTTTTAAGTGGTTTCATAAGCACTATCACATTGAATCTTCACACCAAGTCCCAACTTGATAAGGAATTTGGGACTTAGGTTCAGTTATTCTCAGAGGGTCACATAGCTTGTAAATGGCAGGGCTGAAAATCCACCTGTTATATCAGTTCCCAGACCCAGTGTTCTCTCTACCACCTCACACCGTGCATACCACCCTCATGATCTCTAACATTTCTTAGGGGATGAATTACTTGCTACATTCTTTGGATTCCCCTTCAGTGCAAACACTGGAAACAGAAAAGGAGGGACCCTCAAAGGAAGTAATAGCTTTTGATGAGACTTCATTTAATTATGGATAATTTTTAATTACAAAAACTATTGTTGATTTGATATTTTTAAACATAAATCAAATGTCACCTCTTTGAAGATCTCACAAACAGTGTCTTTGTAAAATTTAATAATGAAAACGACATTACTAATCAAAGTGAAGTGAAGTGAAAGTCACTCAGTCATCTCTGACTCTTTGCAATCCCATGTAGCCTGCCATGCTCCTCCATCCATGGAATTCTCCAGGCCAGAATACTGGAGTGGGTAGCATGTTCCTTTCTCCAGGGGATCTTCCCAACCCAGAGATCGAATCCAGATCTGCATTGCAAGCAGATTCTTTACTGTCTGAGCTATCAGGGAAGCCCAAAAATACTGGAGTGGGTAACCTATCCCTTCTCCAGCGGATCTTCCCGACCCAGGAATTGAACCAGGATCTCCTGTAATGCAGACAGATTCATCACTAGCTGAGCAACCAGGGAAGCCCACAGCCACAAAGTCATGTCCAACATTTTTTGCAACCCTGTGGACTGTAGCCCACCAAACTTCTTTGACCATGGGATTTCCCAAGCAAGAATACTGGAGTGAGTTGCCGTTCCCTCCTCCAGGGGATCTTCGCGACCCAGGGAACCTGCGTTAAACCTGCGTCTCCTGCATTGGCAGGCAGTTTCTTTACCACTGAGCTACTGGGGAAGCCCTGGTATCAAAAGAATAATATTAAATACTCAAATCCATGCATGTATTCTTAAGTGTTTTCCTGTAGTAAGAGGCTGTGTCCCTCTTTTTGAACTCAAGTTTGAACCTTATCCTATCACTTTCCCTTTTTTACCTTAAAAAAATTTTCTTTTTACTGTCTTTCAGCTCAGTCATAACCTCCTGAAAGATACATTCCCTCTTACCTATGGTTATTATTTGTACCCCTCCCTTACTTGTCCAGTTGTCATTTTACATTTATTCATGGTCAGTTTTGATTAAGGTTTAGCTCCCCATTTGACTGTGAAGCTTAATGAGAGTAGGGGATCAATCATGTCTTTTTTTCCACCATTTGGTATGCAGCAGTAATATATGCTAAATAAATATTTGGTAAACAAATGACTAAGACATTGTACATTGTGTTTATTGAAGTATTTTTCATTTTTATTATTAAAGTATATAGATTTTGCAAAGAAATTAAGGACTTAATTAACAAAGGTACTCTTTGATTGCTTTTATACACCAAGAAAATCCATCACTGAATTAAATTTTTCAGTAAGATCACTGAGTAATCTACATTAAAGATTTGATTGCTCCCCTAATCAACCTAGAAAGATCTCTCCACTGCAGAGCATTTTTTCCAACCTAAAATGTACTCAGCTGCTAGCAGACTCATCTGATACTGATACTGCTGGCAGTGAGCAAATTCATAGTCCTGGTGAAGCAGGGGATTAAAGCAATAAATCGGGGGTAATTCAAGCAGAATTGGCATGATTTGGAGAACAGTGCAGTCACATCTTACATACACTTTATATTCTAAAGTAAGCAAATACATTAAGAGGCACTAATGATAAAAGTTACCTGAAAATAACCCTAAAAGTAAAATAAGCGTAATTTTGAGTAGTCAGTCTTGTTCAGATATGCCAGTTCTCATTGACTTTGACACCACTGGTTTTCCCTCTAGTATTAGAGCAGATCATTGTTTCTTTAGCACCAAATGAAGTAGTTGCTTGCGTTTGGAAGTCAAGCTTTATGAAAAAATGTGCATCTTTGGATACTAGAATCATATGTCACACTCTCAGAAGTATTTGCCAGCTAAGACTGGGAAATGCCTAGTTTATATTGTTGCCTGCTAATCAATCAATTGATATCTAATCTATCTGTTTCTCTCTCTCCCTCTCTGTCTCTCTCTCCCTCTCTCTCACACACACAGTGTAGGAAAGAGGAGTGTGTAATGTATATAATAAAATGTGAACAGGATTGTACAGAAGGAAGTAGATTACTTAGATAATACTATTAATTAGTGCTTTTAGCCAAATCCTTACTTTCCATATAATATGATTTTAATTTAACTTTTCACGTAATTTATAAGTCTAAACCTGTTTCCTACATATCTGAAACCTAGAGGACCAATACAGTTGTCAGTATTAAAATAGTTATTCAATTTTCTTTCGGTAAAAGATCAGTTGTTGTTGTTCAGCCGCTCAGTCATGTCTGACTCTGTGACCCCGTGGACTCCAGCATGCCAGGCTTCCCTGTCCTTCACCATCTCCCAGAGCTTGCTTAAACTCATGTCCATTGAGTCGGTAATCCCAATGAATCAGAGGTGGTTGTATTTTTTGAACAGTATAAAGAAATCTAAATATAAATAAATTTTAAATTGTGAAACAGATTTAAAGCTGATTTCTTCTCCTTCCACCTCCACCCAACTATCTGGATTGTAGCCCTTTCTTTAAGTGTATTTTGCACGCTTAACAGAAAGCTCCTGCTCACTGAGTGTTCCCAGCCTCTCTGTTATTAATAGCATCATCATTCTCCTCATCCCTGGGGCTCAAACCTCAGACCCCTCCTTATCTGTTTTTATGGATCTGCTCGTATTATTTTCTGCGCCTGGAATGCAAGGAATCTCTCTCCCTCTCTCCTCTTCTTCAAATTGTTCTAAGCCTCGAACGAACACTATCTCTTTTAGGAAACTTTCCAACACATCCAATTTACTTGAGTCCTCTTCTCTGAATAGCAGTAGTTTATTCTGCACTGAAAATAATTATTTATATAAATTGTTTTCACTGATATCACTTCATTTTTTTGAAATAAAAGGTCATGTTTTAGATTTCTGAACCATCTTCTTCCTTATCTGCTGTTGCATTTTCCTTAAGCCATTTGGCAAGGCTGAGATGGACAGGCTTCGATGGGGATTTGAATGGAGCCCTTCGATGGGGATTTGAATGGAGCCCAGATACTAGGTTGAGATATGTCAGTCATCAGGTGACAATGTATCACCCCTGAAATTCACCTGAAATCAAAAATAATAGCCCTGCCATGTATAACTGGTCTTTCTTTGGCAGATGACTTCAGAGAGAATAGGAAAGAGTTGAAATGACATATAAAAGAAATCCAAGAGGACTCATAGAGGCAAAACATTAACTGCTACATGTCAGTATACACTTCTTACATAAAGCAGCGCAAACTGGTGAAGACAACGCTCAAAATAGTGTAAAGCAGCTGTGATATTTTTGACTTACCAAACAAAGTAAGACAAGAGACATAATTCATGAGAAAATGTCATGATTATTTTAATATTTCTGTTAAATGTCCTGGTTCCAGGAACACTGTTCACGTCTCTGTTCATCTAGGTACCATCTGCTCATCTTCAGTATCAGCCTATCTGCCTTTTCCTTCAAGAAACCTTTATGACCGTCCTAACTTGGTCAGATTTCTTTGCTAAATTCTCATGCCCTTTTACATATTTTTTTCTTCATGGAATTTATAATCATATCACAGTTGCATTTGTGTGGCTGAATAATGTCTGTCTCCATCATAAGGTGGATATTCAACAAATATTTATTACTGTTTTCTATTTGTTGCCCTTGTTCTATGTTCCTGTTTTTGTCTTTTGTTGTCTTTTTTGAGCATTTTATATGATTTCATTTTCTACTCTCTTAGCATATCAGTTGTGTGTGTGTGTGTGTATATATATATATATATATATATAGTGGGGGGGTGGCTTTTTTTAGTGGTTACCCTTGAGTTTACAGTGTACTTTTCCAAATAATTGAATTCCACTTTCAAGTAGCAGTATACACTAGCGGGTAATGTAAGTATAATAACAAAATAGTCATAATTCCTTCCATTTCCTGTTTCATTGCTATTGTTCATGTCACTTATATACAAGTCATATACATAAGCATAAGACATGTGCATAAGCATACATGATTGAATACATTGTTATTATTTTGAACTAAGTATTGTCTGTTAGATCAGTTAATAAGAAAAATGAAAGTTTTTTATTTTTGCCTTCACTTACTCCTTCTTCATTGTTCTTCTTTTCTTTATACAGTGCCAAATTTTGAACCTATATTATTTTCTTTCTCTCCAGAGAACTTATATTTCTTGCAAGGCCATTCTACCAGTCTGTTGCCAATAAATTAATTCAGTATTTATTTGTCTGAGAAAGTTGTATTTCTCTATCCCTTTTGAGGGATAATTTCACAGGGTATAGAACCTCTAGGTTGGTGGAATTTTTTTTTCTCAACACTTTAAATATTTCATGCCACTCTCCTCTTGCTTGCATGGTTTCTGCGGTGAGTAATTCAGAAGTAACACTTACCTTTGTTCCTGTATAGGCAACATGATGTTTTTCCCTGTGGATTGGTGTCTGACATTAATGGGGAGGGGGAAGGATTTTCAATCATTATTGTTTCAGCTGTTTCTTCTCTTACTTTCTCTTTTCTCCTTCTTATGTCCCCTTTATATATATGTTACATCTTTTGTCATTGTCCCACAGTCCTTGGATATCATCTTGTGTCTCTTTCAGTCTTTGTTCTCTTTGCTTTTCAGTTTTTAGAGACATGATTGTTATATCCTCTAGCTCAAAAATTCTTTCCTCAGCCACATCCCGTCTACTAATAAATTCACCAAAAGCATTCTTCGTTTCTGTTAGTGTTTTTGTCTTTAGCATTTCTCTTTGACTCTTTTCTAGGATTTCCATCTCTCCACTTCTATTGTTCATCTATTCTTGTGTGCTTAGTCACATCCAACTCTTTGCAACCCCATGGACTGTAGCCTGCCAGGCTCCTCTGTCCATGAGATTTCCCAGGCGAGAATACTTGAGTGGGTTTCCTTCTCCAGGGGATCTTCCTGACCCAGGGATCAAACCCACATCTCCTGCATTGCAGGTGGGCTCTTGACCCCTGAGCCACCAGGGAAGCCCTCATCTGTTTTTACATGCTGTCTGTTTTATCTGTCAGAGCTCTTAGCATATAAATCATTATAAATCATAGTTGTTTTAAATTCCTGCTCTGATAATTCTAACATCCCTGCCATGTCTGGTTCTGCTGATGGCTCTGTTTCTTCAAACTGTATTTTTAGCCTTTTGGTATACCTTTTTTCTTGATAGCTGGACATACCGTATTGGGTAAAAAGAGCTGCAGTAAATAGGCCTTTTGTAATGCAGTGAGGTGAGGCACAGAGGTGTAGGGGGAATATCCTCTGGTCCAGTGATCAGGCCCCATGTCTATAGTGACTCTACACTGTGAATTTCACATCTGTTTCTCAGTTTTTTTCTACCCTCCCAACTTTGGTGGGATAAGATGGCTAGCTTGGGCTAGAGTGGGATATTCCATTCTTCCATGTGCAAAGCTGGAACTGGTTACAGTTGGGTATTTCCCTTATCCAGGTCAGATAGGTTCTGATAATATCCCAGCAGGTTAGGCTCTAATTAACTAGTTCTCCTGAGAGCTGGCCTTGCTAAGAAGGACAGAATGCTCTGGCATATTTCAGAATGGTTCTTTTCCCCTCCCCTTGCCAGAAGTCCAAGGGGATTTTTCTCTGGTATTGACTATAGGAATCTGATTGGGCTCCTGAAGGTAAATCTCGTAGTATTGTGAGGCCCCTACAACTTAGTCCCCATGGAGCTTTTAGCTCTTGGAGTTGCCCACACTGAATCTCCCATAATTCATCAGTTACAGTTCAGGGTTTCTTACCTTCACTTATTCCTGTGACATTTTCTGCCTATGAGTCTCTGCTCCTCTTAGCTATGACTTCCTGCATTTTCCAGCCTTGGGGACATCAGTTTGTCCTGTGTCCTCCCTTCTCATATGGATCCAAGACCATATGTTGTTGGTTTTTTTCAACCTCTTCTGCTCTTTTTTTTTAATTGATGTATAATTGATATACAGTGTTGTGTTAGTTTCTGCTTATAGCAAAATGTCAGCCTGTTCAGCTTTTTACTTGTTACGATGAAGTGGTGGCTTCTATGCTCCTTGCATGTGGAACTGGAAACTGCCAAATACGAACAATTTTATTTTAATCTAATTTATCATAGTAAGTCTTAAGTTAACGATCCTGGTCTTCAGCATTTTCTTACCTCACCAGTCCTATCCTCAGCCACTTTTCTCCCAGCCCTGCCTATTTCTTCCACTCATCCTAAGTCCCCAAACTGACTATCCTTTTAATATTCTGTACTTACCATATCATAGCGTTCATTTCCACTTTGTAGAACTCGTTTTTTCTTGATGAACTCTCAGTTGCTGATTTACTGCCGTGGGCCCACTGTCAAGCATGGTGTTTGATGCTCACTAGAATCTGTATTACTTTTGTTAACTGTATAAATAAGATCATACATGAGTTTCAGATATATTATAAATTACTAGCTTTTGCTTAATATGTGTGTGTTAGTCACTCAGTCATGTCCAACTCTTTGTGACCCCATGGTCTCTACAGCCCGCCAGGCTCTTCTGTCCATGGGATTTTCCAGGCAAGGATACTGGAGTGGGTTGCCATTTCCTTCTCCAGGGGATCTTCCCGACCCAGGGATCGAACCAAGGTCTCCTGCATTGCAGTCAGATGCTTTACCGTCTGAGCTACTAAGGAAGCCCGAATATTATTAGTAGTATTGAACAAAGCAGAATTTTAAGGGATATGGTTATCTTAAAGGTTTTTCTAAAGCATGTTTTAAATGTTAGTAGTTAAAGCTAAGTACAGTAACTATTATATTTTTGATCCAGTACCTTAATACATGTATCTATGTGAATTTGTATGTTTTTTCAGGATGCAGAAGAATATACTGATTTGCCAGTAAGACACAATGAAGATCATATGAATAGTGAACTGGCAAAATGTCTTCCCTTGGAATCGAATCCTCATTCATTTGACAGCCCTCACACCAAAGCACATCTCCTCCTGCAGGCACATCTCAGCCGAACCATGCTGCCCTGCCCAGATTATGACACTGATACCAAGACAGTGTTGGACCAAGCCCTCCGAGTATGCCAGGTATGAAAGTCATTTCTGATTATCTACATTTTCTCCTGTTCTTTCTGGATTTTTTTTCCCCTGTTGGAGAAGAAAATATACTTGTGTTTAAACACTTTTATTGTAGCATTATTGAGAAAAACCTAGTGAATCAAATCAAGAATTTTTGACAGAAAAGAAAATGTAAATGCAATAAGGTGACAGTTTCAGCCATCCATTCCATTGAAATTTATTGAAGGTAAACTGAGTACCAGGTATTTTTCTAGGTTCTGAGCATACAGCAGTGAACAGGACAGAAGAGACCCTGCTGTAATGGGCTTTCACTAGAGAAGTAAAAGACAAGACAATTAAAAATATAAGTCAAGTGGCAATCACTGCTCTGTTAAAATAGTAATAAAGTATAATAAAGGAAATATGGAGAAAGATGGAGGGTGCCATTTTGCCTATGAAGTCATTTAAGAAAGAAAGGGAAGGGGGTGAGCCATGGGCTATCTGTTTAGAATAGATTCTAAACACCTAGAAGACCTAGTGCCACAGTTCATGTAGGAACTTGCTGAGTATATTCAAGAAAAATGAAGGAGGCCATTGGAAAAAAGTTGAAAAGGAGTGGTTTGAAATGAGATCAGAGAGGGTGGGCATGGAGACTATAGAGAAAATGGGGTCAGGTCATGTAGGGAGTTTGTAAACCATGGTACAGATTTTGGTTTTACTCTGAATGAGAGAGAAGCTGTAGAGCAGTGGTTCACTAATGGTTATGGTAGTTATATAGATATCTATGAATATTTGCCATATTAATTCAAACAAATTCTCAAATATTACTTCATTTGAAAATAACAGTTATAAACCCATTATATGTTAATGATGTTTCATAAGAAATAACTATTTTGAAAACAAGTGTAATAGTGTTTTACGTTTTTGCAAATATCTTTCATATCTCACTAGAAGTCAACTCAATTCATTTATCATCTTTTAAAAGCAGTCTGTTACAATATGATATTTTAATTGAAGTATCTGGAGGAAATCCAGCCTCAGATAGATACATTATTTAAAGAAGAAAGAGTATTTGTATAGCCTTTTCAGAAAAGTGTAGATATTCTCTGATACTGTACAAAACTTTGACATGTGATATTCCTTAGTTAGTTGCCATGCTGAATCTGAAATCGTTATCTATGAACTTTATAGCTTGAAAGCTATAAGGCTAGGCAAGAAATGATGGTGGCTAGACCAAGTTGGTGTGGGTAAGACTGGTGAAAAGTAGTTGGATCCTGCAAATTTTTTAAGGAGAATCTGTTAATGAATTGAACAAGGGTTTTTAGGCAAAGCGTGAAGCCAAAGATGATTCCAGAGCTTTTCCCCAGAGCCACTAGAAGGCTGGAGTTGCCATTTCCTGGGAGATAACAGTGAGAGGAGCAGGGTGGGAGAAGCACACTTGAAGGATTGAGCTTATAAGAGACTTTGATTTTCTACTTTATGCCTTTTGGGACATTTCTATAGCAAAAACAAGTTTTAAGGTTTTCAAGAGTCTCATGGTGTTTTTAGGACTTCTCTGGTGGCTCAGATGGTAAAGAATCTGCCTGCCTGAAATGCGGGAAAATTAGGTTTGATCCCTGGGTTAGGGAGATCCCCTGGAGAAGGGAATGGCAACCCACTCCAGTATTCTTGGGGCTATCCTAGTGATTCATCAGATGGTTAAGAATCTGCCTACAATGGGAGAGAACTGGGTTCTATCCCTGAGTCCAGAAGATCCCCTGGATAAGGGAACAGCTACCCATTCCAGTATTCTTGCCTGGAGAATTCCATGGAAAGAGAAGCCTGGTGGGCTACAGTCAGTCCATGAGATTGCAAAGAGTCAGACACAACTGAGCAAGTAACACTTTGACTTTCACATGGTGTTTTTAAAGGTAGAGTAAATGAATCTGAAGATTCATGTATGAGTGACTGAAGTCACTCAGTTGTATCTGACTCTTTGCAACCCGATGGACTGTAGCCTACCATACTCCTCCATCCATGGGATTTTCCAGGCAAGAATTTCCTTCTTGCCATTTCCTTCTCCAGAGGATCTTCCCAACCCAGGGATCAAACCCAGGTTTCCTGCATTGTAGGCAGACGCTTTGCCATCTGAGCCACCAGGGAAGTCCTAGATTTATGTATAGCCATTTACAAAATTAAAGACTTAAGAGATAACCTAGGCATCTTTCAGGTTATAGAAGACTGCAAAATATTACAGTTTCTCTTATTAATTCTGTATCTGTCTAGAATATCTACATAAATTTATGAATATATATATCTAATGACAGAAGATCCAGAATAGTATCTACCAAAAGATTAACAGTAGCCATCTCTGTCACAGCATTTGGGATAATTTTTAATTTATTTTCTATGCTCTTCTAAAATGTTTGAATGTTTTCAAGTGAGCTTCTAACAATTTTATTATCGGGAGAAAAAAAACTTAATTTTATTACTTAAAAGAATAGAGCTGTTTCATATAATATTCACAAACTATCAGGAATTAGAAAGGCTATAAGGCTATAATACACAAGTAAATTTTTTAACCCTTTTTTGTAGCTAACATATGGTTTATCTCTCTAGGAAGATGATTTGCCACTCTTTATTAGTCCCACTTTATCAATGAAGGTTAAAGTTCCTAAAGTTTTAGCTGTGGCCGTGGATACTCATTTGTGTTTCCTGTAGCCATTTTTTCTCCTCCTCGAAGGCTGACCTGTTAATGAACTCAGGGTCAGGAAGGGTTGGAGAGACATTACAGGAGAAATTAAATTTTTGTACTTACAGGTATACTTACAGGTGCATGTATTTACATCATATATAAAAGTTATAATATATATCAACTCATTCATAGTTTCTTTTTCAACACTCAGTCAATAATGATCCAAAAGCTATAAATAATAAATTGGTGATTTTATAAGGAGTCTGTTTCTAAATTTACTCTTAAGGAAAAGATTCAGTCAGGTACTTTTCGCCTCTACTTAAATATTCTTATATACCGTTTCTTGGATATTTATATTTCTTAAAAAATTTTTGTTCCATCCAAACAACATCTAAAGAGAAATAGGTCTTAATTATAAAAGTAATACATGTCACTGTAGAAAATTTGGAAAAGCAATGTATTAAATTTAAAGTCATTCATGGTAGTTATATCTTCACCCCTATGAATATGAGACTCTTTTTGGTTGATGAATTAAAAATTTTTTAATTTAAAAAAATGTTTTTTAATTTTTTTCCATTTTGAAGTAACTTCAGACATTAAAAGTTTGTAAAACAGTACAATAAAATTCTCACGTGTCTTGCACTGGGCTTCCCCTAATGTTAGCATCTTGCCTCAGTGCTGATCCTGTTAACTAATCTGCAGACCTCATTCCAACTCTGTCCATTTGGATTTTATCCCACTGATACCTTTCTCTGTTCCAGGATCCAGTCCAGGATCCCACAGAGCACTTAGCTGTCACGTCCCCTTCAGTCTCCTTGACGCTCGGGACATTGGCACGTGTGAGGGGCACTGGCCAGGTGTCTTACAGAGCTGTCCCTCAGTTTGGGCTTGCCTGATATTTCCTCATAATAACATTGAAGTTACATACTCCTGGTTAAGAATGCCACAGAAGTGATGTTTTATCCTCTTGGTATATCATATCAGGAGGCTTGTGACATGGATGTGTTATTACCAGAGATGTTGACTTTGTACACTTGAGGTAGCATCTGCCAGGCTTCTCCACTGTAAAGTTACTTTTTTTTTCATTTTGTAACTAATATGTTGTGGTAAGAAACTTTGAGATTATGCAGTTATCCTGTTTCTCATCAAATTTCCCTACATTATTTTCATCATTCATTGGAGGCTTTCTCCTGAAACAGTTATTACTACTGTGATCTTTTTCTATCATTCCCAGAATTTCCATTCTCCTCCATTTATTTATTTAGTTTATCTATTTATATAAGTATAGGCTCACAAGTAGTTAGAGAGTGGTTTTAGAGATGCTCATTGACTTCATTGCTACCTGGGTGTCGTTACCTGTAAGCCCCCTCAATGGGAAAAGCTAAGAAATATAAGTATGTATATACATAGACATCTGTATCTGTTTGTTTATCTACTTGTGTGTGTGTACATGTTTGGATATGTAGAAAATATTTGTATTCATAAAACCATGAGTTCATTCCAATACCTCCAATTCCAGTTTAATACCAAGAGTTCATTTTAGTCTTTCCCTTTTTAAAAATTGTAATTCTTTTCTCTACCCATAAGATACTTGGCTCTCACTAATCAAAATTTGTTTACTTAATTCCTCCATCCTAGCCTGATATAGCTTTAGAATGACTAACCCTTACTCCTGCCAAAAAACAAGTTTACTGACTAGAGTAAATAGCTGTGTATAGTTCTTTTTTGTCTTTGGAGGCTCAGAGGCTCTTTTTCTTTGTGCATTTACTCTCTCTCTTCCTTTGCAAATTTTTATTATGTTATTTTCTAACCTTTTTAACTTAATAGTTTACAACGTCAAGTATTCTTCTCAAGTATAATTTCTAATGGACACATTATATTTTTTCATAAGAAGGTCACAGTTTGTTTAATTAATTCCTATTGTTGGGCATTGTGTGTGCAATTTTCCGTTAGTATAAATTACAAGTATTAGTTATGTTTATGGGCTTTCCTTGTGGCTCAGCTGGTAAAGAATCTGCCCACAGTGTGGGAGACCTGGGTTTGATCCCTGGGTTTGGGAAGATTCCCCGGAAAAGGGAAAGGCCACCCACTCCAGTATTCTGGCCTGGAGAATTCCAAGGACTGTATAGCCCATGGGGTCACAAGGAGTTAGACATGACTGAGCGACTTTCACTTACACTTAGTTATGTTTATAAATGTAGATTTGGCTTTTTAGAAGCCATCTAAAAAGAAACTTAATTGTAAAGAAATGGCAAGCTTCATATCCTAAATCCTCTCATTCCTACAATTTTTTTGTAAGATTATGATAAAAGTAAACAAGCCAGGAGGAGGAAATATTAGGGTTGCTAATGGAAAATTTGAGGGTAAGTTATGACATGATAATTTTCCATGACAGAGTGACAGTTTTCATTATTCTACACTATTGTTCTCATTTGCTACATTGATACCATTGACCTGGAAAGCGTTGGTTCAGGCAGTTTTCCAACCTGAAGCCCTGCTGGCTGATTGAATATTATACTGCCCTCATGGGACATCAGCATGACCTTGTGTTCTGAGTATAGGACTTGGCACCACCATCTTACTATAAATTCAGCTCTGCTCCTGTTTTGGTATAAAGGCCTTAGGCAAGTCACTGAATCCCTGCTGTCTGAATAAAAAATAAAATCTTACAGGAGTGGGACGTTAGTTAATATTTATAAAATGAACAATGATTTGAGGACTCAAGAAACTAAGTCTGTCTTAGTCTCCTCATTCTTGGTAGTACTTTTACTTCCTTGCTTTTTCGTAGTCAATTAACTCTAAATTCTGTTATCCCCTTTAATTTATAGAAATATACCTTTTACATGAGCTATCATTTCGGTTATGAAAACTGTAATCTTGATTACCCTTGTCCTGGGGAATCTGTTACAAAGAAAAACATAGTTGTTGTAGACATGTTTGCTCTCACAGTACAGCCTACCTTTGCTTCTTGTACCCATTTGAAATTATGTATCAGGATCATTTGTGGGTTTAAGGTGTTTTTGTCATGGATCCTTTTAATATTTTACTGTTAGTAGCATTTCCATTTTCATCCCACCCCACAAAAATGAGTAAACCTTTATGTACATATCTCAATTTTTAAGCCTGCTTAAAATATGCTAGTTTATAAATTGAGCAATAGTAAAATTACTCTTGCTAGTAGTCTTTGAGATCCTCTCCTTGATTACATTAGCTCTAAAATATATTTATAAAATGTAGTAAATGATGTGACATACTTTGTGTGCCACATATACCCAGGAAAAACTTAACGTTAGCTTTTATAGGAAAATTAAGTATCAAAAATTAAGGTGACTTGCCTAACTTTTTCAAATTTGATGACCAAGTCAGAACTATTGAAAAGTTTCAGGTGTCTTGATTAACGCCACACTGTATTTTGTTTGTTTTTTCTTTTATCAAGGGAAAAAATAAACTGGTTTTCAAATAAGTTAAATAATTTAGCTAAAAGGTGATCTGTTGCAGCAGTCCGTGTTGAAACCAAATGAAGATACCAGGACTTTAAATCCTGCTCTAATAGCCGTGATCTTTTCTAAGAAGTGCCATAAGTCTTTACATTAAAATCATCTTCATTTCAATGAAAAGTACTTAAATACAATACTGAGCAAAATAGTATTAGAGTACATGATTTATCTTGACCACTCCCACTACCTCTTATATAGTATTTATAGCAAAACTTACCAGTAATTAGACACTTTCAGATGTTTAAGGGAAAAAGGGAAAGCAGGGCTCGAGGAGCTGACTAAGTGAGCTGAGGACCAAAATGTGTGATTCAGAGTGTAATTGTGCTGTCAGTTTGCTGGGTTAATGTGGAAAAGTTGCCTTCCGATAAAGAGAGGCCAAATTTACCCTTCAGCCAATGCTATCTACCCTGCAGCTTAAGTTTAATAGATCAAAATATCTGTGTGCATTTTAAGATTTATTTTAAAGGACTTTAGCAATAATGGGCTTCCCTGATAGCTCAGTTGGTAAAGAATCTTACCTGCAATGCGAGAGACCCCGGTTTGCTTCCTGGGTCGAGAAGAACTGCTGGAGAAGGGATAGGCGACCCACCCCAGTATTCCTGGGCTCCCCTTGTGGCTCAGCTGGTAAAGAATCTGCCTGCAATGCGGGAGACCTGGATTCAATCCCTGGGTTGGGAAGATCCCCTGGAAAAAGGAAAGACTACCCACTCCAGTATTCTGGCCTGGAGAATTCCATGGAGTGTGTAGTCCATGGAGTCGCAAAGAGTTGGACATGACTGAGCGACTTTCACTCACTTTAGCAATGATACTCTTAACCACTGCAAGATGCATCTCATGAAAGGAGAACACACACACACAAGCAGAAATATGACAGTGTAGATTGATTAGAAAGATCTCTGAAAACCTATACTTCCAAATTGAAATTGGAATTAATGTGTTAAATACTAAATTCAACCAGAATATTTGAAGAACTACATATCATCCCTGTACTCCCACACCAAAAAATTGCTATTTAATGATGGTCCCTAAGGCAGGCTATCATTAATAGTGTTGCTGGTGAATACTTGTTGAGAATTTTCTTTGTAGCAGGCTCTGTTCTACTTTGATTGCATAGACTTATTTGCTTTAATAGTCCAATGAAATAATACAATATTATCTTCATTTTACAGATTAAGACTAAATATCCTTCCCAAGATTATATTAGGAAAACAGTTTTCAGCATAGGTTATCTATATAATAAAACTTTATCTTATTGGATTCCCTTTGTCCTATAAAGATGGATCTAAGAATTGTACTCTTGGTCTAGTCTGGATTTATTTTAGATGTGAGAATGTCACAGGAATTTCTGCTTCTCTTTTTAGACCAAGAATCCCCACTAGAACATGAATAATATTTTTTAATTAATCCTTTCTTTTCAGAGTATACTCAAATCTCCTCCCTTTAATTACTTTAGTTTCCTTTCAACAGTTGGCCTATAATTACTTTAACCAGTTTCTAAGAGGGACTTGTTAATATGTCTGATGTTTGTAATTGCTTTATTATATTATCTGAAATGTCCAATTGATATGCTGTTTGCCAGTTGATATGTTTTTTGTTTCAACAGCTTATGATCCTTCCCAAAGTTTTTATATTTTTCTTGGTTGCCCAATAAACTAGCCATTTGATTCCTCAGGTTCTCCACCAAAAGTTACAATAATTGGAAGCAATGAGGGAAAGATCAGGTTGCTGATACAACCACAAGAAGAAAAGGGAATGCCATAATAAAGATACTCCTATAATATTAATAAATAGTGATACACACTATTAAATGACTGTGCTTAGACTGACTATTATAACACATATGCAAACATTTCATGTTCCTCTCTTCTTCTTTAAGGTTTGCTTTCTCTGCTTAGATTAGCTTCTTGGCTTCTCTCAGAGTAACTACCTCTCCCCGGGAAGCAGCTTTTGTCCACGCACCTGGTCCTTTTTGAAAAAGTTCAAATGTCTAGAAGCAACAGGCAATCTCAGAGATTCCTTGCCCCAAGACACAGAACTACCAGTTCCCTTCAGAGGTAACAGACATCTCCTCTTTACTGTTGGAGGAGAGTATAAAGTTCTGTACTCTGTATAACAAGGCACATGTTTATATAGATTGAATTCATCATGTTCCATTGTACTAATAGAAGTTGGCAAAAAGTAAACCAGGAGACTGGCTTTGAAAATGATTTATTAATAGGTGATTCAGTGCCTGAAAGAAAACATTTAGGCAGCTCTGTTCTGATGGGTAAGTTTCCATTGTTTTGTAAATTCTTGCATCTAACTTTAATGTAGGAGCTGTCATTTTACGTCTTTTTCTTTAATGCCCAGGCTTTTTTGAACAGGTAAGTTTCCAGCCTTTCTTCTCCTTCACATGAGATAACGTGTAACTCATATGCTATATACTTTAATAAGTTACATAAACAGAAGAAAGGGGGTAAATATGTGAATTGGTATGCTTTACTTCTTTCAGAAAACCTTAAATTTGTGAAACTGAATCCCTGAAAGTTTATTAGTAGGGTTGTTATTTAGTCCAAACTTCAGAACAGTAAGTTGACCTCTGTAACAATATCAGATAATGTGTATTAAATTTCAAATAACTAGTATCACATTTTTATAATTCACAGCTATTCTGAAAACAGATTGCATCTTCAATCTATTTTAATTGGTAAACTTAAGATATGAATGTATACCTCATTAGAGTCAGAATAGAAAAGAATAGGATAAGGGAAGCAAAAGAAGATACAATGATATGAATATTTTTATTGACCTGAATATTTTAACTGAGTGAGAGATATTAGAACTGTAGCTGGGTCTATATTCCCATTAACAAATGATCCCCATTTGTAGTAGATTAGAAAGCTAGACTATTTGGTGATACCAGGAGATAAAACTGCCATGAAGCAAGGCTAATGTAACCTTTGAAGCGTATTTACCTACGGATGCACTCAGCACAGGCTCAGTGGGCTGTGAATGTATTGAATGTCTGTGTCAATTAAATGAACAAGTTCTAGAATCAGAGTCAAATATAGTTAGCGGTGAATAGTCCAGTGTTGCCGAGCTTAACCAACGAAGTACTGCATCAAATCATTAATCCAGAACTTGTAAGAAATATTTTGATGTAGCAAATCATAGGTTAACTCTCCTGTATGTTCGTAATAGAGTCCTTCCTTTCACATTTTTAAATGCTTACGATGATTATTAGATCAAATGAAGAGCTTATCTTTAAGTGGACAGTACAGCACAGTAGACTTCAGAAAGCTTCTTTAAATCATTTTGAGAAAAAGATGGGTAATGATCAGTAAGTAATTTTTAGACTTCCAAAATTGGATTATACATATTTAATCATATATAAAGAGTTAATTTCTGCAACCCAAGTCTTTGAAGGATCCTAAAATGAAAATTACACTGTTAAGTTTTAAGTATATCTTTTATACTTTTATGGGTATGTTTCAAGGAATATTAATACTATAAGCGTACATTTGGAGGATTTTGTATCATATCCAAAATATGCTGGAACCTTATCAATAACTATTTATAATGTCACTGACTGTTAAGGTGACTTGGGCATAATTCTTGGCACATAACAGATCTCAATATATCATGGGTGAATATAATGAATAAATATTTCACTTTTTCCTCTCTAGTTCTATCTTAGGAGAGGATTGAAAAGGGAGATTTCTTGTGTCCAGATTCTCACAATGTTTTTCAAATTATCTGCCAAGTCTGAATTGTCTACCAACAAATGTCTGTATGTTGTCAACATTCATGTGACCTTATCAAATTCATAGAGACGGGGAAGTCTAATTCAGGCTGCTTTCCTGGCAAGACTGCCAGGAGCTCATATCTTGCCACAGAAGGCCTGATGAGGTTTTATTAGTGGATGTCTATTTCAAAACAAATAACTCTAAATGAACTTAATCCTGAGTGGTTATTCTTTCAAATGCAAAGATCCACACTGTGATGCAGAATCATCCAGCTAGTGCTTATTTTACCCTGTATCAGAGTCACACTCAACAATAGAACACCCGAAGTGAAAGTGTGAGTCGCTCAATGGTATCTGACTCTTTGTGAATCCATGGACTGTAGCCTGCCAGGCTCCTCTGTCCATGGGATTCTCCAGGCAAGAACAGTGGAGTGGGTTGCCATTTCCTCCTGCAGGGCATCTTTCTGACCCAGGGATTGAATCTGGATCTCTCCTGCATGGCAGGCAGACTCTTTACCATCTGAGCCACCAGGGAAGCCACGCCACCTAAAGCAAAGCACCATTCCCCACTGCAGATGCAACACAGAGCTAATGCATTTAGCATTTCCAAAACTAACACAAACGTGTGGATTTTGAGGTGGAAAACACCTTCACTTACTGTTGTGGATTTACAGACAATCTCCCTTCAAGGACTATAATGTAATTTGGAAGGCTATTTCCCCCTGGGTGACTCTACCTGTAAGCTTTTGTATGACAATTTGGTGCTGGTTTATTGACGCTAGGATGCTATTATGAAGGATCCTTCTACCCCCAGCTCTTCTTCTCATACCCACATAACAACCCTTTTCCCGGTTGGGGCTGTAGGAAATGAGTAATGCTTAACCCATTTGTGTGATCAATTCACTTAAGCAGCTACTGTGAAATGTTAATCACAACTTTAATTTGTACTGCATTAGCATTTTGATTAACTTGTAGGCTTGCTAGCGCACTTGAAGCGCTTTTACTCATAGTTACAGCTCGGAAATGACTTTTTGATTAATTAAGTTTGTTAGACAGCAGCTGAGCTTCCTGAATGCTAACCTTCTGGGGGTAAAAGTTCAGGAGAAAGTTACTGTGAACAACTGTTGCTATTGAAAAAGATTCTTGTACATGTACTTATAGCATTTTAATTATTGACAAAATATTGTATCGTTACTTGCAAGTGACCTGAACCTTTAAAGGAGTGTGCCTTTCTGTCTAGAAAGCTTTTTTTCAGGTTTTCCCATCATTGTAAAACTTCTGGGAGCTCTTGAACTAAATAGTGCATTTTCTAGCAGATGTCTAACAACTAATGTTTTAACAGGCTGCCTAGGCTGAATTACCATAGTGCTTTTTTTTTTTAAATAAACTTCACATTTTAGAATAGTTTTAGACTTGAAGAAAGGTTACAAAGACAAATACAGATGTTTCCTGGATACCCTGCAGTCAATTTTCCTCTGTAGTTAACACCTTATGTCAACCTGTGTCACAATGAACATTTGTCACGATGCACCTTTATTAATATATTATTATTAACTAAAGTCCATGCTTCTTCAGAATTCTTTAGTTTCCTTAATGTCCTTGTCTTGTTCTAGGATTCCATTCAGGACACCTCATTATATTTAGTTGTCATGTCTCCTTAGCCTCCTCTCGGCTGTGAGTTTCTCAGACTTTCATTGCTTTTGATGATCTTTCCATAGTAGTTTGCATTTTCTTGATAGTCCATAGATAACAACTTGGTTCCTGTAAAATAATGAAAATGTTATCTTCTTCCATGTATGATGTTTATGTCATTTAATTTAAACATAGCAACATTTTCTAGCCATTTGAACCTTGTCATGACCTTGTTTTCATGTGGTTTTTCCCTACACCGTCACTAAATATGGCGGAGAGATGTGAGGAAAAGGAGAAAATGTCCTTGAAGAGGAGAAAGGTGAAAGGAAGGACAGAGGTTGTAGGTCGTCAGAATGCTGAGAGGGACTAGAGAGGCTGAACTGTCTCGTTCTCCATATGCACAACCCACAGGCACAGCTGACACACTGAGGACTGAATTCACATGCTCTGCAAACTGAAGTTTAGAAAGTTTTTAATGCTGCATCATAGAGCTACATCTTTTTATGCGCCTGTTAACATACCTCTTGGTGTACAGTAAATGATAGTTTTTCCTTTTGGTGAGGTGAGTAATTCTATTTCCTTGCAATGAAGTTGACTTAATTCAGTTACAATACTCAGAGTTTCAGTTTTACCCTTGGATTATTTAAATCCAGAATTCAGGCATATTTCAAAAGATATTTAATGGTTACATATCCAGTTCCAGAAAAACATCTACTTTTGCTTTATTGAATATGCCAAAGCCTTTGACTGTGTGCATCACAACAAACTGAAAGATTCTTAAAGAGATGGGAATACCAGACCACCTGACCTGCTTCCTGAGAAATCTGTATGCAGGTCAAGAAGCAACAGTTAGAACTGGACATGGAACAACAGATTGGTTCCAAATAGGGAAAGAAGTACGTCAAGGCTGTATATTGTCACCCTGCTTATTTAACTTATATGCAGAGTACATCATGCGAAATGCTGGGCTGGAAGAAGCACAAGCTGGAATCAAGATTGCCAGGAGAAATATCAATAACCTCAGCTATGCAGATGACACCACCCTTATGGCAGAAAGCGAAAAAGAACTAAAGAGCCTCTTGATGAAAGTGAAAGAGGAGAGTGAAAAAGCTGGCTTAAAATTCAGCATTCAGAAAACTAGAACATGGCATCCAGTCCCATCACTTCATGGCAAATAGATAGAGAAACAATGGAAACAGTGAGAGACTTTATTTTGGGGGGCTCCAAAATCACTGTAGATGGTGACTATAGCCTTGAAATTAAAAGACACTTGCTCCTTGGAAGAAAAGCTATGACCAACCTAGACAGCATATTAAAAAGCAGAGAGATTACTTTGCCAACGAAGGTCCATCTGGTCGGAGCTATGGTTTTTCCAGTAGTCTTGTATGGATGTGAGAGTTGGACTACAAAGAAAGCTGAGCACCGAAGAGTTGATGCTTTTGAACTGTGGTGTTGGAGAAGACTCTTGAGAGTCCCTTGGACTGCAAGGAGATCCAACCAGTCCATCCTAAAGGAAGTCAGTCCTGAATATTCATTAGAAGGACTGATGCTGAAGCTGAAACTCCAATACTTTGGCCACCTAATGCAAAGAACCGACTCATTGGAAAAGACCCTCATGCTGGGAAATATCAAAGGTGGGGAGAGAAGGGGATGACAGAGAATGAGATGGTTGGATGGCATCGCTGATGCAATGAATATCAGTTTGAGTAGGCTCCAGGAGTTGGTATTGGACAGGGAAGCCTGACGTGCTGCAGTCCATGGGGTCGCACAGAGTCAGACATGACTGAATTGACTAAAAACCAAATGGTGGATTAAAATTTATTTTTAGATTTTAGTTTTCAAAACTCCCGTTGACAAATGTTCTGAGACAATTGTCAGTTAAATGCATAATAATTTGGAATCTGCATAATAAAATCTGGACTCTGCATTTTTCTGTTAAGTACAAGAGAAAGGATAGATGTAAACCACTGTAAATCCTTCTTAAAATAAGACAGGGTATGTCTTCAGGGTGTGTCGTTCAGAGGCTGTGGAATATAGTGTGATGAGCACAGATATAAAATTAGAAAACCAAGTCTTCTCACTTTTCATCAGTGTGGTTACAGTCACTGGACTGATGTGAGCTTCAGGAGACAGTACTAATGCCTCATAATTGGTGTTGTGAGCTATTTTTAAAAGTGTTGTATAGCCAACACACCACTGTACAAATATTTTCATCACACTTTATGTGTGTGCTTTGTGTACAGTTTGAGTTTATATAACTCATTGCCACTTTTCAGAATAATTGAATGAAATGTACTTTATTTGATACAAAACGCAGATCTATTGTCAAACTTGCATTTTTAAGTATAATCTATAGTAGCGGAAAAAGAAGAAAAATATCTGTAGATTTGGATAAATCCATCCTTTGCAGGAATAGTTTACATCTCTGTGAAATGTGGTTGTATTTATTTTAAATGGCAAGACCAAGCTTGATATGCTTGAGGAATTCTTGAAATCGATTCAAAATAAGTGTTGAAGACATGAGGTGTATTCAAGTCAGAAAGCATGTCCTTGACTTCACGATGCTTACAGCCTAAAAAATTTTCTTCCAGAGAGTGTCCATCTTCTAAACTCTAGTTCTTTTTTGATTATGGGGATGAGAAGCAGGGTTGTTTTTGGAGGTAGTAGTGGTAGTGGTTTTACCTTTGCACAAAGCTAAGTTCTTAAATGTTCCCTGTGAGTTCTACATGAGGATTAGGTCTGGGATGTTTGTAGTATATGTACCCATCTTTGTTTTTACCCCTCCTTCTCTAGCTGTCAGTCAGACACATACACCACCTCGTTTCTGTGATCTCTTTGAAACTCCTGGCCTGGCTCGTTCTTAGTGCTTCTTCAGTAATCAAAGTCTGCCTCCTCAGATCTCTCCAACCACACCTTTCTTCTCAGATTCCTGCTTCTCTTATCCATGTACATTTTACTTTCAGTGTCTATAAGTTTTCCTTTTCAACTGTGTTCCAAAGTCTGGATCTGTTTTCCCACCTCCCTCAAACACCAGTTCATAGCGTGCAGCCCCATTCCAGCTCCTCCAGTCACCAGAGTGGCTTCAGCAGATGACCTTTCCAACACTGTAATCACATTCATCCCAAACTCCGCTGCTGTAATACTACATCCAAACCACTTCTGCCGCCACCTCCATGGCGTCACCCTCTCACTCTCCTGACCACAGCTTCTTTACCCATCAGCGTGACTAACCATTTCTGTTACTCATCAGCCAGGAGTCTCTCCTCGCCTTCCTGATTCTATGATCCAGTCTCGGTCGTCTGTGACCTCACTTGCCACCCATACAGGATTGGCCCTCCAGCTGTCCACTTCAACAGTGATGTCACCAGTAACCTAAAATCTCAGCATCTGAATTCTCTGCTTTCACACCCAAATTAATCCTACTCATTGTTGTCAGAATCAGCCATGAAGCATTACTATTTCTATGATTTCTCAATGTTTCTAATAATTTGTATAATTACTCTTTCAAAGTCATGCTGTTGAAACTCACCAATGCTTTTATTCACATCAGTAATTCCCCCCAGTACTTATTCCAGATCTTTTCATGCTCCTTTGCAGTACTTTCTCCCAGAAAGAGGTGTCACCTCCACTCACAGAGGTGCTAGATACCATGTGATATGAGTGCTATCAATGTCCATAAGCTTCTTTCAGAGCTTCCCTCTCTGCCATGACTGTGTGCGGTCTCAGTGACCTGCTGAAGCCACTCTTCTCTGTGAGGCTCACATGCCCCAGGCATGGAAACCTCTTTTCCTGATCCTAAGAGGGTCTTTTCTCTCTGGACATCTTACTCTGTGCCAACTGTAGGCTGCCTCCTTTTGTGACTTATGTTTTTCTGCCCCAACTCCAAGGGTACTATAGTCCATCTGAAAGATAGAAAGGGAACTTTATAAAAACAAGTAACACTATAGTGTATGTTGGCATTTTATTGGAAGGTCAAGGCTTGCATTTAACTCTTCTGGCTTCAGAATGGCACCTTGGTTCAAATGAGTTCAAAACCAAATTCATTGCCTGCTTTCCAATAAAGAAATGAACCACCCCATAGTTTCTATTGATTATGATAGTGTCAATTGTAGTGTAATTTTATAAATTAATGCAATGCCAGGAGTCATATTTCTAGTCTTTCACAGTAGGAAATGACAGAGAATTCTGAGTCAGCAATCAACTGAAGTTGCTTCCAACTTAATAGGAGAAAGTCTCCTGCATGGAGTCAGCCCCCACCCATTTTGCCGCTAGACTTAGAATCATCCTAGCTTTGTCTGATAGGGGGCATGCCCAGTAGAAGATGGACATGAAGTAAAAGCAGATGGGAGAGGGGGTTCAGTATTTGCCTAATGTTAATGCTAAGCCAGTGAAGAATGTCCACTTTTTTCTCCACAGTATACTAAAGCAGCTTTTTGTTGTTTGAGTATTAGATCTCTATAAGGGACTTTGAGGTGTCTTGGGGAACTGAACCATGATCTCCAGATGTTACAAAAACCAGCCCCATGCTAAGGAGGAGTATACACTTATTAGTACTTTGGTTTTTAAACATAATTTTTGTTCTGGCCACACCATGCAGCTTGCAGAATCCCAGCTCCCCAACCAGCAACTGAACCTGGGTCTTGGCAGTGAAAGCACCAAGTCCCAACCACTGGAACACTTGAGAAATCTCTTTAATACATCTTTAAAGGTTATACTTCATTTATACTTATTACAAAATACTGGCTACATATATTCTCCATGTTATATAATACATCTTTGTAGCCTTACACCCAGTAGTTTGTACTTCTCACTCTTACCCCTGTATAGCCCCTGACTAGAAGGAAATGGCAGCCCACTCCAGTGTTCTTGCCTGGAGAATCCCAGGGCCGGGGGAGCCTGGTGGGCTGCCGTCTATGGGGTCGCACAGAGTCGGACACGACTGAAGCGACTTAGCAGCAGCAGTAACAGGTTTATATCTGTGAGTCTGCTTCTTATCTGCTATATTCACTAGTGTTGTATTTTTTTAGATTCCACATATAAAAGTGATATCATACAGTATTTGTCTCTCTGTGTGTGACTTGTTTCACTTAGCATAATGCCCTCCAAACCCATCCACACTGCTGTGAATGGCAAAACTCTGTTCTTTTTTATTGCTGAGTAGTACTCTGTTGTGAATATACCACCTCTTCTTTATCCGTTCATCTGTTGATGGACACTCAGGTTGCTGCTCTATTTTGGCAGTTGTAAATAGTGCTTCGGTGAATATTGTGGTGCAGGTACCTTTTTGAATTAGCATTTTCATTTTCTTTAGATATATACCCAGGAATGGACTTGCTGGATCATATGGTAGTTGTATTTTTAATGTTTCAAAGAACCTCTATGTTGCTTTCCACCGTGGCTATCAATTTACATTCCCACCAACAGTGTATGAGGGTTCCCTTTTGTCCATCTCCTCGTCAACATTTGCTCTTTGTGTTCTTTTTGATGATAGCTATTCTGACAGGTGTGAGGTGATACCTCATTGTGGTTTTGATTTGCATTTCCCTCATTATTAGAGTGCTACTCAGTCATGTCCAACTCTTCGTGACTCCATGGACTGTAGCCCACCAGGCTCCTCTCTCCATGGTATTCTCCAGGCAAGAATACTGGAGTAGGTTGCCATGCCCTCCTCCAGGGGATCTTCTCAATCCAGGGATCATGGTTAGAGATGTTAAGCATCTTTTCATGTACCTTTTGGCCATTTGCATTTCTTCCTTGGCAGAATATTCAGTTTTTCTGACCATTTTTTATTTGGCTTGTCTGTTGGATATTGAGCTGTATGAGCTGTTTATATATGTTGGATATTAATCCCTTATCAACATCATTTGCAAATATCTTCTCCCATGCAGTAGGCTATCTTTTTGTTTATTGATGGTATCCTTTGCTGTACAAAAGCTTTTAAGTTTAATTAGCTTCCATATATTTTTGCTTTTATTCCCTTTAGGAGACAGAGCCAAAAAATATTACTGAGATCTATGTCAAAGAATGTTCTACCTTTGTATGTGTTCCTCTAGGAGTTTTTTAGTATCTGATCTTCCGTTTAGGTCTTTCATCCATTTTAAATTTATTTTTGTATATGGTGTTAGAGACTGTTCTAATTTATTTTACAGGTAGCTGTCCAGTTTTCCCATCATGACTTATTGTAGAGACTATGTTTTCTCCATTGCATATTCTTGTCTCATTTGTCGTAAATGAGTTAACCATAAATGCGTGGGTCTATTTCCAAGTTCTCTATCCTATTCCTCTGATCTGTGTGTTTTTGTGCCAGTACCATGCTGTCTCACTAGTTCTTGTCTACCAGGAAGACTGCTGTAAAAGATAGTGAGATGCAGGGAGTCCCTGCTAGGCACAGTCATGCAGAGGTATGTCGGGGTGACCCACCAGAGCCTCAGACCCATTTACCTGGACCATCCCTTAGCCGTAGCCCCTTGAGGCATGTACCTACATGGTGACTTAGACTTGTCCACTCAGACTGAGGACCAAGTCCACTTGCTCCAGTTTGGCCTGCACTGCAGGGACTGCCTTGGGTTTTATGTGTCCCCTGACTGTCTTGCAGTTGCACACCTCTCCTGATGAACAGTTCTGCCCACTCCATGCATTTGCTCCCAGCCTTCCGTACTTTGCTCCTTGAAATCCTATACTCCTCAGTGGAGAAATCAATCCCTAAAGGTCCAAAGGAAGTCTCTCTTAGAAAGTCTCTCTTAGGTTGTTTTACAGTGTTCTTTCCATTTCCTCATTAGAGGAATGTTAAAAATAAGTACCTGTTTATCAAGATCTATTATTGAGATCTAAAAGATTTATTCTGTTCCAGGCAGTGTAATAGATACCTTACATAGTACATCATCTTATTTCACCCTCATCAGCCCCTATACAGACATATAACACTTCTATCAGTAAGAAATCTATCCTTGTAGGGTTAAGTAGTTGCCCCAAATTTATACATAGAATGTGGGACAAAATTAACATTCAAACCTATGTCTGACATCAAAGCTTGTAGTTTTTTTTCCTGTACTGTGCTGCCTTTGGCAGATATGCCATAACAGGTAGAATGTTTGTTGTAATTATTATAATTGGATTTTTATGAATGTTCTTTCATAAAATTAATATTTGAGTGCTCTGTGCTAGGGCTATAATTACCAAGACTACTTCCAGAACCTTGCTATCAAGGGGTTTATATTTAATGGGCACGTATGTAAACAAAGACCCACAATATGATAATAGTAGCATGGAGCAGTGGGCACCTAAGAAGTACCTCCTGTCCATTAGGTAGCCTTCACAGGAAGAAGTAGCATTTGAGCTTGACTTGAAGGATGTGTAGGAATTTCCCAGGTAGACAAGGTAGAGGGAGCAGGATTTGTAAGAAGAGGACCTGCAGAGAAGTGTTAGCTTTTGTCCACTACAAAGCTTGAAGCCATTGAAGAAACTTAAGCAGAGGAATGACATAACCCATTTTACCTCTGTAAAAATGCGCTGAGGTAACAATACAAAGTATGAAGAAAACTTAGAATGAGGATAAAGTGGTATTTATTATAATATTCCACATGAGTGTTGATGAGGGTCTACACAGAGGCAGTGGCTGGAAGGGGAAGAAGAAACAGGACCCACTAGGGAGTGAGTAGGCAGTCGTGTGGCAACATTTATTCAGCACGTTTGGGTTGTCACAGCCATCTCTCATCCCCGATTCTTCCCTACCTGCCTTTCTTCTAAATTAAAACAAGTGATAGTTTTCAATTCATGATCCGGCTTTTTCATTTACTTCACGTAAGCAATCACTTTGCATGATTTTTTACATTTTTCACATCTGGATCATACAAGGAAAGATTGTGGGCAGCTCTCATAAATTTTACGAAATCTTTCAACTTCATCATGAAAACTTCAAAGTTAAAAACATATGGTCCATCCATCTAGCTCTTCTAGTATATGAGTTTTTGGTCTGGAATTTATTTCCAGTCAAGTTGTAATATAAAAATCACAAGTAAAATCACCATAGTTACTCTACATTACAACTTCTAACATCATCATGATACTGCATTAGGTATAATTATTCATTTGTCTTCCCTTTCGGAATTCAAGAGTTGTGACTTGCGAACTAATACTTTTATTTTTGTCTGAGGAATGTTCCTCGTGACCAGCTTGTCTCGTGTACTTCAAAGGCTAAGTGGTTTAATCAGCTCTGCAGAGAAATAGGAAGGACAGAAGTGGATTTCCCCTGGATTTATAAACACATACATTCGTGCATGTATACACTTTCATATGCACACATACATATAAACATATTATACCAACCATAAAGCTTTATAATGTGCAATTAGTAGGCTCACGGTTACATGAGTGCTAAGTCACTTCAGTCGTGTCCAACTCTTTGCAACCCCATGGACTGTAGCCCACCAGGCTCCCCTGTCCATGGGATTCTCCAGGCAAGAGTACTGGAGTAGGATCCCATTCTCTTCTCCAAGGGCTTTTTCAAACCCAGGGATTGAACCCACATCTCTAAAGTCTCCTGCATCGGAGGTGGGTTCTTTACCACTATCACCACCTGGCAAGCCCAGGCTCATGGGTACTAACGGCCAATTTGACCATTCCATCACAGTAACCATCATACCCAGAGATGTGGATCCATTTCCCTGTAATATGTATAAAAAGACCACAGATTGGTTTAGCCAGATGTTTTTTAAACTATTTTACATTTTTGTAAATTAGAAAATCCAGAATAGGAAATTCAAAACTTGGAAGGAAAATGTGTCTGACTCAATAAGTACTAAGTAATATGGCAGATTAATTTTACTAGCATAATAAATCTTTAAGAACCATTTCTAAAAATGTACACATAGGTTTTGTACATTTTATAAATATTTTACAATCAGTGAGATGGTGAAATATCATTTTAGGCATTTATGAGGTACATCTGATTTCTCCTACCTTCATTTCCCAAAACAAGAGAGTGCACTCCTTAAACTGTATAAACTAGCTGCCTCAGATCATGATATTAACTTATGTGTCTTTAAGTCAGCATTCACTAGAATCTAATTTAATTGAAATAGCTTTGCCTGTGTAAACTTCTCCTTTGTTTAAAGAAGATTTCACTGTTTGGTTTGGCCTTAAGCAAATGCAGCCGTTTGTTTGTCCATAAAACATTGGATTAAATGTATAGACTAATATGAATAGCTTCTCATCATTCCCCATGTACATGTACACTGGTCCCTGCCCCCTTTACTGTGTGGCATAGTATAGTCACTGAAATCCAGGGCTCTGCTTTTAGCTTGCTCTCTGGGAAAAAAATAAATTTTGGGTAAGTAGACCTATCACCTTACCATTGTTGCCCTTAAATTTGGGAAAGACTACTTGAGGTTTGAATCAACGGTAAAGAATCCACCAGCAATATACAAGATGTGGGTTCGGTCCCTAGGTCAGGAAGATCCTCTGGAATAGGAAATGGCAACCCACTCCAGTATTCTTGCCTGGGGAAATCTCATGGACAGAGGAGCCTGGTGGGCTACAGTCCATAGGGTCGCAAGAGTCAGACACAACTTAGTGATTAAACCACCACCACTTGAGATGTACTTTTTAAATGGAGCTGCTAGTGCTCTTGATAACAGTGAATTATATATAATTTGCTCTCAAAGTACACTGAGTTTTTCTCTTTAATATAGTGCCGATATTATCTGCCTAATCTTTGCTGACCTAAAAAAGCTAAATATTTGGCATTTTGTACAAAGTAATGTGCAGTAAATGTTGTAAGAGATGCTTCACTAATGTTTCACTACAGACGTTTCACTATGTTCCCTGCAGTCCAACTGTAGTTTATTTTCTGGTTTCTTCTTTTGATTAGTAGTAATTTAGAGATATAACCCTGGGAGCTTTTTGTTAAAGCTAGATATCAGATCCCCCATGGAGAGGGAAGGTGCCATGGTACTCTTATAACGTGTGTGTTTTCCCTGTTCAGGCAATGCTGGACGTGGCTGCACACCAGGGCTGGCTGGTGACTGTCCTGAACATCACCAACCTGGTGCAGATGGTGATCCAGGGGCGGTGGCTGAAAGACTCCTCCCTCCTAACAATACCACACATAGAAAACCACCATCTGCACATTTTCAGGTAAGTATTTTAATTCTCAATGTAATTGGGTTTTTTTATTTCAAAAAATCATTTCCTTTACATGTATGGTCACTTGAATTTCACGTTGTGCCTAGAATATTGATTCCTTACAGTGAAAATGCCCCTGTTTCCCGGAGGGAAACATAGACTAGTGACAATGGAATTCTTACTTGAAATTTGATCATTGGCCTCAAGCTGAACTGCAATTCATTTTAACCTTCTTTTAAGTTGTTTTCTATTTGCAGCATCAAATGCATCTTCATTTTAACTCTTTCTTTGCTGTGCCAGCCTTCATTTTAAAAAATGTTATGCAAGTTCTTTAAGTGACCTAAAGCAAAAGAAATTACCAGTTTCTATCATTGCAGAATAGATTAGAGAGATCAGAAATTTTTTGTCAAAAGTAAGCTGTGCATCTGTAAACTGTCCAAAAACTGAGTAGTTATATATATCTAGCAGCTCAAGATGTAACTTGTACCTATAAGAAGAGTTTTTGCTATCATAAAAGTATTCAACTCTTAGGTCCTATGTGAAAAGAAAGTGAAAATGTTGGTCACTTAGTCGTGTCTGACCCTTTGCAACCCCATGGACTGTAGCCCCCCAGACTCCCCTGTCCATGGAATTTCCCAGGCCAAGAATACTGGAGTGGGTTGCCATTTCCTTCTCCAGGGGATCTTCCCGACCCAGGGATTGAACCCGGGTCTCCTGCATTAAAGGCAGATTATTTACCATCTGAGCCACCAGGGAAGCCTAGGTCCCATGTACATGGCTACAACTATTTTAGCAAAGGAAAGAATGGTACATACTACAAGCCAGATTGGCAGTGTTTAAATGAAAATGTTTCTTTTCACACCACTTGAGAGATACTGTGCGGCCAAAATATTGTTTCACAGTCATGAAGACGGACAGAAGAGTCTGCCTGTGCTTGCTATCATGCACCCTTCTGCCTCTCATCAGCTGGACGAGGAGTGGCAGTCATGTGATGCATCTAGAGATATTCGTCACCAGAACCTCAGGCACACATGGGGTCTCCTCAGGGAAGTCCCTCCATCTGACTGACATACACTGGCTTCCAGGGCAGTTGATCCCATGGTGCTCGAGTCCCTGCTATGAGATGTCCCTGAGAACTAAAAGGCATGTTCAGAGAATGGGCCACACCAACAGCAGGTGACCTGGGGCCAGGGAAAGTAGATACCTCACGTGTCTATGGCTCAGTTTCAGGAGCTCTTTCAACATGGTACTGGAAGTTATGGGAGTTGGGTTTCAGCAGTAGAGGAGACACGCTAGGGTACCAACCCAACAGCACATGGGTCTGTTACGGAAACTGGTTGGGGCCTAGGAGATTTGATCCATTTTATTATTGCTACCCAGAAAAGTGGCTGTATTTGTCTAATTTCAAGGATATTTTTCATCTTACTATATAAACAAGATAGATTTAGATAGACTCCTTTCCTGGTGATCCAGCACTATTTATACTGTAAATCTGAAATAGTCCCCTAATATACTTTTAACTGTAGGATGTCAACAACTTACAATGAAAACTTTATTCAAGTAAATGTATTAGAGACATTTGCCTGCATCCATTGCAAACGGGTCAGAGCTCCAGTTCAGTATTTTATCCACATGGATGCGTCAGCACATATTAGTGCCTTCCTATAGAAAGACACCACCTGTCTATCAATCCTGATTTTCTACTGAGCTCACACATGATTCACACATTTTATGTCATGGTAGCAAAACTGCCTTGGATTGATACCTTCAAGAATCCTGACTGATTTTGAAGCTTCATAATAGTGGTCTTTAAAAAGTTATACACTAAATTTAATTTTTAAACTCTTTATAGAAACCATCGTTGTCAGAAAAATCTCATTTGTGCTATGAAAGAATTATTTGGTGTTGATATTATTTCTTAGGAAATGGAGCCCAGGTATGAAGGGCCCACGTGCTGGTTACCATGGGTCCATTGAGTGCCTCCCAGAACTGATCCATGCCTGTGCAGGGAAAGACCATGTATTCAGCTCCATGATAGAAAAAGAGCTACCGGCCCCCAAAATGAAGCAGGTAAGGCCATCAGTTCCATGTTTAGATACTCTCTCACTCTATCTGGGAAGTTACACAAAAGTTTTCTAACTTAAGAGTGTTGCTTTCAGAGTCAAACTCTCCTGGGTTTAAATTCCACCTGCCATTTACTATGATTATAAACATGAAAACATTATATCAGTCTCATGAAATTCTTGGGAAGATTAAGCAGGATGTTATTATGTAAATTGCTTTATGCTCTATATCTGTCCTGTTATAGCATAAGAGCTCAACAGATGGTATTAAGAGTAATGACTGTAACAATAATTAGAAATAGCGGCTGCATTATTAGAAGGTTGTTTCAGTATAATGCTGTTACAGTGGCTGAGAAAGGCCTACTAGGACTTAGTCATCTAGGCTACATTGCCCAGGAGTCCTTCTATCAATAATCCCTTCTTCAAGGTGTTTTTTTGTTGTTTTTTTACACTTGGATATATTTTCATGCACCGCCCTCAATTACTCTTTTATGCCCCCCTCATTTTAATCACTTTTTGTTCCTAGATTCTAAAGTGTTTCTTGAAACAAACTCCTTGTTAGTATACTTTGTAGCTCAGGAAAATCTAAATCTATGTTGTGAAAGACAACATAAGTCATTGCTCCAGACTATCTTTGGAAAGACCAAAAATATGAATGAACAATGCCAGAAATATTTGGCATATACAGACTTTTAAATCTTAAGCAATTTTACCCTAAGCATGTAAATGTTCAGGGTTTACAACATAATTAACATATTGGCTTGCAAAACATGTAGTAAAATAAAGAAACTTCTAAACCATGTCATTGCCCCCGACCCCACCGCCACCCCAGTGGAACTTATTTCAAGCAAGACTTGGAAAAAGTATAACAGGCATTTAAGTCTGATTGTTCAATTTCTGTTGAACCCAGAATTGGCACAAAAAATCTATTTTAATATTCATAATAAGTGCCTCCCTTTCTAGCTAAATTATCATCAAAATTATGAATAAAAAATATATTTAAAACAAGACTTCTATTAGCAACAACAGATTTCTAACATAACATACAGTGGTTTCAAGCCAAGTTTTAGATGTGATAAAAAATTAGAACATTGTTATAATTAGTTCAGGGAAAACTCAGAAGTAAACTTACTTAATTTATTTGCATAAATTGCCATTCTGTTATCTTTAAAACCGAATGCAAATTGGCTCAGTCTGATATAATGATGGTTATTTGGCTCAAAAGTGCTTCAATTTGCAGAGCAATCTGGTGTCGGCTCTGCAGTGAGGCGATCCCAGGTAACATACAAATCCTGAATTATTCCAGAAATTAGTATGTTTAAAGCATCAATTTAAGTGCTAATTGCAGTAGTAATGAGAAAAAGCAGTACGACTGTGAGATTTGCATCTTCTACCCCATCAGTATGCCTGGAACGGCTGCTGACTGGCAGAGGATTTGGCTGCTAATTAAATAATTGTATGCATGGCAGTGCTTTTGCCTGATTCAATAGATGAAGATTAATCCACAGATAAATATGTTTGGCTGGTGTTGAAATGTCTTAGCAATTTCTTTAAAAACAGCTCATGTTTTATATACTTATGTATGTGTGTATGTGTATATATATTTGTATATATGTATGTACAAATGTATACACACATCCAAAAAATATATGCATATGCATTGTAGATGGCAAATAATAATATTAAGCACTGCAAAAAGATTACAGATATATAAAAGCAAGATCTGACTTTTGGAGGCTTTGTAAAATGAAGTTCCAATGAGTTGCTAATAATTATTATATTGCTAACTCATTTAAAGGTACAAGAAAAATATGAAGTCTTACTTCATATGATAAATGCTACTTGTATTGTCTCACAAAGTTAAATGCTATACAGAAATGGTATATTTGTGTCCTCCCTCTGGCTAGTCTAAGAACATCCTGTGGCACAGCTTCTAGACTCAGCTGGTTCTAGCAGGGGATACGCCATCATTTGTACCTTAAAGCACTGTGTAGACCATTCTGTGGCCTGAGTATTTCAGCATCTATTTCAAACATAATTTCAGATTCACAAGTTACAGGATTGGTGTTGAATTGAAAATTTGCATTGGATTTACATTTTTTGAATTCCTGAGGGATAGTTTGATTCATCAGGGCTTCTTCATTTCAATTAGGTGGTATACTCAACAGCAATAAAGTCTCAGCGAATATGAAATCAAAGCCTATAAGGATACCTATGGAATATTATTAAAGAAATAAAAGGAAAAAATTAAAGTATTCATGAGCTTTTAAAAACTAACTTAGAAGGTAACAACAGATAAAACAGCCAATATAGAGCGTTTTCTTGACCAGTGGTGATATTTGCCACATAGTTATAAATGTTAGAAAATGACAATTATCTGAGGATATTAGGTTATTTTTTTTACATCTTTCCCATAGACTTAGGAATTCATTCATTCATTCAACAATGATAAGCACTTGAAAAGTGAAAGTGAAAGTCACTCAGTCGTGTCCAACTATTTGCAACCCCATGGACTGTAGTCCATGTAATATTCCAGGCCAGAACACTGGTGTAAATAGCCTTTCCCTTCTCCAGGGGATCTTCCCAAACCAGGGATCAAACCCAGGTCTTCCGCATTGCAGGCGGATTCTTTACCAGCTGAGCCACAAGAGAAGCCCCATTATTGATAAGCACTTACTATTTGCATTTTAATTTTTCACAAATATTTTTAATTAAAAGAGCAGGAATAAAATTGGTAATATTTTCTCCTCCTTTTAATATGTGTCATTTAAGTTGGTATTCTCAATATGATAATACCAAAAAATATATATTTGTTTCTAGAAAGAACCCTAGACCTAGAGATTTCCTTACAATATACAAACATATAAAATGTTTTCCTTTCAGAATAATTTGGAATAAAAACAAAAGAATTGTCCATTTTGTACACTAAATGGTCAGTGAAAGATGCTGTCTGACATCAAAAATTGCATCACAGCATTTTTTCAAGTTGCTTTTATATCCCCAAGTAATGCTCTCCACCTTAGCAGTCACATAAATGCTTTTTTTGTTTGTTTGTTTATTTATTTTTTTTCACATTTTTTTTTAATTTTAAAATCTTTAATTCTTACATGTGTTCCCAAACATGAACCCCCCTCCCACCTCCCTCCCCATAACATCTCTGTGGGTCATCCCCATGCACCAGCCCCAAGCATGCTGTATCCTGCGTCAGACATAGACTGGCGATTCAATTCTTACATGATAGTATACATGATAGATGCTTCTCTAAAACTAGCCAGTTCAACAATTATTTTAAAACTTATTTTTTTAGTATAGTCAGTAACCACTCATTGTCTCAAAGGGTTTTCTGATAAAAGGATCACAAGTTTAGGTAATGATTAATACTTTCTTAGTTTTTTTAAAGGGACTTTAATAATATTAAAAGCACACTATTTTTACAAACAAATGAGTACAAGAAAAACTAGGAAATCTGAACAAGAGCTATAGATTGTGTCACTGTTAATATCCTGGTATACATACTTGTACTGTAGTTGTGAAAAGTGCTCACCTGGGGGAAACTGGGGACTGGTACCCAGGATCTGTCTGCTTTATTTCTTACAACTGCATTGAATCCAGATTAATCTGAGAACAAAGTGGTTGATTTTTTAAAAGTTCACTACTTCTTAGTTGCTCACTACATTTCAGTTACCCACTCTTTTCTCTTCTTATTCAGGCATGGAATTTCTTATCTCATTTGCCAGTGATCGATGTTGGCTTGAGTGTTAAAGGCTGGTGGGATGACGCCGCAGAGGGACACGACGAGGTCTCCATCACAACTGTGGCTTCAGACAAACGCAGCGACAACAGATGGGTCAGGTTGCATGCTGATCAAGAGTATGTGCTTCAAGTCAGCCTGCAGAGAGTCAGCCTCGGGTTCCACAAGGTAGAGTGTTTGGTTTCCATTCTCAAATGCTTCACACCAGATACAAGCACGCACCAGCACACATGTCTGTTATGTGACTAATGCCTCCGTGCCCTTCACAGATCCCGCTTCCTCAACTGGCCTTAAGCAGCAAGAGTCAGTCTTCTGAAATGAGTCACTTCTCCTCATGTGCCATGTTTCAACCCCAGAATACCCACGGGACATCATAATATAATGCCTAGAGTCCTGTTCTCAGAGCATGGTGTACAGATTCAGCAGAATTTCCTAGAGTAGCTTTAAGAGTACAGGTTCCTTGGCCCTATACCAGGCCCACAGCAGTCTCAGGGCCCGAGGAAATCTCAAAATCTAGACTTTCACTCCACACCCCAGATGAAGAAGATACTAGTTAAGTTTTTCTGTGTCTCCTTTGCCACATCTGCCTGCTTCCTTCATTAGAATGCATATGAGAGAGCTCTGTCAACATGCAGATAGGCCAAAATTTTATCTTTTAAGTTACTGTGCTCTATCCTACTGTCTGTGGCACCACAATAATTGTTGAGCCCTTCAAGAATGTTAGTACACAACATGTGGGCAAATTGGTTTTTGGACCACAGCAATCATTTGTTTATTTTTGACTGCACTGGGTCTTGGTTGTTCTGAGCGGGCTTTCTCTAGTTGCAGTGTGTTCTGAGTGGGCTTCCTCTAGTCACACTTCCTTGCAGTGGCTTCTTATTGCAGAGCACAGGCTCTGGGCATGCAGGCTTTAGTAGTTTCTGCTCCCAGCCTCTAGAGCACAGAGTCCGTAGTTGTGGGGCATGGGCTAAGTTGCTGTGCAGCATGTGGGATCCTCCCTGACCAGGGATAGAACCCGCACCCCTGCATTTGCAGGCAGATTCTTATCCACTGCACCACCAGGGAAGTCCCATGATCATCAAAATAAGAATTTGCCTTCTCCTTAGCCCAGGGAGAGGGGCTTTCCCATATCTAGAACTCTCCCTCAGGAATGAGGTTGTGGTTCACTCATATTCTCCTCCCTGTATTCACACACAAAATGATCGGTAACTTTCTGTTGTTAAAATGTCTTTCCAGTACTGTGCCTTTAAGTCTCATCTCATTTGATTTCTAATTCAAAAAAAATCAGTCAGTGTAAGTATGAACTGATTGGCCTCTGGCATTTCAGAGGCTTTCATATGAGCATTTTTAGATGACTTAAGGTATCCCAACTTACAAAAAAAAAGGCAATTGTAATTATAAAGATAAAATCATGAGAGAAAAAAAAACTGAAGAGTTTTCTTTATCACTGCTATGTAAGAAGATGTGATTTCCCATTTTAGAGAATAATGGGACTTGGGGAGTTTAGGAATTTGCCAAGGTCCTAGAGTCAGAAAATATGGGAGCAGGATGGGCACCCAGAGTTCTCTGATTCCAGTCGCTGTTTGCTTTGTACCTGCCATGTGCACACACACTGACAGAAACGAGGCCAGTCCCAAATAGCTGGACAGCACACCCCCAGCCTCAGGGGACTCACTCTCAACAGAGGTGCTCAAGCAACATAATACAGTGCCCAGACTAACCGTATACTGAGGTACAGCTAAGGTATGTTGCGAGCACTAGTGAGGGAGAACTTTGAGGCCTTTGCAAACATTTCTGACAATAGGATTCTTTTTACCATAATATTAGTACTTAAACATTAGATTTAATCATGCTAGAAAAACTCTAAATTTTGTTTCTAAGTGCTGTAAAAAATACATTACTCTCTGACCTCTCTTTTAAAATGCCTTCAGTGAAACATCTCCCTCTGGAATATTGAGTGAAGTCTGATTGAGAGCATGTCATTATTAGCATCTTTTACACCATAAACTCATTGTCTTAAGGAATCTCTAGAATCTTTGATTTTCTAAAAATCAATCTAAAATAAAAGACTTCAAGTGTTGTCATTATAGAGATATCTAATCATGGGTGGTGGTGATTAATATATTTTACAATTTGCTTGGCTCACAATTTCCCATTCCTTAGAGAAAGAACTTTTTAATATTGCCATATTGGAATATGTGCTTTTTCATGTAGTTTTATTCTTGGGTAGTGGGGGAACATGTTTATATGACAGTGTTTATTATCTTCAGATTCCAGAGTCCAGCTTCAATTGACTTTTTTTCCCCAAGTATTGGTTTCTTGTATATAAAGCTTTGGAAGATTTGGTTAATATGATTGTATCCCAGCTTGTTCATCTGCAAATTAGGGTATTAATTTTCTTTACAAGAATGGTGTCAGAATTTATTTTGATGTCAAGATTCAAAAGTTTTCTGTTCTGAGCCAAATAATCCTGGTGGTTATGGCCACAAAGTAGTAGTGTGGCTATACTGTGCTTTGAGAATCTTTAAAAAAGGTAGATGATGGCATATCAAATACACCAAACCTAAAAATGAAACACAGCCCAGATACTCAGATTTATGGCTGCCAAGAAAGACAACATGGCCTTTTAACCACAACCAAGTGGTATAGAAAATCTAGCCATTTTGATACTTTATCTTTCCTTTTTCTGGTTTACAGGGAAAGCAAGACAGCCATGCAGTTACTCCTCGATTTCCCAAATCGAAGGATGAAGGATGGTTTTTGATATTAGGAGAAGTGGATAAGAGAGAACTTATCGCTTTGAAAAGAGTGGGCTATGTCCGAAGTCATCACGTGGTCTCCATCTCTTTTTATACCCCTGAAGTACCTGGAAGGTAAGCAGAATCCTTATCCCCAAAGAATTAACCGTGACTGTGATGAGACCACCACAGACTATGAGCTTCCTGGGTGGTACTAGTGGTAAAGAATCCACCTGCCACTGCAGGAGACACAGGAGATGCAGGTTCGATCCCTGGTTGGGAAGATCCCCTGGAGGAAGGCATGGCAACCCACTCCAGTACTCTTGCCTGGGGAATCCCATGGATAGAGGAACCTGGTGGGCTGCAGTCCCTAGGGTCACGAAGAGTCAGACACGACTGAAGCCAACTTCTCAGACACGTGATGAACACAGTGGTTTCACCATTTTGTTCCTCTGTTGTATGTTAGGTATATCTACACACTGTATTTCATGAGCGACTGCTACCTGGGCCTGGACCAGCAGTACGACATCCACCTCCACGTCACACCGGCCAGCGTCTCTGCACAGGCCGACGAGATCTCTGATGCCCTGACTGACCTCAAAGTGAAATAACCCAATCTAGACAATCCGTCGGAAGGAAGTGGTGAAGCCTGGCTGTTCAGTCATCTGGACAAAGTCAAATTACTTGACGTTTGCCTTGGAGGAACCGGCTTCCAACCTCTAGATGCAGCAGAAATGGGCAGTGGCTGCAGCTCTGACTCCAGCGACACCAAGCCGGCTGCGGAGGGGGGCCTTTTCACAAATGTTGCCTTGTGTTGTCCTCATGGATCACTAGATATGTAAAGTGACTATGCCCGTAGGAGACTCTTTCAAGTTGTGTATATTGAGATGCTATTTAGGAATTATCAAATTTTACATTTCACAGTGTACTGTTTACAAGAACATCGGCTCCTCTTTTTTTAAGGAAAACTACACAGGGGAGTGACAGTGTTCAGATTTGTTAGAACAGATTTCTAACCAGATTTCTGTACAGTGGCACACAGTGCATGTTGTGTTGCAAAATTTATACAGTTGGAAAATTTATACTTTGATCACATATAGAAGTAATTTCATGAATTTCTTACAAATGTTAATAATATATGATAGAAAATTACATTATAGAGCCCAATGATGATTTAAAAGAAAGCAGAATATACTGGACTTAAAAATGTAGATACTGTAACTGGTGGAAATAAAATATTTAGAGTGCCACTTCAAGACAGCCTGACTCACTCACTCCCTCTGCCCCCTTCCATCATAGCCACTCTTGATCCTTCATTTCCTTCTCTGTCAAGACATCACTTCCGTTCTCTTTCTGACAGTTTATTTATGCAAGGAGAGATACACAGTCTAATTCACACAGACCTCATAGTTCAAGTCTTTGTCTTTATGCACTTAGGATGGGCCTGAGGCAAACCCAGAAAATGTTCAACCCCTATAGGTAGGTTTTCACCTTGGATAAAGGATATTTCTCTATACCCAAACCATTTCCATCTTGAAAGATACTTTTTTCCAACTAAAAAGTTGTTGGATTAAAATGCCCATATAACATACATTTTCTAGTGAAATGAAATTCTACCTTTGCAAAATAATTTCAAAGAGGGGGTGGGGGTGGGGAATGACACTGTGTCACATGTGGGATCTTAGTTCCCTGGCCAGGGATTGAGCCCACATCCCCTGCATTGGAAGCATAGAGTCTTAACCACTGAACCACCAGGGAAGTCCCTGTGATGAATTATTTTCAAATATTTTCAATGTAACCACCACAAGTATTGGAATTTAAAGCTCTTCTGAAACTGAAACATACTGCTTATGTGTACCTCCTTTCCCATACCAAAAAATAAAATAGAAAAAAAAGGAGGGGTGGAGAAGAAGGAATAAAAGTAGGATGGGGAGAACCAGGCATTCACTTCCCCACATTGAACCTAAGCAACTAATATGAACGTACCGAGTGCTGTAGGCATGAGATGTCCAAAGGGCTCTAGTCTCAGGAGTTTACTTCATATAAAGAGATCTTTCTGCCTTTCATTTGGCAGTTTATTTCTACTTGCAATTCATACCTAAACACTGAGTGAAATTAAAAGTGAAAATTATATAGAGACAGAGGGTTACCAGTTCATACAAGAACCTGAAAAGAACTCATTGTCTTCATGTTTATCAGTATCATTCTTTTTTTTTTTAATGAGAGCTGGCTACTTTGGGGAAGTAGGAGGTCCCCTGGACGTGTGACAGGGAACATAGGAGCAGTAGGAAAGAATGTCATATCCATTAAGAGAAAACACAGGACCAATTAATTTTGACATTGAAAGTGATGAGTTCACAATAAGCTAAGAAGACGCTAGTAAGACATGGTGTGCTTAGATGGGAAAGTTCATCTTCTTCCAATGAGTGGCCAGAGCTATTTGTCTATGGCCTTATCCTCACTCATCACTCAACCAAAATTTGAGAGTTCAGTGTGCACTATAATATAGGGCATGTGCGAACCATTAGATTAATTCCGTATTTCATCTTATATTCTCTTGGATTTTATTGACTCCAAATAGTAATGGAAACTGAAAGAAAGTGAAAGTGAAGTCGCTCAGTCATGTCCGACTCTTTGCAACCCCACGGACGGTAGCCTACCAGGCCCCGCCATCCGTGGGATTTTCCAGGCAAGAATACTGGAGTGGGCTGCCATTTCCTTCTCCAGCGGACCTTCCCAACCCAGGGATCGAACCTGGGTCTCCTGCATTGCAGACAGACGCTTTACCATCTGAGCCACCAGGGAAGTGCAAGTCAAATATTCAGTCTAGGCATGACATTGAGTACTCTGGAATCTACATGAATCAGAAACGTGTCCTCTTAGACAGCTGGCCTGGTGATGAAAAGAGGTATTATAGGTGACTATAATAAAAGGAGAAATATCAACAACTTCAGATATGCAGATGGCACCACCCTTATAGCAGAAAGTGAAGAGGAACTAAAAAGCCTCTTGATGAAAGTGAAATTAGAGAGTGAAAAATTTGGCTTAAGGTTCGACATTCAGAAAACGAAGATCATGGCATCTGGTCCCATCACTTCATGGGAAATAGATGGGGAAACAGTGGAAACAGTGTCAGACTTTATTTTGAGGGGCTCCAAAATCACTGCAGATGGTGACTGCAGCCATGAAATTAAAAGACACTTACTCCTTGGAAGAAAAGTTATGACCAACCTAGATAGCATATTGAAAAGCAGAGGCATTACTTTGCCAACAAATGTCCATCTAGTCAAGGCTATGGTTTTTCCACTGGTCATGTATGGATGTGAGAGTTGGACTGTGAAGAAGGCTGAGCGCCGAAGAACTGATGCTTTTGAACTGTGGTGTTGGAGAAGACTCTTGAGAGACCCTTGGACTGCAAGGAGATCCAACCAGTCCATTCTGAAGGAGATCAGCCCTGGGATTTCTTTGGAAGGAATGATGCTAAAGCTGAAACTCCAGTACTTTGGCCACCTCATGCGAAGAGTTGACTCATTGAAAAGACTCTGATGCTGGGAGGGATTGTGGGCAGGAGGAGAAGGGGACGACAGAGGATGAGATGGCTGGATGGCATCACTGACTCGATGGACGTGAGTCTGAGTGAACTCGGGAGTTGGTGATGGACAGGGAGGCCTGGCCTGCTGCTATTCACGGGGTTGCAAAGAGTCGGACACGACTGAGCAACTGAACTGAACTGATGATGAAGTCACTGCAGTGGTGAAATATTTGGAAAAACTTTGAAGGGACATTTAGGCTGAGTTTTGAAGATGATTATGAGGATGGTCAGAGATGACGGAGAAGAGCCCTCCAGGTAGAACAGCATTTACAAAGGCTCTGAGATAGCCTGGGGTGTCCAGTTGGTCTGCATTTTCAGAGAGGAGAAAGGGACTGAGCCGACAAAAAAAGACTAAAGGTTGTGAATACTTACCTTGAATTACAGGGTAAGACTTGTGAAGCTTATGTAAGTGAGTGTAATGGAATTCCTTGAGAAGGCACCAGAGAAGATGAGAAGGAATTCTGGGACCAGGACAGAGAACCAGTGGAGTTGGAAGGTGTGCCCCCATGCCTGTGATTCTGACGTGACTAGTAGCTTATAAAATTACGAATTCAGTAGCCTTGGAAAACTACACATTGCTTCCCAAGCACACTTCACAGCTTCCTCCAGTTGCATACGCCAATACCTTGGGGGTCAATCCTTGACTCCCCTCTCGCTGTCTCCCCGCTGGCCACCATGGTCACCGAGCTACTCCGCAAATGTCCCGTGGACCAAGGCTTGTGCTCCTCCCTCAGCCTGGCTCTCCCCAGACACCCACAGACCTAACCATCTTACTCTAAATGTCAACCCACCCAAGCTCACCTATCCCATCACCCTTTCCTGATTTTTTCTTATCACCACTAGTAAAAATGATTTATTAGTCTCTCCGACTATGTTTCCTGATTAAGCTTCAGGAAGAGTTCTTTATCACATTCATTCAGGGCACGTTACCAGGACCTACAACATCACCTGGCACATGGTCACTGCTTGATAAATCCTTGCTGAGAGACTTCCTTGGTGGTGTAGTGGCTAAGACTCTGGGCTCCCAATGCAGGGGACTGGGGTTCAATCCCTGATCACGTAACTAGAGCCCATGAGCCACAACTAAGACCAATGCAGTCAAAAAATAAGATTAAAAAAATATTCTTGCTGAATATCTAAATGAATAGAGACAACCATGGATTTTAAATTACCACACACCTAGTTCACTTGACACCTCCTCTTCTGGAGATGGCAAATACCCTCAGGCTCAACCAAGAACACAGACTTGCCTGATCATCCTGTCTCCTGTCAACAAAGGAGAAGCACACTGAAAACTGACTGGTAGCTTTACTATGATGAAGACTATGGAATATTTTTATATAGCAGTGGATCTTGGGTCTTACAAGTATGTTAAAACTTCAAATCGTCATAAAATGTTTTTCACCTAAAGTTTCTCTTTTTCTAAATAGGATAATTGCTTTACAATGTTGTGTTGGTTTCTGCCATACAACAACTTGAATCAGGTATAAGTATATGTACATGAGCCTCCCTCCCTCCTGCCCCCACCTACCCATGTCGCCCCTCTAGGTATCACAGAGCACCAGGCTGGGCGCCCCGTGTTATACAGCAGCTCCCCGCCTCTGTTTCACACGTGGTAGTGGATATATGTCAGTGCTACTCTCAATTCGTCCCACTCTCTCCTTTCCCACTCTGTGTCCACAAGTCTGCCCTCTACATCTGCTTCTCTATTCCTTCCCCACAAACAGGTTCATCGGTTGTTGTTATTTAGTTGCTAAGTTGTGTCCAACTCTTTTCAACCCCATGAACTGTAGCCCACCAGGCTCCTCTGTCCATGGAGTTTCCCAGGCAAGAACACTGGCTTTTTTTTTTTTTTTTTTTGCAATAGAAATGCCATGATTTATTCTGTTGTATAAAAAAGTCATCCTTATGTAACAAAATGTCTTCTTAGAAGAAGATATATATTATTTCAGGCCATAAATAATCAGCAAACATACAACTGTTGGCAACTTAAAAAACAAAACAAAATCAACACTGATGCTTTCCATCAGTGCTGAAAACAAACCTGCTTAGGACATATTTACAGGATATTACAGTACTCAACGGAGAAGGCAATGGCACCCCACTCCAGTACTCTTGCCTGGGAAATCCCATGGGTGAGGAGCCTGGTAGGCTGCAGTCCATGGGGCCGCTAAGAGTTGGACACGACTGAGCAACTTCACTTTCACTTTTCACTTTCATGCACTGGAGAAGGAAATGGCAACCCACTCCAGTGTTCTTGCCTGGAGAATCCCAGGGACGGGGGAGCCTGGTGGGCTGCCGTCTGTGGGATCACACAGAGTTGGACGTGACTGAAGTGACTTAGCAGCAACTTAGCAGCACAGTACTCAAACACAAAAATTGAGGTATTTATTTGGTTGCCATTTACTTCTCCAGGGGATCTTCCTGACCCAGGGATCAAACCCACGTCTCCTGCATTGTCAGGTGGATTCTTTACCACTAAGCCACTAGGGAAACCCTAGGCTCATCAGTACCACATTTCCAGATTCCGTATATATGCATGAATATAAGATATTTGCTTTTTCTCTTTTCAACTTAATTCGCTCTATATAACTAGCCTGAAGTTTTTCTCTTCTCTCACCAGACTCCTTTGTTTCCTCCATCACTGCTTGTAACTATTCACAGTGAAAAGGCTCCCCAAACAGGAACTCCGTGCAATTGAACAATATGAACTGACAATAACTTCTCTTTCAGAAAGAATTCCAAATGAATAGACAAGCATTGTTTCATGAACTAGCTTCTCACAAAGAAAAACCTGATTTAAGTTTTAAATCTTTTGACTATTACCAAAATAGAACTTAGCTTCAAAGATATATACTGAGCCCGTAGATTAGCACTCATTTTCTGCTTTCAGAAATCTAAGCTCTAAATCTGAGAGACAGGAGATAAATTTTTTGAATTTTAAGTCCCCTAAATTGCTCAGAATGATAGTTGATTCCAGGTTATTCTGAAAGCCTGTTTTAGTAATGGAGGACGGCTACAGAGAATTCTGGAAAGAGTTATTCCCACAATTTCAAGCTCAGTTCACTTTTTTCATTACAGAGCATTCTGTCCTATTTCAGAAAAATTAAGTGCTTCAAATTTGAGGACTTTAAATGAGATTTCAAAGATTCTTCTTTGTTTGAAACTTCTGCCCTAAGTCTTCTGCATGTCAATTTGAGAAAGATCTTGGGTCCAATCTTACCCAAGGTCAAGCTTTGGACCCCAACAGCCACATCTGAATAGATGCTTAAAATTTTACTGTTACTCTTAACTGGCCTGTGATTCAGAAAATATTTCTTAAAAGCGCTTGAGTGAATTTCACAAGCACTGTGTCTCTTTATGGAGACTTCCTGGAGAACATAATGGATTATAAATCAATCCAAGTTTGGTTAAGCAGAATTACAGCACCTCCTCCTAATTAAAATTTCTTTCAATCCTGGAATCTGTTTCCTTACTTATTTTTATTATTTGTCTGTTCTTGGTTTTATTTGGACTTGTTAAATCCCATAGATGCCATGCCTGTCCATTAAAAACAAGTGAATGATTGTACCCTTGATCCCAATTATACTGGAAGCAGTTTTTAATGATTCGAGGATCACAAGGCTGGTCTAAGATGAATTTTCTGAACTTCCATCCAAGTACAACTGGCTCTTGGCATCAAAACACTGCCCCTTGCAGGATGTGGACTGCTCTAGCCAGTTGCAGAACCCCCTACAGCCAATGGCCCATTCTCCCAAACTGCCTTGAAGGTACCAACTTTTCAGAGGGGAACAGAGCTTCTGAAATAACCAAATAACTCCTGCAAGTGAAATGGCTAGTAACACTGAGTAATGTTGACTGCCATAAAAGAAAAACACCAAAGACCATCAGAAAAAGGAGATTCTTCCAAAGTTTCTCATGGCAATACATCAGAATTGGTGCATGTTCCACTAAACACATCACTCTACTTAACCCCTCAAATTGTATGTAATTATTTTATTTATTGTTAGGTTTCATGTTTCATAATCATGTTTCCACTATGGCTTGCAATTGTAAAGGGAAATTTATTTGGATGTGTAAGTTCTAACCAAAGTGGACCAGCAACACATAAAATGAGTTTAAATTACAGAAGAGAAAGTTTGAATTGGAACAACAGAACTTCCCAGCAAAATCTTTATTTAAATCATAGGCAGTATTTGTAAACAATTTTTATGTAGTTAATATATTCAATATCTTCAGTTGATCTCTTATTCTGCCTTGAAATTTTTAAATCATTTTTCAGTCATTAGTAATTTCCTTGCCATCCAAAAGCAACAGTTACAACTCAGAAGCTCTGCTCTGATAGCCATCTGCGTCTCACATTGCTAGCTATTTCACTGCAGTGATGATGGGTGCATTGAGCCAATAATAAATAGAAAGGAGATTGATTGATTGATTGATTGATAAATGTGGGTATTTTGAAGACTATTTTCTTTTAACCTTTAAAATCTAAAATTTCCCCTTCCCTTGAATGTGTACAGAACATAGTAACTCATTCCCAAAAATAGAGAGGTCAAATAGTAACTGAACAGTGGCGAAATCTTGTTAATCTTAATAACCTTAACCAATCATCAAGTTAACATCACCAGTGACAAGGCTTGTTGATAGCATGCAACCTTGATATGATGTGATAAGGAGGGCATGCTACCTGTCTCCTATTTTACCCCCAAACCTATATAACCCCAGTATAATCCTGAGGAAAAAAAAAAAAAATAAGGCAATAGTTTGAGGATATTGTTCAAAACACCTGATCAGTACTCTTGAAAACTGTCAAAAATTGTGAAAAAAAGAAGTTCACAAATACAGACTAAGAAGACATGACGTCTAAATTCTGAGTTGGGTCCTAAAACATGAAAAATAATATTAGTGGAAAACTGGTGAAATCTCAATAAAGTTTGCATTTTAGTCCATTAAAAAAAACCTTCACAACACAATTATAAAATAACGTGCAGCCAACAGAAATCTTCATTAACCAAACATTATCTGCCTCAACATCATCGCTGTCTTTCCACTGAACTCTGTACTAGAGACAGGTCATTGCATTCTGCTTTAAGTTCCTGAAATTGATGCCACATGAAAATGTCTAATAGTCATTATAATAAAAGACACAAATATCTTCAACTGAGCTTTCAAATAAGATTTTCTAATTGCAATACAAAGACAGGCTAATTGTGGGCAGTATATCACAACTGTGTACCTTTACCTGTGTTACTTTAGCTGGGTATTGTCAGAAAATATGCTCTATGTCCTTTCACAACATAGTTTTGCCAGAGAAGGAATAGATGTGCATTAGAAAAGCTAGGCTTGCTGTATCAAGAGAAGCAGCTTTGGGGTTTTGGTGGTTATTCTCTTCTCATGATCTCTTCAGTTCAGTCTCTCAGTCGTGTCTGACTCTTTGCCACCCCATGAATTGCAGCACGCCAGGCCTCCCTGTCCATCACCAACTCCTGGAGTTCTTATATTTGGTGATCCAGCTCCATAGTGGAAGATTTTAGGATAATACATCTGATCAGCTCTCTTCAGCTCTCATTTCCTCACCTACAGAGGTGAGGAACAGAGGTAATGCCTACCCAGGCTTCCTCGCAGAGTAGTTGGCTCCATTGTAAGAAAAGCAGCAATCTTCATTACAGTGCCACAGCAAGTGTTTTCTCAATTTTTTTTCTCAATTTTGATGAAATAATCATATATGTGAAAATGCTTAGAAAGTGATTAGGAGCTCTAAAGAGGAAATAAGATGTAAATAAAAGTGTAAGGTGATAAATTAGAAATAAATTCCTCCTCGGGATGGATTTTATATGTCAGTAGGCAATAGGCTAAAAGCCCACCTCATCATGCTGCTGCTGCTAAGTCACTTCAGTTATGTCCAACTCTGTGTGACCCCATAGATGGCAGCCCACCAGTCTCCCCTGTCCCTGGGATTCTCCAGGCAAGAACACTGAAGTGGGTTGCCATTTCCTTCTCCAAGGCATGAAAGTGAATTTGCTCAGTCGTATCTGACTCTTAGCGATCCCATGGACTGCAGCCTACCAGGCTCCTCCATCCATGGGATTTTCCAGGCAAGAGTACAGGAGTGGGCTGCCATTGCCCTCTCCGCCTCATCATGCTACTCCCACAAAAACACCAAATCTTTGTGCCCAGAGAGGGACGAGCTTGTGTTCTATTCATTTGTGCTGCAGTATTTCCACCTCTCCAAATGCAAATGCGTGCACACTTCCATTTATAGCTCAGCACCCATAGAAGAGGGCTTCCCTAGAACCTCAGTGGTAGATGATCCATCTGCAATGCAGAAGATGTGGATTCAATTCCTGGGTCAGGAAGATCCCCCAGAGAAGGAAATGGCTCCAGTATTCTTGCCTGGGAAATGCCATGGACAGAAGACCCTGGCAGGGTCCATGGGGTTTCTGGAGTCAGACATAACGGAGCGACTAAACCACCACCACACAGAGGGGAATGGTTATTACTTCAGTGGGACTTTTCTGAGAATGCTTCCTGGGAATGATAATGAAGGGTAAGATAGCAGAAAAGTCTGACTACCTCATTTCTACCCCTCTGGTTTCTGAGGACAAGCTTCACCACGTCACAACCCTCCCAAGGCTGTTTCTAATGTTTAAATTAGCAGAAACAAGGACCATTCTGGAAGCAAAATAGCTTTTGAGAGCAAGAGCTGTGGGCACCTCACACTTTCAAGTGTTTGGGTTGTGAGACATATTGCACCCAGAGTGAAATGATTGTCAAGTAAGTTCTAAAATTTCCTTTAAAACCTTTGTGTGCTTCCCTTAATATTGCACGCAACACCCATTCTGTTCAATTTCCCTGGGAGTATCATTGCTCCCATGCCTGTATAAGTGTGAAAAATCAATTTAAGCATATTCAGTTAAAACCTAAAACCTTTCCTCTTAAAAGCAAATATTTGATTTTTCTTTCAGAAGTAACTATTTTTACACCATTCTGTCCAACTTCTGAAACCTAAGTCTAGCCAAAGAAATAAGGAAGAGAAAAATGCCACTGGCTTCTAATAGAGTACATTAGAAGCAATGAGAATAATATAGACATCTTAGTAAAACATCAATCTTCTTTTCTGATACTTTTGAAAATACATCTCCTCTAAAAACACATTATCCTTCAAGTGGCCTTTGGAGAAACTGAAACATTGAAGAAATCCTTGGATTGCAATAGAGAACATTCTCCATGGGCAATTCTAATCAATTGTAGAAACATAACTGTACCCAGATCATAAAATATACCACAGTGATGATCCTGGCTTCTGTCCATCCTCTAAAATGCTGCAACCCACAAACATCGTATGTGCCGCTGTTTGTAGCTCTCCAACCCAGAAAGACTTACTCTCAACTGATTGTTACTTTTCATGCAGAAAATGATTATACATCTGCATCTTCTATTTCAGTTTTGTCATTTTCTTATCTTTGCCCACTGTGTTAATTATTTTTGAATGCCTCAATCCTGTCTCCAAACAATGTATTTAAAACACTCATGAGGATGCATTGCATAAATATTGAATGTGTTAAAGACAGAGTCTGAGGTAATTCAGAATGAATTTAAGTAAATTGGTTGGAATCAGCTTTTATTTAGGAAATCTTCTAGGGACAATTCTGACATATTTAAAATAACTAACTGTTCACAGAGATGCAGTCTGTATGTGCATTCTAACAAATTCATGAATAAGCAATGAGAACAGAAATACATGCCTTTGAGATGCTGAAAAACAGCTAAAAAGAGATACCAGTTACAGTAATAAAATACCTGGGAATATTCTTCAGAAGAAAAATGTTTCAGTAAAATCAGATAAAGATGATGTAACAATGATGAGGTGTTAAAAAGAGGAATAGTAAAAGATAAAGAACCTGCCTGCCAATGCAGGAGACTGCCTGCAAAAAAGGAGAAGTGGGTTCCATCCCTGGATTGGGAAGACCCCCTGGAGAAGGGCATGGCAACCCATTCCAGCGTTCTTGTCTGGAGAATCCCCATGGACAGAGGAGCCCAGTGGGCTATATAGTCCTTGGGGTGACAAAGAGTCGGACACGACTAAAGTGACATAAGCACACGTGAACGCACGGTACACCTAAGCTGTAATGACATGGGTTTTATAGATTCAGTAGATAGAAAAATGAGATCAGTTCCACCATGGTGAACAGTGAGGGAAAGAGAAGTAGCAACTGTAATTAAAACTCAGATGTCCTACACTGGATTTGGCAATGATTTCTTGGATATGACATCAAGGGCACAGGCAACAAAAGAAAAAAAAAGCAAACTAAGCTTCATAAAAATGTTACGCATGAAAAGATACTATATGGGACTTCCCTAGTGGTCCAGGGGCTAAGACAGCACTGCCAATGCAGGGGCTGGGGTTCAATCTCTGGTTAGGGAAATAGATCCCACATACCAAAACTAAGAGTTCACACACCACAACTAAAGACCCCACTTGGCTGCAGCTAAGACGAGGTGCAGCCGAGCAAACAAAAATCTTTTTTAAAAGGACACTATGTGTTAGCAGTTTGGGCTTCCCAGCTAGCGCAGTGGTAAAGAATCCACCTGCCAATGCAAGAGATGCAAGTTCAATCCCTGGGTCGGGAAGATCCCCGGAAGGAGAAAGTAGCAACTCACTCCAATATTCTTGCCTGGAAAATTCCATGGACAGGGGCACTCGATGGGCTACGGTCTCACGGGGTTGCAAAGAGTCTGACACATCTAAGCACACATGCATTAGCAGTAAAAAGGCAACCCACAGAATATGAGAGAAAATATTTTCAGATTATATATCTGATAAAGTATTAATATTCACAACATATAGAGAATTCGTAAAACTCGAAAATAAATGAAACCAACCCGATTTTAAAAAGAGTGTTGGGCTGCACCCTACAGGCCTACAAGCCCTGTACTTGCCTAACTTCAACACCAAAGAAAGAGCCCAAAGTCAGCAACAGAGACGTCAATGGTTTAATGTACGGAAGAGCTCACAAGTCTGAAACAAGGTTCTGAACACTGGGCAGGACTTGGCAACAGTCTCTGCTCCCAGAAAAAAGATTACCACTTGTAAGGAAATTGACGTCAGGTGGGCTCATTAGTTACCAGGGAAACCAGTAGATGGGCAATGCCCCTCACCACCCCTTAGATCAGATCAATAACCAGTTGAAGCCTGAGGCAAGGACACAGGAAAGTCAGTCAGGTGCAGAAGACACAGATGAAGCAGGCCCTGGTCAGGCAAGGGATGTACAGAGAGTAAGGGAACAGCCATATTGAGTGGCCTGACCATACAATGGAGATAGATAGATGAGCTTCAAAGAGGAAATATGTCTCAAAAAAAAAAAAAAAGATATGCAAGTAGCCAATGGTCACTGAAAAGATGCCCAACATCACTAATCACTGCTGCTGCTGCTGCTGCTGCTGCTGCTAAGTCGCTTCAGTCGTGTCCAACTCTGTGCAACCCCATAGACGGCAGCCCACCAGGCTCCCCCGTCCCTGGGATTCTCCAGGCAAGAACACTGGAGTGGGTTGCCATTTCCTTCTCTAATGCATGAAAGTGAAAAGTGAAAGTGAAGTCACTCAGTCGTGTCTGACTCTTAGCAACCCCATGGACTACAGCCTACCAGGCTCCTCCATCCATGGGATTTTCCAGGCAAGAGTACTGGAGTGGGGGTGCCATTGCCTTCTCCGCACTAATCACTAGAGAAATGCAAATCAAAACCACAATGATACCACCTCACATCAATTAGATGGAGGAAAAAATTAACCAATGTTGATAAGGAAGTAGAGAAATTGGAACCCTTGTCCACTGTTGTTGAAAAGGTAAAATGATACAACCACTGTGGAAAAATAGCAAGGCAGATCCTCAAAAACTTTAAAATTGAATTACAAAATGCTGGGCTGCACCCCTCAGCCTTACAAGGTCTGTATTTGCCCAACTTCAAAACTAAAGAAAGAACCCAGAATCAACAACAGAGGCATCAGTGGCTTAACAGATGAGGAGCTTACACATGTTGAAGCAAGGTCCTGGAGAGACAACCCAACTTATGCAGTGGATGGCAGGCAGGACACAGTGTCAGTCTTTGCTCCTCCCTGGGGATAGGGAAGGAGCAATTACCAGTTATAAGGGAACTGACGACAGGTGGGCTCATTTGTTACCAGAGAAACCAGCAGAGGGGCATGCACCTCCCAGCCCCTTTGATAAGAACAATCACCAGCTGAGGCCTGGATAGAGGAATGTCCGTCATGTGAGTGGGGTATAAGTGAAACAGGACCTGGCTGGGCAGGGGATGCACAGACAATAAGAGAACATCCATCCTGGGTGGCCTGGTCATACACTCCCCCCCTAGACACCCTGCACAACCCTTACAGTCTTGGTCCTCCTTCTTCCACACGATCCCCTGGGTCAGGTATGCAGAAAGCACTGCAACCAGATACCACAAATACAATACAGAGAGGCCACCCCTGGTTTTCACAAACACAGAGCCGCCCCCATGGGGAGGAGTGGGTCTGGGTCAAAAAGAAACACTACTGTTGGGAATTCCCTGGCAGCCCAGTGATTAGGACTCTGCATTTCTACTGCAGGGGTCATAGTTTCAATACAGTTCCACTCCATGTTATGTTGAGTGACAATTGTGATGGACCCATTAGGTCTTTCCAAAGGAAGAAAAAAGAGTTACTCCCACTAGTTGGACTTGTGTGTCCAGAAGTCAGCCTATTCCTCATGCAGTATAGCCCAGGGGGATCATGGGCAGTTAGTTGCACAGTAACATTTACTGATGGGTCCTTCTGACATATTGGCATATGGGACCAGAAGACAATGGGTCTTTCCCCCCATCGTCAGTAGTCCCCATATAGTCCACATGAGCTAGATCCATCTTTCATGGAAGTCCAGAGGAGATGACAACAGCATCTCACTGTAAACCCAGCAATTAGACTCATTTCACAGTGAGGCCAGTGTTGCTGCTCAATCCTCAAACAGATTTCCTCTCTCAGGCTAGGGACAAAACGTAAGCCATCTCACAGGCACAACACAGGGAAGGTCACAACAATCAAGCAAAATAGAAGCAGTAATCACATTCTAAGAAAACACCACACCTGCCTGTGGATTTTGTTCCAGTATGCAATACAATTGAGAAAACTCAACTTTTCAGTAATACAAGAATGTGTCTAAAATCAACATATACAATAGCCACCTAGTTTCACCTTGGATCTCTGGACCACAGTTACTTCATTTTGACTTTCAAATGCATTCCCTTCCTCAGTAACCAAGGCAATGTACAATGAATATTGGAAAGGTCAGAGAATAAGCTGCTCTGGTCATTAAAATTTAAGTTAAACCATGTATAAGTCTTCTTATACCTCGTACCTCAACATGGACAGATTTTTCCATCATTCCCTCTTTGATTGCAAAAGCATTGACTACAAAATATCTATCCTTTGATGTCAGGGTGCTGGCTCCTATCCCAGGTTTAGATCATGTCCCTCGGTGCTAGGCCTCCTTTATATTCGCCTAACCATTCACAAGTCAAAACTAATCAGATCTCATGTACAGGCCGAGGTTATCTTAATGTGATATGCTTTACAGGCTACACAATTTATCTCTTATACCCAATTGTCACACAGGCATTGTACATGTGCTTTTAGCAGCAGACTCTAAGCAGTGTCACACTGCATGAGTAGTTACATTCTGTGACAATCTCAAACATAATATTGTTCTCTCTAAAAAAAATTACCCTCATCTCCACCAAACACAACCAATCAAGACTAATTTGTTCACAAAATAAGTCTGGTCAACAACGTTGTTGTTGTTGTTGTTTTTGTTTAGTCGCTAAGTCCTGTCCGGCTCTTTATGATCCCATGGACTCTACCGCACCAGGCTCCTCTGTCCACGGGATTCTCCAGGCAGGAATACTGGAGTGGGTTCACCATTTCCTTTTCCAGGGAATCTTCCTGACTCAGGGATCAAACCCATGTCTCCTGCTTGAGAGGCGGATTCTTTAGCACTGAGCCACCTGGAAAGCCCCAGTTGACCACATACGTTCCTCCAAACTGGCTGAGGGAGACCTCCTCAGGAGTCTCAGACTGAATTCCCAAAAGGTTTCTCAAGGTCAGCTAAGCCATGTCAAAGCCCTGCCATCAGGCACTGCCTTGGTGAATTTCTCTCTCCTAGAGGTCCCCAGAGTATGAAGATCCTGCACATGCCAGGAGGCAGTCTTTCTCATTCACCTGATAAGGCTGCTCAGAACCTAGTATCTCCAATTTCTGGACGGATCAGGCAGAGAGAAAAGAGAAATGCTTCCATACTACCCACAGGTGCAGTTTACCAAACTGCTGGAAGTCATAGCTAACTTGAGGGGAAGAGCTTTCCTCTAGATCTGTTCAGAAAATAACAGATCAAAACCAGTAATATTCTAGACAAAACCTGTAACACCATAACCATAGCCACAGTTCACTCAGTAACCAAGCTGTTAACCTTTTATGATGCCATCGGGTCTTCCATTAGGATTAAGTTCTTAGCCAGCTTGGTAGTATAATAACTCTCTATAAAAGACAAAGACAAAAAAGACATGGTTAAATACCTGATTACAATGTAATCAATAAAGAAACTTGGTTATAAGAACTGGAATTATGACTGACTATAATCTTAACCCTTAAAAACCTTAATCTCTGGCAAAAACCAAGAAGCAAGTCACTGTGCCCTTTCTGATAGTCCTGCAGGAAGAGGACCCCTTGTAGGGCCCGAGAGTGAACTCATCTAACACTTGGAAATGAATAGCCTGAGGAGACATGTGCTGACAAAGTAGGAGGCCTTATTGGAAATAAGCACCCGGGGAAGAGGGCAGATAGCAGGGTACAGAGACCCGGGAGAACTGCTCTGCCACGGGGCTCACCCGCTCAGGCTTTATGTAATGGGATTAGCTCCCAGATTGTCTCTGGCCAGTCAGCTTGCTTGGTTCATATTTGGTCTGACTCAGGGTCCTTCCTGGTGATGCCTGCATCTCTCAGCCAAGATGGATTCCAGAGAGAACAACTCTGGGAGATTGGTCGTCTCTTCTCTCTTCTGGCCCCTCCCAAATTCTGCCAGTTGGCTCCCGTTTTCAGTGGCAACACTAAGTTCTTTATCGAGACTTCCTTGTGAGGAGGCAAGCAGGCCTGGCCAAAGCTGATGGTTTTGGTTACCAGTTTCCTAACTATTGGAAAACTTACGCTTTAGTCTTCACCTCCTAAGAAGGCAAGTGTAGGTAAACTTAGACCCACCCAGCAATTAGTGTTCCAATATTTTATCCTATTTGAAATGATGTAATAGTCAATGAATTATCTTCATTTAACTTAGTTTAAAGTTACAAAAATCTGGAGAAACTGTTTTAGATCATCTCAAAACATGATTATTTCTCAGTTCAGTTCAGTTGCTCAGGCGTGTCCAACTCTTTGCAACCCCATGGACCAGGGCTCCCTGTCCATCACCAATTCCCAGAGTTTACTCATACTCATGTCCATGGAGTCGGTAATGCCATCCAACTGTCTCATCCTCTGTGGTCCCCTTCTCCTCCCACCTTCAATCTTTCCCAGCAACAGGGTCTTTTCCAATGGGTCAGTTCTTTGCATCAGGTGCCCAGAGTATTGGAGTTTCAGCTTCAACATCAGTCTGTTAGGTAGTTAGAATAGGAAAAAGGAGTCCCGAATGGTGGTGGCTAAAAGACAAGGAAGGGGAAAGCCCATGAAAATAGAACAAAAGAAGGGCCGAGGACCAGAGTGAGGACCTCAGATAGAATAAACAGCACTCCTGGCTAGCCCAATTTACATAGGGCAGGCTCAGAGGGAAGGAAAAAACATATAAAAAGAGGAGCCAAAGGGCTGGGGCTCCCTCTTCTCTTCGTGTCTTTGGGTTGGCATGCCCTCATGCCTCGAGGATGTATTTTCCTATTATTTTCTAAATAAAGCTGAGCTGTAACACAGAGCTGTAACACTAATCTGTTCAAGAGCTATAACACGGTCTGTCCGAGACCCAAGAGATATAATATGGTCTGAGAGCTGTGACCCACCCAAGGGCTTTAACATCCATCGCTTCAAATTTTTGTTGAGACGAGAAAGAACCAAGGAGATTACACTGCCCTGACAAGTCCTTCCAATGAATATTCAGGACTGATTTCCTTCAGGATGAACTGGTTGGATCTCCTTGCAGTCCAAGGGACTCTCAAGAGTCTTCTCCAACATCACAGTTCAAAAGCATCAATTCTTTGGTGCTCAGCTTTCTTTATAGTCCAGCTCTCACATCCATACATGACTACTGGAAAAACCATAGCTTTGACTAGATGGACATTTGTTGGCAAAGTAATGTCTCTGCTCTTTAATATGCTGTCTAGGTTGGTTATAGCTTTTCTTCCAAGGAGCAAGCAATTATTTCTAGAAATTATCTAAAAGCTGTTTTTTCTCCTTTTCTCTTAGAGATCACAGGAGATTAAGTTCCAGAGAGCTTAGGCAGATCATTTACATCTCAAAGGTACAAGAGGAGAGTCAGCTCCTTTGAGAGAACTATCAACAACTTAAATTACAAAAAGCTCAGTTTGATACAGTAGCAGAGCCATTATAGGCCATTGTTCTCCAGATCTCTAGGAAGCCTCAGGTGAGCAAGGACAGCCACCCCAGGGCTATTCACACTGGTGGACAGACAACAGAGGATATGCTCCGCAACTTTTGAGATCACCTCTGGAACTTTTGGGCCCAAATATCAGTGGAGGCCCTTGCAACTTTCCACTCCCGTCCTGTATTTCCAGATATCTCGGAGCTCAGGGGAGTTCCCTTGGTCTCCTGGCTGCTCTGCCAATTGTTGGGCTGAACCCTACAGGCCTACAAGGTCTGTACTTGCTCAGCTTCAAGTCCAAAGAAATAGCCCAGTCAATGATAGAGACATCAGAGGTTTAATGGATGGCAGAGCTTACCTGTCTGAAGGAAGGGCCTGGAGCAACACCCCACTAAGTGTGGCAGACGTCAAGCAGGACTTGGCGTCAGTCTTTGCTCCATCTCAGATGGTAGGGGTTGGGAAGGGAAGGGGAGATGACTAGTTATAGGGGAATTGACATTAAGGAGGCTCATTACCCAGGAAAACCAGCAGAGGAGCACACTCTTCACAGCCCCCTTTGATAAGAACAATCACCAGCTGGGGCCTAAGGCAAGAATATAGGAAGATCTGGTGCATAAGATATAGCTGAAGCAGGCACTAGTCGGGCAGGGGAGTTCAGACAGTGAGAGAACAGACATCTTGAGTGGCTTGATCATACAGCATATGATCAAGCAATGTCACTTCTGGATATATATCCAAAAAAGTGGAAAACAGCATCTTGAAATATTTCTACATCCATGTTCTTAGCAGCATTATTCGTAGTAGCTAAAACACGGAAGAAACCCAAGTGTCCACTAACAGATGAACAAATAAGCAAAATGTGGTATATACATGTAATGGAATATGATTCAGACTTCAAAAGGAAAGATATTGACATATGCTGCAACATGGATGAACGCTGAGGGCATGATGCAAAGTTAAATAAGACAGTCACAAAAAACCAAATATTGTATGATTCCACTTACACAAGGTTCCTAGAGTAGTCAAATTCATAGAGACAGAAAGTAAGATGGTGGTTACCAGGGGCTGGGGGAAGGCAGTATGGGGAGTTAATAGGTACAGTTTCAGTTTTGCAAAATAAAATTTAGAAGATGGATGCTGGTAACAATTGCATAACAATATGAACATAATTCCACTGAACTGCATTCTTAAAAATGGTTAAGATGGTAAATTCTAAATGTGTATTTCACCATAATAAAAAAGATCTTTTGTTTCATCTTGGGGATTCTTTTTGCTTGCAGGATCTCAGTTCCATGACCAAGAATTGAATGCAGGCCACAGCAACGAAAGCCTGGAATCCTGACCACTAGGCCACTGGGGAACTCCAAAAAAAAAAAAAAGGTGTTACTTTTAAAAAGTCAGATAGATGTCTTGGGTCAAAGATGAAGAATTATAAGAAAATCACATAACATTCAAAATGTTTAATAAAAGTTCAGGACAATGTATTTAGTCAGTATATTTATACAAGAAAAAGCAAACATTCCATAAGAAAAACTTATCAGGCCATTTTGCCAGTTTATTCCACTGAAAATATATTTCAAAAACCTCTCAGATCATTGTTTCTAGATATTAGAAAAAAAAAAGAGTGGAGCAATTAATTTCCTTTCATACATCCTTCCCCACTTTTCCTGCCAGAATCCATACCCCTCAGTTAGGTCAGAGCCAGGTCTTCTCAGAGTGAAAGGGTGCGTTAGCATCCCCAACACTTTGCCCCAGACTTTGTACCTGAAAGTGAAAGTGTTAGTCACACAGTCATGTCTTACTCTTGGCAACACCATGGACTGTAGCCTGCCAGGCTCCTCTGTCTATGGAATTCTGGAGTGGCAAGAATACTGGAGTGGATTGCCATTCCCTTCTCCAGGGGAGCTTCCCAACTCAGGGAATGAACCTGGGTCTCCTGAATTGCAGGCAGATTCTTTACCGTCTGAGCCACCAGGGAAGCCCCATGACACACTACAAAGTTACCGGTTGGTTGGATGGTGGTCCCTTTGTGACATCTACACCTCCAATGATGTGAAACTGATCACCAGGAAGTCAGGCTTTCTTCTCTCTCCCCCATCTCCCAGACCTATGTTTATGAGGTTTTGGAACCCCACTCTTCAAGCCCACAGCAAATAGAATGACAAGTTTTAATTATTTGTATTTTGCTCATTTTTTTATTACAAAATATTCCAAACATAAAAAAGGCAGAAGTGAACATAATGAATATCCCTGCACTGTCTCCCAAATTTATTGAATGATAATATTTTGCACTTACTTTTTTAAGAGAAATAAAACAGTAAAGTATAGTTGCTGTCCTGTACACTTGTTCCCAATTCTTCCAGTCCACAGCTAATCCCTACCTTGAATTACTATTTTTAATGTGTATGGTTTTTTAGTTACTGATATAACTACTGTGAAATGTAGTTATATCAATATACTCCTGCCATATCAATAAACAAGAAATGTCACAGCCATCAGCAATTGCTGGCCTCCAAATATGAATGCTACTGCTGCTACTGCTGCTAAGTCACTTGAGTCGTGTCTGACTCTGTGCGGCCCCATGGACTGCAGCCTACCAGGCTCCTCCATCCAGCCATGGGATTTTCCAGGTAAGAGTACTGGAGTGGGTTGCCATTTCCTTCTCCAGTGCATGAAAGTGAAAAGTGAAAGTGAAGTCACTCAGTCGTGTCCGACTCTTCGCAACCCCATGGACTGCAGCCTACCAGGCTCCTCCATCCAGCCATGGGATTTTCCAGGTAAGAGTACTGGAGTGGGTTGCCGTTGCCTTCTCCGAGTTCCCCAAACTGGGATCCAGAGGATGCTGCTGCCACCACCCCCACCCCCACCCCCCCACCCCCCGCCCCCAGGTGATTGCTGAGAAGCTGGGAGAATGCAAGAAGCAGCCATCTGCCACTCATCAAGGTGAACAAGGAAACAAGATTTTGCCCCAGATAGCTGAGGTGCAAATGAAAAGAATGAATTCAGTGACCTGGGGGCTTGCATCTTCCCATACACAAAATGCTACCTTCCTTAACTTGACATCTGATCTTTGATGTTCCCACTGCCTGCTCCCTTTGTTGCAAACTTGAATGTAGCCTGACTTTCCCTCCTGCCTCCTTGCAGCAGTTTTCTCAGAGCTACTAACATACTGTCTCGGGGCTTGGAATCCTAAACATTCCCACCAAATAAGATAACTCTACTTTCAGGTTGTAGAGTTACTTTAACTCTACAACTAAATAACTATATGTTTTTAGTCGACACTACATAATTTTATTACGTTTTTACACTATTTTCACATATATGCAAAAAAGCTGTCTAGCAGTAGTGGTCTGTAGCCTTCAACATGGCCCCCAACAACCCTTCTTCCTGGTGTTCACACCCTGGACAATCCCCTCCCCTTGAACTTTGTCTGGATGTAAGGATTAACTTCTAATGAGCAGAATATGGCAGAAGTGATGGGATATCACTTCCAAGATTAGATTATAAAATATATTGCTTTTGGATAGCAGAAACTAATAAAACATTGTAAAGCAACTATACCCTGGTTAAACATATATATATATAGTTTTTGAGATTTATCTATGTCAACATAGTTTCAGTTCAGTTGCTCAGTCGTGTCCGACTCTTTGCGACCCCATGAACTGCAGCACGCCAGGCCTCCCTGTCCATCACCAACTCCCGGAGTTCACTCAGACTTACGGCCATCGAGTCAGTGATGCCATCCAGCCATCTCATCCTCTGTCGTCCCCTTCTCCTCCTGCCCATAATCCCTCCCAGCATCAGAGTCTTTTCCAATGAGTCAACTCTTCGCATGAGGTGGCCAAAGTACTGGAGTTTCAGCTTTAGCATCATTCCTTCCAAAGAAATCCCAGGGCTGATCTCCTTGCAGTCCAAGGGACCCTCAAGAGTCTTCTCCAACACCACAGTTTAAAAGCATCAATTCTTCAGCGCTCAGCCTTCTTCACAGTCCAACTCTCACATCCATACATGACCACTGGAAAAGCCATAGCCTTGACTAGACGGACTTTTTACCGTACTAAATAAATATATCACTGCGGCTGCTGCTAAGTCACTTGAGTCGTGCCCGACTCTGTGCAACCCCATAGACAGCAGCCCACCAGGCTCCCCCGTCCCTGGGATTCTCCAGGCAAGAACACTGGAGTGGGGTGCCATTTCCTTCTCCAATGCATGAAAGTGAAAAGTGAAAGTGAAGTCACTCAGTCATGTCCGACTCTTAGCAACCCCATGGACTGCAGCCTATGAGGCTCCTCCATTTATGGGATTTTCCAGATAAGAGTACTGGAGTGGGTTGCTATTGCCTTCTCTGAAATACATCACAGTTTATTTATTTTTAAGTTGATGGACTTTTATATTTGTTTCCAATATGTGCTACCACAAAAACTGCTTCAACTGGGACTTCCCTGGTGGTTCAGTGATTAAGAATCTGCCTGCCAACAGAGGGGACACCAGTTCAATCCTTGGTCAGTGAAGATCCCACACGCTGCAGGGCAACTAAGTCAGTGTGCCACAGCTACTGAAGCCCACACGCCTAGAGCCTGTGCTCCTCAACAAGGGAGGCCACCAAGGTGAGAGGCCCAAGCAGGGCAACAAAGAGTAGCGTCTGTTCTTTGCAACTAGGAAAAGCCTGCATGCAGCAACGAAGACCCAGCACAACCAAAAATAAATAAATAAAATTTTTAAAAAATTGTTGCAATCAATATTTTTCCTTTTTTCCATTTTTTGGACTGTGCCGCACAACTTGAGGGACCTTAGTTCCCTGACCAGAGTTTAAACCCGGGCCCTTGGAAGTGAGAGTTCAGAGTCCTAACCACTAGACTGCCAGGGAATTCCTATTTTTCCCACTTCTTATTGAATTAGCTTTAATTTCATAAAAATGCACATAAAAATATTCAAGTCAATATTTTAGTCCAGGAATCAAAAATAACTAGACATAAAGAATGTATGACTTACCTAGGCTAGTATGGGGCTTCCCTGGTAGCTTGGCAGGTAAAAAGTCCGTCTGCAATGCAGGAGTTGCAGGAGAAATGGGTTCAATCCCTGGGTTGGGAAGATCCCCTGGAGGAGGGCATGGCAACCCACTCCAGTATTTGTGCCTGGAGAATCCCATGGAGAGGAGCCAAGCAGGCTACAGTCCATAGGGTTACAAAGAGTCGGTCATGACTGAAGAGACTGGGCATGCAAGCAAGCAGACTAGTATGTTTATATTTTCAGGGCAAAATGTAATCTGCCATGGATTTCTCCACAGTAACATATCTAAGTAGGTGATGTTGACCTTGTAAAATATAATAAAGACAGCCAAGGAACCATATTCCAGGCCAAGGCTGATGGAACACAGGCAGCCATGGTCTCACAATTTCTTGTTTATGTACAAATGAAACTAGTTAGCATGAATTTTCCTTTTCTGCTCTTGTCTTAAGCTTAGATTTAACTGCAGAATTTCCCAGTGGTTGCTTCTTTTGTGCCTCAGTGGGAGACGTCCTCACAGATGGATTCTCTATGCGTCACTGGAAGAAAGGGGTCAGGGAGCAGAGCCCCAGCTTTCAGTGCTCTGTTAAGCGGGGATTCAACAGGCTGTGTCTAGAGGGACCACAGGGGTTAAACAGAAGTTGTAAACCTCCTCAGAAATGGGAATATGCTCTGTCGTCATCTCTCCTGGCAAAATAAGGCTGGTTAAAATGTCATCATGAATTAACAAGCATGCCTGCATGCTTCATGGTGTGACAAAGGTCTTAAAAGGTTCTCTTCTATTTTTGATTTACAGACTTTTAGAGCTGATTAAAAATTATTCCTCCCATACAGGGTATTCGGTCAAATGGTATCACATTTTTGGATAAGCTTGGTTACTTGTATTAAATCTCTTTCTTTTTATTTCCCATCACGTGTGGATAGGAAAGGAGAATCCTAATCCTGCAGACTCTTGCCTCCCAGTTTTAGCTAAAGCTAGAGCAGCAACCTACCGCCAATACCCCCACCCACATTAAGACACAAAAGTATTCAATAGAGAAAAGCCAGCTTTGATGCAAGTTACAAATATAGTAATACCCCTCGGTGCCCTGCCTTGAATGGCTGTTGTTCTTAGGCACATGGAAGGCAATCTATTTAAAGGGTTGTCAGATATTTCAAAGAACTTGTGTTACCATTTCATTACAACCTAAGATTTATTCAAGAAGAAACCTAAACTTTGCATTTTAAAAAATTCCTTCATTATTTAAGTCATTATCAGAAGAAGTCTATCTCTCTCTCAAAATACACTTTATCTCATGCACATCAACCAAAGAAAAACATACTAAGCACAACTTTCAACCAAAATTGAACTGTGTAGATGCTTCAGAACATAAGAAGCAACAAAAACCAGCCAGCGCCGGTCTCCCCTGCCATCTGGTCCTGAGCCTGCCCTCCTCTCCTGACCCTGAGCTGCAGCCTTTCTCCTGGACACTAATTGGTTCACCTTAAACCCTCACCTGCATAGCCCATGGCCTCAGTCAGGTATAAGAAGCACTTGAAAAATACCTGGGGCACGAATACAACTTTAAAATAATAGATTGAAGGGCTGTCCCATGTAGACCATGAAGCTAACAGAGGAAAGTGAAGGTAATATAGCTTCTGCAGCACCCACTGCACCCACTGTCCTCGGGTGAGGCATCCCCAGGGAAGGTCAACAGAACAAAGGAAGGTCACGGAATAGCCTTCCTGCTTGCAGGTCATTAGGCAGACAAATGCCTTCCTGTACCAGGAAAGATGATCTGATGGAGAATCAAGCAAGCACGGAATTGAGGAAATGAAAGGCATTTTTCAGGCAGTGGGCGCGGGAGTAAATGCCCCTGATGTCTAACCCCTCTGGAGACTATTTTACAGCCTCCACCCCAGACTGCTACTCACTTGACATGTTCCCAACCAAATGTGAGTTGCCGCAAGAACTCAGTACTCTCCATCGGATAATTCTGGAAGGTCGTAAGAGGAATTTATGAGCGGTGGCTTCTGAGGAGGGGACTGAAAGCAGAAATTTAATGTTTAATGTTTTGCACTATTTTTTTTAACCTTGTGCTCAGTATTTTTCCATTGAAAAGTCAGTTTAAAATGTTTGATAAAAGAAAATAAACTCTCAAAATTATAACCTATTTCAAACCAAACCTAACCAAAAGATTGTGGTCGGTTTTCCTTTATTAATTTTACTAGCTGTGCCTCTGAGGGGACAGGGCTTCCACGGCATGTTAAGGAAAAAAAAAGAAAGCTTAATTTACTGCTGAGGACAACTTGGGGAGAAGGAGGGAGGGTGATTTCCTGTTCACGCCTGGTAAGGGACCCTCCTGAGAGCAGGCACAGGTCCTCTGACATGTTTGTCGTGTGTGAGGACCGGGCAGCTAGTGCTGGAGCCCTCAGATCCTCCACGAGACACCATGAACCTGTGTGTGGGTGGTCACTAGAGATGATTCTTCATTAAAGGATGATTAAAACGAGGGAGGATTCAGTGTTCTATTTGGGGAGGAAAACTGAAGATTTTCTGGGGAAGGGGTTTTATTTTTGTGCTTTCTGTGCCTCTGAGAATCCCAAGGCGATTTCTCGCCTCTCATCTCTATCATGGGTAGAACTGTGTGTCCCCTACCCCCCCAAAAAAGATATGTTGACATCCTAGCCCTCAGAACCTCAGAACTTGACCAAGCTTGCACACAGAGCCTTTACAGAGGTCATCAAGTTAAAATCAGGGCCTCGGGGTGGGCTCACCAAGCTTGCACAAAGGGCCTTTTCAGAGGTCATCAAGTTAAAATCAGGGCCTTGGGGTGGGCTCTCATGTGCTCTCACTGGTGGCCTTATTAAAAGGGTAGTGTGAGCCCAGAGATAGACATGTGTGTGAAGAGACACAGGGGGGACACCCGTGAAGGAGGGGGCAGATATCGAAGCCAAGTTAACATGTGGGGTGTCAGAAGCTGGACAAGGCAGGACAGATCCTCCCCTTACAGATTTCAGAGGAAGTGCCTGGCTTGCAGACTTCTGGCTGACAGACGACGATGGATTCCTGTTGTCCCGAGCCGCTTAGTTTGGGGCTCTTCGTTATGGCAGCTCTGGTCCTGATGCGAACCTCCCCTGTATCTCCTGGGCTTACCAGCTCTCTGTGACCTCTGCCAGGCCTGTGACCTTTTGCCTCAAATCCCATCGATGCCTTCTGTTTCACCTCATTGCGTTTAGTTCCCTTGTGCTGCCGGCACCTCCAGGCCTTGGCCCAGTTGGTCTCCATGCTTGAAAGGCTTTCAGGGACCTGGGGGCCTTCGTGGCCATCTCTTCTCACTCATCCTCAAGTCTCAGCCCATGGAGACATCCCCTCAGGGCGGAGAAGCTCCCATTCCCAGCCCTACCGTTCCTCCCCTCTCCCCCACTGCTGTGCCTGCTGAAAGTGTCTCTCTGTGGGTCTGTCCAGCCTGTGAGAGTGACTCCCTCCAGAGCAGGGACCATGTCATCTTCATCTTTTACTCCCAAGCCCGCCACAGTATCCAGCACACGGATGCTCAGTGCATTGTTCCTGAGACGAACTGCCCTCTGAGTACCTGCTGAAGGGGAACGCTGTCAGGAGATGCTCTGTCATTCCAGCCAGCTGCAATAGGAGTCAACGCCCAGGGATCAGGGAGGAGACACAGCATGACAAGGAGAAACTAGGGCATCTGGCCTCACACTTCTGTAACTATTACTTGTCCCCACTCAGAGGCCCTGTGAGAGACAAGCCCAGAGCAACGAGCAGGGCCTCAGGAGTGGCGCCTGGTCTGGGTTCTAAATCTGCAGCAGCTGGGGTATTCTTCCCCATCATCTCTCATCCGTGTACTTGCGCATCTGCCTTGACTGCATTTGGTAGTGAGTTTCTTTGGGGCAGTAACCTCTTCAGAGAGTGTTATTCAGGGACCTCTGGGAACTGCAAAAATAATGGTTGGATTGAGACTGCAAAACCAGGAGACTGAACAAATGGGTAGATGTGAAAGAAGGCTCTGGAAGAAGTAAATGGTCTCATCCCCTCCCCCAACACTTGTTTCTTATAAAAGGAACATGTTTAAAGAACTAATGATTTAGAAAGAATAAAAAAAAAGTGGAGGAGAATGCCCTATTTTTTTAAGGCCAGAACATTTTCTCTTGATCATCCACAAATTATAAGATGACATATATTAGCATGCTATTTCATTACCAAATTACAGTCCATTCTCCACAGTGGAGGTATAAAGAAAAAGTTCACCTAATGGGAGAGGTTAGCTCCTAATTAGGATCAAACTGCAGAATTTGCCAGGTGTAATTTTCCACTGCAAATTGTTCTCGAGTTGACCTTGGCTGGTATTAAGGACATGGGTTTGAAAACACATCTTTCTTTTGCCAGCACGTCCCCACAAATCTCCAGCGCCTTCCACAGACTGTTACTGAGTCTGTCTGCACCCCAGCCTCCTGCTCCCCAACTATCCTGCCTCCCTCCAGCTTTAGGGACCTTCTTGAAGAGAAATTAACATTTACTGAGTACCTTGGAGTAGCAGAAAGGACACAGGACTTGGAGTCAGACAGTCCTGGTGCTGAGTCATGTCTCCACTCCCTACTCACTGCTCTGTAGTTTCACTGAAACTGGGTCTCCAGCTGAATGACGAAATGACGAGAACCACTTTCAGAGTTGTAGGGGTTGAGGGTGGTGTGAAGGGATGAGGCAAGCGCTCACATGTGTTATTTTCCTTCTCTTTCAAGTCTAGTCAGCAACTCTGTGAGCCTGGCATTCCCCCTCATTCCACAGCTAAGACGCCCAAAGAGGCCGAGTGAGTCTCTCAAGGACGTTAACACGCATATGTTAAGGGCAGGCTTTGAACCTTTGACCCCAGAGGTCCAGCTCAACCACACTGTCCACTCGGGCACAGTGGCCTTGAAGGTCAGCTGCTCGAGCTTACACATGGGGTGTAGACCTCCCAAAATGTAGGTGCTCATTAACCAGTGGCTGTTGATGTCTTTCCACCCTTTGGGACATAAAAAGTGAGTCGGGGGAGAGGTTGGGGCAGCCAAGGTGACCCTGGGAATGGATCTCCTCCCTTCCTCCACCCCTGTCCCCCTCCCCAGGCTGTCACAGGGGAGCGCCAGCTTGCCCTGCTACCCCAGTGGCTTCTAAGGAGATTGTCTAAAAGCCTTGAGAGATGAACGCTCTTTCTTTCCAAGAAATCACCACCACCTACCCACTCACCCCATCTCACCTCCTCTCCCCCGATACCCTGTGAGGCCCCAGGTGTGCTGGCTCTGTGTGTAGCTGAGGTGGTGATTTTGTAACGAGGCAAGAATCAGGGCTTTATATGATCACTTCATCCATACTGATTGTCTCACCACATGAATAGGAAACTTGTGGAAAAGTTCTATAAATGTTCACCAAGCATTCCAGCTCCCTAAGTCAGCACTTTGGAAAACTCTGGGGTTTTGAAAAATTTTCCAGAGGTTCCAGAGATGTGAATGTGACCTCCAGAGACAGGACAACGGTGGGAGGGGAGAATGATTTCCAGCTCAGGCCACTGTGCTCTCATATTACTGCGATGAATGTCTGGGAAATCTTACCAGAATAGACCTTGAAAATAGAATTAATAGAATCTCCTTGGACTTCAACTTTCCTTGACTCCCCTTTTAGGGTTTGCTGTCTCAATTTGCCCTAAACAGGCCCCACTTGGGCTGCCTGAGAACTATCATCAAGAACGGAATTTTAAGAAAAACAAAATCAGTTAAAATCCCTAACATTTAGAGATCAAAGATTATCATAGGTTATGGAAGACAGAGAAGTAGCAAAAAGGAAAAATAAGAATGTGATAATAATTTGTCTTACCCAGTCCTTATGGCAGGTGATCTAAAGTCTTCAGAAACATGGGAGCCTGAAAGCAGAGTTCTTAAACACGCCAGTGCGTTTTAAAGGCAAACAGGAAAAGATTTCTCTTTTTCCTCTTGCATCTAAAAAGGAATTGTACAAATTTAAACAAGCTTTCTTTGGTTGAAAATGACTTATGGATTTGATTATATAAGTACTCAAATTTACGATAATGATTGGAAATCAGTCTGACTTTTAGCAAATCCCCGAAATAGCATCTGAATCAGTGTTATTGACTTCAGAGTCATTAGCTCAGAAGACTCTGCTTATTTCAACAATGAAGTTATCTCCCATAAGTGTTTGAAACTTCCTTTCCAAAATCAATTCAGAACCGAAGGTACATTTCTTAGTAGTGGCAAACGTTTGTTCTCTTGAGAGAAAATTTAACTTTTGGAAATGACCAAAAATGAATATGATCAGTCTTGGTAAAAACAGCTTTGGTCAAAAACAAAATGAGACTATGATTCCGGAGACACTGATTTTGAAACTCGTTCCTAAACAGAAGTCTGAACAAGTGTTTTCCACACCAGCAGCCTGTTGGAGTAGGAGCTTGCCCTGCCAAGCTGGATGTTCACTCAGGTGTATGAAAAGTCATTCTCTAGTTTTCTTGAGCCTAAATCTCAGTATTGAGTTTTTTTTTCTAGTCGCTTTTCACAAAGTTTTAATTAGCCACTTACAACTTCACGATACTACTTCTCCTTTCACCTGGGATCAGTGATTATTTTTTTGAAAACTTTCTGGTGTAGAAAATTAGAGCCCACAGAACTAATTAGCTGGTGGAGGATCCACTGTAGATTTGCCCAGTAGATTTTTTCTTTAGTTTGCATCATTTTCTGGCATTCATAAGCTGTTAAGATTAGAGTTAAGTTATAGCTTTACCATGTTTCTGATGCCAGTAACCTGTGGAGGTTAGCTGGGCCTCCTCTCCTCTCTAATTTAGAAGCTCATTAGGAGACGTTTATTTGCTTCAAAAGTGCATGACTATCAAGGTTATCAAGTGCTAATCCCTGCCATCTCATCACAAAGACAAAATTTTTCTACACCCACAATGTTCATAAGTGCCTTTTGCTCAGTTCCTATGGCAATTTCTCCACATTCTGGGGCAAGATCCAGGGTGGTACCTACGGGAAGAAAAAGGATAAAGTTATTTCTAAATGATGCTCTCCCTGCGCCCACTTGAGGCATCTGTGTGCTTCCTTGTGGTCCAAATTTGCCTCTTTTATCCAGCCAAAAATAAAGCACACGAGCATCTTCCCTTTTCCAGTGAACGCCGAGGCTCGGCCGCAGAGGGTGAGATGGAATCCTGGTGTTTGGGAACACAGTAGAGTCACCCGGGCTACCAGGGGTGCCTGTTCTGCAGAGGTCAGCTGTCACAAGCCCATCTGAAATTGGCATCAGGCTAAAACAGGGTGTGTGTCCCCCTGGGCCATGTCAGAGGAGAGTGCGCAGAGGAGACTCAGGCATCTTAGAAAACTCCGGGTCAAGCGACACAGGGACCTGCCTGCAAAGAGCCTTTCAGATGGTGGCTCCTAAAGTCAGTTGTTTCGCCTACTGACCCAACCTGATATTTTGGGGTTGGGGTGTCCAAGTTTTTCCTCCCCTGGACAAAAGGATAAAGGACTTCATGCTGGTCTACTTTTAATGTGAGTGTTTACCTTTGTCACTGATGTTTACCTGGAGATTTTTATAGTATTAATATAACTTAATGTCATATATGTAAGCTGAGCTCTGATGTATATACTCTTTTCTCTATATAATCAAATCTTTGTGACTCTAGATTAGAGAAAGGTGCCGTATTTATCCCTTTAAATGTATGTTAGTTGCTCACTTGTGTCTGACTCTTTTGTGATCCCACGAATCCTAGCCTGCCAGGCTCCTCTGTCCATGGGATTCTCCAGACAAGAATACTAGAGTGGATAGCCATTCCTTCTTCAGGGGATCTTCTGACCTAGGGATTGAACCAGTGTCTCCTGCATTGGAAACAGTCTGTCTTCTGCACTGCAGGTGGATTCTCTACCATCAGAACCACCAGGGAAGCCCCAGTGATTGTGTGTAATTCCTAAACACCCAGGATGGCTTCCCAAAATGGAACGTGAAGCTAGGTGACTCTTCTAAATTGGCATCAGGTGAACTATTTGCTCAAGAAGACAAAGAATGTAAAGTTAGATTCTGAATTGAATCCCTAAGTTTGTAATAAGGTTTCTATAGGATACATTACTGACAAATTTACAGCCACTTTGAAACACACAGAATCTGCTTTGGAAAATGGGTTTTTGCCTGGAGTCAATGTATTCTTGTAGGATCACATGGCCTGTCTCTGGTGGCTGGCTGCCTAAGAGGTAAAGAGGAGAAAGGACCAAAGAAAATTACAGATAAACTAGAAGGATTATATACTATGGTGCTTCCCTCCTCCATTCCCCCCTTGTTGCTTTATTTCTCAATCCTCACTTGAGAAGCTGGTAGTAACTTAAATATATGTTGTTTGTATAGATAACTCATAATTTGTCACAGTACTGTCAGCACGGAGGAAATTTTACTGAGAGAAATCTGCTTGCAAAATACCTCTCCTCCCACACATCAAAATACTCCCATTTTTGACACATGTGAATGTGATTTTAATAAGGGAATAAAATACAGACTCAGGTACTCCCTCTTCTTTCTTTCTTCAGCCTTTCTCTCTCTCTTCACCTTTTATTTTTGAATTTATTAGCTTGTTGAGGAAAAGAAAGGGTGGGTAGGTGCTATGTGGAGACAGTCATGATGAAAATCTCTAGCCCCTGAGGGACACAGGTCAAATTTCTCTGTGCGCTGGCAAAGAAACCCGTAGTCACTGCCAAAACCACAGAGTAAAGTCTTCTCAAAATCCCCTCAGACGGCGATGTTTTCAGAGTTAAGCCTTTTCATTTATATTTGGACAACCACCTGTTGACTTCTACTGGCGCTTGTCAAGGGCGGATGGATAGCGGGAACCTGCAGCAGAATTAGCCCATTCAGAGGGCTTGATGCTCCTCTTTGAAGACGTTGCCATTGTTTTCAGTGGAGCCTAGTCAAGGCTCATAAGATCAAAACATGAAAACAAAAAAGGAAAGCGTTTACTTGGGGCAGGGTCTCGCTCTCCTCTTGTGATTATCACAGCTTCCACAGGCCATCCTTTCAAATCCAGGAATCGATCGGGGCAGTCTTTACGATGCCTTTCCCAGTCCTGAAATGCGGTGGGTGAGAGCCAGGGGAAGACAAGGGAGAGAGGCCAGGACAGCAGGGCCTGCGCCATGGCTGCTGCTCTGCCTGGACAGTTTCCAGGGCCAAAGCTGCTCCCACCATGAGGAAAGAGGGGAGGATGAAGGCAAAGGAAAGCCAGGGGAAGGGAGCAGAGTGCAGAATGTGCTTCATTTAGACCCAATCTCAAATTTGTGATGGGAGAGTCGACCACCATAGGATGGCATCTTTGGCGAGGTGCAGACAGTTCTGCTGCTGCTGCTAAGTCGCTTCAGTCGTGTCCGACTCTGTGCGACCCCATAGACGGCAGCCCACCAGGCTCCCCCATCCCTGGGATTCTCCAGGCAAGACCACTGAAGTGGGTTGCCATTTCCTTCTCCAATACATGAAAGTGAAAAGTGAAAGTGAAGTCACTGAGTCGAGTCCAGCTCTCAGCGACCCCAAGGACCGCAGCCTACCACGCTCCTCTGTCCATGGGATATTCCAGGCAGACAGTTCTAGGCACTGCCAATGAGATGCCCAATTCTCCAGCCTTCCTTAATCAGGCTCTTTCCAAGTGTTTTGTGAGCATTTACTGTACCATAGGCCTTATGGCAACTCAACCGTGAACCCACCATGGATCCTACTGAAATGAAAACATATGTTGTCAATTACCCTTACCAATCCCCAAAGGAGACAAGAAGACAAAACTCAAAACTGTAGGCTCGTTTTTACTGAATATTCTAAAGTCTCTTTTTGGAGACAATTTTGCAGCCAGTTCAGCAGCATGAGCAATGGATGGTAACCTTTATTTACCAGCATGACATGTGTACACTGCAGATCCAGAATTAGGCAAAGAATCCAGAGTCACAGAGGCAGCTCTGCTGAGAGAACCAGCCTTGCCCTCCTCCTGTGAGTGCTGTGACATCTTGACAGGAGTGTACGTTTAGCTCACCAGCTTCCTCCTGTGGCTCCCCTTTCCCTCCCACAAGCCACTCACTTCAGAACTACTCTCCTGACCTGCCATGGACATGGGCCCTTTATTCTCATCCACACGGACAGCTGCCAGCACCTCAACTCAGGCACTCAAAGGGGCTTCCTTAGAGCAGCAGAGGGTACACAGGCTCTGGGCTGGGCACTAGGGAAGCAAGACACAAAGTCAACACTTTGTCCTAAATTGGGTTGTCTGTGAAGGGGTATGGGAGCCTGGAGAGTCTGCATTTGACTTTGCTGAGAGAGACACAAAGGCGTCTATGTGTTGTTGTTTTACTTGCTAAGTCATAGCTAACTTTTTGCAACCCCCACAGACTGTAGGCCATCAGGCTCCTCTGTTCATGGAATTCTCCAGGCAAGAATACTGGAGTAAGTTGCCATTTCCTTCTCCAGGGGATCTTCCCAACCCAGGAATCAAACTGGCATCTCCTGCATTACCAGGCAAATTCTTTACTGCTGGCCCACCTGGGAGAAGGCTTCTATACTCCTAAATAAAGCATCAGCTGCAACCAGACCTGAGGCAAGGCTCGAGCGGACAAAACAGGATTAGGGCTTCTGTGACGCTGTGGTTGCTTATGAGATGCTCAGTTCTCAAGATTTATCTTCCAATTCCCCGAACATGCATCTAAAAGTAGCATTTGGTTTTCTAAGCAGTCAATGAACACACATGTCAACTCCACAGCATAGCCAGGAGAAGAGGTAGGCACTTCGCAGAGCAAAAGAGAGGGTTTTCTCAACTGCCTTCCTCCCCACCCTTGCGTCTCTGCCTCTTCTATCCGAGGCCCTCATCTACCCTTCTCTCCAGATGGATCCCATCTCTCTATCATCCTGAGGGCAGCTGTTCTTCCCCAAAGGCCACGAGCACCTTGTCCTGGCAGGTGCTTCTGATAGAAACGGGCAGGCACACTGACGGAGTTAAAGTGAGAAGAGTTTAATGAAAGGGCTGTGCAGAGTGGAGCAGGGTTTGGGGTGCCGCCAAAAGGATGCTGGAGCACCTAGAGACTGGCAAGAGTAAGAAGCCCTCTCCACCTCCAGGCCTAAGAGGGCAAGAGATGAGAGAGCTGCAGCTTTACAAGAGGGCTATCCACCAGGGCTGGAGCCTAGGGGAGCACGACCACCACCACCATGGCCACGGCAGGAAGAGTAGAAAATACTAAACCATCCAGCCTTTCCCCTCTCCCATTCTCCAAAGGCTGCCCACTGGTTGAACTCAGTCCGAAGCTGAGGGGAGCCCAGCTTCCCTCTGGGATCCTCTGAGGAGATTCAGTGCTGTGCTGGGGATTAGAGAATGGATCTGTAGCAGAGTGCTGTGCTGTGCTTAGTCATTCAGTGGTGTCTGACTCTTTGCGACCCCATGGACTGTAGCCCGCCAGGCTCTTCTGTCATAGGGACTCTCCAGGCTAGAATATTGGAGTGGGTTGCCATTTCCTCCTCCAGGGAAATCTTCCCAAACCAGGGATTGAACCCAAGCCTCCCACTTTGCAGGCGGATTCTTTACTGTCTGAGCCACCAGGGAAACCCAGAGAGGGGCAATAGAAAATAACCAACACACAGCTACAAGGAGATTGTTCAGAAGCCTTCAATCTAATGGACACTGAATGACTCTCAAAGATGCACGTTGCCTTAATATTACTTCTGATTCACACCAGACCCCTGAGCAAGGTTGTGCTGCATACATTATCTCTTTACCCATTTTACAGATGGTGAAAGTGAGATTCCATTAGCTTAAGTGTCTCGAGCAAGGCTTACAGCTAATGGTGGTGGAGTCCAGATCTGAATGCAAGTCTCTCTGACCCTGGAGCCTGTGTGCTTTACCCAGGGAAGATGCACCTATAACAAGACTCAGGGACTGGTGGGGTTCTGGGAAAAGAGGAAGAGGGGAGATCTCATGATGTCTTTTAGGGGTTGACCTTGTGATTGTCAAGCCTTGAGCTGGGGCCTTGAACTGAATGGGACAGGCAAGTCCTTGGGTGGGTGTGTTAACACTCAATGTGGATGCAGATCTGGAAAGCATCTGGAGGTCTCAAAGCCAGGAAGAAAGATTGATGGCCATGGGATGAGTGATGGCTGACACCTTGGGGTAAAGAACACATGCAGAGCTTGCAGGGCAGAGATGAGAAAAGGACCCAGGTAGGGCCCTGCAAGCACCCTGCTTTGAGCAGTTCCTCCAGACTTGAAGAGAATCTTGTATTGCCTAGCATGGCACACAAGGCCCTCCTCCCCTGGGCTCCACATATGTCAACATTCCAGAGACTAACCCTTGTCTCTGTCCAGCCTGCCTCCACTTTCCAAACCCTGCCTCCTTTCCCATGCTCTATGCCTTGCCGTGCCAGCACCCTGCTCCCACTTCACAATGTTTCGGCCTAGCCGATGGCTCCTTTCCTTGACCCTCAGTGGTTCCCACATCTCATCCATGAAGCACATGCTGTCTTATAAGGTCTGGGTCTTTTGTCTCCACCCCATCTGGAGAATTAGGTGCTCCATGAGTATTGGATGTAGATGGATACAAAAACAATAGATTCAGGTGGTCCAGTGGCTTCCTACCAGGGTTTCCCTCCAGTGGCTAAAACTCTGTGCTCCCAATGCAGGGGGCCTAGATTTGATTCCTGGTCAAGGAACTATATCCAGGATGGCACAACTAAAGTTCACATGCTGCAACTAAAGATCCCGCATGCTGCAATAACATCTAGCAATGCACGCCAAATAAATACATATCAAAAACAGAAACCATTGATTCAATCACTTGCTTATTCTGGAGACAGCCAAGGCCAAATTTCTTGTTTGATTTACACTATCCCAACAGTTTAGACTAATTTGTTATTCCTAAAACAGCTCCCCCAAAGTAGTGGCAGCATCATTGGAATATATGGATAGACTTTCAAAGAGACTATGCAAAAACGGACAGCACTTATTTGGAAATATATTACAGTGGCTAAACTCTCAGTTGGCTCACGAATCAGATCATCCAAGTTCATATTCTGCTCCTACTGCTCACTTCCTTGAAATCTGGGCAAGTTGTAATGTGTGCTTAGTTGCTTAGTCGTGTCAGACTCTTCACAACCCCATGGACTGTCGTCCACAGGCTCCTCTGTCCATAGAGTTCTTCAGGTAAGAATACTGGAGTGGGTTGCCATGCCCTCCTCCAGAGGATCTTCCCAACCCAGGGATCGAACCCAGAACTCCCACAATGCAGGTGGATTCTTTACTGCCTAAGCCACCAGGGAAACCCAGGTTGTAATAGGGGTACCTATAAATAATACCTTTCATAAGATGGGCTTTCCTGGTACCTCAGACAGTAAAGTATCTTCTGGCAGTGCAGGAGACCCAGGTTTGATTCCTGGGTCAGGAAGACATAATGGAGAAGGGAATAGCAGCCCACTTCAATATTCTTGCCTAGAGAGTCCCATGGACAGTGGGGCCTCGAAGGTTGCAATCCATGGGGTAGCAAAGAGTTGGACATGACTGAGCAACTAAAATTTTCACTTTCATAGGTTTGTCAAGCAGATCAGATAAGATAGGGCTTAGCCCAGGGCCTGACAGGTAGTAAGGCCTTAATAAATGTTAGCGATCACTGTTATGATTACTTTTGGCCCATAGAGTCTAGTTCATTAAAGCCAGAAGGAACCGCACAGAAATTTTAGCCCGATCACTTCATTCACAGATGTGGAAATAGATGCTCAGGCCATGATCAAGCAGGGCTCGGTTGTCATAGAATGAGGCCCATGGTCTTCTGTCACTGCCCGACATTATTCAAGGGAAAGAATGATGCTTTATATCTGTATAACTCTGCCTTCACTTACATTACAAGCAGTGGGACAGAGTGATCTAGATCTGTTCTTTGTATTTAATTTTCTAAAGGTTGCTGGTGACCCTTATGGGAACACTGAAAGCAAACTTGGAGAATACAGTTGGAGGAGATGTCCTGGGGATTTTTTGTGTATGACAGGTTTTTGTTTTTTGTTTTAGATCAGTATCTCAGACACAGGCAAACACTTGTAATGAAAAAGTTCACCTATAGGTGGCAAACTTACACTGCTGGCATTCTGTCCTTGAGTGCCCTTGAAACAACTGTCACCAGGGATGGAGGTGAAAGTGAAATTTAAAGAAAGAAAATAAGGAAGCAAAATGGATCCAGAGATAACATTCTCACACAAATGCACAATGAACAAGCACCCACATAACTTCACAAAATACTTGGTCTGATTTGTCTGCAAAAACACAGGGAAGAATTGCACCAATAAATGTGCTACAACACAGCACCCCCTGGCTTGCAGTGAAAAAGACACACTTCACCACCTTGAGAGCCCTGACAGTGCAGGTCCTTCCGCAACAAAGCCCTTCCAGCAATAGCTCTCATCTGGCACAGCCGTTGTTCCCAGTTTGACAGACGAGGAAACAGAAGCTCATACACACAGAGCAGTAGCAGACGACTAGAGCCCAGACCTTTGGATTGCAAGTCTGATCTCTGTCTGCCGCTGTATGCTGCCCACATTACAAGGCACAAAGTGACGAGATGATCCAGGACTGGGGATCGGGCTAATTCAGCTGGGTCTTATCATTCACAAAGGAGCCTCAGCTGGGTCTTCCAGAGCTTTTCTGAATAGTGTCCTCAGCTGCCCCAGCTAACCAAGACTTGCTCCCTAACCATGGTTGGGGGTGGCTGTTTCCTAAAGTATAGGTCTGGACCCCCTGGGAACTCTAAGGAAGGTAATGCAGAATCTAATTTATCAGTAAGGAAAAAAAAGTCTTTCCGCACTACTGAAAAATCTTTGGATATAATTCAGTCTTTTAAAATATCTTTAATTAGAACCACATTAAATGACTTTAGACACAGAAAGAGAGTAAACCCACTCTCTGCTTGTTTCAAAAGTTTCCTATGTATTACTCCAGACCTATGACTATGTATTTACAGAGATGTGGATACATAAGTGTGCAGACAGAGGTTTTTTTACCCACTTCATATATCATTCTGCCACTTGCTTTTTCCATTTAACAATATACCTTAGAGGACTTCCTGTGGATATATGTCACTGGGTTTACTGTGGCATGGTGATTTATAGTTTGGATGTACCATAGTATATAAAACATTCCCCTACTGGTAGATATTTAGGTTATTTCTGCTTTTCACTATTGCAAACATTCTGTAGTGAAATCCTTTTACATACAACTGCACATGTGGAAGTAGCCCCCAAGGATAAATTCCTAAAAAATGAAAAACCGTTGGAACAAAGCATATATACATTTTTATAAATCTTGTTAGATCATCCTCCAAGAAGGCTGCATTCACTTGCGATTGACTCATTCCAGATTTTTTGTTTTCTTTCTTATTAACTTTCTATTCTCATCCTAGTCTCTGCATCACTTTTATCCCACATTCTAACTTTAACCTTAGAGTCTTCCTTCTCCTCCTTCTCCCACATCTGATCATCAGAAAGCCCTGTTGGATACACCTTCAAATACATCCAAAATCCCAGCTGCTCTCATTATCTCCACTGCCAGCACCTGGTGGAAGCGAGCATCATCTCTGTCCTGGATGCCTGTGTGGTCTCTTACACATTTCTCTGCTTCTGCTCTTGCCTCCTTCAAATTATTGTCAGCACAGCAGCCAAAGTGACTCTGCTAACACCAGGTCAGACGGTGGCAGCCCTCTGCTTGAAGGGTCTGCACTTCACTCAGTGATGTCATCACGATGGCATCCACACCTCTCCCCCGCCCCAGGGACCTGCCCCTCTCAGCACTTCTCTATTCTCTCTTCCTTGCTCCATTCTGCTCCAGACACCCACCTTCCTGCTATTCCACCAGCAGTCCCCTCCCTCCAGATATCCCTTAAGTCCTTCACCCTCTTCAAGTCTTACTTCATCCTGCAAATGCCCTCTCTGGCTCCCTATCTTCTTTGTTTCTATTGTTTTTCCCTGAGCACTTACAACCCTCTTACCTACTATGTAACTTTTCATCATGTTCACTGTCTATGTCTCTGCCATGACTGGAACTGCCACACTGGTGGGGATCTTTGCTGTATTTTTTTTCACTGAAAATTCCTGAGTACACAGAGCAGAACCTGCTACACAATAAATGCTTAACAAAAACCTATGCAATTGGAATTGCCATTCATTCCCCTGTTGCAGTTATGAAGCAGATTCCCAGAGGAGTGGTTTTGACACTGAGACATTCCCCAGTGGATGATGATGTCCTATGGATTTAAAAATAAGTTTCAAAAAGAAAAAATGGAAATATTGGACATCATCAAAATATAAAACATTAGCTATGTGAAAGACCATAAAAAGACAATCTGGGGAGAAAATAGTTGAAAATCACATATTTAACAAAGGGTTTATTTACTCAGAATGCATCAGTCAGTCAGTTCAGTCGCTGAGTCATGTCCCACTCTTTGTGACCCCATGGGCTGCAGGACGACAGACCTTCCTGTCCATCACCAACTCCCTGAGTTTACTCAGATTTATGTCCATTGACTTGGTGAAACCATCCAACCATCTCATCTTGTGTTGTCCCCTTCTCCTCCAGCCTCCAATCTTTCCCAGCATCAGGGTCTTTTCAAATGAGTCAGCTCTTCGCATCAGGTGGCCAAAGTATTGGAGTTTCAGCTTCAACATCAGTCCTTCCAATGAATATTCAGACTGATTTCCTTTAGGATGGACTGGTTGGATCTACTTGCAGTGCAAGGGACTCTCAAGAGTCTTCTCCAACACCACAGTTCAAAAGCATCAATTCTTTGGTGCTCAGCTTTCTTTGTAGTCCAACTCTCACATCCATACATGACTAATGGAAAAACCATAGCTCCAATCAGACAGACCTTTGTTGGCAAAGATGTCTCTGCTTTTTAATATGCTGTCTAGGTTCTGGTGGGTCAGAGGTTAAAGCGTCTGCCTCCAATGTAGGAGACCCGGGTTCAGTCCCTAGGTCAGGAAGATCCCCTGGAGAAGGAAATGGTAACCCACTCCAATATTCTTACCTGGAGAATCCCATGGACGGAGAAGCCTGGTAGGCTACAGTCCATGGGGTCGCAAAGAGTCGGACACGACTGAGGGAAATTCATTTCATTCATTCATTAAGGTGGTCATAACTTTCCTTCCAAGGAGTAAGAGACTTTTAATTTCATGGCTGCAGTCACCATCTTCAGTGATTTTGGAGCCCCCCAGAAATAAAGTCTGACACTGTTTCCATTGATTCCCCATCTATTTGCCATGAAGTGATGGGACCAGATGCCATGATCTTAGTTTTCTGAATGTTGAGCTTTAAGTCAACTTTTCCACTCTCCTCTTTCACTTTCATCAAGGGGCTTTTTAGTTCCTCTTCACTTTCTGCCATAAGGGTGGTGTCATCTGCATATCTGAAGTTATTGATATTTCTCCTGGCAATCTTGATTCCAGCTTGTGCTTCATCCAGTCCAGTTTTTCTCATGATGTACTCTGCATATAAATTAAATAAGCAGGGTGACAATATACAGCCTTGATGTACTGCTTTTCCTTTTTGGAACCAGTGCCTTGTTCCATGTCCAGTTCTAACTGTTGCTTCCTGAACTGCATACAGATTTCTCAAGAGGCAGGTCAGGTGGTCTGGTATTCCCATCTCTTTCAGAATTTTCCACAGTTTATTGTGATCCACACAGTCAAAGGCTTTGACGTAGTCAATAAAACTACATAGATGAGGTAGATGTTTTTCTGGAACTCTCTTGCTTTTTCGATGATCTAACAGATGTTGGCAATTTGATCTCTGGTTCCTGTGCCTTTTCTAAAACCAACTTGAACATCTGGAAGTTCATGGTTCACGTATTGCTGAAGCCTGGCTTGGAGAATTTTGAGCATTACTTTACTAGCGTGTGAGATGAGTGCAATTGTGTGGTAGTTTGAGCATTCTTTGGCATTGCCTTTCTTTGGGATTGGAATGAAAACTGACCTTTTTCAGTCCTGTGGCCACTGCTGAGTTTTCCAAATTTGCTGGCATATTGAGTGCAGCACTTTCACAGCATCATATTTTAGGACTTGAAATAGCTCCACTGGAATTCCATCACCTCCACTAGCTTTGTTCATAGTGCTGCTTCCTAAGACCCACTTGACTTCACATTCCACGATGTCTGGCTCTAGGTGAGTGATCACACCATCGTGATTATCTGCGTCATGAAGATCTCTTTTGTTCAGTTCTTCTGTGTATTCTTGTCACCTCTTCTTAATATCTTCTGCTTCTGTTAGGTCCATACCATTTCTGTCCTTTATCAAGCCCATCTTGTCATGAAATGTTCCCTTGGTATCTCTAATTTTCTTGAAGAGATCTCTAGTCTTTCCCATTCTATTATTTTCCTCTATTTCTTTGCACTGATCACTGAGGAAGGCTTTCTTATCTCTCCTCGCTAGTCTTTGGAACTCTGCATTCAAATGGGTATATCTTTCCTTTTCTTCTTTACTTTTCACTTCTCTTCTTTTCACAGCTATTTATAAGGCCTCCTCAGACAGCCATTTTGCTTTTTTGCATTTCTTTTTCTTGGGGATGGTTTTGATCCCTGTCTCCTATACAATGTCATGAACCTCTGTCCATAGTTCATCAGGCACTCTGTCTATCAGATCTAATCTCTTGAATCTATTTGTCACTTCCACTGTATAATCGTAAGGGATTTGATTTAGGTCATACCTGAATGGTCTAGTGGTTTTCCCTACTTTCTTCAATTTGAGTCTGAATTTGGCAATAAGAAGTTTCATGATCTGAGCCACAGTCAGCTCCTGGTCTTGTTTTTGCTGACTGTATAGAGCTTCTGCATCTTTGGCTGCAAAGAATATAATCAATCTGATTTCGGTGTTGACCATCTGATGATGTCCACGTGTAGAGTCTTGTCTTGAGTTGTTGGAAGAGGGTGTTTGCTGTGACCAGTGCATTTTTTTGGCAAAACTCTCAGTCTTTGCCCTGCTTCATTCCGTATTCCAAGGCCAAATTTGCCTGTTACTCCAGGTGTTTCTTGACTTCCTACTTTTGAATTCCAGTCCCCTATAATGAAAAGGACATCTTTTGGGGGTGCTAGTTCTAAAAGGTCTTGTAGATCTTCATAGAACTGTTCAAATGCATAAAACTCTCAAAACTAACAGTAAAACACCATAGAATCCAAGTAGAAAATGCACAAAGGACATCAACAGACATTTCATCAGAAGGGAGACAGAGATGGCAAACAAGCACATAATAAAATGTTCAACATCATTAACCATTAGAGAGATGCAAATTAACAGCATAAAGATATCAGACCTGTCAAAGAAACAATAATGATAATACCAAATGCTGGCAAAGATATGGAGAAACCAGATCACTTATACATTGTTGATGGGAATATAAAATGGTATGCTCACTCTGGAAAATAGTTTGGCAGTTTCTTTTAAAACTTAAAAATGGACTTCCCATACAATCCAGAAGTTGTACTCATGGGCATCTATCCCAGAGAAATGAAAACATATGTTTACATTAAAATTTACATCCAAATGTTCACAGTGGTTTATACATAATATCCAAAAACTGGAAATCACCAGACTGCCCTTCAATGGGTGAATGGTTAAACAGACTATGGAAGCTTCATAGCATGGAATATTATTCAGCAGTAAAAAGAAATAAACTGTTGCTACATGTAACCACTTGGATTAATCTCAAGGGAGTTAATGCTGAGTAAAATCACCAATCTCAAAGTTTCCATATTATAGTGTTCCATTTATATAACATTCTTAAAATAAAAATGAGAAATATAAAACAGATTGTTCATTGCTAGGATTTGAGAAGTAGAGTGGGGGAAAGGACAAGTGTGGCTGTAAAGGGCAGTGTGAAAGAGACTTGGAGTGATGTTACGCGCGCGCACACACACACACACACACACACACACGAGCGCATTCATAACTGGAGAAACCCAATTAAGCTCTGTTAACACTGAGGCAGGCGGGGTGAGAGTAAGGGATGCTTGGCATTCCGCCATACATTTCTTTGAAATCTACTATAAATCTATAATTAGTTCAAAATGAACAGTTAAGAAAAATTTCAAAAAGCGATCCAGGCCAGCTAGTAAGTTCCTCCTTTTTCAGCCTAGAGATGCTTCTGCTTCCTTGATTTCGTAGGGATGTTTGCCCCTTGGGTTATTCTCTGTATTTTCAGTGCATATCATCCCCTTTTACTTGATCGTGTTCTAAAAGTTCCAAGCACTTTTCAAAAGAAAATCTTGAAACACTTGGGTGAACATTATTCCCATGGGGTTCTGAGGAAGTTACTCAGCTTGCTTTTGGAAACTTGGAGAGCTATCATCTGTCCCCTTCCTCATAGGAATGCTGAGGATTACAAATTCACAGATGTTCCAGTGAAGTCCTGAAATCATGGAGGGAATGAGAATCCTCTCCACGGAGTGCCCTGCTCATTCTCCTCACTGCTCAGGGGCTCCCACCAAAGTGTCTCCTTTGTCAAGTGTCAGCTCATTCTAGAATGATGTGAAGCGTCTTTATGAATTTACAGTATTGCCAACTGTTGGATAACTGGTGATTAACAACGCTATTAAATATTTTGATCTACAATAGATTTATACCCTTCCTTGAATTTCAAATTAGTCAACCCAAGTGTGATTTTCTGAAAGTTACCTAAAATGCATAAACTTACTGTTCAGTGGATTTTTTAAAAAATAAATATATTCCACTATTTTAAGGCATTTTCCCCTGAATTTGACCAACAGATTTAAAAATTATCTCGTGCATTTTGATGTCAACACTTTTTCCAAACACTCTTCCCTCAGTTCTTCCCACCTGCACATGTTTCTCTGCTTCTCTTCATCACAGTAACCTTTCTTTTTCACTTCCTTACTTCTCTGGAACATGACCTTAGTAAACAAATCTGCTGTGTCACTTCTAATACTCTCCTAGAGTAAATCATTATTTGCTGGTTGCTCTGACCAACACTGGCAACTGGAGTTAACCACTGAAACCCCTGCACGATGATTTCCAAAGGGTCATAATAAACATTCCTCAACATCTGTCACACAGCCTAGATTCAACAAGTGGGGCAGTGTTAGCCCAACAAGAGCTACTCCACAGAGCACCTTTGTGCAACTTAGGAAAAGGTATCTTCCCTGGGTAGGACATGGGACTGAGTCATAGCTGAATTTCAATCTTGACCTGCCCAGGTGGAGCACAAGCCCCCCAACTGGACCCAGAAGCTCTCCACCAAGTTCAGGAACACAAGCTTGGCTCCTTTTGACCTTTGCACCGATTCCATCATTGACTTGCATTGTTTCTAAGAGCAATCACTTGACCCCTTTTTTGGTCAATCACTTGACCCTTTTTGTGACCCCTTGACACAATTTTTTCCACAAAATACTTAGACACAAAGTATTACAAACCCATCCTGTTACAAGTTTCTTTTTTTTTTTGTCTCCACAACAGTGGTGCCAATACTCATTGGGAGATCAGCAGATCACTGAGCCCTAGGACAAGCTCAAACCATTTTGGTTTCCTTTAATGAGGAAGAGGGAACTCTGGCTGGCTATTTTTGTCCTTGTTCAGTTTTCCTCTGTGGTCAGTCCAACAGTCATGATGTGCTGTCTGGGCCTTGAGACACACATTCTCTTCAGTTGAGTGAGAACATCTGACTCGCTGTCAATTTGCTGTGGAACACACCTCCCAGATTTTCTACACTATGTGATACTAGCTCTGAACATTTCTCATTCAGTGCTCATCTCTGTCAGCTAGTCAGAAAATTGGAACCAGAAACACTTGACAAAGCAACGGCCACATTAAGGTTACAGGTGGTGACATATTGCTGCTGCTGCTGCTGCTTATTCATGAAACTGGAGGTTAAGACTCCATTTCTGAGATGTAAAGTAGGGAAAACCCCACATAAAGCACCAGTGTTGGACAGAATATCACATAGACAATTTCCAACTGAAATGCCAGTTATTAGAAGTCATGTGGAGTCAGGAGTTGCCATGGAATCCATTTGTTTCTAAACCAGCTCCTCCTGATGGAATAGTTTTTCATTATCATGTCTTTCTTATAGGGAAGAGGGACAGAGAGAAAAAGAGAAAGAGACAGACAGACACACGGACAAATAGATGGGGCTGTTATTTGATATAAAACTGTTATAATTCTTATACAGTCAAGTCCTAATATTAATCAGATATTTAAAACTTAAGGAGGGTTTTAATATCAGCTTTAACATACATTTATATTGCTGTCTGGTTTGGAGTGAAACAGTCACATTGCCATCACGTGACTTCTGATTATTCAAGGAGAATATACAGTGGCTTATCATATGACATTTATCTTCACAAACAAGTTATCAGATCTCTGAGAATAAAAATAAATATCAAAGCAGATCTAAGCCACAGTAGGCTGCACACTTGCAGCACCCTTGTTTTTTCCTCTGCTTTTTCCCATGTATCATTTTTATTTAGATTCTTAACTAGATCATTACAAGTTTTTCCTGTGAAATTACTGCCAGGATCAGTCTGTCCCCTTGTTCCTTCAAGTTATTGGCTTAAATCATACAACACAATTGGCTGGCATGTGTTAATGCTTGAGTTGTTTTTGTGATAAAGTCTCCTTGTGTTTGCAGGTAAAATACAAAAACAGTTGGTTCAAATATCAACCTGGGACAACTGAATTTCAAAACATACAGAATCCATAAATCAACCACTATTTTAACATATGTACAGTATAATTGAAGATAATTAGGAGATCAATTGGATGAAGACATATTCAAATTATAATTGTATATTTATCTTATGTATTTTACACTAAAGAATATTAAATATTTTATATGAGGGGTGAGGGAAGTGCAGTAGATGACTCCAGAGCCTTGAACCTGTATTTCTGACTGTTTTCACTTCCCAGAGGTCTGGGGAGCTCTCCTCCCCGAGAGGTTCAAGAAACCCTCACCTCCCTTAAAAGTCAGGTCCCAGCTTTTCCTCCAGCCCAGGAACCTTAACCTTGTCCAGAGCCAAGAAGGCCCCACCCTCAAATGTTTCTGGAAAGACCATTCAAGAGGAGAGAAATTTGAAAAGCCTTTAGGCATATGAAAAGATATTCACCCTCCATAATAAAAGAAAGACAAAACTAGACTGATTTTTTTTTCACCTACCAGATTGGCTAAAAAAAAAAAAGCTATAATGTTCTTCATTGCAAGCTGTGGGGAAACAGCTACCCTTGTGCACTGATGGTGGAGGCGTCAATGGGCACAACTTCTGTGGAAGGCAATGTGGTAGTGTCTATTAGGAGTACAAACACACGTCCCCTTGGCCTCGCAATTCCACTGTGGCGAGTCTGTCCTGTGGTTACACTGGCACACAGGTAACTGACTGCTTGTGATAGTGATGATGAGGAACAACCTAAATGCCCTTGGTGGATGCCAGGTAAAATAAATTATACCGATATATTCATAAGATAGAATGCTATAGAGATTTTAGGAAAGACAAGATGAAGTTGTCATGGAAAGTGAACAAATCAAGGTGCAGGACAATGTAAGGTATCAGCCTTAATGTTTGCTTGAATATGTGTGAAGCAGCTTTATAAAGAGAGTAGGAAATCAGGTACTGTTGTATAGCAGTGGACACCAGCTGGCAACCCAAGGCTGCTGGTTTGCATCTGCTTGGTTTGCACACCATTTTAAAATTGGATTTCACTTAATAATCTGATATCCAGCTAAGGGAAAAAAAAAGTGAAGCAGGCCAGGTGGTAAGATAAGAAATGGTGCTGATAACCTAATCTGTTTGGATTTTTCCACCCAGTTTTAGGGCCATACCTCAGACATAACTAAAGCAGGGTGGAGGGCCTCTGCAGTGTGAGCCCTGAGGAGCCAATCCATTTTGTACCAGAAGCAGGGCTGTGACTCATGGATAAACATGATGGTCCCAAACCTCTCTCCAAGTTTCCTAAAGAGACTTAGGAACAGAACCTGTGACAAGACACACCTATCAGCCCCATCCTCCCAGCTGTGCCCAGGGCAGCATTTGTCACAACAGGCACAGGACAGGGCCTAAAGCCCCTGGCAGTTTTGCTGCTAAGTCACTTTAGTCATGTCCAACTCTGGGTGACCCCAGAGATGGCAGCCCACCAGGCTCCCCTGTCCCTGGGATTCTCCAGGCAAGAACACTGGAGTGGGTTGCCATTTCCTTCTCCTTTCTCCCTGGCAGTTTTAGAAGCCCATAATATGTTTTAATTTTAAGCTCTTGTACAATCAGAAGAAAAAATATGTAAGAACAATGAATATAAGATCATGAATTCAGCCAGACTTGCATTAATATTTGCACTAACTCAAATGTAAAATATAACCTTTAGTATTTTTAACAGAGGAAGTGACCCATAAAAACCTAAGTGCCCAAGGACTTACAAAGTCATACTGTCCCAATGTGATGCTGAACATGACCCTGCACAGGACAGAGCATGCACCACTTAGGAGGAGGCCTAGACCTCACAGGTCCCATGGGCCCAGCTAGGGCTGCTTCTTTGAGGGACAGTCCCCCTGCAGCAAAACCGCACACATCTTGGGTCCTTTATGCTTAAGAACTCTCCAAAATCAGGGAATGATTTCAAGGCCAAAAGGAGGACCAATAGGTTATCTGTCATTTTTCCAACGTGTCCTACCCTAGGTGGACTGGCTCAAACCCTGTGGACTTCTCCAGTGAGAATGCTGGAGCTCTGGCACCTTCTGGGAGTACTCTGAAAACTTCCTTGTTCTTTGGAGGCCAAATTCCCCACTGAAGCCTGGCCTGGCTGGGTTTCCCTGGCCTCCTCTCTGTCATCCTGAGGCCACTATCCTCTTTCTTAAGAAGGTAGGAATGACCCATCTTCACAGCCTCAAGCCTCATCCCTGGACCTCAACTAGACAATCATATTATTTTATGCCATATGCTCAGGCTCCTATAATAGGACTCTCACTTTAAATCTTTTCCCTCCAGACTATCTTCTCCAAAGACAAGCTGAGAAAAGGCAGACTAAAGCAATGGTTCTCAAACTGTGGTTCCCTGACTGGCAGCATGAGCATCATCTGGGAACATGTTAGAAAGGTGACTTTACTGGGTCTCATCCCAGATCTGCTGAATCGTAAACTCTGGGAGCAAGGACCAGCCATCAGTGTTTTTCCAGGCCTCCCCAGGTAATCCCCATACAGGCTCAAGTTCCAAAACCACCAGCCAGGAGCAAGGATGCCCAGCTTTTCAAGGGCAGGTTCCCAAGGGCACAGAGGTGATGAGTCTGGCTAGAGTGGAACTCCAACATGTCCCAGACGCCAGAATCACTTGGTCCCTATCCCAAAACAGAGGTACTTCGCTGGGATCCTGCGGTGATGCCCGAGGCGAAGGGGGTGGCGGGGGTGAGGGGAGGGGAAGGATGGGGGCGGAGGGAGGTAGCTCTTCCAAACTACAGTCTGCCTGCGCCCCCAGCTGGGTTAAGCCGCAGAGCAGAGTCGGGGGCGGAGCGGAGAAGGTTGCGACCGCAGTCGCGGTACGGTGCGAGGAAACGCCCGCGCCCCCCTCTCGGAGCTCGTCCTCACCCCTGCTTCTGCGGCTCTTGGAGTTTCCTAGTGCTTGGACCACCCCCGCCCCTCCCATACTTTATAAATGCGGACTCCAGAGTGCAACCGGGATTTCCGATTCCTAAATCAGAATGGAGCCCGAAGGTCCATAGTTAAAAGCATGGCACAAAACTCCACCCTCAGGGACCCCCGGCTCAGCCAGGTCTGGAAGCGCCGTCATCCGTTTATGGATGAGAAGCATCCGCCTCGGGAGAATGCCTTACCTACTCCGCCTAGAGTGCGGGGCTAGGGGATCCTTTTCAGGCGCTCACCGCACAGTCCCTGGAGCACATCGATCCCAGGAGCTAGACTCAAAAGTTGCGGCTCAGGAAGGGATTAACTCTCCAGAAACGTAACCCAAAGACTCTCAACGCAGGAGAATGAAGCACAAGCCCTCTGGATCCTCACAATTCTGACGCCCCTCACCCTTTTCGAAGTCACAGACTCCTCTCGGCCCCCTTTCGGCCACCTGGCTTCCCCTCACACCCCGCACCCCACCCCTGCGCATCCTAGCCACCCACTTGCGCCCCCAGGCTTGGCGTGCGTTCCTGTAGCGCACCGAGAGCATGATTTAGCCTGAAAATTGGAAACTAATTTAGGAATCAAAGCGTCTTCCAACCCGAAGTAGCGAACCAACGTCATCTTCAGCTTTTGCACACCTTGATTTGCGTTCCTGGGCTCTGCTTTGCTGAATTATACACACACACTCCATCTTTAGCTCGATTTCTAGAAAAGAAAATTGTTAAAAGTTTCCGCGCTCTGAGCTGCAGGCACCCACCCGCTCCTGTCCTCAGAACGCGGAGCATCAGTTTCTCAGTTGCTGTTAATGCTCTAGTGGTTCAGCTCTTTAAAAGTGCGCAGTGTAACAGGCACTCTTGTTTTTCAGGGACCAATTCAAGGTTATATTAGACTACAGTTCAAAATCTGGGTGGAAAATATCCAGACTATTTAGAGAAACTATAAAGAAAAATCTTTACTTGCATTTTCACGTTAACACATTTTCCTTCCTTCCTTCTCTCTTTCTCCCCCCGCCCCATGCCCACTTTCTTTTTTTTAGTGTGTAACCACTGAAGCTAATTTTCTGGACATGTTAAGTTAGTCCAGAAAGTTAGTCCATGTTAAGTCCTTAAAGTCCATGTTAAGTTTCTGGTCAATTCAGGCGGGCGCCTGAGAAGTAGTACCTCGGAAGAGAGCTGTTTTTTGTTCATGAAATAACTTATACTTTCCCAAACATCCTGATCAAACAAGGAATACTTACAATATACTTACAATAATTTGAGAAAGATTAAATACTGCTCTGTTTTTTGGAGGTTCCTCCTTGTCTTTGTTTTCTGGCAGACTCACCCCTCGGGGGGTTAAATTTGTCAGGGGCCCTTGTCTCTGCGTCAACATCACAACGACTAAATGTGGTAATAAAATGAGGCCACACTCATTCACGTACATGGAAGAAGAAAAACGTTAGTGTTTCCCTAGACATTAATATTTCCCTAGATAAAGTCTCCTTTCCACTAATAGACAGTGAATATCTGGATATAACATATTGAGATATTTAAGTGACCATCTTCAAATTTTAATCTTGAATATAAAAATCCTTCATCCTGACCTTGGCCATTGAGTAAAATCTGTGCCTGAAGTGCTTTATGCGACTCTATCATATGTGATATGTGATATGATAGAGTGTAAAAGTGCATTGTGAGTCCCTAGCAGTCTTTTATTTTTTCTTAAGCGTTATGCGGGCGGCGTGGGAGACAGCAGTCTAGTTTTGAAGCAGCAGGGCGCAGGGAGAAGTTACCAGAGGCTTGAGGGAGTCTGTGCCCGAAGCAGGGGTCGAAGCGTCTGTGCTCAAACAGGCTCCTTGGTGTGCACCGGAATTCCGCTGGGTGTTCACTCGTTCTTTTACAACCCAGCTCAGCTTCTCTAGATTGCTTTTTGAGCAGGCGAGATGTCCTCGGAGATCCTCTTTTAGCGCGCGGAGCTCCGCAGGTTCTCGGCTCGGCCACGGCGTGCACGCCTTTCTCTACTCCGAACTTGAGCCCTGGACCTCTGCGCATCTTGGCACCAAGGCCCGTTGAGGATAGGATCCATGCAACCTGGGGTTATCTCAAGTGCGCTATGTTACTGTCACTCTAGGCTGTTGGCTCTCCTGGGAAAAGGCGGGGGACGGGGTGGCGAGGGAAGGAGGGAGATGTTTGTTTATAAATCGGTTCTGGTTTCTTCCCGTTTCAGGACCGGGTTCTGGGGTCGAATAGACAGTGCCGGGGCGTCAGGTGGCTACAGACTGAGGCACCCGCGCAAGGAGGCGGTGGCCTAGCCTCTTAGGGTTCTCATTTGGTGTTGGTGGGTCCCGTGTGCCCCTCTTTTTCCTTTCTGGGACTTTCCCCCTTACATCGTCTAAAAGGTGGGTAGGATAAGCCTCTTAGCCTCAAGAAGCTGGTTTAAAATTACCCCTGCTAGAGGCGAGCAGCGATCCTGCGAGCACGTGGGAGGCACCCAAGGTCGCGGCTCCTGCCCGACAGGCGTGGTGCGCGCGGGGCCTCGGGCGGGGTCGCCGGGCGGGGGAGTGCCAGAGCCGCGTTCCCGCTCCAGCCGGGTTCAAAGATTAGAAAAACAGGTGTTACGCCGCCATGCTAATTCACTCTCTCGGTAAACGCGGCTCAGACTGTTGTGTGCGGAGGACTTAGCGAGGGGGCCGTCACCATATGGCCCCGCATTCACTTTGTTTATTAAAGGACACATTCTCAGTTCATCGACTACTGAGCTTCACTGGGACACTGGAGTGGCCCTCCTAGCCCCCACCTCCGGTCCGTCCTCTTTGGTGTGAAGACTTCCATATTCATCTTGATCTGAAGGCAAAACATTCCATTTCTTTGGCGCCAATCACGACCTGTATGGGAAGTCCGCGCTGCCTGACCCCTCCGAGTCCCATCGGTGGGCAAGGGTTTCGGACCACTGTAGAGGTCCAACACTTCTGCACATTGATTGAAGCGGAAATAGGGTTTACCTTAACCGCCGACTTAAGTGAAATCCTTTCTAGAACAGTCGGAATAGAAAAATGCTTTTTATCCCTGAAGTGTCATTTCTTCATCTGGCCGCTCCATTTTACTCCTAAGATCTGTCCAGGTTGGGGGCTGGGGAAGTAGGGAGAAAGAAGGCTCTCAAGAAAGGTTCCTTCACCCTTTCCAAACACCCTCTTTTTTTTTTTTTTTTGGCACGAGTCAGCTTGATCTTATCTGGTCTTTCCAGAATCTTGTGTATAAGCGAGCCCCAGCACATCTCTCTCTGTATTCCTATTCGAAGAGAGCATTACTTGGTAGTTGAACCGCCCAGAGCCAGGTTCCTAAGTGGCTACAGCCTCTGGGGAAATGACTCCTTCTAGATTAGAGTCCATTTGCTGGATTCCAGTTTGGGAACACCTATAACGTCTCTACATTTAGTTCTTTTACAAAAAAGTCCCCCCCCCCCTTCCTGTGCAGAACGTTCACCACTTCCTCCTACCAGGTGTTTCCCAGATGTGTAAATATCCCCAGGACTCTCCCACTGTCGTTCTTCAAACTTACTGCCATTGGACTGCAAGGAGGCGGTGGATGTATATATTTTTGAACAAACACTCTTAAATTTGTTCCAAATATCAGCAGGATGCCACACACACCCCTCTTCAGAGTATATGTTTTCTCCGAGGCAATTAGCGCCACAAACGAGGAGTGCAACATGACTAGTGTTCTCTTTTATCGTTGATGAAACAACTGCCTCCAAGCCGACCTCCGGGAGCCTTTAAGTGGCCACCAGCAGCACCAAAAGGAAGCAAGGAATCGCTTCTGTAGGGAGTGATTTGCAAGTAGCAATAATTATCTTCCAGGGCCGAGGAACTTTCCCCCGATGCTGTTTTTTTTTTTTTTAAATCCACAGATGACAGAGAAGGCGAGTCAAATTAGAGGTTCTCTTTAAAATAACTTGTCAGCAATAGTACTTACAAGCGTTTGTTTAAACCGTTCCTGTAAAGGATTGTAAATACTGTAAATTCATTCATGCAGACTGTATCCTTCCGTTAAGAAATACTGGTGCTGGACTTTGGTTTCCTGAAACAAAACCCAACAACAACAAAAATCTTCGCTCAGGATTAGGGTAACAGATCGCTGTGAGGTATCTGTATGTCAACGACTCTATTTTGGCCTGAAGTGTAACCTCTTTTCCTCTAGTGTCCCCTAACTGCTCCTCATAGGAAAACCCCGAGACTGAGCTTTCTACGGTGAACAAGTCAGCCCCCATATTCGATCCATCTCGCAAAAGGTGCTCCTGTTTGGGATTAATTTAAAGATGGGTATATTTATCCTCTCTGGCGATGAATTCGGTGTCGCCGTAATTTCAGAGACGCGAACAAGAAAATATAACCCACCGGCCCTAAGCACGCCGTGAGCCCCGCGACTTGCCGGCCTGAAGGGAGCAGCCGGCTGGTCGGCCTCTGGGCAAACGTTTCCCGCAGCCAGGGCGACTCCCGCCTCGCCTGTCGGGCGCCCCATCCCACGGGCCCGACCTTTGCGGCCGGGAGGCCGCTGCCAGTCGCTTTGGGGCGCCCTCGGCACTGTGGGACCGGCGCTCAGGGGTGAGTGCACAGCCCTTAGACCCCCGGGAGAGAGGGGAGCGCGGGTTCTGCACATCGCCCTCAAGAGCCGGGAGGCCAAAAGCAGCAGCTGCTGGGTGGCAGCGCAGACTCCGTGCCCGGGGCTAGTTGGAGCTTTACGGCCACGCGGCTAGCTAGGCGGCTTGCGGAGAGCCGGGGCGCGGGGCTGGGAGGGGGGTGGGGGGCGGGGAGGCTCGGGTCGTGCACGCATCACTCAGGCCTGTTGGCCAATGAGCGTCGCACCCCGAGACGCACCGAGCCAATCAAAAACGAGGAAGTTGTGAGTGGCATTAAGAGAGGGCGGGAGAGAGGGAGCCCGGGAGTGAAGTTGAAGCTAAACCCTGTAAAGCCATAAAGAAGTTACAGGGGGGCGTTTTCGGCTTCCAATTAGCAATAATACTTCCTTCATAACAACTACCGAGGAGGAGGATTCTAAAACCACCTCACCCGTCCCAAAGCCCGAATCCTCCCCTCATTCTCCCTCGCACCCATCCCCCAATTCATGACCGAGAGAAGAAGAGGGCCAGGACGCGCTCTGCTCCTCTCTGCTGGTGGGAAGCGGCGAGGCCCGCGGAGTGGCTTAGTTGGACCGTAGGCATGAGTACAATTAAGAGGTGGGCGCCTCCGCATGCTTTGCCGCCGGCAGGGACTGAAGGTAGGTGAAGTGGAATATGCCCTGCGCCCGCCCAGTGGCGCCCGCTGCTCCACGGCGGAGGAGGAGAGGCCGGGCGCCTCCCGCCCTCCGGTGCCTGCGAGGGGCTGTCGCGAATGTGCCACCTGTTAACCTGGCGCTGCCGTGCCCGGCGTGTTGCCGCCCCCGCTGGGCAAGGGAAGCGCTGGGTCTCCTCCTTGGCTGTCCCGAGGGACTCGATGTATAAGTGCCACTTTTTGAGGAATCCCTGAGACTTGAGACCTAAGTTAGAGTCAAGTTCCGGACCTACCGAAGTAGGGGGACCGAGAGGCGCCCGAGCGCTGCGGAGAAATTCTGATTTGCTGAAACCTGGGAACGTACGCCTGGCCTGGGGCTCCTAAGGGTCTTCCGAGACCTGTGTTTTGTGGTTTGGGCAATTTCCCAGGGGGCTGGAGAATGTGTCTGACGGGGGTGAGAGAAGGCGAATATTATTTACAGGGGACTCAGTCTCGCTGCTGATTTTTCCAAATCTTAACCAACCAACCAAAACACTGAGCCTGGCAAGGAAAAGCGGAGGCGCGCTGAGGCCCTTCCCGGCCATTTCCCCCAGAATTGGGGCGAGCGCGTGAGTGAGTGTGGAGCCGCAGATGTCTGACGCTCTGATGCTGTTGTCTTCACAGTGGCCTGAAAGAGTGGTCCGGCAATCGTGTTCTTCCCCGAGGGGCTCGGAGCCGCCTCCAAGGCCTCGGGACTGAGAGCACCCGTCGGGGATTATTATGTCGATCTCCCGAGGACTGGGGTTTGCAGCGCGGAACAGAAGAAAAGGCTGGCTTTTCGGGGTTCCCGCCGGCATTTGATGCCCAGCTACGCCTAGAGTTGTCGAAATCGCTTGCCGTGGATCAGCAATTTTATTCGCATCCCATATTTTTAAAGAAAAAAATCTGTTCGCCGGTGTTCTTTCACTACCATCAAAACACTGAAGCAAAAATCTCGTCAAAGTATGCTTTATATTTTTTGCCAAATATGATCTCTAATTGAAAGTTTATTTTTGATTTTGGATGAATCTGTGGAACTTATGTTGTAAGAAGAAAGGGAGAACGAGACACGATGAAAGAGAAGTCCAAAAATGCTGCCCGGACTAGGAGGGAGAAGGAAAACAGTGAATTTTACGAACTGGCTAAATTATTGCCTTTGCCCTCAGCTATCACCTCGCAGCTGGACAAAGCATCCATAATCAGACTCACCACCAGCTATCTCAAAATGAGAGTAGTGTTCCCAGAAGGTAAGTGACTTTGACCAGATGGAATTTCAAAGGTAGAAGGGGTAAGGGATTTGCCAGTGAATGACTACACTACCGGCAGAGAGGTACATGCATATGTACCTACACACTCACTGCAAAGGGAAGTTTAGCATGCTGGAATAACTAAGAACCTTGCTGGATTTAGAATTTCTATTGCCTTTCTGTGGCTCTTTCTACTTCCCCATTAATACTTTCTCTTCTGTCCATCAGATGTGTTTGATTGGGAAGCAGCCCAACGGTGCTTTTGTCAACACTTAGATAACTGGGCTCTGACGGAAGTACTACTAACCCAAACATGACTTTCTTTTTTAATTCCTCTTGTTAGATTTATATCTAGTAGAGACCAGGAACATCTCTAAATTCTTCTATTTTTGCTATGTCTAGACAGACCCATGTACATGGAGATAATAATTTCTCAATATATCAGTAATTCAGCAGATGAGGAGCAGGCTAGTTCATGAACAAATATGTTCTGAATTTACCCAGTCTCTCGACTACTTATTGCAAATTTATTCTGAGTTGTTGAGATGGTCACAGATTCTGAGACTAACTCTGATTTGCAACTCTGGGCTTGATATTTTTTCTGAGATATAAGATTGAATTAAGATCACTTGCCTGCTTAGAAAATATCTTTTAGGTGGCAGGTTGGCAAATGAATCCCTGGGAAAATTGTCTTATAAGGCCTAGAAGTTAGAATAGCTGAACTGTTGACATGATTTAAAATATGTATTTAGATTATCAAGATTCACTGTGTGAGGACAAAGTAGCCTTCATAGAACACTGTCGTGTATGAAACCATTTATATTCAGTAGGTGAAGGACTCGTCTCTCTTCTGTTTCCCCATCTTTTCCTTAACTCACATTCAAATAACATACAAACAGATTTTTAAAATATTTTAGATATGTCTTTGCTGGGGAAGGACGATTTGGAAGTGTAAAGGAGAGAATACTAAACAAACAAATTCTAGAGAAGGAACCCTGTTTATTTACAAACCAGAACGTCTTATTTGACCCAGAGAGATTTATGTTATTGTTGATTTTGGATGTTTGGAATTTGTTGTTTCTTTTAGTGAAAAGAGGGAAGGAAAGAATCACTATTGGACTTTGAGTTTCACTTTGCTTCATTTTGACTACAAGTTATTATCTGAATCAAAATCTTGCAAAACATGCCCTCAAATTAGTCAGGAGCACTAAAGGACAACTTTTATAGTTCAGTTTTAGCCCAAAGCTGTAAGTATGGTCATTTTGTCTTAAAGCAGTTCCTTGAACAATCTCATCTGACCTTGGAAACTACAGAAGGAGAGGAATCAAAACCTAACATACCTGAAAAGTTTTTTAAAAAAAGAAAAGAGAAAAAAGAAGGAGGGGCAACTTATGTAATAAAAAACCACATTTCCCATTCAACCTGTGCTGAGAATTGACGGTGGGAAAATTTCTATTATGCTACATTGCCTTCTGTTTAAAAAAGAGATATCGTTGTCTTTATACTGTCAGCGCCTACTTTATAAAAATAAAGCTATTGCGAACTCCGCTAGCCGCTCTGTTCCTAACAGGATTATTAGCAGTGATTTGTCAGCCCCTGCGGTCTCAGTGGGCTCCCTTTCTGCGTGATTTCTAGCGGGTCTCGTCAATTATCGGTGCCGATGTCGCTCGCTGTTTGATCAGAAGCAGCATATGGTGCTGCTTGTGAAGCTGCGAGTAATCGCGGAGGAAAAGAATAGCGGGTCGGCTTCCCGGGAGGGCACAGAGAGGGACAGTGCGCCCGGGGAGTCGCTGGGCCAGGGGCTCCTCTGTGTCGTGCAGACCCCGGGCAGGCGCGGCCGGAGGGAATCGGGCTGGGTTTTGTTGTTTTGGTTTTGTTTTTAAGAGAGCAAGCTTTCTTGTTTAATTTAATGCTAACTCCACAAATTATAAATTGCGTGATAAATAGGAGGAACAAAAAGTAAATCCTCTTAGCCAACTTCTCATTAATTTTAAAAAGAGCGCGGGTGAAGACTCCCGCTGGAGTCCCCTTGTTTGGCCAGGCCTGTCCCCTGTGGCTACTTTAAAGGCGATGTACTTTCTGCAGCCCCACTCACCTTCCTTCAGAGTTTTGGCCAGGGGCCGATCCTTCCTCTCCCTTCTTTGGATGCGTGCGAGTTTATGGGGAGGAGGGGATGGACGATGTGTGAACTCTGGGCACATCATTTATTTCCCCAGCTACTGTTGAGCTCATAACTCACCGGAAGCCTCCACCGGGTGAGTTAGGGTCATCCGGACAGCTGGTTCCTAGGAATGAGGTTTTAATTTTGAGTCTAGATTAGCTTCAAAAGTCCAAAACCAGATTCAGCCCTTTAAAATGTTAAAGGACAACAGCAACAAACAGTAAAACTAACAGTTTTCAGGAGCAAAATAATCACAAGGCCGCAGAACCAAGCACAACCTGCAGAGGGTGCCAAATTTGGGTTCAGCTGTTGCCTGAAGGCAGAAAGGTGGGCAAAATTAGGCCCATGGCAGTGGGGGAAACTGAGCACTTTTTATGGAGGTAATATAGTTTAGTGTGGAGAGATGGAAATAATTTGTTTGAAAATGAAGTACATTTTTACATCTGTCTTGACACCATCCTAGCACATAGTAGGTCTTCAACAAATTTTTAAAGGTGAGATGAAGGTAACTTTTTCATCACAATAAGCCTGCTATCACATGTAACATGGATTTTGCAAAGTATATAATCTAAAATAATTCTAAATCTGGTGGCATCAGTTATTAGGCATAAAATGACTATAAAACTTTACTGGTTTTGCTCATATTACATTTTATTTATAATACCCTGTAATGCCAAAAGACTTAAACAGAAATCCTTCCATACTTACACGTGAAAAAAATGAAAGATACTTAAAATATAGCTACCCTCCCACCATTTGTTGAATACAATTCCTAACCACCCTGCGCCCAGGAGTCTAGTAAATTCCTGGTCTGAGAGCAAATTTCAGCTTTTATTTGTCTCAATAGATAAAATTGAGCTGTTGAGGGAAAAAAATCGAGGGAGAAGAAACAGAAGAACGGGATATGGGCCCCTGGAATAATTAAGAATACAGTATTAAATTGGAAATTTCATAGTAAAAATAAAAACAAAAAGTCTGGGACAATTAGTGGGAAATCATTAGAACTGCATATCCCAAGTGGTAATATATTCTATTCTAAAACAGTCTTGCAAAGGAAAAGTTGGCATATCTGGATATATATGTCTTTGGTGTTCTCAAAGCCAAAGAGGCAAGTTAAAAAAAAGAGATGTTATGACTTGATTTGTATACAAAAAAGAACAAGTTCAACTAAAATATGTATTTGTTATCCAGTTATAATACAGTTTTTACTGGGGGCATAGTGGCTTGCATAGTGTGGCCTTTGAAAAGATCAAATGTTTTCAAATCTATGGCCATTCAATATCTTGGTAACATTACTGCCATTTCTTTGTCAACATGTCTTGGCAAAATAAAAATAATGACAGAATTGAAATCAGTAACTGTGTAGGAGTCTCTACAAAGGCTGGAAAGAAAACCTCCACAGACACTTGCTGTAATATTCACCTCAAGACTGAAATCCTTAATCACCTTATATTTTTTTTGAGGTTGAGAACTGAAAGAGGAAAAGAGGCCCCATTTCCCACGTGGATGGGTGATTTAAGGCTGTTTTTCTTGCTGCTTGGGGAAATGATTGAGCATTAGGTTTCCATGTTTATTTTCTTACAGGAGTTTTTCTCATTTAAACACCTTTAAGCACAGTTTATGCTCCACGCTGAGTTTCTCTGTTTAATTCCAGTTTTGATGTTGACTTAAAATGTAGAGTGCAAAACTAAACTCTGGGCAGAGCATTTGCAAGGCAGATTTATGTGCTAGAAATTGTAGACCAGATCAATGGAAGAAGTACTTTTTTTTTTTGGAAAAGGGAGTAATCATTAATAAAAACAGTAACAATAGCAACAACAGCAAAACTATAAAAACAGGGTATGATAAGCTATGGCAGAATACTTTTAAGCAGGGTACACTCCTCTGAAACTAAAATCAAGTTAAATTTCCAGGGGACAAACCTGATTTCTACGGGGAGTTATTTTTCAATCTGGGGGATTCTTGGCAGATTCCAGGTTTTGCAGATACAAATGTGGACACAGAATTCAAATCTATGAATTCTTGCCTCATTTCTTTGTCGGATCAGGTATTTCTCAAGAGAATAAGGTTTCGTCCCAGCTAAAACCTTATGATAATAGCTGTGCACTCATTGTCAGTCTGTGGTCCAAGAAATTTTAGATTTTGCATGGGGATGAGGAATCCTTAATTATTTTGCAACGGGCCTCCTAATCAGAAAACACTAAAACATTGTCTGAGCATTGAGGACCAAAGCTTCTTCCTCTGGTAGCGCCATTGGGCAGACGGCTCCGGAGCGATATCACTCGACCTCCGTGGCTCAGACCAGGGACAGCGACCTTGTCGAAGCTCCCGCCGCCGGGGAGGCTTGTAGGCCAAGGCCCGCGGGCCAGATCCCCACCGTGCGGCCCATTCTCTCCCCGCGGCGGCGGCCAGCGACCCGCTAGCCTTGGCCCCGGTGGCCGAGAGTGCGCCAGCTCGCGGCCTCCGCGCGGTGTCTCCTCACGCTTCGCGCGGGCCTTGTTTCTGCCTTCCTGGGGCGTGAGGACGTCTCCGCCCGCCGAGCCTGGTGCTGCGCGGGCCACTGCCCCCAGGCCCGGCCCTCCTCTAAAACTCTTCTAAAGCCAAGATGCCGCCCGAGGGGCAAAGCTGTGCGTCCCGACCGCCAAGTGGAACCGAAGCGGGACAGGCCCGCGCCGCGGGACAGACCCATCGGCCTCGCCCGCGCCGGTCTTCGGACGCCCAGCCGGGCCAGCCTCGAAGGTCCGGTCTTGGGGAGACACTGCGTGAGGCTCTCAGCCGTCGCACACTATTGTCAACCCTTCGTGCGTGTCCGTCCCACGGGTTAGTCGGGACCTGGCCGGACCTGGCCTGTCCTCGTTCCTGCAGTTCGTGTTCTCTCGGGCTCGGCCCCGCCCGGGAAGCCCCACCTCAGGGGCCGAAGCTCCAACGAGCGCCCAGAGAGTGTCAGCGCTGCGACCGTCGGTCTCCACCCCAGGTTCACGCTGACAGAAGTGGATTCCCTGGGCGCGGCTGGGGGTCTCCGAGGCAGGCAGGGGAGTACTGGGCACACGCGCACTCTGGGGCCCGGGACCCTGCACGGGGCAAACCCCAGCCCCGCGCGGCCACCAGTGTCGTCGGAATGTGGGCCACACCCGCCAGATGGCCCAGAGGCCGCACCTGGCGTCCCAGGTGGGGGTACTGAGTGCGTTTCGGTGCGCGACGCGGCCTCCTGCCCAGTGACCGCTCCAGACCGCTCGGTCTGGGCGAAACGCTCCTGATCTCCGTCCCTCTCTGCCCCAAAGAGCCCAGCCGCTGAGGCTCCTGGAGCCGGAACACGAATACCGCTTGTTCTGAGGCTGAAAGGGTTGCACAGTGAGAACGCGGAGGCCCTGTGGACAAACCAGGTGGCTGAGACAAGTCCCCCGGGACCAGAAGTTAGACGCGGGGTCTCGGAGGGCTTTTCCCGTCTCAGTCACCAAGTTGTGGTCAGGTCACGGGACAGATCCCTGTCATCCAAGAATTGAAGGTTTCCGGGAAGGGCAACAAGAACACCTTTCTATTGAGATACTGTATTTATTAAAGGGGGCGGGGGGGGGGGGGGGGCGGCGGCGGAACTGTAGAACAAGCTCTTCTCCTCCTCCTCTCCTGACTGGGTGAAGGAGGAGATACCTGGTCTGCAATCTGTATTTTGTCAAGGGTATGAAACTCATTCCGAAGGAAAAGCTCGATCAATTTATTTTTGCTGCTTGCAATAACACAGCTGGATGATGCTTTGGGCTCACGCTAGACTGGGGCTCATCATTCATTCGCCAAGAACGGGCCTAAATTGTGCCTGTGGGATTAGGTCAATTTTAGTGGATCTACTTCGCCTCATTTGGTTACTAATTGGTTTCTTGTTTTATAAATCGAAATCTCATTTTCAGGAAATTACAAAACCCGTGCAGTCAGTCCATTGAGGTAATCCTTGGGTCAGGGGGTATTTAAATGGAAATGGCTCAACGGCGCACTGAGGGTAAAGCAACAGTGAAACTTCGCCCGGGGTTTCACGTGAAATGTGAGCTAGTCCTTTAGATCCATAATAGATACATCCCTTCTAATACTACTTATGTAAATATGATAAACCAGACTTTAAGGGGAGAGGGGGCGGGGAGAAGAAAAATTTATCTGCTAAGGTTAATGTGGCATATCTTGGAAATCTTCCAAAATAGATTATGTTTTCCTTTGTCTTCGGCCACTTTAGCTGGGGAAAATCCTTTTGTCTAAAACCCGATTTAGTTATCGCCTCCCTCGCAGAGCTCCTTCTCTCCTTTGCAAAACCCCGTTCCCTCGGCCTCACCGAATTACAAGAGAATCTTTAGATCTTGTTCCCACTGTAATCCTGCCGCAAAGGGAGCTGGTTTCCTCCTCATTTTAAACAGACAATCAAAGGATTTGCGAATTTTCTGCGGTAGGTCAAGTGCAGAAACGAAATCTCGGCTTACCCCCCTCTCCAACAGAAACTGGGGGTGGGAGCGCGTCAGTGCGGGAGGAAGGTGACGGGGTCCAGGGAGAGGGGTCTCTGCTTCCACTCTACCCCCGGCTTTCTGAGAGATGAAACCCATGCCCCGGTCTTGGAAGGTGTCCTGGGCCGGCTGAAAGGAGAGCTCAGAACCCTGATCTTAGGTCAGAAAAGCCAGACAGGTAGAGGAAGGCAGCCAGTTCTTTATAAAACATTAACCCAGACACGACCGTGTGCGGGAGGTTTCAACCGGGAACGGGAGAGAAGGCAATGCTCCGTGAAAGCAAAAGGTTCCTTAAAAGGTGAGGGGGTGGGGGGTACAGGAGAGGGCGCGGGAGGCTCCTGTCACCCTGTGCCCGGCCCGGCTGTTTATTAACCTGCAGGGAAGTCTTACTTTTCCCTCGTAGGCGCATAATAATGAGGCCGCCGCCAGAGACCACAACCAGCCGAGGCTGGCGCCGGGAGTTCGAAACCGATACTCAACATTGAGCTCAGCTCGGGGGTAGGGGGTTTCAGATGATTCTGGTCGGGAGGTGGCTCCCAGGTGTTCCCAGCCGCCTTGGAGAACCTTAGTAATTTTAGAATAAAGCGTTTGTTGGCTCCACGAGCAAGTTTCACACCCTTCGGGGAGCTGCGGAAGGCACAATCCCAGACGCAAGGCGGCTGCGGCCAGCTCCCTGCCCGCCGAGCGCCCGGCCCCTCGCCCCAGGAAGCTCGGGGCTTTCAGGCCTCCGTTGGGCCCCAGCGTCAAAGGGCCAGCGCCACCCGAGTCCCGGGCTCTCCCGGCAGGATCCTTTCCCCACTCCCCCGTGCCACCTCCTCGACTACACCCTCCCGCCACTTCTTCTGGTTGGGTATGTGTGATGGGGGTGAAACCAAGGAATAGAGCTTGACTCAGACGGCAGGAGCTAAGAGAAAGTAACAAGGCGAAGGAAGGATTGTGTGTGTGCCGGCTGTTGTGGCAGGGCCCTCCGGAAAGGTCCAGGAAGACCGCAGGAATCAGGGCAGTGGAGTCACTCTGGGGAGGGAGGAAGAATCAGGAGGAGTTGCCCAACGCGAGGAAGGGAGAGGAGTCCCGGCGAGGGTGGGGGTTGGTGGGGGCGGATCAGTGTTTGCAGAGCGGTGGGGAAATCGTTAGATTTATTTAGATGTGCAAACACCCAGAAAAACCCGATTCGAGCTTAAGGGGCGCTCACGGTTACTCGTTACCAGAGTTTTGATCGCCTGCTTCGGAAGCCGCTTTGAGTCCCAACTCTTGTGTTTTATTCTGAAAGATCCGCCCCCACCCCCATTTACAATGCGAGTGTTTGTTATTGGGTACTTCATAGTGATTTGTCCCATAAAAGCAGTAATTCAGTCAATTATCCCCCCCCCCCCCCCACCAATTTTTATCACGTTTAACCTTGTTCAGTGGTTGGAAGCATAAAAGAATTGGACTACCTAGTTATGTTAATTTCAGCAGCAACATTGTTAAAAGATATTACCCATAAGTAGTTTAACCTCTGCAAGTTTCTTCTGTCTTATTTTTCATTTTCTTCCTGAAAACAGGTACCATAGCAAACTCCATATTAAATTTTGAAAAATGAGCCACGGGCATACAGGGCGGTTTATTTTTCAGACATCACCAGAGAACTGATTTGTGGCGAAGCCTGGAGAGAGCTTAAGGTGATAGCATCAAGGACAGGAAGGGGCAGTCTTTGTTAGTAGTTGATGCTGGGGAATTAGAGAAGGGGAGTGATTCCCTATGTCCAAAATGGTACGTAAATATTGTAAGATGGTGTTAGCACCTGAAAATAAGTGGCTTTCAGAAAAGCTCCTGGGTTTTTCTTGGGGTGAGGGTGGGGACCTGAGGTTAGGACGCGTTAAGTGGGGGCTGCTAGGAGAGAGAGGAAAGGCAGAGGAAGGGTGCAGAGGGTAGCTGGTGCTGGAAGCCATCCCCAAGCAAACGAATTTTTGCGAAGCGTTTTAAAGTCAGAGGCCAAGGGGAGGAAAAGGGCTGGAGAGCCCCGCAGCCAATCAGAAAGCCCACCAGGACGAGCTGACCTTGGCCCACAGTCTCAGGTCTTTCTGGGCAGGCCGCGGTATTCGCTGAATGTGTGGACACCCTCGGCCTCGTGATAAGGATGATGAAACTTGGGGTGAGTAGTGTCCCTCGCCCTTCTAAGCACACTAGTGAACCTGCACAAAAGTTACCGCTCTGCTGTTGTGTCGTGCCCCTCTGGGCACAGAGTGCCCTCAAAACAGGCCACTTGGGGTGCTGCCGGGGTGGGTGAGTGGGGCGCTCAGCCAGGACCCTGTCCTTCCTGAGAAGCCGGGCCAGTCATGCAGAGGGAGAGGGAGTCTGACGTCTGTTAAACTCCTTTGGAGTTGAGAGGGCGGAGCCTCAGTTGACTCAATGGGTTCCTGCGGTCCAGGTGGGCAGGGAGCCCGGACGGTGTCCGGTTGTGTGTGAAAGCTTGCCTGGGTGACAGACCCACTAAACTACTTCTCAAACCGCCAGCCAGGTCGGAGTGCATCTTTTAAGGGTGTCTCTGTGTTTCACAGGGCTTGGCGAGGCGTGGGGCCACTCGAGTAGGACCAGCCCCCTGGACAACGTCGGCCGCGAACTGGGCTCGCACCTGCTCCAGGTACTGACGCGGACGTGTGCGAGAGCCCGGGCCAGGCTTCCTGTTCCCCAGAAAATGGGAAACTGTCCGAAGATGGCCGTCTCACACGCGGTCCCTATGACTCCTTATAAAGTTAAAATGTTAGGCTCCTGACCTCGCTGGGTGTGGAAGTCTCCTGGCCAGGTGGAGAGGGAGGAGCAGGTGACAATAGGCGCGTTGGGTTTGGAGGGGAGCCCTTTAAGGCCATAGTCGGGACGGCTGAACAGAGGGAGGGCGCACCATCCGACACCACTCGGCAGAGGGAACCGCAGCCCTCGGGCCAAGCTGCCGAAGCCCGGCTGCACAACCGTCCGAAATGAAGAATTTATCCCAGAAATAGCCGGGATCTGGTAGAAATGCCCGTCATTGCTTTAAGCCCACACATTCCGGGTGCAGTTGCGACCACAACTCGTTTCATCTGCTTCCTGTAGCTCCCGGGGCTCCTTCCTCTCTCCAGGCGCCCTCATCCCAGCCCTGCCAGGCCGTGCAGGGACCCTCGCGGTAGCACACATACCTCCCCAGGTAATGAGTTTATCCATTGTGGAGGTGCCCATTACCACGTTGTCTGCAGTGTACACCGTTTGAAATTGTCCATTGCCCGAGTAAGTCGCCTAGCAAATATTTAAAATAGTAAAACTCCCCGTTGAATTTTTAGGCTTGACACTTGTACCCCACCCTGCACCCCTTTATTCTTGTTATTCAAGTCCACCAAAGCTCCTCACGTGGGAGCCTTAGCATCAGACTGGGGACTCTCAGATGGTCCTCCCTCCCTGGCCAGGCATGCTTAGCGTCTCATGGCAGGAGTGGCCTGGCCTTTCCAGTCTCATCACTATTCAGTTCCTCCTTCAATCCCAGAGGCCAAAAGAGATTTTAGTTTCATAGGGCAAAGAGAGGCCCTGTGTGAGCATTCCCTTCCAGGTGTGGCCTCCACAGCCCTGAATTTAACTAAAAGGCACTATCTCTTCCCTTTCTCGGGGACACCTTTCATCGGTTGTCTCTCAGCAACTGACCCCCTCCGAAATCCCTCCATATTCCCAGCTAACTTTCCTCATCAATATAAACAAGAGAGCACAACCCAAACAGTCACCCCTTCTAGTCCTTGCCCAATGTTTTCCCTCATCTTCATCCCAGACTCCTCACAAGACTTAGTGATCCTCTCAGTTTCCATGGCTTACCTGGCTCTCCTTACTCCCACACCACTGCAGTATGGCTTCTCTCCTAGAAGGTGTGCTCTGCACAGGCTGTATTTTGCTGTTCAGCATAAGATGCTCATCTCTTATCTTACCTGACCTTGTTCATTCCACAAACACAGGAGGGCCAGTTGCATGCCAGGCAGAAAGCCCTGGCCTCATGGAATTGACATTCTAAGGAGAGCAGCCTTGCAAATCCACTCAGGTGCACTGCATAGTAAGACAGTGGTGTGGGTGCCATGGAGAAAAAGAAGGTGAAGAAGAAGAGGGCTGTGTTTAGTGGTAAGACAGTTGCAGAGGACCTCACTGGGAAGGTGACATTTGGGCAAAGACTGGATGGAGGTGACATGGCTTACTTGACTTTCTGCCTCTCCCTTAGTCTCTAAAGTAGCACATTTTCCTGGATTCTTCCCCTTCTCTGCTTGCTAGTCTAGGTTTTCTCACCACTGTTTGACTATAAATGCTGGCATTTCCCCAAGGCTCCAGCTTTGTTTCTCCTCTTACAGCTTCAAGGCTTCCTGGGTTATCTCAGCCAACACCACCATATCAACTCCTTTCCCCACATTTGCATGACTTCTTGTCTAGACATCCCTCTCCTGAGCAACAGACCTTTATTTCCTGCTGCCATCTGGACACATCCAAATGGAAATCTGCCTATACCTGAAATTTAGCATGCCCAAGACAAAAACTCACTATCTCCTTCTTCCAGACTTCCACTCATACTAAAACTCACCATGCCTCTGTAAATTTCAATGATCTTGAAGTCAGTCTCAGCTTCTCTTTCTGCCACCACAAATTCCACAACAGCCAGAATCATCTTAGACTCTTTCCCCACTCTGTCTTCCTTGAACCACCGAGTTGAGGCTTGACCATCCCTGATTTCCTCATCTCCCCTCTTTCCTCCTATAGGTCACTGTCCACATTCTGCCAGAAAAATGAAACAAAAAACACCACCAACACATCCACATTTAAGCCTGCTATTTATTTCCCTACTCTGTTGGAACCTGATACCTGCAAAGCATCTCTGAATTCCTCAGAATGACATCCCAAACTCTCCAACAATCCAGCACCAGTTTATTTCCTCAGCCTCATCTCTGGTACACCAAACCTTTCATGCCTGAATACACCAGATGCATCCTCTCCTCTCCCCCAGTGCCTGCTTTCTATATATCATTCTTCTGTCTAGGATGACCTTCTTCCCTTTTCATATTCAGGCTTCCTCTTCAAGGTTCTGCTCAGACAGCTCTTCTAAATTCTGCTTCTCTGACCACTCTGATTTTCCCCAGGTCTCAGGCTACTCAGCCTCTAGTCCTTCACAGCACTGTCCATTCAGCTGTATGGTCATTATATAGGCTTTAGGTCTGTTGTCCCTTATACATTTCCGGCTCCTTGAGAGCAGGATCTGACTCATCCTGATGCTTCACCACCTGGACTGAAGCCTTATTCACAAAGATAAAGAAATGGTGAAAGTCTAAGATTTTTCTTTGTGGAGAGCCTGTCATTTTGCTACATCAGTGTAAACATACACATATACTCTGTAGCACTGCTGTGTGGACTTGCTGCCCCGAAAGACTCTCATCTCCTAAATCCCCCTCTCCTGGACTCTTTCCAGAGCCACTGGCCAACTGCCTTCTGTCTACAAACTTTTCAGACTGCCAGCCCTTCCACATCTCCCAGTGCCTACTGTTCCCCAAACCCCACTAGCACGCTTTCCATTATAGAATGTCCCACCATGAAACTCTCCAAGACTGACACAGGAAACCTCTGGTTTTCTTAGTACCCATCCCACCTCTTATCACAGGCTATGGTTTTCCCCCAGAATGTCTGTGTATGTGTAGATATGTCTGCTTTGTTCATTTCTTGAATCCTCAGTCTTGGAGGACAGTAGCTTCACCCACCACTTCCTCCATGCTTACAAATTTGGAATAAACAAAAGAACTCTTGTGGCTAGGTTTTTTTGTTTTTGCCCTCCTTCCTGCTAGCCTCTGTCTACTCCATCTCTCTGTACTTCTGTATCACTCCCCCCCACCCCCAATTTCTCCCAATGGCCCAGAGGGCTCTCCATTCAATGGTTTCTGTCTCCGCAGACTCTGGATGGTTTCATCTTTGTGGTGGCCCCAGATGGGAAGATCATGTACATCTCTGAGACAGCCTCAGTCCACCTGGGTCTTTCTCAGGTAGGTGAGTGGTCCACACCTCCAGCCTTCAATATTTACAGCCAGGGCTGGAGGCAGGGGGTGGGGCTTTCCCAAAGCGTTTCTATGTGTTTCTAGGACTGAAAACATCTCAGTTGGCAGGAGGTCTGGATCTTCCCCTTCCTCTAATTGTCCTTTAGCATCCACCCCAAGCCCTTTTGGCTGCCTTTTCCAGCTGCTATAGCCTAAACCAAAGACATACATATTTATGTCATGATGTCTTTTTCAGATTGCCAGGAAGCTGTTACTATTGCTACTGCTACTATTACTATAATTACTATTGTTATTCTTTCCTCTCACAGATAAGGAAACTGAGGCGTAGATAGGTTGCAATAGGTAGCAGGCAGAACTGGAATTAGAACTCAGGATCAGCTCTGGAGCTGAGGCTCCTGTCCCCTGCAGACCCCCTGGCTCAATCTTTCAGCCCCTCCGTGGGACGTCCCACCACCTCGGAGACGGTGATACCCACCTCTTTACAGGTAGAGCTGACCGGGAACAGCATTTACGAATACATCCACCCGGCGGACCACGACGAGATGACAGCGGTGCTCACGGCCCACCAACCCTACCACTCTCACTTCGTCCAGGGTAAGGCAGCCGCGTGCGAGCGACACCGGGGACCCATCGCAGTCAGCTGCTAGCTGTTTCTCCTTTAGCTATGGCAGGGACCGTGGCGCCGCCGCCTTTCTCACGTGCTCCCCACCCCAACCCCACCCCCCGCAGAGTACGAGATCGAGCGCTCCTTCTTCCTGAGGATGAAGTGCGTCTTGGCCAAGAGGAACGCGGGCCTCACCTGCGGCGGCTACAAGGTGCGTGGCTGAGAAAGATCCACGCCTCCTGGCGGCCGCGCCCACCGAGCAGCGTGCGGGCGAAGGGGGCAGGACTGGAGGCTCGTGAGGGTAGGGAGAGGGGTTCCTGCAGCCAGGACTACCCTGGACGGCTCTCCCCCGCCCCAGCCCCAAACGTCACAGCGCTGCTGTGACGGGCGCGTGGCAAGGGCCATTAAACTTTGTGAACAGCTGGAGACTGTGTTTTAAGCTTGCTTACGTCTCAGTGGGTTCGAATACTGCCTTGAACGCTGGGGATCTTAACCTCGGGCTGGTAATGGGCCTTAGGGATGTGTAAAGCATCTGAAACAGTTCGGTAGATTCGAAGAGTTTACTCATAGCGTCAGATTCTGCCCCCTCCCCCGCCAGAGGTTAAGAACCAGAGCTTTAGCTGGAATGCAAGATTTTCTTGTTTAATGGCAGCGAACATGAAGATCCCAGAGCCCCACTTGGCGATCTGAATGTATTAGGGTTGGGCGGGCTCAGACCTCTGCATTTTCATCAGTTCTTAAATGAGTCCACTGGGGCAGGACCGTCAGTCCCTTGAGACACATGGGAGCCCCATAACTGTGGACACTTCAGTGCACCGGCTGTGGGGCACAGGCGTTTGTGGCTGAGAAAAGTCTGCAAATGTTTCAGTCCCTTTTCCACCTTTTTGGGGTGTTTCCTGCCTGTGGCTGAGCCTCCGGCCTTCCCCGTCCGCCTCAGGTCATTCACTGCAGCGGCTACCTGAAGATCCGCCAGTACAGCCTGGACATGTCCCCTTTCGATGGCTGCTACCAGAACGTGGGCCTGGTGGCCGTGGGCCACTCGCTGCCTCCCAGCGCCGTCACGGAGATCAAACTGCACAGCAACATGTTCATGTTCCGCGCCAGCCTGGACATGAAGCTCATCTTCCTGGACTCCAGGTGGGTGGTCAGGGCCAGAGTCCCCCTAGCGGGAGGGCGGCCCAGCTCAGTCGCCGAGAGCCCCTCGTCGACCCATTTTGTGGATGAGGTGACTGAGGGGGCCCTGAGAATTGAGGATGGGCACAGCTCTGAGGTGGCTGTTCGCGGTGGGGGCAGTCCCGCACCCCGCGCTCATCCTGTGGGGTTACTCTCCGCAGAGTGGCGGAGCTGACAGGGTACGAACCTCAGGACCTGATTGAGAAGACTCTGTATCACCACGTTCACGGCTGCGACACCTTCCACCTGCGCTGCGCCCACCACCTGCGTAAGACGCCACCTTGCCGGGCGGGAGGTGGGGGCGGGACGGTGTTGGTAAGGGGAAGGGGCGGTGGTGTTGCTAGGAGAGGCCCAGCGCGCCTCGCCCCAGTACTGGCCCCAGCTCATCTCCCTAATCATCCCCGGGCCTCCTGCAGGCCGAGGGAGTTTCTGAGTTCCCGGGTGAAGTTCTCCCAGGAAGGTCTTGTTCCGCCTCCTCCCCTCCCCCAAGATGGAAATGGAATCTAAGGCTTCCCCGCTGGGCTCAAGCTCGCACTGACTCACTTTAGCTTTGAAACAACTTTGCTTTGAGCTTAATCTCCTGGGACAGGGAATGTGAGCATCCGGGAGTTGATGACCACACCTGACCTTCTATAGTTAGAATGTCGAGTCTCGAGAATCCCCCAACTTTTAAGTGTTCCCCTCTTTTTTAAATCTTGAGGGACCGGAGGACTCAATGCAGCTCAACAGGACGAACTGTTCGTTTGGGAATGTTCTGGATGTCTCTCCCTCCTGCCTGGGCACAGCTCTTAGGGCTCCCTGGGGACCTGCACTCCCCACCGCCAGGGATAACATTTGGGCCGATTCAGGAGCAAGTCTGTTCACCACGAGCCGTCTTCTGTCTCTCCATCAGTGCTGGTAAAGGGGCAGGTGACCACCAAATACTACCGGTTCCTGGCGAAGCACGGCGGCTGGGTGTGGGTGCAGAGCTATGCGACCATCGTGCACAACAGCCGCTCGTCCAGGCCGCACTGCATCGTCAGCGTCAACTACGTCCTCACGTGAGTGCACGTCTGGGACTCCGTGGCCCACTGCAGGCGACCCTGGTCTCCTCAGGCGAGGCTGGGGTCCACTGGGTAGGGTCAGTTTTGACCCCGAGCGCTGACTGCGCTGGGAGGTGACAGCTCTAGCACTTTCATCATCATGAAGAGCGGTCCTTATGTTCCAGAGAAAGGTTTAGGAGTTTTCCCCTTCACAGTCTATTTTTTGATGTCTACTCTCTTTTTTAACCTTTTAAGCGCACTCTTAAATAAAATTTAATATGGCAGTAAGAGAGAGGAAGGGAGGGAGGGAGAGAGAGAGAGAAGGGTCCTACGTACGGAGCCATTTATAGTGAACAAACAGGACATCTGTTTCACTTTTCAAAGCTGGGTTTGAAGTGCTTAATTTTAACCAGAGTCTCCAATCAAAGTTCAGAGTTCTGAGAGGGATTCGTCCCTGAACCACAAACAGGGTTTAAGTGATCAGGAGGGTCTAACTTTAACCTCTAGGAAGTGAAGAGACCCCACGGGAGCTAGGGCTGCAAGTCGTGGCGGGGCCTTTCTGTTGCCCTGTCCTCTCTAGGTGAGGAACCGGCCTGGAAGCCACCTGTGGATGAGACTGGCTGGGCGGCCAGGTGACCACACTGGAGCCTTAGTCTTTCTAGAAACAATAATCGTTTCGGTTTGCCAGTGTGGCCCTGTAGGCTGATCACATGTCCTGGTATGCCACTGGTGAAGAAAACACATTCTGTATAATGTTTGTGAAAGTAGAATTGGTTAGCGTTGAAGCCTTTATGAAGAACCCTTTTGTGTGCAGTTACCTCTTGTTGTTGTTTTTCATTTTTTAGTGCAGGTTGAAATTCTTGTGATTTTAGAGAGCCTGAGCAGTTATTTACTTTGGAAGCATTGACATACTGAGCACTTAGTAGGAATGCTATTTTGACATTAGGATGTTGGTTAAAGGATGCTATCTTGAATCAGACTATACTATTGGCCATGAGGAATAGATTAATTTCATGTTCTTTTAACTTAGCAAATTAAAAATGTAGTAGTTGGAAATATTATGCTTGGCAATAAGATTATTTACTCTGCCCTGTTTTACAATAAAATTTAATTCAGTAGACTTGGAAAATGAATTTGGCTTAAATGAGGATTCAGTATTCAAGAAAAATAGCTGGTGATAAAGAAACTTTTTCTTTCTTTCATTTTAGTAAATGGTATTGAAATGGATACTGTTAAGTTTTTTGTAATAACAAGAAGGCTGTGGATTTTAATACAGAGCAGAAAACATACCAATATTTGGGGTACAAAACCATCTATTTTAATAAATGCAGCTTTTAACATTATTAAGATAAACATAAGAGAAAATGGCAAAATATAATTCATAAAACAAGCCACTTTGTGAAGCAGAAGTATTAGAGTGAAAAATTATGTCTGCTTACCATGGAAAGGAAACGGACATTCTTTAAGAAGGTGCTTTGTATGTCTGAGACATCACGAGCATTATACATACACTCTGTTCTCTGGTGGGTGCCTGTGGTTAGTAATCATTTTTTATCAAACAGCAGGGTATATAGTCACACAGCCCCATATAAATGATCAGAATGCAAGTTGGACCTCCCAATGGGTAAACTTAATTTATGTTTAGAGTCATTTTGAAATATTCTGTTTTGTTTTCTGGTGGGCAAGTGTACTTTCTTTCTTTTGTTGACTCCGTCATTCTTCACTTTACACACTTCTTCAGAGCTGCAGGATTAGGCTCCCAACTTTACATAAGATTAAAAAGATGTAATGAGGATAAATGATTTACAGAAGAAAAAATAGCATTGCACACGATTTTCTGAATGTTTTATACTGCTGAATGAAAAGAGAAATAAACACACAGAAGCACACAAGATGAAAAGCTGAAATTGATTACCCTTTTATGAGTCTCAGCTCCAATTCTTTGTATAAAAATTCTGAGAACAATTTTTATAGCTGTAAATGTGGAAATTGCCTTAGATGGAATGTCATCAAGTGGCTCTGTGTGTGTTGACAGGATTTTCATAATGAACAGGTTGCAGTTTGTTTGATGTGTATATCACACATCTGGCTGGAAGTTACTAATTTACATTGTCTTAGCAAATTAAATAGATGGCTATTGATTCTCTATGGTAGCAGTGAACTACCACATACATTTGTTTTCAGGGCTAGTTCTCTGTGAAGCCTGAGAATGATAAGTGAATTCCTTCCAAATACACTATCTCAAACAATACACGGCAAACCACAAGCCCCTCCAAATAACTTGACAGGCCAGATGTTTTCCAAATTTAGATATTTTAATAGCATATATTGTGAGGGGGTTTTCATGTCATGAAAGCAGAGAGAATTTTAGATAATCATTGGTCAAATGAAAGTGTGACATTTTGGTGGGAGCTACATTCCTGAGAAACTCATTTTTCTGATTTCCTGATGGTAAATTTATTGTTCAAGTTAAAATATGCCTAGAAAAATCAGTCATTATTATCTAACAAAAGTAATGATGAATAGAAATATTCAGTTACCTTGTTTTAATTAGTGGCTGTGACAGTGAATGTAGGAATTTTAGAGGTAGGTGGTACTTATACTGGCTTTGTATGACCTCTGTACAAAATGTTGATATTCTGAAAATCTGGAGAAAAAAGGAGAAGACACTATGATTAAATTTTTAAAATTCTCTTAGTTTTTCTCTGAGTCTTTGAGGTTCCGTGGAGCTTGTGCAGCTCTTCATTAAGGGCTATCCCTCCCCCTAAAAAACTCAAAACAGGAAAAAAAAAAAAAAAAAAAAACTGATCAGCTCATGACTCTCTGTAAGGCACACATACCCTGTTAGCTTTTAAAAAAAACCTTTCTATAAACTTTGAGTGCCCACAGGCTTTGAAATAAGTGTTAAGTATGACAGGCTGACAAAGCCTTACTCCCTAATTATTTTCAAGAGGAGAGTTGAATGGAGCTAGTGTCTAGCTAGTAACAGTGACTGTGGACAAAGTCCAGAGAAACGTAGAGAGTGAAAAAGAGCATACTGTGTAAAGCCTAAGTAATTTTCTTGAATTTGTATTTCCTTGAGTTTGTTTAATTAGTAGTATTAATTATTCATAGGCAGTTCAGATGGAAAACATTAATACTCAATGTGAAGAAAATTGAAAATGTGGAACACCCAATAAACTATGAAAAGTAATTTCTAGAAAAATGAATGGTCTTGATTCTCTTTATGTTTTAAAAACAAAACTTTTATAATCTATTCTTAAGGATAAACCAATAAGATATAAAAATCTCACTTTAAAATCTTTTAAAACAGAATTTTCAAAAATACAAAAAGGTTGAAAGAATAGTACAATGAATAACCGTATACACGTCATCTATAAGCCATATTTGCTTTATGTCTCTCTCTTCCTATGTGTATGTCTATTTGTGTATGCACTTTTTCCTCTGCTGAATCATTTTAAAATAAACTACAGACATCACGATACATCATCCTTAAATAACATTCCCTTACATAGACACTATACCATTTATGATGGCACATTTAAAGTGTTCAAATTACAGTGTTTAGAAGGTTGCAAAAATATACATGAGATCTAGTTTACTGATGCCATTAAAGACAGACTGCCACTGAAATTCATCAAGTACTCACTGATGTGTGATCTCATTTAAGCTGATTGATAGATTATATATTGTGAGGGGACATCAAAACGCCTTGTCTTTTTCTGTAGTATATAGTAGTAAAATGTTATTGTATTTTAAACTAGACTTCTAATGTGAATTGTAAGCAATAAAAGCTCATATTTCACTTGGAAAGTAAAAGAGAAGATTTTTGAGAGTGATTTGGTAATTTTGGAATCAGATACATTTAATATCTTCAACCATTTTTGTTGTGGGTAAAGAAGACTTCTCTGTTTATTTCTAAGTTTAGGATGGAACAGTGTTTCAGTGGAAAATCTCACATCCTGTTTTAGAGTGATTCATTGAACATATAGAAGAAGGTAATTTTCTGTGTTACAGTTTCTATCTTAGTGTTAGAGAAGGCAGAACAAATAGAGACAATTTACATTAGTGGTCCTTATAACTTGCTATCTACTGATAATCTTGTAAATCTGTGGAAAAGTTAGGGCAAATGGTGAAGGAGCCATACTTCCTTCATCGGGAAGGGGGGACAAAGAGGATATCTACATTGTAATTTTTGCAGATCCCATAATTTTTGTTCTTCTTTGCATAAAACCATTGTTCTCATAATTAAAAAGGGTTTTTCAGTGTTAACATATTCTGTGAATATAAACCTTATGTATCCTTACCATAAAGCAGTAAACATAACATGCTCATATTAGTTTGCTCTTTCAAGTGTATTGAGTGTTAATTTGAGCACTTAAAATTTTTTAAAAATTTAATTAACTTAAAGGCCCAGGAATATTATTGTTGTTACTACTAGGAAATTTTTAAAAATGTATTCTAAAAACTTGACCAATAATTTGGGTAGTTATAAAAAATGGACTTTATTTTTCTGGTTAGCAAAACCATCCTTTTATATTACAGATAATGTCAAATGAATCGCCTTTTGACTTAGCAATCTACATCAAAATGTAAAGTAATTTACTCTTGTGCCTCAGATCAATGAAGCACTTGTTGAATAGATTTAATGTTTTTGATCATTAAAAATAATAATTGTATACCAATGTATACTCTCAAATCAGGATTGCCCCTTAATTGTGTTGAATTATTATTATGATAAAATTGAACATCAAAACCCTTGTCCTTTTCAAAGGACTTGTTATGTAATTGAATTGTCATAGAAACAAACTGAAGTCACATTTGTGTGGATAGTACTTTTTGACAATCAAAGCTGTTAGTAGTAATTAATAGTGATTTTATAACTACCAAAATAATTTGTTAAAGGAAAGAGCTGGGACACTTAGTCAGTTTTACAGTACGTAATACCAGTACTCATTTAAATAATCTTACCTTCCGTACCTTTCATATACTTTTCACTAATTGTAATTCTTTTGTCAAAATGATCATATGTAGTCTTGAATTCATCATTTATACTCAACATTTTTCCCCATGTTGAATTCACATTTCTTTAAAATGCTGTCGCATTCATTACTTCATTTGTTTTTTTGACAGCTCTGTGTGGTGGTTGGGGCCAGGATCACACTCCCCATTTCCTATGTGAGGAAGCTGAGGTCAGGTCCGTTGAGTAAGTGGTGAAGCCAGGGTTAAAGCCTGGAGTGTTGACTGTATCCCCTGGCTCTCTATATGGGGTTGGGGGCTGGGAGAAAATGTCTGGGAGAGAGGAATGGGTTTAAATGAGTAAGGCCTGCAGGTTTAGGCTACCCAAGTTCTGGACAGGCTTTCATCTGAACTCATGATGGAGCCAAACACTGCCTCTGTGTTGCTGCTTCACAAGTATTGATAAGTATAGATATTGACAGTTTAGGGGGTTAAATTAGCAGTGCTGCCTTCTCAGTGACGTTCAGTTAAGGATGTATCTTCTTTCCCCTTAAGGACATTTTTATTTTGTAAGAAAAAAATGTGGCCTGCAAACATTTTTGCTTTATCGAATTGTTTGTTTTTAGATTACATAGATACAAAATTGATATTACTAATTATTTCATTTCTACAACCAGATTTAACATTTTATGTTCTTGACAAACAAAAGTCATTGAATTGGCAAACCAACTCATCCTTTAAAATCAGGTACTAAATTACCTCCTGTGGCAGCAGGCTATTTCCTAGAGAGAGAGAGAGTAGGTGAGCATTGGGGCAGGGGCAGCACTGGCTCTTTTCTGGTTTTGAAGGAGAACGATAGAAAAGCTTGTCTCCTGGGGACGCTGTTCAGAGGCTGGGAGTGGAGAACTTCCCAGCATGCTCTGGGCAGGTATGTCATCCTCTGGTCCTTTGGTGGTGCTGCTGCCTGGCTGCTTCCCCTTCCACAGGCCTCTCTGGCTTTCCCTCCTTCCTGTCTTGTTATCCTGACCTGGAGGGCACTGACTCACAGGACCTCCCCTTTACTTCCTAGATGGAAGCCACTTGGTATTGACTAAATGATCAGCCTGACAACTCGCCTCTGGCTGTTCGGAGGGAAAAAGGTTCTGATCTTTGAGTCACATCATGGAAAAACGTGAATGGATGGACAAATTCAAATAAGGCTTTACTGGAATTCCAGAGAAGCATGATTTGTCTTCTGACTTAGTGTAGTCATGAGGCAAACACTGTTATGTTTCATATAAGATATGTGTTGGGGGGTGGATTATGTGTATCTTTTTTTTAAAAAAATTGAAGTATAGTTGATTTCCTTCTTTTGGATTATGCATATCTTGATAATTTAGTAAAAGACTGCTACTTTCTTCCTTTTATCCAGGGCTTTCCTCTCTGTTTTCTGTTCTCATTGGCTTGTGACATCTTGCTGATGAGCAGGTGGTGATTGAAAGCTCATTTGGGTTGAAGTGCCAGTGTCTGTGTTTAAGCTACCATGCAAAAAGGATTGGTTGGAGTTTAGATGGAACCTGGAAATATCTGAGAGCCTATGAATGGAGGAATTTAACATTCTTCTTTGTCTAAGGGAGTAACTTCCCACTTCCTTTTTCTCTGCCATAGGCATCCAAGGTCCAGGGAGCTGGAAGGGGTGAGAGATGATCCATGGTGAGGGTAGAGCTAAGGGCCACAAGAGAGGAACCTGCTTTTGTTGGGCATTGACAACGTTTGTGGCCTGAGTCTGAGCCATCTGTTTACCATCTGTGACCTCACTCTAGGAAGTTATATTGCGCTGGAATTGTGATTTTGCTTTTTTAAAAGCACAGTATAATTTGAAGCAACCTGCAAGGGAAAGGCACAGACTTTGGTGTCAGATGTATCTGGGTTCAAACATGCATGGCTGCACAACAGCTGTGAGACTATGAGCGCAGCTCTGCTCCTTTGATCCTCTGTTTCCCCATCTGTGAAATGGAGACATTTGCACACACTTTTTAAGGATGGCTTGCATGCTCAGTCACTCAGTAGTGTCTGACTGTTTGCAACCCCATGGACTGTAGCCTACCATGCTCCTCTATCCATGGGATTTTCCAGGCAAGAATACTGGAGTGGGCTGACATTTCTTCCTCCAAGGGATGATCCTGACCCAGGGATTGAGCCTGAGTCTCCTGCATTGCAGGCAGTCTTTACCACTGTGCCACTTGGAAAGCCATTTTTAAGAACTGAAAAGGATTAAAAGAGAAAATATATATAGCACAGTAGCTGGCAGAAAGCAGATGCTCACAATATCTTAATTCTTATTATTAAGGGACTTCCTGGTAGCTCAGCTCTTGCCAGCTATGTGACATCAACTGATATACTTTGAAAGAAGATGAATAATTCCCTCTTTAATTTGGATTTCAAAATCCTCGAATCCACAAATTAAGTGCCTATTTTCTTTCCCTTCCTCAGTCCTTCCATTCATACCCCTCCAAGCATTGTGCTCTTTGTGTGTGGTAACTTCAATAGTTTGGTTAATTTCTAGACGAGGGGTCCCCGCCTTTTGGGATCTAATGCCTGATAATCTGAGGTGGAGCTGATATAAAAATAATAGAAATAAAGTACACAGTAAATATAATGTGCTTTAATCATCCTGAAACCATCCCACCCCAGGTCCATGAAAAAAAATTGTCTTCCATAAAAGTAATCCCTGGTACCAAAAAGATTGGGAACTGCTGTTCTAAAGGGAGCTGAGATTTCTGCTTGGACAGAGGTAAACCAGCATTTCCTAAGTGCCTTACATAGTGAAATGGTGCTTTACAGGGCAACAGTGCATTCTAAGAAATTAAACTGTAATCAGATTTCTGAAGTTAGTTTAGTTGGAACCAGTGTTATGTCAATTTTACCAAATCAGTAATTATACTTTAAAGTGAATAAAACCTATGACACTGGTACTGTTGATGATTAGTGGAGCCTTTTGTGTGTTCCCCATCTCTCTCCATGGACTGATATGGCTACCTCACCAGTGTTTTCCAGAGTATGGCAGATTGCAGTGATTTATTGGGTATATACATGAAGCAGAGGTCTTGGCTTCTCTTGGGTAGTTTACAATTTAGATGACAAAATAAGAATTTCACTTAAATATTTAAACACTCAGATTAGCCTGTTTGAAATGATGTGATCCACTTGCAGTATTTGCTAAGGGCACAGAATTTAAGGGTAGAGCTATCAGGAAAGGAGTAGAATTTTAAGGGCTGGAAGCAGAGGTGGGATCTTTTGAGATGAAACAGTGCCTTCTGCACATTTGTCCCATTCCTTTTTTTTCCATTAAATATTCTTGGGACAGGCTTCCCAGGTGGCACTGGTGGTAAAGAACCCACCTGCCACTGCAGGAGACATAAGAGACCCGGGTTCAATCCCTGGGTCAGGAAGATCCCTTGAAGAAGGGCATGGCAGTCCACTCCAGTATTTTTGCCTGGAAAATCCCGTGGACAGAGGAGCTTAGTGGGCTACAGTACATGGGGTCACAAAGAATCAGATACGACTGAAGCAACTTAGCAGCTGCAGCATTCCTGTGATATTATCACTCTTCCAATTTGATCCAACTGTGCTTGTCCACTGCTGTTGTCTAAGCTAAATTTCTTTGTGTCTCTACCTTTTTACCTGAACTGTCTTGATGTAACTGAGCGCATTCCATCAGGATAGGAAACTGTTTTCCCCAAGGCTCTTACCTTCCCCAAATGAATGCTAGTATATCTTCAACATGTTCATCTGACTTTAGTAATAAAAATATATATTTTTTAGCATCCAGGTATAGAACACCATTTTTAAAATTTTAAGGGATGTTAATATTCTGCATCAAACATAAATCTTATTGAAATGAATATACAATGGTGCCACAGTGGTGTAATGGTTCTATTTTAAAAATTATTTGTAGGGAGTAAATGTGAGATGTGCGTTAGAATGACAAAAAGCAGCAGACTGGAGGAGAGAGAGGCACAAAGAGAGCTGTGGCCAGCTCCAGATTGCAGGATGGGAAAGCCTCCTTCAAGCTGCATTTGACATTGTAATTCTACTGTTAGAATATGATGCAGCCTAACCCCTAGGTTTCTTACTTTCTTGTTTCAAACTCTGATAGTCATAGGGATGTTTTACAAGATATTTGAAACATATGTAATGAAATGTCACTACATTTTTATTATATAGCTTTTATTATAAGCAATATAGCTTATTAGTTAAGAGTTTGGGCTCTGGGTCTATTGCCTATTTAAATCCCAATGATGCCATTCTGGGACTATGGGAAAAATTGCCTACCTTCACTGTCTTTCTTTTTTTTTAATCTGTAAAATGCGGGTAATGATTATATCTACCTTAGAGGGTTACTGTGAACATTAAATGAGATAATGTGTGAGGTTCTTGGAACTATGCCTGATTACAAAGTAACAAGGATTAAGTGTGAGTTATTAGGGTGATTATTTCAGTGAAGTTAAAGAGAATAATTTTTGGCTTACCTGTACACATGGAATAAATGTCTGTGAGTCTTTGGGCTGAAGGAGGGACAGCACAACTCAGGAAGGCAGAGGGTTGCCCAAGAATGAAAAGTCATCAAACATTCTGATGCATCTGAAAAGGGTTGTGAGACTCTCCTTCAGCTGGTGAGGGCTAGTGGATCTATAAGCATTTATAAATGATTTATTGAGCACCTATAATGTGTCAGGCACAGTGCTACATTCTGGGGACATCAAAATGAACAAGACAATACCTGCAGGGAAAGAAATAAGCGCCAGGCAGTAGACTAGTTTGATTTCCCCCTTGGCTTACTGACGACCGAGATTCCTTCCTGGAGGGATGTGTTTCCACCCACATTAGAAAGAGCAGGGCCCCAAGTACCTTAGGACTGTTCAGACATCCCTGGGGGATAGGCTTGTAGGGGAGGTCAGACTCCCCTCTGGTTAGGTGATGGGAGGGAGTGGAGGTGATGGGAGGAGCTGGGCCCCTGGAGAGAGCTGTGTGTGTGTGTGCACATGTGTGCATGTGCACACACGTGTGTTTGTGTATGTATGGAGATCATGACTGGCAGCAAAGTGACTGACTGCAGCTAATGAGTCCAGCTTGAATACTCACAGGGACAGTACCCGGGATAAGTCCTGTGTATCTCACTACCTGAGCCGCAGAGAGAATAGCTGTTCCCAGGCTGACTTCTGTCCTGTTGGAAAGATGTTGAATAGCTCTCTGTTCTGCTTTGAATGGGATTTTTGAGTATTTTGTGGGGCTGACTTCTGATAGGATTATGAAGCTTAACAAATTGTGAATTAAAGAATCTCTCTAGAGTTAAAATAGTCTTTGCAGACTTATTACATTTTTAGAAAGTGTCACTAATTATTTTAAGTTTTCGTAATATTTTAAGCTTTTCTCTTATAAAGGGTAATTCCCAGATTGTCTTGCCCTGGAGAGATTGGAAGATGATGGTCTGCTCAAGCTGAAGGAGGGATGAGAAGGTGCTCTCTTGCCTGGAAAGGTTAGGGAGGAAGAAGGACTTACGTTTGATGGGTGGCTAATTTGTGCCACAGGCTCAGAGAGACCAAGTGACTTAGCCAATACAACATGGCTCATGAGTGAGCATACCAACCCAGGGCCTAGAATCCAGAGCCTACCTATTTCCTGTTGGGCTTGGTGTCTTTAAGCTGGTAACTGTACTAGGATGTTTTTGTTGTTCAGTCATTCAGTTGTGTCTGACTCTTTACAACCCCATGAACGACCAGGCTTGCCTGTCCTTCATGCTCTCCTGGAGTTTGTTCAAACTCATGTCCATTGAGTCAGTGAAGCCATCCAACCATCTCATCCTCTGTTGTCCCCTTCTCCTCCTGCCCTCAATCTTTCCCAGCATCAGGGTCTTTTCCAATGAATCGACAATTTGTGTCAATATTGATGCAGGTGGCCAAAGTATTGGAACTTCAGCTTCAGCATCAGTCCTTCCAATGAATATTCAGGATTGATCTCCTTTAGGATTGACTTGTTTGATCTCCTTGCTGTACAAGAGACTCAAAAGTCATGCTAGGGTGAAACATATGAAATTGCCATTTCTAGACATCAGAATAGTTCAAAATTAACAATTTCATAAATTCTACCTATTACTCAGGAATTGATAGGATGTTTTACAGAGATTTTTACCAAGGTCTGTGGACAGTTCACTCTCTTGTACAATATGGGGTCTCCATTGCTTTCCAGTCTGGGTACACTCAGAACCAGTCAGCTCACCTTCCATACCTCAGCCCTCTCCCCTCCACCAGTTTAAGCACCAACATTTAAGACATGTTCACCCAGCTGCAAGCTGTAAGCATCACCTATAGATCATTATTTTACTTAGAACATCTTATATTTTACCAGGATTCAAATGCAAGCTGCTGTCTTTACTAGAACATCTTTCCTTTGATTGATTGCTAAATAGATAGAGCTTGTGAAAAGACCTCTCTCTCTCTCTCTCTCTCTTTTTTTCCCTGGGATTTCTTGTTCAAACAGAATTTGTTGTATCCACATCAGTAAAGCCGTGCTAATACGGGCTGCTGGCCAGATCGTGAAAACAGCCTCATTACATTGAACTGGATGTCATAATGGTACCCATTAAGGTGGAATTCCCTCTGTGTTTGTACTTTTAAACCCAAGTCCCTTGCCACTTAAACATCTCTCTGAGAATAGCAACATTCTCTGGTAACACAGTCTGAGAATGTGCTGGCTCTCTCCTCCTCCTACTGAAAACCACGATAAAAATAGAATCCTGGGTTCAGAGCATTTTTAGGGGTTTTCAGTTTGCTGCTGCTCCTTGGCCATTCATTCCACTCTCTGCGCTTGTGATGACTGTAATATGTTCTGATGGCTGAAAGTAAGGACCCACAAGATTTACTTCTTTCAACACTCCCGTTAATTGCTATTGGAGTCCAAATATACAGCAGGAAAAGAGCAGCATTTTCTTTTTCCTCCAGAATTAACCGAATGCAACACAGAGTTTTCATTTTAATTTTTAAAAGCCGTTAAGAGCCTAATAGCATCACAGCATTTCTATTAGCTGTTGAAATCTCACTATCATCCTGGCAAAGTGAAGTTATTTGTTGTGCCGGATTTGGGTAATGGACCCCTGCAGGGTTATAGCTTAGGAATGCTGGAAGGATGAAGCCCACAAAGGGGAGGGCAGAGTGGGTGTCAATCTCATTCCTCCAATTAGAGCAGTTAAAGAAATAGCAAAGTGCAGGGTGGCATTTATTGTGCGGGCTAATTGAAAACCAGAGGAAAATATTGAGACGCTACATGGCATTTCACATTATAGTCTCTTTTCTATTTGTGTCTCATCTCCATTGACTCAATAGGACCTTCATTATAAACAAATTTCTGTCATTAGATTCAGCTTAATTTCTGTGGCTGTAATTAAGAGGATGGTAAGAAACATTTGAGAGCATAGTCCTCTCTACTGAAAACTGGGCATGGTTCTTGAAGTTTACCTGGCAAGTTTTTTCCCAATGCCGTCTACATGACAAGCTCTGTGGTGAGATCCTGTCATGACCAAAACAGACAAGGTTCCTACCCTCATGGAACATGATTTAGTGGAAGAAATAGACAGTACTTATAAACAAAGAAGCAAGTTGTGTGATGTCAAAAAATGAAAGGAAAAAAATTAAGCAGTACAAAGAGATGGAAGTGGGCAGGGAGGGCTCTTCTGAGGACTCTTAAATGAAGGGAGGGAGGCAGCCATATGGAGGCCTGCAGGGAGAACATTTCCACAGTGAGAAGCGAGTGCAAAGGCCCAGAGGTAGAAACAATCCTGGTAAGTTGATGAACAGAGGAGGTGTGGCTGGAGCAGAGAAAGAGAGGGGAAGAACAGAAGAAGATAATGCTAGAATAGGCAGAGTCAGATCATGTTGAGTTTTGAAGGCCTTGGGAAGCCAATGGAGAGTTTTGAGCCAAAGGCATGGCATGAAGTAATAGAAGCTTTGAAAGGGTCATCTGGCTGATGTGGAGAGTAAGCTTCAGGGTGGGTAATGGGAAGAGGCAGGGAGACGAGGTAGGAAGTGATTATAATCACCTAGATTAAGGAAAATGATGGCTTAAAATATGAGGTAGTGGTGAAGGGTCAGGTTCAGGATGTTTTCAAGGCAGACTGATGGGGTTTGCAGATGGATTGGACATGAGTTATGAGAAAAATAGGAGTCAAGAATGGCAACCTCAGGAACCTGAGTGAATAATGGGAAGAAATAGATTTGTAGGAAAGGGCAGCAATCAAGAGTTGTATGTGGACATGTTTATTTTGAGATGCCTGTTGTTCATCAGAGTGAAAAATCAGGTAGGCAATTGGATCTGGGTGTCTTGGAGTCTGAGGAGGTCTGAGCTAGAGATGGGGATCATCAACGTATGGAATTTAAAGCCAGCAAAGGGACTGAGATCACTAGGGAGTGGATTTGAATAAAGAAGCAGCCTGAGGACCAAGCCCTGCAGCCTGAGTGGTGTAGAGTCTGCAGGAACAGGAAGTGTCCAAGAGGAGGCTGAAAGCAAGCAAACAGTCAGGGATGTGGATGGGAGTAGTTTGGTGAAATATATGCAGTCAGGGCAGTTCCTGGGGGAAGTGTGAATTTTGTCTTTGGAATGTTCCCTCCCTTTTCAGTGGTTTTCTATTTTCCCTGTGGTGCCCTTTCTTTCCTCTGATTCTGTTAGTTTCTCTCATCCCTGATAACAATTGCCCTAGTTCTCAAAGTGTGGTCCACTGACTGGCAGCATCAGCACCATCCAGGAGCTTGTTAAAAATGCAAATTGTGAGCTCCATCCTAGACCAGCAAATGAGAAACTCTAAGAAGTAGAGCGTAGTAAGCTGTGTTTTAATACATTTTTCATGTGCTTTTGATGCATGCAGAAATTTGAGAATCACTGCTTTAGGGAAAGGAACTGATAAACTGAATCAATGAAAGATAGTAGATGAGGCTTATCCTGTTGTCCTTTTCTGAGCCATCTGTCTACAGCCAAAGAAATAAATGTCTAATGTCAGATTTTGAGCATCAACCACTAGACTATTCTTGAGACATCTTCATGGGAGCCAAGGAAATTCTCCATCCCTTCAAATCATAAAAGCAGGCAGCTACCTACTTGCCTATCCTGTCTACGATGCTGCTGCTCCTGCTAAGTTGCTTCAGTCATGTCCGACTCTGTGTGACCCCATTGATGGCAGCCCACCAGGCTCCTCTGTCTCTGGGATTCTCCAGGCAAGAACACTGGAGTGGGTTGCCATTTCCTTTTCCAATGCATGAAAGTGAAAAGTGAAAGTGAAGTCGCTCAGTCGTGTCTGACTCTTAGCGACCCCATGGACTGCAGCCTACCAGGCTCCTCCATCCATGGATTTTCCAGGCAAGAGTGCTGGAGTGGGGTGCCATTGCATTCTCTGATCTTGTCTTTAGAGTGGGCTCTATTTATAACTATATATTCTATATAGTATTATACAAGTTCACCGACTCCACATATGGCAATAATGAAAAATTTAGCATTTTAACGGGCAATCCAAAATCTCTAGCAGCAGTTCAGAACTTATTTTGTTAAAACACATCTTACTTATCAGGCAATTTAAAATAAAACCTGAATACCAAGGTACATAATAATAATAACAGAACATTTGTTGAGTTGTAAATTCTTATTCATAAAATACATGTCAAATTTATTTTAGCTGTTTAAATAATAGAGTTTAATATATATTTAGTTAAGCATTACAATAGTAAGGACTTAAGGAGATTAGAAATAAATGAATTCAATTAAAGAACACATCTGTGAGATTTGATATGTCATAGGTATGAATGAACTGTTTGCTCAGCAACTGTAAAGAAACCATTAAATGATTAACTATCTAGAATAGGTTTAATCAAGAATAAATGCTATAGGACATATTTTAAAATATTTAAGTTAAACAAATGAAGACTTGTGCGTTTGAAAATACAGCATCACACCATCACACCATCATTTTTCGCTGCATCTTTTTCCAGGGAGTTTGAAACCTGAGGTTCACCTTTTCTGTGATCTGCAGAAATGCCAGGGTCTTGTCTTGTATGGAAAAGGGCAGAGCTTCCAACAGTGTCATGAGGCTTGGCCTTGTGGGGCCTCCTCAAACACTGTGGGGAATTGGGGGACCCTGAGATCCTGAGGATAGGATTTGTTTGTGTGTGTGTGTTAGTCGCTCAGTCATGTCTGACTGTTTGCCACCAGAGGAGTCTGCCAGGCTCCTCTGTCCATGGAATTCTCTAGGCAAGAACACTAGAGTAGGTTTCCATTCTCTTCTCCAGAGGATCTTCCCAACTCAGGGACTGAATCCAGGTCTTCTGCGTTGCAGGCAGATTCTTTACCATCAGCCACCAGGAAAGCCCAGGATTTGTCTACAGCCAAAGAAATAAGTGTCTAATGATAGATTTTGAATATCAACCAGTAGATTTTCTTGAGACATTTTCATGGGAGTCAAGGAAACTTCTCAGTATTGTGGGAAGAGGATTTCTTTGTGATTACAGGTTTCTTTTCTATTCCTGGAGTTTGTATGGAGTTGAAAACAGGAGATGTGCTCTTTCACCCTCTCTGCCAAAGGGTTTTAGGGTTTATGAATCAACTTTCTAAGGGTCAGAAGAACTAGGTGAGCAAGCTATTGTGTGAGAATGGAACCTCAACCAAATGCAAGGGGTTAGGTGAGGGATTCCCCAATTTTTCATGTATCTCAGATATTGGAAGATCTCTAAAGAGAAGATATATTTTAAAAACATCAGTTTCATAAATGACAGCAAATGTGATAGAGATGGACAGAGAGGGTGGGGAGGGGAGACAGATGGAAACAGATGAAAAAGAGGAGTCAGAGTGATATGTATGCATTTTATTTTCTATTTGTGGAAATTTCAAAACATAAGAAAAACTTGATTGGTATTTGTATCATTTTTCTTTCTTCATATTTGGCTTTTTTTTTTCTCTAGAAGTAGACTCAGATTAGGGGTTCTCATGATGGGAGAGGAGACTGACAGTTTTTAATTTATGCCTTTGATAAAAGAGGCAGCACATTTTGCATTTGTTTATTTGATTTTTAAAGATCACCTTAAGACAATAAAATATAGACTAGCCATAAGAGCAATAGGATTTGGAACTTTAGACTAGGAAAATTCACAAACACACCTGAACTTTAGTAGCCAGGTATAGAATGAATTGGAGAAGGCAATGGCACCCCACTCCAGTACTCTTGCCTGGAAAATCCCATGGACAGAGGAGCCTGGTAGGCTGCAGTCCATGGGGTCGCTAAGAGTCAGACACGACTGAGCGACTTCACTTTCACTTTTCGCTTTCATGCATTGGTGAAGGCAATGGCAACCCACTCCAGTGTTCTTGCCTGGAGAATCCCGGGGACGAGGGAGCCTGGTGGGCTGCCATCTATGGGGTCACACAGAGTTGGAAATGACTGAAGTGACTTAGCAGTAGCACAGAATGAATTTCTGAGCATAAAAAATTAACTTCCTCAGAATAAGAAATGTGTCCCCCAAGTAGGGTTTATGCCATTTAAACAATGATAAATATGTCATTTATAACTCACATGAAGCTAAACTGTTTTAAGAAACTCCATGGTGAGCCTTCCTTTTTTTCAATTATAAGTAATATTTTAAGTCATAGTCTCCGAAGAAGGAAATAAAATGCCCCATAGTTCCCTTGAAAGCCTTTAGAGACAGATAATTCTAGAAGGTAAGAAGGGTGGAAAATAGATCAGAAAGTAAGTGAAGTGTACAGGCACTGAGAGAGCAGAAGGACATGTGGACATTTAAAAATTATAAATGGTGCGCACGAGATGTTGAACCTACGGGAAAAGAAGTTCAGCCGTGCTTTCTCTTTTGTAACTTAACATTATTCACAAAGAAGCAGCCCAGGCTTCTTCTATGTAAAGAAAAGAAATTGGGAACCCATTTAACCATTAGATAGGAGTGCCTAAAGTTTGCCTCAATTGGTATTTCTTTTTCAAGAAATATTTTTCTGATTATAAAAGTCACACGTGTTTATTATAGAAAAATTAAGATAATGTGGAGTGTTATAAAGAGAATGTAAAGAACATCATTAATCTATTTTCCAGATCTCTACGGTTAGCATTTTAGGTTTTTGCCACCCACTATATTACATGCTATGCTGTGCTGTGCTTAGTTGCTCAGTCGTGTCCAGCTCTTTATCACACCCATATACATGCCTATACAGTACATTTTTTAAAAGGTAACTTTTCACTTTATCTATAGTATTTCTACATTAACTAAAAAAAAATGACTGCATAATATTTTATCACAATGTTATGCCATAATTAATGCTTCTATTGTTGGTTCTTATTTGCTTATTTACAATTAAATATAAGAATTATGCTGATAAGCACCCTTTTATATAGCCTTTCGATACCCATCTCTGATTATTTTCATAAGATATAGAAGTGGAATTACTGGATTTAAGGTTTGGACACACCTAAGGCTGTTGATAAAAACTGCTAGTTTATTCTCTTACTGGTAGTATGTATATATGCCCATTTCACCTTGTCTTCATTGAGATTTATTGTCATTTAAAAAATCTTTTTCTAAAAAATGACATCTGATAGCTGATGAATTCACACAGGTTATTGCTAGTGAGGCTGAACCTTTAGAGAGTTATTTCTCAGCAATTTGTGCATTGTTTACAACCTTTTTATGTTTTTCTATTACATAGATATTTCTTACTGATTTTTAGAAGTATATCTCTGGGGATTTAAAGCACTATTACTACTCACCCCTTCAATATAACTCTAATGGTTCTACAGACATAGCTGAGGATGAAATTAATTTAGTATTCTAGTTTCCCTAATATCACATATGTCATGCTTGCATTACAACTTGATTTTTTAAGTGCAGTTAATATACATACCACTAAAATGGTAGCCTATGATTTGTTTCTTTGATTAAGATCACACAGAATTTCAGAATGATTACTATTAATTATAACCTGGGAATTTAAAAATGCCTCACATAAACTTGCTTACCTAGCAGATATTTCTTTCCCATATATGTAGAAAGTTTTGCCAATTTTTCAATTTTGGGTCATTTGGATTGGAGAAGAATGACAGTTTATTGCAGTGAGAATTGTTTTGTCAACCATTTGCAAGTGAGTGTTTTTCTCTGTAAGGTATATTGCAAGACAGTAAACAAAGACCATTAGAAGAGAAAAAATTTAGGAGGTTGTCGTTAGATGGGTTTCCCAGGTGGCACAAGTGCTAAAGGACCTGCCTGTCACTGCAGAAAACTTAAAAGAGACGTGGGTTAGATACCTGGGTCAGGAAGATCCCCTGGAGGAGGGCATGACAGTGTACTCCAGTATTCTTGCCTGGAGAATCCTGGACAGAGGAGCCTGGTGGGCTACAGTCCATGGGGTCGCAAAGAATCCAACACGATTGAAGTGACTTAGTCTACAGGTACCCACACACTTCATTAGCTATTCCATTCATGTGAGAGAGAATAAGTGCTGAATGAGTGGTAGGGGCAGTGACTGGTATAGGAGCTCAAGAGAGAGAGCAGGGAGAGATCACTGTGGCCACTGAGGGGAAGGGAATAGTTAGGCGCAGCATGTGCAGTCTTTACTTAGCTATATTTCAGTTTGTGTCGTGGGTTTGCACAAATGCATTATGCTATCCCTGTTGTGAAGATGGTTGGTTTTGCCACATCTTACATTACAGTTTTTGACTTACTTTTTAGCTGTTGCTGTTTGCCTGCTGTTTATACCCCTGCTTTTCCTTCTTGAAATCACAACATGATGGTAAACCTCATTCACTATTATGTAACATTTACTGTCACATACGGGAAGGATAACCATCCTTTACCCTTGTGGGGCTGTCCACTCCATAGCATGTTGGATGAAACCTACAAAATGGAGGAGAAAGAGGTTTCTAGGCAGAGGCAATGTTTATATAAAACCCAAGACTTTTGGGGAACTATTAAAATCACCAAATCAAATGGAGAAAACCACAAGGAGCAAACACAAATCCACTTATTAGTATGAGACTATTACATTTCCAAGGGTGCCTTCGCCTAATTTCCCAGCAGATTGTCTTCATTCATGAACCCCTCACAGTATGGAATCCTCCTTATCAGCTATCTCTGCTGGGCTCCATGGGAGCCTGAAAATGAAACAGAAAGTAGGTCTCTCTGCTGTGGAGGTTTACCCAGTGGCCAGGCTGCAACTCTGCCAGAATATTAAGAAGGTCATGCACTTCGTGTAACAGTGACTCTAGAATCCAATTAAAAAGTTTAGTATAAGGCACAGTCATTCCTACTTAATCCGATCACGGTTTAATGCAATCCTCTGCTTATTTCAGTCAGCGCCTTTGGAGCCAAATCAATTGTATGTCTTTGTTTCCACGTTTTCCTCAGTAATTTGATCACCTTCAGCTGTTTTAAAAAAATGTAGCTCAATTGGGAAATCTGGCAACATCTTTTAAGAATCGCCACATAACATAAAGTCAACAAACTCCAGAATGGCCAGCTCCAAAACTGACAGGACAGAAGCAAAAATTCAGTAATCTAAAATAAAAGCAGTATAGGGTAAGGTAGAGATGAAGAGGGAAATTCTTTCAAAGAATCTTGACTCAACATGAACTGATCAAATACTGTTGATTACTTCTCTGTGCACTCATTCCAACTCGCTTCAAGGGTCATACATGTGTTGGTGCTGCTGTCGGCATAGAGAATGCCAGGCTCCCAGTCAAAATGATAGATGTGATGTTGACGCATCTCTCTGAAGCTGACAGTACCTTTCAGCAGTGAAGACATCTTTTATTTGCTTTGCAAGAGGGCATCATTCTGAGCTTCCCATATCGCAAGTTGGCATTTACCTTGTGAGTGGTCATGGGATATTACTTAAGGAGAGGCTAAGGAGACCAATGGTGCAAAAATAGCCCCTTTTTATTCAGTTGGAATTTGAGTAATTCTAAATATGTATATGACTATTATAAAGTTTGGAGTAGACTCAGATGGTTAATTCTGCAAATTGAATGATTTCTGGCTGTCCATAGTGGAATAAGAGGATTACTTTGGTCTATGCAAATATGGATGAGATTGACAAACTGCAAGTCCTAGTGATTGCAAATTACCTGTTTCACATTGCTTTCAGGGTCTGGGTACCTGAGGATGTCTGCAGAGCTGGTACAAGTCATTAAAAGGAGAAAAATAAAAAGTAATTTGGTATCAACAGCCATTTTGAAAAATATGTCAAATGGCATATGCTACAGTTCCTCTTTTGCTAAGCTTTTGATAAGTATCTGGGAGAGCTGCCCTTAAGAGGGTTACCTGTGGGGTTCTGAATATGACCCATGTGGCGCTTCTCAAGAAAACTTGACCAGGGCTGATTTCTTCCTTTATTAAAGTCAGCTAAGTCAAGCTCCATACTCATTTCAGGGTCTAAGATCTGTGCACCCACATGTGTTATTTTGTCCTACTGCCCAGGGAAACACTGACCGACTTTCCTAGGTGTACACCTACCTTTAAGGATATGTGTGTGATACCAGAATACATCTCTCTAGGGGAGGAGGGGGTGGGGGAGCCAGACTCTTCTTTGGGTCTGAGTTTGGAGGAAGGAAATGGAACTCGTAATGTGATTCCCATCAGTATCTAGACCTTTAATCTACACAAATGAAATACTCAGTTTAATAGAATTCTAACAGTAAAACAAATGCTTTGTTCTCAGTGAATCCACCGTTCAGAGCGGCTCTTGGCAGCACATCAACCGTACTTGAAAAGTCTTTAAGTGGGTATTTTTTTATTGTGCTTTTCATCCTGACACATCTTTTGAGCTGCTAAGAGTCCCGAACAGAGAAACACTCTTCTCAGAAGGCCGCGTCTGTGTTGTGCTATGGTCTTCATTTGGTGACTTAGCAATAAAAAACTTAATTAACTTAATAAATATTTTGGGCACACTACAATAGAGTTTAGAGGCTAAAAAGGAACAGAGCAAATCAAAATGAGTTTCGGATAGAAAGGAAAGGAATATGTCACAGGGAGGTGTTTGGAATGAAACGTATTACAATTGCTGTCAAGGTGGACCTGTTGCTCCGGGGAAAGCGGGAGCCAAAAAGTGCCCTGGGGGTGGAAATCATACTACTTACTGAGCATGTATTATCCTCTAGCACTGTCCAATAAGCTATGCACAGTGTTTCATCTGAACCTCAGCACATCCCTATGAGGTGTAAAGAGGAAATTGAAGTCTAGACAGGTTATCACACAGTAAGAGGCTCACACTGTGATCTACTTGACTTCATGATCTTCTGCTCAGTTTTGATGAATCCTTTTTTGTATTTTTTGGTGCACCAAAACATTAATATTTTTATTGGTGTATCCAAAGTATAACTCTTCGGAGACTTCCCTGATTATTCAGTTGTTAAGATTCTGGACTGCCACTGCAGGGGGCATGAGTCCAATCCCTGGTTAGGGAAGTTCCACATGCCACAATGTGGCAAAAAAAGAAAAAAAAAAATCAAAGTATGACTTTTTATATCTATTAGCTTTTTCATATGAATATGTAGAATTTACAATCATTTATTGGCTTTCAAACTTTATTTAAGCCTATTTAATCTGGAGTATTTCCTTGGTTGGAAACTATGCAAAAATTTTGGACTTTTTCAATGGTTAAGATGCATACTCTGGGGTCTGATAGTGTGTAAGAGAAAAATGAATCCTGTTTACTTTCTGCTTGTAGCCTCTGCTTGTACATCTCTGTGCTGAAATGTTGCATTAAGAATGAACTGACAAAAATTAGTTAGCTGATTTTCAGAGGTATGTGTTTCTTGCTGTCAGTTCTAGGGGCTGAGTGGATACTCCACTGTCCAGTGGATGGAAGTACATTTTGACACAGAATATGGTCAAGGATGGGAGCCCTGCCTCCTGTCAGCGCCTAGCTTGCTCACTGTCACATGCACGTGACCTCAGGGTCAGGTGTGTCTGGGGACTCACAGTCCACAGGGGTCTTTTCCACAGAGAAAGGCTGTTGGGTTCTAGGTTATTAGCAGTCACTGAAGAAAGCAATCTTTTTTTAGTTGCATCCTTATCTTCTTCCTCTTCCATCTAGGTGAGCTACTGTGCCAGTTGCCATTGGAACAGACAAAATAGCTCTTGACAGTAGTCTTCCAGGAACTCAGAATCCACTGGGCAAGATAAGATATAATCCCTTGAAAAATAAGATTTGAGGAGGAAAGAGGTAACCTTCTGGTTCCCTCCTCACTTCCCTCGGGAACTGGCCCCAGTGCCTTGGTCATGAAGGTAGTAACTTAGTCTTTCTGTTCATTGCTGTCCCCCAATGGCCACTACAGAGATGCTCAGTAAACACACACTGAAGGAACGGATGGGTTTAGTAGCCGGGAAGGGCTTTCTAGAGGTGAGTATGACTTAAGGTAGTTCTTTATAAGAGGGATTTTAAGAAACAGAAAGTCAAGAAAGGATAAGATCAGTCTGAGGAGAACTATTCTGGATGAAGCAAGGGACTAATGAAGGAAAATTCTGAGATATTGTCAGAAAAATAGATGGGTGCCACATTTTGGCAGGTAATGAGTTTCTGACCAGGGAGTGCTCAGAGTCTGTGCCGTGTGTGGTTCTTGGGAGTTAAGTAGAGCATATAACAGACCAGTGAGGTAATCAGACCCCCCAAAACCCAAAAGACAAACTGCATGCCTACCTTCTAAATTTTTGTTACATAAGGAGAATTTTTTTGTCTTTTTAAAAAAGTTTATTTTTTAATTGAAGGATAATTGCTTTACAGAATTGTGTTGGTTTCTGAGTAGATGAGCTATTTGATATGAAACCATTGTAATCTGATGACATCTATCACTACCCTCCAGTTAGTAGTAGTGATATTATTGGCCCTGTTTTAGCCGGTTTCTATTTCTGGTCACTTGAGGAGGAACTCCTTGCCTGAATTATACTTTTGCCTTTGCCTGATCTCTCTGTAGCAGGACAGATAGGGAGAAGGACAAGAATAGGCACTGAACGGTAGAGATCTGCCAACCACTCTTACGTGTATAATTTTATCAAATACTACACTTAACATAGCTATCTTAATCTGAAGAGCGTGGAAAATGCATGCAGAATGTTTAAAAAGGCAAACCCATTAAAGAAAGGAAAAATAATATAAAAAAAAAAAATAAAGAGACAGTGGAGTCTGTTGTACAGAATTCATGCCATGAGGATTTGTATACTCGCTAGAGGTGGTGACACATCAAACTTGGGCTCAGGGCTTTTTGACTTCATTGCAAAGAAGGAAACATGACGCATGATATGATTCACAGTGCTTGTGAGATAAAAAGAAATCAATTACTCAGAAGCAGCCGGGCTAGTTCTGGCACCTGAGAGAAAGTTCTCCCATGAGTCCTCATAAGGAAGACTCTGAAACATTTTATTTTGGCTGCCAGTGGGAAGGATTGATATCCTCTTATGAAACCCGAGGAGTCAGCCAAGACTTCCTGCTGCCTGGGAGCAGGCTGAGGTGGTTGGTAGCTGTGGGCAGGACCAAGCTGTCATCTTTAGTCCCTGAACACCTCAGCAGTACCTTCTCAGTGAACTCTCTTGAGATACATTTTTCCCCTGTCACATCACAGCCTGCAGTCATTATGTTTATTTCTTTATTGTTTCTTCTCCTCAAGAGATGGTAATCTGCACAGGGGTAGGGGGCTCTACATGCCTTATTTATCCTTTCATCTCCATATAGCACAAAGTCTGATATGTTTTAGGAGCCTAATAAATACTTACTGAGTAAAGGAGTAGAAAGAACTGATGGGAAAGTATATCCTCAGGTAACTGAGTTAGTTAGCCTGTTGAAAAAGGATTTTTAACTAGTTAACCTGGATACCCTAGTTTGCTAGCCATATGGGTATTTGGAATATTTACCCAGGATGACTGATCAAGGAACAGCTGATAAAAGACATTCTTTTTGTCAATGATCAGACAGCATCAGTTGGTCAGTTTTCTGCTGAGCTCATCCCACAAATAGAAAACCTTTATAATCCATAACTCACCAGCAGGGACACAAAAGCTCAGAGAACTGGAATTCTAGATTTATTTTCTACTATATAAAAATAATGAGCAATGTATATTTTAATCAAGGCATCTTCATGAGCATATCATATAATTTGGCAGCTACATTCACAGACATTTGTTAAATGTTAGGTACTTCCAAAATAATCAAGGTGTTTGTGGAAACCAGTTATATGGCTAACTTTCACTTGATTCCTCTCCAAATATGAATGACTGTCATTTCCAGTAAGAGAATATGTGTATCCGTCTCCTGTGGTGGCCTATTAAGGGCTGTGTCTTCCCACCCTGCAGGGACACGGAATACAAAGGGCTGCAGCTCTCCCTGGATCAGATCGCAGCTTCCAAACCAGCCTTCTCCTATGCAGGCAGCTCCACTCCTGCCCTGACTGACAGCAGGAAGGGGGCCAAGTCCAGGCTCTCCAGCTCAAAGTCCAAATCCAGGACTTCCCCATACCCTCAGGTAGGTGCAATGCCACTTGGCAGTTTTCTTTTTCTGTGACTTGGTTTGGTCTTGCAGTGGAGGAAGTATTGAAGCTGTTTGGAATTAATTAACTGGCTTTAATACATTTAAAACTTCTATAAATCTGGAAAGCTTTCTAAAAATATCTTCTTCCTTTAAAATAACTGTGCTAGTAAAAATTCGAAGTGATCTTGTGGTTTACTGCTTTTATATGAAGGTTGTGAGAGGCTTCATTGCAGTCAAAACCATAACTGTATTTTCAAGGAGAACGGTCCTGAGTTTTTTCCTCAACAACGATTAATCAGAAAGATGGGGCAAGCATAGAAAAATATGGAAAACAAGAGCTTGATGTAGAAAAATGGAATCTTAGGACAGGAATTGAAGTCAAAGGATAAATTAAGAGGTGGAGGCAAAAGATCAAGGGTACATTTCACCATGAGATTTGAGCACAGATGGACTGTTTATGGGGAGGAATGAAACAAAGAGGGTCTTCCAGATGGCAGGAATGGTAGAAAAAGCAGCCCTCTTCTCATCTTTGCAAGGTGGTGAGCTGATGAGACCCAGAGGAGGTATTCCAGAAACACCGCAAGGTACAAAGACAAGTCCTGATGCTCGGAAGGAAGAAAAGAATGTTTTTCCTTATCAGCCTCTGTGATATAGAAACTTGTCTATGTCAAATGTAAGCACAACTCTCTCCTGGCCTGAAGGAAGTAGGACAGAACTGAGGATTTTTCACTCCTGGTACCCTGTGACCATCCTTTTCTTTAAGGGCACCATGTCCCAATTCCTGCAGTTCATTAGGGTAATTCAGGAGATGATTCCTGGGCTGGTAGAAAACCAACTGGGATTCAGGGATTTTTCATCAAGGTGGTCTTTATCATTTGTGTTTTTAGTTTTTTAAAGTAAAAATGGCAATCTAGCGAGTCCAGAAACTATTATTTCCTTACTTATCAGAGCATTTTTAATTCTGATAACGTCAACAAGTATGTACTGTTTGAGGAAGTGTCATTCGTTGAGCTCATGGGTCACTAAGAAGCTACTATGTGCTAGATTATTTTAGCTTGGTATGCGAAGATGAGATCTGTGTCCCAAGGGACTGCTGTCACGTGGTTCCAAATCTCCCACCAAGACCAGATTTCTTTACCCTGACAAAGTGTAAAGAGGAGTAGATGTGTGATGCCTGGACATTTTTCAGTGTAAGCATTCTGTTATGAAGACTGAGCACTTTATGTATAAAGTGCATTTTAGTCCAAGTTACTGTAGTGATGGAGCTGCTTCTTTTTATTGAGTATCTGAGAAGCTTTATTACTATCTCATACCTTGGGAAAAGAGTTTTACTGTCTCTTTTTATTGGGAGAATGAATTACTCCTTTGGGTAATTTTATCCTTATATGGATAGGAGTGCTGGACACAAATGAAAGAAAAATTTAAATTAGGAAATACTAAGTTAAGAAGGAATTTGTCCATTGTTACAGAGAAATAAAGCTACACAACCCAAATATCCCCACTGCGCTTCCAAAACCTCACCATCTACATTTTCTTTCGCCTCAGCTCCTAAGTCTAAAATTTCTTTAGTTTACAGTAATGTTGGACTACGACTTCCCATGTGGCAAGGAAATCCACCTGCCAATGCAGGAGATATAGGAGATATAGGTTTGATACCTGGGTCTGAAAGATCCCCTAGAGGAGGGAATGGCAATCCACTCCAGTATTCTTGCCTGGAGAATCCCATAGACAGAGAAGCCTGGAGGGCTACTGTCCATAGGGTGGCAAAGAGTCAGACATGACTGAAGCGACTTAGCACACAATGTTAGACTATCTACACATTAAAGAAAAAAAAGTTTTAACTGCCATTAGACTGGTCCTTGGGTTCGTGTGAGGAGGAGTTAATTTGAAATTGTACATGTTTCATAGTTTGGTTTTTTTTAGAAGCAATACGGAAGAGTGGAAAGTAGCAAATCACCCACTATTTCCTCTTTTTCCCTCTCCAAAATGGTGGTTTCTTCTAGAAATGTACTATGATGCCTAAAAATCATTCACGTGCACACACCTATGTTCACATAGAGTTTCTCTTGACTTTTTAAAATGTTCATTCTTGTGTTAATTCTTAGATAAATGCAGTCCTTAGAATTTTGGCCCTGTGTCTCATTTGAAATCTCAGTCATGAATTAAGTTTACTTAACATTTATGCGCCTAGTAAAGGTTATTCTTTAATTGCGTTTGCTTTAGATAATGATGGTGCTAGGTCAATCACTGACTGAGTTCCTAGTACATGGACTACTGATATGTAGAGATCGGAAATGGAACACAGTCTTTGCTTTCAAGGAGCCATGCATGTAGACAGAGGCTTTGCAGTGAATTGTCCTAGGACAGTTGTCCTCGGGTAAACAGCGGGTCCTCTGGGGTGACACAGTGGAAAAGCATGACATCCAGGGCAAACTCATCCATTTCTGCTGAAAGGAAACAGCTCAGTACTACCATCTGGACTCCTACATCCTCAGAAATTTTAAAGAAAAGAAAATAATGTCGCTTCTCAAAAGTCTTATTTGGTCCAAATCACTCTTATATTATTGAAGAATACTTATTTTTCAACTTTCTTGCATTATTGCTATTATGTGTTGGTTCAGTCAGTGCTAGCTGGGGGCCTACATTAGAGAGATGCTATACTGGCCATTGTGATGAATGGGGATAGCGCTTGAGTAGAAGGTGCCAGACTATAAAAAAGTAGTATAAGAAATGCCCTTAAGTGTTCCAATACAGTTGGAATGATAAGTTATGAACTAGAATGAAGAGCATATAGAGGATGATGTATACAAAAGGCTTCAAGAGAGATGTCAGTCAATATGCCTGGGGAGGGTTGTTGACCTAGCTCTGGGGGTAAAATTCAGGTATATGCACATAAGGGAAAGAAGAGGACCCTTCAGAAAGACCAAGATTCTGAACAGATGTAGGAACACCCTGAGTGTGACTGGGGGTGAAGTGGGGGAGAGTGGGTCCCTGTGGTTAAGGACAAGGGGTTATATGTTTGGAAACATTCATTGATTGGTGCCAAATATCTGCGAGGTCAAGGCATTTGGATTTTGTTGTATGGAAAACCAGTAAAGGTTTTGAACTGGAAATGAAGCATTAAGGTGGCTGAAGCAAGGCAGACTACTCGGGAGGCTCATTTTAACAGTCCTGGGTGAGTCTAGAGGGGTCTGAGCTAAAGTTCTCAACTGAAGTGAAAAGGGCTGTAGAGGAAGGAAGGATAAAATTATTTTTATCCTTGACTGCTTGTACCTCTTCTCATTATAGATATATTTTGATCATTATAGATATATTTTTGAAATTATATATATTTGGTTGCTCTGGGTCTTTGTTGTGGAGCATGGGCTCTCTAGTTGTGGTGCGAGGACTTAGTTACCCCATGGCATGGGGGATCTTAGTTCCTGGACTAGGGATTGAACCCTTGTCCCCTACACTAGAAGGCAGATTTTTAACTACTGAACCACCAGGGAAGTCTGTGAAATTGTATTTTAAAGCTTACATTTTGTATTTAGTGACATGTATTGAATTTTCCTTTATATATTAATAGATGCACAATAAATATATTTTTATTTACAAAATGATGAAGATTTTCATAGTATTTAATTTTAAATGCTTCTTCCTCCTCTCAAAAATACAATCTTTTACTTTTTGTTATTTCCATGTTTACATATTTTTAGTATGCAAATTCTTATCAGATTTTTCAAGAGGCTGTTTCCAGAACAAACAAACAAACAAAATTGAGCTCATAAGGTAACATCTTGTGCTTTTTATTAGTTATGAAAATGATGTAATGATGCTATCAATATTATTTATTAAGCTCTTAGCTCTATTATGTATTAGGCATATCTGGAAATTTCTAACAGACATTTGATGAATAGCAAACAGCACCACTGCTTTTCGGAATTATTTAGGTACTCTTATTTGAAGATGCGAGACATGCACAAATTGTAATTCACTGTCACTACTCAGTTTGCAGTAGTAGATGAACTTTCAGGTCCCCACTTGGTATGAGATGCCCTTGGGAAGGATTTTAGACTTGATTATATTATAGTCACTTAATGAATGACTCCATCACCTTTGTACTTCTATGTATTGCTCGGGACAAGAGAGGTCAAAATTGTTTTGAATGGTTTTGAAAGATTTGTTTTAAGAAATATTATAGATAACTCCCGAAGATTCTGCAGGTAGCTACTGTGCTGCTGTAGAGCTATCGTAACAATATGAATGTTATATTTTATTGGTACTGTATTTATATTCATGAATATAGCAACTTATTTTTTTCACAGTTCTGTTGAATTAAAAATACTGAGTTTATGGAATTTATTTTTCAGACCTTACCTCTAGCAACTGCTAGAGTCTCTTCCATCTATTTTGAAGGAACTAGTCATGGCTACTCTAATACAGTTGGGAGTTATCTTGACATAGTGTAGCCACATCAATCATGAATAAATTGCCCCCTGATTCTAGTTTTCTTTGAAACTTTTCCTCTTGGCATGTTTATAGTTGTTACATTTATTAGAGACAATGTGTGCCCTCCTGTTTTATTGCCTCATTCTGCCCTCCTCTTGCTTTCTCCCTAGTCAGTAATAAGCAATACACTATATAATTCTATAATAACAGTGCATAAAACTATGTATGCTTCTGAAATCTGAAAGTATTTAATCTCTTGTTACAGATACACTGTAACACCTGCAGGTTTAACTCCACATCTGTTACCTTAAATAATCCCACAGAACCCTCTTAATTTTCACTGCCAGCAATCTGGCTTCCTTTCGGTGAAGGTAGAAGCTCTCTTCCTACAGAGGTTCTTTCTGGCCTCAAAAAAATACACCAGTGACTCCTATGCTGGCTTTTGAAGCTACAGAGAAAAGAAGGACCAAGAATTCCCCTTACACATAGTATCAATACTTTTATCAATACTAGGATAGATAGCCCTTCATTTCATGTTTTATATGTTACATAAAAACATGTAATCCTTGACCATTAACTACAAAAACTGTAATGCATCTTGCCGAAAAAAAAAAAAAAGAGGTTATCTTCTCTGAAATTCTTATATGTACAGGCTTTTTATGCTTTCTGGTTGTATCTGAACTTCAGATATCACCTCGTCTATAGAAATATCAGGAGATTATTATTAGAAGATGAAAGGAAGAAAATTTGGAGGCAGTAAATGGGGACTTTAAGATCCTTGAGGACAGGAGATTTTGCCCTTGATAACCAGATTGCTTTGGGTACCCAAAAGCCTTTAGAGCGTATTGAGTGAATAGGTCAATGAATTGATAGATGAGTGAAGTTGATAAGATAGGTGGATAAAGAAAAAGAGGAGGGCTGAGATGACCTCAGTATATAGCCCTTTCCCCAGAAGGCTTACAGATTCAGTGGGGGAGATAAAAATGTAAACAAAAAATTTAAACACAGTGTAGCATGTATGTGATAAAGGCATCGTTGGCAGTGGTGAAGCTCTGGTGGTGTCTTGGAGGGGCTCCCTTGCCCTTCCAGCAGTGAACTGGAGGTGGGAGTTGGAGGCTGACAATAGCCTCTAGGCCTAGAGACCTTCATACCTTGGGATGTTTCCAGCAGGTTCAAATTTATTTCTGTTTTGGGACTTCTGTGGTGGTCTAGGAGCTAAGACTCAGTCCTCCCAATGAAAACGGTACAGGTTTGATCCCAGGTCAGGGAACTATATCCTGCATGCCCCAGCTAAGACCCAGCACAGCCAAATAAATAAATAAATACTAAAAAAAAAAAAAAAAATTATTCCTGTTTGTAAGGTTTGCAGTGGGGCTGCAGGTTGACAGTCAATAAGGCCCTAACCTCTTGGGCGCCCTGTCAAAGGCCAGACTCACTCTCCACCTCCAGTTGTGCTTTCACCCCTTGCCCATTTATCCTTCTTCTCCCACTGCCTGTGTCCCAGGAGCTCTGTCACGCTAGAGGACTGGAGCTCATCTTAATTTTCTGTCCACTTTGGAAATTTTTCATTTTCAGTCTTTCCTGCTTCTCAGATTGACCTTAAAGGACCACTGATCATGTCAGTGTTTGGAGAATTGCCACAGTCCTAGTTGTTACTCAAGGTCACCTATAATTGAGTCCTAAATTACCTGAACCCTGCGATCCAGCCAGACTTCTCTGCTCCCTCTTTGCTGAATGCCTTGTCCTTTCCTGCCTCCATGCTTGTGCTTATGCATTTATTTCTGCCTTCATTGCCTCTATTTTTCAAAATTCTGCCTATCATCTAAGGACTGAATGCTACCTCTTTCATGAAATATAACTTTCTCCTTTGTGCCTCTATTTAGAATAATCTGTCTTCTACTGCCTTCTGGATATGTCAGAGCTTCTCTTTTGGACTATAATATCTTTGAAAGTATTAACCAGCTATTTCATGCCTGCCCCCCACCTTGACCCAGCATCTGTGTGTCCTCCACATAGTCACTCACTGAATGTTAATGAAATGAATGAATGGATAAGTAAAGACTTTAAGAAGAAGGTGGATACTTTGTTGGTTGCCTATAGAGACATTAAAAACCCCAAGGAGGGAAAATATTCTGCTACTATGGAATGTATAACCTATGTAAAGAAGCAAAAGATACACATGCGGAAAAAACCTAAGGATGCTTTCAAAATACAAAATCTTGCAGTACAAATCAAACACCTACCTGCTGAGGAGGAATTAAATGTGGTAGAATCTAGAAGCTCTTTCAAGAGCAAAACTTTGAGCAAGTGTTCTCTGGCTCACATTCTAGGGCAGAGAACCGTCTACATCCTGTCCTGGAGTGGGCTTTCTAGTCCCCATGTCTCCACTGTCACCTCCAGTGCAACGACAGAGAGAAGTGACAACTGATATTTACCCTGTGTGTGTATGTGTGTGTTTTGATCACAAAATAATTGCCCTGAGGTATCTATACAGTAAGTCCGCTACAAACAAACCTTCAAGTTGTGAACTTTCTAATAGTGAGAACGTGTGTTCACATGTCCGATCATGTGAGTTAGTTCATGCACATTGTCACGTGTGTGCATCCTGTAGAGGTGGTTGTGCTTTTGTGTACTTTACTGTACAGTTCTGTACAGAGTACAGTAGTACAGTATCTTTATTTCAGGCCCAGGATGTCCAGAAGCAAGCATAAAAGCAGCAGTGACGTAGCTGGTACTTTTCAAGGTGCTGTACCGAAAGAGTAAAAATGTTTTCTTTCTTTATTGTTTGTTTCTTTTTATTATTTGTGTGAAGAGTATTATGAACATATTACAGTACAGTACTATATGGCTGATTGTGTTAGCTGGGTACTTGGGCTAACTTTGTTGGACCTACAAATGAATTGGACTTATAACTGTACTCTCGGAACAGAACTTGTTCGTGTGTAGGGGACTTACTGTAGAAACACTGCTGTTTGGCTCTGCCTTCCATCTCAGAAACCTGTCTTTGTTCATAGGCTCAGCCCTAGTTCCAGGGTCCAATTCCCATGATCAGTAGATACTTTTTGGATAACTCTCTTATTCTTTTAATAATCCAAGTGCATTTATGGTACTGTATCTTTATAGTTGTCTTCCATAAGAAAGGGAAAAGTCTCTTAAAATTTTGGTTTCTTTGTTTGTTTGGTTTGGTTTTTGACCTCTGGACACAAAAGGCCTTGTGCAGGTCATGTTCCTTCATGATCTTTCTTGACCCTTAGTTCCTCCTCTATCCCATGCCCACTATCTTTGTCCAGTTCTGGGCTCTTCAGAACATATCACATTTCGACTACTTCATCAGCCTCCTGTTGTTCTTTTGGTCTCTGATCATTTCTGCCAGAGTAAGCTTCCTGAAATACCCTTTTCGTTGTGTACCCACTGCTCACCCCCTTTCCCCCAAGCTCTACTTAAAAACCTAAAGAGGCTCTATGTTGGTTATAGTATGAAGTCCAATCCCACAACCTGGTCCTGGCTACATCTTTGCATCTGTCAGCCACCTCTAGCCCCACCATATCAGTTCTCCACTCTAGCTGTGTACTCGCCTAAGGACACCTTTCCTGTTGAGCTTCTTAAATCCTACCCAGCCGCCCAAAGCACAGCTGCAGCCCACCTCTCACCCCCGCAGATCCCTGGCTGTAAGGCATAATTCATGTTAAACACATCTCTCTTTCATAACATAGGATGGTTTGGATCTAGGGGAGAGTTAGTGTCAAAAAAGAAGTTGGGCAGTGGGCAAAGCAGCTGTGCTAAATCAAATGGAAAGCTTCTGGCTTAATGGAAATGATGGCTGGAATTTGTGATTCTGCCCCACAGCTGAACAGAGGCAAAGCAGGGGGATGGCTGAATCCACCATCAAAATATGCCCAGGGAAAGGATCTGACCCAGTCATAATGGGAAATTTGTAGAGTTAAGTTGGATTTGAATATCTTTGCTAAGAAATTTAGATTTCCTTAACTCATCCATCCTTCACAGATTTTTAGGAAACCCCTTTAAGCACATTATGGCACATTGAATTGCAGTGTTTTCCTGGAAGGTCAAGTTCTGGATGTATATTATTTAACAGTTTGTGCTCTTTTAGTTTTCCTTATTATTTTCCTTATTGTACTTGACTTAGAAGATGAGAAAGTAGATCCATCCTTCCATTTACAGATACCAGTTTGAAATTGATCACTTCGGTAGAGGGCCTTTGAGCTTTAGTTTCTTTTTACAGAGTTACAAGTCTGATAGGCCTCCTCTTTCAGCATGCAGAAGGCCAGTGATATGCCTGCCAATAATCTGTTGGCCCAAGTCTAGGACAGTGCCAAGAGCAGCTTGGGCAGCCGTTCTTTGTCGAGACTCAGAATAAACCGATGGAAGGCCAGACAAAGCTGCAATAAGGGGCTGGAGCAGGTGGCACCACCTGCACCCATCTAACTCAAGCCCATCTAATCTGCCACTTATATGTGAAACACCAGAGAGTGAGTCACAGTATCAGTGAAAAGACGGAAGTAGTTCTGGCTCATGCTCAAAGCCCATCAGGGAAGAAGATTACCATTAAAACTAGTGCTACTGGTCCTGGAAACCCAGGATTTATCCAGTGGGCTAGAGCCACTTCTGTATTATCAATGTGAAGTTGAGATCTCCTTAATCATTTACAGCTGTGTGTGCCAGGACATTAAAGGGCCTAATTAAATGTTTATTACCTGTTTAAAATCTTCAGTGCAGTGAAGATACCTGCCAGCCTTTGGGACTTTACCTTTGGATTTATAGACGGATGTGGACTGTGGATTTCATGGTTGGGAACAGCTCTCTCCATATGGAACCGTCTAGGGGATTCCTTACAGAATTATGCTGGAGAAAACCCGGCCTCTGGTTCCGAGTGCTGGTTCCAGCTGCACGTCACCCTGACAGCTAATGAGATGTCGACTGTACTTATTTTTCTGTGAGAAAAATGACCGAACCAGATCCCAGCGACATTTTTGTAACTGTGGGGGGTGGATTAAGAGAAGGCCTATGACATTTCAAACCACATTTGAGGTACATAAAAAAACATCCCATGTTTCTACTTCATGAAATTTATCAGGAACTTACAGGTATGAAAGATTTCTCACCAAAATATTCTTTGAACTAAAAATAACTAAAATGTGGGTTAAAGCTAAATATGTCACAAAAAACAACAGATTATATACTAGGAGTGAAGCAGATCATAAAAATAATGAGTGAAAAATCTTGTGAACCCATTCTTTAAAACTGTCATCTTCATCTGATTAAAGATGACGATTTATACCATTTTCTAAAATGAAGAGAGAAATGGCCTAAGTATTTAAAATGTTTAATCATTAAATTTTTAATCAGTATTTGCTTTCTAATTATTTATAGTTTAAGCAGAAATATTTATTGTGTAGTTCCTCTAGTGGAGTCATCCTTGACTCTGGAATGTGACTCAAGATTGACATTTTTTTCTTTTAAAATGCATTCTCTAATTTTCCTTGAAGGTTTCCTTAAGCTTAACTCTTTTGAAGTTGTATATAATTAAACAGAATTTCATCTAAAATTTCATGAGGATGCTTTTCCAATGCTAAACATGTGTGAGACTTATGTAGAAATCATGGTATATTTAGCCTTTTTAAATGTATGTTCCTGAATTATGTTCCTGAATGTTCCTGAATTATTCTTGCTGTTGATTAATTAGATAATAAATTACACATGAAGTAAAAGCAAAAATTTCTACCTGCCATTAATAGGAGTGCAGGAATGAAACAAATAATGTCTACTTGATATCTTCTTTGCAGTTTCATTTATTTACAATTTCTAGGTAGTAAAGTTTTTCATGTTAGAAATGGACTTTATTATTTGACTGCTATTCAGTTACATTTTCACAGGCAAATGTTTTCAGTCAGCCCTTCAGATTAGCAAAATAACTTGCATAATTGTCATCTTAAAATGCATTTGATTTTGACATTAGTTTTTCTCTTATGCTTATGTTTATCCTTGACAAAACCCCTGGCAATTTCCAATGTGTATAAACCAAAGCCGTTCTTCATAGCCAACACAACTCCTGTTTGAGGGAAGCACCCCCAGCAGTGGGGGTTATTTTAATGGACATGCTGTATTACTTTAATCTAACCCTTTTACCATCTGTTCTTCCCATAACAGTGAATGAAAAAAAAAGGACATATTTTATGTTTCAGGGTTACATTAGTAAAAAGTAAGATAAAAGTGATTTAAAAGCATGCATATGTTCTTAGTACAATGCAGTCTGCATCTGTGATTTTTTTTCTCATGGTTCAGACACAAATCAAGAGGAAAGCTGTTCATGCCTGATAGAGTGAAAGTTTTTCATAGAAAACAGGACTTTACCATAAGAGGGTCTCTCTCTATATTTTACAGCTAAAAATGATATTTAAAAAAAAACCTCAGTGAGCTGCCAGAATAAAAATAGATAATGATAATATCTATCGTTGGAACATCTGGCATTTTTCCTGAGTTGCCTTGTTGCTGCCATATCCAGATGAATGCAGAGCACCTGTCTGGAACATGCTGTTGAGGCAGGAGAGACTCTCATGACTTGTTATCAAAAGGGGAATATCTGTGCTATAACTGTTGTGGAAGAGTGCTTCAGTACTATGAGGACATCACCGAGGCTGTGTGGAGATGGTCTACTGGAATGTAGAGGCTGGAGAAAGCTCCCTTTGTAAGAACATGCTTGGGGACCTGAGATCCATTACTGCTACCTAGAGGGTGGGACACTGCTGTTTTTGTTAGCTAGGTACCTAAGTCTAGACGAGTCCAGGATTCTGGAAAGAGCAAAGATTCTGGAATTGCGTCTCTCCTCTTAAATATCATACTCATGTGAACTTGGGCAGATTAGGTTTTTTGTTCTTGCTTCATTTGTTGCATCAGTAAAGGGATCAGTGATTTAAGATGTTGTGAGCATTTAATAAGATAATGTCTGTGGGATCTCAGTACAGTGACCAGAGTGAAGCAAGTATTTGATAAAGGTAGTGTGATGGGTTGTTGTGTGATGGGTATTAGTTAGCATATGCAAATCATATGGTAAACTGCCTCTTAGTCATAAGTTCATTTTCCCTTCCCAAGTAGCTACAGTGTTAATAGAGAGTAAGAGCTCCCTTCTTTGAACTCCTTAACTACATTGCTTTTCTGTTTGTTCAGCCCATGCCATTTTTGAACTTGTATTCAAGTTATGTCTTGTACATTATTTATACTGCTTCTAATATGAACACCTTGAACATAGAGCTGTATTTCTCAAATCACTTGGCATACTGCCTTGCCAATATTAGATGTTCAGTAAATATCAGAATGAATCATAGAGTGAATTGTTGTAAATAGTTTCCACTGAATGCATGTAAAACCCCAGCTGATGGCTCAGATTTTTAACCGGATGAAGTGTCATTCTCTTTGAGAAGGAATGATTCTTTCACGAGCCCTGAGTCTCAGAGGAGAGCTCGGGGCTATGACTGGGATCTGACATCCATTGCTGGCAGGCATCCAAGCTCTTTGCTGGTCGGTGTTAGCCCACCTTTGGTGGGTGACATGTGGTTTCAAGTTTATTAGAACCAGGGCATCCTTCATCTGACTCATTTTTTAAATTTACCAACATGAAAGCCTGTTTTGAAAATTAAATTTTAAATAAGAAATAGGGATAAATTAAGGTGCAGAGTATTCATAATAATAAATTTTCTAAGAAAGAAAAATAGAAGTTTATGCAAAATTAACCACTGGGAGTTGGTGATGGACAGGGAGGCCTGGGGTGCTGTGATTCATGGGGTCGCAAAGAGTCGGACACCACTGAGCGACTGAACTGAACTGAAACTTTCGTTGTTGATAAAATCTAATTAAAATAGGGAATCGAATCATTCCATTTCTTATCTTTAAACAGAGGAGAGTGTCATTACCTTTTCAAAAGAAGAAGAGCAGATATGCTATAAGTTCTAAAATGTGATTTTTTTTTTCTACCTAAAAATGGTCTAGATATCAACAATTGCTGGGAGAACCATCCACAGGTGCTGGCTAATCGATCATAAGTGTCCTCTCTCTCCACCCTTGAAACAGATCTGTGGGCTTTCTGTCAAAGTTAAGTGATAAGAATCATTGGTACCAAAGGGCATTTGAACCTTGAAAATCAGAGCATTTGGAAGAAAAGGCCGTAATGTTTAGGTGATTGGCCAGTCATCTGATTTCTTTTTGCAGCTGGGATGTTGATTTCTTTTTTAAATTTTTTATACTGAAGTATAGTTGATTCACAATATTGTGTTGGTTTCAGATATATAGCAACTGTGATTGTTATATATACATATATATATTTCAGATTATTTCCATTATAGTTTATTATAAGATATTGAACATAGTTCCCTGTGCCTTACAGTAAATCCTTATTTCTTATCTATTTTATGTATAGTAGTTTGTATCTGTTAATTTCATACTCCTAACTTATCCCTCCCCCCTCCCTTTGCCCTTTGGTAACCGCAAGTTTGTTTTCTATGTCAGTGAATCTGTTTTTGTTTTGTGTATAGATTCATTTGAATTATTTTTAGATTCCACGTATAGGTGATAGCATATAATATTTGTCTTTTTCTGTCTGGCGTACTTCACTTGGTATGGTATTTTCTAGGTTCGCCCATGTTGCTGCAAAGGACAAGATTTCATTATTTTTTATGGTTAATATTGCATTGTAAATATACACCACATTTTCTTAAACCAGTCATCTGTTGATGGGCACTTGGGTTGTTTCCACATCCTGGCTGTTGTAAATAGCACTGCCATGAACACTGAGGTGTATCTCTTCGAATTAGAGTTTTTATTTTTTCCAGATGTATACCCAAGAGTGGAATTGCTGGATCATATGGTAGTTCTATTTTTCATTTTTTGAGGAACCTCCATATGATTTTCCATAGTGGCTGTACCTATTTACATTCTCACCAGCAGTGTACAAGACATGTTTTTTCCAAAAGAGATGTTGATTTCCTTATCCTTTAACCTATGTGTTTTATCTCTGACATGCCAATAGGATGGAACTGAAAATATGACCTCTAGATGATATAATCTAGGGAAAAAATCATTTTTACAAGATTGTGGTATAACTATTCCTCTCTACTGAAAAGAAAATCATTGATTAAGGACCTTTAGGTCCCCAACCTTTTTGGCACCAGGGAGCAGTTTCATGAAAGACGGTTTTTCCACAGACCTGGGGTGGAGTGGGGGATGGTTTCAGAATGATGTAAGTGTATTACATTTATGCCTGCTGCTCACCTCCTGTTGTGCAGCCTGGTTCCTAACCGGTCACAGACCACTACTGATCTGTGCCCCCAGCGGTTGGGGACCTCTGCTTTACTACATATATATCTGTAACATTTGCATTTTAAGAGTAGTTAGATGCGTGTTATTTACTTGATCTTCCCTGCAATGGTATAATGCAGGCAGTCTTTTCCTGTTCTGCAGATGGAAAAATCAAAGCCCATAGGAGGTGATCTTCAGGACAAGTCATGTTGGATGATAGTAGATCAGGGTCCACCCATATTTGAATTTAGATCTGAATGCTGTTTCTACTGGAATCTCTAATTCATAACTTAAAATAATATTTTTATGCACAAAATATTAATCATCAGTAATAAAAAACAAAGATATTTAATTAAATTATAGCTTTATCAGAGCATGTTTCTATTTCTTCAGAAAAAAAGTTTAAAACAAATGGCCTTGTCTCTAATCATTCTATAAAAATGAAATATTTTGCTATATAGGATTTTCTTATTTTAAAATACTTATATTGAAGAAATTCCCTGATAGTCTAGTGGTTAGGACTTGGTTCTTTCACTTCAGGGGCTCTGGTTTGATCCCTGGTCAAGGAACTAAGATCCTGCAAGCCACGTGGTGGGGCCAAAAAACAAACAGAAATGAAACACAAAATCTTAACTTTGAAATGATTTCATGCATAAAGAAAAATTTCAAGGACTGTAAAGTATTTCTGCCTACTAAACCTAGGTTCACTACAGCTTAACATTTTGCCATATTTGCTTTGTCATATTCTCTTTCTCTTTTCCCACCTGCCCTCATTTTTTATTTTTTCTGAACCAGCTTAGAGTAGGTTCCATATATAATACCTCTTTACCTACACCTTACTACTCAGTGTATCAATATATTGCTTGGTGTAGTGGCTTCCTACCAGTGGGGAATTGCAGTTTTTGTTAACTGCTGCCAAATTCCCTTCCATAGAGGCTGTTATCAGTCTGCATTTCCATCAGCAGTGGGTGGGACAGAGTACCTGTTTGCCCACACTATGTCAAGCGATGTATTGTCAAGCTTTTGAATGTGTGATAATCTAATGGTTAAGAAATGGTATCTCAGGGACTTCCCTGGTGGTCCAGTAACTAAGACTCCGAGCTCCCAATGACAGAGGCCCCAGGTATGACCCTGGTCAGGGAACTAAGATCCCACATGCTGCAACTAAGACTTCATATGCCATAATTAAAGATTCCACATGCTGTAAGATCCCAAAGATTCTATATGCCGCAATTAAGACCTGGCACAGCCAAATAATATTAAAAAGAGAAAAAGAAATGGTATTTCATTGTTTTAATTTGCATTTATCTTACTCAGAAGTTAAACATGTTTTCATATGTTTAGGCTGTTTTAATACTTTTATGAATAGTCAGTTTATGTCTTTTGAGTATTTTTCCTTGTGCTTTCTTTTCTTCTGTTATTTTTCTAACTTTTGAATAGAGAATTGAATTGATGTTTATTCTTTCACTTTTATTGAATTAGGTATCTACAGCTAGATATCCCATAAATCTGGATATGTAGTATTTTAATTATCCTTTTCCTAGAAATTCTGTAGTTTATACTTTATTTTCCTATTTTCTCCAGGAGTTAGTTTTGTTTTTTTTAGGTGGAAAGATTCTTTTTTAATTGTTCTTAATTTTTATTTGTTATTCATTGAAGTCAGAGAGTGTTGTTTATAATATTTCTACTTGGTCAAATTTCCTAAGTTTTTTTTTATAACCTAATATTTTATGAATTTTGATGGCTCATCATGGAGGCTAAGGCTTATTCCTTATTATCAGTGTGTAAAGTCTGATATATAACCATACCATTTATTGTTTTTTCTTTTTTTTTTTACATCTTCTGTAACTTCCCTTATTTTGAAGGGATTTGCCTTATACTGAAAGTGGCATTTTAGTCTCTTATTATTAGGGTATTACTCCTTGTATCTCTATGGCTTTGGCTTTATGTAGCTGTTATCACCAAGTTATTTGATGCATAGGTAGAAAGACAAGAAAAAAAGAATGTTTTTTAAGCAAGAGAATAACATGATTAGATAGGAGTTTCAAAAAGATTTCTGAAGTGGTTAGGTTCTGGGAAACCCTAACACCAAGCTAGGGGTTTGGGAGTTTTGGGGAGATGGCAACCCACCCCAATTTTCTTCCCTGGAAAATTCCATGGACAGAGGAACCTGGCAGGCTACAGTCCATGAGGTTGCTAAGAGTAAGAAATGATTGAGCATGCATGCATGCAAGGGGCTCATTTGTTGTTCCTCTGGCAGGAAGACACCAGAAAGACAGAAAGTAGCTTAGTGGTTTCCAGGTACTGGAGAGAATGAAGAGTTACTGTTTAATGACAAGAGAGTTTTCCAAGGTAAAGGTTTTGAGATGGGCAGTGATGATTGCATAGGAATGTGAATATACTTAATGCAACTGAATTGTACACAAAATTAGGTAGGATTGAAAGCTTTATGTTATGTGTTCAGTTCAGTCGCTCAGTCGTGTCCGACTCTTTGTGACCCATGGACTGCAGCACCCCAGGCCTCCCTGTCCATCACCAGCTCCTGGAGTTCACTCAAACTCATGTCCATTGAGTCAGTGATGCCATCCAACCATTTCATCCTCTGTCGTCCCCTTCTTCTCCTGCCTTCAATCCTTTCCAGCATCAGGGTCTTTTCCAATGGGTCAGTTCTTCTCATCAGGTGGCCAAAGTATTGGAGGTTCAACTTCAGTATCAGTCCTTCCAATGAACACCCAGGACTGATCTCCTTTAGGATGGATTGGTTGAATCTCCTTGCTGTCCAAGGGACTCTCAAGAGTCTTCTCTAACACCACAGTTCAAAAGCATCAATTCTTCAGTGCTCAACTTTCTTTATAGTCCAACTCTAACATCCATACACGGCTACTGGAAAAACCATAGCTTTGACCACATGGACCATTGTTGGCAAAGTAATGTCTCTGCTTTTGAATATGCTGTCTAGGTTGGTCATAACTTTCCTTCCAAGGAGCAAGCGTCTTTTCATTTCATGGCTGCAGTCACCATCTGCAGTGATTTTGGAGCCAAAAAAATAAAGTCCATCACTGTTTCCATTGTTTCCCCATCTATTTGCCATGAAGTGATGGGACTGGATGCCATGATCTTTGTTTTCTGAATGTTGAGCTTTAAGCCAACTTTTTCACTCTCCTCTTTCACTTTCACCCAGAGGCTTTTTAGTTCTTCACTTTCTGCCATAAGGGTGGTGTTATCTGCATATCTGAGGTTATTGATATTTCTCCCAGCATTCTTGACTCCAGCTTGTGCTTTATCCAGCCCAGAGTTTCTCATGATGTACTCTGCATAGAAGTTAAATAAGCGGGGTGACAATATACAGCCTTGACACACTTTTTCCCCTATTTGGAACCAGTCTCTTGTTCCATGTCCAGTTCTGTCACTTCCTGACCTGTATACAGATTTCTCAAGAGGCATGTCAGGTAGTCTGGTATTTCCATCTTTTTAAGAATTTTCCAGAGTTTATTGTGGTCCACCCAGTCAAAGGTTTTGGCATAGTCAATAAAGCAGAAGTAGATATTTTTCTGGAACTCTCTTGCTTTTTCGATGATCCAGTGGATGTTGGCAATTTGATCTCTGGTTCCTCTGCTTTTTCTAAACTTGAACATCTGGATGTTCATGGTTCATGTACTGTTGAAGTCTGGCTTGGGGACTTTTAAGCATTACTTTACTAGCGTGTGAGGTGAGTGCAATTGTGTGGTAGTTGCAGTATTCTTTGGCATTGCCTTTCTTTGGGATTGGAATGAAACTGACCTTTTCTAGTCCTGTGGACACTTGTGAGTTTTCCAAATTTGCTGGCATATTGAGTGCAGCACTTTCACAACATCATCTTTCAGGATTTCAAATAGCCCAACTGGAATTCCATCACCTCCACTAGCTTTGTTCTTAGTTCAAGTGAGCTTCCTGAGGCCTGCTTGACTTCTCATTACAGGATGTCTGGCTCTAGCTTGGTGATCACACCATTGTGATTATCTGGATCATGAAGATCTTTTTTGTATAGTTCTTCTGTGTATTCTTGCCACTTCTTCTTAATACCTCCTGCTTCTGTTAGGTCTATACAATTTCTGTCCTTTATTGAGCCCATCTTTGCATAAAATGTTCCCTTGGTGTCTCTAGTTTTCTTGAAGAGATCTCTAGACTTTCCCATTCTATTGTTTTCCTCTATTTCTTTGCATTGATCAGTGAGGAAGTCTTTCTTATCTCTTTGCTATTCTTTGGAACTCTGCATTCAAATGGGTATATCTTTCATTTTCTCCTTTGCTTTTCACTTCTCTTCTCACAGCTATTTGTAAGGCCTCCTCTGACAACCATTTTGCCTTTTTGCATTTCTTTTCCTTGGGGATGGTCTTGTATTTCTTTTCCTGTACAATGTCGTGAACCTCTGTCCATAGTTCATCAGGCACTCTATCAGATCTAATCCCTTGAATCTATTTCTCACTTCCACTGTATAATCATAAAGGATTTGATTTAGGTCATACCTGAATGGTCTAGTGGTTTTCCCTACTTTCTTCAATTTAAATCTGAATTTGGCAATAAGGAGTTCATGATCTGAGCCACAGTCAGCTCCTGGTCTTGTTTTTGCTGGCTGTGTAGAGCTTTTCCATCTTTGGTTGCAAAGAATATAATCGATCTGATTTCAATGTTGACCATCTGGTGATGTCCATGTGTAGAGTCTTCTCTTGTGTTGTTGAAAGAGAGTGTTTGCTATGACCAGTGCATTCTCTTGGCAAAACTCTATCTGTCTTTGCCCTGCTTCATTCTGTACTCCAAGGCCAAATTTGCCTGTTACTCAGGTATTTCTTAACTCCCTACTTTTGCGTTCCAGTCTCCTATAATGCAAAGGACATCTTTTTGGGGATGTTAGTTCTAGAAGGTCTTGTAGGTCTTCATAGAATCATAAACTTCAGCTTCTTCAGCATTAGTGGTCAGGGCATAGACTTGGATTACTGTGATATTGGGTGGTTTGCCTTGGAAACAAACAGAGATCATTCTGTTGTTTTTGAGATTACATCCAAGTACTGTATTTCAGACTCTTCTGTTGACTACGATGGCTCCTGCATTTCTTCTAAGTGATTCTTGCCCACAGTAGTAGATATAATGGTCATCTGAGTTACATTCACCCAGTCCAGTCCATTTTAGTTCACTGATTCCTAAAATGTGGATGTTCACCCTTGCCATCTCCTACTTGACCACTTCCCATTTGCCTTGATTCATGGACTGAACAGTCCAGGTTCCTATGCAATATTGCTCTTTACAACATTGGACTTTACTTCCATCCCCAGTCACACCTGCAACTGGGTGTTGTTTTTGCTTTGGCTCCATCTGTTCATTCTTTCTGGAGTTATTTTTCCACTCATCTCCAGTAACATCATGGGCACCTACCAACCTGGGGAGTTCATCTTTCAGTGTCCTATCTTTTTGCCTTTTCATATTGTTCCTGGGGTTCTCAAGGCAAGAATACTGAAGTGGTTTGCCATTCCCTTCTCCAGTGGGCCACATTTTGTCAGAACTCTCCACCATGATCTGTCTGTCTTGGGTGGCCCTACATGGCATGGCTCATAGTTTCATTGAGTTAGACAAGGCTGTGGTCCATGTGATCAGTTTGGTTAGTTTCCAGTGATTGTGGTTTTCGTTCTCTCTGCCCTCCAATGGAGAAGGACAAATGGAAGCTTCCTGATGGGAGAGACTGACTGAGGGGGAAACTGAGTCTTGTTCTCATGGGCAGGGCCATGTTCAGTTAATCTTTAATCTAATTTTCTGTTGATGGGTGGGGCTGTGTTCCCTCCCTGTTATTTACCTGGGGCCTAACTATGTTGGAGGTGTAATGAAGATAATAGAGACTTCCTTCAAAAGGTCCCATGCATGCACTGCTACACTCTGTGCCCCCAGCCCTGCAGCAGGCCACCGCCAACCCACACCTCTGCCAGAGACTCCTGGCCACTTACGGGCAAGTCTGTGTCAGTCTCTTGTGGGGTCACTGCTCCTTTCTCCTGGGTCCTGGTGCATACAAGGTTCTGTTTGTGCTCGCCAAGAGTTTGTTTCCCAGTCCTGTGTAAGTTCTGGAGGCTCTGTGGTGGGGTTAATGGTGACCTCCTCCAAGAGGGCTTATGCTGTACCCAGGTCTGCTGCACCCAGAGCCCGTGTCCCGGTGGCAGTCCACTGCTGACCTGTACCTCCACAGGAGACACTCAGACACAGTTCTGTCTTAGTCTCTGTGGGGTCTCTGCGTCCTGGTGCTCACAAGGTTTGTTTGAGCCCTCTGAGCGTTTCTGGCAGGAATAGGGTTTGATTCTAAATGTGATTTCGCCCCTCCTACCGTCTTGCTGGGGCTTCTCCTTTGTTATTGGATGTGGGGTATCGCCTCACAGTTGCTCGAGAACTGCACAGCCACTGCCCCTGCACCTACTGTCTTGCTAGGGCTTCTCTTCCCTTGGATATGGGGTATCTCTTATGTTATGTGTACTGCTAAGTCACTTCAGTTATGTCTGACTCTATGTGACCCCATAGATGAAAGCCCACCAAGCTCCCCTGTCCCTGGGATTCTCCAGGCAAGAACACTGGAGTGGGTTGCCATTTCCTTCTCCAATGCATGAAAGTGAAAAGTGAAAGTGAAGTCGCTCAGTCATGTCCGACCCTTAGCAACCCGACGGACTGCAGCCTACCAGGCTCCTCTGTCCATAGGATTTTCCAGGCAAGAGTACTGGAGTGGGGTGCCATTGCCTTCTCCTATGTTATGTGTATTTTCCCACAATTAAAAATAATTTTAAAAAGAAAAAGAACAGTTACAGAGGACCTGGAAGTGGGAAAAAATGCTGCTGTAAACATTCATGTATCGGTTTTAAAATAAATATAATTTTCATTTATCTGGAAAAAGTGTCCAGTTTTGCAGATAGCAGTTGCACATTTAGGCTTTTTAGAAACTTCTAAGCTCCTTTCCAGAGGGGCTATATCATTTTTCATTCCTATCAGCATTGCACGAGTGAGCCAGTTTTCCTTCATCTTTGTATTGTCATTTGGTATTGTCACTATTTTTTTATTTTCAGTTCAGTTCAGTTCAGTCGCTCAGTCGTGTCCGACTCTTTGCGACCCCATGAATTGCAGCACGCCAGGCCTCCCTGTCCATTACCAACTCCTGGAGTTCACCGAAACCCACGTCCATTGAGTCGGTGATGCCATCTAGCCATCTCATCCTCTGTCGTCCCCTTTTCCTCCTGCCCCCAATCCCTCCCAGTTTTATTTTAGCCAGCCTAATAGGTATGTGATAATATTTCTTAGTTGTTTGAATTTTCCATCATGTTTTGTCACCTCGTTATCTACTGAGTGAAATGTCTCTTCATGTCTTTCACACATTTTAGTGTTTTATTTTTGAGTTTGGGAGTTCTTGATTTTGCTTGATTTTGAGTTCCTTACCTGTGGTCAGTGCTATGAGCTACTAAATATTAACTTGTGTTCATATTTTGGCATTGATCGAGCTCTTTCTTTCTGAGAATACTTTTCTTCATTTTGCCTATGTCCTCATTTCTTTCCCTCTCTCCCCACTCTCTCTCTCTCTCTCTCTCTCTTTTACATAGTCTCTTAAGCTGCTCTGTACCCTACTCTCTGTACCCACAGACTCACAGCAACTGCTGTTGGACTTTCTCTTTTTTACTTATAAGTAATTTGAAATTTGGCATATTCCTTGCCTCCTAATAATGCTGATAGCATAGGTCATGTGAGGTTTAATTTGTGCTCTTTGATAACCTTATGGTTTCTTGGGGGAGGATGTGTGAAGAGAGGCAGATTCAAATGGATGCTATTATCTTTCCTACTCAGAAGCCTCTAGAATGGAATGATTTATTGACCAAAAGTCCTCATAATACCTATAAAATTTGTGTTATGAGATACTTGGGGGGAAATTAACATTAGAGCAAAATTATGACTGACATAATAGCCTTCTTCTTATAACCATGAAAATAAAAATTCTTGGACTCATATTATAGTTCTAATTATCTACTTTAAATAAGTGCGACAGGAACAGGAACAGGCATAGGGATCATGTGTTTCAACACTAGAAAGGATACCAAAAATTGCTTTATCATAAAGAATATTAGAGCTGGAAAAGTTCAAGGACTAACCTAACCTCATATGTCATTCTATAGCTGAGGCTAAGAAAGATAAATTTTCCCTAGGTTACCCTGGTGGGCTACAGTCCATAGGGTTGCAAACAGTCGGATACAACTGAAGCGACTCAGCACACATTCACACCCTGAGAGTAACTATCAAGAATGGATCTGGAACCAAGTCTCCTGGCTCCCTGTCCCTAGGGACTCTTCCATTAAATGGCCCCAACCCTGGTTCAGCTTTTCCTGTTAGGACACAAGAAATTAAATCAGTTGCCTGTGACTGTACATGTGGTTAAGTAGCAGATGTAGGTGCCAGGGAGACCAGGAGTCTTCATCTGTGGCACTTATTCACAGGTGGCATATGTTGCCTGGCTGCCTGCCTGCCTTTCTGCCCTCTTTCTTTCCTCAAACATGTCATGAACAACTGAACTACTTCAGATCAAATTACAGGGTTGTAGTGTTAACGAAGTATGGTCTGTTTTAAAGGGTGGACATGGCTCACGGTTTTTTGTTTTGGGGGGCTTTTTTTTGTCCCATGAGGGTTCTTAATTTCCCACCAGGAATCAAACTGGTGCCCCCTGTAGTGGCAATGTGGAGTCTTAACCACTGAATACCAGGGAAGTCCACGGCTCCCAGTTTTGATGGTGCACTCAGGTTCAAGTTTATAGGCCTTCTCTTATAAAACAAAGCTTTACGGCTTGGCTTTTCCTCCATACCTCTAAAGCAGTGGGAGGGCTCAGTCTAACTGAACCACCCAGCTCCCGCCTGCTTGAAGGTCAGTGCCTGCACTGCTGTGGTTTCCTGATTATCAACAAGAGGCTTCTCTGTCAAATTCTTCTTCAGGTGCTCTTGAAATGTGTACCTCACGTACGCCAGGGTTGCCTCATGTTGAATTTTCTTTGTCAGCGAAGGACAGAATGTTCTCTGCTGCACCAACAGCACTTTCCCATACACACTCAGGGAAGGCTTTTAGTCCTCTCAGCAGGGCTCAAAAGTCTTGACTGGAGCACTTCAGAAATAGGCCTGGTTTATACTTTTATAAAAACAAGGAGAGTCTGGGAAATTCCTAGTGTGGAATAGTACTGATGATCTTGAATTTTTCCTAGCAAGCATGTGGATGGTGCTACCAGAGGGCAAATGGATAGCACGCTGGTCCCCACTCAGTCAGGAGAGAGGGTGGCAGCCCCTGCTTGGTGAAATGAGAGGCTGGTATTCAGGGGGAGAAAAGGCAGATGGCAGGTGGGGGCGTGAGTAGGAGAAACGGAGCTCGGGGTGCCGTGATATGTCCACCCTACAGGCCTGCAGGAAAGAAGTTCAATTTTCTGTTTTTTTGTCTTGATGGAATATGGTGATAGTCCATATGTACATTCAGAAAATAATTAAATTAACATTAGAAATAGCCATGGAAAAATCTTGACCCTGGAATCACCTGGAACTCTGTCCTGATATTTATCAGTGTGCTATGGAGTTGCCCTGGAGGAACCTCTGTACATCTCCCTGGTGGAGCTGCCTGTTTGCATAGAGTTGGGGAGGGTTGGGATTCTTTCTTCTGTTCAGGGTGGGCCTAGGAGAAAAGGGAGAGTTTGACTTGTTCTGATAAGCCCTCATCAGGGATCACATTTGCTCAACTAGCGTGTAACATGAAGAACAATAGAGCCTGGGAATTTCTCCTGTCCCTGTGCCTCCCCCCATCCCTACCCCCCTGCTCAACCTCCTTCCCACCTCACATACCCATCCCTCCTTCTTGGGGATGAGAAAGAAAATGCAAACTGGACTTGTATTTTGATTCCTGAACCTATAAAGCAGCTTCAGCCACTTTTCTGGTAATCTCTCTAACATTGAATCCTTTCTTTCTCCTCTCTTCCTTACCATGGAAGAATAAAAGCAGGCTTTGAAACCAGATAAACTGTGGGATGGCTGTGGCATCTTATTAAAACTCAGTGATGCAGTGTCCTCATCTATAAAATGGAGCTATGTTACTGTCCAGGTGGTTGTAAGGATTCATTTATATATCGTGAGTGGTTAGGGTTAGCATATTGCTGGGCACACAGTAAGTTCCCAATAAATAACATCTATTATTATAGCAGGTAATCTCTCTATGGTACCAAGAATTGTGTTTAGCATCAGGAGACCAAAACCTGGTAGAAATGATTATATTACTGATTTTAATGGCCCTTGAGGAAACTCACCTCCTGGGGAGGTCCTCTGGCCTTTTATGTTTTCTTTAAAGCACCTGACCAAATACTCTGGCAACAGGTGAGCAGTGTGATTTCGCAGAAGTGCAGCCTTGCCTGCAGCTATGTTATCCTGACGAGCCTGTGCATATTTGAAGTTTCACTTTAGAAAGCAAGAAACACATCCTAGTGAACAGGCTAACTTATATGGGACAAGACTGTCCCAAAGTCACATTGAGACTGAATTAGGTTAAGTATTTATTAACTACCTTGTCCTGTATCCAGCATGACTCTCAGAGAGTTACCAGTCCAGTGTGAAGCCTTAAACCTTGCTTTTGTTTTGTTTTGTTTTGATGTAAGAAAAAATGTGAAAAGCCAACAGGAGTAAAATATGGTGCTCTCAGGACTTCCTCTGGTGGTCCCAGTGGCTAAAACTCTGTCTGCCACAACAAACATGGGGGCACAGCTAATTACATAAATAAATAAATATATTTTTAAAAAAATATGGTGCTCTCTTGGACTCTCTTTTTGACACTACCACTTGTGTAGCAATGGAGAACTTGGGTTTGAATTCCGGCTCTGCCAGCTGCTAACCCTGTCATCTTGGGCAAGTCATTTCCCTTCCTAGGGCTTTAGCTTACCTACCCATTTAATGGGTTGCTAATATCTCCACTTGGGATCCCCTGGTGACTCAGCTGTAAAGAATCCATCTGGCAATGCAGGAAATGTGGGTTCCATCTCAGGGTCAGGGAGATGCCCTGGAGAAGGAAGTGGCAAACCACGCTGGTGTTCTTGCCTGGAGAATCCCATGGACAGAGGAACCTGGTGGGCTACAGTCCAGGGGTCCCAAAAGAGTTGTACCCAACTTAGCAACTAAACAACGACAAATATTTTCACTAAAGCGCTTGTAAGAGTTATGTCGAGTAGTTCACGGGAAGTGCGTCCAGCAGTGCCTGGCATTTAGTTCAGCCCATGTTCGTCATTAGTTTTATCTCCTTCTTCCAGCGGCCTAAAGGATTTTCTTCGCGGTATCATGACTGACTTGGGTGATCTAAATCAGGGGAGCCCTGCCTGGCGCTAGAGCCCAATATGACCTTAAGGATGCTTTCAGACCTTGGGGCCTTTTTTTTTTTTTGAAATGTTCTTTTCTCGTCCTCTCGGTTTCAGTACTCCGGATTTCCCACGGAAAGATCGGAATCAGATCACGACAGCCAGTGGGGCGGCAGTCCCCTGACCGACGCGGCCTCCCCGCAGCTCCTGGACCCCGCGGACCGACCGGGCTCCCAGCACGACGCGTCGTGCGCCTACAGGCAGTTCTCGGACCGCAGCTCCCTCTGCTACGGCTTCGCGCTCGACCACTCCAGGCTGGTGGAGGAGAGGCATTTCCACACCCAGGCCTGCGAGGGCGGCCGGTGTGAGGCAGGCAGGTACTTCCTGGGAGCGCCGCAGGCGGGGAGGGAGCCCTGGTGGGGCTCTCGCGCAGCCTTGCCCCTGACCAAGGCCTCCCCGGAGAGCAGAGAAGCCTATGAGAGCAGCATGCCTCACATCGCCTCGGTGCACAGGATCCACGGTAAGGGCGAGCTCCAGACTCCCGACGCGCAGCCTGGCACCTCTGGGCAGGGTTATCTTAGTCTAGGTTGGACCCTGGAGTGAACCCCACCCAGTGAGTTTTCTCCTTGGAATTTACAAATCAGAAACTCCAACCAATGGGATCTTAAGAACCAAATCCGCTCTTTTGAAGAGTATCGATTTTGCTGATGTTTGCTTAATCCGTTTATTTTGGACAGGCGAGTAAACATGATTCCCATTTTAACATTAAAAAAAAGGAAAGGAATTAAGTTAAAGTGAATTAAGTCTATTCCTACTAATGTGCAGTATGCATGCGTTTAAATTTCTGCTGTTTTACTTTCTTCTGTATTCTCAGGCTTCAGATGTGGACAGGGAGTAGCTTGGGGCTCCTTTAGCAGGGTTTCTCAATGAGGACACTGTAGGTGGTATTGGGGGTGTTGGGGAGGCCTGCCTTTGTTTTATGGCCTATCACTCACTGTCACAGGTGTCTTAACCTCCTTGGTCCTCTAGGCATTAAATGCTAGTAACTGCTCCCTTTGTGCCATTACAGCAGCCCATAGTATCCTCTGTGAGTTGAGGATGGAGTGAAATTTGGAGCCCATGGGGATTTTCACCTTGGGATTATTTTATGGCTTTGTGAACACATAGAAATGGGTGCTTCAGTTAAAACCTTTAGTGTTATCAATGCTCTTCTATGTCCATTTCAATGTAATCTGCTCAAGGAGACCTCATCCTGTCCATTCCAAGCTTGGGCCCAGGCAGGTCTTGATACCCCTCCCCATTTCATTAAAAGGCAGTGACACTAAGATTGATCCAATGGCCATGGTATTTCTCTTCCTGCTGTGTCTCTCAAATGAGAAATATGCTGGACATTGCGGTTCTCCCCATAAAGTCTCCTGCAAATACCACCTGGGCACTGACTGTTTTCTATGAATGAGTTTACTTCGTTTCCATTTTTGCTTTTTATTTTTCTGCTTTTATTTTTAATTTCTCTAGTTTGGTGGCCTGGGAATAGAAACCCAGGGCAAAGGGTAATTGCTTGCCAAAGAATGGAAGTGAAGTGAGAATCCTGGCTTAACCCACATGGTCGTGAGGGAAATATTAGATATAAAATAAGAAAAGGGAAAAGGAAAGCAATGACTAGTGTGATCCTGGGCTTCTCTGCTGCATTAAGCAGTTTCAGCTTTCATAGGTCCCTTTCTGCTTCTCTTCTCTCTTTTTATATTGACTTCAAACTCTTTGGAGAATAATGTAGTTTATGGAATAATGGTTTGGATGCACTCTTCATCTCTCTCTTTGGTTCAAAACAGGTTATTATTAACATTTAAAATGTTTATTTATTCTTCACTTTATTTTAGAAGCAATCTAAAATGCCAGAGTTTCTATATGATTATATGTGTGTGAAACTGAGCTTTATTTTTTAACACTAGATTTAGGAAGACCATATTTGTATTTTTGATCAGGATGATATATACATACATATATATCTCCATTCACACATACACATGTATGAATATGTGTAGATATTTTTAACCCTCAAATAGCTTGAAAACTAACATTAGAGGTTTTTTGTAACTCTACTTAAGATACATATAGCAATTTTAACATTTTAGGTGATTTAATGGAAATTAAGAAAATAGTCCAGACTATATTATCCTCATCCTCAATCTTAATTGAAAGCATTTCTAAGCATCAACAGAACACTTCTCTAGAAAATAACATAAACCAAATGTGTATTTTCTTTATTATTTACAGTCAGGTCCCAGGGATATTCATCCATGGACAAATATAAACATACTTTACTGTTTCACTTGTTGGCGTTCACAGTGCACGAACCAAGTTTACCTTCTAAACTTGTTGTAAACTTCATCTGCACTTAAAAGCCACTAAGAACTATGAATTCCAGGACAATATGTTGATATTCTGTCATGTGCGCCTGTGTCTGTTTCAAATATTGGTGCACATATTAAAAATGAAAGATAAAAGGTTTCTTTTAATAGGGAAAAAAAAAGTGAAAGTGAAAGTCGCTCAGTAGTGTCTGACTCTTTGCGACCCATGTAGCCCTCCAGGCTCTTCTGTCCATGGAATTCTCCTGGCAGAGATACTGAAGTGGGTTGCATTTCCTTCTCCTAGGGAAAAGAAATTCACTTGCAATTTTGGGGGTGAATTTTGAGACCACTTACTTTTTTACTTTTTCTGGTTTCTAGGGCGAGGTCATTGGGATGAAGAGAGTGTGGTCAGTTCTCCAGACCCTGGGTCTGCCAGCGAATCAGGTGACCGATACCGCACTGAGCAGTTTCAGAGTAGCCCGCATGAACCTAGCAAAATCGAAACTCTGATAAGAGCCACCCAGCAAATGATTAAAGAAGAGGAGAACAGATTGCAGCTAAGGAAAGCGCCCCCAGACCAACTGGCTTCCATTAATGGAGCTGGGAAAAAACACTCCCTCTGTTTTGCAAACTACCAGCAGCCCCCACCAACAGGTGAAGTCTGCCACAGCTCAGCTCTTGCCAACACTTCACCATGTGACCACATCCAGCAGAGAGAGGGAAAGATGTTGAGCCCTCGTGAAAATGAGTACGACAACAGTCCCACAGCACTGTCTCGGATAAGTAGTCCCAATTCAGATCGCATTTCCAAATCCAGTTTGATCCTAGCTAAAGATTATCTACATTCTGATATGTCTCCCCATCAGACACCAGGAGACCATCCTGCCATCTCTCCAAACTGCTTTGGCTCCCACCGGCAGTATTTTGACAAGCATGCTTACACATTAACTGGATATGCCCTGGAGCACTTATATGACAGCGAAACCATTAGGAACTATTCCTTGGGCTGTAATGGCTCACACTTTGATGTAACTTCCCATCTAAGGATGCAGCCGGATCCAGCACAAGGACATAAGGGAACATCTGTTATAATTACCAATGGAAGCTGATGTTTTTTCTAAAATATTTTGTTCTTTAAGGATCTCTGAAACATATTTATCATTTAATGCCCCACTACCAGCATTTGTAATGCCACAGATTGTTAGAATGGATAATTTAACTTACTGGGTATTTAACATGTGTTCTTGTGAAATCAAAGACAGAGCACTGGCATTCAGGGTTATACATCGATAATGGAGCTAAAGTGAATACACAGATTTGCCCCTCTATTTATATGGGAGACAGACTAGATTAAATTTTGAATTGAAAAATACTTGTGTAGATTAAGTGAGCATATATACCACATGAAAGGACAGATGGATGACAATGCATTATAGTGATCCAGTGAACTTCATACACATAGACCACTATCCGCAATCTGCTGTATATACTTTACATACAGAAATATTGACTGTATTTCATAAGTACACCCCAAGTGGGTAACTTTCCTTAACCCTAGCACATAGAGCATTGGAAAGAAATTTCTATTCCCAAAATAACCTAGAAAGAGGGAGATACATCTCATAAACTAGTTTTTCTTTGTGGTTTCAACCATCTAAAGCATTTGATTTAGGCATAAATTAACAAAATTGCTCTGAATCTAATACAAGAATGAGTTTTCACCTGGTATCCATTATAAGCAATCAGGAAGTATGATTTTGCACCTTACTTTTGAGTTCGACAAAGAACAGGATCACACTGACATAGCGTTAAGGGTTTTTCTAAGTAAAAACACTGAGTGTTGGGACACACATCAAAAGCTTGGTGTGCCCAATTGGAAATAGCTTACTAAAGATGGACAGAAGCAGAGAAAAATCAAATGATATCTCAAAACAAACAAGTGTCAGCAGATGTAATCAACATATTGGGAGCTTATAAAAAAAACTAGCCAAAAAACTAACCAAATGAAAACTCAAACTAACTCACCAGGAAAAAAGGCTGATAAGTGGAAAAAAAAAAAGCCAACAGAAAAACTTAGGAAAACCAGTGAAGTACTACATGACAGCAGTATAGCTGTTTGAAGTGTTTGAACACATGTCAATGCACAGATGTGCAAATGTGACACGTGGAAAGCCTCAGGAGAGAGTCTAAGATAAAAGCTTGGGCTGATGGACAAGTGGCTAAAAGGGCAAGAGCAGTTCTCTGACTGAAGGAGCAGGCAAAGTGTTCATTTTCCATATTGTTTGTAAACAGCAAAATAAACTTGGTCTTAGGTTCATGCGATACAGTAGAAAGATGTGGACTAGATGTCAAGATCTCTGAGTTCCAGCTCTGACCCTGCCTGTAACTTATTTTGGGAGCACTCACCATGCTTGAGCCCCAGTTTCTTTATCTGTATGGCAGCTCTAAAGTTCCAAGATTCTGTGGTTCATTGGAACTGAGCTTGTCAACCAGTTAATAACCATCTGATGTGCGTTATCAAGGCTCATCTTTCTGGCTTTTCTGCACTCAGAGAGAGGTCTAGATGCTTTGAAACTCAAGCAGGTGCATGGGCTCTTTCAGACATGTTATAGCTACAGTCAACTTTCTAGTTCAGCCAAGGTATAGACGGTAGAAACTGTGGGAGAAGTAATATAAATAATATTTATTTAATGCACCATTCTCTAGTAATCAAAGCAAAGTGACACAAGTGATTAGAGAAATTTTGTAGAAAATATTTCCTGAGTCCCTTGCCTAAAACTCATGTGATATGGAAGGGCGTGGGGTGTATTGGAAGAACTTACTTATCATTTTGAAGACAGAACATGACATTGAGCACTCAGGGATTGGTACTATATCTTCATCATTTAACACAGTTATTTGAAAGTCCAGAGGCAGGTGACAATCTGAATGATGGTAATCTGAGAGATGAATACTGTTTGTACATGAGAAAGGAGGCTACATAAAATTAAATAGTTCTTGGGTATGGCAGCAACATTTGTGCTATAAATGAAAAAGGTGGCAAGTGAGTGAGACAGTCAGTGTATACTTTCAAAAATGTTCAAAGAATAATAAAAAAACTAAAAATTGAACTATACAAGCTCTGGAACACTTCAACTGAATTTTTGATCAATTTGCAACATGAAGTAAGGTTTTAGGAATGCTAAAATTTTTGTTGAATTCTGTAGATGGACAAATGGTTCAAAGGCACACATAGCTCAAGAATATGGTGCATTTTGGAAAATAAATCTGTACAGGTGGGCATTACTGATGGATACATGTTCTACCAAAAGTGCTCTAAGGACAGATGTTATCAATATAAAAGGAATGGAATCTCAAGAATCAAGAAAAATGAACTGAAATGAAAGAAAACACTGTCAAAGAAATTTCAGTGGGGTTTTTATATGAAAGAAAGTTAATTGATGAAAGAAAATATGAACTCTGCAAATAGGGGGTACTCAGAAAGAGTAATGCACTTTAAAATGGTTTAACTAATATTTTTAAGTGAAGACAGAATTAACTGAATTACATCTTGACTCAATTTTTGCTAGATTGATCCAGCTTTACACAACCCATTTATGTAATTTACAGGTCAAAATTTTTATGGTAGCAGCTTTATAACTTAATACCTATATGTGTATATGTATGTTCCCCTTTAAAACTAAACTTAAATTGGAATTAGTTTTAAAATTTGATTTTCATAACTTTACTAAATGCTGAAAATTGGTTGAAATAGAGAGAGAAGTACGATTTTTCTATCACTTTGGGGATTCATAAAAACGTGTTATATCCAGTTACTAGTACATATATGGCAATTCATTAGATGATACAAACCTCATGCTCTCTAATAATGGTAGGAATATTTTTATTTCTCATTTTACTTGTCTGCCTACCTAACTTAAATATTTGTATGACCAAAGAAATAAATATTTCCCCCTCTTCCTTGGGAACATTTAGTTAAAACTATTATTGAGAAGATACAGATTTGGCACATTATTTTTGGATGCATAATATTAATGTCCCAATCACTACAGGTCAACATTTAGATGTGTTACACAGGTTTTTTTTTTGACATAGTATGCTGAGTATAATGGGCTGGCTTTTTCTAAACTGTAATTGCCTGATATAGGATAATATGACACAGGGCTGATGTGACAATGTGAAAGACAGGATACAATAAAAGATTTGCCTTCAGTGTTTGTACAGAAAACTCATTCATTCTTTCTTGATTATATGTTATAGGGCTAGAATATTTCCACTGGGTACTATTCTTAATTCTCGGTACACCCTGCTGCCACATGCTGCCTCTGGGCAGAGAATTCCACTTAAACCAGACTTTAAGGGGCTCTTCTAGAAGAGGATAATATCCTTCATTTTCTTGTCTCTTTTATTGGGGGATGAGAATCAATTCAATAAAAGATCATTTGGAAAATATGCATCGACATTTTAAAATAAAATGAGAGGATTTTTCCCCCCCAAAACCTAGACCAAATAAGTTTAATAGAAGACACTACAGCTAAGGACACTATCTGAGTACAGATATAATATTTTGTAGCTCTCTCTTTCTTTCAAGAGCTGAATGTTACTAAAATATTCTGTGCAATTCTATTAGTGCTAGTAGCATTTGGATATTTGGATATTTGGAAAATTGAGAATTTGGCTATTTGGGGGTCACTTACCTAGACCAGTGGAAGAGCTTACATTTCCATGTGCTCTTTTTGATTTAAAAAGTTTTAGTGCCCAGATTTGGTTCCTTCATTCACGCAAATTACAGGACAGAAAGATATATCTTGTTTTTGGAATAATTTAATAACAGTGTGAATCCTGTGGTTCTCCAAATAAGTGATTCAACTTTCATGTCAGTGTCAGCTTTTGTGAATAAGAATTTGACAGCAAGATCGATTGGTTAGTTCTTACTGGGAAATGCATTGTAGATAAAACATTCATTTTCCTTCTAAATGTCAAATGAATGACAGAACAGCTATGGACACATGCATAGAAAATATTCTTGGGGAGAGGAATTTTTGTGTGGGGCTCATTTCTTGTGCACAAGAGTTCTACGGGTAATGCTGAATTTGAAAAGTGAGATTGTGCTCATATCCAAATAGGGGTTTGCTCAGAGTTCCTTCTCTAGGACAGTATGCAGAAAGGCTGTGTACATGTGTATATATGTATACACACAAACACAAGTGTAAAACAAGTAACAAGATTCTACTCTGCTGTGCTCCTGAAAAACTGATGGTTCACATGATAAATTCTAATTAATAATTTAATGCCAAACTTTATCATTTTATTTATTGCAGTTTTGCTGCATGGGACTTTGCTTTCATAGGCCTATATAGTGGAGAGTTTGTCCTAATTTTCTGATCTGGAACACATTTAATCACATTTGAATTTGTACCCAACAACCCTGGTGTGTTTACATTTCAAAAGAACTAAAATTGGCGTGGAAAAAATTTTAGAAATACTGTAACTTTTTTTTCCATTATTTTTCCCCAAAGGGAAATATTTCAAAAAGTGAAACATATGAGTAGGCACTTCAAAGAAGAGATAAAATATTTTGTTTGTTTTTTGACTGACACGCTATAAAAAGGATTATATTTGTGAAAGAAGATACTGATTGCCAATATTTCAAATACCATCTTGCAATGTATAGTTTTTAGTGACATCGTAGTATATAAGTCTGTAATTTGAACTTTTACTTTGGAATGTAAAGTAGAAAATATTAGCTATGTCAATGATATCTTGCAAAGTGTTCCCATTTATAATTATTTATATTGTAAATAGCTTTCTGAAGTAAATTCGAAGTTAATGTGCATAAAATGTATTTATTATGTGAGGAATTTTTTGGTTTAAAATATAGTTATCAATATGTAATTTGAGTCTGAATTATTCATTGAAAGAAAAATTTCTGTAGGACAAAACAGACCACCAACAAGAAGACTAGCAATGTAAAAAAAATAAAGATTGTTTTAGCACTAGATTCTCTTGGTAACACACACCCCCACACACCCACATATACTTTAAGAGACCTAGCGATAGAAACTTAAACATATGCACAGTATCTATTAAGTAATGAGCCTGATTTTCATTAGATACTGGAGAATGTTTTCTCAATTTTTTTAATCAGAACATCTTAAGTGGGCTTGTTTTGGTCTCCACTTTGCTAAAATAAAGCGAAAAATTTCAAAGTATAGGTTACATGTTTAATGTCCAAGGGGGGAAAATAAAACATATAATATTGAGATTAGTTTGCTGTAATTTAAAAACATTAAAAATGTAGTTTGAATACTTTTTCTTTTGGAACTCAAGGTATTTTTAAAATTTAGAAATTAAAGTCAAACAAACAAAAAAGATGGCCAGGTGATTCTCTCTTTTTTTCATTTTCATAGAACCCAATGTGGTATTTTTCCCTTTCCAGGGATTTCTGATTTACCTTGATGTATTCCAGAAATGGTGCTTCCCTGGTGGCTCAGGGGTAAAGAATCTGCCTGCAGTGCATGAGGTGCAGGAGACACAGATTCGATCCATGGGGCAGGAAGATCCCCCTGAGGAGGGCATGGCAGTCCACTCCAGTAATCTTGCTTGGAGAATCCCATGGACAGAGGAGCCTGGTGGCATCACAAAGAGTCGGACACAAATGAAGTAACTGAGCAAGCACACAAGCATTCCAGAAATGGCCAACCATTAGACAGTTCAACAAACCTGCATGATATATTTTTAATTCAATGGAAATGGTACTTCTACTTCATAAAGCTTTTTGACAAAGTACCACAAAATATTGTTGCCATTAACACAACAGCATTTATCAGGTATTTTTCTACGTGATTCTTTAAATATTTGTTTTAGTGCTTCCATTTCTGAAAATAAAATTGTTTTCACTTACTTTACATATGAAAATAACTTGCACTTCCAATTTAATTCACAACACTTATGGAATCCGTTATTATATGCCCCACAGAGGATAGACACCAGAATCTTTCTCCGTGTAGGACCTTCTAGGAAAGCACATGAAGAGGGTTTTTGATTTTCCTTATGTGCTTTGAAAGTGTAAATTCCTTAGCTCATCATGACAAGCATTTATTGAATCATGTGCCAGGCATTGAACCAAGCTCAGATTATCACTGGAGTCTGAATAGACCCTGTCACAGAGGGAAATACCAATACACTCTATCTCTGCTGATGAGGAAAGTGAGATAGAGTGACTCAGTAATTCAGTGACACAGCTAAGTAAGTGAGTGGTTGAGGTGAAAGTAGAACCCAGGCAGGTTTACTCCAAAATGCTACCTTACTTTAATCTGCTTTATGTATATAAATAAATAAGTGAAAGAAAATATGGTCTAAATGGTGGTTGCATAAAATAGTTCCTCAGTCCAGTTAGTGGTGACGCCAGTAACTGGATGTGTGGTCTTCAGGTTGTACTAAGGTCATTCTCCATTATCACACTGACACACTGGTCCAAGGCAGACAGAGGCCAATCCTGCTACATCCTTGCACGATAGTTTGCCTTCCTGGTAAGTGAGTGCTCTGATGCTTCTTTTAAATGAATGTGATCCCAAGAAAAGTCCAGGGCTTAAACAAGCTACAAGTAAAATTATTCTAGCAGGATCTCCATAATGTTTGGAAAAAAAAAATGTTGAGACTCTCTCAACAAAAATACAAGTGGGTTAAACAGTAAGTATAAACTACATATTTTTTCAACCAACATACTCAAGATACGAGCCAAAACAAAAGGTATGAGTTTATCATGATTGCCATTAAATATTGTTTTGTTTTGTGGAAAAATTTCCTTCCTCGTTGGATAAAGACCAACCAAAAACCCATTCCATCAAGAACCTATGTGTGTCAGTATTATCTGTATTATTTAAGGGCCTGCTTTCAAGGATACTCTTCAGGGAGAGCTTAGAGGGCTATTGCAACTCCCACATTATGTATTTTCCCCATACAAGGGAAAATTGCCCCAAAGTTTTCTGACAGTAAGACTGTCTCTCAGAACACAGATGATTCCTGTAAGATGTCTATAAGCAATGGCACGCTTGCTGGACTGTCCCCAGAACACAGATGCGTCCTGTAAGATGTCCTTAAGCAATGGCACGCTTGCTGGCATCAGTCTGCCTCTGGTTCCCTCTGTGATGGTGATAACTCCTGGGTGCCAGCAACCCCGGCAGCCTGTCCAGCCACCCCGGGTCCCTGGCCGCAGCCTCACAGTGTCAGGAAGGTTGATCCTCTGTAGCATTTCTTGGCCTTTTCATAATTATGCTTTATAACTTAATATGTGCTGTATTTACCAGTGGAATTAGATCCAGGGTGGGAGAAATGTAAAACAGCCTGTGCTTTGGGAGTTTGTAAATAATCTCTGCTTTGTTCAGTTTCCCCCAGGTCAGGCTCCTGTGTGGGGAGTAATTCCATATGGGAATCTGCCTTGAGTGCCATCTAAGTAAACCTTAAAGGGAATCTTGGCAGAATCTCCCAAGCCATAAGGAAATCATTCTCAGTATCTGGTGAGGATTTTCTGATAGCTTTGTATTTTATGTATATATGTATTTTTTTAAAGTTGAACCTGAAGACTCTTTTTATGGGTAAGATCTCTAGAGTTCACTTAGGAATGGGGAATTGAGATTGAGTGTTAAGAACTGAGGATAATCATCCAGAAAATAATTGAAGTTCATTATTCAGTGAATTTCTACATTTCTAATTTCAACCTTAGTCCTGTGTTAGTCACATGCCCTATTAATTAGGCTAGATACTGGGTCTGCTCATGGTGTGATGCTAAACCCATTTTTACATTTGAAAGGTCAGAGACACCCTATTAAAAAACATTTACAATTCTGTTACAAAATGAAAGGTTATCAATAGTTAAGAAATTTTTTCTCCCAGGGTGAGAGAAGTGGTGGGAAAACAAGCAAGTCTTCACACTGCTTAAATTCTTCTCTCATTCACCTGTGTACCTTGTTAATACTCACATCTGTTAATACCCCATATAATTAGTCCTGATATTTTTTCTGCATGAATTAAAATATGTAGAAAGTGTATTTTTATGTAAGAGACAGAATTTTATTTTTGAAATTTATTTTTCTTTCATAGACTTTGCTGTTGCTCGACTTAATGTCCTCAAAATGAAATAAGATGGTTAGAGGCTTCAATCACTTTTTCAGGTTCCCTCCGGTTGATTTATGGCCAGGTCTCCTCCTTTAGGGGCTTCCCTGGTGGCTCAGCAGTAAAAAATCTGCCTGCAATGGAGGAGTCGCAGGAGATGCAGGTTCAATCCCTGGGTTGGGAAGATCCCTTGGAGGAGGAAATGGCAACCCACTCCAGTATTCTTGCCTAGAGAATCCCATGAATAGAGGAGTCTGGTGGGCTACAATCCATAGAGTTACAAAGAGTCAAACACAACTGTAGCCACCTTAGCACACATGCCCACTCTTTCTTCAGAAATTGTCATGTTGTATTATTCCAAATTTTTACTCTTTTCTCAAGCTCCCCTCATCCTGCAGACGTCATTTCATTTTACTTCAGTACCCGTCTCTAAATGAAGACTTAAAAAATATGTATGTATAACTCTCACACCTGCAAAAATTAATGGTAACTTCTTGCCATTCAGTGTATGGCATTTTGGTGGCTCAGACAGTAAAGAATCTGCCTGCAATGCAGGAGACCCAGGTTCAATCCCTGGGTCAGGAAGATCCTCTGGAGAAGGGAATGGCAACCTACTCCAGTGTTCTTGCCTGGAGAACTCCACGGACAGAGGAGCCTGGTGGTCTACAGTCCATGGGTTCGAAAGTTTGGACATGACTGAGTAACTAACTTTCATTTTCACTATCTTGTTCAGTATGTGATATTTTGTAAATGTAGGAGATTGAGACCAGGCGTGAAAAATTGTCCCTATGTCTTTAAGTCCCGAAGCCTCTCTTTGGACAGTTGCAGCCTTCAATCCCTCCATGGCTCTCTTCATGGACTTGCCTCATGGTCTTCCTCTCCTGATTCCAATCATTGCCTCCCCAGGATTTTTAATTGTGTGCTAGTGTTTGCTTGAGCCATATGTAGGTACATACCTACACACACATGTGCACGTGCACACACACACACACAGGGTCTCCCAGATGTGGCCAGCCTTCAGTTCATCAAGCCTGTTTTTTGCTCAGTTATTCTTAACTCAAGGCTTCCCTGGTGGCTCAGTGGTAAAGAATGCACCTGCTAATTCAGGAGACTCTGGTTTGATCCCTGGATTAGGAAGATTCCCTGGAGAAGGAAATGGCAACCCACTTCAGCGTTCTCACCTGGGAAATCCTATGGACAGGGGAGCCTGGTAGGCCACAGTCCATGGGGTCGCAAAGAGTCAGACCTGACTTAGCAACACAACAACCCTTAGCCCTCACAGCTGCTGCTTAAAATCCTGAGAACGATTGAAATTCCACTCTGAGTTGCAGACTAGGTGTTCTGTAGCTCTTGATTTCCTGAAACATCTTAGTATCTCTCCCCAACATCTCAAAATAGATGGGTCTTTGCTCATCTCATGAACCAGGTGCCTTCCTGTGTCAAATGAGGATTCTGGGTTCTGTATCTCCAAAAGCTGTGGTGGATATTCAACGAGACAATGCCCTCTGTGGACAGCAAGTGCATGATAGAGGTTGGCGTTTAGCATCTGAGCCTCTGAAAATATGGTTATGCAGTTTTTCTCATTCCCCTCATATGTCATCCCGTCAGCATTCAACTAACAGGTATCAAGTGGCTCCAGGGATGATATGTAGCTCGCTACTGGGAATACAGACGAAACACCTGTGTCAAGAGATCCACGGTGGGGGTGGGAGAGGTGAGGGAGGGTCCGGATGCCCTTCCACTCCACTTCCCCCCATGCTGCCCCTCCTTGGATGCCCACCTCTCCTGACTTCCCCTTACTGACCCACTTTTTTTTTTCCTGGACTCCCCGTGTTGACGCTCTCACCAGCTTGGCAGCTGATGTTCTCTAATGTGCCTGTCTGGGCTCTTCTGTTAGCAGGAAACGCCCTCATCTCAGGGACTGTGCCCAACCCCCAGCCCCCAGCACAGTGCCCGCACATGATAGAAACACCGTAGATACATGCTCCCTCACCAAAGATGGCGCTGTTATTTCAGGTTATTTCCTCTTGCTCTACAGTCAGTGTTACTTCACGTCCTGTGGCTTGTGGATTCTGAATTCTCTAAACATTGTGATGCTTGATGTTCTCTTCATGGGGGAAGAGTTGCAACTTGCTTTCAATCTTCTGATTTTGAGGCCTGAGGTCTCACCTGTGTAAGTGATGTTCCCCTCTTACTTGTATGCTGGAGGAGATGACATGGACGTGACGCTTTGGGGGCAGTTCCTGACTTCTGTCAGTATGAGCACTGTGTCTCCCAGCTCTGCTTACCTCTCAAACCTACCCTGCCTCCTAATTTGCCCAGTCCTCTTTCTACACTTCTGATGCATATTCCAGATCTCTAAGTTTGTTACATGACACAGATTCACTTTTAAGAACACTTTGGTGGCTCAGAGATTAAAGTGTCTGCCTCCAATGTGGGAGAACCGGGTTCGATCCCTGGGTCAGGAAGATCCCCTGGAGAAGGAAATGGTAACCCACTCCATGGACGGAGAAGCCTGGTAGGCTACAGTCCATGGGGTTGCAAAGAGTCGGACACGACTGAGCGACTTCACTTCACTTCACTCCCAAATCTTAGCTTGTCACTGTGTGAGATACTACCACAAATTCAACTTCCTTCCTTCCTTTTCCAAATCCCTCTCCTTCCCCTCAAACTTTCCTCCTTCATTCTATACAATACATTTCCTCTACTCTTGATAAGGTCTTTCCCCAGAATTTATGCCATTCATGTACTGTAAAAAGGCTTTTGTGTTCCTGTTGGCTGCTGTGTGTGTGTTAGTCACTCAGTTGTGTCCGACTCTGTGACTCCATGGACTGTAGCCCACCAGGCTCCTCTGTCCATGGAATTCTCCAGGTAAGAATACTGGAGTGGGTCGCCATTTCCTTCTGCAGGGGATCTTCCCGATCCAGGCATTGAATCTGGGTCTCCTGCATTGCAAGCAGATTCTTTACCATTTGAGCCGCCTAGAAGTTGTAAATCTCTGAGCTTGTCATATTAGGTGCTTCACAACTGAGCCCCAGACTACTTCCTTGCTGTGTTTTCCATCTGTTCCCCCAGACCGCCTAGGTTTCCACTGCACTGGTTTTTCAGTCTTCCTGGAACACATCATGGCTTTCACTTTCCTACATCCTGACACAGGATGTTCTCTTCCTAAATGCTCCACGGCCATTGTTTGTTGAGAAAGTCCCTCTTCACCCTTCATGGCACAGGGTTCTCAAATGATGCCTGAAACCTGACTACTCCCCCTGGGAATGTTTTACACTTCCTTTCTGGGCTCTCACTCCATTTGGTTCATATTTCTGTTATCAAATTTATCAAGTGTACAGTGAGTTTTAGTTGTGCTTTATAGCTACAAAAACAATAGGTGAGTTAAAAATTGATACAACACATAAATGTATTTAGTAATGAGAATGCAAACAATGTTTTGATCTCTTTTTTTCATTTAATGATGTATCATGGGCAACCTTTTACATCAGTTTCTATACATCTTTAATTCTCTTTAATGGATATACTATATGTTATAGTATGGATGTGCCATGGTTTACTTTTCTATTCCCCTTTTGGTAGACATCTTCTTCTTTCTAATTTTTATTTACTATTTTACATTACATATATATATAATATACAATAAATATCTGCAAAAAGATCCTTTTGCATCTGTGACTGGCTTTCAGTAGAATAGATTTCTAGAAGTAAAATTGCTGAGTTGAAGAGTATCTTTCATTTTGAGGACTATCCAGTTGCCTTCCAAAGACAGTGTGAAAGTGGACTCTCCCCCATGTCGTATGTGAGACTATATCCTTGTCTTTTAACAGTTTCCTATCTTGTTTCATGTGGTCTTGTGGATTTCTTGACTTTATTCCCAGGTTCTCAATAATTGTGTGAGCTATTAATATGTGGACCTTACTCTATAACTTTTTTCCTAATTTTGAATTGGTAGTGTATCAGTTCAGTTCAGTTCAGTCGCTCAGTCGTGTTCGACTCTTTGCGACCCCATGAATCGCAGCACACCAGGCCTCCCTGTCCATCACCAACTCCCAGAGTTCACTCAGACTCACATCCATCGAGTCAGTGATGCCATCCAGCCATCTCATCCTCTGTCATCCCCTTCTCCTCCTACCCCAAATCCCTCCCAGCATCAGAGTCTTTTCCAATGAGTCAGCTCTTCACATGAGGTGGCCAAAGTACTGGAGTTTCAGCTTTAGCATCATTCCTTCCAAAGAAATCCCAGGGCTGATCTCCTTCAGAATGGACTGGTTGGATCTCCTTGCAGTCCAAGGGACTCTCAAGAGTCTTCTCCAACACCACAGTTCAAAAGCATCAATTCTTCGGCACTTAGCCTTCTTCACAGTCCAACTCTCACATCCATACATGACCACAGGAAAAACCATAGCCTTGACTAGATGGACCTTAGTTGGTAGTGTATAGGAAAGTGCTAATTTTTGTATATATATATCTCATACCAATGATCTTTTAGTGTTTACTCATGTCCAATAGTGTTCAGTTGATCCCTTTGGATTTTCTGGGCAAATGATAATATTTATTTTCTAATATTTGCAATTCTTTTTAAAAATTTCTGTATTAATAAGTTTTAAACATCAATAATAGACATTTTTCATCAAATGCCATTTTGGCACTCAAGATGATAGTACATTTCTTTCTTGTTTCCTAATTTGAAGGATTCTTGCCTAATGCGGAAACATCTTTGCATTCCTGGCCAAAACCTACTTCATCAGATTAATCTTTTAATATACACCTGCATTCAGTGTGCTAATGTTAACCTCAGACCTTTCTCTATTTTTTCAATTGTAGCCATTCTTTTATATTTGCCCCTATTTGAATATGGGCTCGTTGAGGACAGCAAACATATATTGTTCAACTATAAATGCCCCTCACCTCACATAACATCTAGTTACATACTAGATACTAAAACAATGCCAATATTTGTGTTCTGAATACCTGCATTAAAATCCCAGTTCTGCTGCTTACTAATGATGTGGACAGGTCATTTAATATCAGTCTGTTTTGCCATTTGTGAATTATAGTATTATTTCCTTAAGGGGTCTATATAAAGACAAAATGAAAGAATATATGTAAAGCATATATTACAGTGTTTAGAGCATAGAAAGTAATTAAGGTTTTCTCCCTTTGTTTTCCCCTTGATATAGAAAAATAAGCTGAATTTATCTGTCATGGGAAAGTTACCCAGGCAATCAAAAATTTTTTAACAGATAAAATTATTGGTGACTGAACTTCTACATTCTCACCACAAAATGAGTGGACTGGTGTCCGCCTTCTTTTGATCACTGTCATCAAATAAACACTATTTAGGGAGTTCATAATTACAGCTTGAGAAAAACTTAATATCATATAGATGCCAGAGGCCAATTAGTAAAAAATTTATATTCAAATTATAGTTTATTATTTCATGTTTTCTACTTTAATCACGTGTGCATACCTGCCACACATCTTTAAAAATTTTTGTCTGTCCACATTAGAACCTGAAAGAATAGAATTATGCTGATTTAAGTCACCAGTTTAGCAGTAAGCATGAGAATTTTATGATGAGATTGGCCTCTTTTGAGGTTTTTATTTCTTCAGAAAAAGAAAAAAGAGTAACTAGACTGTATAAACCTGAACCTCCCTCCACCAAACTGAAATATCAATGTTTTCTCATATACAGGAGAATAAATGCTATTACCTATGCATGAAGTTGAATCAATGCCTCGGTAAAACCCTCTCGTGTCATTTTGCTGAATGGTTTCAAATTGGAATACAAAGCCCAGATGAAACTAAGATGAGATGGTAGCAATTGTGACAGGGCTATTTTTGAAATGATGCTCTTAGGAAAAGCTGCTGATTGAAATCAATACCTCAAGACCTGGAATTTGAAAAGACCATTTCTGAGACCTGAGAGGGTCACTGAATAGAAGTGTCAGTTGATGGTATTCAGACCATGCAATTGCTTTCACCAAGGTGCCTCTGTGTTTACTTAAGTGACTTGTGGTAGCTGGTGGCTGAGCATACATTGAGAGAGTCTCCCTCCATTCAGGCTCAGGGGACGAGGAGCCTGGAGGGGACATTGTCTGGAGTCTAAATGAGTAAGTCCTAGTGTGCTATGTTGGAAGAAATGAATTGAACTGGATTTTTCTTTTCATTTATCCCCTGGAAAGAAGATTCTGTGAAGAATGCAAAGAATATAAATCTTTTAAATATTAAAAAAATTAGTGCACCCCAAAGCTTGAGCTATTTATTTCAGACCAAATCCTATTTAATAAACTGTAATTAATCAGAAAATATTCATTTGCACTGATCTCTGCTAAAGTGTTCATTTTTTTCTCCAAGGAGTCATTTCATTTATTGAGATTTGTGTGTGTGTGTGTGGTGCCGTGGGGTATAGGGTAACATAGAGGCTACTCACACAGTTCAAATTGCTTTATATAGAAGTTGCCAGATCACTTAATTACACTAAGATTTGAGATGATGTTGTGGGGAGAAATGTAGTTTAATGAAGCTATTACCCTTTTAGGTTTCTTTAATTTAGCATTATATTTCAAAATTTAAATTATAGGGAAGTTTGTCATTTTTTGTGCATCAAAATGAGTAAATCATGTTCGTGTCTTTAGCACATGTGATGTATCTTAATTATTAATCTTATTCACTAAGTTTAGGATTGCTCATTGAAATGAAATCAAACACTTCAAGCACTCTGAAACCAGCTTTTCACTTTCCCATCACCCCATGGGACTGTCCCAGACTCAAGTGGGTGTCAAAGGTACAGGTGACCATCAGGTACAGGAATAACAATCCTCACCCACATACCTGGACTCTGTCACACAGCTGCAGAGCTGGACATGGACTCCAGAACCATAAACATGGCCAAACTGGATGTAAATTAAGCTTTGGAATCTGAATCAAGGCTTTAAAATGTCAGAAGAACAGTTGGGAAGGTCACACAGCTGCATCAACTGCTCTGGTGTCGTCAGGACCTGTTTAAGATCTTGCTGTTGCTACCACTGCCCTGAGAAATTCTTCTAGTTGACAAGCTGTGAACACAGTGGCTGGGGTTGAAGCAGGCAGGGCTGGGTGACTGGGGGGGCATTAGGAGGAAAACCAGTCACAGAGGTTATAGGTGGTCCAAGTACGTCCTGTGTTCTAACACATCTGACCTGGAATCAGAGTCTGACTGTTGGACATTTTCATTATGTGGTTATGATAGCTACTGAAACTGTACAAGAGTCATCTACTAGGTCCTTTTAGGATTAAAAAAAAAAAAAGAGTTAATAAGATAGGTTAAGCCTAACTGGAGAAATTTTCTGCCATTTCTGGCAGAAAACTCATAAAAGCAAGCATTTTAAGAACTCATAAAACCAAGCATTTTAAATGTGAACTCAAAGCTAAAGTCTTGCTATTCTGCATTCTGTCTCACCAGCAATATGACCTTGAGCAAAGAACTTGATCTAAGTCTCAATATCTTTGACCATAAAATGGGGGATAAAACCTACTTTTAAAGGTTGATGAAAGGATTAAAAATAATATTTTTAAAGCACAGGAGCATCGTACTTAGGATATAACTAGCTCAGAATACAAATATTATTTGTTATAATAAGTGCTATGATTTTTATAATCATTATTCTTTTGATATTGTTCTTTGAGCTAAATTCTGTAACTTTTGTTTCTAAGGATTAAACTGAAGTCAGAATTAATATTTATGAATTTTTTTTTTGTTCTGGGATTTTTTTCAAAGGATGTTGTCTCTCATCAAAAGCATTCTTTACAAAAAGAAAAAAACTGTTGGAATGTATGTGATAGTTTTATTTTTATTGCAATTCTTTAGTGGAATTCCAATATTATTCAGCATGTTTTATGTTTACAGAATTATTTAGGGTATAATCAAGAATACCATAATACTGTCTTCATAAATGGGCACTGTTTTAAAAACCAGGCATAATTAGCAGGAAGATATTCATAGTGTAGGTATGACATTATTATGACTTCAATATAAATTCCACGAGGTGGAGAAGACCTAGAGAAAGAAGGCTACAGATTTATCATGGTATGATGCATTTGCAATATGGATTGTACTTATCTTTTTATTTGCCACAGACAATGTAAATTAGGAACATCTGAACGAAGATTCAAATAATTTAGCATCTGTAGCCCACTGTAAAATATGTTGTTCTGATGTCTAGAGTAGAAACAGAAATTTGCTGTTTTCTTACCCTACTGATACGGTGATTTGAGTTACAGAGGTAGCCCCCAACCAGTGCTGAGCAGGGAGCCATCCTGAAGAAAGGCAGAGAAACGGCAGTGGGCTATTTGTCATTATTTCCTCCTCTTCTCTCTTTAATATTCTAAAGTAATTTTCTTCTCTGGTCAAGATGTTACTGATGAATAAAACCCTCTGAGGGTGTGAAGTTTGGGGTCATATATCTTCAACCCATTTCCCATCTTCATGTTATTTATTCTTCTATTGCTGAAATGATAAGACTGAAGAAATGTAACTGAGCAATTGAACATTTATGCTCATATAAATATGTGTGAATTTGGGGCTGTCCTTAATGACTCCAAATATTTCTTTTTAAAAATTAGCTTTATTTTTTACTTTACTTTAAAAAATTTATTTATTTTTGGCTGCACTAGGTCTTGGTTGCTGTGCAGGCTTTTCTCTAGTTGCAGCGAGCCGGGGCTACTCTCTAGGTGCAGTCCATGGGCCTCTCATTGCGGTAGGTTCTCTCGTTGCCGAGCACAGGCTCTAGGTGTGCAGGCTTCAGTGGTTGTGGCGCTTGGGCTTAGTTGCCCCATCGTGTGTGGAATCTTCTTGAACCAGGGATCAAACCAGTGTCCCCTGCATTGGCAGGCGGATTCCTAACCACTAGACCACTGCTGCTGCTGCTACTGCTAAGTCGCTTCAGTCGTGTCCGACTCTGTGTGACCCCATAGACGGCAGCCCACCAGGCTCCCCCGTCCCTGGGATTCTCCAGGCAAGAACACTGGAGTGGGTTGCCATTTCCTTGTCCAATGCATGAAGGTGAAAAGTCAAAGTAAAGTCGCTCAGTCGTGCCCGACTCTTAGCGACCCCATGGACTGCAGCCTAACAGGCTCCTCTGTCCATGGATTTTCCAGGCAAGAGTACTGGAGTGGGGTGCCATTGCCTTCTCCGACTAGACCACTAGGAAGTCCTAAATATTTCTCACTGGATAACTTTCCCAGTGTGTAGGAAGAACTCCATGGTGCTCAGGGCATGGCATTAATCGTGAGGGGGATAGACAAAGGGCAGAGGGCCTGCTCCACGCTGGAACCTCATCAAGGGACTTGCATGTTTGCTCTTCCCCCCCAAACCTTAATGTCCTCATTTGACAGGTGAGGAATCTGAGGCCCCGAGATTTCTCCATGATTTACTCTAGGTCACTTGGGTCACAATCAGACTTTACAAACTTTCATTTTGTAAGAGATAAAATGTCATAGTTTGGTTAAAGGTAAAGCTGCAGACATATATCAGAGCAGTGGGCCCTAGCCCCTTGAGTACATTGGGAAATCCTAGACTGCTGTCAACCTGGGAGCAAATTTTAGCTGTGCAACTGCTGTGATGAGAACATGGGCAGCCAGAGTTTGAGGGGCAGAGGGGAGGTAGGAGAGAGAACAGGAAAGGGTTGTGTCTCCTCGTGGAGTTTACTCTGCTCAGCTTTTGGACATGACGAAGAGGAAGACCAAGGGAAGATGGCTTGGTCTTCATTCACTCTGAATGATACATTCTTTATTCACTCTGAAATGGGTCCCTAGTGTTTTAATTCCACAGTAATTTGGAAAGTTTGTGTAAAAGTGGCAGACTCTCTGAGGCCTGAGAAGGCTCCTCACTCTTGTCTAATCTGCAGTCTGACTGAGGCGTCTTTCCCACCGTGGACAAGAGGGGCTACTCCGTGCAGCACCCATTTAGCCACAAACAACAGCTGGGTGGTTTTGATCCAATTACAGCTACTAATTTGCAAGTGGCTCTAAGCAGATCTCAGCTATCCCATGACTGTCTCTGAGCTGTGTGCCTTGAGTTCAGAAAGTGGAGACATGATGTGCCTTTGGCCTCCCCGACTACTATGAGAGCCTTGGCTTAATGCGGAACTGATTTCATCCTTTGAGCAGTAATAGCAAACCAAGCACTTCAAAAAGACCAATCCATCTCCTCTCCATAAAACGTTAATACCCTTCAATGTACCAAAAAAAAAAAAAAGAAAGAAAACAAACTCAACAGGCTTTCACCCTTTGCATGGCAAACACCAACTGAAAAAAGCAAAAAGGACCAAGAACATTTGAATAACTTCTTTTGCAATCCATCCATTATCCTTTATCCCATATTGTAAAAGCTGGAGAAAGTACATCTTTTCTGTGGCTTGCCTGTAAGCTTGAGGGGCGGGAGAGACAGCGTCTCCATGGAGAAGCCCCCAGCTCTCTCCAGGGAGCTGGCTGTGAGGGACTCTTGTACCTGGGCTCCGGCTGTGTGACTTCACACAAAAACCACCTCCCTCAGTTGGAAATGGGACCACAGATGTGGGCTAGAACATTCGTTCTTCAAGACGCACGTGGACATGAACTTCTGAAGAGCCTGTGGCACTGTCATCTTAGCCAGCCTAATCCCTGTTAGGAGATTGCACTATGGAGTTCTTGGTTCCTCTGTGCCCTCATTGAGTTTCCATACTGCCCAGAATCAGTCTGATGCTTGCAGCCCACAGCCGCGTTCAGAGGGAGGTGTTTTTGGTGAAGAGAGGGTTCAGGAGGAAAGTAGTAAACACTTTTCTTAGTTTCATCACTTTACCCCCTACATTCAGCACTAGGGATCAACCATTGGCTTGGAATACCAAATAGTTATTTTTCTACACAGAAATGGCATGAGAAATATTTAACATACGCATCAAGTATCAGTTTCGGAGAGTTTGTCAGTCCCTCGTTGTTAAGGACTGGTTCTGGTTAAGAACTTGGACTCTGGAGCAAGATTCTCTACTCAAATTCTAGCTTTGCCCCAAACTACACCATGACCTTAGGTAAGTTACTTCTCCGGATCTCCGTTTTCCCATCTGCAAAATGAGGTTAGTAATGTAACCTACCTCAAAGCATCTAGACCACTATCTGGTAAATATTCTGAATATGCAAGTTAGTTGGTCTTGTTGTATCACAAGGTATTAGGAAGATCATTCTGTTTTGTTTTGTGATTCCATTTTGTCAACATTATATAAGTAGGTTATTCTCCTTGCTGGAAAGTAACTGAAACAAATTCTCCTGGACTCAAAAGGCAAGAGTTTTACAAAAACCAACTTGTGCTTTTGGAGGAGATTTTCTTCCCCATTGATAACTATAACGTCAATAAAATAAACATATTCTTGACACATTTATGAGTTAATTCACATAGGGTATCATCATGGATGGAGAAGGCAATGGCACCCCACTCCAGTACTCTTGCCTGGAAAATCCCATGGATGGGAGAGCCTGGTGGGCTGCCGTCTATGGGGTTGCACAGAGTCAGACACAACTGAGCGCCTTCACTTTCACTTTTCACTTTCCTGCATTGGAAAAGGAAATGGCAACCCACTCCAGTGTTCTTGCCTGGAGAATCCCAGAGACAGAGGAGCCTGGTAGGCTGCCGTCTATGGGGTCGCACAGGGTCAGACACGACTAAAGCGATGGAAGAAATAATATGTTGGTGTATTTCACTGGCCTGTCAGATACAAGTCATCTTTAGATTTCAATCACATAATTATTTTTTTTATTTAACAGGTCTCTGTTTTTTGAAGATTGGTTGTTATATTACTCCTTGAAATGATAGTCTCAATTTCATTGGTTTTAAAGATCTTCTGCAGAAGAAAGTGTAATTCTAGCTCGTGTTTACAGGAGAGCTATGAGATAGAGAAACTGTGAGTAAGTTCATGTTCTTGAATGATCGTACAATAGTGTCACCAGGCTACACCGTGACTCTTTTCCACCTTCAGAAATCTCAGGAAAACAACTAAGAGAAGCTGAGATGAAGACTAGGAGATGTAAGTAGCAGGACTATTAGAAAATATGGAACCTAATGTTGATTTAGGGCCTCGGTTTTATCCTCTTATTGCCAAGGATATTCTGTTTCTGTCTTAGTCAAGCAGAGTAACAAATATATCATAGGTTTGAAAGGTCTGTGGGAAGGAGGTTGTATAGTCTCACACAGGGTATTTGGTGTGTAATATGCCTAAGATGTGTAAATTTGCATACAGAGTTAATAAAATAGCTAACAATTTTTGAGCCTTTGGCCCTACTGTGGGTCAAGTTATTTAGTGCTCACAAAATGTCACATCATAATTACACCATTCTCTTTTCATCTTTCCATCTCAAGTAGCCCTCCAGCGAATGCCCTGTGTCAAGGATGACTAGTAAGAATAAGGATGTCTTCTTGCTGCAGAACCTTGCCCTCCTCTCTTCTGGGCACAATGCTAGATTGCATCTTCCATTCTCTTCACATCGATGTGGGGCCATATGATTAAATGCTAGACGAGAAAAAGTGGTGAAATCTTGCAGGCTACTGCTGCTGTCTCTTGAGTTCCCTTTCTATAGGCTGGATGGAGAAGATCTAGTTATGGACTTCAAGGCCATAGACTATGGAGAGGCTACAAGACAGGAGAAGTCTCAGCCCCATGCTGATGAGCAGAACCATCCTTAGTTAGAGACAGCTGTGGACAGAATCGGACCCTCTGACTTCGGTGTGGTCAGGTTTCTCCAGGGTGAATTCAACAAGCAGGACGACTGGGTTTACACCTGAATAATCTTGACCCTATGGGACAACAGGCCTGCCCTACTCATCCTGGTCACCCCCGCCTAGATGACAAATACTCCTGACGTGACATCTAGGAATGCTTCAATGTCCTCATTACCCAGCAACCATGCCCTGTCTTCTGAGAATCTCATACAATTTCATATTTCCTGTTGCCTGCTAGCTCTCAAGAGACTTTCTGAAACCAGGCTTTTCAATCTGCGAGCCTGAAGCCTTCCTATGACCCTTCCTGGTCTCATCATTGCCCTTGATCATGAGTGTTGTGAGGCAATCATGGTTGTATCCCTTTAAGCAAAAGGAATTTAAATCTTCTTTTCATACTTTGAATCACTGCCAGGTTATTAAAATGATTTCAAAGGGGAAAAAAGTACTACCTTTAATCTCATCCTGTAACATGGACAGAAAATACTTTTGTTGAATTAAGTTCAATGAAGTTGTGGAGTTGTTTGTTATACCAGCTAACATTGCTTGTTCTGACTAAAACAGTAAAAATGCTTTTATTACTGACACAAAAATGACTCAAAATTATAAGAATAGCTAACATCTATTGAATATTAGCTAAATGCAATGACTGAAGCTTAGAGAGAGTAAGTTACTAGACCAAAGTCAGGAGCTCACAAGTGACAGAACCAGCACTGAAAGCAGGGCAGAATGTCCTTGAAGTCATGCCCTTAACAATTTTGTTTGGAAATTTTCTTATGAAATATAACATTTATTATAATTATTTTTAAATTTTATTTATCTTTAACTGAAGGATAATTGCTTTACAGTATTGTGTTGGTTTCTACCAAACACCAACATGAATCAGTCATAAGTTTACCCACGTCACCTTCCACTTGAACATCTTTCCCACCTCCCTCCCCATCCCACCAACATAGGTTGTTACTGAGCTATTATTATAATTATTTTAGTATTACAGAAGTAAAACATGAGGTGAAATTTGTTTCAACTGTTTTTGCTATTTTCATCATAAAGTAATCTTGTGATAAGTAGCTATAAGTAACTATAATTTTCATAGCTGAAAATCTCTGTCCTTATATCATAGGGTATTCATTTAAGCACTTAAAACATTGTAAATAGATATGTATCATCTTTCACAGTTTTCTTCCCCAGCTGAGCCAAGATTCTTCAACTGAGACATAACACAACAGGTCCATCCACTTTTCTGTTTTTACTTTGGCAGGATTACTTTTTATTCCCATTAGTTCCACAACACCCATGTTACTCTGTGCATTCCAGCTGTCAAAGGAGTATGGCCTCTGAGTCTCAGTGGGCATGATCCTAGAGGTGATGGTGAAGATGGAGTTTGGGTGGGCAGGGGCTAGGAGAAATGCCAGATAAGGGGCAAGATGGGTCTGGTAACCCACTACATCGTTGTTTCATGGGAATCCATTCTTTGTATTTCTTGTTTATTGTAGCCTTCTAATTAACATTATTTATCTATCTCCTAAGTAAAATGAACACACTCAAACTCCATTGACCTTAAGGAATTTTTAGTATGACTACATGGGTTCCTTGTAGAAAAACCACTTTTAAAGTGTAAAAAAAAGAAGTTTTTTTAAAAGCCAAATTAGAAACAAAAAGATTTGCAAACTCTGGAACCTATACATATAGAAAGAGTTTTTTGGGGGCCATATGTTCCTCTTTGTAATACAAATGTGTCAAAAGAGCAGATATCTGCAAAAATCAACTACAAAGAATATCATGTGAGTTAATGCATATCAAGTCATTCAGTCACGAAAAATATTTGGAGTAAGCAGCAGTGGGTCCGTCCAGACTCACTGCAGTGGTGATAAAATCCCAGATGCTGTGCCAGCCGTGTGTGTGGAGGCTCCAGGTCGGAGGCACCCCTGGGATGTGTGTGCCTGGGGAGAGAGCAAGACTAGCTCAGCCTCGTCATTTGAAAGCTTTGAACAGCCTGTTTGGAATGCTAATGGGTTATGCTTTCTGCCTGCAGAAAAGGATGATTCTTCTGCAACGCATTAAATCATTCCCTACCCCCATCCAAGTCTTTCCAGTAGTAGTGCTATCAAATTCTATCAAGACGCTCTCTGAACTGATTTTTACATTCAAATTTGGAGAAGATATCCTGCAGTCCAGAGGGACATAGGAAAGGCAGAAAAAGGAAAACAGACCAAGTGAAAAAGGGGCAAAATGAGAAGGTCCTCAAAGGGTTCCTGGAGAAAAGGAAGGGGGAGACAGAGCAAGCAAGGGAGGGAATGTGGACCTAGTCCCTGCGAATGTCATCTCTGCAAGGCTGAAACCTGGAATTTCAGGACACATGACGGACCTTCGCCTGATCGTATAGCAATGTTAGTATTACCTGTGGTTCTGACTCCAGTTACATTAATTTACAGAGAGGACATATATTGCAAAGAGTGAGAGCTGGTTTGTAATCTGGCAGACCATTGAAAGGAATTGTGTTAACTAGCAATTTCACACATGTTTAGCTGAGTGATAAATGGTGTTAAATAATGTTGTGCTTGAAGCAGAATGAGATCTTCCATGGCCTCCTACACCACTAAGAGACAAATAAGTTTATTCCACATAATGCAGTGAGTGTAATGTTTTGCATACATATATTTTGGAAACTAATAATCCATACATAGCATACATGGTAACTGGGGTTAATTTTATGAAACAGGGCATTTCATTTCTAACAAGGCTGCGAATGGTTTATACTCAATGAACTCTGAGTTTCTGTAATTCTCATTCCTTCTCATCTTGAAGTGGAGCTTTTCAAGCTGTGGTCTCTGGGATTTAAGTTGCAGCTCATTTGCTGAGAACCAGAGAGGAAAAGGATATTTTGGGGCTTCCCGCCATGCATTCTTCATTCTTACATTCCAGTCAAGCTCAAGGATAAGATATGATTATCTTTCCTGTGATAATCACATTCAGGTTTCTGCTCCTACCTGACGATGACGCTTCAGTTCAGTCCTGTGGAACTCTCCTTGAATTTGCTTCCAGCTTTAATTTCTCCTAATCTTACAACTTTTGTTTCTCCACCCCAGCCACTGAAAGTTTTGTTGCCTTTGCGGTTCCATGGACAGGAGATAGGGCTGTCGAGTTAAGGGCAGACTCATGTCTTTGAAAATTATCGTACTGATTGACAGCATAGGTGCTGTTTGAGAGCAACGTGAGGTCATCTATGAATAAGCACACCCCAGGTCATCTGCAGCGTGTCCAGAGGCTGCAACCATGGCTAGGAAAAACAGGGAGAACTTTCCTTGTCTCCCTTGCTCCCTTCCAACTGAAGCTAGAAGAAAACTGACACTCTAGTAGCTCTTAACTGCTGCTGCTGCTGCAGCTAAGTTGCTTCAGTCATGTCCAACTCTGTGCGACCCCATAGACGGCTGCCCACCAGACTTCCCTGTCCCTGGGATTCTCCAGGCAAGAATACTGGAGTGGGTTGCCATTTCCTTCTCCAATGCATGAAAGTGAAAAGTGAAAGTGAAGTCGCTCAGTCGTGTCCCACTGTTAGCAACCCCATGGACTGCAGCCCACCAGGCTCCTCCTCCATGGGATTTTCCAGGCAAGAGTACTAGAGTGGGTTACCATTGCTCTTAACTACTGATTCCTAAAAGACAGGGACTGTACCACACCTGAATGGTGTACAGGACAATTCTCTAGCATGTGCCTCTGCGTTGAAAATCTTTGGATCCTCTCAGTGTCTCTCAGACCTGGCACCAAGCTGCTATCACACAACTGAAACATTTTCTTTTTCATGACAATTTTTTATCACTTCCAGATTTTAACTTTTTCCATTTTATTGAAAATTCTTGGTTTGTCAGCAGATCAAACGCTGTTCTTAAGTACACATATTTTGAAATTAACAGTCCTTTAACTCCAGCGAACAAACCTGGTTAGAAAGCTTTTTATTCCAACACGAACTCTTTTAATTTCTTGCTCAATTCTTATGAACTGAGGAAATAATTTAATTCCTGAGACTGTGGATTGAGTGTCTCTCTACATATGGTATACAGGACATGTCCCTGACTGCCTTTGGAGGCAATAATTTTTAGTCTTGGTTGCTAATTAATTTTGTGTGCTCCTTAGCCTTTGCTAGCACACTGATTTAAATTCTGTTTTTATTTTTATTATTTTTAATTTTTTTTAAACTGTCCAGTCTGTGCATGTTAAGATTTTTTTTGTAGTTTTCAAGCATCACCTCTTCCCATTCAGATCCAGGAACCATTGTTTCTTGTTTTGTATTGTCTAGTGTGCCATTCCTGGATAATTTTATACCTCCCACCACCACAAGGTAATACAGTATCATGGTCTTTTTTGAAAAAGAATTTTATATTTATTTATTTATTCATTTGTTTTAGGGCTTCCCTGAGGGCTCAAACGGTAAAGAATCCACTTGCAACGCAGGAGACACAGGAGACTCGGGTTGGATCCCTGGGTCAGGAAGATCCCATGGAGGAGGAAATGGCAACCCACTCTGGTATTCTTTTTTTTAAAATATGAATTTGTTTATTTTAATTGAAGGGTAATTACTTTAAAATATTGTAGTGGTTTTGCCATACATTGACATGGATCCGCCAAGGGTGTACATGTATTCCCCATCCTGAACCCCCTTCCTACCTCCCTCCCCATCGCATCCCTCAGGGTCATCCCAGTGCACCAGCCCTGAGCATCCTGTCTCATGCATCAAACCTGGACTGGTGATCCGTTTCACCTATGATAATATACATGTTTCAATGCTATTCTCCCAAATCATCCCACCCTCGCCCTCTCCCACAGAGTCCAAAAGACTGTTCTATTCATCTGTGTCTCTTTTGCTGTCTCGTATGTGGGGTTATCGTTACCACCTCTCTAAATTCCATATGTATGCATTAGTTTACTGTATTGGTATTTTTCTTTCTGGCTTACTCCACTCTGTATAATAGGCTCCAGTTTCATCCACTTCATTAGAACTGATTCAAATATATTCTTTTTAATGGCTGAGTAATACTCCACTGTGTATATTACCACAGCTTTCTTAGCCATTCATCTGCTGATGGACATCTAGGTTGCTTCCATGTCCTGGCTATTATAAACAGTGCTGCGATGAACATTGGGGTACACGTGTCTCTTTCTATTCTGGTTTCCTTGGTGTGTATGCCCAGCAGTGGGATTGCTGGGTCATATGGCAGTGCTATTTCCAATTTTTCAAGGAATCGCCACACTGTTCTCCATAGTGGCTGTACTAGTTTGCATTCCCACCAACAGTTAAAGAGGGTTCCCTTTTCTCCACACCCTCTCCAGCATTTATTGCTTGTAGACTTTTGGATCACAGCCATTCTGACTGGCTGAAATGGTATCTCATTGTGGTTTTGATTTGCATTTCTCTGATAATGAGTGATGTTGAGCATCTTTTCATGTGTTTGTTAGCCATCTGTATGTCTTCTTTGGAGAAATGTCTGTTTAGTTCTTTGGCCCATTTTTTGATTGGGTCATTTATTTTTCTGGAATTGCACTGACACTCCCATATTCTTGCCTAGAAAATTCCATGGACAGAGAAGCCTGGCAGACTATAGTCCATAGGGTTGCAAAGAGTCAGACACGACTGAGCACCTGTGCACAAAGCAATTAATTCATTTTTTTCATTTTAATTTTTTTAGCTGAGCAGTGTGGTATGTGGGACCTTAGTTCCCCAACCAGAAATTGATCCCATGACCCCTGCATTTGGAGCCCATAGTCTTAACCACCAGAGAACCAGGGATGTCCTTCAGTTGCATTTTAAAATTGGAATATATTTATTTTATCTCATGAGAAAGGTGGATGATATCTAGACTACATCAAGGCAGTGTTCTATCACTCAGCTCCAGACACATCTGTTTCCCTTTCTCTTGGATTTTAGATTGGACAGGCTGATTACTCTGAGGGTCCACTGTGACTCTTTTGGTTGAAAAGGTGCTCTGCCACTGACTAGGTCTGTGGCCTCTGAAAATTTATTTAACCTTTCTGAGCCTCAGTTTCACAGTTTATAAAGTGGGGATGAAGTGTGTCTTAGTCACTCAGTCGTGTCCAACTCTTTGAGACCCCATGAACTGTAGCCAGCAAGGCTCCTCTGTCCATGGAATTCTCCAGGCAAGAATACTGAAGTGGGTTGCCATGCCCTCCTCCAGGGGGTCTTCCTGATCTGGGGATTGAACGTGGGTCTCCTGCATTGCAGATGGATTGTTTACCATCTGAGCCACCAGGGAAGAATTATTTCATCTAAAAAACCTAGAACAGTGTCTCAGAAAATGTTAGCAATTATTAAGTAGGACCACATCTAAGATTGTCTTCAAGGTATTTACCTTACTAAACAATTAGTTCTTGTAGTCAGACAAGAGGGAGAAGGATTCTTAGGACACCACCTTCTCTGAAGTGAGATTACGATATTCTGTAAACCACTGCAGTTCTGCTCTAATAGTAACAGGCCTTTCCATTATTAGTGCGAGTAATGGCATTTTTTCAGAGAAGGCGATGGCACCCCACTCCAGTACTCTTGCCTGGAAAATCCCATGGACGGAGGAGCCTGGTAGGCTGCAGACCATGGGGTCGCTAAGAGTTGGACATGACTGAGTGACTTCACTTTCACTTTTCACTTTCATGCATTGAAGAAGGAAATGGCAGCCCAGTGTTCTTGCCTGGAGAATCCCAGGGACAGAGGAGCCTGGTGGGCTGCCATCTATGGGGTCGCACAGAGTCGGACACGACGGAAGCGACTCAGCAGCAGCAGCAGCAGCAGAATGGTATTTTCCAATCTTCCTATATCTGTGGGACTGTAAAGCCCATTTTACAGTCCGTTTTCCCAAGACACGAATTGCTATGGACTGTGGGAAACACCCACAGTCACAGCGCCAGCAGTGGGTACTTCTGAAGAGTCTTCTTAAACCCTGTGCTATCTATGGCTCTCTGAGAGCCTCCTCTCAGCTCCCTAGGGTAGTTGCTTAGCAGTCCCATATTTATATGCTGTTCTGGTGGCTCAGATGGTAATGAATCTGCCTGCATTGTAGGAGACTCAGTCGGGTCAGAAAGATCCCCTGGAGGAGGGCACGGCAACCCACTCCAGTATTCTTGCCCGGAGAACTCCATGGACAGAGGAGCGTGGCAGGCTGAAAATCATGGGGTCGCAAAGAGTCAGACACAACTGAGCAACTAACACTCACCCATCTCTTTAACCAAGGCTGTCTGGGTACCTGTCCTGAAATGGATCAGTTGCATTTTTTTCTCCGATAACTTGGTGTTGGAACTGAGACCTCTAGTTGCTGCGCATGGCTGCTACTGTCACCTGTAAATCTGGGAACCATAGGGCTGTCAAATTGGGCCATGAGGAGAGAAAACCTGTCTGCAGCCAGAAAAAGAATGGAAACAGACAAGAAAAACCACGATGTGATTCAGAGAGATTTGAAAGGACCTGACCTGCAGGATTCCTGGTGGCCTGGCAGTCTCAGCTGTATTCTTACCCTTCCATTTCATGAAGAATTCTCTGCCTCTATAATTAATTCTCTGTTTTTACTGAAGGTACCGAGTAACAATCAAATAACTTAAAGTCTCTTGGTTCTTATCATTAAGGGTTTGAAATCAAGCTCTTAAGTCTGTTACCATCCACTCAAGGGCCTCCGTCACTTACCTATGACCTGTGTCATTTTCCTTCTATTTTTGTGCAGTGGAACTTAATATCCACCAGTTTTTCAGATAGTTAATTTTTTTTTTACCTCTTGTAACACACAACATTTTTGGTTTAGTTATGTAAATTTGGAACAGTCTAATCTTATAATTGTCCTGAAAGTTTAAGAAATGATGATTAATTAAATCTATTCATTTCTAATCCAGTTTTTGAAGTTGCATTAAATTCTGTAAAGAATATTTATAATAGTTCGTGCTAACTTATGTTTAAGAAAGAAACTGCAATATTCCCGGTATCAGTGGAAGTTGAATCACAGAGCAGAAAAATCTTCACTTTGGTCCAGCCCAGGGCATGATGCTAGAGGGTGGCCCTCAGCAGAGTTTACCAAAATTTGTTCCTTTGAGCTCTTGTTCTCAGTTATGTTAATGAGTGTAATGAATAAAGGGGTTGCATGTACACATATGCTATGAAATATTGAAATTTAAACACAGTTCAGCTCTTTATTAAAGGTCTATAAAAGGATTTTATATAACAATACATATTGTGATTCTACGATCGGTGTATAGTTTTGGTAATATCTAAAGTATGTGGCCATGGAATCACTTTTCTGTAAAGAACATCTTTTGAGACAAGTGTTCCTTGGAATATATTAGTATTTTGGGTGTATTGTCCTAAGGGAAGTATTTGGCGAAGGTTGGTGTTGCCTGGTGTGGTTTGGCTTGCCCTGCTTTCTTATTGCTTACATACGACTCATTTATTTATAAATGATGCCCGAATCCCTTTGGAATTATATGTATTTTTAAAATCAATACCAGATTTTAGGCGACATTGGCACTAAGGAAATAATCTACAAATGGCACATAGACTTCTGTTGCTGTTGTTTAGTTGCTCAGTCGTGTCTGACTCTTTGTAACCCCATGGACTATAGCCCTCGAGGCTCCTCTGTCCATGGAATTTCCCAGGCAAGAATATTGCAGTGGGTTGCCATTTTCTTCTCCAGGAGATCTTCCCAACCCATGGATCGAACCCATGCCTCCTGTGTTGAAGGCAGATTCTTTACCACTGAGCCACCAGGAAAGTCCAAATGAAATAATATTATAACTGGCTCATAGACTACCCTTCAGTCAGTTCAGTTCAGTCGCTCAGTCGTGTCTGACTCTTTGTGACTGCATGAATCACAGCACGCCAGGCCTCCCTGTCCATCACCAACTCCCAGAGTTCACTCAAACTCATGTCTATCAAGTTGGTGATGCCATCCAGCTATCTCATCCTCTGTTGTCCCCTTCTCCTCCTGCCCGCAATCCCTCCCAGCATCAGAGTCTTTTCCAGTGAGTCAACTCTTCCCATGAGGTGGCCAAAGTATTAGAGTTTCAGCTTTAGCATCAGTCCTACCAATGAACACACAGGACTGATCTTTAGGACGGACTGGTTGGACCTCCTTGCAGTCCAAAGGACTCTCAAGAGTCTTCTCCAACACCACAGTTCAAAAGTATCAATTCTTTGGCGCTCCGCTTTCTTCACAGTCCAACTCTCACATCCATATATGACCACTGGAAAAACCATAGCCTTGACTAGACGGACCTTTGTTGGCAAAGTAATATCTCTGCTTTTTAACATGCTATCTAGGTTGGTCATAACTTTCCTTCCAGGGTGTAAGCATCTTTTAATTTTGTGGCTGCAATCACCATCTGCAGTGATTTTGGAGCCCCCCCAAATAAAGTCTGACACTGTTTCCACTGTTTCCCCATCTATTTGCCACTAAGTGATGGGACTAGATGCCATGATCTTCGTTTTCTGAATGTTGAGCTCTTCTCTTTCACTTTCTTCAAGAGGCTTTTTAGTTCCTCTTCACTTTCTGCCATAAGGGTGCTGTCATCCGCATATCTGAGGTTATTGATATTTGTCCCAGCAATCTTGATTCCAGCTTGTGCTCCCTCCAGTCCAGTGTTTCTCATGATATATTCTGCATAGAAGTTAAATAAGCAGGGTGACAATATACAGCCTTGACGTACTCCTTTTCTAATTTGGAACCAGTCTGTTGTTCCATGTCCAGTTCTAACTGTTGCTTCCTGACCTGCATATAGGTTTCTCAAGAGGCAGGTCAGGTGGTCTGGTATGCCCATCTCTTTCAGAATTTTCCACAGTTTATTGTGATCCACACAGTCAAAGGCTTTGGCATAGTCAATAAAGCAGAAATAGATGATTTTTTGGAACTCTCTTGATTTTTGATGATCCAGCAGATGTTGCCAATTTGATCTCTGGTTCCTCTGCCTTTTCTAAAATCAGCTTGAACATCTGGAAGTTCACGGTTCATGTATTGCTGAAATCTGGCTTGGAGAATTTTGAGCATTACTTTACTAGCGTGTGAGATGAGTGCAATTGTGCAGTAGTTTGAGCATTCTTGGCATTGCCTTTCTTTGGAATTGGAATGAAAACTGACCTTTTCCAGTTCTGTGGCCACTGCTGAGTTTTCCAAATTTGCTGGCATATTGAGTGCAGCACTTTCACAGGATCATCTTTCATGATTTGAAACAGCTCAACTGGAATTCCATCACCTCCACTAGCTTTGTTTGTAGTGATGCTTTCTAAGGCCCACTTGACTTCACATTCCAGGATGTCTGGCTCTAGATGAGTGATCATGCCATCGTGATTATCTGGGTAGTGAAGCTCTTTTTTGTACAGTTCTTCTGTGTATTCTTGCCACCTCTTCTTAATATCTTCTGCTTCTGTTAGGTCCATACAATTTCTGTCCTTTATCGAGCCCATCTTTGCATGAAATGTTCCCTTGGTATCTCTAATTTTCTTGAAGAGATCTCTAGTCTTTCTCATTCTGTTCTTTTCCTCTATTTCTTTGCATTGATCGCTGAAGAAGGCTTTCTTATCGCTCCTTGCTATTCTTTGGAACTCTACATTCAGATGCTTATATCTTTCCTTTCCTCCTTTGCTTTGCACTTCTCTTCTTTTCACAGCTATTTGTAAGGCCTCCCCAGACAGCCATTTTGCTTTTTTGCATTTCTTTTCCTTGGGGATGGTCTTGATCCCTGTCTCCGTACAATGTCAGGAACCTCCGTCCCTAGTTCATCAGGCACTCTGTCTATCAGATCTAGTCCCTTAAATCTATTTCTCACTTCCACTGTATAATCATAAGGGATTTGATTTAGGTCATACCTGAATGGTCTAGTGGTTTTCCCTACTTCCTTCAATTTAAATCGGAATTTGGCAATAAGGAGTTCATGATCTGAGCCACAGTCAGCTCCCAGTCTTGTTTTTGCTGACTGTATAGAGCTTTTCCATCTTTGGCTGCAAAGAATATAATCAGATTTCAGTGTTGACCATCTGGTGATGTCCATGTGTAGAGCGGTGTTTGTTATGACCAGTGCATTCTCTTGGCAAAACTTCATTCCGTATTCCAAGGCCAAATTTGCCTGGTACCTCCAGGTGTTTCTTGACTTCGTACTTTTGCATTCCAGTCCCCTATAATGAAAAGGACATCTTTTTGGGGTATTAGTTCTAGAAGGTCTTGTAGGTCTTCATAGAACCATTCAACTTCAGCTTCTTCAGCATTACTGGTCCAGGCATAGACTTGGATTACGACGATATTGAATGGTTTGCCTTGGAAATGAACGAAGATTATTCTGTCGTTTTTGAGATTGCATCGAAGTATTGCATTTCAGAGTCTTTTGTTGACCATGATGGCTACTCCATTTCTTCTAAGGGATTTCTGCCCACAGTAGTAGATACAATGGTCATCTGAGTTAAATTCACCCATTCCAGTACATTTTAGTTCACTAATTTTTGGAGCATTGACGTTCACTATTGCCATCTCCTGTTTGACCACTTCCAATTTGCCTTGATTCATGGACCCTTACTAGTTCACAAATCCTTGCTGTAAAGTGTTTTATTCTTCTTGGGATCTCTCCTACAAGATCAGTTCATGCCAATCATATTGGTTGAATAGAATTATTAATTTGATAAAGAGAGAGAACTAAATGTCACTTTTTTCAACAGTTAGGAAACTGTGCCTCTCTTTTTCCACAATAGCTTCCTTTAAAACATTTATTTTAATGTAGTAAAGCTGTAACTGAACTGGCTACATCAAGCTGCACCATTTTAACTCTTGGGGATAAATTGCCAGCAAGTGCTTTACTCTTTTACAAGTTTCTTTCAAATTTAGTGAAATGTCTGTTATACTGTTGATAAAGGGAAGAATGGTAAATCTTTATTAGTTAGAGAAATCAAAATTTTGTTGAGGTCTTAAGTAACACACCATCAATATGATAATTTAATAAAAGTATAAGAAAATGTGATAGAGAACAGTTCACTGTAAAATTGTGTTGTTCTTATATCATTAATGGAATTGATTCTGGCAGTATGAAAACAAGCTGGGCAAAGTTAAGATGCTTTAGATTACATGAGTATTCATACTTATAATGCATGTACCATACGCACTGCATTTTAATTTATGGGCTTAAGGGAACTGTGATTAAGTAGGAGAGAGAAGAGCTTTTTAAACACCTCCTGGGGAGTGATTTCTATTCTTTGCTGTCACATCTCCAATTATTCTTTCTCTTCAAATACTTATTCTCTTTCTTTGAGTTTTCCTGGTACAGGTGGCTGCCATTTGTAGAGCTATCAATTTTGCTGCCCCCTTTTAAGGCTGCTGTTATTTATGCTAGTTCCCGCTTATCCTTCTTTTGATTCATTTGCACAAGAACAGCTACAAAACATTTTAAACAGCTTGAGAAAAAGGTTGACTTTAAGGATCACATCATACACAGCCTCCAAATAAAATGTTTCATCTGCCCCAGCACAACACTCAGGGATTGTGACTTTAACATGCTTTTAATTTGAGCCACTCTTTTAGATGCCAGAAATGTGGGGATCGATGCCATTCGAGCAGTGTAATGCCAACAAGACTATCCCACACGATGGCCAAAAACATAAGCTCTGATGGACAAAAAATTTTGTGTGTGTTCGAAAGACAGTGTGACGCTGGTGTCATCTGGAAGAGTTGCTTTCCTTCTGTTAATTGCTGTTGCCTATTTCACTCTTCCGAATCATTTGGTTTAAAGTTTGTTATGTTAGAATTAATGGCAGGTTTTGTAGTCTGTTAAACCATAAATTACCACTCCTTGTCTTGGTACTGAAAGAGATTACTTAGCCATTCACAATTTTTCCATGGGATGTTCTCCAGATGTGTGCCATCTGAAGCCTCCTCACTCCAGTGGGCTAAGCTGGCCTCTTGTTGAGGAAACAAAGAACTGGAAAATATATACATCAATGTTAAAGCATGCAGGTCCTCAGACAATGTTAAGATGCCTTCACACTTTCACTGAGTCCATTTGCGTTTGCTAACAATGCCCCTACTGTGGTGGGCAAGTGCCGATGCTGTACTTACCTCCTTTATGTCTAATTTTATGCTAATCCCCGAATTGTTCAAGGAGCCTTTAACAGTCAGCTGCCTTTCGCTGTCTTTTGAGGTATCAAATGATGTTACAACTTGGAAATCCCATAGATGTGGGCAATTGTGTCTTTAAACAATTCTGGCCCATTGGGTTTTCTAATGTGTTGTGTGTTAAGAACATGGTTCTCTCCAGCCCGTCCTGAAATACTGCAGGGGATTCTCTATTTCAAAGTGGCCCGAAGCAGCTAGCCATTAAGACAACGTTACCTCTAATCCAATTTCCCATAATCTCAAACTCTATGCAAAAGCAAATGTTGAACCTGTAGCTGAACCCAGTCTTTTGAATACCAAACCAGGACCCGTAATGTATTATCTTAACTATTTGAGGGAAAGACTGATTGTTTGCAAAATATCTTTGGGTTGCCATTAGTTAGGGTTTAATCCTTTAGAAATATTCAGCGCTCAGTCCTATTCAAGCAGGAGAGTCCTGGCCCCTCCAGCCCCTTGGCGCGGCCTGGGTGATTGCTTGTGTATTTACCCCCACTTATTTTGTTCAGGTTCACGATCAGGCGAGACAGCACTGTCGATTCAAAAAGACATTCTTTCTTCAAACTATTGATCTCCATTGCTCTTGCAAATCCTTTAGTATTGGCTCTCAGGATTACTATAATGCTATAATCATTCTGTTAAGGATTCAGATTTGTGGTGGGCTAAAAGATGGGAACATCAAAAGGACTGAAATGCCCTTGAAGCAATCAATTTTTGTTCATCAAATACAAATGCTGAGAGGCTGCTTTTGGCTAATAATTTATAACTGAATTAATGACACATGGCTTCCTTCGGTCTTTTTCCCTTGAATTGTTCCCCCTCCCACCCCCACCTCTTAAATGATCTGATTTTATATTCTGGCAAGTGAATTTGAATTGCATAGTGTTCTAAACAAGAAGAATGCTTTAGAAAGTGAAAAGCTCGTTTCATTCGCTTTCAAACTGCTAAGGCAGTAGAATTTTTTTTTTTCCTCTTTCTTTGGGCCATAAGAGAAGGGAGAACCTAACACAGTATCTATCATACTTCCTCTAGTAGACAAACATGCATGCGGCATATATGTGTGGGTAACATCCTGGTGAAAGCCTCCATCAGCAAAATAATTTCTGTTAAAATCACAAGTGGTCTGCTGTGTCTCAATTCCTTCTACACGAATCAGTTCCAGCAAAGTTTGTTAACAAGGTAATGATGCTATAGGACAGGATTTTTCTTTGGTGTTCACAAATATAAGTTACAGATCTCTGTTAATATAATGATTAAAACTGTTTAAAAAATTTTAAGTTCTGAAGGCATTAAGTCATTTTCAATTCCATTCCTCACATTTCTATTTTTCAAAGTATCAATGTTAATGTTTATTTTTTGGACAGTGAGAAGATCTTGCAGTGGGAGTCCTGGGGGTCTGTACAGGTCTCGCATGTCCAGTGAACCTCACAGTGAATCATGAAGACACCTAAGAAGAAAGTTCTAAACGCAGTGTGAGCCCAATAGAAGAGCAGAATGTGGGAGAGCCGCAGAAGCCCAGCAAAATTTTGCTCTCCGCCTAAGTAGAAATTCTGATTATTCAGCTGCTGCTGCTGCTGCTAAGTTACTTCAGTCGTGTCCGACTCTGTGCGACCCCATAGCAGCCCATCAGGCTCCTCCATCCCTGGGATTCTCCAGGCAAGGACACTGGAGTGGGTTGCCATTGTCTTCTGCAATGTAGGAAAGTGAAAAGTGAAAGTGAAGTTGCTCAGTCGTTTCTGACTCAGCTACCCCATGGTCTGCAGCCTACCAGGCTCCTCCGTCCATGGGATTTTCCAGGCAAGAGTACTGGAGTGGGGTGCCATTGCCTTCTCCGGATTATTCAGCTAGGACAGACTTGACACAAGAGTGCCTCCCTCCCTCTTTTATTTTCATTTTTTAAAACGAATTTTTGTTGTTTTACAATATTGTATTATTTATAGTATCTGCTGTCCAGCAAAGTGAATCAGCTATAGCATGTTGAAAAGCAGAGACATTACTTTGCCAACAAAGGTCCATCTAGTCAAGGCTATGGTTTTTCCAGTGATCATATATGGATGTGAGAGCTGGACTATAAAGAAAGCTGAGTGCCGAAGCATTGATGCTTTTGAACTGTGGTGTTGGAGAAGACTCTTGAGAGTCCCTTGGACTGCAAGTAGATCCAACCAGTCCATCCTAAAGGAGATCAGTCCTGGGTGTTCATTGGAAGGACTGATGCTAAAGCTGAAACTCTAGTACTTTGGCCACCTCATGGGAAGAGTTGACTCATTGGAAAATACCCTGATGCTGGGAGGGACTGAGGGCAGGAGGAGAAGGGGACAACAGAGGATGAGATGGCTGGATGGCATCACGGACTCGATGGATGTGAGTCTGAGTGAACTCTGGGAGTTGGTGATGGACAGGGAGGCCTGGCGTGCTGCGATTCATGGGGTCGTAAAGAGTCGGACACGACTGAGCGACTGAACTGAACTGATACATATATCCCCTCTTTTTTGTATTCCCTTCCCATTTAGGCCACCACAGAACACTGAGTTCCCTGGGTTAGTAGATTCTCATTAGTTATCTGTTTTATACATAGTAGTATATAGATGTCCACCCCATTCTCCCAATTCATTCCACCCCTCATTTCCTCCACTGGTATACATATGTCTGTTCTCTATATCTGTGTCTCTGTTTCTGTTTTGCAAATAAATTAATCTGTATGGTCTTTCTAATTTTTGTCTCACATCTAATTTTTGTCTTTCATTGGCAGGCGGGTCCTCTACCACTATCACCACCTGGGAAGCCCTCCTAATTCCACATATAAGCGATATTATATGATATTTGTTTTTCTCTTTCTAACTTACTTCACTCTGTGTGACAGTATCTAGTTCTATCCACATCTCGGCAAATGGCACAATTTTGTCCCTTTTTATAGCTGAGTAATGTTCCATTGCGTGTATGGACCCACATCTTCTTTATCCATTCCTCTGTCAGTGGACATCTAGCTTGCTGCCATGTCCTGGCTATTGTAAATAGTGCTGCAATGAACACTGGTATATATGAGTCTTTTTAAATTATGGGTATATGCCCAGGAGTGGGATTGCTGGGTCATACGGTAGTTCTATTTTTAGTTTCCCCCTTTTATAAATAGAGGAAAGAGTTCTGTTCCAGAGATGTCAACACTTTGCCTGTGGTCACATGGTCAGTTGAGGCAAACCTGGAGCTGAAACCCAGAAGTCCTGAGTCCTAACATGGATTTTTCCCTCTTATATTATACTCACCATCTGCAGCAAAGTATCCTTTTCACCTTTTTTCATTTCATTATGCATTTATATTCCATTAAATATTATACATGTGGTAACATAAATTGTGGATGTATATCTGGTAAAAAAGGAAATTTTGGTGAAAATGGGTGTCCATAGTTATACCTTGATGGCCATTTGGGGGATTCCAACATAAAAATAGACGTATTTTTGCTTAAAGAACAACTGTTAAGTTCTCCTGTTCTCTTCCACATTCCGGTTGAAAGCTATTCTGAGGAAATAACAATATAATTGTCACTAAAGTGTGAATAATACTTTCCTCAAGTACATAGGCCTTCTGATGAGAAACAAACTATAACCCACAGAAATAAAACTGCAATGGAGGAATGTGACTTATCACCAAATAAGGGAGGTCTTTTTAGCCAGCAATGTCCCTGGAATTGTACCAGTCCTATACCTGTTTCTGCCAGTTTCACATCCTTTTAAAGACTGGACTTGGTGGTGCAGTGTCAAAATCCACTTCTCATTGTCTGATGTAAAGTCCACTTCCAGAGATGTCTGGGGCTTCTCTGGTAGCTCAGCTGGCAAAGAATCCACCCGCAATGCGGGAGACCTGGGTTTGATCCCTAGGTTGGGAAGATCCTCTGGAGAAGGGAATGGCTACCCCCTCCAGTGTTCTGGCCTGAAGAATTCCATGAACTTTACAATGCATGGGGTCACAAAGAGTTGGACACGACTGAGTGACTTTCACTTTCACTTTTTCACTTTCCAGAGATGTCTAATTTAACACTGATAGCTGTACTGGTATTTTCTATAAGTTCTTTCTGTGAAGTTTTTGACATTTCCTTGTTTTTTCTTTTAAAATTTCCCACTGCTTTTCACACTTTTGGGAGGAAGTTACATCTTAAATTCTTTGCTTGCTTGATTTTCTCAATGTTGTCTGACTTAATCTCTGTAAACTATCAGAGGCCATGGTAGAATGTTTGTTATCCCTCACATCATGTGGTATTTATCTAGCTGTTGGTATTTGGAAACAAATACCAGCCCACTTGTTTTAAATACGACTGGCAGTTTTATGCAGGTGTTGAGGGTGAAGAAGAGCTTCCTATCTTGGAATAACTGAGTTATCATTTTTTAAACAGAGATGGTGTTTTCTATTAATGACACTTAGGAGCTTACAACACACAGGTGTGATTGTTGGGGGCCAGGAAGAGAGATACTCAGCCTGCTGTCATGGGGTCAGAATACAAAGCGGCAACATTTCTAGATTAATCAGGAGCCATGTTTTTCTTCCTTTAAAACAAGAACCGTTGCTCCTCAATTTGTTATTCACATAGTCCAAATACACTTGCTCCAACCAGCACAGGTGAAAAACATATACAAGGGTCATAAAACTTTTAGCTACAAGAAGAGTCTATTCTCTTCTTATTTGTTTACTTATATATTTTTGGTATGTTTCCCTGCAGTGACAGCAACACATTGAGAGTGACTTTAAAGTGAAACATGGATTCACAAAACAGGAGCTGATGCTTTCGTCCTAACATAGTTCCCGAGAGTGCATTGTGTTGGAAAAAAAGCATTCACCCTGTACACCACTGGATATCAAGCCCCACATTCCCGGTCTGCTAGAACCTTGTGTCTGGCCCCAGCCTGCTGCAGGCACCCTCTAGATTTGGTCATTTTAGCAGCATTGTAGTATAAATATAAACAATAAATAAAATGTGATATGTTTTAAATAAAAATCTAAAGTGACCTAAATGGCCCTGAACAATCTGTTAAATTGCGCAGACTTGTGTGTTTGGTTCATTTATGGCTAACACTGCGTGGCTCTGTTGGCTGCTCATATTTTGATTTAATGAGCGTGGAGAAGAGAGGGAAAACAAAAACCACTTTCTCTCTTTTTTAAACTTTTTATTTTATATTGGAATGTAACTGATTAACAATGTTATGATAGTTTCAGGTGGACAAGGAAGGGACTCAGCCCTACATATACATGTATCCATTCTCCCCCAAACATCCCTTCCATCTAGGCTGCCACATAACCTTGAGCAGAGTTCCCTGGGAAAGCACTTTCTCTTCCCAAGTTTGAAGGATTTCCTTTCCTTCAGTAGTTAAAACCACTATTTTGTTCAGGACAATGAAACCATTTCTCCCCAATATTGAAGCAATGTTGATTATTGTTACTCTCTTTCTCAATGATACAAGAAACAGCTGGATTTTTTCAGATTAATCCAGAATAACATTAATTAATAAAATTAATCCAGAATAACGTTTCCCTTCATGGAATCAGTGTGTTGGCTCTCTCAGGAGGGGAGGAACAGGAGTATGTTCTGGGCCTCAGTTCGTGGGGTTGACCCTGAGGATCAGTGGAAAGTGAGGAGGCCAGGAAGCTGCCCAGGACTGAAGAGCCCAATCCCAGGGAGGACTGGGGCATTTTCTAGGATAAGATGACAGTTCTGTCAATTGAACTTGCCTGTGACTCCACCTCTGTCCTTTACTTTTTCAGTTGCTTTCTTTCCTGCTTCACCTATAATTCCTTTTACAATATGTCTGTTGGGATCTTCACCAGTTGGTGAGGTACCATCCAGTGGGGTGCACTGCTGGGAGTCTTTTCCTTCTGCCAGAGGGTTTTGTGGGCTCCAGGACTTCAGATCTAGCTGGGATTGGCCAGGGGACAAACCAAGCATGGTAGCATCTGGCAGGAAGAGTGGATGAGAAAGTGTGTCCTAATGTATAAATCTCTGCAGGTGTATCATGTGCTACATTCCTGTTTGTTTCATATTATATAATATACTGGAGAAGGCAATGGCACCCCACTCCAGTACTCTTTGCCTGGGAAATACCATGGACGGAGGAGCCTGGTAGGTAGGCTGCAGCCCATGGGGTTGTAAGAAGTTGGACATGACTGAGCGACTTCCCTTTCACTTTCACTTTCATGCATTGAAGAAGGAAATAGCAACCTACTCCAGTGTTCTTGCCTGGAGAATCCCAGGGACGGGGGAGCCTGGTGGGCTGCCATCTATGGGGTCGCACAGAGTCGGACACAACTGAAGCAGCTTAGCAGCAGCAGATATAATATACATCCTATATAGCTATGTCTTATATAATATATATGTTTCTGAAAGTAATCACTTAACTGTGCCTGGCACATGCAAACTTTCAATACACGTTGCTAAAATTTGCAGAAGAATCTATTGTGCTTATGGCTCTGGAAGAGCAAAGAATACCTCACATGTAATTGGGGTAATAGTACACACTTTCTCAGTCCCAAAGAATTGACATGAGGCTCAAATCAGTTATTATATGTGAAAATGTGAGCTAGTGCTATATACATCTAAAGAATTATTATTAGCTATGTAATCAAAGCCAGATTTAAGAAAACTGTAAAAGAGGGAAAATCAAACTTTGGGTTATTTGTGGACATGTTATTGGACATTTGTGCATATTTTTGGAAAAACTTGTGTTTTGTCGGTCAGTCAGTTCAGTCTGTTCAGTCGCTCAGTTGTGTCCGACTCTTTGCGACCCCATGAACCACAGCACGCCAGGCCTCCCTGTCCATCACCAACTCCCGGAGTTCACTCAAACTCACGTCCATTGAGTCGGTGATGCCATCCAGCCATCTCATCCTCTGTCATCCCCTTTTCCTCCTGCCCCCAATCCCTCCCAGCATGAGTCTTTTCCAATGAGTCAACTCTTTGCATGAGGTGGCCAAAGTACTGGAGCTTCAGCTTTAGCATCATTCCTTCCAAAGAACACCTAGGACTGATCTCCTTCAGAATGGACTGGTTGGATCTCCTTGCAGTCCAAGGGACTCTCAAGAGTCTTCTCCAACGCCACAGTTCAAAAGCATCAATTCTTTGGCACTCAGTTTTCTTCACAGTCCAACTCTCACATCCATACATGACTACTGGAACAACCATAGCCTTCACTAGACGGACCTTTGTTGGCAAAGTAATATCTCTGCTTTTTAATATGCTATCTAGGTTGGTCATAACTTTCCTTCCAAGGAGTAAGCATCTTTTAATTTCGTGGCTGCAATCACCATCTACAGTGATTTTGGAGCCCCCCAAAATAAAGTCTGACACTGTTTCCACTGTTTCCCCATCTATTTCCCATGAAGTGGTGGGACCAGATGCCATGATCTTTGTTTTCTGAATGTTGAGCTTTAAGCCAACTTTTTCACTCTCCTCTTTCACTTTCATCAAGAGGCTTTTTAGCTCCTCTTCACTTTCTGCCATAAGGGTGGTGTCATGTGCATATCTGAGGTTCTTGATATTTCTCCCAGTAATCTTGATTCCAGCTTGTGCTTCTTCCAGCACAGCGTTTCTCATGATGTACTCTGCATAGAAGTTAAATAAGCAGGGTGACAATACACAGCCTTGACGTACTCCTATTCCTACCTGGTGTCAGTAGCCCCATCTTATCGATGTGCTACTCATTTTAATAGTTCAGAATAACTAACGTATTGGTTCCTTTAGAGTGAAATCCTTCATTCAAGCAGGAATAGAAAAAGACTAAATCTTGTGTCCACTGGAAAAAATGAGGACTTTAGAAGGATAAAAGGGTGGGCAAGACAGGAATAAAATGAGGAAAAGAACACGAATAGCAGATGTGAAGGAATCGGAGAAGATTTGGTGGCTTCCTGTGTGGAGTCCATGGGGAGTGGCAGAAATGGGGAGAGAGCTTTTCTAAGATGTTTTATTGTGTAATGTTGTCCCTTCCCCCTGTCCACCTGAACCATGTATTTTCTGAATATATTAAATAAAAATTATATTAAAAAAATATACCATAAGATGGTCTCCAGGGTCACCCATATTATTTGCACTGTGCCTTTAAATTATTACTCCATGAACAAAATAACTTATTGAGCACATAGTGTGTTCTAGGAACTAGTTTTCTTTATTTTTTTAAATTTATTTATTTATTTATTAAGGAATAATTGCTTTACAGAACTGTGTTGGTTTCTGCCAAACATCACCATGAATCAGCCATAGGTATACATGTGTCCCCTCCCACTTGAACCTCCCTCCCACCTGCCTCCCCATCCCACCCCACTAGGTTGTTACAGACCCCTTTTTTGAGTTCCCTGAAACATACAACAAATTCCCATGGGCTATCTGAAGAACAAGCATTGATCCTTCCACATTATCTTACAGAATTCAAACAGCATCATTGTAGAAATGGGTATATCTCCATTTTTTAAAAGAGGAAACAGACTCAGAAAGAAAAACTGCCCACACTTGGTGTTCTCAAACTTCAGTCCATCAGAGTCATTGGAAGACTCACTGAAACTCAGATTGCTGGGCCCCTGACCCCAGAAGTTTCTGACTCAGTAGGTCCGGGGTATGAGTTGGACCATAAAGAGGGCTGAGCACTGAAGAACTGATGCCTTTGAATTGAGGTGCTGAGAAGAGCCCTGAGAGTCCTTGGGATTGCAAGGAGGTCAAACCAGTCAAACCTAAAGGAAATCAACCCTGAATATTCATTGGAAGGACTGATGCTGAAGCTGAAGCTCCAGTACTTTGGCCACCTGATGTGAAGAGCTGACTCATTGGAAAAGACCCTGATGCTGGGAAGAGTGAAGGCGGGAGAAGAAGGAGATGACAGAGGATGAGATGGTTAGATGGCATCACTGAGTCAATGGATGTGAATCTGAGCAAACTCTGGGAGATAGTGAAGGACAGGGAAGACTGGCGTGCTACAGTCTATGGGGTTGTGAAGAATTGTACACGACTTAGCAACTGAATAACAACAGGTCTGGGGTGGAGCTTAAGAATGTACAATTCTAATATGTTCCAAGGGGAGGCTGAGCCACCATACCTTAACAATCTTTGGCTTAAGATCATTTCTTTTTAAAGCCTAGAAGCCTATGTGGAATCTAGAAAAATGGTATAAATGATCTTATTTGCAAAAGAGAAATAGAGACACAGATGTAGAGAACAAATATATGGACACCAACCAGGGGAAAAGGGTGTTAGCGGTGGTATGAATTGAGAGATTGGGATTGATATATATATATAGTAAAGTAGATAACTAATGAGACACTACTGTACAAGTCAGGGAACTCTACTCAGTGCTCTGTGGTGACCTAAATGGTAAGGAAATCCAAAAAAGACGGGGCATATGTATATGTATAACTGAATCACTTTGCTGTACAGTAGAAACTAACACAACATTGTAAAGCATCTATGCTGCTGCTGCTGCTAAGTTGCTTCAGTCGTGTCTGACTCTGCGTGACCCCATAGATGGCAGCCCACCAGGCTCCTCTGTCCCTGGGATTCTCCAGGCAAGAACACTGGAGTGGGTTGCCATTTCCTCCTCCAATGCATGAAAGTGAAAAGTGAAAGTGAAGTCGCTCAGTTGTGTCTGACTCTTTACGACCCCATGGACTGCAGCCTACCAGGCTCCTCTGTCCATGGATTTTCCAGGCAACAGTACTGGAGTGGGGTGCCATTGCACTTCAATATAAATTAAATTTTAAAAACCCTTTTTTTTAAAAAAACTCAGCAACCAGGATTTGAACTAGCTTGACCACAGAACTCATTCCCTTCCCATTGCACCCTACCCCCACAGTGCCTCTCCAGGACTCTCAACTTTGACTGTGCATTAGATGTATCTTGGGACGTCTAGCCACAGCTCAGGTGCAAAACTTCTCAGGTATTTTCAATGGACAGCTAAGGGCAATACTCACTGTTAAAAGGTAAGAAATCAAGGAATATGGCTTAAATGTTCCCAGGGGCCCAGAACCTGTGTGTGTGTGTGTGTGCGCGCGCATGTGTGCGTGCACATGTGTGTGTTCACATCCGTGTAAGAAGCTGGATGAATCCTCTCTAGACCAAAGTCTGAAGCAGTTATGTCCTTATTTGCATTTTCTCCACTGGTTCAGACATGGAATAAGGCCAGGCTTTGGAGTTTGACCACCTAGGGTTAAATCCTCTTGAGGCTGCTTTTTAGCTGTGTAATCCAAGTCAAGTTCCTTTCTTAGTGCTGATATGTTGTTTATGTGGGATGAATGTGATATGATCCATAAAATATAAGCAGAATAGGACTCTGTTCCCTTACTGTGTTCCTTTAGAGAGAGGCTGGCTTGGCAGCTTTATAACTAAAACCAGCATCTCCCGAAGTGTGAGAGTTACACTGCTGATGGCACAAGAGATGTTATTTGTGCCCCAACATGGATTAAATAAAACCAAATCATATTATGAGTAAGTTTTTTTTTCTTTTCGAATGTTTTAAATTCTTCTGAGTATATCAAAGGGAAAGTTTCAGTGTGGTGCTAGCATGCCTTTACAATGCCTCCAAACTTGCTTCCTAACAATCCATATATAATAACATATATGTATAAATGTATATGAGTCTATATTTATAAGTTATATATGTTTCAGGTGTATAGCATTATAATTTGACATGTGTGTACACTGTAAAGTAATCATCACCACAAGTCTAGCTGCCATCCCTCACCATATGGTTGATCCCTTTCACCCATTTTCCCCACTCGCATATCACCTTCCCTTCTGGTAACCACCAATCTATTCTTGGAATCTATGAGTCTGTTTTCATTTATTTTGTTTGGAAATTTGTTTCTTTCAAATTCACATACGAGTGAAATTATATGGTATTTGTCTTTCTCCATCTGACTTCTTTCACTCTGCATAATACCTCCAAGGTTCATCCATGTCATTACAAATGGAAGTATTTCATCCTTTTTCATGGCTGAGTAGCATCCCATTATATTCACATACCATATCTTCTTTATCCATTATTGGATACTTAGGTTGTTACCGTATTTGGCTATTGTAAATAGTGCTACAGTGAACCTAGGCATGCACACATCTTTTTGAATTAGTGTTTTCATGTTCTTTGAATATATACCCAGAAGTGGAATAACTGGATCACATGGTAGTTCTATTCTTAATTTTTTGAGGAATCTCCATACTATTTTCCATAATGGCTGCACCAGTTTACATTCCCACCAACAACGTACGAGGGTTCCCTTTCCTGTCCAGCTTCTCCAACATTTTTTATTTTTTGTCTTTTTGATAATAGCCATTCTAACAGGTGTAAGATGGTATCTCATTGCTGTTTCATTTGTATTTCCCAATTTGTGATGCTGAACATCTTTTTATGTGCCAGTTGACAGCATATACCACTGAATATGATGTTAGCCTGGGAAATCAACCCTGACTATTCTTGGAAGGACTGATGCTGAAGCTGAAGATCCAATAGTTTGGCCACCTGATGTGAAGAGCCGACTCATTGGAAAAGACCCTGGTGCTGGGAAAGACTGAGGGCAGGAGGAGAAGGAGCGGGTAACAGAGGATGAGATGGTTGGATGGCATCACCGACTCAATGGACAAACTCCAGGAGATAGTGAAGGATAGGGAAACCCGGCATGCTGCAGTCCATGGTGTTGCAGAGTTGGACATGACTGAGTGAGTGAACAGCATGATGTTAGCAGTGAGTTTGTCATATATGGCCTTTATGTACATTTCATCTATACCAGTTTATTGAGAGTTTTTATCACAAATGGATTGGAGGATGAAGGACAAAGAAGGCAATGTGAAGACCGAATCAGAAGTTGGGCTTTGAAGATGGAGGAAGAGCCATAAGTAAAGGAAGGTGGGGAACCTGTAGGAAAAAGGGACTGGATTCTCTTGTGAAGCCTCTGACAACAGACTTCTCTCCGGAACTTTAAGTTAATAAATTTGTGTTGTTTTGAGTCACTAAGCTTGTAGTAATTTGTTATGGCATCAATAGGAAACAATACATGGCCCATGGAGGGGCCCCATGACACACAGGGGTCTCAGCTCCAGGAGGAACCATTGTTAAGAAATTAGGAAGAACAGCCAGGTGGGCCCTTTAACAGATCTGCCCGGGGCTGCTATTCCATGTTGCATGATTCACCATGCTTGTGATTGATGTAGGTAACTGCCAAACTACTTTCCAAATGGCTTTTTACCAATTTTTATCCCCTCTAGCCATGGACTTTTCATTGCTCCACATATCTGACAATACTTGGTATGATCAGTCTTCTTAATTTGAACTGTTCCAGTGGGTGTGAACTGGTATCTCATTGTCACTGGTCATTTAATTTTGATGTGATCTTTACCTACAGTTTTTGAATAAAAAACAAGCTATAGCATTTATTTCTATTATTATATTGAAAATAGGGGGAAATGGAATAAAGGCATAATAAAAAGTCAATTTCTGTTATTGTAAAGAAATTAAGGGGAAAGGAAAGAAGCAGAAAAGAAACCATATGTTGTAGGGAAATAAAAAGACTTTAAATGGATTTTATCATGTAAGATGACTTCACAAAGTATGGATATTTTTATTTGTTTCAAGTGAACAGACCTCCCCACTCCAGACATCAACAGAAGAGGCTATGGAGGCAGAGACAGCATTGTGAGCTGCTGGAGAAGACTTGAGACAGGCTGCGTGCTTGCAGTTCATCTGTAGAAGCAAGGAAATATTCCTGACAAGATGTTCGAAGGCTGAATGATTCCTTTTCTCATTGTCCTGATAGAGGCTGCATTTGGTAGATTATGTCACTTTCCAGTTGACTCACTTTTTTACCTCCTATACCCAAGAGAAAAGAGGATGGTGTTGAATATTTGCCGTTGTTGAACAATGATTTCCCCTTCAATTTCTGCCCAGGCTTTGTTGCTGAGACACCATTGAGACCCACCTGTGAAAGCAGAAAGCATGAAGACAGTCTACTGGTTAACCTGACCAGGGGTTAAGGATAAAGCTGATACACCTGAGTCACCAGTAATCATGCCCCAAACACTCAGTCTCCAAAGTGCTTCATGGACTTCAGAGGCTTTTTTCCCAGTCTGATGACTTTGTGAAGCTAATCCCCTGTACTCAAGAAATTAAACTTATTGCTTATGCAGAATTTGGTAAAATGTGTAGAGACATGTGGATGGCCATAATTTCAACTCAGTGATCTTTTAAAAGATTAGCATAAGATGATAAAAATAACAACATTCCATTTAGAAATTTTCACAAAACCAGTTAATATTCCTGTTCCTGGGAATACCACTGATGCTTATGTGTGTACATTATTTTTCCTAATGGGGTATCAGAAAGCTCACAACCTGGGAGAGCATCTCGGAGAAGAGTGATTTTGAGCAATTCCTCATCTGTGATGGGGAACAAAGGTCAACAAGTGACAGCCAGAATAGATGAAATTGATGTTCAAAATTATTTTAAATTACATCAGCACCGCTACCCACTAACACATTTTTTCACTGACACTTGTTTATCTCTTCATCAAAAAGGTATGTGAGGGGACAAACTTAAGGGGTCTTGGTCTATGTGAGGATTATAACCAAAGCGCTCAGATTTAATCCTGATCCAACCTCTGTTGCTATTGGGACCAGATTTTCAAAGTTCATCCAATGAATAATGTACTGTACTATTATTCTCTGTTTTCGGAGACATGTCCTTTTCCAAATCATGTAAATAAAGACTTACAAGGTCACTTTACATATTTTGCCCAAAGTATGGGGTTTAAATTTCCATGCTGGACATGCAATATTATATACTAATTAATTGTCTTAAAATATGCAAAGTGTGAAGTCATTGTAAAGTTACTGTTGCCACCAAATATATAACTTGAAACGTATGCCTCCATGCAATGAGTACTTCAGAGAAGACTCCAGAGAGAATTAGACCCAGAATTCTGTTATGGAGCTTTGATACGTTTCAAACACAACTAATGAAAAGAAATAGCATATTGAAAATGGAGATCATATGTATGGTGTAGCCTTTCTCAGAAATTCCTTAAAACAGAAAAAAAAAATTGGCAATAAAATGCTATTCCTTCAAGCTGAGAAATGGTTCCATGATGCATCAATTGGGACCTGGGTTAAATCCAATATAGTCCATCCTTAGTAAAGAATACTATTTAGTTGTTGAAAGAGGTAGGCTTACACATATTGACTTGGCAAAATCTCTAAGACATATTTTTAAATGAAAAATGCAAGAACAACAATACTGTATAATCCCATTTACACAGAAAGAAATGAAGTATAATTGATAAATAAACACATATGTATATAAGGGCATGAGATGTATACCAAACTATTGACAGAGGTTACTTCTGGGAGGGGAGTAGGTGAGTATGTGTGTATAAGTACACATGTGTATTGCAGGTGACCTGAGGGGCAATGAGCCAGAAATTAATAGGTTTTGTTCTGTATGATTCTTTTTGTTTGCATATTTTACAAGACTACATGTAGGTATAGGACAACCACCCCCAAACAAGAAAAGAAATGGTTTAATTAGATGTACTTCAGTCAGTTTTAGGTTAAAATATAATACTGGCATATATCTAAATCTGTAACATTCCTACTGACAGTACAATTGAACAGAGCTCTGGAATTGGTTCTATAATGCCAAAACAATTAACTGAAGATGGAAATAAATACGGATCCAACCCAGGGATAAGTGTTCTCCATTCTATTTCCCATACCTAATACAGATCACAGTATAAAGCAAAGGGTTCAGTAAAATATTCATTGGATGGATGTTTTTGGAACATCTTCCAACATCTGTTGGAAGCCTATCTTTTTATGACTTAAAATGCAAATATTGAACAAATGATATTATTTAGCATATTAGAGACAGTATGACTTTTACTACCTGGCTTGATTCTGTTTCCTCAGCAAAGACATTAACATCAAGAACATTAGCTAACCATGCTCAGTGAGAACAGAGGAGACTGCAAGAAACCAACATGGCATCCAGCTTCATACCAAATGGAAGCTGTCCAGATGACGATGGTGTCCAGCCTTCCCTAGACGTCACATCTGGCTTCTCGAGCCCTTCCTTCAGCAGCATCCACCAGCCGTACTTAACATGAAACGTGAAGCAGGATCACCCACAACATGCTCCTGGACCTCAGCCAGGCTGCCGACCCTGTGGCAAAGCTGTTGCAACACAAGATCTTTGGGGAGAACGTGTGGAGGGTGGATGACAATGCAGGCTCGGCACCAAGCTGAAACGGGATCGCCACGAGCAGGGTGGGCACAAGAAACACAGCAATTCAATATCAAATGATAGGCTGCCTAGATGGACTTCGGGGAAATCAGATGCAATGGAAAAATTCCTTTCAGGCCAAGAATCCCGTTGGGGAAAGGGAAGAGAATAAAGAACAAAAGAAAAAATTTTTGCAGCATTAGCTCTGACTAAAGGGGTATTATTAGTGGATGGATGGAATATAAAGTAATCTGCCTCCCAATGGCTGTCTTCTGTCTGGTCATCACCAACAGTGATATTAATTTTAAGCACAAAGGGATTTTGTATAGTTAATCCAGAATATGTCTATAAATGTTACATTTATATAGAAAGTGTTTTTGCATAGTCATAGTCTTAGTGTTTACCTAGGTTTGAGATTTGCAACCGTGTCACATTTTAAAACTTTGGAAAAATAATTCTATGTTCATAATTTCCAATGTAAATGAAAACACAAACCATCTGGAAATTATCAAAAATGCTCTGTAAAGGCAATGATGCCATTTACTGTATAGAATCAATTTAGCACACCAATAAAAACACACACACGTATAAACCTTGAAAAAGCCGGCTATTTCTTTTTTTCCATAGAACTTTTCATTTAAATTCTGTAGCCATTGCTGTGCAGTAAATTTCATTGTCACACAGCTATAGCTAAAGTGCTTTTTATTCGATGTAATCCTACTGCATCATTAAAATATCAGTATTTTTTATGTTTTGCAGATATTTGTGGACACCATTAAGCAACATGAAGGCAAATGCAGTAACAAATGTCCATTTTATGACCACTGTCAGACTATATATTGTACAATGCCCCAAGATTATCAGCAATCTAGGCCTAAATTATCACAACCCTAAGTCCATGAAACACAAGACACATATATAATCTCCCTTAGTCCATGTATTGAAATGTTAGAATTGAAAGCTTGGGTTATCAATTCAGGCAGAAAATGTCATTTTCCAGAGGAATTTTTCACTCTGGACAAAAAAAGAGAAAAGGCAAAGGAATGAAGCTAAAAGTTGATTTCTGAGAATGGCTCTAAACCTGAGAGATTTTTAAGACCCCAGAGAAGAAAGAGGGGAAATAAATGGATCAGTAGGGAAGATTATTTTTTAACCAGTGCTTTATTATTGTGAATTAACAAAGGTGTTCAGATTATCAGTAAATGATGCTGGTTATGGGGTTAGAGATTTCCTTCCAACTCACAATTCTTCTCGAGAGAAACCAAAGAGATTGATGTTTCAAACTAAGAATGACAAATTGCCTATAACATACCGTTCATGGCAAATATAGAGCAAATAGTCTCTAAGTTGCTCAGGGATGCAACAAGCTAAGGTGCAGTAGGGAATCTGCAAGAGATTGGGTCAAAATTGGAAATACTTTGTCATATAATTAGGCAGAATTAGTGTGGAACTAGTTCTAAACACCTGGTGATTCAATTTGCCCAGTGACAGAAGCCCCCTAACTTACTGATAAATATTTCATTTCTTCTGCTAAAATTCTTAATCACTTTGGTAAATCATAAAAGACAAATTACCCCATTTCCCAGACCTCAGTTGGTCTTTTTTTTTGTAGAGCTTTGAAGGTGGTGAAAGAATTGATTTCAATGGCTGCAAATGACAATATTAATCAAAAGAGGCTGCCAGGACGCATAAAGGTGAATGTGTCTGGAGGGGTTGGGTTGGTAGACGAACTTGGCCTCTTGCAGTTCCCCTTCTGGTTATAGCTCCATGGCAGCACTTGGAGGAATAAGAGGAAGCTGCTGGGTCTGGCTGCCAAGAGACAAGACCAAAGAGGAAAAGTTAGTACTTTGGAATGGCAGTGTTCTGACTTTCAGCCGCACTGTGTTCAAACCTCAAAGGCATTTGGACGGAAAGCAAGCCATTACGAATCATGAGAAAGATTTCAAAACCTTTTTCTGAACCACGCAGACCAAATGCACATAATCTGCTTCCTAAAACTATTCTGCAAGGTAGTGCTTTTATTTTTGTCTGCTTATTATGAATTTTAGAGGGTCTCCTCCAACTTAAGAGCTGTACCCTCCTCTGACAGAAGTCTCCTTGTCTATTAGATGATCAGTTTGAATGATATCTTCCTCCCCTTAATGTGAGAGCCAATTTAGAAGCTGGATTTTTATTCCATCATGAGTCCTTACAAATATTGACAAGATTTGCCATGAAGTTATCAAATGGCTTGATCAGTAATTCTGAATTAAGAAAAGAACTATAGATTTTACTTGAAGAGTATTTTTTTCACATGAGATAAAATATGTAGTAGAAGAATTAAAATGGGAATTTTATTTTTTATATCTAATTAAAAATGAAGTTTTTAATCGATAATTCTATTTCAGGCAAGAATATGTTGAGGTATGAAAAAACTAGTTCTTTATTCTTGTAAGTGAACAAAATTAGGATTTTTTTTAAAGAATTAAAAAAATATTTTACATTACACCCTTGTTGGTCGTCTATTTTAAATACAGTAATGTGTACATGTCAATCCCAAACTCCCACTCTCTCTCCCTCCCACTCCTCGTACCTACTAACCATAAATTCATTTTCTAAGTCTATGAGTCTGTTTCTCTTTTGTAAATAAGTTCATTTGTATCATTTTTTAAGATTCAGCATATAGTGATATCATATGATATTTGTCTTTCACAAAATTGGGATTTTTTTTTGAGGACTTAAAAATAAAGAACAGAACCAAATTACATTAATTAAAACATTTAAATTATGTTCAGATAGAGTAGACAGTAGTTAGAGCTACAATTTGATGAGATTTCAAATCAAACTGTAAAATTGAGACATTTTTTCTAGTTCAGCTCCCTTTTAAAAATTCTAAATGTGAATTTTTGGAGAATTTTTCTTATTTTCATAAACATAAAATAGATGTGAATGCTGGAATATATATTTTAAAAATATCTTCATCTCTTATCTAAATTTTTGTATCTTTTCATGTTCAATCTAAGCAATGGTGGATAAAGTTAGTTTTTTTTTTTTAAATTGCTTTAAGTAGCAGTTTATGAAAGAAATTTATTTCCTACAGATTAGCTTAGGTTTCTCCTGACTTGTTTGTCTTTTAAGACTTTTGAAAATGTGAATGTTTTAAAATTTTCTATTTATGTGTGTTTGTTTTGCTTTTTGACTTCATTTACTTTGGGGCCTATGTAGAATACTGTGATAATTCTCACTTTAGTGTAGGTTTGAATGTGTTGTATATGATGAGTCATTAGAATTAGTGATAGGGACTAGAAATAACATGAAACAAACCACATACAATTGATGAATTTATTTTAAAATTCTGCTTCTTACAAAATACAGTGTAGTATATAGAAAGAAAACATTTGTGCTTTTCTCCCCAGGATTTTAATCATTAAGGCAGAATAGTTTTTTCCATTTGTGTTTCAAAATGGAAGAACATTGTACAAATATTTGTACAATGGTAGGTGAGTATCTGTAAATGTGGATACAAACACAAATATCCATTTCTGGATAGATATATTAACTAGTTTAAACAGTTTTAGAGAGAGCTGGGGCAGGTGATTGTGAGAGGGAGGGGAAGATTTTTGCTTTCTATTTTATGTCCTGGACATTTGGAATCTTCTAACTATGTATGTTTTACTTTTATTTTTTTAAAGTCAATGATTAAAATAAATATTCTAAATGGAATTGTGTGCTATTTTTTTTCTTTATAATTTCCTGTGTAAAATACCTTGGCTAATACTTTTTTTGATAAATAAAATTTAAGCATTTTTTAAAAAAAGCTTGAAATTAAGCAGCTGTATTATTTTGCTTTTAGGAATTGTCTAAAGAAGCTGGCCTCCCAGGTTGGGCTCTGTCCCTGCTTTGGCGAATTAGCAGCTTTGTCATTTCAGCGTGGAAGTGTTTCTTTTCAAATTATTATAATTCTTCCTGTGGTTGCTCTGAAGGAAACTTGCCTCACCTCATGTGCTTTCTAATAAATCCTGATAGGTTATTTTTATGGGAAAAAAACACATGGTCAAAAATATATCTTCAATTAATTTTGTTGTTTGGTTTTGTGCCACTTCTTGCTGTAAAGTTTCACATCTGAATATTTTGATGATCAGAGTTTTGCTTGATTTAAAGTTAGTTGCTTGTCTGTTGATTTCTTATGGCAAAAAATTAATACTGAGATCTTTCTGTGACCTTACCTAATTGCCACTCATGGGTTTGGGAACCATTGCCAGGCTGAAGCAGAGCATCCTATATAAGTCTGTAGGGACTACCTGTATTTGGTGTTCTTTAAAGTGATAGGATTTTCTCTATTTACATCGTTTCATTTGGAATGTTGTATTTCCTTGGCATATCATTCTGGTCTGACTTCATGTGCAATGTGATAGATTTTCATAAGACAAGAGAGTGTCTTTCAATTCTAAACATCCACTTGGGTGTAGTTAAATAATGCCTACTATTATTTCTTATTTTCTCCATTTCACAGTTATACTTTTAGTATCTAGAAGAAATCATTGTTTAATTTTGCCCTACACTGAAATAGGATCTTTAAGATTAAAAACAATGTCAATTTTCAAAAATAATACTCATCTATTCCTATAACTAGAGCTATATACATGTGAGGTAATAATTCATTTACTTCCAAGATATATTCTGCTGTTGACAAAAAAGGACAGAATTTTATAATTATAGCTTGTGTCTAAAAGATGCTAAAACAATAAGTTTAATAACAAAATCATTTGAGCCAAGCTGCCAGAAAACTTTTAGCAAAAACAACTGGTCAGTTGAGTATTTCAGTTTTTAAGGAGTGTTTCTGATATCACCCTGAAGCAAAAATAGAATAAAAAACAATGATGTGTTTCTATATTAAATCTATACAACAAAACAAATAAAAATATAATTATTATTTATGTTTCAAAATGCAGAAAATAATTAGTTAAAATTTTTTATATCATACAGACAATAAGCATGTGTTGAAAATTGTTACTTGAATTTAAGGGCAGAAGATTTGTTTTTAAGTTTATGGGTATCATGAAGACTTTCAAGATTAAATATATAACTTATACTCAACTTTTTGTATTATCATAAAAGGCCCTGCTAGAAGTGGTAATGACATTATTGGCCTGTGAAAATTTTGTTCAGTGTAGAGACAATGGTTAGTACTAAATACAGGAGGAAAGGTATCCATAATTCAGAATTTAGAAAGTTATTTTATTAGTAGATCATTTTAATTAAGCATCATGAAAATTAATTTTTTAAAATAAGATAATGGTTTTATTCTTAAAAAAGTGTCAAACTCTTGAAGCAGTATTTTCATCATCTTACTTTTAAATCAATATGGATTTCATATTTTCTAAGACTTTGATAGTATTGAAAAAGCAACTTACTGGCTTAAAATGTTACGCAAAGACCTAGGGTATTAATTTATCTTCATCTTTTTTAAAAACATAAATTTAGTATTTGAGATATCTGTGCTTTGCTTTGCATAATTACAATGACAGTGATTCAATACTTTTTACACAATTATCTTTCTAAGTTATGTTTTGAAGATTTTTTTTTCAGGAAGTAAAGCATCAACAGAATGCTTTTTTTTTTTTTTGGCCTTATAGCCACAGACTTCTGTCAAACAATTTTTTAAGAATATTTCCATTTTGTTAAAAGATCATAATTACTGCCATTGCTGTTGCTATTATTACTTCCAATAGATGGTATCAAACACTTAAATTTTTCCAGGCATTGTGCTTAATATATTATATGTATCATCCTATTTCATCCTACGACAACTGCATGAGGCAGAGACACTTGTTTTACAGAGGGAGAAATCGAGGCACAGAGAGCTTAAGTAACTGGGTCACTTTCATAACTAGCCAATGATGGTCCTGGGATTTGGAACCCAGGCAGTCTGATGCCAGAACCCATGTCTCAAATTCCATAGATAAGGGATTTGAATCTATTTGAAAGTTTGAATTCCCATTTTATGTTTCATTGATATAATAACACAACTTCATGAGCAAAAATCATAAAATTCTGAAAAATGATTTGCTTAATATTTTTTCTGTCTATGGAAAAGCTTCAGATTTACAGAAAAAAATAATTGTGTGGACTCTTTGGATTCAAGAAAGAAGCTGCAGATAACTAACTGGGGCATGATTGAACAAATGGAAAAGAATAATTTTTTTTAATAGCTGATTTTATGTTGTTGATTGATATGTAGACATAAAAGGCACGATTCTTGCTCTCGATTCCTTACAGTTTGGTTGGGGAATTAGTTGAGTAAATAGATAATTAGATGCAGTATGAGTAGGACCAAATCAGGGGCAAATCTAAGTTAACAGAAAAGGATCTTCCTTCCTACAACTTACTTTCCTTAGCTTGAGGGAAAGCGGGGAGGCTGCTTTGAGGAGGTGATCCTTGAGCTGTATACATTTAGAAAGATGTGTAAAAGTTTCTGAGGTAGAGAAAGGGTGGAGCGGAGGGTTTTGCAGGAAGAGAAATACCAGACTTAAAGGTATATACCAAGTGAAGTAAGACAGAGAAGCAGAAACATCATATGACATTCCTTATATGCGGAATCTAAAAAGACATGATACAAATGAACTTATTTACAAAACAGAAACAGACTCACAGACTTAGAGAAGGAGCTTAGGGTTGCTGAGGGGAAGGATGGGAGAAGGAATAGTTAGGGAGCTTGGGACGGTCAGGTACACACTGCTATATCTAAAATGGATGACCAGCAAGGACTTACCGTAGCACAGGAAACCGCTCAGTGTCATGTGGCAGGCTGGGTAGGAGGGGAGTTTTGGGGAGAATGGTATGTGTATATGTATGGCCGAGTCCCTTTGCTGTCCACCCCAAACTATCACAACATTGTTAATTGGCCCTACTCCAGCAGAAAATAAAAAGTTTAATTTAAAAAAAAAAGACTTAAAGGTACAGACACATTAGCAGGGCGTGAGTTAGAAACTTCACAGCAAGAATATGAAGCATAGGAAATGAAGCTAGCAAAATAGAGTCTGTAAAATAAACTGCCTTGCGTACTGTTGTAAAGACCTAGGGTTTTATCTTGAAGGTCAAAGAGAACCATTTAAAGTAGGGGAGGAAACATAATTAGACTTGTTTTAGAAAGAAAGCTTCAGACACATAATGAAGGTTTTAACACAGTGAGGCAAGACTAAGTTAGGAGATAGTTGTACATGAATGCGGTAATCCTGGTGAGATATAATTAGAACTTGAATTAAAGCAACGGAGATGAAAACAGAGAAGAGAGGATAAGTTTAAAGGCTACTTAGGAGATGACTAAATGGTCAATAAGAAATCTTCCAAAGAAGAACTATTCTGATTCCTGTTACTAGAAGTTGCTTTTGGTTGTTTTTGAATTTTATATAAAATCATACAGTATTCTTTTTTCTGATCTGACATCTTTACTCAAAATTTATGTTATTGCATATAGCAGTAGATTGTTCTTTAAAACCTATTATAATTGTATCCCCTTGTGTGAATATATCACAATTTATTTCGTCTATTATTGGTTGACTGCTGGGTCGTCTTTATTTTTGTGTTAATTTAATTATGGTGCATAAATATTCTTGTACTTTTTTTGGTGCGCGCACACACACACATATACATTCTATTAGAATTGCATAGATACAGGGAGCAAGCTTGTTATTGCAAACGGGGGAGAGGAGAGGGGATAAGTGAAGGCAATTAACAGATATGAACAAATAGTTATCAAATAAATAAGTCACTGAGGTGGAATATACAGCACACGGAAAATAGTCAATAATATTGTAATAACTTTGTATGATATGTAATGTATAAGAATGTCGAATCACTAAGTTTTACACGTGAAACTAATAACTAATATAGTAAGTCACTACACTTCAATGGAAAAAAAATACAAAAAAGATATGCTGGTTCACGGTTTCTATGTTCAACATTAGGAGATATATCAAATAGTTTCCCAAAATGATTGTACCCAGTTTAGACTCCTATCAACACTAATCAAGAGATTCGGGTGTTCCAGTAGTTGCAATTATCAGATTAAAAAACTTTTCACAATCTGAGGGTTGTGCTGTAGGATGTTGCAGTTCTATTTCATGTTTTCTTGCAACTAATGAGGGCTTCCCTGGTGTCTCAGAAAGTAAAGGATCCACCTGCAATGCAGGAGACCTGGATTTGATCCCTTGGTTGGGAAGATCCCCTGGAGGAGGGTATGGCAACCCAGTCCAGTATTCTTGCCTAGAGAATCCCCGTGGACAGAGGAGCCTGGCTGGCTATAGTCCATGGAGTCACGAATGATGCTGACCACCTTTTCATATGCTTGCTGGCCATTTGGAGATCATGCCTTGCTGGCCATTTATAAAATACCTGTTCAATCTCTTACCGATTAAAAAATGTGTGTTGCCTGTCTTTTGCTTATCGATTTCTGAGAATTGATTTTACATGCTAGATATAAGTTCCTTGTTGGAAAATACTTTTGGAACCTATGTTGGGACTATCTTCTCCTCATCTGTGGCTTACCTCTCATTCTTTTAACGTCTTTTGAATAACAGAAGTTTTGAATTTAATAAAATCTACTTTATTAATCTTTTCCTCTGTAGTTAAAGCTTTGTGTGTTCTGTTTAAAAAATATTTGCCTCTCTTGGGACTTTCTTGGTGGTCCAGTGGCTAAGACTCTGGATCAGAGGGGGTCAGGGTTTGATCCCTGGTCAGGGAACTAAATCTCACATGTCACAGCTCATAGTTTGCATGTTGCAACTAAGATCTGGTGCGGCCAAATAAATACAATTTCAAAAATATATATTTTTTAAATGTAAAATACCTCTTTTAAGTAAGAAGACACTTTTCCATATTTTCTTCTATGAGCTTCATCTATGATAATCTGGAACTGATTTTTCTTTATATTGTGAGGAAGCGGTCAAGCTGAGCTTCCCACGTGGCTCAGCAGTAAAGAATCCTCCTGCAACATAGGAGACGCAGGAGACGCAGGTTCAATCCCTGGATGGGAAAGATGCTCTGGAGGAGGGCGTGGCAACCCACGTCAATATTCTTCCCAGGAAAACCCCAGGAACAGAGGCTATAGTCCATGGGGTCAAAAAGAGCTGGACACTACTGAAGTGACGCAGCACAGCACATAAAATTGGTCATCATTTGTAAGTTCTCCCAAACTTATCATTATTAAAATGGTTTCTTGCCTGTTCATAATGGAAATAACTGTTCTTTTCCAGTTTGGGATTAATAGAAATAAAGTTGTTTTCCCTTTTAATTTCATGGGTCTCCTGAATTTTAGTCCTTGATTAAGAACCCCTTGTATATAAAGGCATAACTTTAACTACTTTCTTCAAGCTTCTTATGATATAGTGCATTTTCACTATATTCAGGTTAAAGTATTTTCTAATTTTTATTGTCATTTTTCCTTTAATTATTGTTATTTAGAGAAAACTGTTTAAATTCTAAACATATTTTATTGTTAGTCTGATTTGGCTAATCATGTTGTTCAAATCTTCCACAACTTTAGTGATTTGTTTCTTCTATAAATCACTGAAAGTGATGTTAAATATCTCATGGTGATCATGGGTTTATTTTTTCTTTTAGTGTTAGTTTTTGCTTTACATGTTTGATGTCATTAGGCACATATAAAATTTGGACTGTTACACCTTGTTAAACTGACTCTTTTGTCATTGTAGAATGTCCTTCTTTACCTCTAGTAAAATTTAATACTTATTGCCCTAGAGCTCATTTGTCTGATATTATTATAGTTATAGAAGCTTTATTTTGGTTGATACTTGCGTGGTATGTCATTTTTAATCCATATACTTTGAATGTTTTTGTGTCATGGTCTTTAAAGTATGACTCTTCTAAGTATAATATTATATATTTATATAATTTATTATATATATTTGTGTGTATATGTGCACACACATAATTATTGCCTTTCAGTTAGGGTATTTATTTGATTTGCAGTTAATGTAATTACTAGCATGAAAGAAAAATGAAAGAGATAGCCTCTCAGTGATGTCTGTGACACTTTGCGATCCCATGGACTGTAGCCTGGCAGGCTCCTCTGTCCATGGGATTCTTCAGGCAAGAATACTATAGTGGGTAGCCATTCCCTTCCCCCGGGGATCTTCCTGACCCAGGGATCGAACTCAGGTTTTCCGAATTGCGGGTAGATTCTTTACCATCTGAGCCACTAGCACATATTAGTTTAAATCTTTCAGTTTTCTATACATTTCCATTTGTCTCCTCTGTTCCTTTTTTCTCTTTTTTTTGCATAGTATCAATTATGTTCATTATAAGACACAAGATAAGTTTGCATAGCAGAAATAAAGTGGAGAAGAATCAGATCATTAACAGAACAGGGAAGGCTGAGTGTTCAACGTATCATCTACAGTCATCATTAAATTCATTCAGGACAATAGTGGGACTTCACTGCAGATGATGTCACACATTTTGAAGGGGCTTTTCTGCCAGGTGGCAGATGGGAGGCAGACCTTAAAAGCTCAGTACAGCAGCGTGTGATCTTTGCTGAGAGAAGTTGGGAGCAGCCCTTCTTTTTTTATCCTTTGGCAGAGAGAAGGCTTGGAAATAAGGAGTGCTTGAAATTAAGACGAAGGTGTTAAAGATGCAATGGTTATTGCATATGCTCGGTCTGATAGTGGTCAGTGCTGAGCTGGAGCAGATGGCAAGGAGAAAGGGACTGCAAATAACAATTCATATCACACTTTTCTCTAGAATTGAATGTCTTGGGATCACTTGGGATCAGTTGCTCAGTTGGGATCTCCACGACACATCTCTATATCTGTGAAAGCATCCCACCTGGAAACTGCTGACGCTGCTAGTAGAGAAAGAAGGTGAGAAGCAGACAACTTGGTGGGGACAGGATCCCAAATCTACTTTCCTCCGTTGAGTAATCCACTCATAAAATTACCTCCCAGTCCAGGGCAGTGGTAAAGACATTGCACCATATAGGACCTTGGCATTTGAAAATTGAATTTACCAGGCATCTTGGCAAACCAAACAGCACAAGTTTGTCATTATGATTCCAAAGTGACATAGAACGACAGGGCCAGCAATCCTGAAGAGAGTTTATTCCAGGCGGATACCACGGAATCACGGTTACAGCTCATTCATTCCTACTGGTCTTATGTTGCTCTTGAATCCTTCTTCTCTCAGTCCAGGCAAGTTACAAGTTGATTCTTTTATGCCTCTGTTTCCTCTGCCATAGACCACTGAAGGCATGATTCCTTCCTGACCCAAAATAAAGCAGTTCTGGGAGGAGAAGAATGAGACAAGGCCATTCTTCACGTGACTGGTTTCAGAGCGCAGAGAACAAGATGAAAATGGGTACCTGGGGAATCAGAGAGCATTTCTTGGTGAAGTGAGCCTTGAATGCCAATTTACAGCAGGGATTAATTGTGACTTTATAGAACCAGAGATTCTGGGATCCAGTGGAGATGGGAAAATGTATACTGAATATCGACATTGGAGAACAAATAATACCAAACTAGGGACAAAAAGGAGCAATGGTGCATAAGCCAATGGTTCCTTTATAGTTACGTGTGAAATCTATTAAAAGAAAAAGAAATGCTGTTTTAGGATAGTTTTAATACAAGAATTATTTTGGTTGCATTTGATGACTTAATTCAAAATGGCTTAAATAAATCAGAAAATAAAGTGGGAGGAAAACAGGAATTTCTTGAGTCACTTAACTGAAATTTGGTGGCGTATCTAGAGTTAGGGGCTCATGTGACTTGGTCTCTCTCCCTTCCCCTCTCTGCTTGTCTTTGTATCATCTTGTTCAGGCAGACTATGTTTAGAACGTGGGGCAGAAACTCCAGACTAACCCCATGAGCCTGTCAGCAACACTGGGTGACTCAGGTTCACCTGTTTGAGTCACAGGCCTGTCTCTGAGCCTTCTGGAAGGATGGGATACTGTGATGGGCCAGATTTAAACCCAGCAAAGAAGGTTGTGGTGCAGTCAGTCCCAACAAACTATATGGAGTGAAGTAGGGGAGGTAACTCAAAGGTTAAGTAAGGTCCAGTTATGACTAGGTACGGGAAAAAACAACAGATGTTCACAGCAATAGTGCCTTTACTTTCTGGAATGTTCCCATATGGTATGAAATCCTAACACAATATAATGACAGTTCTGGGTGTGTTTTTGTGTGTGTGTGTATGTATCCTCAAAATAGTGTTAAAGACCCCGGAGGCCTTCACGTATGCTCTTTCCCCTGCCTGTAATGTCGTTTCTGTGCTGTCCTCCGTCTGTCAGCTGGTTGATATTGATTCATCCTTTGTATCATTTTTTTCAGGAAAGCTTTCCCTGATCTAACAAGCAGGTTAGTGCCTCTTTCAAGTGCAGCCCTCAGTGCTATGTTTTTATGCATTTTCTTTAAGTCTTGTTAGTTAATTTTCCACTAACATTTATTTAGCTTTTTATCTCTCTGACCCTTTGAAAGCTCCATTAGGACAGGAATGTAACCATTGTCATTCACTGTTCATTGGCCAGTGTTTAGCACACATGTGTGCTCAGTTGCTCAGTGGTTAGCACAGCACCTGGCAAAAGTGGGCACAAAAATATTTGTTGAATGGATAGCTGACCCAAGTTAGTCCATAAAAATCTGAAGTATTTGGATAAATTTAGGATAAAATTCACTAAACTTTCTCTTAATTTTTTTTTTTCTGCTAAAAGCCATATCTAACAACTGAACATCTCAAGGTTTTGGTACCCAGAAGACCTACATTTTTGTTGAGTTACAGTAGTTCACCTTTACTTATGGATATTACACACCTTATAACTAATCACAATTTTCTTATTTACTATATTTCTAGGAAGGTAAAGAGTCACATTTTCTGAGTTCATTTAAAGATTTTCTCTAGTACTTTGGTAAACTTCACTCAAATAAGCTTCAAGCACAAATGAGGTACAAGTAAATAAACAATAAGGAGTGATAGCTTTCACTCTGAAATTAAATTTAAAATTAGAACAGATACTTTGCTCCCCACGAGTATCTTTGTTAAACCCATAGTAGATATTTACTTTCACTTTTCACTCTCATGCATTGGAGAAGGACATGGCAACCCACTCCAGTGTTCTTGCCTGGAGAATCCCAGGGACGGGGGAGCCTGGTGGGCTGCCGTCTATGGGATCACACAGAGTTGGACACGACTGAAGTGACTTAGCAGCAGCAGCAGCAGATATTTGAGAAATGCTGAGAGGTAAATTGTTTCATATGATTGCTTCCTACATTGGTGCTTGAGAAATTATAAAGCTATATAGTCCCAGGTGGCACTAGTGGTAAAGAACCCACCTGCTAATGAAGGAGATGTAAGAGACTCCGGTTCGATCCCTGGGTGGGGAAGATCCCCTGAAAGAGGGCATGGCAACCCACTTCAGTATTCCTGCCTAGAGAATCCCATGGACAGAGGAGTCTAGCAGGCTACAGTCCATAGGGTTGCAAAGAGTCAGACAGGACTGAAGCAACATAGCATGCATGCATGGCCCTAATTACCACAAACAAATCTGTATTCGCTCTTGGTGGATTATCCTCTGTTGAGGTCACCTCCCCTTTGCTTTCAGAATACTTGCTACTGGGAGATTTATTTCACTTAGACTGGCTCATGATTGCCTCACATCAAAGACCTGGATGCTCGTGAAGCCATGAGGAACCTAAGAAAAGGGTTCTCCAAGAAAGTGTGGATAACAAAATGACTAGCCTACCATCTCTTGTCTCCCTTTCAGGGCCTCCTTGTTAACTATATCTCCAAAGTGCTCATGGAGGCAAAGAAAGAGTATCTCATGGACAAACACACCTCTGTAGGGAGATGTGATGCCAAGTGCTTATTCAGCAGCTGAGGTCCCAAACAGTATCAGAATCAAGCATGATTGATTCTAATAGTCAGCAAATTTGTCTAAATCTGCTTCAGAACTTTGAGTCCAGGAGGAGGGAGAACCAGGAAAGTATGTTTCTTGAAGGTTCTGACTAATCACAAAGTTCTTTTATGAGTGCATCATATTGAAACAATGTGCTTTTTGTTCTAGGTTTATTGAGAAGCCTTATAAAAATATTTTCTTAATTCTTTTTCTGTACTATTTTATAATTATAATATAAAATTAAATCTATCTGTTTTGTTGAGATACTTTAAAAAATTATTTATTCAGCAGCGCTAGGTCCATGTTGCTGTGCGGGCTTTTCTCTAGTTGTGGTGAGCAGGGGATATTCACTACTTGCAATGCATGGGTTTCTCATTGTGGCGGCTTCTCTTGTTGCTGAGCATAGGCTCTAGAGATTCAGGCTTCAGTAGCTGTGGCATGTGGGTCAGTAGTTGCAGCTCCCAGGCTCTAGGGTACAGGCTCAGCTGTCACTTAGTCACTCCTCGGCAGGCACGTGGGATGCTTCCAGACCAGGGGTCAAACCTGTGTCTCCTGCACTGGCCGGCGAACTCTTCACCACTGAACCACCAGGGAAGCCCTCTTGAGACACTTTTTGCCTTGATGATTATTCTGGATAGAAAGCCCATTTGTTTAGTTTGATGAGGAATAATATAATTCTACTGCACAATTGCACTCATCTCACACGCTGGTAAAGTAATGCTCAAAATTCTCCAAGCCAGGCTTCAGCAATATGTGAACCGTGAACTTCCAAATGTTCAAGCTGCATTTAGAAAAGGCAGAGGAACCAGAGATCAAATTGCCAACATCCGCTGGATCATCAAAAAAGCAAGAGAGTTCCAGAAAAATATCTATTTCTGCTTTATTGACTATGCCAAAGCCTTTGACTGTGTGGATCACAATAAACTGTGGAAAATTCTGAAAGAGATGGGAATACCAGACCACCTAACCTGCTTCTTGAGAAACCTATATGCAGGTCAGGAAGCAACAGTTAGAACTGGGCATGGAACAACAGACTGGTTCCAAATCGGAAAAGGAGTATGTCAAGGCTGTATATTTCACCCTGATTATTTAACTTCTATGCAGAGTACATCATGAGAAACACTGGACTGGAAGAAACACAAGCTGGAATCAAGATTGCTTGGAGAAATATCAATAACCTCAGATATGCAGATGACAGCACCCTAGGAGCTAAAAAGCCTCTTGATGAAAGTGAAAGAGGAGAGTGAAAAAGTTGGCTTAAAGCTCAACATTCAGAAAACGAAGATCATGGCATCCGGTCCCATCACTTCATGGGAAATAGATGGGGAAACAGTGGAAACAGTGTCAGACTTTATTTTTGGGGTTCCAAAATCACTGCAGATGGTGACTGCAGCCATGAAATTAAAAGACACTTACTCCTTGGAAGAAAAGTTATGACCAACCTAGATAGCATATTCAAAAGCAGAGACATTACTTTGCCAATAAAGGTCCGTCTAGTCAAGGCTATGGTTTTTCCTGTGCTCATGTATGGATGTGAGAGTTGGACTGTGAAGAAAGCTGAGCACCGAAGAATTGATGCTTTTGAACTGTGGTGTTGGAGAAGACTCTTGTGAGTCCCTTGGACTGCAGAGAGATCCAACCAGTCCATTCTGAAGGAGATCAACCCTGGGATTTCTTTGGAAGTAATGATGCTAAAGCTGAAACTCCAGTACTTTGGCCACCTCATGCGAAGAGCTGACTCATTGGAAAAGACCCAGATGCTTGGAGGGACTGGGGGCAGATGGAGGAGAAGGGGACGACAGAGGATGAGATGGCTGGATGGCATCACTGACTCAATGGACGTGAGTCTGAGTGAACTCCGGGAGTTGGTGATGGACAGGGAGGCCTGGCGTGCTGCAATTCATGGGATCGCGAAGAGTCAGACACGACTGAGTGACTGGACTGACTGAAACAGAGTAGATGGATAGCAGTGTTCAGGGTTAGTTAAGAAAAAGAGGTTTTTGTTTTTTTTTTCCTACCCCTCTTTTTAACCCATTGTCTAAAAGTTGAGTAAGTGTAAAAGACTTAAGCGAGACCCGACTTCAAGTAATCTTTACAGTGTCTTTAATAAGCTGTGAATGGAAACATGTGGAATTAATTGTCAAGAAAATAGATCTTGATTATAAGTTAAGAGCAGAGTATTTGAAAAAAATATATTCTAGATTTCAACAGGTTTAAAATGGCTGGAAGCAAGTCCAAGATGTTTGATGAACTGAATCTCTCTGCTACTTTTCCTTACACCCAACATGCCTTCTCTCACCCTCCTTGCCCGTTACCCAAATTTCAAAGGAAAGAATGGACAATCTGATGGGGCAAGACTGTATCAACATGATATCTAAGCAATGGGATGAAACTAGTGAGAAATTTGTAAAAGCTTTTTTGGCATTATGAAGAGCAAAAAGCAAATTAAAGAAGCTGCCGGTGGTGGTTTGGTAATGGGATGGGATTTTATGTGCCTGTTTCTTGGGTTCTCAATCCGCTGCTTAACTTCTCTTTGCTTCACGGTCACCGGAGGACTTAATTTGGATAAATTCCATGGGAAGAGAAGATGATAATTGCCTTTCCCTGTTGCTTGACTTCAGAGAAAAGTTATAGAAGCTTTACAGATGGGAACCATAACCCAAGAAATTTTAAAACAGGGGTTAGAAATAATCTGAAAATTAGAAAGAAAACCCTTTTGTACACTGTGTGCGTGCATACTAAGTCGCTTCAGTCGTGTTTGAGTCTGTGCGACCCTAAGGTCTGCAGCCCGCTAGGCTCCTCTGTCCATGGGATTCTCCAGGCAAGAACACTGGAGTGGGTTGCCATGCCCTCCTCCAGGGGATCTTCCTGACCCCGGAACTGAACCTGCATCTCTTATGCCCCCTGCATTGGTAGCCAGTTTTTGACAACTAGCACCACCTGGGAAGCCCAATGGTAAGCTACCTTATAGAATATAGCGGGTTGTACTCCTCACTACTTCCTAAAACACAGACAGTGATTATCCTCATCTGGCACAGTTGCTGTGCCAAGTCACTTACCACATTGTCTTTATAATTTCTTCTCTCTCCTGGATGTTTTCTTACTTTATGTAAGATTAAAGAAATGCTAGAGTTAGCCTAAACTTCCAATAACAACTTGGGAATGTCCTTTTTTTTGGATAATGTTTTAACTTCTTTATCTTGGGCTGTACTGGGTCTTCGTTGCTGTGCGGGATTTTCCCTAGTTGTTGTGTGGGCCGGGGCCGGGGGGAGCTAGCCTCCAGTTGGCAGTGCAAGAGCTTCTCATTGCGGTGGCTTCTCGAGCCATGGAGGACCGGCTCCAGGGCATTCAGACTTCAGTGGCTGCGGCTCCCTAGCTCCAGAGCAGAGGCTCAATAGCTGTGGCACATGGGCTTAGTTGCTCCGAGGCATGTGGAATCATCCAAGACCAGGGATCCCACCTGTGTCTCCTGCACTGGCAGGCAGATTCTCTGCCACCGAGCCATCATGGAAGTCCCAACTTGGGAATTTTAAAACAGAAATTTAAATTAACCGTAATGAACCATCGTCAATGATTATAAGAACATTTCTTCAGAGGAGTTTGTATATTTAGCTTGAACATTTGGGCATCTGTTGAAATTAGGTAGTTACAATGAGACCCCCAACAAGTGATTCTTTGTATAACAGGACTTGTATAACAGTCCTTTCCCATTGAATGCGGAGAATACTTACTTGCTTCCACTCGGTGACAATGGTGATTGATGTCAGTCCCATGAATATGCTTGGCTGTGTAAGACTCTGTCTCAGGAGCATGAGTAAGAGAGCTTTTCCTGCTGGGCTTGAAGAAAAAAGATGCTGTGTTTTCTGAGGGCATGTGAAAGGGCCACATGGCAGAGAACTGTGAGTGGCCTCTAGAATCTGAGGGAAACCTCCTGTCAGCAATGCGTAAGAAGTTGAGGCCTAAAGTCACAGTGCAAGAAGGATGTGAATTCTGCCAACATTCTGAGTGAACTTGAAGGTGGAATCTTCCCAAGTTGAGACTCCAGATGAGAACACCACCCAACACTGAACTGGAGACTTGTAAGATGCCGAGCAGAGGGCCCAGTGAAACCGTGCTTGGAATCTTGCCCACAGCAACTGTGATATGTGTGTGTTATTTCAAGCTATTGTGTTGCTGGAAGCTTATTTTGCAGGATAGACAAATAAAATAGTGGTTGACTTGCTCAAGCAATTTCTTCCCAGGGTAGGCTTTTCTACTCTCTCTCCCTTAATGGTTTCAAAAGATCCCACCACCTCCTTGGAAATGTGAAAACAAAACTTTGAAATGTGAAAACAAAACTGAGAGGTAGCAGAAGAGAAATTAATAATTCAGCAAATTAGCTTGCCACAAATAGAAGTAATACTGTCAGCAGGATTTTGTTGAAAGTGGAGAAGACATTTAGTAAGAGAAATTCCTTAAGAAGCTGTGTAATAACTAAGTTATATAGACTTTAGGTAATGAAGTTTGGGATAAATGCTAGAAGTCAGTTACCTGAGAAATTCAACTAAGATTTGGAAAGTTAGAACATTTTTGGAAAATCAATACATACTCTAGGTGGCGGTAGTCATAAGCCCAATGAAACATACTAACATTCAGTCCATGATGGTTCTGAGTGATGAGGACTATTTTTCTTTCATAAATCACCTTCGTTAATAGTCTGTTCATAGAATATTTATTTCATGGTTACCCATGGAGCATAGGTGAACCACTGATTACATTTTAAAGTCTGTTGAGTTTGACTTTGGTTCCATCGGAGTCAACTTTTTTGCTTTTTATTTTGATTAACCTTTTAAAGCCTTTTTTCATCCTCTCTTCTCTTCTCACCAAACTCAGTTCTGATAACACTTTCTGGTATCAGTAATCCAGGTCCTTAAGTCAATGCTTTCTATGTTTCAGGACAATTTGCACTTTAAGCTTTCTCTTATTCATTCATCTGACACATTTTTTATTGAGTAATTTCTGCATGTCAATCAATATATTAGAGGCTTGAAACACATAATGGTGGCAAAACAGACTTTCTTCTTATTTTGTTTACCATCCAGTGAGGAATAGGGACATTAATCAAACAATCCCAAGAAATCTAGCCACAACCCAGCCTGAGTTAGTGTACTTTGAGGTTAGTCTTGTCTGCAATGTTGATATTATAACATTGCTCAGCCAAGGGATACTTACTCTTGCTCCAAAGAGACCTACTTTTGGAAAGATACACACTATTGCAATGATTTTACGATTAGTGGGTACTTAAAAAGAGACCATTTTTCTTTCTAACATCCTTTCGTCTACTTTCTGATCATTTCAGAAATATTAGCAATGAAAGCATTCTCTGTTACAGGAAGCAGGTGTTGGGCAGCAGAAAATAGAAGCTAGCTTGATAGCTCCATGAAAAAGAGTGAATAGCAATCCCTTTAGCATCAGCATGAGCCCAGCTCTCCTGAAAGAACACCCAATGGGAAGGAACTGTTCTTGGGGCAAGCCAGTTTGCTCCTTGCTAATGATGTCTGAAATCTGTATTGACAAGAGTAAGAAATCTGACAATGACCCAGAGCTTGGGGCAAGTGATGATGAAAACAAGAGGGAAATGAAAATAGTGTCACAACTTATCTCCTGAGCCTAGGAAAATTATTGAGAGAATGAGGGTCTGACATGACCCATGTTTTTCTTCATATTTTTTATTCTGTTGTAATGTATTTCCATTTCCATTCCTACCTTTGCACAAATGCCTGCATTATATCTCTATGTGTGTTCTTTTTCATTCCTTACTTCTTCTAATATCTCACTCATTTCACTTTGGCCTTCCCTGGTGGCTCAGCAGTAAAGAGTCCACCCGACAATGCAGGAGACAGGTGTTCAGTCCATGGGTAGGGAAGATCCCCTGGAGAAGAAAATGGCAACCCACTCCAGTATTCTTGCCTGGAAAATCCTAAGGACAGAGGAGCCTCACAGGCTACAGTCCGTAGGGTCACAAAGAGTCGGATATGACTTAGTGACTGAGCACGCACACACGAATGGACCTAGAGATTATCAGACTAAGTGAAGTCAGAAAAAGAAAGACAAATATTATGTGGTAGAATTTATATGTGGAATCTAAAAAAGAGCACAGATTAACTTATTTACAAACCAGTAACAGACTCGTAGAAATAGAAAATAAATTTATGGTTACCTAAGGGAAGTTCAGTTCAGTTCAGTCGCTCAGTCGTGTCTGACTTTTTGTGACCCCATGAATCGCAGCACACCAAGCCTCCCTGTCCATCACCAACTCCCGGAGTTCACTCAGACTCACGTCCATCAAGTCAGTGATGCCATCCAGCCATCTCATCCTCTGTCGTCCCCTTTTCCTCCTGCCCCCAATCCCTCCCAGCATCAAAGTCTTTTCCAATGAGTCAACTCTTCACATGAGGTGGCCAAAGTACTGGAGTTTCAGCTTTAGCATCATTCCTTCCAAAGAAATCCCAGGGTTGATCTCCTTCAGAATGGACTGGTTGAATCTCCTTGCAGTCCAAGGAACTGTCAAGAGTCTTCTCCAACACCACAGTTCAAAAGCATCAGTTCTTCGGCGCTCAGCCTTCTTCACAGTCCAACTCTCACATCCATACATGACCACAGGAAAAACCATAGCCTTGACTAGACGGACCTTAGTCGGCAAAGTAATGTCTCTGCTTTTGAATATGCTATCTAGGTTGGTCATAACTTTTCTTCCAAGGAGTAAGCGTCTTTTAATTTCATGGCTGCAATCACCATCTACAGTGATTTTGGAGCTCCCAAAGAAAGTCTGACACTGTTTCCACTGTTTCCCCATCTATTTCCCATGAAGTGATGGGACCAGATGCCATGATCTTTGTTTTCTCAATGTTGAGCTTTAAGCCAACTTTTTCACTCTCCTCTTTCACTTTCATCAAGAGGCTTTTTAGTTCCTCTTCACTTTCTGCCATAAGGGTGGTGTCATCTGCGTATCTGAGATTATTGATATTTCTCCCGGCAATCTTGATTCCAGCTTGTGCTTCTTCCAGTCCAGCGATTAATTAAGAGTAAGAAATTAACAGATATATACCACTATATATAAAATAGATAAACAACAAGGATGTACATTAAAGCATAGGGAACAATATTCAATATCTTGTTATAACCTATAATAGAAAAAAATCTGAAAAAAGTGTATATATATGTATATAATTGAATTATTAGTTCTACACCTGAAACCAATATAATATTGTAAATCAACTATAGTTAAACAAAAACAAAAGATCTGGGAAAAGAGACCCACAGGACTTAACACTGGAGGGGACTGAGGAGGAAGGCTAAAGTAGTTGAGGGTGGTCAATAAAAAAGTGTACTTCTAGGGCAGGGGATTTCAGTTTTTGTTAGTAAAATAATTTGGCTTTAATTTTTTAGGGAAAATATAAAATTTTACTTTTTTTAGAAAAGAGATAGGATAACAGTACCTTCATAATTTTTCATTTACAGAAGGAAGCACCAAATTAGAATTCCACAGCAAGCACTGTGGGTGATGTCATGGTATGTTTATTTATAGTGTTAGTCCCTCAGTCGTGTCCAACTCTTTGTGAGCCCATGGACTGTAGTCCACCAGGCTCCTCTGCCCATAGGATTTCCTAGGCATGGATACTGGAGTGGGTTGCCATTTCCTTCTCTAGGGAGTCTTCCCAACCCAGGGATCAAACCTGGGTCTCCCGCATTGCAGGCAGATTCTTTACTGTCTGAGCTACAGGGGAAGCCCTGTTTATTTATAAGACACCTAGAAATCAAGCAGAATCATCAGTTTTTGTGTCCCCTCCCTGAACCAGCTGGCTCCTCTTCATCCTTCAGATCTCAGTTTAAAGGGCTGGTCCTCAGAGACTGCCTCAACCAAGTGGATCTGACTGTTCTTGAGGTGTAGCCGCATTCCTGCACCCATAGCTTCTTTTATAGAACTTGATTTGCTTTGTACTATATGTATATACAGTTATGGACTTCCCTGGTGGCTCAGACGGTAAAGCGTCTGTCTACAATGCAGGAGACCTGTATATACAGTTATACACTTATTATCTAACTTTCTACTGAATGCTTTAGAGCAAGAACTCTAGTTAAATTAATTATTTTAAAAAATATTACCAATATATGCTCAAAGTGTATCATATGCTAGCACAGAGTAGAATAAATTAATACTAAGTAGGTGTGGTCATACTAATCAAGGAAACACTTGTGGCTTATAGAAAATTTCATACAACAGGGAGAATCAGGTGAGTATTGCCAGATAACTAGAGAGGGAACGCGAAGAAGAAGGTTTCAGGTTCATGAGGGTGTTGACCAAAATATTTTCTTTTCTGGCCTCTGCTCTCATTTGACTTCATTGTATGTAGATTGTTCTTCTATCAAGTCAAATGAAATTTTTCTAGTGAGTGAAGAATCTCTCACTCTTTTGCTTTCCTTGCCCTTCAAAGAGAGTAGGGAAACCTGATCTTGCTCAGTATCAGCTCTCACAAAGGGTAGGACAAAGACGAATTCTTTACTTGTGGGCAGAAGACCCTGAGGAACTGTGGAGCTACTGAAAGAGGCTGCAACCCACATGTACCCCCAGGATTGTCTGCAGACTGTGTGCATTCAATAATACGCACCCATTAGCAGATGCTGTTATGGTTAGTAAATTAAAACACATGTAAAATAGCTTCTCAATCAAGAGGCATTTTAAAAGACTGGCCTAGGCACTACATTGTACCACTTAGGATGAATTTTAACTGTGTGACTTCCCCCCAACAGTGAATAAAAGACCCCCTTGCACCTCATCTCATCAGTCTTTTAAACTTTTGCTAATCTCATGGGTGCAAAATGATATCTTATTGCGGCTTTAATTCTAATGAAGCTGTAATATATTTTATTACATATTTTAATATATTTTACATATTTATTAGTCATCTAGATATTTTTACCTGTGAAATACCTCTGTGTGACTTGTGCATTTTTTTCTATTATTTATTTCTTACTGATTTTTATGAATTAAAAAAAAATTTTTGAGATATATCTGTTTCTCTTTTACTTGGTTTTATGTGTTGTAAAACCTTTTCTCAATTTGCTACCTGCTTTGTTTCACTCTATTTGTGGAGTCTTTTGATGAAAAAATCTGTTAATTTTTGCTTGGCCAAATTCATCAAAATTTTCCTTTATATATTCTGAGTATTAAGAAATCCTTTCTCTCTCCAAGTCATTAATGTATTCTTTTTTCCTTCTAAAAAGTTGCTTTCCATTTTTAACTTTTAATGATTCTAAAAGAATAAGTTTTGTACACTTACCTTCACCATCATGGTGTTTTGATGCTTATGCAGCAGGCACCCTCTAGCTCCCAGCTGCCATCGTGTAAGTTGAGGTTCACTGCGACAGATCTGCTCAAATATGGTAACTGTGCAATTCAGAACCACCAACTTTTCATCCTGGCACAACTTGCAAACTCAGTCCCAAAATGCAACTGTGTGACTTCTTAGAAAGTACCAACTCAGTATTTCAAGTATTTTTAAAGTTGCGTACTAATTTTGCACCTCAAACTACATTCTCATAATTGTGTTTTTAAGTCCATAGGAAACTAATCTGATCTTGTCTGAGCTGGAAGACAATATTTTGTGACCATGTGGGTTAAAAGGGACTGACTAGAGTCAATGCCATGAGAAATGTCATTTGGAAGTGTTAGACATCAGTAAAAGTAGTCAGTGTTGCTGGTGGACAGCAGCTTCTGTTCCAACTGTTCAAAGATTTACTGGTTGTCTGTAGTGACTTTGAATATTTTAGCAAATCCAACCTCTAGAGTTCTCATTTTATACATCAAAAATCTCTGCATACTTAGAAGAAATATATTCATAAAAATTAACTGAAATTTTGTCTTTCTTCTCCCCGAAATGCCTGGCTAACAAAGTCTCAATCCTTTTTCCCTCAAAGATATCAGGACTGTTTTTAAGAAATTATTGTCTAGTCTCAATGGGAAACTGTGGGAAAATGGCTTTTTTAAAAAACATAATTTTTCTGTAAGAAACAGTTGACTATCTGATTTTTTTCTATCATTTTATTAGGGAATAAAAGAAGATCTAAATCATATTGGCCAATACTAGTATCCCTTGGGTTAAACTGGAATGAAATTATTCAAATTATGTATAGGTGTTGGTCTCGCATTTCATATCTATGTAAAATTAAGTGATAAAATTGTATCACAGCAGAAATTTGCCCCTATAAACATCCAGGAAAATTTCACATAGAATTAATGATTTGATTTCCAAAAGTGGATTTAAGCTAGACTGGATATTAAAGCAGTGTGAGAGAGTGCCTTTGTTGTTTTCTCGGCCATTTAGAAATACGGATTGGAGATAGCAATAGAGTCTGGTTGAGTCAATACAGGATAGTAAATATTTAAGTGTGTCAGAAATAAGAAGAAGGAATGTAATTAAGCTTAATCCTGGGTCGTAACCACTGGGGCCACTGGCCTGCTTTTGAACTGAGAACACACCTGCCTTCCTTTGCATCTTTTGCCAGAATATGTGTAACCTTTCGAGCTGGGATTTCAAGGACAGTCAATACAGATTACTGCAGAATCTCATTTACATGACGTCCTGGGTGTTCTGAGAAGAACCTGGGAAACCTATGCTATAGTTTATAGACCAATAAGACTTCCATATTAGGCTTTGCCTTGGCTCTGGCCATGATGTGGGCCTCTGTTGCGTAATCCCTTTTGATGGAGAGGTACCTCTTGCAATGAAAGTCAAATGTATTATTTTGGCTATTCAGTCTTCCCAGCTGCCACATGTCTTATTTTATGTCGAGTAGGCAGCTGGTTACAGCTGCCTGGAGACAGTTTCATCCATTAGAGTCTCTTGGTAAAGTCTGGTGCTTCTAGAAACTTAGATCGCGGGTGGTAGGTGTCCCCACAATGACGCTGATGAGAGAGCCCGAGCAGCTTTGGGGCTTAGAGAGGACTCCTCTGATGAAGGGTGATTCTGAAGCCTCGGGTTCCAATCCTCACCCCAAATACTGTGTATTGTGGATTAGCTATTCATCCTCCTCTTTACTGTGCTTTTCCTTTTCACATCAGTTTTGGTCATCCTGCCTCTACCTCTGAATCCTTAAAAATGGATAGAAACGTTGACATCAGGGAGAGACACAGGATGGTCTTTCAGAAGTCCTCTGTGCTGAAGACACAATATTTTAGGATTATTAAAGAGAGTTTGAACTCTTAAAAGATACTGTTACAACTTTTGTTGCAAAGTTGTGCCTGAGCTCCAGTAACAGTCCGGGTCCTGAACTTGGAAGATGCTTTGCGGATGTCAGGGCAACAGGAGAGAAGGAGAGAGCAAAGCAGGTCTGGGTGCGTGCATGTGTGTGCGTGTGTGTGTGTGTGCGTGTGTGTGTGTGTGCGCGCATGCGCACATGCGTTGTATTTTTCACATCAAACCTGAATGCTGATACATTTTGTGTGTGTGTGCTTTCTTACCCTTATGAGCTCTTATGAGGAGCTGCACTTAGTGATTTTTGAAGTGCTTGGTGGCATAGATATGCCGATTGGCCATAAAACCTCACAGCAGAGCACAGAAATAACCTACCAGCTGACTCAGGGAGAAAATTTCCTTTACATCCGTTGACATGTCACCTTCTTCTGGGAGGCCTCCAGCACACCGCATGGGAGACGTTCTATTCCATATGTGGACATGAGCTATAGTTGGTAATGGAAAAGACATCTATTCTTTTACTCACAAATTTACTTTCAAACTGTAATGATTTCTTTTTTTTTTAAATTTACCTCTGTCTCTTTATAAACCCCTTTATTGGTCCTAGTTTTGCCCTTATTGATCCTAGTTTTTCTCTTTGTAGGTACACAGCAGAATCTACACCCCCTGCCACAGAAAACATGGAGAGTGTGTCCTCTCTCTCTTTCTTTAAATTGCTGTTTATTAAAGTCTAGTTGCTTTACAATGTGTTAGTTTCCACTGTACAACAGAATGAGTCAGTCATAAGCATACATATATCCCCTGCCTTTTGGATTTCCTTGCCATTCAGATCACCACAGTGCATTAAGTAGAGTTCCCTGTGCTATATAGTATGTTCTCGTGTGTTCTCTTATTCATAAGAAAGATTAATTGAAGACCAACCACATGCCAGCCTCCCTTCTTTGCTTAACCATCTATGGCAGAATCCCATCATTGTAATCTTATTTAGATAAGCCCTGTTAGCAGCCTCAGTAATTGAGTCTTAGAATAACTTAGGAACTTGTCCATGGCCACACAGCTGGTAGGAGGCTGAGTTAGGGTTTGAACTCAGGCAATCCCAAGTGAAAGGCCACTCTGAGACCACTTCTCTTACTTCACTCTTTTTCTTTTTTTTCCCTCTGCGGTCCAATATCCCCTCTTATGAGTGATTATCCCATAGCAGGGTCTTCATCACTTCTTTCCATCCCTTCTGTGTCCTCCATGGGTCACTGTTGTTCATCTGGCTAGAGGCCCTTCCCCTCCAGGCTGGTCACATTGGTGACACACTCAGTCAGGTTGTGGATGAAGGGGGAGAGCAGGACAAAGCCAACCCTGGGCCTCCTGTTGTGCACAGAATCGAACCCTGAGTCAGTCTTCCTTGGACATTCACTCCACCTTCTGCTTCCCTCAATAAGGGTGACTTTGTCAAATGTTCCACTCACTCAGAAATACAGCTTTCTTCTCCCTTTGTCATCAGGGAAAGTGTATCATATTTTAGAACAAGTTCTAGATAGTATTTCCTTTAATCTATCACACATATTTTAGCACACGTCTTGAGAGAAAGCCCTTGGTCTGTTAAGTTTCAAGGAGGGAAATGTCCTAGGAACTGTGATGACATGTTAAAACTAGAAAGAACAACAAACTGAAAACTCTAGAAAACTAGCAATGACTCTAGGCAGCTTTAGCAACTGGAAACATAATAGTATATTTGAATGATATCAAATGTGTTTTTTTTCCTCCATTCCGTTTACATTGTAAACTCATAGGCAGTGTACTATATACACATATTAAGACCTTTTCATCAAAAGTGAAAGTAGGAATATCAGGACCGATTCATCGACTAGTGAAAGCACATCTGATTTGACTCATAAATTGACTATTCTCACATTATGGGTGATACTCACTCTTGGATTAAATCTCTGCTTCTGCTCTACATCATCATAACTACATTTTCATTTCAATTCACAGAGATAAAAGAAGTGTTAGTCAATGCTGGTAAAAGTTAAAATGTCATGTGAACCAAATCAAGTTGAAATTAGCCAGTGGAACTAAAATATTCTGTTTTCACTATGTTCTCATTGGACTTTGCATTTTGTAGGACCTCTGAAAAGTGAAAGTGTTAGTGTCTCAGTTGTGTCTGACTCTTTGCGACCCCATAGACTGTAGCCCCCTAGGCTCCTCTGTCCATGGAATTCTCCAGGTAAGAACACTGGAGAGGGTAGCCATTTCCTTCTCTAGGGGATCTTCCTGCCCCAGATATCAAACCCGGGTGTCCCGCATTGCAGGTAGATTCTTTACCATTTGAGCCACTAGGGAAGCCAATTGTAGGAACTTTAGAATTCAGAAATAAAATAATGATTGGTCGTTGGTCTCACTGATTAGATTCCCGGTGTACCCTAGGCAAGGAAATACATGTTGAGTATTCTGGCATCTGCTGGCAGAGGTTGCACTGACCTTTTATATCCTGTGACTCATTATGTGAGGGAAGGATAGAGAGAAAGAGGGGTCTGTGGAGAGAAGAGGGCTATTGGATGGACCACTCCTCCTCCATCTTATATCAAGGTCCCAGTCATGATTAGAACCAATAAGACTTTAGAACCTCTGAAAGAGAAGTAAATGCCACCAAATAAAACAATGTGGATACTCTTAGTTTTCTGACCAGCCCCTGATGTTTGGAAAAACATCATGGTTTAGAAAACAATTTTTTTTCACTGTAATTCTGATAGGTAGGAAAAGTCCTTCTAAGGAAGTTTTGTAGCATTAGTGTTGAAAGATACCTTGTACAGAAGCATTTAGAAGTTAGTCCTAGTTTAAACAAAATTAAGCAGTTTACTTCTGAATTTCCAGAAGCCTTTCTATGCCAATGTGTACTAAGAATTTGGGGGAAAGGAGAGGAGGAAGAATAGTCAGGTCCCTAAACTTATTTGACCGTGAGTTGTTTTTTGTTTTGTTTTTTTCACAGACTGCCACTCAGATTCAGTGGCATGCACTTTTGGAATGCACTTTTTAAAATGTTCCACTGAAGACTTGTTGAATAGTTGTGAGATTGAAATCAAATTCTAGTGAAGAAAGTTCAAATTGGGAGTTGAAAATAGGATTAGGACCCACTCACATTAATAATATCATAAGCTATTAATCCTTGTTGAACATTTTATAAATAATTCTAGAAATTCTGGGTGTCAACCATAAGGCTGAGGGACTCTCCTGGTGGCTTGTAATTTCACTGTGATAATGTCAGTAATAACATTTTAAAAATCCTTTTTCTTATAAGAAAATTTAAATTTGGTTGACAGACCATAAACCTTCCCTCCCTTTTCTGGTCCATCCTATATTTCATGTCCTCAGAAAACCTTTTTAGTTTCTATTGAGTTTTTAAAAGTAATGTGTCAAGTTCTAATGTTCCTGCTGGTTTAAGGAAAAATGCTCTCACTAATAAATTATAATGAATTGTCAGTCTCAACAGGCCTGTGACCTTCAGTCGGTGGGGGGTTTGGGGCTAAACTCCACTTCCCCCTCTTCTTGTTGGAGCCGCTTTTCTTATTCTAGCCTGTCCTCTTAATTTATGGGTGGGCTGCCCATAAGACAACTCACCTGCAAAAATAGCTCCTGCTGTGGTGTTTATTATACTAAGTAGGTTTCATGCTGACTGAGAGTTTTTACAAGGGGATGGAGTTGCTGTCAAGATCTTCCATCATCTGAGCAAAGCTGGCCCTTAAATTCTCTCATATTTCAGCATATTAAATTTAGTGGGATGCAAGTAGGCTGGATGGGAGTGAGAGGGGACACAACGGTGTGAAATTAGCTTAAATGTCTTGCTCGGGGACCCCTGTAAATCTGACTTCAGTAAAATGTATCAACAGGAAAGCAAACTAAAAAGACATACATTAGAAACAGTAAAATGGTTCCCTGCTAGCCCAAGGTAATGAAAAATCTCTGTAGTCTACGTGAAGGAATGCTAAGAAAAGTAGCTTTAAGTTGATTTTTTTAAACTGAGTGAATATTTTCTTTATTCTTCAGTTATTAGTAAGATTATTCAATAATCTGTTCTTCTAGAGAAGTTAAAAAGAATGAAATAAAATAACAAAGAAAGAAAGAGGAAGAAAAATCCTATCACTCTCTCTTAGGGGCAATTATTTTTAACACTGTGGTTTTCTTTCCAGTGGGTCTTCTATGCATTTTGTCAAAGTTGTGACAATAGAATGTATACAATCTTGTATCTGCTTTGGGGGATTCTCTGGTGGTCTAGTGGTAAAGAATCCATCCACCAATTCAGGAGAGGCAAGAGACATGGGTTTGATTCCTGGGTCGCAGAGATTCCCTGGAGGAGTGAATGGCAACCCACTCCAGTATTCTTGCCTGGAAAATCCCATGGACAGAGAAACCTGTTGGGCTACAGTCCATGATGTTGCAAAGAATCAGACATGATTTAGCAAATAAACAACAGTGTTCTTTTTTGCCTAACCTTATGTCTTGATCACTTGATACCTTATTACTAAAAACTCTTTGCAAATATACATCATTTCTAATGCTAAACAATATGAAACAGCATGCATGTATTATTTAGTCATTCTACTGTGGAATCGCCTTAACACTGATTGATTTTATGGGTTTTTCTCTTCTTTCTTTCTCTATCCTCCTTTTCTTCCTCTCTATCTTTCTTTCTTTCTATATCTATTTTTTCTACAATTACTCAAAGGTCAAGTTCCTTCCTGGAACTCATGGCCTTTGCATTGCCATCTTCTTTGCCTAAAGGACTCTTGCCCAGGTGCCCGGAAGCTCTGGGAGAATGACTGATGGAGTCATTCATTGACTGTTTGCCCTGGCCCTCCTGAAACAAGAGTTACTTGTCTATCTTGTTCAAAACTAAGTCCCCAGCCCTCTAATAAGCTTGGCACATTGTAGATGGTCAATAAATACTTATTGCATGAATCTATAATATCAAGCTTCTAGGCTTTGGGGAGCTTTTATTAATAATATTATAAAAACATTCTTTGTGCTCTAATTTTTATCTGCATTTTAAATCATCTCCTTGGAATTGATGACTAGAATGAAAATAATCAGGCCAAAGAGCCTGTGCATTTTAACATTCCTGACCCATGCCAACTGGCTTTTGTTAAAGGTTGTACGGTTTATATCAGTTGTGAAGGAGTATGTTCTTCTAACTTTGGAATGACTACAATTCTCATTCCAACTGGGATTGGCTCGTTTCTAAACTAAATCCAGCAAAAATTGGGGTTGTGCAGTTTTAATTTAATGTCTTAGATTATAGTAACTAGAAATCTTTCATTATTTATGTTCCCTCCTTTGTGAATTGTTTAAGTTCTTTATCCAGTTATCCTTTGGTTGTCTTTGTGTTTTCTTATCAGTATATACGGGATTTTTGTAAACCATAATTTAGTCTTTAATCTGTCATATTTATTTAATTTTTTAGTTTAACATTTTGAATCATTTATAAATCAAATTTATCAGGGTTTTTTTTTTGTAATTCTTTCCACAGTTTTTAATTCTAGAAAACCCTACACTATTCCAATATCAAATAAATATTCATCTGTCTTGTGACTTTCTTATGGCTTGATATTTCTTTTAAACTTCTAAATTATTATTTTGTGCAAATTTGCATTGGTATGTGGTGTGAGGTGAAGATCTAAACAGAATTTTTTCCAAGTAGCATGTCATTGTCCCTTTTGCCAACTGATTCATAATGCCTCTTTATCTTGAGACATTTTTGAAGTAACATATACAAATTTAACTATTGTTATTATTGAAATTAAAACAATTTAAATATCTTCATGTGAAAGTGAAAGTCACTTAGTCGTGTCTGACTCGACTCTTTGCGACCCCATGGACCATGCAGTCCATGGAATTCCCCAGGCCAAAATACCACAGTGGGTAGCCTTTCCCTTCTCCAGGAGATCTTCCCAACCCAGGGATCAAACCCAGGTACAGCATCGCAGGTGGATTCTTTACCAGTGGAACCACAAGGGAAACCCAAATATCTTAATAGGTTTTTTAAAATATGTGACTTAGTCCTCCTAAAACATGAGCAAATTAATTTTGGTGTTTTACTGACTGCTGATTAGCATATGAGAGCATGTCTTGGAATATTAGCAAAGGCCTTGCAAAGAATTTAAAAGAGCTTTAATATTAAAATTAAAAATATATAAACTACTATACATACTATACAAGTAGAGAAACAAGAATTTATTGTTTAGCACAGGGAATTATGTTCAATATTTTGTAATAACTAGCTATGAAATATAATCAGAAAAATATAACAATCATTTTGTTGTATACCTGAAACTAACACAGGCTTGTAAATCAACTATACTTCAATTAAAAAAGAAAGATAAATATACTCTTAAGAGAAAGAAAACCACTTTGGTATAAGGAAAATGCCAAAGTTAAAAAGTAACACAAGGTTGAAAGAAAATATAATGATGTATAGTACAGAGATTCAATATCCTGAATGTAAGTACCTTCGTGGATCAATAAAAAAGAGAAATAGCCAAATAGGAAAAAAGGCTAAAGTTAGGTATAGGCAATTCACAGAAGAAAAAGTGAAGATGCCTATGAAAAACTGAAATATGCTCAGTTCAGTTCAGTCGCTCAGTCATGTCCGACTCTTTGCGACCCCATGAATCTCAGCATGCCAGGCCTCCCTGTCTATCACCAACTCCCAGAGTTCACTCAGACTCATGTCCATCAAGTCAGTGATACCATCCAGCCATCTCATCCTCGGTCGTCCCCTTCTCCTCCTGCCCCCAATCCCTCCCAGCATCAGAGTCTTTTCCAATGAGTCAACTCTTCCCATGAGGTGGCCAAAGTACTGGAGTTTCAGCTTTAGCATCATTCCTTCCAAAGAAATCCCAGGGCTGATCTCCTTCAGAATGGATTGGTTGGATCTCCTTGCAGTCCAAGGGACTCTCAAGAGTCTTTTGCAACACCAGAGTTCAAAAGCATCAATTCTTCGGCGCTCAGGCTTCTTCACAGTCCAACTCTCACATCCATACATGACCACAGGAAAAAACCATAGCCTATGAAATTTAAGACAGAAATATGCTTTACCTTCATCAGTTTGGAAAAAATTTTTTTAAATTAACTGTGAATTTGGATATCTAGTTTTGGAAAAAACTTCTTGTAATCTATGTGAATTTAAAATAAATACATGTTTTATACTAACGATTTTATTTTTAGACTTTTAGACTGTGAAACTACTTAGATATGTAACCAAATAGACATTTTAAATATCTTTTAAAGACTGTTTAAAGGTTTGTTTATAATACTGAATTATTTGGTCACAACCTAAATTTTGGTCAATGAGGAATTGGCTAAGCAAATGTGATGAGATTATTTTATGGAACACCATTCAATGAGATAATAGCATGCTGGCATGAAGGGAGTGCCAAGACATACTGTTAAGTAAGAACGTTGTGGATTAGCTACACAATAGCGATTCATGGGGTCGCAAAGAGTCGGACACAACTGAGCAACTGAACTATATAACTATGTAATTATAGACTTATATGGGCTTCCTTCATAACTCAGTTGGTAAAGAATCCACCTGCAACGCAGGAGACCTGGGTTTGATCCCTGGGTTGGGAAGATCTCCTGGAGAAGGGAAAGGCTACCCCCTCCAGTATTCTGGCCTAGAGAGTTTCATGGACTATAGTCTATGGGGTTGCAAAGAGTTGGACATGACTGAGTGACTTACACTTACTTATACTTACATATGGACTTAACTTATACACATCTACACTCTAGTCATAAAAAAACAATGCTAGTCAGAAAGCAATTCTCTGTGGTTCCTGATTTCATCTATCATCTGTCTATCATCTATCATCTATCTATCTATCTATCACCAGTCAGTGAAAAAAAAAAGTAAGCATATAGGGAAAAATTCTGAAATTACAGATATCATATTACAGATACCTACTATTATATCTGAAGAGGGTAGAATAATGGTTGGGTGAAGGCAAAGGCAGATTTTTTCTTTTTTTCTTTTGTTTTCAAATGCAGATTTTAGATAAGGGTGGCATTTATTTAGTTAGTTATATATCTGTGTAACACAGTACGTATGCACATATATATGTATATATCGGGTTAATTTCTAATTTTGGCTATTACAAATCAATGCTACAGTAAAAATTCTTGAAAACATATTGTATTGTTCAAGTATTCATTTATATAAATAACTTACAACCACATTTTCATTAAAAAGTTAAATTATATCAAAGCATATGGAGGAAAAAAATCAGTTCTGGATTTAAAGTGTGCCAAAAACACATGGTGCAATATCCTCTGCCTACATCAAATTCATACATATGATAGTAAATATCAAAGACATGAAAGCAGAGTTGGAATGGATGTATAAGCAAACGTAAGACTGTGTAGTAACATCGGAAAACTGGAAGAAAAATGGTGTGTGTGTCTTTCTGACACCAACTGCATGCTACTTTCCCACACGAAGAATAGCCAGTTCTCTGAGACCAACTGAGTGTCTAACAATTCAGTTCAGTTCTAACATTAAGTGGAGATAGCATAGACTCCACAGGTTAAGGTCTCAGTGGTATCTCCACTTCAGATACCAGTTGCAAATGGGCAGCTGGCAAATGTCCAAGTTACCCACACTATAGCTCAGAACACTATAAGTTGGGCAGGGGTGGGTTTTTTTAAACAATCTAATCCTTGGATAATTCCCCGCAATAACTCACAGGTCTCAGAAAAACACTTTACATACAATTAATGATTTAATTTGTAGGATGCAACTCAGGAACAATCAAATGGAAGAGATTTAAATACAATAAAATAAATTTATTGAATTAATTATTTTTAAGCTCAATTTTAAAAACGTCATTTCAAACAATTTGAAGCGAATTCTCCCTGTATTTAAGGTAATTATTTTTGACTATGGGCATACAGGTTTTCAAAAATTGTCTGTTTTTTCCATTTGTTTTGTTTTCATACAGATTTCAAGCAATGCGTTCATGTCAAGACATTCTTTTGTTGCTTCTCAATGAAGCGGAGTGTTGGTGGGAATTTCGAACATTTATTTAAAGTAGTGAAAAATTATTTTAAATACAATCCCATAGAGCAGTTGTTCCCTCATTAGAAATATAATAGACCTGTTTTAACCTTCTATCATCATGTTAATATTTGCTTATTGTCTGTTGACTACTAAGACAATATGACAAGTGAAAGAATATTCTATCTGAAGTTGACCATTGTATTATGAGGCACAGGCTATATCTGTGAATCACAGTTGTAATTGATTTTGTAAAGGTGAAGTGATGTAGATGTGAAGTATGCTATGAATGTGGCATAGATAACTCTTTCACAATAAAAGGTTGTGGTCTTGAATTTTCTCTCACAGTTTTAATATTTTACATAAATAAAACAAAATGAGAAACAAACATCAGCTTTATATATTAACAAAAGAAAAACAACAAATATGCTTGACATCTACACATTTTGGAACTTATAATTAGTATTCCACATTCTGAGGCAATATGGAAAAGATTTATTCCTGAAAAGAGTATTTCCCACCAAGTTAATTTATTCAGATTAATATGTTATATATATATTCTCAGGTTATTACAAGATATTGAGAGTAGTGTCCTGTGCTATACAGTTTATGCCTTGTTTTATCTTAATAGAATGCTTTTTACAGACATTTTCTTGTGTATTCACAAATTTCAAAAGAAAGATGCTTTATTTTGTGCAATACAGTGTACCCTGTGCCTGGAAGAAGGCCTGATACATTGTAGGTATTCAGTGAATGAAGAATTGAATGCATGATGATAACTTTCTGGACTGTATGGTCATAACGGATCAAAGTTTGTAATTTGTACTTCATAACTTTCTGGAATTGCCTGCCTTTTTTCTCCCCTAGTGATTATTTTGCTTTTTGCCTTTCCTTTCCCTTGTGTCTTTTTTCCTTTCACCTGCATTTTGCTTTCCTCTATTTAGCTTCTTTCTCCCTCTAACCTTATTCTCCACTATCATCCCCCAGCTTTATTCTTTGTCCCAAATTGGACATAAATGGACCTGAGAGGTTTTTTTTTAATATTTATTTTACTTGTGAAATAAATCTTTAGTTTCTCTGCCCTTAATTTAAAAAGCAGATGAGCTGGATGGTCTATATTTTTAGCTATAGCAATTAATTTTAAAAATTATTTCCATATCTCAGTGGCTCCGGAGAGGGGAAGCAAACTTTCCCTGCTCTTGCTTTAATGGTTGAAAGACTTTTGAATGTCTGTAAATCTGGAGTTTAACTGGAAGAGTCATTTCTAGAGAAACAGAGGAATGTGTGCATTGAAAGTAATCTAGATATGAAGAAAAAGAAAACGTGGAGTCCTCTACCTGAGAAGCTGGAAAACACGTAGGAGATACCTACATGAAAGAGAACGGTGTGCCAGTGACTCAAACCTCATGGAGTCGCACTCCCTGTAATTGAAGGCCAAACACCCATGGTCAATGAAGGCTCCTTGATTTTACTATTTTAGAGGGTTTTTTAAAAGTAATTCATTGTTTCTCACTGTTCTGGGTCTTCGTTGCTATTCAGGTTTTTCTCTGGTTGCGGGGGAAAGGGGCTACTCTGTAGTTGCACTGCTCGAGCTTCTCATTGCAGTGCCTTCTCTTATTGTGGAGTACAAGTGTTTGTGTTGTGTTGTGGTCTCTAGGGTGCTCAGGCTTCAGTAGTCACAGCATGTGGGCTTGGTAGTTGTGGCTCCTGGGCTCTAGAGCACAGACTTAACAGTTTTGGCAAACAGGCTTAGTTGCTCTGCCAAATGTGGGAGTATAAGTGAGTTTTACTTTCTCATGTTTTTTTCCTTCCTGTTTTCTTTTCAATAGTTTCAAACACAATATTGCTCACCTCTCCTTTAAAAAAGCTACAGTGAGTTGTGGATCATCACAGTGGTATTGGGTGAGGGAGAGACCTGGGAGATCATTCATTACACAGCATTTCTCAACCTACTGGAATCTGGGACTCATTTTTCTTTTTGTATCACTCAGGATTAGACATTTTAGAAACTTTATTCTAAGCCAGTAAAGGTCATTTGGTTATTTTATCTATCAAGTAATAAATCATAAAGAAATAAGCTGTGCTAACTGAATGTGGAATTCATAGTGGAACAGTGTGGACAGTAAATACCTCACTTAGAGGTATTTACTAAAGATCTACACAAGCCATTTAACTTACTTAGTCAATATCTGCTTGCTTGGTTCTGTTCAGCCTCATCATTCATAAAATACTTGCTTTCATCTCAACTTTTGCATTCAGTTCAGTTCAGTTCAGTCGCTCAGTCATGTCCAACTCTTTGCGACCCCATGAATTGCAGCACGCCAGGCCTCCCTGTCCATCACCAACTCCCGGAGTTCACCCAAACTCATGTCCATCTCATTGGTGATGCCATCCAGCCATCTCATCCTCTGTTGTCCCCGTCTCCTCCTGTCCCCAATCCCTCCCAGCATCAGAGTCGTTTCCTATGAGTCAACTCTACGCGTGAGGTAGCCAAAGTATTGGAGTTTCAGCTTTATCATCAGTCTTTCCAAAGAATACCCGGGATTGATCTCCTTTAGAATGGACTGGTTGGATCTCCTTGCAGTCCAAGGGACTCTCAAGAGTCCTCTCCAACAAAACAGTTCAAAAGCATCAATTCTTCGGCACTCAGCTTTCTTCACAGTCCAATTCTCACATCTATACATGACCACTGGAAAAACCATAGCCTTGATTAGATGGACCTTTGTTGACAAAGTAATGCCTCTGCTTTTGAATATGCTATCTAGGTTGGTTATAACTTTTCTTCCAAGGAGTAAGCATCTTTTAATTTCATGGCTGCAATCACCATCTGCAGTGATTTTGGAGCTCCCAAAAAGAAAGTCTGTTTCCACTGTTTCCCCATCTATTTCCCATGAAGTGATGGGACCAGATGCCATGATCTTCGTTTTCTCAATGTTGAGCTTTAAGCCCACTTTTTCACTCTTCTCTTTCACTTTCATCAAGAGGCTTTTTAGTTCCTCTTCACTTTCTGCCATAAGGGTGCTGTCATCTGCATATCTGAGGTTATTGATATTTCTCCCGGCAATCTTGATTCCAGCTTGTGCTTCTTCCAGCCCAGCATTTCTTATGATGTACTCTGCGTATAAGTTAAATAAGTACGGTGACAATATCCAGCCTTGACGTACTCCTTTTCCTATTTGGAACCAGTCTGTTGTTCCATGTCCAGTTCTAACTGTTGCTTCCTGACCTGCATATAGGTTTCTCAAGAGGCAGGTCAGGTGGTCTGGTATTCCCATCTCTTTCAGAATTTTCCAGTTTGTTGTAATCCACACAGTCAAAGGCTTTGGCATAGTCAATAAAGCAGAAATAGATGTTTTTCTGGAACTCTTTTGCTTTTTCGATGATCCAGCAGATGTTGGCAATTTGATCTCTGGTTCCTCTGCCTTTTCTAAAACCAGCTTGAACATCAGGGAGTTCACGGTTCACGTCTTGCTGAAGCCTGGCTTGGAGAATTTTGAGCATTACTTTACTAGCGTGTGAGGTGAGTGCAATTGTGTGGTAGTTTGAGCATTCTTTAGCGTTGCCTTTCTCTGGGGTTGGAATGAAAACTGACCTTTTCCAGTCCTGTGGCCACTGCTGAGTTTTCCAAATTTGCTGGCATATTGAGTGCAGCACTTTCATAGCATCGTCTTTCGGGATTTGAAGCCTCATCTAATTCTCCTTATCTCTCTAACCACTCTTCTAAAAGATTCAAACTTCTCCATTCAGCTGAGAAAAGTGCTTATATATTAGGTAGTGATCTCCTAATCACCCCCCTTGCTTTTTATACTTCAGTACATTCAAACTAAGATGTATAATATATGCAAGGAAAAAATATATAGGGTGAGACAAAGTGAAAGAGAGGGAGACAGAGAGAGAGAGAGAGAAATAGGGAAAGAAAGAGAGAATAGAAGGAGAGCAACCAAACTGAACCAAATAATTTCTTTGGTTATGGTCTCAAAATAACATAACAGTAATGTGAGAATGTGGTAAAAATATCAAACTCAAAGTTTTATTGTATTTATAAATTGGTTCAGAGGACTTGAAAACTATTTAATAACCATTGTATTTTTAAATTCCTCATTAAAATGTGAAATGTCCTAGAATATTAGTAAAAACGAAGCAGATTACAAAAGATACCACTAGACCTGCACTGAAATTGCTAAGACCAATCAGTTTTGTTTAATGAAGAAAATATTTCAGTTAAAGGAGAGGCTTCATTATGAATGCTCATAGCTCTCCACTTTAAACACAGATGTGAATTGTAAGATGTTTTGACAATTAAAAAATATTGTGACATGTAACAACTAAGAAAAATCATTTATTTATCTGATGTGGAGAAAGAAAATTCCTCAAGTGGTTTTCATTCTTTCATGCCAATGAGGGTGTTCATAGACTTGTTCTTGGGAGACAGAGGGAAGAAGAGGAAAAGACAAGAAAAGAAAATATTTTTAAATGTGGCTGCATTACAGACAAAAATCTGACAGTATATTTGCTTCCACCCAGAATGTCACAAATCTGAAAAGCAAAGTTGAGGCCCAGTTAAGAATTTGGCCCAAGATGCAATGTTATCTAACACTTGCAGACAACATGTAAGCTATATATTTTAGCTATACAGCTATGAAGACACCTGCCAGTGCCCTCCCTCCTCAGATTTCTTGCCTTTGCTTTATTGAAAAGTCCTGATTTCCCTGAAGGTATTTCTCCCTATAGGTTTAGGATACAGTAACTGCAAATGTATTATTTGGATTTCATGTGCCTTCATTTTAATACTTCTTTTTAGGAGTCTTCTGTATTCCAGGCAGATTCTTTACTGTCTGAGCCACTAGGGAAACCCTTTTCTTTGTTAGAGGAATAAATTACTAAATATGTAGATATTTGAAACACAAAGCTACTTATAATAACTCCTAATTATCTATGCAGTTCATCAACCCCTTCATTTCCAATTATTAAATGATCAGAATACAATCTGCTTTTAAATTGAGAGGACCTGTTTCGTACCCTTCATCAATGTGGCTTTCCTTCAGAGCAAGGGAATAGTCTCTGGAGTTACCTGGAAAAAGATACTACATGCAGATGAAAAAGAAAAAGGAAAAGAAAGCTGGAGTAGTAATACTTTTAATAGAGAAATTAAACTTTAAAACAAAGACTGTAACAAGAGACAAAAGACTTTGCACAATAATAAAGGGATTGATCCAACAAGAAAATAAATAACAATTATAAATATAAATGCGCCCAAAATAGAAGCACCTAATACATAAAGCTGGAGAAGGCAATGGCACCCCACTCCAGCACTCTTGCCTGGAAAACCCCATGGAAAGAGGAGCCTGGTGGGCTGCAGTCCAGGGGGTTGCTAAGAGTCAGACACGTCTGAGCGACTTCACTTTCACTTTTCACTTTCCTGCATTGGAGAAGGAAATGGCAACCCACTCTAGTGTTCTTGCCTGGAGAATCCCAGGGATGGGGGAGCCTCATGGGCTGCCGTCTATGGGGTCACACAGAGTCGGACACGACTGAAACGACTTAGCAGCAGCAGCAGCAATACATAAAACAAATAGTAATAAAGGTAAATAAATTGACAGTAACACAATAATAGTATGAAGCTTTAACACCTCACTTACATATGATATATATATCATATATTTTTTCTAAATCTAAAACATTTCATCCAAAAGCAGCAGAATACATGTTCTTTTTAAGTGCCTACGGGGTATTCCCCAGAATAGATCACATGCTAAACCCCAAAATATTCTAAGTAAATTTAAGAAGATTGAAATCATATCCAAGAATCTTTTTTGATCAGTGTATGAGACTAGAAATCAACTACAAGGAAAAAATGTAAAAACACAAACATGTGGATGCTAAACATTATGCTACCAAACAACCAATGAGTCATTGAAGAAATGAAAGAGAAGTCAAAATATACCTGGAGAAAAATGAAAATGGAAAAAATGTTCCAAAAATCTATGGAACACAGCAAAAAATCTAGGTGTGAAGTTTGTAGCGATACAAATCTACCTTAGGAAATAAGAAAAATTGAAGAGGTGGTCTTTTCCTTTATTGTATCTTCCTGCTTCCTTGGTCATAGATTAATTGACAGTATTAGTGAGTGTTCATTTCTGGGCTTTCTATTCTGTCCCATTGATGACGTTGGTTTTGGTAACTTTGTAGTATAGTTTGAAATCAGGGAGTTTTATTCTTCCAAGTTTGTTCTTCTTTCTCAAGATTATTTTGGCTATTTGAAGCCTTTCAGAAGCCCATACAAATTTTATAATTATTTGTTTTATTTCTGTGAAAAGTGGCCATTGGAACTAGGAAAGCTGGACAGCTACATGTAAAAGAATCAAACTGAACTACTTTCTCATACCACATGCAATAATAAACCTGAAATGAATTAGACTTACATGTAAGACCTGAAATCACAAAATCCTAGAAGAAAATACAGAGTACACAGTCTAACACTGACCTTAGTAGTATTTTTAAATATGTCTCTTCAGGCAAAGAAGGCAAAAACAAAAATAAACAAATGAAACTACATCAAACTAAAAAATTATGCACAGCAAAAGAAGCTGTCAACAAAGTAAAAAGTTCTTCTATTGAATGAGAGAAGATATTTGTGAAGGGTATATCTGACATAGAGTTAACTTCCAAAATACACAAAGAAGTAACTCAATATAAAAAAAGAAGATATACAGATGATCAATAGAACACATGAAAAGATGCTCAGTATCACTAATCATCCAGAAAATGCAAATCAAAACCACAATGAGGTATTACTTCACAGCTGTCAGAGTAGCTATTATAAAAAAGACAACAAATAGCAAGCGTTGGTGTGGAAAAAGGAGAACACTTGTGTATTGTTGATGGGAATGTAAAATGGTGCAGTCACTGTGGGAAAACAGTATGGAGTTTCCTCAACAATTTTTTACTAGAACTACCTTATGATCCAGGGCTTCCCAGGTGATTCCAATGGTAAAGAATCCACCTGCCAATGCAGGAGATACAAGAGATGCAGGTTAGATTTTAGGTCAGGAAGATCCCCTGGAGTAGGAAATGGCAACCCACTCCAGTATTCTTGCCAGGAGAATCCCATTGACAGGGAAGCCTGGCGAGCTCCATCCTGGTGGGTCACAAAGAGTTGGACATGATTGAGCACACACACACACACACACACACACACCCCATATGATCCAGCAATTTCACTTTAGGGTATTTTTCCAAAGAAAACAAAATCACTAATTGGAAAAGATTGTGCATGTCTGTGTTCACCGAAGTGTTATTCACCCTAGCCAATATAGAGAAGTAAACTAAGTGCCCACAGATATGTGTTACTCAGCCATGAAAAAAAATGGAATCTTGTGATTTGCGGCAACACGGATGGACTTAAGTGTGTCACACTAAGTGAAATAAGTCAGAGAAAGACAACTTCCATATGATTTCAGTTATACCTGGCATCTAAAAGCAAAGCAAATGAACATACAAAATGAAAGAGTCACAGACACTGAAAACTAACAGGTGGTTGCCGGAGAGGCAGTGTGTGAAATAGGTGAGGGAATATGAGTGAAATACGTGAGGGAAATTAACAGGTACAAATTTCCAGTTACAAAATAAATAGTTCACAGGGATGAAATGCACTGAGTGGGGAATATAGTCAATACTAGTGTAATATTTCTGGTGGCAATGCTAAGTAGACTTACTGTGGTGGTCGTTTTGTAGTGTATAGAAATACTGAATTACTATGTTGCGCACTGGGAACTATCACAGGGTTGTAAATCAATTACTCTTTAAAAAGCAAACAAACTCATAGGAAAAGAGATCAGATTTGTAGTTACCAGAAGCAGGGGGTGGGAGGAGGGGGAATTGATTGAAGGTTATCAAAAGGTAAAATCTTCCAATCGTAAGATAAATAAGCACTAGGGATGTAATGTACAATGTGATAAATATAATTAACACGGCCAAAGTTAAGAGAGTAAATCCTAAGAGTTCTTGTTACAAGGGAAAATATTTTTTTCTTTTTCTTTTATTTTATGTCTGTGTGAGATGATGGATGATCACTAAACTTACTGTGGTAATCATTTCATGCTGTATGTAAGTCAAATCGTTATGCTGTATACCTTAAACTTACACAATTACATCTCAATAAAACTGGAAAGGAAAATAAATAAGCAAAAGGGAAACCCAATATTCAGCATCATCTGATCTGTTACCAAGTTGTAATGGTAGCCTGTTGTTGGCAGAACTTCCCATTTTTATTTGGATTAGCCTGAAATTTTAATATATTTTAATCTCTGAATTTTAGAATGTTGCTAAGTAAATCAAATTAAACAATAACACCATGCATGACCAACAAACCACATCTGTAGTTCATAGTCAGCTGGGAAGCCTCTCATTTAGGCTTCTGACATTGATAGGAGATTTAAAGAAGTTCACATCTTCACACAATTACAATTTGGAACCTGAGCTGGCTACTTTTTACACAAACCCTGCACATAAAATATCACCTCTTCCTTATGGCATTTGTGCAGATGTTTTTCCCTTCTTGAGAGCAAATGCCTTTGAAGAGAAGAACTGGGTTGTCTTGATCTCTGTATCCTTCAAATACCTGTCCCAAAGCTTTACACTTGTGAGGCACATATACATGTTTGTTCAATGAAAAGAACAATAAATACCCCAGCATTGTCATCCATTGGTCTTGTTTTAAGCATTTTGGGTTATAACACTATGATAAAAACTAAGTAATTAAGTGTAAAAATTAGACTCTGTGTGAGAGTTATTTGATTAATAGGGTGCCAAAGGGCTTTTTAATAAAACACTCTTACTCTGATTTAAATCAGGAAATCAGAACTTGTTTTCTAATACTGTTACTTAAAGTATGGTTATACTTCGGCAATATAAATGCCTAAAGAGAGGGCTATGGAGCCCATGCTTGTGTTTTGCCATTTATAAATTTTTACCTGCAGTATTTCATTTGCTAGAGGTACCATGTGCTATAAAGCTCGTGAGATTATTTGAAAAGAATAATTTTTATTTACAACAGTAAGTTCTATATTACATATAGCTGATTAGATTATATAATCAGGTACTTGGTAAAATTCTTAGAAAATAAATTAAGGACCAAAAGTTTAAAAAGTATCCTTTGATACTATTAGAAAAAGCAGAGTAGAATATTTAGAATTCTAAATATTAGAGTGTAGAGGATATTTCTCAGTAAGACATGAGAACTAGAAATCATCAAAGAAGATTGGCAGTTTTGATCACTTAAAAATTAAAAACATTTGTATGGGAAGGCACCAATAAATGCATCTTATAAAGGTGATGATGAGAAAATGTTCTCTCTCTCTCTCCAACTATCTTTTTTCCTACCTATATCTATCATTCATATATCTATGTGTCTATGCCTCTATGTTTATCTATTTATCTATGTTTCTATCTATGTATTTCTCTATGTCTATCTAATCTATATTTCAAAATGTTAGTAGCAATAATAAGCTAAGAGCAGCTAGCACTCAATAAAAAAGAATTAAGCCACTCAGATAATGAGAGGGAATTCCCTGGTGGTCCAGCAGCTAGGATGCCACACTTTCACTGCCAAGGGCCCAAGTTCAATCCCTGGTCAGGGAACTAAGATCCTATATCCTGCAGAGTGTGGCCAAAATAAGTAAATAAATTAAAATGTTTAAGAGAAAATGGGAAGGGAGATGAGTTGACAATTTACCAAACAATAATAAATAAGCTTCAAACAATTAAATGATATTTAATCTCAATGATGATCATGCAAATTAAAATGATATTGCAATTTTCTTTTATTTACCAAATTAACAAAAGTTTAAAATACCAATGGTACTGAATGTTAGCATATCTAGACAAACAGGAAATTATACATTGTTTCAAGGAATATAAATTGGTACAAAACTTCTTATGTGGCAATTTGATGGTACTGGTAAAAATAAAAACATATAATCCTTTTGATCAGCAATTGTAAATATAGGAATTGGTCATGCAAAATAATGCTTAAGTATTCAGAATACAGATGGATAAGTATTCAGAGTTGTTCACACATGGATGGAGCATTCTTGTAGCAGCAAGATGTTAAAACTACCTGCATGTCTGCCAGGAGCAGATTGTTTAAGTACCCTCTGATTCTGCTAACCTACAAATAATGGAGATACATCTACTTCCCTACATGCACCAATATGAAGAGACATCTACAAACATGGTGGACAAAGACATGCAAGATACAGAACAAAAAATGTTCAAATTTTGTAAAATTATAAAATGTCTTTACATACATAAACATTTAAGAGATCTTAAAAGCAAAGGAAACTTTCAGAAAGAAAAATATCTTAACAGTGTTGAGCTACAGAAATGAGATAGGGAGGAGAAATTTTTTATTTTATACTCTTCTATAATTTTTCTTTTTTTTTTTTTTTTACAACAAATACTCTGCCTTTTCATTGTTACACTCCTAGTGAAAATGCTTTTTTATGAGACAGCTCTTTAACATGTTAACTTGTTTTTCCGTTATGACTTTTATGTCACAGACATAGATTTTTTTTAAATTAAATGTGTCAAAGATTTAAAAGCTCAATAGGCATAGTTTGTTCAATAGACACCTCATCTGAAATGAATGATTTGCTTTAATGGAGTTGACATAGAACATATAATAATGTCTTAGTGCCTTCTTAGTACATTATCCTCAGTTGATTTAGGTAGAGGCCTCTGGCCCAAGATGTGGTCAGTACCCTGTGTCTGAGATTTATGTGTGTGTTTGGTTATGGAGAATGTGGCTGAAGCATTTTAGAATATGGTTCATTGTTGCATGAATTTATCTCTACTGAGGATTCAATTATTACTTTCAAATCTCACTATGTATAAGCAAAGGCTAAATGAGTTTTGAGTCATGCATTTTTAGCACTGAAATATTTTATAAAAGACAATAAACCCTATTGTGTTAGGACTTCTCTGGTTTCTCAACAAAACTTTGAGGGATTAGTATAATTTTATGTCCATTCTACAAATGAGGAAATTGTGTGCTACTTAAGGCTATTCAAGCAGTAATGAATAGAGTCAGGGTTTGAACATAATATTTTAATAAGGCAATGTGGCACAGCAGAAAGGGGTAGACTCGCACTAAAAAATAATGAAAAATCTGCTTGATGATAACACCATAAACTCTGTAACTAAGGAAATATCACCTAGGCTGTTGTGGGTCAGATCAGGTAATAAAATGTTTCTTTATTAGTGCCTCTTCCTTCTGCAAGTGTGAACTGGTCAGGTCATAAACACTGTGTTTTATGGACAAAGCCAATAATAACAAACTTAATAAAGCAGTGGAATTTACTGGTGTATGCTGCCACGAAGGCAGACCTAACCCAGGAACATATGCAGAGATGATAAATTTGTGATTGCGTCTGGTAGAAGAGCTGAAACAGATGTGCAGGGTGAGAGACATCAAAGTTAAAACAATTACCATCTCAACAAATGGGAAATTCTCCCAGATACAAGCTCAGCATTTTTAAAAGACCTGGGCATTCCTTATATCATATGGGCAATCTGAGGTGGTATATTCAGATGTGAAGCATATGTCCATTAAAATAAAACAAAACAAGAAGAAATGGCTGTTAGTTGCTTTAAAAGATACTGCCACTTGGCAGCAAATGTCGTGGCATATATTTGAATCATTTCGGGGGACAGCCGTATTTTTCTCCTGCCCTCCACCACCCTCTCACAGAGGTGTCTCCAATGTGGATACATTTATCATTGATGCCTTGGCAAGACTGAGAGTTGGGACCAGAAAAGAGACCAGCCACTTTCTATTGCCCCGTGTTGCTGACAATGGAAACGTGGTGAGTATAGGCTGTGGAAATAGGGATAGACGTGGCTAGATGCAGAGATCATCTCTGGTCAGTAACACTGAAGTCATCACCATGTGGATATTTCATTCAGATACTGGGGGTTATAAATGGTTTGAGCAGAGCAGTCATTCAATGTGCTGTTTTGCCTACTTCTCATGTAAGGGAATCTAAAAAGATTTTCTGTTAAGTGATTATTATTGTATGTTTTACTCTGTTACAATAAGTGAAAGCCAGATTTAATAAATTAATAAGGAAATGAACTGTAGTCTTTTTGACCTTGTGTATAAAAAATATAATATTTTTATATTGAATAGAAGTGGGCCAAACATCCTTAAAAAAATTTTTTTTCATTACCTGTAGTTTCATTATCTTATCTCTAAAGCTTTAGTAACTGAAAAGACTTGCACCTGTGTCTATATCAAAGGGTGCTTTGCCTGAAAATGGTATTTATTTGATATTTTCATAGCTTTTAGAATCTTGCTTCATAGCTTTTAAAATCTTGCTTAATAGTCTCTAAGAAAATGTAAACCACTTCTGACAAATGATAAAATTACCTATATAGAAAAATAGCATTATAATGAATTAATGGCCAATGACTGTTCAATATCAGATCTAGAAACTCTGCTTTTTCATTGTATGCCCCTAGTGAAAATGCTGTTTTATGAAAATGACACCTCAGCATGCAAACTCATACTCCATTAGACTTCCATGTCACAGTTAACTGGTTCAAAAAACAAAAAAAACAAAAAAACTGTTGCTATGCTCTTTGCTACTAGAATTGAATTAAATTATTAAACACAAGCTGACAAAGAAATAATAGTGCAGCTGAATATTTTTATGGATTTGTTGGTAAGCCTGTGTGTTCTTTAGTGTTTGGTTACAATTATAGTACTTCTCCAAGAGAGATGACTACAGTTTAGAATTGCTGCCTCCAAGAATAGAGAAGATGCTGTGTAGCAAGGGGAATAAATAACTTTTGACTCTCACTTCTGAAAATAGACATAAATAAAATTTAATAGGTGTATTTAGAAATAGTTTCCTTAATTTATAGGATTCTGGGAGTATATATTTGAGTGGTTTTGGCGCCATCTGGAATAAAACCACAGTGACAGAATTTCTTGACCTAGGTGGTAATGTATTGGATGGAAGCAATTGCCAGTTTGCCAATTACACTTATCTTGCCAGTGCTTTCTTATATCTGACAAATTCCAAGTGTGAATCATTCATCTGAAACCAGACCAGCATACTGTAGCAGTGCTCTCTATTTCCTCTTTTATGTATACCTTACAAATAAGCCAAGATATTTAATACATTGATTAAAAGGCATACAGAATTGCATTGAGATGATGGGTAAATAAAATAGTGCATTAGACTCTCTACCCTCACCATTGTTCTGAACATGAAATATTTTATCCAAAGCAGGCTGTGTAGAGTCCTGAGGGAGCGACTTAGGACACAAATTTAGCATGCACTTTAAACTTTGGTTGTTCTATCTTTCAAGCTAAATTTAAATCTCATTAATTTTTAGTGAAAGAACAATAGTTAAATACCTTGCAGATGTAGCTTGTGTATTTAAAATTCCTTAGAAGGTTTCCACTTAGGGTTTTGACTGCGTTAGTTTGATCTACTGTGCATGACAATATGGCATGTGCATTTCTCTCAGGATGTGCAATTTGATTTCATACTGTGGAAAAATCCAGAGCGTAAAATATTAGCATGAACAGTGTCAAGTGTCGACTCTAATTCTTTTATTACTGTGACAATATTTAAGGATAGCCATCATTTAACTATTTTAAGTGATAAATATTAGAGCTTGAAAAAAATAGTTATGTGATCAGCTAAGATATATCCTTGGAGAGGATAAAGTTCTAGAAAGTTCTAGGAGGATGACATATACGTGTAATCATAGATTTCTCCTTCTTGTACAAGATTGTAGAGGATGCAGTTGTTGACACAAATGAATCAAATCAGAATGTAACATAGTCACCAAATTTGCTTACTTTGGTGATCACAGGCTAAGGGCATTTATTTCCAAAGAAGCATAGTTACCTTCATTCTTTAGCAGAACCATATGTTTTAGTACAAATGATGATACCTTGCAAGATAAGCCAAAAAATCAATATTAATTTCAGCAGCTTCTAAGAAATTAAAGTGTTGAATTCTTCTTTCAAAAATTAAAATTATTTAAGAGAAAAATATCCTGATTTACATTGCTCATTTTTAGAAGCTATGTTAAATTAAAACTTCACAGAGAAAATTCAGTTTGAATAGAGAAACATTCCATACAACTGGTTTTTCCTTGGATTCAAATTTCTTATGCTGAAATTTAGAATGGAACCACAAGTCTCTTCCCTAAGTAGTTGTGGAAAAGTGATGATGTATTCAGTGGAAGGATGCAGCACTAATATCTTTATTATAGTGCTCTCATCATTGACAGGGTACTAGCCCTATATTATTTATATTCCTAAGATGTATTTATGACAAAAGCATTTATCACTATTTGAAGTTCTAGAAATGTCAATTCATTCATTCACAGCAAATGCTTTCTGAGTGCAAATCAAGAGCACATAAAAGTTTAGATGTGTTAGATGTCAAGGATGAAAACACATCAGGTTTGCACTGTAGAGCGAGAGAAATTATGATACAACACCACAGCTCTACACAGCGAACAGGTACAAAGAGTAGCAGGACAACTCATTTACTTGGGATGTGAGGTGTTGGTGTACGTAGGGAGGCTTCAAGGAAGAGATTAATGGGGTGTAGAGACCTGAAGGACTTGGAAGCATTGATCAGTAGGCAGGTGAAGGGATGGCAGGCTAGAAAGGGAATTGAAGGGAAGACAAAGGTAGAACTGTGAGCAAAGATGGAGTGCTGGGCACTGCACAGAGGGGCATCACAGCTGGAGCACAGAGTTGGATGAAAAGGGAGACCACAAATGAAGCTGGGATCGAAGCATGCAAAATCTTGTATGCTTTGCAAGGACATTAGATTAAATTTTACAGGTAAGAGACAGCACTGAATTTTGAGCAAAGGAGTAACAGTGTCAACTTCGACTATTTCATTAGGGTATCTGTTTAGAGAACCCATGGGAGGAAAACATCTTAAATAACTCATGATTTTTGGCTCAGGTTGACTCTGATGTCATTCCCTGAGTTCAGGATTAGGAGCTCAAGAGGGGAGTAGGGTAGAAGAGTGGATATCAGAAAGATTGAAGGAGACAATGAGGTCAATTTGAATGTGCTAAGATTGGCAGGAGTTAGATCAGATTTCTAGTAGGCAGTTATATGTAGTGGTCAGTACTCAGCATGGAGCTAGACTGAAATGCTAATGATGATAAATGTGTGAGTCATGAAACTCATCATTATGGGAAAACTTGTAGGCTACCATGACATCTCAGTCATTTTGAGTAGGGAGCTGGATCATGAGGGGAGACAGAAAATGAAGTGTGTGTACTGGGACTCTGGAGCCAAGTTGCCTGGATTTGAATCTTAGCTCTCCTATTTGATATGTCTACCATCCAAAGCAGTTCTAAGATCTTGGCAAATTAGTTTCTGTGCTGTAGTTTCTTCAACTGTGAAATGTAAGAACAGTATTGAACTCAAGGATTATTAGGAGGATTAAATGAGTTTCTAAAACTTTCATGTTTTTATTTATACAGAAAGTATATGGGACATATACATATTATTATCATCATTATATTGATTATATTTATTACTCCTCTCATGAGCTTTCCTGCTGGAATGGCTCCATGGTCTACTGGGTTGAATTGAGGTGGTTCAGTTTTGTTCTGGTTGGACCTGAGGGATCTGATAAGAATTGGTTAGTGAGAAGACTCTTGAGAATCCCTTGGACAGCAAGGAGATCAAACCAGTCAATCCCAAAGGAAATCAACCCTGAATATTCACTGGAAGCACTGATACTGAAGCCAAAGCTCCAATCCTTTGGCCAACTCATTGAAAAAGACCCTGATGCAGGGAAAGATAGAGGGCAAGAGGAGAAGGGGGCCACAGAGGACGAGATGGTTGGATGGTATCACCAACTCAACGGACATGAGTTTGAGCAAACTCTGGGAGATAATGAAGGACAGGAAGCTTGGAGTGCTGCAGTTGATGGGGCTGCAAAAAGTTGGACACAACTTATCGACTACACAACAACAACAACACCATGGTGATGGAGGTCCCAATAGAAAGTGGAATACTTTAGTCTTCAACTCAACAGTCTTTCATTTACTTTTAAAACATGGGCTAGCAACCAGGCCAGCTTGAGGGAAACTTGTAGGTGGCTTTGGGAGTGTAGAATGAGCCTGGGGGAGCCCTTCTGACTACAAAGACTGGAGTTTCTCTACAGAATTGGCTGAAGAGGAAATCGGGGACATGGGGGGAGACACAAAGACCTGTAGCAGTTCCAGCAGAGGCTACTGAATGGTAACTCAGCTTGTGCTGCACAGCCTTTAGAGTTCTATGTTGAAAAATAGCCAGATCTTTGAGTGTGCCCAGGGTGTTCCACGTTGATAACCTACCATTCTAGACACATTTTGTGGGAATCTGAATTAAAATCATGATTTTTTATTCAATTTCACCTGCCCTTCAAGATTCAATTCAAACCTGGCTTCCTCTATAAATCCTTCCTTGGAAATCCCACACTAACATAATCTCTCCCTTCTAGCAAATGTTATTATTGTGCAAAATATTGCAACAATGAATAGAACAAAAGAATTAAAGATTTTAAAATTAAAAAAATAAAAAACTATTAAAAAAAAATTTGCTATGTACCATGCACAATTTGAGCACTTTTGCATTCCTAATTTCACTTAATTCAGACTATAGCAAAGTCTTAAACATAATCACTTATTGCTTGTGATTTTTTTTACTTTCTTCAGTCATTTCTTTTACAGTTTATATCTTATTCATACAACAAATTTTGCATTTTTTATTTATATGCTTGTGTGTGTGTGTGTGTGTGTGTATTGGTCACTTAGTTGTGTCCAACTCTTTGTGACCCCATGGACTGCAGACTCCTCTATCTTCCATGGGATTTCTCTGGCAAGAATACCAGAGTGGATTGCCATTCCCTTCTCCAGGGGACCCTCCTGACCCAGGAATTGAACCTGGGTCTCCTGCATTGCAGGCAGATTCTTTACCAACTGAGCCACTAGGGAGGCCCATTCATATACTTTCATGCTTATTCCTAGAGTATAACAACCAAGAGCAGGGAGCTCATGTCATCTCTTTCAGAACTTAGTTGTATGTTGGGGCTTCTCTGGTAGTCCAGCAATTACATCTCTGTTCTTCCAATGTAGAGTGCACAAGTTCCATTCCTGGTCTGAGAAATACTATCCCACATGCTGGGTGGCAAGGCCAAAGAAAGCAAAGCTGTTGTACATTGATTTGAGCTACTAGGATTAGGACAGCCATGTTGCACAACTTAAGGGTACCTATTCAACTGGTGGTTAGTGTGAAAAGCACCCCCTGCATTTGGGCCGTGCACAGATAAAGTGGCCGTACACAGATAAAGTGGCCGTACACATTGGCCCTGGATAAAATGCAGTTGAATCTGTGGATTCAACTGGAAAGCAACTTCACACAAGGACTGATGAATTATTTATCTATTAGTCTGTTTCCCTCTGGCAGATTCTGGGCTCTTGGTAAGCAGGGCTCAGGTGACTCTGGTCCTGCCCCCTCTTCCATACCACTTAACACAAGACTTTGCAGAAAGAATACCTGCAAATGGTATTCAAGAATAGGACAAGGGGACTAAGGCAAAGGGGACTGGCCACCCCATCTGTACTCTTCCTTTCTTCTGGTCTTAATAGTAGAATAAATGGCTTTCTTGCACTATAGAGTGAAAGAAATAACATTCGATATATTTTGGGGGGGGGGGTAGAAAATCAGCTTCACGAATGTTACAACGCATCTGTCCCTTACATATTATGGATAAGGCTAGGCGGGCCAGAGAGGTTAAATGATTTGCCCAAGGTTACACAGGTCTCAGGCAGTGGAACCTAGTCTAACTCCTTGGTCTCTGACTCCCAGTGCATGAGTTTCCCATTACACACCTTCAGAAAGAATGTCATGTAATCATTTCTTTTAAAGGAAAGGAAATCCGAACTGGAATTTGCAGACTGTTTCCAAATAAATAGATGTAAAATTTCTTAAATTAGCCTTTTGTCTCTTTAACAAAAGCCTTCCCAACCCCTACTGTCTCCTAACACCTAATGAACTGTGTGTCTCTATGTATCTACACATGGATGTATACTTCTAAGCCTTCACATTTCTGATCAAAAGTTACCCTAACACATTATGCTGAACCGATTTAAAACATTTGCCTTTGTTGAAACAAAAGCAGCTCCTTTTATTCACATCAATAACATGTAATTGTATGTATAGTGTGCCGCGCTCACCCGGGCTAATGAATATTCAACCAGTAGTGAGAAAAGGGCGCCCCTCGAATGTTTACGAGGGTCCCTTTCTGATTTAGCATCGCACCCAAGAGTCAGGCAAGGACAACACCGCTTTCTCTCCCCAGTTCGATCGCTGGGCCCTGTGGCTCCGCCCACCCTGACGCAGAGGCCCGCCTGTCTGATTTGGGAGCTCTGGCAAAAAGCCTGAGCCCATTGATTACAGATCGCTGTTAATAAAGAGCATTTGTAATGCAGCAGCGGCGAGGCGGTCTCTGCACGCCGGTTCATGATGGCCCTTCAGGCTCCACAATTAAGTCGTCCAGCAGGCATGCCCCCTGTTGCAGCTGCTCTGTCAATCTCATTTTGAAGCACAAATGATCTTAGACCCAGTGTTTGACATGGGGTTTTAACACCAAAGAAGGCAATTCTGCAACTTCAAATGAGCCTAATTGGCTGAGCGCTCGGGCGTTCACTCAAGCTGCTTCAGTCCATCAGAGAGAGATTTCCCGCTAATTGAACTGCTCAGAAGGAAAAGGACCACGAGGAATCACGAGGTGCCGAACCATTGGAGAGGGTGGTATATATATATGTGTGTGTGTATATATATGTGTGTATATATATATGATTTCGTGATAGCAGACTTAAAGATACATTCCTCCTCTTTAATCAGCCACCTGTCAACATAAGAAAGGTAGTTATTGAGGCAGATGCCCTCCGAGTTACGATCTCAATTGAGTTGTTGCTGTTTGGTGTGTAAATGTGCATATGTTCCTGATAAAGGACATCACAAAACACTTCGTCTGGATAGCATTTTTCTGCATCATTCTGAAGGCAGCCTGAAATAAAAATATGCAAATCCAGGCTGTGTGGAGAAGGATGAGGTGCCTCAGTTGGAGTCAGTGTGTATTCATCCATCACTTTATCCATCCACCCAGGCAGCTCCATCACCTCTGTTCTTCTGTTAAATGACAATCATATGTGAAGAGATGTAATATCTATAACCGCATCTGTATCCCTGTGTCTATTTATGGGCTTCACTGGTGGCTCAGATGGTAAAGAATCACTGCCATGTAGAGGACCAAGGTTTAATACCTGGGTGGAGAGGATCCCCTGGAGAAGGGATTGGCTACCCACTCCGGTATTCTTGCCTGGAGAATCCCATGGACAGATATGCCTGATGGACTACAGTCCATGGGGTCTCAAAGAGTTGGACACAACTGAGTGACTAAGCTCACATCTTAATCTCATATATCCATATTCACATCCATATTTATATATCTGATAATCCTTACATGATCCAGAATAATTTTATAGACAATAGCAATCTATATATAGCAATACTAAAGAGTATTTAATTGTGAAATTGATATAGGATCTTGGAACTAAGGGAATTGATCTAAGTTTTTCTAAACCAAAGTATTGGTTTAGAAAAATTATGACTTATTTTTTGGTGTCAAATTCTCCACATATGTATCCAGTTTACACAAATGTGCTTTTACATGACATGGTGGTTGAAAAATAATTAGGGAGAAGAATAAAGAAATAAGATATAAAGATTTAGGACTGGCTCAATTTTATTTCAGAGAAGGAAATGGCAACCCACTCCAGTGTTCTTGCCTGGAGAATCCTGGGGATGGCAGAGCCTAGTGGGCTGCCATCTATGGGGTCGCACAGAGTAGGACACGACTGATGCGACTTAGCAGCAGCAGCAGCAATTTTATTTAGGTATTTAACTTCAGATATGGAGAGGATCCAGAAAACATTCCACTATGTATTTTAAGATATGCAGAAAGTGAGTGAAATATTTTTGTCATCAGCTACTTTTCAACCTGGGAGCACGTAGTGTACATTTTATGGTGCCCAAGCTTGAGGATGGTAGTTATGTTCAGGGTGCCTGCATTTTAAATCTTTGAAGTTGTTCATATGAGCTCTGCCTCTGCTTTACTTTGTGACTTTGCTTTAAATTTTATTCATTGATTGATCTTATTTTCCAAGGAAACCACTTGCTATTCTTAGAGCTTTTTCAGTATGCTGCTGCTGCTGCTGCTGCTAAGTCACTTCAGTCATGTCCAACTCTGTGCGACCCCATGGATGGCAGCCCACCAGGCTCCCCCGTCCCTGGGATTCTCCAGGCGAGAACATTGGAGTGGGTTGCCATTTCCTTTTCTAATGCATGAAAGTGAAAAGTGAAAAGTGAAAGGGAAGTCGTTCAGTCGTGTCCGACTCTTAACGACCTCATGGACTGCAGCCCACCAGATTCCGCAGTCCATGGGATTTTCCAGGCAAGAGTACTGGAGTGGGTTGCCATTGCCTTCTCTGCCTTTTTCAGTATAGTTACCTTCAATTTCTAACTAATATGCTTATTTTCCTAATATTTCTTGATTTGTCCATTTTTAGGCACAATCTATTACTAATTTCTTATTATGGAAGATGAGGAACTATCTTTTCCCTCTCCTAACTTCCCCCTCCATTCTTCTACTATATCAACATTTTGATTAAACCAATAACATACATTATAATAACTATGCAAATTCTTCCATGTCCTGTGGTACAATCATTTTTGATCTCCAAAACACCTTCCTTTGCTCAGAGTCAGGATTTGCCTGATTTTCTCATTTATTTATTTGTTTTTAGTAGGTTTATTGAAATGTAGCACAAAGCTCACAAAGTGTATAATTTAATGGAATTTAATGGGTTTTAGTGTATTTACAGAGTTTTGCAAGCATGTTGTTGTTCAGTCTCTCAGTCATGTCCAACTCTTTGTGACCCCACGGACAGAAGCACACCAGGCTTCTCTGTCCTTCACCATCTCCCTGGGTTTGCTCAAACTCATGTCCATTGAGTTGGTGATGCCACCCAACCATCTCATCCTCTGTCATCCTGAAGCATGCAAGTATGTCCCCAACCTAATATTAGAACATTTTCATCACCCAGAAAACAGACCTAGAACTCACCAACATTCTCCATTTTCCTGTCCCTCCCCTTCTAACCCTAGGCAAACACTAATCTATATTCTATCTTTACAGATTTGCTTGTTCTGGACATATCATATAAATGGAATCATATAATGTGTGGCTTTTTGTATCAGGCTACTGTCCCTTGATATTTTCAAGTTTCATTTAGGCTGCAGCATGAATCCATACCTCATTCCTTTCTACTCTCCAGTAATACTTTATTACATGGATTAACATAGATATCCATTCATCAGGTGATACACATTTGGATTATTTCCACTTTTTGGCTATTATGAATAATGCTGCTATAAACACTCATGTATCTTCCATTTATTTTTATTTGTATAGTTTCCTCTTTGACCATCCTTATTTTTCTTACCTATGTGTTCCTTCAGATCCAATACACACTATTAGTGATTTCTTTCTCCATGGCTCTAATATACCAAATAAAGTTTCTCCTCCCTTTTCTTCAGGAAACCTTCTTTCCTCCAGCTCTAATCGAGATGACTACCCTCAAATCTACAGCATACCTTTTTCACCGGAACATTCCTTCAGTGTACTGTTGTGTCAGAGCCCCTGTTCCCTGAATCTCCAGCCATTCTCTTTCTCAGCTGATTCCCAGGTTTAACTGAAGCTGTTCAGGGTGTGGGAGGTCACCTGGGGTCCAACTGCTCGGGGTATATCAGACTTTCATCTGGCATCTCTTGTCCCACCTCCAACCCCCAAACACCTTGAGATCCCTGGGTGAACTGGCTCGTTTCTTATTAGTATCCCCTCTGCTCTGCTCTTCACCTTTCAAAGAGGTGTGAAACCCCTTGTGTACAGAAGACTCCTTGTCTACAGAAGTTCTCTTTGTCCTTAAGAGTTTATACTGTCTTTGTCCCTTTAGATCATTGAAGAAAGGTCTCTGGAGGAAGAATGGAGGTAAACGTGAGGAACAAGTGTTTGGTGGGGAGCTTGGGCCTTTTTTTAGTGATTTGTTTGTTTTTCAGTTGTGCTGGGTCTTTGCTGTGGTGCAAGCTTCTCACTGCTGTGGCTCCTCTTGTTACAGAGCATGGGCTTCAGTAGTTTGGGCTTGTAGGCTCAGCAGTTGCAGCTTGGGCTCTGGAGTACAGTTCAGTAGATGTGGCACACAGGCTTTGCTACTCCTCGACACGCGGGCTCTTCCCAGGCCAGGGAATGAACCCATGTCCACTGCATTGCAGGTGGATTTTTATTCACTGTGCCACCAGGGAAGACCAGGCGGTTGGGTCTTGTTTTCAATGATTTGGGGTGGTTCCTCAATAACCACACTTTCCTATGTAGACTTTCTCCTTTCTCTGGGATTGAAATTTTAAATTCTCTTTAAGAAAAAATAATTGTCAATCTTATTTTACTTGACCTATTCATACTTGTAAAGCCTAAATGTTGTAAAAAAATATGAAAGCAGAAATGAACTAACAATGGTTCATTAATGGCTCAGTGTGGACCAAGTCTAAGAGGCTCTGGAATCAAAACCGGAAGGGAGATTAAGGCCACGAGGCCTAACTCAGTCCCATAGGAAGGAGGAAGGAGGCTCAGTGAGACGACCTGATGTGCCCCCGTTCCCACAGTGAGTCTTAAGAAGGACCCAGGTCTCTGGACTCAATCCAGGGAGAACTTCTCTCCCACACCTCCTCCCACGTTGCTGTTTGAGCTTTGCTAGCCTGTGAGGCCCTCGAGGAGGGACCCTGAAACCTCTGTAGATGCATATTCTCTACCCAGTGATCCCCACAGAATTTTGTTTATACATGTGATAGATCCAAGCCCCTTTGGAGAACAAAAGACTTCTGGTTTTTGTTTTTTTTAACTGTGTTTCCTTAGTAGGAATGTTGAGTCTCTGGTTAAAACTGTCAAATGGAAACATCACATTGATATAAAATGGGTATGTGATACATCTAGGGTCATTATTTGCTTACTATAGGAACTGTTATGGAATTACTTTGAATAACTCTAACATACAGCCATTTTTTTGAGTAAGCTTTTGAGTCAAGTTCACCTCCAAGAATCTGGTTGGAATGGGATCTGAGAGGTGAATTTCAATGAGGCCTCTCAGGGCGTGCTCAGTGCCACTTCCCCCGTCCCTGTGCTGACTCATACCCTCCTCTGCCACGTTTGCGATGATAGTTCCCATCAGCATGAATCTCTGTAATAACCCTCTGCCTCCGTATGACATCTCATTCTTCCAAGGAAGCTCATGTTTGGGAAAATTGTGTTCTAGGGTTGTTATCTCTTCTTTATTCTCAAGTAGCTTGTTCTTGACTTTTTGCAATTCTTTTTGTAGTTTTATCCCTTTTGTGATGCATAATTAAGTAAATATATATGTATAAATACATATTTATTCTATATGTATATATATGTAGATATATATACATAAAATATATGTAGAGATATATATACATAATTTAATTATAGTAAATTATATTATACCAGTTTTGAGATCCGTAAAACTAAAAACAACTATAGACATCAGTTAGCCTGTAGTTTACAGACAAAGGAACTAAGGCCCAGAGATGGGAAGAAACTTGCCCCAAATTTCACAGCTTATTCATGTCCCTGGGCTCCTGATCTCCAGTCTTGCCACTCCATCTTAACTACCTCCTACTCAGTGATCTGCCATTTGTTCCAAACTATTATTCCTGCATATCCAGGCTGTTTAAAAATCTGCCTTCGAGATTCCCGTAGATTATTGAAAAAGTGAGCATTTTTAAAAATTCTTAAGTGTTCATTTCAAATTCATTGCATTGGGGTCGTACAAGCTTGCACGTCAGGATGACTAGGAGTCCCATGAGGTCACGGTCTCCTTTCTCTGTTCTGAGAAGGCACCACGGCTAGTGGCAGGCTCTGTCTTTGCAATGGATCACATGTGTGATTGCTAAGAGCTTTCTTGCAAATAGTCCAAGTTCCAAATCTTTCACCTTTCAGAAGAGACCATTAAAAGGAGAGACAAATGCTCCTAAAACTTTCCAGAAAATATAAAGAAATCTTTATAGGAGAAGGAAGTTTAAAATGACTCATACCCCTCCACTATCACACTTCGGGGGAGGAGAAGCAGGAAAAGTTGTGGTGGTGAATCATAGTTTTAAGTGCTGAGTCAAAGTCAGATAGAGTCTTTATTGAGACATACTCTAGGAAGATAACCTGCCCTTCACCGTCCTTACAGTACTCCCTTGGTGTCTCTGATCCAGCTCCCACCCCCAGCCCCTGCCCTGGCCCGGTGTCTATTGATCCTTGTCTCATCCACTTCTCCTTCTGGCTCATTCATCTTTGCCTCCCTCTGGTTTCTCCAAAGACTACAAGGATCACTCCCACGATGTTCTTTGTCTTCTCTGTGTTTTGAATCGGGCATGGTCTTTCCCTGGATAGCTACATCCACAAAGACAACTCCCTCAGCATCCTCAAGTCTTTACCCAGGTAGTTCCTCACCTGACCATCCTATTTCAAATTTTACCTGCACCAACTAACCCTCATTCACCATGCCCTGCTTTCCAGATCTCCTTGTCTTGCCCTTTTTTTTCCTATAGCACTTGTAACTTTTTACATATCTATAATTTGCTTTTCTTACTTGTGTTTATTTTTTATTTTAGCTTTTGCACTAGAATGTAAACTCTGTGAGTGCTTGTGTCCATTTTGCTCCTTGATGCTTCAATACAATTTGTTGACTGGATGAATGACTGTTAGCATTCATCCTTATGCCTGACTAAAGTAGTATCTTCACATTTAAAAACTTTTAAAAAATTGATCAATATTTCTTACTATAAAAGTGACATATGCTTATAGAAACAAGATTAAACAAGACAGAAGTATATAATATAAGAAGAGAACATCTGTCTCTCACCCTCACACATCCCTGGAGATAATCACTGGAAATAGTTTGATATGTCTTCTTGCTGATGTTTCTGTTAGATTGTGCAAATATATCAGACAGTAAAGAATCTGCCTGCAGTGCAGTAGGCCCAGTTCAATCCCTGGCTCAAACCTGGCTTCCCTTGTAGCTCAGTTGGTAAAGAATCTGCCTGCACTGAAAGAGATCTGGGTTCAATTCCTGGTTTGGGAAGATCTCCTGGAGAAGGAAATGGCTACCCACTCCAGTATTCTTGCCTGGGAAATTCCATGGACAGAGGAACCTGGTGGGCTATAGTCCATGGCGTCACAAGAGTCGGACACGACTGAGCCACTCATGCAGAAAAAAATAGATATATGGATGTCACTTAACATAGCTTGTTCATTTTTACAAGTCAGCATATTGGTTTTTCTTTTTCACAAATGTATTTTTAATTCTGTGTGTTATAGTCTGTTGATAAACACTTAACAATATTTCAAAATTTTCTCCCACAATGATGCAATGAATACCTGGTATGAAGGAATGTGAGTATTCACACTACTGTTTGATTTCTTTGTGTGTTTGTGTTTGTGTGAGTGTGTGTCTTTGAGATCTAGTTTTATTGTTGACATTCTCAGTTGTAATCAAAAAGTCTTGTTTTTTAGGGACTCAAGCTGAAGCATAATTGATTAGGATATTCCAAAGGACCATATGCTTATCATTCTTTAAAAAAAAATTTTTTATTGGAGTAAATTGTTTAACAATATTGTGTTCATTTCTGTCATAGAGCAATGTCAACCAACTGTAAATATATAAGTATACATATATCCCCTCTGTCTTCAGCCTCCCTCCCTACCACTCTATTATTTCTATAGATATACTCAATTCAGTTCAGTTAAGTGGCTCAGTCGTGTCGGACTCTTTGAGACCCCATGGACCACAACACGCCAGGCCTCCCTGTCCATCACCAACTCCCAGAGTTCACTCAGACTCACGTCTATCGAGTCAGTGATGCCATCCAGCCATCTCATCCTCTGTCGCCCCCTTCTCCTCCTGCCCCCAATCCCTCCCAGCATCAGGGTCTTTTCTAATGAGGCAACTTTTCGCATGAGGTAGCCAAAGTACTGGAGTTTCAGCTTCAGCATCATTCCTTCCAAAGAATACCCAGGACTGATCTCCTTTAGAATGGACTGATTGGATCTCCTTGAAGCCCAAGAGACTCTCAAGAGTCTTCTCCAACACCACAGTTCAAAAGCATCAATTCTTCAGTGTTCAGCTTTCTTCACAATCCAACTCTCACATCCATACATGACCACTGGAAAAACCATAGCCTTGACTAGATGGACCTTTGTTGGCAAAGTAATGTCTCTGCTTTTGAATATGCTATCTAGGTTGGTCATAACTTTTCTTCCAAGGAGTAAGCGTCTTTTAATTTCATGGTTGCAATTACCATCTGCAGTGATTTTGGAGCCCCCAAAATAAAATCTGACACTGTTTCCACTGTTTCCCCATCTATTTCCCATGAAGTGATGGGACTGGATGCCGTGATCTTCGTTTTCTGAATGTTGAGCTTTAAGCCAACTGCTTCACTCTCTTCTTTCACTTTCATCAAGAGGCTTTTTAGTTCCTCTTCACTTTCTGCCATAAGGGTGCTGTCATCTGCATATCTGAGGTTATTGATATTTCTCCCAGCAATCTTGATTCCAGCTTGTGCTTCTTCCAGTCCAGTGTTTCTCATGATGTACTCTGCATATAAGTTAAATAAGCAGGGTGACAATATACAGCCTTGACGTACTCCTTTTCCTATTTGGAACCAGTCTGTTGTTCCATGTCCAGTTCTAACTGTTGCTTCCTGACCTGCATATAGGTTTCTCAAGAGGCAGGTCAGGTGGTCTGGTATTCCCATCTCTTTCAGAATTTTCCACAGTTTTTTGTGATCCACACAGTCAAAGGCTTTGGCATAGTCAATAAAGCAGAAATCGATGTTTTTCTGGAACTCTCTTGCTTTTTCCATGATCCAGCAGATGTTAGCAATTTGATCTCTGGTTCTTTTGCCTTTTCTAAAACCAGCTTGAACATCTGGAAGTTCATGGTTCATGTATTGCTGAAGCCTGGCTTGGAGAATTTTGAGCATTACTTTACTAGCGTGTGAGGTGAGTGCAACTGTGCGGTAGTTTAAAAATTTTTTGGCATTGCCTTTTTAGGGATTGGAATGAAAACTGACCTTTTTCAGTCCTGTGGCCACTGCTGAGTTTTCCAAATTTGCTGGCATATTGAGTGCAGCACTTTCACAGCATCATCTTTTAGGATTTGAAATAGCTCAACTGGAATTCCATCACCTCCACTAGCTTTGTTCATAGTGCTGCTTTTTAAGGCCCACTAGACTTCACATTCCAGGATGTCTGGCTCTAGGTGAGTGATCACACCACCGTGATTATCTGGGTTGTGAAGATCTTTTTTGTACAGTTTTTCTATGTATTGTTGCCACCTCTTCTTAATACCTTCTGCTTCTGTTAGGTCCATACCATTTCTGTCCTTTATCGAGCCCATCTTTGCATGAAATGTTCCCTTGTTATCTCTAATTTTCTTGAAGAGATCTCTAGTCTTTCCTATTCTGCTTTTTTTTTTTTTCTCTATCTCTTTGTATTGATAGCTGAAAAAGGCTTTCTTATCTCTCCTTGCTATTCTTTGGAACTCTACATTCAGATGTTTATATCTTTCCTTTTCTCCTTTGCTTTTCACTTCTCTTAACAGCTATTTGTAAGGCCTCCTCAGACAGCCATTTTGCTTTTTTTGTGTTTCTTTTCCTTGGGGATGGTCTTGATCCCTGTCTCCTGTACAATGTCACGAACCTCCATCCATAGTTCATCAGGCAGTCTGTCTATCAGATCTAGTCCCTTAAATCTATTTCTCACTTCTACTGTATAATCATAAGGGGTTTGATTTAGATCATACCTGAATGGTCTAGTGGTTTTCCCTATTTCCTTCAATTTAAGTCTGAATTTGGCAATAAGGAGTTCATGATCTGAGCCACAGATCAGCTCCCAGCCTTGTTTTTGCTGACTGTATACATCTTCTCCATCTTTGGCTGCAAAGAATATAATCAATCTGATTTCGGTGTTGACCATCTGGTGATGTCCATGTGTAGAGTCTTCTCTTGTGTTGTTGGAAGAGGGTGTTTGCTATGACCAGTGCATTCTCTTAGCAAAACTCTATTAGCCTTTGCCCTGCTTCATTCCATATTCCAAGGCCAAATTTGCCTGTTACTCCAGGTGTTTCTTGACTTTGGACTTTTGCATTCCAGTCCCCTATTATGAAAAGGACATCTTTTTTGGGTGTTAGTTCTAGAAGGTCTTGTAGGTCTTCGTAGAACCATTCAGCTTCAGCTTCTTCATGTTACTGGTTGGAGCATAGGCTTGGATCACCGTGATATTGAATGGTTTGCCTTGGAAATGAACAGAGATCATTCTGTCAATTTTGAGATTGCATCCAAGTACTGCATTTCAGACTCTTTTGTTGACCATGGTGGCTACTCCATTTCTCCTAAGGGATTCCTGCCCACAGTAGTAGATATAATGGTCATCTGAGTTAAATTCACCCATTTCAGTCCATTTTAGTTCTCTGATTCCTGTAACTTTTTAAAGATATGTAACTTTAAAATTTTTAAATCAGCTGCCAACATGTCCTTCAAAGACGCTGTACCCATTTCTACTACTTCTAACATTCAGTCCCTGCCTGTTTCTCCACAGCTTTGTAAGCACTAGATGTTTTACTCTTTGCTAATTTAATGGGAAGAAATAGTTTTTACTTAGCATCCCCTGGTTGGTAGTTATATTGAGTATTTTTACATGTGATTACAGTTACATATATTTATACTATAAAATGTTTATTTGAGCATTTTCCCATTTTTTCTAATGTATTATTTTCTTTTTCTTGAGTTTTTACAAGATATCATTCCTTTGCTGGTTGCTGCTTTTGCTGCTAAGTCGCTTCAGTCGTGTCCGACTCTGTGCGACCCCATAGACGGCAGCCCACCAGGCTCCTCTGTCCCTGGGATTCTCCAGGCAAGAATACTGGAGTGGGGTGCCATTTCCCTCTCCAATGCATGCATGCATGCTAAGTCGCTTCAGTTGTGTCCAACTCTGTGCAACCCTATGGACAGCAGCCCACCAGGCTCCTCTGTCCACGGGATTGTCTAGGCAAGAATACTGGAGTGGGTTGCCATTTCTTTGCTGGTTAAATGGGTTGCAAAAATTTTCTGTCATTTGTCTTTTAGCTTGTTTATAGTACCTTTCACTACACGGTGACTTAAAATAGTTATATTATTAAATCTGTCAGTCTCTTCCTAATGACTAATGTCTTCTAGGATTTCAGTCTTTTCCAATTCAAAACAATATAAAAATATTTTAAAGCTTTTTGTTTTAGAACATTCTTATTAGATAAATTTTTGTTTGACAATTTAACTGGAATTTATTTTGCATACTTTCTGAGGTAAGGATTTACATTGATCTATTTCTTCTCAGTAAAACAACCATAATTCTAACTCAAATAAAGATATTAATAATATTGCCACATTTTAAAATGCCACTTTTACATTTATAAATTCACAGATATACAAGGGTCTTTTTCTGGACTCTGAATACTGTCCCGTTGATATACCTGTCTTTTCTGGGCCAATATCACACTATTCTAATTTATAGTAAGTTTATAGTTTATTTTGATATCAAGGGGGGCATGTTCAGCAGAAAAAAGTTTGAATATTTCTATTTTCCTTTTTTTCACATTGCCCTTTTCCAACCTGATTGCAGCCTGTCGGGTTTGCTATGGCTGCACTGATTACTGTGTTTATCTTGGCTCTTCAAGATCTCATACTTTGCATTCTTAGGCACTACAGCCATTTTCTTCCTCCTTTGAGGCTAGACCCCATTTTGGAAGAGCGATGTTGTGATTAAGATTCAGAAGATTGTAAACTGCCTCTTTACATGCCATGTAGGTAGATTTAGAGGGACAAATTTGAGTAATTTGATAATTTGCAGCTCATTTGGCTGAATGGTAAAACAACTCCCAGGACCCTCCAACCTCATTCTCTGTTGCTACTTACCCATTTAGACATGCCAAATTCTCAGTCTATGCTGAAAACAAAGAAAACACAGATTCTCTGACAGCTTCATTCATTTTCACTATTTGAAAGAATTGCTCAGTATAAATTATATGATTATTTGGCTGGGTTAAGATCAGTGATACTGTAGTGGAGAACAAGAATTAAATTTTACATTGTGACACTGTCAGCTTTCTTAGTAGTAATAATCATTATATATTTACATTAAAATTTACTTTAATATTTCCAAAGTGCTTCCCTTCATAGTGTTATTCCAACTGACCTTTCAAAACGGGATTTCATATGACATAGTGTAGGTGTGTGTCTAAATATAGTCATTTTAAGTGAACTAATATCATGGAACATTGAATACAAATTAAAACCTTGGAACAATGAATGCTAATTAAAATTAAATTTTATAATGACATGTTAGGAGGAAATATTTTTTTACTTTATAAAGTGCAAGTGGCATTTCGATTTCTGGATTTCACTGAAATTACACTATGATTTGGGGCTACAATGCTTCCATTTTTCATACACTGTTTTAGATCTAACATGGAATGTCTTCCCTCCCCCAGTCATATAGCGAAGAATGAATGTTGAATGCTCACTCCCTTAACAGTGGGGTTGGATGTGGACTCTAGGCTCCCCTGCTGTTGAACATAACAAACAAGCTGACCATGAGATTCCAGATGTTTTTATTTCTTTTTGTTTAAGACCACTAGACCTCCCAGGAGTAAATGTCAGCATGGTTGAGTGGGAAACCCTGTCCCCTTTAGGTTGGGAACAAAATGTTAACTTTGTGGCATTGCCAAAAATGTAAACGTCTGTCCCTCAGAGCAAGAAAGTCTCACAGACCCAAAGCATCAACTTGCACCGCTAGTAACACCAGTCAGAAATATAAATCCATTTAGAAAACACAGCCTAGGTTGAAAGACAGCTGTCCTGACTTGATGCTGTAAATGGGTCACTTGAATTTTACAATGATCTCTGACTGATGAACATACAGGGAGTTCTCTAGCTGTGGTTTTAAATATTGGTTGGGGAGGAGAAGGAGATTGGAGTAGAAAATTGATGCCACCTAATTGGGTGAAAGAGGACACAGAATAGAGCCTCTGCCGAGAGAGATGAGGGAAGGCTGGTGGAGAGAGTCATCAGGTGTTAGGTCTGATGAAGCTCATTGTTTATCTCATTTACTCTGTTCATCAATCCAAATGTGCATTTGGAGCTCAGTCAGCAAGAGCTGGTTTTAAAATGAGAAAGCCTACTTAAAAACCCATTGATAGAATCAGAACTTTTGAAAAGCAATCCTTTCATAGGCTCATCACATTTTAGTGGTATGTGGGCCTCGAGGTCAATGACATGGAATGAATTAATCTCCTCAAGTACACACTGGCTTATATCTGAGCTTAATGTGATTGTTTTAGACTGATGGCTTATTAATCCATGACCATTTTCATAATTTTAGTTTTTTGGTCTTGAAACAAATAGTCCTTTCTAACAAGCCCTCTAAACTTCTACTTAAGATTCCATGAAAACCACACTGAAGCGATTAAGTGAGAGGAATCGAGAATTCTAAATGTTCCTCACAGTGGTCGTTGGGCATTGAGACTTTGAAGGGACAGAAGGTGTGCCACTTGGGTTATTTTTTTTGGTTGCGACTGGAAAGACACACAGAACCATTTGCGATGCTAATTTTAAAAGCCAGTTGGTAAGATGAATGAAACCAAACCGTAAAATACAGCTCAAGTGGGCTTCGCATGGAGTAGCGTACTCCAAACAATGGGAAAGGGCAAAAAGAAAGAAGTAACACACTCCTTCATGGCAAGAATATTTCCAGGCCAAAGGCAAATTTTCCCTAGTGTGAGACGGTGGTGCTTTTGATTTTCTGAACTAAAGAACTGATATCCTGTGCTGCACCCCTGCCTCCTCCTAGCCTGCCTGCTCACTATTAAAGCTGAGTTTTCCCTGGGCTGAAAACTGCTTGTACATTGGCCATTTGACTTGCCAGCTTTCTGCTCTCCTGTGGAAAATGTGGATCTTCAGCCACATAATGTCTTTCCATTAGTGATGGCGGCTCTCCAGAGTAGGGCTGTGGTTTAAACACAAATGGGCAGTGCGGGCCAAAATGAATGCAATTTCAAGTCTGCTATCTTTAAAAGGTGGATCTGGAGGCAATTTAGTGAGTGTAAATTACAATTGACTTTGGAAGAAATAACTCATACACTTGAACCTCCTCAGATGTGCAGCCAGTAGGGGGTAGCCAGGCTAACATGAAATTTTACACATCCATCAGCTAAAGAAGAGACCCAAATGTAAAAACCTAGCTATCACATGGATTCGTAACACCCCCTGGAGGACTCGCGGCCCACAGATCAATGAACGGTTTATGCTGAGCCAAAAATGTACTTTCACAGAGCTTCTCATTTTCCTTAACTGTTTCAGAACGCCATATGGGAGAAGCACACCAGCCCAGGAACTGCTCGTGCCGAAGGCAGACCTCGGCAGTGAGAGGGGTACCTTGAGAGGTGGCCACAGACAGGTTGTTGGCCAGCTCCTTGGCTCTGCCCAGCAACGGTATTACGTAATCTTTAAAACTCGAGCCCGAGGGACAGTTTCCTCCACACAGGTGTCCCTTGGTCTCTGGTACTCCAGAAGTTATCTGACGTGACGCTTACTACTGCTGACTCTCTTCACAATGATGCTGCCCATCAGTGGTGGAGTAGAACAATCTGATTGGGGTTTCTGTCCTGCTCTCTTCTGTTTGCTGAGACATGTTCATCTTTACTTGACGTCCACAGCCAGAAATGCTGACACCTTCACAGGATTTACTCTCCTTCAGAGTCTTCCCAGTTTATGGCTGTGAAATAGAAATGTACTTAATGATAGTGCTCTATGAGTAAAAAGGACATTTTTTGATAGTTAAATTCTTAAAGCATTAGTAACTAAATTGCAAACAGAGAGAGCTGTTTATTAACAAGCGAATAAAATGCAGGTCATTTCTTTTTGGATAATGCTGTTGTCTAAAATGATATCATAGATACTTTTGCATTCTTTGAAAAAGAGAACTGAAGTTTATGTATCTTGATTACTGACATTTTTATATTTAGCAAACTTTCAATGACAACATCTTACTTCTCTGCCTGCATTAAAAATTTGTCAACTAAAATGTCCAAAACAAAAACTTGGAATAGATTCTATGTGGATGATTCTAAGCAACTAGGTATGGAAGAAAATGTTTTTCATTTACAGTAATATATGACTTGAAATTCCAAGTTTGCCGTGCATTTTATGTGTGTTTTTGTTGTATATATATATATATATAAATATATGTATAGTTGTTATTGTTACCTAGCATTTCAGTTAGGAAGTGCATCCTAACTGACCCCACAGACTGTAGCCTGACAGGCTTCTCTGTCCATGGGGATTCTCCAGGCAGGAGTACTGGAGTGAGTTGCCATGCTCTCCTCCAGGGAATCTTTCCAACCCGGGGATTGAACCCAGATCTCCCACATTGCAGGAGGATTCTTTACCATTTGAACCACTAGTATTATTATATGTGTCAGCTAAATAACGGGAGCTAGGCTACATTTCTGACTTTCCATGTCCTTTGCTCCACAGCCCTGGGGAGACACAGCGCTATATATGAGTCCCATAAGGTCTTAACAAAGACTGAAAACTGATGCTGGTTGATGTCTTGAGGCTGAGAATCCTGACTCTATGTGTAGGTACTAATCATACACTTTGATCCCCTCCCAAATAGAATTATTAAATGAAAAGTCAAAAGGGACTTAAAATTTGCTTTTCCATCTTTCCTATACATTAATGCATTGTTAAGGGAGATAGAGTGGTCTGCCCAAACCAGAACTAGAATTCTGCTGTTCTGCATTTTAGCCACATTCTTTTAATTATGATGCACACATAAGCTGAGAAGGAAGAACCAAAAGAAAATTAATTTGCACTTGCATTTATTTTGGATTTTTACCTGTATGAAAATTAAGTTTTGTGGGGGCCTCTGAGTGGCAAGCTTATGTCATCTTTTGCCCCAGGGTATTATCGGCATACCCAGAGACGTCATGGCATCATGACACCAAGAAATTTTCCAAACAGTTTTGAGCTTTCTTCGAAGTTCATGAGAAGAAAAACTCAGATGTGCTTTTGTGGAGAGTAGTCCAATTCCCACAGCTTAGATCTGATCTTAGAATATTCCTGAGATGTGAGTCTTTGTGTTCAGGGTCTTAAGAGGAGAGGATTGCATATATATCACTAGCAAACAGAAAGGTGTTAATGTAAAGAAAGCAATCTTTAGTTCCCACTTTGTGTGTGGGAGAATTCATTAATTTCTTCTTTTCTATGTTAGAAGGGTTCAGTATTTTTTTTAATTGGAGTATAATTGCTTTACAATATTGTATTAGTTCCTTCTATACAACAAAGTGAATCATCTATATGTATACATATATCACCTCCCTTTTGGACCTCCCTCCCACACCCTAACCCCAGCGCTCTAGGTCACCACAGAACCCCGAGCTGAGCTCTCTGTGCTAAACACAGCTCCCCACTAGCCATCTATTTTACACGTGGTAGTGTATATCAATCCTAATCTTCCAATTTATCCCACCCTCCCCTTTCCCACTGGATCCCCATGCCCATCCTCTACATCTGCATCTCTGTTTCTGCTATGCAAATAGGTGCATCTGTACCATTTTTTTAGATTTCACATACATGCATTAATATATATGATATTTGTTTTTCTCTTTCTGACTTCATTCTGTATGACAGACTCTAGGTCCACTCACATCTCTACAAATGATCCAATTTTGTGCCTTTTTATCACTGGGTAATATTCCATTATATATATGTACCACATCTGTATCCACCCCTCTGTAATTGGACATTTAGGTTGATTCCATGTCCTGGCTCCTGTCAACAGTGCTGCAATGAACTTTGTGATACATGCATCTTTTTGAATTATGGTTCTCTCCAGATATATGCCCAGTAGCAAGATTGCTGGATCATATGGTAACTATTTTTGGTTTCTTAAGGAATCTCCACACTGTTCCCCGTAGTGGCTGTACCAGTTTACATTCCCACCAACAGTGTAAGAGGGTTCTCATTTCTCCTCACCCTCTCCCCCGTTTATTATTTGTAGATTTTTTTGATAACACAGCTGACAGATGCAGGCAGAGGAGGGAAGAGATGGAGTTCTTCAGATCAGTGCTGCCACCATCTTTCCTTTTTGGTTCTATCTGCTGAATTCTTCTCTCTTTCTTTTCTCCCTCTCTCCCTTCATCCCATCCCATCCTTCCTTCTTAAGCTAGGACTTACAGAATTCCAGCTCTGGCAGCCAGAGTCCTGATGGATACAGTAAATTAAATGTTCTCTTCCTACTTGGTAGCATAAAATTCAGCACAGACATAATCAGATTTTTCTTAACTCTAATATGCTTTTTCTGAACAGACTTTTGCCACACAAAATTTTTGCTGTTGTTTATGTATAAGAATATTTGAAGCAAAAAGCATAGTATTACTGTGTTTCATCATTGATTATATTCTCTCTGAGCACATGGATATTGTCAGGGATCAAGAGAAGAAAGGCCTCCTCCTGGAAAAGACCTCTCCCCAGCATCCACACTGTGTGATCATTGTCCCCAGAGCAGTCCTCGGGGGTGTGGCCCACGAAAAGTTTTGTTACTCAGAGTCAAGAAATTGAGAGAACTGCTGTGTTTCTGCCAAGAGATGCTGAGAATGACTTTCTCAGGTTCAGGAAGTGGTTCTGGTCCTTTTCCTACATTGCTGATCACTCTTGTTGTTCAAAGGCTCTTATGACTTTCCTGCTGCTCATCAACCCTTCCTTCCACCAAGCTGGGCTCATCAGGTGCCTGTATTTTCTTCAGTCATACCTGCCTGGGAGGTGACAGTCCTTTAAAAAACTACCTGCCCTCTTAGTTCTTTAAAAAATAGCTTTAAGGTGGAAATAGAAAATGGTCAGCCACTATGGAAAATAATGTAGAGAGTCTTCAAAAAAATAAAAATAGGACTACACACAGTCTAGCGACCTCACTTCTGGGTACTATCCAAAGGAAATAAAAACATGGTATGGAAATGAAGAGTTATTCCCACATTCATCACAATAGTATTCACAGCGTCCAAAGGTTGTAATCGATCAGTAGATGAATGGATAGAGAAAATGTGGCATATCCATACAATGGACTATTATTCAGCCTTTCAAAAGAAGGCGGTCCTGTGAAGTGCCACTATATGGTTGAATCTTGAAGACATTGCGTTAAATGAAATAAGCCAGACACAAAAAGACGGACATGGCACAAGTGCATTTTGAGGTCTCCAGCAGTCAAACTCATGAAAGCAGAAAGGAGAATGGTGGTTGTGCGAGGATGAGGTGAAGGAAGTTGCTGTTTCATGGGTATAGGGTTTCAGTTTTGCCAAATGGAGAAGGTCTAGACATCAATGCACAACAACGCACATAGAGTTCACACTATTGTACTGTATGTTAAAGATGGTTAACATGGTAAATTTTATGTTATATGTTTTTTAATCCATGATTTGCAAAAGTAGAATTCAGGATGACTATTCCTTCTTCAAAGTAGGAATGGGATGCAGTGTATGACATTGAAGCACTCAGGCCTTTCTCTCCTTGGTCCCAGGCTCAGTCTCTTTCCATCTCTTACCCTCCCAAGAGAAGGTAATCTTGGATCTTGAGATTTTCCCCCAAAGAATCAGAAGGAAATGGGGAAGTGAGTAAGGCAACAAGGGGCCTATGAGGAGAAGGATGGAGTTGCTTCTCAAGGATTTCTGGAGAGAGAAGAGAGAGGAAAGAAACTGACGTGGGAAAAAATAGGGACACCACTATCCTCTATAGAACCTTTGCATGGATGAGAAAAAGAGGTCCCTCTGCTGAAGTACTTTGGCCATCTGATGCAAAGAACTGACTCATTTGAAAAGACCCTGATGCTGGGAAAGATTGAAGGCAGGAGGAGAAGGAGACGACAGAGGATGTGATGGTTGGATGGCATCACCTACTCAATGGACATGGGTTTGAATAAACCCCCAGAGTTGGTGACAGACAGGGAAGCCTGGCGTGCTGCAGTCCATGGGGTCGCAAAGAGTCAGACACAACTGAGCGACTGCACTGAACTGAACTGAACTGGGTGGGTTAGCCCACCTGCTCCATGGCTGGCACTTTTCTTTATTTGAGGATATAGAGCTCCTTGCTCCAACAGAGTCCCATTAGAGCTATCTCTTGGCATGCAAGTGTGGGCTAGATTCTGCTTCTCTTGGAAAACTATTCAGACACTCTCTGAGAAGGGGCAGTGTATAGGAGAAGGAAAAAAGGCTTTGAAAATATATATAAATATAAATATTTATATTTATATAAAGAAGTAAAACAAGTTAAACTGGAAATTGTATCCTCTTCATAAGTTTAAGTTTTTTTAAAAAAAAATTTTGTTTATTTATTTATTTGGCTGTGCTGGGTCTTTGTTGCTGTCCGAGCTCTTCTCTAGTTGCTGAGAGCGGGGGCTACTCTTTAATTGTGGTGCTTGGGCTTCTCATTGTGGTGGCTTCTCTTGTGGAGCAAGGACTCTCGGGTGTGTGGACTTCAGTAGTTGCACCTCGTGGACTCTAGAGCACAGGCTGAATAGTTGTGGCAGACAGGGGCCTGTGTTGCTCCATGGCGTCTGGCATCTTCCTGGATCTGGGATCAAACCTGTGTCTCCAGCATTGGCCGGCAGATTCTTTACCACTGAGCCACCAGTGAAACCCTGATAACTTTTTATTTTATTTTTTAAAGAACTCAAGATATGAAATAATTAAAAAACATAAGTCAATATAAATAATATAACAGACCTATGCATAGCACCACTATTAAACATGGATCAACATATTGTTGCCGTATTTTCTTCAGATATAGTAGTTGCAGATACGTTCTTGCTAATGTTCCAGGCATAGTTAAAATCCACTTTGGCTACCTCTCCTTCCTCTTCCTACCTCCCCAGAAGTAAGCTTTATGCTGAAGTTGATATTTATCTTTCCTGTGTTTATACTTTTACCATTTGCATATATAAATAATATATAGTCATTTCGGGGCATTTTTGAAAAATAAATATTAATATATTAAATAAATACAGATATTATATAAACAGTGAGAAAGGTGATAGAGAGGATCCTTTTGAAACTTGTTTTTTGCATTCAGTGTTATATTTTTCAGCCATTTTTAATCTTATCATATACTGATTAAGTTCTATTATTTTAACTGCTCTATAGTATTCCCTTGTGTGGTTGTACAGTAATTTTCCTCATTCATCTTGCTACTGAAGAACAGGTGGGTTGTTTGCACTGAAAACAATGCAATCCCTGAGTGCACATTCTTACAAGCCCACAAGAGAGCCCACATATTCTGTTATTTCCCTTATGCAAAGGGAACTACTGATACAGCACCCTGAAATCCCAATACTCTTGGGGTGAACATGCACATTAGGTATGTATTGTCGAAGTTGATACAGTCAGAAAAGAAATCTATTCTTAGAAACTTTCCACTGCCATCCCACCCTCTCTTCTCCCCATGCCACTCTTTCTGCCATCATAGTCCTGAAATGCTTTGATTCTTCCATTTTGCAGAAAGATGGTGCAGAAGGAAATGATGTCTCTGAGTCTGAGTCCAGACTGAAATTTAGCCCTAAGATCTTTGAAATATTGATGACAAGGGTAAAAAGAGAAAATATTATTTAAAAACTTCAATTTTTTCTCTTCCCAGAAGTGGAATGGAAACTTGATTATAGATGGGAGTGGACTCTATCTGGGACAAGATTTTGAAAGAGATAGTTTTGTAAACTTAAAGTAGTGGCTACAACCATACATGATGCCTGCCATCAGTGGCACCAATGAACTCCTGATAAAAATACAGCCTATTGTCTCTGAGGTAAGCAGAATTGCAAATACTGCTTCTGGGGCAGACTTTATTTCCTAAGGAGGATTGAGACTGTTTTGTACCTGAATACTGTTGTCATTACTTCTGGAAATGAATATTTAAAGGGGGAAAAAAAGAGTACTGTATAACTGGAGCTTAGGCAAAGACGCTGACCCTGGCCAATGCAGGGCTACTTAGAGGCATGGTTGCCAATGTATTATTTGTTGAATGGATGAAAGCAGGCTTGGATTTAGGGTGCAGGACATCCTTTCCACCTCCATACAGACTCTGAAGTCTTGTGGAGAGATCCATTAACAGGAGCGATAGTGAGAATTCCTTGTGGTTTGTGAGCAGGAGAATGGGGGACCCAGGAAAACAGAAGAAGAGGGTGGGGGGAACTTTTGGGTAGCTTATGTGATCACCTCTTTGGGGACTTCCAGGAAAAAAAAAAAAAGGAGACATTTTGTAGGGGCACAGAAATCAATCAGGTGAGGAGACATAGGAATTTAAACAATTGAGCTTGAATAGAACCTTATTAATATTCACAAGCTGCTGAATCGTGGAGTCTTGCACAGCTGTTTTCTTTTTCTTTTGGAGGAACAGTGCTAAAAAGGAATGGCTGAAAAGAAATGGCTGTTTCTTTCTGTTCCTAAGTACAGAAATCCTTTGGAAAGTGACAAATTTTGCAGGGAGTATATTAGGCTTGAAAAGGAGGCAGTTACAGAATAGTGAGAAGATTTTTAGCTACCAATCCCTGACAATTTGATTTGTGAATGTACTGCCCATGTAGTTTGGATTTAATTCCCTACTATTTTATCTAACCTGAGTGTTAAGAGTTGGTGGGCAGGGGCGGGAGGTGCGTGCAGTGGGATGGGGGGAATAGACAAATAACCTTTCCACTATCTAAGACTGAGGCTTCACATTGATGTTTATAACATTTTAATGTAGGTGTATACTTTATTTAAAAATTCCTTGAGTAATTTTTTCTTTGATACCTAATTATTAATTGGACTGAGATGGTACATTTTACTTTTGATTAGGTTTCTCCAATATTTCAGCATGTATGAGTAATGAACGCTCAGTGTTTCTATCCTTGAGGGTTAGGAGACATCTCATTACTTGCCTGGATCACTTAGGACTTTAAACTCCTAATTTTTAAAGGTATTGGTTTATTGTTGCTTTCAAATTCATTTTGAATTATAAAGCTTTCTGAGACCTTGCTGAAGAGGGATGTATGAATTTATTATATTGTTCTTATTACTGGTCATACATTATCCATGCAATATTAATGGAAAAACTGGGAGAGATAAGGTAAGGTTTTAAAGCAAGAGACTCATTTATAAGAACCAAACCTTACAGCCTTTTCTTTTTCCTTCTTTCCCCCCAGTTTCATCATTTTTCTGCCTCTGCCTTGTTCTGTTAGCTTGTTAACAGTATAGTTTCTATAGCAACACCTATTGGTTGTTGTAATAATGAAAGCCACAGCAAGATCTCCTGCAGAGAAATCCTTGATGCTGACAAGATCAACTCATATTTTCTTTGTCCGATGTTTTCTATTTTTTCTTGGAATGACCCTTTTAGCAGAATATAAAAGATCTCCACTAATTACTTGTGAAATAAACAGCTGAAGTCAGGCAGCCCCAACAACACATCGGATGTTAGCTTTATTCCAGCAATGGTGAGATACTGCCTGAAGGAACAAGCCAATTTCTTTAGCTATAAATTTTACTAGCCAGCATTGTTATCATGAAATAAAATGAAGGTCAGTCCACTTCCAATTTGAGCTAAAAGGTTTTATTTACAGAAAATTTCCCATGTACTCTGATTTTAGCACTTCATCAAGATAGCAAAAGTAAATATCTTATGTTATGTATGATTTAGAACAACAGATTAAAAGTAAAATATTGAATGTTAATTCTGACAAGATCGATTTGGATTACTATTTAGACAACCACTAGACTAAATCCTCTGTTTTGTCTCTCTTTTTTGAGCTATAAGGGGCAATTTTTTCTATCAAGCACTCCTTTCCTGAATTATTCAGATACTGTACTTGCTTTTCCATTTTGCTTTATGTGACATACTCATACTTATTAACTTAAAATGGGAAGAATTAAGTTTTCTTTAGTGCAGATTTGCCCATTATGCATCATTAGCCAAAAATAAAATATTATTGTTTAAAACATTGCTTGATGCTTAATTCCAGATCCTTGATCCATTGAGGATCTCTGACTTTATTTACTATTTGTTCCAGTTTCTTCTAGGGGTCTTCCTGATTTTCATGTGAACTCATCTATTTACTATGTCTTAATGATATCTTCCTTTTCTTCTCATGAACAACAACAAACAGTTAGCATTAAGTCAAACTCGACAGTCTGCATTAATTCTTTCCAGGCACTAGCCACCCATGCCACAAATTTATATAATGTTCTAAGGATTTTAGACAGTTATGCTGCTGCTGCTGCTAAGTCACTTCAGTTGTGTCCGACTCTGTGCGACCCCATAGACAGAAGCCCACCAGGCTCCCCTGTCCCTGGGATTCTCCAGGCAAGAACACTGGAGTGGGTTGCCATTTCCTGCTCCAACGCATGAAAGTAAAAATTGAAAGGGAAGTCGCTCAGTCATGTCCGACTCTTCGCAACCCCATGGACTGCAGCCTACCAGGCTCCTCCGCCCATGGGATTTCCCAGGCAAGAGTACTGGAGTGGGTTGCCATTGCCTTCTCCTTAGACAGTTATTCCATCTCCTATTTGTTTAAAGAGTAAATATCAATTAAAAGTCTTAATGCCTAAGAATCAAAAGCAACCCTGGGATACCAATATTTTTTTTATTTCCATTGGAAATGTCTCCTATGTATGCAAAGAGTTTAATTAAAACTCAGAAATCAACAAATCAGGAGAAATAGCTTTAATAACTCTAATGAAAGAGAATGTAAAAAAGAGTATATGTGTGTGCTAAGTCACTTCAGCCATGTCCTATTCTTTGTGAGCCTATGGACCGCAGCCTACCAAGCTCCTCCCTGTGGGATTCTCTAGGCAAGAATGCTGGAATGGGCCATGTACTAGAATACTGCCATGTCCTGGAATACTGCCATTTCCTTCTCCAGGGGATTTTCCCAACACAGGGATCAAACCTGTGTCTGACGTCTCCTGGCATTGGCAGGCGGTTTCTTTACCACTACCACTAATGCCATCTGGGAAGCCTATATGACCACCTTCCCAGGTGGTGCTGATGGTAAAGAAACCACCTGCCAAAGAAGGAGTTGTTAAGAGACTCAGATTCAGTTCTGGGTCAGGAAGATCCCCCGAAGCATGGCAACCCACTCCAGTATTCTTGCCTGGAGAATCCCATGAACAGAGGAGTCTGGTGGGCTATAGTCCATAGGGTCACAAAGATTCGGACACAACTGACTGACTAAACACAGCACAATATGAATGAATCACTTTGTACACCTGAAACTAACACAACATTGTAAATCAACTGTATTTCAATTAAAAAAAAATTTTTTTAAGAGAACAAGGGCTTCTTGTTTGTCTTTCCGATTTTTTTCATGTCTTTGTATTTAGAAGAGGTTCTCATGTCTGTAAAATGCCACAATTTCCCAAAACTGTCATATCTTTAAAATATTTAAACATACACGTACATGTACAGCAAAATACGAGCATTGTTGAGTGGACTTGAGGCAATGGAGTTAAGGAAGAGTTTTGTTTTCTTCTTAATACATTTCTGTATTTTTCCCAAAATTTATCCATTTGTCTTTCCCCTTTCTTTATAGTACCTTATTTTTATAATTAGAAAAAGTTAAGGAAAAATTTACCGGTAAAGTTAACTATGGAAGTGCCTTGCTGATAGGCTTCATAAATTAAGCCTGAGTGTTATTTTGTCCTGAAAATCTGCACATCTCATCTCCAGCCAAAGAAGTAGTTAATTCTAGAGATAATAAGAAAAAAAAAATGTTCAGGACTTTGCCACCTGAATCTCAATGAAAACTATCTTGAACCCTACAGATCCCTTATTTAAAGTACAAAGATATCCAGATTCAAAATCCCATATATTTCCTAGCACGTGCCTGAAAAGTACTTCACCACACACTCTCTATAGGAATGGTATCAGATGTAACCTTAGGCTATGTCTGGTATTCTGCTTCACCAGGATCTCTCTAGAACACTTGTTTATTCACTTCCCTAGTCACAGCCTTCAAATGCAGATGTTTCTTAGAGTTTGGATTACCATCTGGCCGTATCATCAGTTGATGTTGTCTCCAACTCCATAATCTTGAAATGCATGTTTCCATGACCACAACCTGCATGTTCCCAACTTTCATAGCTATTAAACCTTCTCTCTGTCTGTACCAAGCCTCCTGTTATTTGGTTCCTCCAACCTTATGCAACCTTTCACCACTGTCTCCCTTGGAATCTACTTTGTCTACAAGTCACAGTCAACAACTTCAATGCTTTTGCCCCCTGCTCCCTTGACTTGCTCATCCACTGAATGGCTGGCACAGTGTAGTATTAACCTAGTTTATCACTAGCATGCTTTATTCATAGCTCCTTCCCCTTTCTTCATAGTATTGTTGTTGTTTAGTCACTAAGTCATGTCCGACTCTTTTGTGAACCTATGGGCTGTAGCCTACCAGGCTCCTCTGTCCATGGGATTTCCCAGGCAAGAATATTGGGATGGGTTGCTGTTCCTTCTCCCAGGGATCTTCCCGACCCAGGGATCAAACCCGTGTCTCCTGCATCACAGGCGGATTCTTTACCACTGAGCCACTTGGGAAGCCCTCTTTATAGTGTGCATGAGTCTTATCTTAAAAGAGTCTAAGCCAGTAAACAAAATCTTAACCTGTGCACTGTTGCATGTTTAATCACTATCCCACTGAATCCTTTAATTTCAGATCAAACTCTGTAGTGAGTGATCCAAACTCTCTGCCTTCCACCTTGGCACCATTTAATCCATTCCTTAATTCCATGTAGAAGCAAGTTTCTGCCTATATTGTTTTTTTAAAACTAGTTTCTTAAAAATCACCAAAGAGCTCCTGGACAAAATAGAGGCTTCTTTTACTTCCCATTCTCCTAGGGTTTTCTGTAGAGTCCACCAGTACGGACACTCCTCTTGCTAAATGCCCATTTCCCTTGGTTTTCATTAATATCATTGTTTTCTGGTTTTACTTGTCTTTCTTTTTTGAAAATGTAAACCTCAAACTACTCACTGGCTCCTCTCTTATTTTCTCTTTCCCTTCCTGGGGGCATTAACTCACACCCAAGAACTAGGTTTCTGCCTTTGTCTCCTATACTTTCTTTCTTGAAGAAATACCAATTTTTAAAAATATGATTCCCATAGAAATCATCTTCTTACATTCTAGTTCTTACTCTTTGCCCCAGTTTCATATGCCAATTCAGTCCAGGCACAGTAACTAGGAGATGATTCTATGATTTCTGTAGGTCCCTTGTTTGGATATTTTACTCTCTGAAGGATCTGCATAAGGTGGGGTGAAGCCTAGTGGTGGTGGTGAGCAGGGAGCTTTATCAAATCATATTGGCCAGATCCTATCTCCAGGGGCTGACCAAGTGCAGAGTGGGTGAGAGTGGTTTGCCCTGAAGGCAGGCAAGCAGTAAGAGTGTGCATTTTCAATATAGAATTTAAAAATAGTATGTTTACCTTTTTTCTTCCTCTCCTTTTAGTGAGTTTTATTCTAATCACTGATTTTAAACTATACATTTATCATCTGTGAACATTATGGTGAACTCTTTTGTTATTTCTAGCTCCAAATTAAAACCCACAGCCTTTCTCCTACCACCCCACCCCATGAAAGTATGTCTTATATGATATTTTTAAAATATAACAATTTGTTTTGAGGTTTGACAGAAAACAACAAAATTATGTAAAGCAATTATCCTTCAATAAAAAAATAAATTAAAAAAGACAGATAACAACAACTATATATATATAACAACTCATTTTTATCATCCCCACCCCATACTTTGCTAGGGCAATTGAGGACTCTATAATAATTTAAACGTGATTTTTTTGATAAAGTTATCATTACCAATTCCTTTTAAATACTCTTATGAATTGAGTAAGCCTGGAAGTTACTGTAGAAGTTTAAGTTACTGGGGTGGGGAAGTTACTGTAGAAGAGGGCAACTCAAAGCTTTTTCTTTGGTGCTCAGATCTTTCCTAAAGTGGCCCCATTCACGGCTCTGACTCTGTGTGACAAGGTGTACTCTACCCTGTTCTAGGAAACAATCACTGGGCAGGACACAGGGAAAAGCAATTTAAGGACATCTTAAGCAATTTAGATAATTTAGAAACCATACAGTATGGTCTCAAGCAGATTTCTGTAAGCCGTTTTAAAGCGAAACTTTTGTAGTTTTTCTAAGAAAAATATTCCCATCTCTTTCTCTTTCTAAAAAAAGAAGCAATAGCATGAAAGGAGTTACAGAGTCAAGAATAAAAAGGAAAAATAGATTTGAGACTTAACTAATTAATGAAATGTTTAATCTCAGTAAAGAAATGATCCCATGCTGTGCATTCCACAGAATCCAGACTTGTGTGCTATTTGGGCTCGATTACATATTCAAATTCATTCAGATTTAACTGAGAAATCACTTACTCGCTCATGAAAACATGGGCTACCCTTTTAACATTCTCAAGTGAGGTTGTCAACTCTGTTTTACCCTATGTGAAATGTATGAGCTCAAATGATTTGGATTGTAAATCATCTATATTCCTGTAATTGATTGGAGCCAAGTAAAACGGAACTTACTGTGAGCAGTCGTCTGAGCTCAATAGAATTTGGTGACAGCTTTATGAAATGGAAAATTTTAAGGTGGAGATAACAGAACAGATGGGAAGAAACACTAAACATAAAACAATAATTTGTCTTTCTTTAAAAGTTCTAAAATTCATATGAAGGAAATATTGAAGTTTCATTGTCATGCTCTAAAAAGACTATGGTAACTAAGAAAAAAATTCAAAACAGAGCAAGAGTTGTTTGCTTGTTGTTTCTAGCTCCAAATTAAAACCAGGTTAAACCAAGTTTTAATTTCCAAGTCGTTTGTAGTTTTATCTCTAAAAATTAAAAAAAAATTTGAGGGCATCCTAACTGGAAAGCTTAGAGGGGATTTTAATAGTATATTATGGTACATAAATGGGGCATAATATTATTGAGCAGCCAAAAATATGATAAAACATAATGGTATTAAATAATATTTAGCTAAATGGAATAAAACAACAATAATATTTAGCAAATTGAAACTGTGCTTTGATTTCAGTTGTGTTGAATTATGTGTGCTAGTAATTATATGTGCTTGGACGATGAGAATGTGGGATTTCTTCTTTTGTTTCTTTTATAGCAGTAAAAATATGATCTGTGCATTAAATAAAAATTAGGCAATAAAGATAAGAGTGCCATTCCTAATATAAAAATATTACACAACTGTTTTCCATTGTCTCTGGTTCTGCTTCTGTTGAACTTGATTCTTAGAAGAGACGGTGAGCTTGACTTCAGTGATTTTGTTGTTCACCAGATAGTCCCAGGATAACTGCATTTTACTGCTGAAACACCATCTGGACTTTGTTCAAAATCCTCCTTAGAATGAATTGTGGTTGGCTAATGTCTCTCCCTGTACAAACACCATAAATTATCTACTCTCAATAGGGACCTCGAACACTTTATAATTTAGGTTATTTCAACCTTTCAAGACACAGCTACAGGAACTTTTCAATATCTCACAATATTTTTGGTCTTTAATCAGTATGTTTTTAAAGAAGCTTTAGGAGGTTTTTTTTTTTTTCACATGATCAGATTCAGATATTACATATTTATACATTGGGTACTTCCCATCATCAAATGTTGAAAATTATTTTTAAAAACAATCAAACTCAAAATATATTGGACACATCATATTAGAACAAGAGTAACAAGGAATCGTTTCAGCATTTTCTCTTGTTTTAACTGACAGAGGTGTGAAGTCATTTTAATTTTCTCACCCAGCTATCTCACATTCCTTCCCTGTGATGGTCTTGCTCCTTGTCCTCCTGGGAGATTCCTACACCTCAAGCAGCCAACAGCTGCTGGAGATGATAAGGATGTGATAATAATCACCTCGAGGTGATTCGTTGTGTTGACTCAAGGCAAACACTCCAGCCCCAAGAGATGGGAAAGAGAGATTGACCTCCTGTCCCATAACTGGAGAAACTAGAAAGAGTTCACTACAAATCTTCAGGAACACAATGGCTATCTTTTCATCGATAGTCCTGCCTTTGCCTTTCTCCACCTACTGCATTTTTTTTCCCACAAATACAATGAATCACTTTGCAGGTGCTCAGTAGGGATGTTGTTAATTTGACCCTGGAAGAGCCTTCAAGCCATCTCCTGCTTTCTGGGTGTGGTAGTGACCTGACAGCCTTTTGGATTCAAGCATTAGATTCACTTTGGAAAGAACTGAGAGACCATTGTGGCAGTCATGGAACAGTCTAAATCTGAAATCAAATACAGAGAGGGAGGTTTTTGAAGTAACTATACATTTCCTTTTATATACATGTATATATATGAATACATACACTTCTTGGGCTCCCCTTGTGGCTCAGCTGGTAAAGAATCCGCCTGCAATGAGGGAGACCTGGGTTCGATTCCTGGGTTGGGAAGATACCCTGGAAAAGCAAAAGTCCACATGCTCCAGTATTCTGGCCTGGAGAATTCCACTGACTGTCCATAATGTCATAAAGTGTCAGACACGACTGAGTGACTTTCACTTTCACTTTTCATACACTTCTTAGGCTTCCCAGGAAGCTAGTGGTAAAATACCTGCCTGCCAATGCAGGAGATGTAAGAAACACAGGTTTGATCCCTAGGTCAAGAAGTTCCCCTGTAGGAGGAGATGGCAATCCACTCTAGTATTCTTGCCTGGAGAATGCTGTCCTTGCCATGGACAGAAGAGCCTGGAAGGGCTATAGTCCATGGGGCTGCAAAGAGTCAGACATGACTGAAGTGACTGAGCACACACACACATGCTTCTTAAGTAATTCTGCCAGAAGTGGAGCACAAAATTGGGCTTGATGGAATTCTGGGTTTTGCAACTGGCCTCTTTTAACACCCCAATCAGTAACCCAGGGGACATCAACACAGACAGCAGTGGATTGATAAAACGGTACAATGAAGTACGAAGACGCACCATCCTTATCTACCCACTGAAGTGACCTGTTCAGTTCTTTTTTTTCCAGAATAGAGGGTCCCAGGGTGAGCCCTTCAGGAGCAGAGTAACCCAACTGTAAAGACCAAGTAAGGGAAGATGGGCATAGGGAAGATGAATATTGTGTGCCTGCTCTGTACCACGCACTGGGCTGTGTGTTTTACACATGCTCATCCGCAGAGGAACCCCACAAGAGATGCTATCGTGCTTGTTTTCCAGATGAGGAAGCCATAGCTCATAACGGTAAATTGTGGAGAACTTCATCTGAATTCGTGGCCATTGTTTTACTACATGCTGTCACTCAGAGAATGTCTAAACCAAAAAGAATGTCTTGTGGTTTGAGGTTACAATCTGGAGATGTGATTGTAAATAGAGAGGGTGGGAGAGGGGTAGATGGAGTGGCAGTCAAAGGATTTCAGGGTCGCAGTGGGGAAGAGCAGGCACTCTGCTTTTTCAGGTATTAGATGTTTACTAGGGTATGCTTTTATAATTAAAACTTGGAAAGAGATTTCCCCTCCATTTTATCTGCCAAACTTCACCATTTATACTGAAGCCAAGGCTAGCCAAACTAGACATTTGAGGAACTGCAAGGGTGAGGAAGCATTCAGGAGGGCTGAACTTGGAGTTAGGAATTTTATACTCAGGATAGAATAAGACCCAGAGAATAGGGATACAAGTCAAGTCAAAGTCCATAGGAAGAGGTCAAAGGTCAGATCCAGGGAGACCACATATAAACATCAAGTCCACAGTGCCAAAGGTAGGATGGAGGGCAGGGTCAAAGATCAAGAGTATGAGACCAGATGGGGATGAAATTGGAGCAAAGGCAGGTCAGGGGCAAATGGGTTAAGACTGAGTGCTGGGCGTGAGGTTTAGGATGAGTTCTTAGAACTACAGTGGAGGTCTACACTTGCGTTCCTGGAGGTGGGCTCATGATGTGCGAATGTGTGCATGTGTGCGTGTGTTAGTCACTAGGCCATGTCTTTGCAACCTCATGGACTGTAGTCAGCCAGCTCCTCTGTCCATGGAATTCTCCAGGTAAGAATACTGGAAGTGAAGTGAAAGTAGCTCAGTTGTGTCTGTTTGCGACCCCATGGACTGTAGTCCATGGAGTTCTCCAAGCCATAATTCTGGAGTGGGTAGCCTTTCCCTTCTCCAGGGGATCTTCCCAACCCAGGGATCAAACTCAGGTCTTCCGCATTGCAGGCAGATTCTTTACCAGCTGAGCCACTAGGGAAGCCCAAGAAAACTGAAGTGGGTACCATTCCCTTCTCTCTCCCCAACCCAGGGATTGAACCCAGGTCTCTTGCATTGCAGGCAGATTCTTTGCCATCTGAGCCACCAGGGAGACCAGTGTTCATGGGTAAGGCTGGTTTAAAGCTGAAAATGCCATTAACATTGGCATTCCACTTTCAGGATAATAGGGGATATAATATTATTAATAATTTTCTAACAGGAAAACTGAGACCAAGAGAGATTGCCTTGAGTTAGTCACACACCATGGGAGTGAAGGAGCAGGGGGTTAGACTTATAGGAATGATAAAAAGAGGCGAACACATCACTCTATTCATGGGGATGGGATGGAAAAAGGCAAAACCCAGGCACACCAACCCCAGCTGTCCAGTTGACAGTTCATCACATTAACACAGAGAAAGAAACAATGAAAGGAACATGTCTCTTTCTGAAGAGACAAAATTCAGTCCACACACTCAAATGTACATGAAAGCCTATCTATCTTTACTATTTTAAAAAATAGTAGTATTTTAAAACTTTCGGTAAAGATCTGCCCCATGACAAAACATTTCAGTCAATTCTGGGAAAACACCCCTTTCTCCCAGAGTTGTATCAAATTCCAAGTAGTGTGATTCCTACTTGGGCCAGGTGAAGGAGAAGGGTGGGGTTGGGAATCTGGGGTTTGTCTGTCTTTCTACAAGGTCATCCATTGATTTGTCCTCTGTCTTGTCTGCTCTCCAGAGCTCGTCCCTTGATTTTCTGCTGAACTATCTCTTGTCCCAAAGTACAGTCTTCCTGCGGCTGCCACCCATGTCCTCAGAGGGCATGGACTCATTTGCTGCTATACTGCGGTGAATTCTGGAAGTCGTGCTGGTGGGGACCTCTGGTCTTAGGTACTGGAGAATTGTTCTTTTGTTGAAAAACTCACCTTTGTTCCTTTCATTGTTTCCTGTAGTCTTAATCCCCCAGTCTACCCCACTTCTGACATGGACACCTGACACTTCCTCAATCCAATGTGAAATGCAGGCACTATTGCCCTAAGTCCTCCTGCCTGAATATTTTAGAGCTATCCCTGCTGGCTCCCCTAATAAAATCATCAAAGATTACGTGGGGTGCTGGGCAAGATGCAGAATGCAGTGAATTTTTCTGAACCATCCTGCCCCATGTTCATCTAGCTGCCTTCATTTTCCTTAGCGACCCAATGAGATTGCCAGGTATCTAAATGACGAGGTATGATTCTGGCTCCTTCACCAGAAATTATAGCTAAGGCCAGGTCAGCATGACATGAGGAGAAGTCAATTGCTGGCAGCTGACCTCATTTCTGGCTGATATTCTTTTGTAAAACATGAATAACCTTCGGTGTTTTAGGAACATTTGATGAATGCTGAGAGAATATTCTGCTAATATTCATCTATTAAAGATACTTTTCTTTCTATATAATAATTACATGAATATTTTACAGTTGATTGATTAGAATAATTTTCCTCTAATTCACACTGTTTTTATTTATGTCCTCATGTCATATTCCAATGTAGTGGTGTGCGGAATGAATGTTATCGAATTTCTAGCATGAGACTATGAATCATTTTAGCTAATCGTGTTGCTATAAAATTTAACTTATTCCAGAGATAATTCTATCACATAAGTAAGTGGCGCCTTTATGGTCTGTTGCCTTTCTTCATCCACAAATAGAGAGGCTGTGGGTACCAAGAAATGGAGTTGGATCAGACAGTCTGGGTTTGAATCCTGGCTCCATTGTAGTAATTGTCAGTGACTCCTTAAGTCAATCACTTAAATTTTGCGAGTCTTGGTTTCTTCTTCTGCAAAGTGGGTCAAAGTACCTACTTTGTGATGACTGTCCCTATCACTGCCCCATTCCAATGTACTCATTCATACCCTCTTAAGCTACTTAGCAGCTATTTACAAATGTATTATGTTTAGTAAAAATTGAAAATGCAATAATAAGGGCAAGTGAGGCCACTAAAGAAGACCTTTTCATGACTTTAGCTGAGGCTAGAGGGTAACAGTACTCTTGCCTGGAAAATCGCATGGACGGAGGAGCCTGGTGGGCTGCAGTCCATGGGGTCGCAAAGAGTCGGGCACGGCTGAGCGACTTCACTTTCACTTTTCACTTTCCTGCATTGGAGAAGGAAATGGCAACTCACTCCAGTGTTCTTGCCTGGAGAATCCCAGGGACGGGGGGGGAGCCTGGTGGGCTGCCGTTATGGGGTCGCACAGAGTTGGACATGACTGAAGCAACTTAGCAGCAGCAGCAGCAGAGGTAACAGAAAGGATATAGATGTCAGAAGACTTGGTTTTAAATCTTACCTCTGTAATTTCTGAGCTACTTGCAAATAATTGCTCTAAGCCCCTGTTGTAAAAAGAAAAAAAAAAGAAGAAGAGAACAGAAATAGTAACTCTAACTTGAAGAGCGGTAGGATCCTAAATGAGATAACACAAGTAACCACTTGGCAGGATGCTTACTGGTCGCTCAGTAGTGCCCAGCTCTTTGTGAGCCACTGTACTGTGGCCTGCCAGGTTCCTCTGTCTGTTGGATTTTCCCAGGCAAGAAAATTGGAGTGGGCCGCCATTTCCTCCTCCTGGGAATCTTCCCAACCCAGGGATTAAACCTGCATCTCCTGCGCCTCTTGCATTGGCAAGCAGATTCTTTACCACTGAGCCACCTGGGAATCCCCTTGATAGCATCACTATTATGTTTACTTAAATGTGTTCTTGGAATATGTTAGTTGCTACTACGTTGCAGATCAGGAAATAGCAGATAGATAGTGATTATTTGACCCAAGAAGGGATGACAGGAGATGTGGAGTGGGCCTAAGTAAGGAAAATTTTGAGAGTGTTTTCAATGCTCTACTCCCCCTCCTTCATTATTAATAGTATTGTTTCTTTGTTCCAATTTCCAGTTGTCCATTGCTAATAAATAGAAATACAGTTGTGTTTTACATTGACCCTGGATTGTGGGAACTTACTAAATTTCATTTATTAGTTTTAGTAGGTTTTTGGTCATTTAGAATTTTTGACATTTAGAATTTTCTACATAGACAATCAAGTCACCTGCAAATGTAGAAAAAGAAAGAGAAGTTTCAGTGGTGGAATTTCAGAACATCAGAACTTGCAGAGAAAAAACAAAAGAAAAACCCTTAAATCCACTTTCATAGGTCTGTGTTTAGGGCTTCTCTGGATGTATGCTTAGGGTTAATCAGCATAAATCGTACTAAAGTTTAAATTAAATGCAGCCATTTAACGACTTCTCAAGGGAACTGAGATAATTAGTCAAGATTTAAATTAAACTTTTAAGCAAAGTGACTACAGTCACATTTTGAAGAGTGCAAGAAAATCATAATGTTATAGTCATTTTTACGAGTTGATTGGATTAAACCTGAACAACTGCAATTAAGAAGCAGATACACAAATATTACCAATCAATTATATCTCTTTTTTTAGGGTTAAAATAAAAATAACTTTATTATTTGTTGTTAAAGGTTCATCCTGTTTTATTCATTTAATCGAATATCATCCAACTTGCTCCTATTCTTGCCAGCTCTGGCTATTTCATCTTGTCTGTGGTTAATTTATATTCTACTGAAGGGCTATCTTCCAGAAGAATATGCTTATCTGGTTAAAAGCTATGGCATATTAAAGACCACAAGTCTTTCATAATTTCAGAAAGCTGTAGAATCTTTTTAATCGAAGAATATATTCATAATGCTTTTATGGATAGTTCACTTCTAAATAATGCCCATCACATATTCTATCGATGTTGACGTCTCTCAAATGCATATAGTACTTTAAAATGTGCATCGCTTTTTTAAATGGTCAGTTTTATCCCCCCTAAAAGTTGATGTACTAAAAATAGATTCACCCCCACACCTCTGACACTGCATTCCAGTCTATATGTAAATTGAAACACACTCAGATTAAATTAAAATCACTGCAATTATGGGACAGTTTCCTCACACGAAGTCTTTTCTTACTTAACCTTCCCACATGAAAGAGAGAATCTGTATTTGGTGTCTACTGAACCTGTTTGACATTCCAAGGATGTCAGAATCCTGAAGAATACATCTTAGCTGGTCTGGGTAATGCTTTTGTTGCATAAAAGATCTAAGCTGGGGAGGGATTTGTGATTTTTCAATTCTAGAAATAGTATGATGAAAAAACTAATGATCCCACACAGAGTTCAGTGTTTGTGCAATGTTTGTTCAGTCAGATAGAGAGCTGCTTTTCTCTGCTATTAATCCTCAGCTTTTCTTAGGCTCTGGCGTAAAGTATTGGTAGAAAGCAATGTTTTAGTAGTCTGTTACATTTCATTAAATAAATCTGGGCATGTGAGTGAATCACATAACACTTTTTGGAGCCAAGAACATTTCTAAACCTAAGAATTTAACTGTTTATTTTTATTCATTTTCACTTTACAGAAAATTATGCTTTCATCCTATCTCCTTTTCACTCTGCAAAATTAGTGAGCAATAATTTAATGTCAAATCCAAAAATCTTCATAGGGTCATTTTAAGATGTCCCAAAGTAAAAAAAGAAAAATAGATTTGTGTGTGTGCGTGTGTATAAATGACACATATTATGCATTCCCTTAAATTTGTCTTTACTTTTTCTGCAAGTCACTCTGAACATATCTTATGAGCACATTTGGAATGGCTGGATTGAATAAGAATTAAAATTCCTCTGCATGTTTTCCTTAAATCTTTCCAGTTTTTGCATTTTTCCCAGTAAATATGCATAATCTGGTGAGATTTCCATGTTAGCTTCCCAGAACCACTCTATGCATCATTTTGTGAAGTACTTTGATATCAGTTGTTGCAAAATTTCAAATATGGTGGTAAAGTAGAGCTGGAGACAGAGAGGGCAGGGAGGGAGGGAAGTCATCTGGAATGTTAATGCCAATCTTACTTGGCATTTACTGAACACTTACTATGTAATAGGCACTACAGAAAGGGTCTTCCATGGTTTGTTTCACTTAATTGTGAATTCTTATGAAGTGAGCCACTCTTAATGTCCTCTAAGGTGGAGAAATCAAGGAATACAGAAATCAAGTGGCTTTTCCAAAGGTTAATCAACTAATAAATAGCAGAAATGTGACATGAACTGACTTGAGTTTGCCTGAGTTCTGATGTATATGGCAAATTCATACCTCCAGCACTGCAACCACCTCTGTGAGAAGCATAAATTTCCAAAAGGGCTTCTTTTATTCTGAAATTACTCAGAAAGAGGCCAAGGCTGGTGTTTTTGGTTTTATGTTCCTCTGACAACATGGAGCCAAACCCTCACCCCCTCCCCACCAAACAACTTTGAAATCTTATTCTAGGATTTTTTTTTTTTTGGTTCACATCTCTTTGTAAATAAAAAATGCAATGGAAACAGAGAGGTATTAGGTTCAAGCCAGCATGAAATCTGCCCTCAGTTAGTCAGCCAAACCCTACTGACAGCCCCAGAGGGGCTTGCTCAAGTCAGTGCGGTATTGTAAGAAGGATCTGGAAACTGTGACAGGCTCTGCCAGCCAAGCCCCACCTCATGCCTGTAGACACCCTGCTTTGACTGGGGCTGCATCTCATTACCAAGCAAAGATCAACTTCCCAGCAATTTGCCTTTTACAAACTGGAATAGCTGTGGTTAGAAATGTAGACAGTTTACTTAAAATAGGAGAATCTGTGATAGTATGATCCCACTTTTTTCTCCCATCCCCTTTTATTATTTCTGTCCCCAAATGTATGCACGTGTATATGCTCAGACACTTCAGTCATGTCTGACTCTGCGATCCTTTGGATGGATTTTCCTGGAGTGGGTTGCCATTTCTTCCTCCAGGGGATCTTCCTGACCCAGGGAGCAAACCTGGGTCTCCTGAATCTCCTGTACGCAGGTAGATTATTTATCATGAGCACCACCTGGGAAGTGCTATACCCAAATGTATACCCATCCTTGATCTTTGTTTCAGAATGGACAGAGTGTTGTGTGCCCTGATTGTAACTGCATTTGATTTAATGATGATTTCTATGTAAAAAGAGGTATCAGAAGGGGAGGCCCAGAGCCCCTATTTCTAAAGCTGTTTTAGAACTGAAGTCCCCTCACAGCACTGAAGGAAAGGATGCTAGCGGTAGGTATTTTCTTCCATCATAGTTATCAGCACTCGTATTTACAAAACATTTTGTCCTTTTGTGTAAGGGGATGCTATCTGGCAGTTAAATTTTAGCTAAGATAATTCTACTCCAGTGGCTGAAATTTTTCACTTCTTTTAAAGTAGTCCAACTGTGGTAAGCATTCTTTCATCTCATGTTTCTCCACTGAGTTCTAAAGCCACCAAGTCTTGTCTGGAAGGAATGGTTGAGGAAGAGGCTCTTCTGCGTTAAGCCAATATTCGGATTAGTTTAGATTTCTTGTTAAAGTCCTTTTAGTTATGTCTTGCCTGTGTCCTCAGTCACTTCAATCAGGTCCTACTCTGTGATGCTATGGACTGTAGCATGCCAGGCTTCTCTGTCCATGGAATTTTCCAGGCAATAATACTGGGGTGGGTTGCCATTTCCTCCTCTACGGGATCTTCCCAACCCAGGGAACAAACCCATGTCTCCTGTTTCTCCAGCATGGCATGAAGATTCTTTACCCACTGAGCCACCTGGGAAGCCCTAGTCATATCTTATAACAATGTTTAAAAATGGTGTGCAAATGTAGCAAATGGAGTGTTACCCAATTGCTGATGGCTGACACACACTCAGGATCTGAGTGCATTATCTGAATGCAGTTTCTGGACAGAACTTTGCAAGCTGGCAGCTGGTAGACCCTCCACTCATCTCTGAGTTCTTTCTTAGTTGGATTCAAATCTCGGTTTCTTTAGGTACTAGTTTATCCAGGCCAAGTTCTTTATTTTCTCTGAACCTCAGACTTACAATCTATATAAAGAATAATAACTACCTCAAAAGGATGCTGGGAACACTAAATAAGTTAATTCATATCAATGTCTTAGCACAATGTCTGGTGAGTTCAAGTGCTAAGTCTATCATTAACACACCTTCTTTAAATTTGAGTGTTTGATCTCAACACATACTTTGAAAATCGCTTTCCTTTAGGTAAATACCACATAAGTCACTTTCTTGCCATTTGCCTCTCTTTTGAAAAGAGAGTTTTGTTGTAACAGAGGGAAAACTATTATATCTGGCTGGCTTTGGACTTGGGGCACAAAAAATTGTTTTGTGTAATTTAACAGATGTAATAAGTTATTTTATAAAGAGTGAAAATCACTTGGTTAAGTTTGATGAATGCACGTGTAAACGTAAGACAGACTGGTTCGTTGACTCAAGAACATGAATTTCAAATGGCTGTTTTTGGATTAACAGAAATCTTTGGTAATCGGCACTGTTACCTTGATGGCTTTCCACAGTCAAGCGGCCAGTGACTGAAGTTTGTACCTAGTTAGGCCGCCTGTTTGTCCTTCTTTTCCTTCTTTCTCTCCCTTCCTTACCCTAGAGGGGTATGACAAAGGGAAATAGGAAAAAGCTTGTTTGTTCACTCTCTGGTCCCTCTCTTTGGCCATCCTCTCGATGGTGGAAGGTCAGTGAACAAAGGTCACCATGCAGGGCTCCCACATTAAACACCCTGACCTCACTGCCAAATCACTTTTCCAGAAAGTGCCACCAGATCATGTGTCACTTTTATGAACCTTTGGTCTGGCAAACCTGATGCTGTGTGTCACCTTCTTGCTTAAAATGTGTGCTCTTTAAAAGCAAACACTATGGATGGATAGAAGTTTGTGTCTAGTCTCACTTCAAGAACTTTTTTCACTTCTTTCTTAAAAATGGAAAGTATATTCGAAACACAGTATCACAGCAGGAACCTAGAATTTATAAGTTAGCACCGTATTAGGGTATTATATCCAAATAATGCACCATAACCAAGTTGCAATTTATGAAACGTTCATTGTAATGAACTCATTTAGGAAGTGTGTTTGCATTTCATTGATTGGTAGAGGTCTATATTTTGATAAAAGAGTTTGATTCCTATAAACATCAAGTGCATGTTTTGCTCACTTAAACCAGCTTTTATTGCCTTGAAAGCATTTGCTTTAATCTTATTAAAATACATAGTGATATAATGCTTATAATTTTGGCTTCACTAAAATGAGTAAATATGTTTTACATTTAACTTTTGAAACATTTGAAAGTTTATTTCTTTATGCTTAATTAATAGTTTAAAATACTATTAATACTCTTCCATCCTTTAACCTCAAAACCTAATTCATTAATAATAAAACAAATCACATCTTCCCCCTGCCCTCCCCAATCAAACCAGGCATTAAAGCATGTTGTAGTTGTCAATATACGCATAGGTATCATGATTTATTTTTCACTTATATTTATGGAAGAGAAAGACATTCACACTCAATTTTTTTAAATGAGAGGAGTTATCATTTGACAACTAGTATCTGTGTGTATTTTATGCATTCTATAATTATTAATCTGTTCAACACTATTATTATCCTTAAGTAGACTGAATACATATACTTCACACCTGAAAATTATGTCATTTTCAAAAGAAATATTAACACAAAATATAATAATTTTTGGCATTGAGATTACAACTATTAATTCTCATTTTAAAAATGTGAACTCTCACCAAGTCCATTGATGTGTCCTGAGTGTATTCAAATGATTCAGTTCAGTTCAGTTGCTCAGTTGTGTCTGACTCTTTGCAACCCCCTGGACTGTAGCATGCCAGGCTTCCCTGTCCATCACCAACTCCTGGAGTTTGCTCAAACTCATGTCCATCAAGTCAGTGATATCATCCAACCATCTCATCGTCTGTTGTCCCCTTCTCCTCCTGCCTTCCATTGTTCCCAGCATCAGTGTCTTTTCCAAGAAATCAGTTTTTTGCATCAGGTGGCCAAAGTATTGAAGTTTCAGCTTCAGCATCAGTCCTTCCAATGAATATTCAGGACTGATTTCCTTTAGGATTGACTGGTTTGATGTCCTTGCAGTCCAAGGGACTCTCAAAAGTGTTCTCCAGAACCACAGTTCAAAAGCATCAATTCTTCAGCGCTCAGCATTCTTTATAGTCCAACACTCACAACCATACATGACTACTGGAAAAACCATAGCTTTGACTAGATGGAACTCTGCTTTTTAATTTGCTGTCTAGGTTGGTCATAGCTTTTCTTCCAAGAGCAAGTGTCTTTTAATTTCATGGCTGCAGTCACCATCTGAGGTGATTTTGGAGACCCCTCAAAATAAAGTCTCTCATTGTTTCAATTGTTTTCCCATCTACTTGCCATGAAGTGATGGGACCAGATGCCATGATCTTAGTTTTCTAAATGTTAGGTTTTAAGCCAACTTTTTCATTCTCCTCTTTCACTGTCATCAAGAGGCTCTTTAGTTCTTCTTTGCTTTCTCCCACAAGGGTGGTGTCATTTGGGTATCTGAGGGTATTGATATTTCTCCTGGCAATCTTGATTCCAGCTTGTGCCTGCATTTGAAACTAACAAGTTAATTAAAATTTTCAGTAGTTATATTAAAAAAAACCCTAGCACCAAATTAGAAACAATAAGAACCCTATATATACATTTTATGTTTAAAACAACAGTTGAGAACTCACAATGTATTTGTTGATTTCAAATCAGAAAAACAGATTTTCACAATGCTAGCTTTGACAGGTTCACTAAATTTTGTTGATGCTTTTATACATAACCAGCAGTTTCTATACTCTAGATTATAGCCAATGGGAATGTTATTTACACGAGGGAAATAATGTGTAGTCTACCAAAGGGTCAACAACTCTTTCCAGTGGTAGGCAGGTTGTGATTATTTTACAAGATGAGATCCCCTCATAAATTACTTATGACTGGGGCTGGGTAATTAAATATTTTAAATAATAGTAAGAGATAGGATGCTTTTTTCCTCCTCCTCTAGTTTGAATTCACCAGTGCAGTGAATAAAAACCGGAAAAATAAAAGCTTGAAATGACAGAACCATACACTTACAGCACAGGGGAAAATCTCTAGGAACCAATTTTTTAGGCACATTGTAGCTAAAAAAGTACTCAAAAGTAGTGCTGTGTCCTGTTTTTACAGATTCCCACAGAAGGATATGATATAATTTATTCCTTTTAGTTACAGTGATTAAGTTAACAAGACTAATTATATCTGACTTGCTGATGTCCATTTTTATTTTAGTGTGGGAGAAACTAGGTACAAATCCATTTAAAGAATAGAACTTCAGTGGCACGCTAACAAGACTGTCCTTTCTACCTGGTTGTCCCAGTCTGGGCAAAGCACAACCCAAAAGGCTATTGTTGAAGAAGTGAAAATCCATCACTTCCTCCATCCATTACTCATCCAACAATATCTCCAGGAGCCGGCCACCCTTCTCGTGCAAACAACATTAAGATGAGCAAGGCAGGGCTACCCTAGTGGTCCAATTGTTAAGACTCTGTGCTTCCACTGAAGGGAGCAGAGGTTCCATCCCTGCTGGGGGAAGTTCAGCATGCCAGAAGGTGCCAGCAGGGGGAAAAAAAAAAGATGAGCAAGGCAATCCAGCCTGCTAAGTTCACTCTGTAGCAGTCTTATACCAGCTCCCCACCTCCTTGCGTAGGACAATGATGTCAAATTTGACCCTGACTATGGTAAGCTTTGGGCTTCTCAGGGTAGCAAAGTGGTAAAGAATTCACCTGCCAATGCAGGACAACCTAAAAGACATGGGTTTGATCCTTGGGTCTGGAAGATCTCCTGGAGAAGGAAATGGTTCCAGAAGGAAATCCATTCCAGTACTCTTGCTTGAAAAATTCCATGGACAGAGGAGACTGGCAGGCTACAATTCATGGGGTCACAAAGAATCAGACACAGCTGAGTATGCATGCACATGATAAGCTTGGAGGCTAGGTGCTGAATAGTTACCTATAGAGTTAACCTTGGAGATGTGAAAGGACTTCACTCTTGCCTCTGAGCAGCTTATTCTTAATTAAAGATAACCCTGGAAGGGACGTAAAAGTTAAGTTGTTGTAGGTCATCTTTTCTTTACCTGAGAAGGTATTTATTAGATTTCTTTCTTCCATGTCCTACTACTTAGGGTGAATTTTCTGAGATAAACTCAGATAATTTGAAACACTGCGGGTGGTACTGGATAGGGATCACCTATCTTGAGGGGGTCCCGGGCACATGAGACGTTGGAGAAATATCAGGAGGGGATCACAGTGGGCAGAAAAGCCAGAATTTCCAGAGTGTTTACCTCATGCCAGTCATTGTCCTAAGGCTTTTTATATATACTGATGCATTTAATTCTCATAAAAATCTCATGAAGTAGATGCTACAGTCATCCCTCTTCTGCAGACGATAAAACTGAGATGAGAGAAGTTAAATAATCCCACGATCACAGTGAATGACAGAGTAGATGACAGCATGGGAGTTTGAACCTGGCTAGCCTAGCTCTAGAGCTAAGGCAGTACTGTCTGTTCACCTGATTCCTTTTGGAGAATAGCAAAGACCTGGGGGTGAGAAACTATGGTGGGAAAAGAGCCAAGAAAAGGAGTGTAGGAGCCCCAGCAGCTATGTTACAAACTTCAGTTCTGCTTCAGATCAGTTTTACAGTCTATTCAGAGAAGGAGATAGTTTTGATACTACAGTCTCTCCAAGTAAGCAGGAGTCTGTGTTTTATTTCAACTCTGCTAAAGCATGCTACTTTGGATGAAATTTATCTTTTCTCTACATCTCAGATTAATGTACAAATAAATAGATTCTACTAAAGAAAATAGATGAGTATAGGTATTTTTTAATGTGAAGTAATCATTCTGTAAGGTGGTACATATGGGCTTTGATAATTTTTTTTGTTTAACATGGAAATGAACAAAAAAGCTAAGTAGCCCAAATAAAACAACTCTAAATAAAAAGCACTTGTAGAATAAAATTTTAAAAAACTCTTTAAAACAGGTAAAGAATTACTTTAGATTTTAAAAATAATTTTATTTATTTTTGGCTGTTCTGGGTCTTTGTTGTTGCTCGGACTTTTCTCTAGCTGTGACAAGCAGGGGTTCAGTTCAGTTCAGTTGCTCAGTCGTATCCGACTCTTTGCAACCCATGGACTGCAGCACACCAGGCCTCCCTGTCCATCACCAACTCCCAGAGTTTACCCAAACTGATGTCCATTGAGTCAGTGATACCATCCAACCATCTCAACCTCTGTCATCCCCTTTTCCTCCCGCCTTCAATCTCTCCCAGCATCAGGGTCTTTTCCAGTGAGTCAGTTCTTCACATCAGGTGGCCAAAGTATTGGAGTTTCAGCTTCAGCATCAGTCCTTCCAATGAATATTCAGAACTGATCTCCTTTAGGATGGACTGGTTGGATCTCCTTGCTGTCCAAGGGACTCTCAAGAGTCTTTTCCAACACCACAGTTCAAAAGCATCAGTTCTTCAGCGCTCAGTTTTCTTTATAGTCCAACTCTCACATCCATACATGACAACTGGAAAAACCATAGCTTTGGCTAGACGGACCTTTGTCAGCAAAGTAATGTCTGCCTTTTAATATGCTGTCTAGGGGTTCCTCTTCTCTAGTTGTGGTGTGCAGGCTTCTCATTGCAGTGGCTTCTCTTGTTGCAGAGCACAGACTCGAGAGCAGAGGCTCAGTAACTGTGGGGCATGGGGGCACAGGCTTAGTTGCCCCACAGCATGTGGGATCCTCCCAGACCAGAGATCCAACAGAGGTCTCCTGCATGGGCTGGTATCTCTGAGCCACCAGGGAAGTCTCTATTTTAATTTGTATTGTATGCATAGACCTTATCTCTAACACAAGGTTACAAGTTGGTGTAATTGTTTAGGGGATTCCTAAGGAAAGATTACTTATGTCCATATGCTCTGACAAGAACAATAACAGTTTTCCCTACCACTATCTAGGCTTCTTTGGTTGAGTGAGTGAGTGATTTTTGTCCTTAAATCCATTGCTTTCTAAATCCATAGGAAAGTTTATCATAAGTATATAAGTAAACTATGGTATCTGGAAAATTGCTTTTCTCTTTTTGAAAGACACTTGGTGAATTCTCTGTTCTAAAATTGGCAATTTTGCCAGGAACATTCTGGGATTGACTTTGGAATCATGCTTCAGTTGCATCTATCCTTCACCTTGCCAGTAGAGCTTGGTCACACACCACCAATTTGGTGGTGTGTTTTGGAACTTGGAACTTCCCATCACTGGGGGTCATTACCACTCACTGCTCTGGAAAAGTAACTATACAGCTGTCAGTAGTTTCCAGGAAAGCCATTCTTCTCACTTTCTTGCTCTGAATCAATAGACAGGTCTGTTATTATGCAGGCCACTGGACAAATATCTCTATGCCGAGGTCCAGCCTTGGGGGAGCAGGGGTAGGAAAAGAGGGAAAAAGGGTTGAGTCCAGGGGAATGGCTACTTTTTAGAGTCATGTGACAAACATCAGCAAATCATCTCAAATATTAAAAATGTAAGATAGCATAAATTGTTTTGGAAGGGTCAGGGGTTTTTTTGTTGTTATTGTTGCAACTGGAAAGTTGTTTTTTAGCCCAGTTTCCCTTGAAGGAGCTGGCCCCCTTCTTGATAGCATGGAGTCACCTGATCAAGTTAGCAGCAGGGTGGATCGCAGGAAGCTATAGAGTCAGCCTGTTCGGATGAGTAAGGAGCCAATCAAGTGCCATATCAGCAAAGTAAAGTGAAAGAGGATTTGGAAAGAACCACCAATGCCAAGGTTTCCTTTCGTGAAATATAGCACAAGTTCAGTCTTCTAAACTCTACATACCTCTGACCTTTGCCTCTTTTATGTCTCTATTTTCCTGTCCTGACAGACCACATGCCAATGTACAACCCAGAATCCCTCACCCTCATGATTTATGACTTACAGCTGCTTCAGTGTCTCAGACATGGCAGCTGCTTTTCAGATGTCCTCAAACCAGAGGGAGAGTGTTAATGTGAACTTGAGTGGCTGCAGAAGAGAAGGAGAAAAGTTGATGAAAAAATCATCTGAATTCAGCCCCAAAGCTTTTGATTGATCTTTGCCTTTGGGGCCAAGCAAAATGTTTGGTTTATTTTATAAGCTAATTAGGTGTGTGAAAGGCTACTTGGCATCTGCTATTGACTGAACCCAGCAAAAGTGATCACTAGGCTGGATGGATCAATAAGGGATCGATAATAAGCGTGTGATTGGATTAGCCATTTGATCAATGCTGTGTGCTAATATATTAACAAGCAAATTACCCACAGCACTTAAGAGCAGAATGCTGACTCTGATTGCATTACAAACTAGTGAGATCTAATGACCTGCCAAGTGCAAGGGGTTAGTTATACAAATCAAGATCTGAAGGTATTTTTTTCCTGGAAGATTTCTCCCCCGCCAGAGATAATGCTTTCTTAAGTGAGATTCAAATTAAATTACAATCAGCAAGCAGTTGCACTGGGACACCTAATTTCCCAACAAGTATCATTAATGAGGAAGAGGGCTTGGGAAGTCCAGAAAAACTAGCCTGGAGAACTTCTAGGAAAAGCCAGGTAAATATCAGAAATGGCAAACACAAAGAATGCCAGAGTAGTCACTAATATTTCTCCAATAAAATTTTGGTAAGTGTATTCCTAGGTTGAATATGTAGAGCCCTTTCACAATAGAATTTAATGGTGCTTGATCTTTATCAAAATCATAGGTTTATTCCCAGCTTACATTTTTGTTTTAAAGTAAGCTATTATCTTAATTCAATCTCAAAATGGGTAAGCAATGAGACATATCTGTGTGTGTGTGTGTGTGTGCGCGCACACATGCACACATGTGCCAAATGCACAGTGTGAAGGACTGTGGCTAACAGCAAAAGTGCTCTTCAAACGAGAAAAAGAGAAAGAAAACTACGTGTCATAGGACGTGAGGAGTGAAGAAAATGTCTTCCACGTCCCAACTCTGCAGAATTTATTTCTATTCGATGATTCGCTCTATAAGTGACCTCAGAGAGTAAAAAGCCACAAAGCAGAGCTTCTCCCCTCCTGCTTTTGCCATGATTAGGTGAACCATTTATTCAATTGACTGTGCTCTTTCTGATTCCCTAAGTGGAGACCAGGCAAGCCTTTGCTCACTTTCTCTCTTAATCCTTTTCCTTTTGAGAAATCTTTTTTCCCTTTGCCTGAGGGAAGCTGAACCGATTAGTCTGAATTCTCCAGTGTTATTTGCAGACTCGAAAGGTCTCCCCAGGCCCAGAGGCAGAGTGGCAGCCGAGCCTTGGTGAGGTGAGGCAAGCGGCAGCTGACAAAACAGGCTGCCTGGCCTGGCGAGCTGGGGGCCGAGAGGGGACAGGCTGTCAATCAGCATCAAAGAAGCACAGGCAGGGAATGCAATATCTGATGGAGCCCTGTCAGTGCCCAGACTTTAAGGTGAACCAGGGTTGATTTGCCAGAGGCTGAACTGCCTAGGACCTCGGGGTGGGGTGGGGTGGGGTGGGGTGGGGTGAGTGGGGTGGGGGGGAGCTGTAGGCAGATTTTCCCACTTACCCTGCATTTGGTGGGCTTCAGTGTTTATACCATCCGGTGTAAGTTTTTGTACCGAAGCTCCAAGTCCAGTGCCATCGTGAATACCTTGTGAGGGTTCTGTGAGAACTATCGTTCCATTTGAGTAAATCTGCTGATAGTCAATGATCACAGTGATGACAGTCCTCTCACATCCATTCCTCTCTGGTGGTGCCTTGTTTGACAAGCCCTGTTCCGTGTTTTTAAACACTTTTTTCCTGTGCTTACCAAAGCATAATGTATAGGAAGCTAGCAATATACAGCCAAAGAAGTTAACTCCGTTTAAACATGGAAGTACATGAAACTATGAAGCATCACATTTGTTGTTGATGGAATCTCACTGACTTCACCAGCGATGAGATTTTGTAAATAAGTGACACAACTTTGGGACTGATATGTCTACACTTCAATGGCACATGTGTGTAATGATATAACAGTCTATGCTATTAATTCCTTCAGTCTTCAGTGATTAAATTCATGGTTAAGAAGCAATGTACTTTCAACCTACAGTGAAAGCCCATCTAATGGATCGTGTATTTGCCAAAAACCTTAAAGAGTTAAAAAATATTTTGCATTTCATAAATGTAAGACAGGTGACTATAATGCTATAAAGACATTATTGCCATGTTGCTGGTTATGCCTCTGACATGATTCTACTCTCCTTCTGCCTTGTTATTAATCTGAGCTTTAAGTACTGTCATAAATATTTCTCCAGGAAGAAACAGCTGCATGGCTCTGGATAATAATTATAATTATTTAAGTGAGAAAGCATTGGAGGACAAGATTCCTGCTTGTCACTGTGTCTGATTCTGTAATATGCTGTTTTGCAGGAAGAACTGAGAGGAAGGGAGAATGATGTCAATAATAGGCAAAAAAGAAACTTGCCAACGTTCAAGACTTTGTTTAAGAATTTGTGATTGTTTTGCCTGGGAAAGAAAACACCTTTTAAAAAAATATTTTTATTTATTTATTTTTATTTTTGGCTGTGCTGGGTCTTCGTTGCTGTGCATGGGCTTCCTCTAGTTATGGTTTGCAGGCCCTAGAGCCCAGGCTCAGCAGTTGTGTCACCTGGGCTTAGGTGGCTTAGTTACCCCATGGCATGTGGGATCTTCCCAGACAACAGATCGAACCCATGAACTCTGCCTTGACAGGCAGATTTTTAACGACTGGACCACCAGGGAAGTCCCAGAAAACACCTTCAGTGACTTCATAAGTATAATCATTTAAATCTATTATAGCCAGAACATCATCCAAAGTATATATATCTTCCAATCAATAGTTCTTTAAAAAATAAAAATATCTGTTTGGTTTCTAAACTGTCTCAATTCACCTTTTCCTTGTTAAGTTTAGTAACATTGAATACTGAAGATTTAATGTGATATTTCCCATCAGCTTGAAGATAGATGTGTTTCAGAATCTGTTTTCTTCAGATCCAGCTGAATGTTATAGAGTCCGATGTGGCCCCATCAGTATGAGAATGAAAGGCATGCTCTTTTGCCTGCTTTCATCCTCATGAGAAGATTCATCTTCTGCAGACAAAGCTTACAGTCTTGAAAGCTCCAGTGGGCTGGACTATGACTTGGTTCCAGTAGATAACTCAAGTGTTATCCTGTGAAGCACTGATGATTAAGACAAAAAGATAGGGATGAGTGGTTAGCTGAAGCATGCATGAGTGAGAGGCTTAAACAAGAAGGGAAATGGCCCTGATAAGAAAAATAGTACAAAATACTAGGTAGGGGTCTTTACACCCATTGAAAGTGAAAGTGAAAATCGCTCAGTCATGTCCGACTCTTTGCAACCCCATGGATGTACAGTCCTTGGACTTCTCCAGGCCAGAATACTGGAGTGGGTAGCCTTTCCCTTCTCCAGGGAATCTTCCCAACCCAGGGATAGAATATTTGCAGATCTCCCCCATTGCAGGCAGATTCTCTACCTGCTGAGTCACAGGGAAGCCCAAGAATACTGGAGTGGGTAGCCTGTCCCTTCTCCAGCAGATCTTCCTGACCCAGGAATCAAACCAGGGTTTCCTGCATTGCAGGTGGATTCTTTAACAACTAAGCTATCAGGGAGGCTCATTACACCTATTAGGATGGCTACTATTAAAAGCACAGAAAATAAGTACTGGCAAGCATATGGAGAAATTGGAACCCTTGTACACTGTTGGTGGGAGTATAAAACAGTGCAGTCACTATTGGAATAGGATGCTGATTCTTCAAAAATTAAAAATGGAATTAACACATGCACTAGCAGTTTTACTTCTGGATATAGTTCCAAAATGACCAAAAGCAGGGATTTGAACAAGAATTTGTACACCCATGTTCAATGAAACGTTATTCACGGTAGCCGAAAGTGATAATAAGCAACTCAAGTATCCATTGACGGATGAATGAGAGAACAAACTGTTGTATATAATACAATGGGATAATATTTAGCTTTAATAAGGAAGGAACTCTGATGCAGGCTGCAACTTGGATGAACCCTGAGAACATTATGCTAAGTGAAATAAGCCAGTTACAAAGGATACATTTTATATGATTCTACTTACAGGAGGTGTCCAGAGCAGCCAAATTCAGAGACAGAAAGAAATAGAATGGTGCCAGTGGCTAGGAGGGGGGAGAAATGAGAAATTGCTGTTTCATGGGTACAGAGTAGTTTCAGTTTGGGAATTATGGAAAAAAAGTTCTGAAAAGGATCATGGTGATTACACAACAGTGTGAATGTTCTTATTGTCACTGAACTATGCACTTAACAATGGTGAGAACAGTAAATTTTATGTTATAGGTATTGACCACAATTAAGAAAATACCAGGTAAGGAATAACCTGCAGAGATACCTGTGACCTTCATACATCTCCTCCAGAGTTCTTGAGTGAGGAGGGAAACAGCCGTCTGCCAGAATGCGTGGTGCGTTTCCTCCTTCCCCAGGGAGTCAGGCCGGCGTGGGGGGGGGGGGGGGCGGGGGGGGGGCGGCGGGGCGGGGGTTATTTTTCATTCCTATGCTTCCCATGGCTGCCTGGCAGTAAAGTTTGAAGGCAAGTCATGCTGACCTCAATCAGCTTTCCTGAGTAAGGTTTACAATTCACACAGGTGAACCCTGCCTACTAGAAATAGCACCTACTGCATTGGGAGGCCACAGTAAAAGGAAATATAACTCACTTTTTAATTGTAATTCAGTAAATATTTACTAAGAAATTATGTGCCAGACTCTATAATTGGTGTCATTTTACTCAACATCAAGTCTCATATTCTCAGCAGAAGTTGTGGTTATTCAGTCTTTAATCAATTACTATCTACAAAGACTGTGATGACAATGTTTAATGACTGTCTCAGGGCTTGTTGCACCCATTCATCTTGGTTTTACAGAATAGAATAAACCTTTATGATAGCCCATTAATTTTTTTGACATAATTGTATGAAATCCAGTAGGATTTTATATTTTGAAAACCAGGGAGGAGAAATTACAGAAATATTCTCATTATCCAGAAAATGAATATTAATTTCTATGTCACCTGATCTTTCAGGTGGTGCAGTGGTAAAGTATCTGCCTGCCAATACAAGAGACATGAGTTTGGTCCCTGGGTCAGGAAGATCCCCTGGAGTAGGAAATGGCAACCCACTTCTTGCCTAGAGAATCCCATGGACAGAGGAGCCTGGCAGGCTACAGTTCATGGGGTTGCAAAGAATCAGATATGACTGAGCGACTAAGTACAGGGCTATAACCCCAACCAATCAGTGTCCTTTAAAGTTGTCACTGGTCAGTTAGCTCTGAGTTTTCTAATATTTTTTGAATCCAATTTATATATTTTTCTGGAGAAGGAAATGGCAACCCACTCCAGTACTCTTGCCTGGAAAATCCCATGGACGGAGGAGCCTGGTAGGCTGCAGTCCATGGGGTCGCTAAGAGTCGGGCACGGCTGAGCGACTTCACTTTCACTTTTCACTTTCCTGCATTGGAGAAGGAAATGGCAACCCACTCCAGTGTTCTTGCCTGGAGAATCCCAGGGACGGGGGAGCCTAGTGGGCTGCCGTCTATGGGGTCGCACAGAGTCGGACATGACTGAAGCGACTGAGCAGCAGCAGCAGCAACAAGTAATACTTATACTTTTTCTATGGCCTTTTAGGGGAGAAAGAACTTCATTAGCATATGAATATTGCTGGATGATCCTGATAAAAACTGTTTCTTTGAGGCATATAACACCTGCAGTTTATATACCAGTTTTACTTACTGTTCTAAACTGACTATCTTATGCTCTTACATTTTGAGATTTACTTTTATTCCTATATTTTAACCAAGACACTGAAAGTTTAAATATCTGTCGAAAGTCACATTCTTAAATAAACCTGGAGAAGGACTTTATGATGTCTTCCCTCTCAGGCTACTAGTAGTGCTTTTCCCCATCACATTTCACCACTGCATCCCTACTTGGATATATCTCCGTAGACTCAGACAGAACCTGGGGATGACCCACTGAATCAATTTCTTCTGTAGACTTTCCAGCTCTCTGTCTAGCTCCAAATTGAACTGGCTAAAATAAATGTTGGAACCATTCATCTTGGTTTTACAGAATGGAACAAACCTTTAAGATATCACATTATTTTTTTGACACAATAGTGTGAAATCCAGTAGGATTTTATAGTTTGAAAACCAAGGAAGATAAATTACAGAAATATTCGCACTATCCAGAAAGTGCATATTAATTACTATGTCACTTTTAAATAAATAATTTATACTGTTATTCACAGTAATGCATTGTTGATGATTACAGTTTCTTAGTACTAACTTTGTGAAACATTATATTTGAAGTATAGACGAGTAATACCTATAAAAGCATAAAATAATAAAAAAATAAAAAACTCAAGTGATGCCCCAGGAAACAACTTGCATTTTGTTTTACTTAATTAGAGTTAAGTAGGGAAAGCTACAAATTTCTTTTCACGAATTAAGATTTTTGATAACATGCCAAGAAAAAGAATATGTAATTCATATAGAAAGTGTCATATAGCTATAAAACGTCATGTAATTCTCGCCGTTATGGGATTTTATATTGAAAATGTTATAAATATTACTGCTTACTATTTCTTTCTCTTTTTTTCCCCTCACCAATTCCCTGACCAGGAATTGAACCTGGGCCAAGGGAGTGAAAGCCTGGAATCCTAACCATTAGGCTACTAGGGAACTCACTGCTCACTATTTCTATGCATTAGAAGTGACTTTTTTACACAAACATTTATATATACATTTAGTGCTGATAATGCAAAATGTACCCTTAGACGTACCTTCAAACCACCTAAAAACCCCCTTTTCAGAAAAGTTAGGGATGCTTAGCATTTGCCCCTAACTGCCGTTGACATGCCATCACGCACTCTGGCCATGACATTGCAAACCGGCTGATGTCAAGGGAGAGCATCAAAAAGGGGGACAATCTCGATAGCAGAGACCCAGTGGCATCCGAGCAGTGTTGTCCTCTCTAGCTGGATTCTGTTTTCACACTGAAAGGGCGATAAGCGAATTCTAGCCACCAGTGGCTTCATTCAGGCATTTTTTTGTTGTTCAGTCGTTAGGTTGTGTCCGACTCTTTGTGATCCCCACAGGACTACAGCCAGCCAGGCTCCTCTGTCCACAGGATTTCCCAGGCAAGAATATAGGAGTGGGTTGCCATTTCCTTCTCCAGGGGATCTTCCCGACCCATAGGTTGAACCTGGGTCTCTTGCATTGGAAGACAGATGAGCTGCCTCATTCTTGCATAAAAATACAAAACTGAAGAAACACAAGCTGGAATCAAGATTGCTGGGAGAAATATCAATAACCTCAGATATGCAGATGACACCACCCTTATGGCAGAAAGTGAAGAGGAGCTAAAAAGCCTCTTGATGAAAGTGAAAGAGGAGAGCGAAAAAGTTGGCTTAAAGCTCAACATTCAGAAAACGAAGATCATGGCATCCGGTCACATCACTTCATGGGAAATAGATGGGGAAACAGTGTCAGACGTTATTTTTTGGGCTCCAAAATCACTGCAGATGGTGACTGCAGCCATGTAATTAAAAGGTGCTTACTCCTTGGAAGAAAAGTTATGACCAACCTAGACAGTATATTCAAAAGCAGAGACATTACTTTGCCGACTAAGGTCCATCTAGTCAAGGCTATGGTTTTTCCAGTGGTCATGTATGGATGTGAGAGTTGGACTGTGAAGAAAGCTGAGTGCCGTAGAATTGATGCTTTTGAACTGTGGTATTGGAGAAGACTCTTGAGAGTCCCTTGGACTGCAAGGAGATCCAACCAGTCCATTCTGAAGGAGATCAGCCCTGGGATTTCTTTGGAAGGAATGATGCTAAAGCTGAAACTCCAGTACTTTGGCCACCTCATGCTAAGAGTTGACTCATTGGAAAGGACTCTGATGCTGGGAGGGATTGGGGGCAGGAGGAGAAGGGGACGACCCAGGATGAGATGGCTGGATGGCATCATGGACTCGATGGACGTGGGTTTGAGTGAACTCCAGGAGATGGTGATGGACAGGGAGGCCTGGTGTGATGCGATTCATGGGGTCGCAAAGAGTCGGACACAACTGAGCGACTGAACTGAACTGACTGATTCATAAGGAAATGTTTGTAAACATAAAGCATATATTAATTCACAGAAACAAAAGATGTAGATGAGGGGTGAGATTAATAACCATTAATAGATAAAACTATTAATATTAGTCAATACGTATTTTTGCTCAAATGTATTCACTCTTAATAATTACTTCAATGTAATTTCAATAGCTCAGCTTACTATGTCCTCCAGTCAATATGAAAGATAGAGTGCTGTACCAACAAGCCATTTTTCTTTTATTTAGCTTTTATTTATCTCCCTTTTTTAGTATATAAAATATATACATTTTAACATTTATATAACGTCATCAATAAAATACCAGTTTTATCTTCATTCCTGGGTATGAATACTCCTTGACTCATTTCAGGATTATGAATTATACAAGCCACGGACTCTTTTCTTCCCTATTACATAGGATGCTGGCTTGCCTTTTGTATTTGCAATCTGTACACTGAATAAATTGGTGTGTTTCTTTCCCTTGAAGAGGCTACATATTTCATACATATGTGGCAGTTGTAGGTACATATGTCTGCCGTAGGTACAACTCACATTCATCGCAAGTAATTACATAGAAAGGGTTATAGTGAGCAAAGTGAGTTGATAAAAATGATAATGTGAGGCTCTATATTTATTCGTTTGCAATGATTTCCACATCAACTTCACTCAGTTTGTAAATCTAAACATTAGTTCTCGCGCTGTCAGCACTTCAGACTCCACCTGGGATCAGTCAGCCAAGCTGTGCTTTCTGCCTCCTAGAATCATCATGGAAAATAAGATTCTGCATTTGGAATGTAGCTGACAGCTTGGTTGATGATGCACCAGACAAAAAGGAATGCATTTTCCCTCCTCAGCTGTATAAGCTCTCTTGTTCCACAGGCTTATTTCTTTAGCAAGAAAAGCAGATGTGACTTAAGTAGCACAGGCAAGGAGGTGGTGGAGAAAGAGCCCTCCTTTCATAAGTACATTTTAAATTACCACACCTTTTTCTTGTCTTATAAAAGTACCTAAGTACATAAAATTTCGTAGTGCTCAAAAGCTAGTTAGGTCTGCTATCTTTATTCCTAAAAGAAACAATTATGTGCAAATTTTGCATAATTAAATAAAGGGTGCAATAGATTTTCCAAAGAATCAATTTTGTCCAACTTCTTTTCCTTTGAAATTTCACTTTTTTTTTAACCTTAGAATTGTTTTCTTTCCTGTAGCAGTAATTGTGGTGGAATTTATCAAGCTGCTTCTCTTAAGCATGCTTCTCTTGTGTTACTTATTTCTGAGGGGTAGAATATTAAATTCACGGATTCTTTCCTACTTCAGGCTTTACTACCACTCATTCATACAGTTCTTTTCAATTGGATCTTTATATTTCACAGAAATAATTATTATTAAGACATGACATTTTCTTTTACTAGTCAAACCTGATATCTTGAAAACATAACAACTTCAGAAGTCAAGAAATCCTCAGAACTAGGTTGCTAATCGCTTCTATCCAACCTATAGTGAATTTGGTTGGGTATCTGTAATTGTTGTGACACATAGCACACCAGTAAGCTGATTACATACACAGCAGCTAGAAAATTACCCTGTTAGAAGTCGCATGGAAGTGATTAACAACCTAATTTTGAGTATTTCTTGACTTTTGAAGTTGTTACTTTTTCAAGATGTCAGGTTTGACTAGTAAAAGAGAATGTCACGTCTTAATAATAATTATTTTTGTGAATTTTAGTATTTTTGCATGTGGGCTTAGCAAAACCATGAATGATAATTCTTTCATAAAGAAATATGCCACTTATATGTTTGAAGTTTACTTTTGAACCATTCTCTCTGCTGTCTCCATCTCCTCTTCTTTCAAATACGAGTTAATCTGTTTATTTAGATTAGACAATAGATCAAATAAAGTACCAAATAATAGTCTGAGAAGCTGAGGAGAGTTAAAAGTTACTCTGTTGTCCAAGATGGAAAAATAGACTATTAAGAGTGATATCTTGGCAAGAGATAATTATATTTCCTTTGATATTTTACCTACTGTATCAAAATACATAAAATCATCCTGGATACTTCATATTATTTTTTAACTTTGTACATTTATTATTAAAATAGTATTTACCTATGTAATTTTTATCTTACTAATGAGAATATGCTTATAAAATTTTATTAAGTCTAAAAGAAATACTTTTTTAAGATTTCTTTCCTTCACCCAAGAAAGATATCTCCATCTTAAAGTGGAATGAAATGTATGTCTTTTAATATGTCTTATAGGGCCTCCTGTTTTTGTACTGATCCTTTGAAAAGTCAGTTCATTAAACCATTAGTCTGGACTATGTTCTGAGCTTCTAATAGGGCAAATTTAAAGAATCTAAAGCAAAGATAATACTCTGACACAGAGTCAATGGCTGTGTGACGGGAGAGGTCCATTGGCTGGGAGTTGTCATCTCCACTGCTGGTTTCTCATGCCATTGGGGTTCATATGGTTCATAGGACAGCACCCTGGGGAGACTTTTTCATTCTTTATCTTGTTCCTTTCGAACAGCCAAGATTAGGCTTGCATTTGTGGCTGTTTCTAACAAATGCATGCTGACAAAATCCAAAAGCTGATCTTTCCCTGGAACCACAGCATTAGTGAAAAGCAAAACAAAATAAAAACAAATCCTAACTGCTTTACTAAAACAATTTGGGGTTGGTGATTAAAGGGGCAGGGCCTTGGAACAATATCTGGCACAAAATTTGTACTCAATAAGTAAGTGTTGAATTAAGTGATGGAATAAACACTTTATCAATAACTTCAGCAACTTTTAGGAATGGCCCTGTGATTCATATTTTTATCCCCAAAGGGGTTATTTAGTCATTTAACAATAATTTACAAGGCTGCCATCCTGTGTAAAGCTGTAATAGCCACTCCAGGGGATACTAAAGTGGATACATCATAAGATAAGCATAGTGATAACTGAATTATCATAATATTTATATAATTCCTAATGTTAAGTGGAATGAAAACACTATGAAAGAGATCCAGATAAAGTAAGTGCAAGGATAACTGTTAGTTATTCCCTATTGTAGCTAATGTGTGTCTCCCAAAGAGTCACTGTTGATACACCCTCTTAATAAAAACTACTACTTACTTAAACTACCACCACAGAGTACTTTGTAGATGCCAGGTACTTTGCTTCTATCATTTCTAATTTACTCAACAATCCAGCAAGGATTGTTAACATCATTGTTCTCATTTTAGTTGAGGAAATGAAGGTCCAGAGAGGTTAAAAAGGAAATTTTCTCAAAGTCGCATAGCCACCAGCTCCAGATACACTGTCTCACATTGCTGCAAGAGAAAGACTCACCAAATTCTCACCTCTGCCTCTTTCCTCTTTCTATAACCCAGGCCACTTCCTTCTTACAGGCTCAGCTTGTCCCCTCCAACCCCACTCAGTCCCTCTCTCTAGAAAAAGAAGATTGAAGACTGACATATATATATATATATATATACTACCATGTGTAAAATAGCTAGTGGGAAGCTGCTATAAAGCACAGAATGTCCAGCTCAGTGCTCTGTGGTGACCTAAATAGGTGAGTTGGGGGTAGGGTGGGAGGGAAATCCAGAAGGGAGGACATGTATGTATGCATATGGCTATTTCACTTAACTGTACAGCAGAAACTAACACAATGTTGAAAAGCAATTTTATATATATATATATATATATATATAAAAGATACTCTGGCATAGCACTCTGAAACTCAGCTCCCAGTTACCTCCAAAGCTTGTCTGGGAGAAACAAGAGAGTTCTGGTTTCTTCTTTGTCTCTAATTATCCCCTCATGATAGTTTTTACCCTCTTGGTGCCAGTGCCCAAATTCTGTCTGGATTATCTAGCAATCTAGTCCTCTTAGGACTAGGTCCTGACTTGTCCTTGTCATCCCTTTCTTGAGCCCAGAATCCTTCCCTTGAACTCCCCTGGGAAGTCTGAAGTAAAGCCACCCAAGGACAGAGTTCACAGTGGATCTCCTGGCATGGTCAGCTTAGATGCCTCTGTGCTGAAGATCCCAGACATGGTCCATGGGTGCTTTAATGGTGAGGCTCCTGCTCCCCTCTCTGTACTCCTCCTCGTACTCCAAACCTTAGTCATACTGACCTGCTTGCAAGTCTCTGAATTTGGTCTGTCCACTTTTCCCCAGAGGACCTGGCATACATGGTTCCCCCTGCCTGGCTGCTTTCCATCTCTCTTCTGTTTTCTATGTCTGCTTTAACTTAAACATCACCTCCTCTAGGAAGCCATCCCTTTGGCTTCTCAGGTCGCTCTGGGTTTGCGCCTCAGTCTCCCTACTGGGCTAAAGAGCAATCTGAGGACATCATTGTTGTATCTCCAGAAACTAAGCCAGGACCTAGCACACTACAGACACTTAACAAATATTTTTTCACTGGTATAAAACTACTTACAAGGAAATTTACAAGGACCATAAAAATCACACAAGCAGTACTTGGATGACACTGATCTTCAGTTCCCTGATACAGTAATTTCCCCTTTGATGCCATATTCTAATATACTAGCTGACTCTCATGAATCTTGTAGGCAACCATGAGAATTTGAGTTGCAGCATTCAAGAACCCCAAGTCCCTCCTGCTGGGAGAATTATTTCAACTCACCATTATTTCAAGGACTTACGGGACACATTATTGTGATTTGCAGATGAGGAGACTGGGACCCAGAGAAATATCAGATGCTGTTATGAAAAGCCTCAATTAATGGAAGATTTGAATTTATGTTCGGTTCATAAATTCTTTTTTCATAAATATTTCTACTGAGATAGAATGTCAACATTTAGGATATGCTACTAATTAAGATGATTCTAGGTCTGTAAGTCTGATGAATGACAAAGCATTTCTTAGAAATTTAAAAGATTATTTACGTGGATATATTCCTAGGAAAATGTCTGTCTTCTGCAAATGGAAATAATAAAACCCACTAAATTATAGTAGTGCAAAATATGGAAGGAGAAAGATTTATAGATACTACTGTTGACAGGTCACCTGCCACCCCTCCTTATCCACCTTGTGGGCCATCAATTTGCCATTCTCTGAGCAATGCTATTTTGAGAAGAGAGAGAATCTTTGTCTGTGAGCAGTTATAGCAAACCCAGAGGACGCAGTGAGTATGTCAGCGGAATGGAACTGTTGTCTGAAACATGGCAGGAGTTTTCTGGTGTTAGGAACATGCTGTCCTTTACACTTTGTAGAAGTCTACTAAGCAGTTATCATTCTTTAAATAAAATTGTCTTTTAGTGAAAGAAAAAGATTTTACTGTTTATTGAACTTGTGTTCCTGAGGCTGCATTTGCATACAGAGAGCTGTTTCAAATAAACAATTTCTGATTGTATTATTAGAAGAAAACAAAAAGAGAGAAAGGTTAAATTTTCTGGTGCACACAAATTGGCACTAATGTTCATTCACTTAGCAAGGTTTTAGAGACCTAGATTATGCCAGGCATTGTGCTGGGCATAATGGAAGTACATGCTGGAGGTACTGAAGATAGTGGAGTGAGTGGTGAGTGAGGCACCATCACTGCTTCCACAAGAGCCTTTGAGCTCTGAAAGATAGGGCTGGAAGTATGTGGGTGTCGGGGGAGGGGACTGGATGCCATTAACCAGGGTAAGATCTTCCTTTTGACCCAAGTCTTCCTTTCTGGATTCTGAAGGCAAAATATCCCCATTAAGAACAATGCAAGGAACAAAATCCTTTCTTTCACCTAGCTCTCTAATTTTCTTCTTAAGTAAACTGATAACTCTCAGCTGGAATCTGCAGCTTCCTGACCATTGGTGAGGGAAGATTAATAAATTGCCACCCTGCCAGAGAAACTTGGGCACGTGTGAATACTTCCCACTCTGTTTGCATTCCCCACTAGAGCTGCAAGCTTGTATGAATTCACATGTAGAGCAGAGAGACATTTCATTCTTGGATGAACTCAGGAGAGGTGAATTAGCCTCCACATTTTAAACAGTTGAATTATTCGTTCATCTTTTTTAAACTGCAAAAGGAAATACATTTCATCCCATGCAAATACATATTCAACCTCTTTTATACAATTGAGTTCATGAGTCAGTCTCCTGTTCTATTTTTATTTACTTATTTGGTAGTTTTGAGGAAATTTATCCATTTTACTAACCACTTTAAAATCCTTTTCCAGATTAAGAGCAACATCTGAGGCTAGAATTTAAACCCCAGAAAAGATAGTAAGTAAAGAATCTTTAATTTATGAAACTGAACAAGTTGACTTATCCAAACATCTCTAGGGCTTTAATGGGGGATATCTATAATTCTCTGAATTGTATTCCTTTCACAGTGATATTTTGTAATTCCATTCTATTACCCTTGCTTAACATTAATGAGATAAAAAGATCACATTATGGCGATTGATGTTCTTCAAATTGAATGCACGTTTCCATGTACAAAGCTGTCTGCTAATTTAAAAAACATAGCATGTAACATAGAATCATGACCATGGTCATCACTCAGCTGGGACCAGATAGCATTTTTTATCTATTCATTGGATTTAACAAGGCGTAAGATGGAAGCAGAATACAAAGTGTAGGTAGATTATCCCGTATCCCTCCTTTCGGTCAATCCTTGGCAATCTCAGCAAGGAAACTGAGGCTTCATGTTTCCATGGAAATAAACCTCAAGGTCAAAGGGGCATATGGAAGGTCAGACAATGACAAAGGGACATCTGAGAGGCCATCTGGATGAGTGACCTGACATAATTAGTCATTAATCCCACTCTGGGGAACAATGGAGCTAGCAGAGAGTGTGTTTGGGCTTTGATCGTGGTCTGGGTGATCTCATGGGGAAGAAGGAAAAAAGCCCCACTTGGTAACTAAGCAGATTACCCCGGCATGCTGTTAACTAAAGACGGGGTGGCCGAGGAGGCCAGTGGGATACGCATTTTACATATTAGACTACATTTCCCTTAACGTACCACAGGCTCCTCTAGGGCCATGTGGCTTTCGGATTAGCTTCTGGGTAGCATTTTTTACAGTTTACAATGGAAGGAGAGCAAGAGTCCCAAAATACGTTGCTTAAAATTCTCAGGCAACAGATGGAAGATAGCTGGAGAGCCAACAGCATTAGCCAGCCTGGTTTACAGGTGTCAATATTTACTAAGCAAAGTTTGCCAGGGTGCCTTTTGGGAAAAAGCAGAGAGAATAGCTAATCAGTAAAACAATAGTAATCAGTCCATCGTCTGTTTTTAGCAGAATGGTTAGAAATATAAGTTGTCTAAAATGATAAGAAGTACTCATCAGCATCTGTCTTTCTCTCAGGCTCTTCTTTTTCCTGTTTTTTAGTCGTAACAGACTTTGATCAGCTACCCATCCTGTGTAACTAGAATCCTTCTATTTGTGGCACTGGTGAAGTTTTGAGCTTAACTGCGTGCATTTTTGTAGGATCTGAACATGCTGCTGCTGCTGCTAAATCACAGTCCTTACAAATGCATGTATTTCAGCAACTGCTGAAATCATCATCTGCCCCCCAGGGATAACTGATTATACTTACTGGGTAAAGAATGGTGGCCAGATGAGGTAGTAAATATATTGGACCAAAGTCTCTTTGTTAGAATAGCTTTCTGAATAATGACATTTAAAAGTCATTGTGAGCTTTTTAATTTTGAAACCGGAATCTGATTAGTCATTTGGGTGGCATACTCTGGCACACTACATGTGAGGCTGTGGAAGGAGCACTCCCAGAGAGTGGGGAGATGAGACACTGTTCCCCTAAATTTGCCATGAATTTGCTCCACAATCCCTTTGTGAGCATTTATTTTTATTTTTTGGCCATACTGTGCAGCATGTGGGATATTTGGTTCCCCGACCAGGGATCAAACCCGTACCCCCAGCACTGCAAGCCAGAGAAGTCCCTGTGAGCATTTCTTTATCTGTAAAAAGATAGGCTGTACTCCATCCCAAATAGCAAATGTACTTCTAATAATGCCAACTATGAGACATTGGTAGTGCTTATCTCCACATCTACTGAAAATTGAGAAAGACTCTGAGGGGTATCTCTGCTTAGTGAGGAGGATTGATAGGCAATGTATGCCTTCGGTGTGGGAAGAGAAGTGGCGTGTTAAAAATGTGTATCTCCAGATATGGTTATTTTATATATCACTTCAAGGTCTATTTTGGAGAATTGAGGGAGGGGAGAGGATTATTTACACAAATACTTGTTAAAAGTTGTGGCATATGTTACTGTTAGTAGTAGCAGCAGCAATGACACAGGACTCCTGCATCAGAAACCATCTAGAAGTTATGGTGATGGGAAACCAAAGTAGCTTGTTTGCCAATATTTAACTATATTACTTCAAGTAGAATGTGGGCACCTAAGTCATAGGGTCAACTAAAAAATTAAGATGTTAAATCAAGGCTGACTGTAACCAATGTCAGAAAATATCCCTTGCATGGTATCCTAGATAATTGCTACTTGCTCTTGTTTTTCCCTTCTTTTGAAAAGTGAATTTTGGAAGTATGTCTTGAGAACTTTAACTATAAATTCAGATGAGTTTTGAATTGATCAATAGCTCTCAATAGCCCTCTTCAAAGTAGCTAGACATAGATAATGTGGGTACATGTCCAGAGATTTTTAAGTCCTGAAGAGAAGTGTGGCATACAGAACTGTCAAGATCTCTTTGTATTTTCCCTTCACTAAACGTAACAATCCGTTCAGGATTTTGTCCCTACCTCCTTGTCCCTTCAAATCTATTAAATCAGGAGTCACTTTCTCTGCTGTGACATGTTAATTCACACAAGTGATTTACTCAAGCATTCTCAATGATGCAAAAAAATTTCTGAAATCCCTTGTATGATTAAAAAGTTCCCCAAATCAGCATGAAATATTACTCGAGTGATATTATCATAATAACTTGAGTTATTCAAGGGACTATCCTTAGCATCTTTATTTATGGGATGTCTACATGTGAGAATTTAACAAAGGAAGTTTCAGATGTTTTGAAAAACTTTAATACTCCATTTCTGCTAAAACTTACTCTTATGAGCTTGCCAAATCATCTCACTTTTGGGTCTATGAGATCCAGAAAGCCAAGAAGTTGTCTGAAAATGTCCACATTTGGAGAAGTCCTGAATTTTGCTTCTTTGGCCCATACTTTCTTGCCTGAGGCTGCTTCAGTAATTTAGCAGAGAGTTTGCAAGTCTGTAGAAATGTTCTCTTTTTTTTCGATTTTATTGATCTTTATTTTTTCAGCTTTTGTTTGTCAATTATGACAAATAAAATTGTAAGATATTTAAAGTGTACATATTGGTGATTTGATATACATCATGAAAGGATTCCTACTATCTAATTAATTCATACAACCGTTGTCTCACATATTTATTTCTTTATTTTGGTAAGAATATTTCAGTTCTACTATATTAGTTCAGTTCAGTTACTCAGTCATGTCCAACTCTTTGCGACCCCATGGACTGCAGCATGCCAGGCCTCCCTGTCCATCACCAACTCCCGGAGTTTACCTAAACTCATGTCCACTGAGTTGGTGATGCCTTCTAACCATCTCATCCTCTGTCGTCCCCTTCTCCTCCCACCTTCAATCATTCCCAGCATCAGGTTCCAATGAGTCAACTCTTCCCATGAGGTGGCCAAAGTACTAGAGTTTCAGCTTTAGCATCAGTCCTTCCAATGAACACCCAGGACTGATCTCTTAGGATGGACTGGTTGTATCTCCTTGCAGTCCAAGGGACTCGCAAGAGTCTTCTCCAACACCACAGTTCAAAAGCATCAATTCTTCAAAGCTCAGCTTTCTTCACAGTCCAACTCTCACATCCATACATGACCACAGGAAAAACCATAGCCTTGACTAGACAGACCTTTGTTGGCAAAGTAATGTCTCTGCTTTTGAATATGCTATCTAGGTTGGTCATAACTTTCTTTCCAAGGAGTAAGCATCTTTTAATTTCATGGCTACAGTCACCATCTGCAGTGATTTTGGAGCCAGAAAAATAAAGTCCATCACTGTTTCCACTGTTTCCCATCTATTTGCCATGAAGTGATGGGACCAGATGCCATGATCTTAGTTTTCTGAATGTTGAGCTTTAAGCCAACTGCTTCACTCTCCTCTTTCACTTTCATCAAGAGGCACTTTAGCTCCTCTTCACTTTCTGCCATTAGGGTGGTATCATCTGCGTATCTGAGGTTATTGATATTTCTCCCGGCAATCTTGATTCCAGCTTGTGCTTCTTCCAGCTCAGTGTTTCTTATGATGTACTCTGCGTATAAGTTAAATAAGCAGGGTGACAATATACAGCCTTGACGGACTCCTTTTCTTATTTGGAACCAGTCTGTTGTTCCATGTCCAGTTCTAAAAGTCACTTCCTGACCTGCATACAGATTTCTCAAGAGGCAGGTCAGGTGGTCTGGTATTCCCATCTCTTTCAGAATTTTCCACAGTTTGTTGTGATCCACACTGTCAAAGGCTTTGGCATAGTCAATAAAGCAGAAATCGATGTTTTTCTGGAACTCTCTTGCTTTTTCCATGATCCAGCGGATGTTGGCAATTTGATCTCTGGTTCCTCTCCCTTTTCTAATACCAGCTTGAACATCTGGAAGTTCATGGTTCACGTATTGCTGAAGCCTGGCTTGGAGAATTTTGAGCATTACTTTACTAGTGTGTGAGATGAGTGCAATTGTGCGGTAGTTTGAGCATTCTTTGGCATTGCCTTTCTTTGGGATTGGAATGAAAACTGACTTTTCCAGTCCTGTGGCTACTGCTGAGTTTTCTATATTTGCTAGGATATTGAGTGCAGCACTTTCACAGCATCATCTTTCAGGATTTGAAATAGCTCAACTGGAATTCCATCACCTCCACTAGCTTTGTTCATAGTGATGCTTCCTAAGGCCCACTTGACTTCACATTCCAGAATGTCTGTCTCTAGGTGAGTGATCACACCATCATGATCATCTGGGTCATGAAGATCTTTTTTGTACAGTTCTTCTGTGTATTCTTGCCACCTCTTCTTAGTATCTCCTGCTTCTGTTAGGTCCATACCATTTCTGTCCTTTATTGAGCCCATCTCTATATGAAATGTTCTCTTGGTATCTCTAATTTTCTTGAAGAGATCTCTAGTCTTTCCCATTCTATTGTTTTCCTCTATTTCTTTGCACTTATCATTGAGGAAGGCTTTCTTATCTCTCCTTGCTATTCTTTGGAACTCTGCCTTTAAATGGGTATATCTTTCCTTTTCTCCTTTGTTTTTCTCTTCTCTTCTTTCACAGCTGTTTGTAAGGCCTCCTCAGAGAGCTATTTTGCTTTTTTGCATTTGTACTATATTAGGAAATCTCAATTGTAAAATACTTGTATAATACAATGTTATCAACTATAGCCACTATTTTTACATTAGATCCTCAGGCCTTATTCACCTTGTAGCTGAAAGCTTGTACCCTTTTACCAACCTCTTTCTATTGCACCGACCCCAGCATCTGGCAACTGCTTTTCTACTCTCTTGAAGCTGATTTTTAAAATTTTCCACATTTAAGTGGTACCATGCAGTATTGAGGGCTTCCCTGGTGGCTCAGGGCTGAAGAATCTGCCTGCAATGCAGGACACAAAGGAGATGCAGGTTGGATTCCTGGGTGGGAAAGATCCCCTGGAGGAAGAAATGGCAACCCACTCTAGTATTCTGCCTAGAGAATCCCATGGACAGAGGAGCCTGGCTGTCACAAAGGGTCAGACACGACTGAACCAGCTGAGCACGAGCATGAGCACATTCAGTGTTTGTCTCTGTCTGGCTTATTATACTTATCATAATGCCTTCAAGGTTCCTTTATGTACTTGCAAAGTATAGAATTTCCTTCTTTCTCATTTAAGAATTATTTATAAACATCACTAGATTTCACCTCTAGATGCTTCAACATTCGTCTCTACTGATAAGTATATTATCCTTCACAATCACAGCAGAAATTTTAATATTGACACAATACTGTTAAGTAACATGCAGGTTCCTATGCAAATGTTCCCCCATTGCCCAATTATTTCTTAAATAGCTTTTTTGGGGATTTTTTGGATTCAGGATCAAATCAGTAGTCACTTTTCTTACTTAGTTGTTATATCTCTTTTTTCTTCTTCAGTCTAGCACAGTTTATTAGTCTTTGGGGGATGATGGGGATAGGTATAGAAGGAGCTGTTGTGTTGCTGATTTTTTTTTTTTTAGAATCCTGGACGATTGTTTTCAGATGTCTCTCCACTTGAATTTGCATGCCTTGAATGCTTCTTTACGATTAATTTAGGTTAACTATTTTGGGCAAGAATATTACATAGATGTTATATATTCCTTGTTGAATCACATCAAAGGCACATGGTGCCAGTTCTTGCTGTCAGTGTTGTTGGATGTGGTAATCTAGTAAGATAATATCTCTCAAATCAGTTTCTCCATATATTGCTTCCAACAAGCATTCATTCCATAATTCTACCATCCAAGGATGATTTTAACAGACCAAATGATTTTATAATGCTCATAAAATGATGACTTTCTGTTTCTATCATTCTTTCTACATTTATTCATTGGCTTAAAAAATATTTAATAAAGAAGCTTTTCCTTTTTTCCATCTCTCTCTCTAAAAAAGCTTTGAAGTATTTTGGGCTCATGAACATTTTAAAAATATTTACTGAGTTTTTGTCTATTCTTGTCGTTCTTCATTTTGACTCAGTGGTAATTGTTTATCTATAAGCTGTCTCCATTAGACTGTGAGCCTCTTGAATATGAGCCACAGAGTCAAGTCTTGTGGAGTTTTCTATTGCCTAACACACATATTACACTCTATACATTTTTATCCAATGAATGGATGACTAAAACCACCAGATTATCTATCAAATTTGTTCATAGTTTTTAGCAGTTAAAGCAATGAGATACTATTTATTATTTATCAATTTGACAAATATTCAAGCATTTTAATACTCACTTTTATATTACTATATGTTGGATTTTTAAAATGTAAAATGCTTCTGGAGGATTATTTATTTATTTATTTTTTAATTTTTATTTTTACTTTATAATACTGTATTGGTTTTGCCATACATTGACATGAATCCACCACGGGTGTACATGCGATCCCAAACATGAACCCCCCTCCCACCTCCCTCCCCACAACATCCCTCTGGGTCATCCCCGTGCACCAGCCCCAAGCATGCTGTATCCTGCACCGGACATAGTTAATATGTATTAAAAGTCTTTAAGGAATAATGGCTAAGATGAAGATGAAAGTGATTAGAGCTAAAATACTGCCAAGTTTATAAGACATAGATAAAACATATATGTCCTTTGATTCAATAATTCTACTTCTAGTGGTATGAGGGATGCATTTTTTGAGACATTAAACCAATGTGCTGTGTGGCAATCCCCTTTTTAGAGTTCTTTGGCAGCTGCCCCACCCAACGGATCGCGGAATTCATTGCCACAGGGAAGTGGGTGGGAGACTGCCAAAAAAACGGGACTCCTTGCCCAACTTTAAATTTCGAAACATAAGTTATTGAATCCACAGTGAATTAATAGCCTAAAAGCAAATACTTTTGATTTTTCAAAAGCCAGACTTTAATAAGAAACGGGAAAAGTTTGTATATTTCAATGTCAGAATTTAAAGACCTGACCACGGAATAGATGATAAAGCAGGGAAAAATCTAGAATATTATGTAAGCCTTTCCTGGGGCTAAAGAGGAGAAACCAGAGAGAAAGGGAGAGAAGGCAAGGAGTCAAAGGCATATGTTCTTGTTTCCACCCTTCCTGTTGGAACATCACAGAAAGCGAGGGTTTTGAACAGGAAGCCAAAGCATGTGCTCTGTTTTTCATTTGCTGCCCTTTCAGGAGACTTGCAGAGTGCCCTCTGCCAGCAGAAGAGTAGAAGTAGTAACACAACTACCTTAGTAGAGAGGGATCAGGTCTACATGGGCTGTATACAGCTGGCATCAGACAAAGATTGTCAAAGGCCCAGGGAAGAATTCTGTCTATAGCTGAGAAGTAAAGTGGTGCCTCTTTCAAGGATGGTAGCTGGTGAAGGGGCAACCTGAAGGTGGGCATCACTGTACTGAGGGTGGGCAGTGGACAAGCTTCTAGACCTGTCCCGTGAATGGCCCAAACCAGAGAATAGAGCAAGGGTTTTATTAGCTGCAGACTTTGCACCTCAGGCTATACAGTTTCACACTGGTGCCCAGGGACCAGTAGAATGAGACCTTCTCCCACAGAATGGCTCCATTTACAAGCTACCCCTGCACTGAGATGGCATCTTGGGAAGGAGGAGGGAAAGTCTGAAACCTTCAAGAGAAGAGGTACAGTCGTCCCTTGGTATCCGTAAGGGATTGGTTCCAGGGCTCTTGTGGATACCCAAATCCTCCAATGTTCAAGTCTCTTATACAAAATGACACAGTACAAGGAAGGCAGTTGCCCTCCATGTCTGTAGTTGGGAAACCCATGGAAGGAAGACAGACTGTATTGCCGAGGTGTACTCAGTCACTCAGTTGTGTTTGACTCTTTGCAACCCCATGGACTGTATGCAGCCACCCAGGCTCCTCTGTTCATGAAATTTTACAGGTAAGAATGCTGGAATGGGTTGTAATTTCCTTCTCCAGGGGTCTTCCTGACCCAGGGATCGAACCAAGGCATTCATACATTGGCAGGCGGATTCTTTATTGCTGAGCCACCTAGAAAGCCCCATTGCCCAGTTAGGTGGCTTCAATTTTGAACTAACTATATTTATTCTTGAAAAGGGCTGAGTTAAACTAGTGACTAGGAGGAGGGCATGGCAACCCACTCCAGTGTTCTTGCCTGGAGAATCCCCATGCACAGAGGAGCCTACAGTCCATGGACATAAAGAGTCAGACACGACACAGCAGCTAAGCACAGCACAGCACAGCAACTAGATTATCTTTAGTTAGCCAATTTAAAGTTTTTCAACTATTGAGTGAAAATATAGATTCCTCTGCAAGATCATATCAATTAAATAAGAATAAATTAAATATATTAAATAAGAATTAAAAAATTAATAAGAAGTAACAAATAAGAGAGTTAGTATTTTTTTACACACTAACTTGCAGTAAGGCAGTTTCTACCCTATGCATAAGCAATTTGTCCCAAGGATATGATCAGATAAGCACACAAAATGTGTTTACAAAAATGAATAAGTTGGAGACACCGTGATGCTACATAAAGCATGGTACAATTTTTTATGAGTTATTGGGCAACATTAAGAACAGCCTTATAGTGTTATGTTTATTGATATAGCAGTATGTTCATAATACGAGTTTCACACACAGGAGTCCTATTACCCTGTCATATTTTTTTTAATAGATTTCTTCATTATTTTAACCCCAGCCCCTGAATTTTCTACCTGACTTCCTTATTTGATCCTTTAAAGCCAGTTAGTCCCACTTGTAATTATTGTATTACTTTTTCCATATGTGAGTGTGTGACATTCTCTAAGCAATGACAATACAGGCATTATATCTATTTTATTTACTCTTATCTACTCAATCCTCCAGTACAGTACCTGTTTTGGAGTAGTCAGCAGACATTTGTTGAAAGGCTAAAAAAATGTTTTAATAGAATAAATATTAAAAATCCAAATTATAAACACATTTACAGAAGCATTTTACTATGAAAATTCTAGAAAAATACATTCATAAATATACATGAAAAAATCTAGGCATATATATATATATATATATATAATCATTATAAGAAGGTAGAAATGAAGGTGATCTGAATTTATTTATTTAAATGTATTTATTTAAATGTATCTTTTCCTTTTTCCATAGTGAATAAGAATTTGCCCTGTAGTAATTTTGAGGATAGTATTTCTAGATTTCTATTGGATTGCAAATTGTTTCAGGATATATGGTAATAATTTTGGTCTTAAAAACATCTCTTTATATACATTATTTAAAAAAAATACTACTGTTTCACATTCATTTCTTACTCAAAACATATACAACTATTAGATTCTAAATGTTGAGTCATAAAACACTGAACAGTTAAGTTCGTTATGTCTGAAAAGATTCAATTGGCTTGTATATTTTATATCCTTGTATTTGTTTCTTTTTCCTGGTTCACTCATGGGCCAAACTATAAGATATTCTTCCATTTGTAAATTGGTCAGGAGAAGATTATTACATTTAGGGGTGGTCAGGCCCATCCACCATGAAAATATTAACTTGGTGAAATTAATACTTCCTACTTTGTTTCATGTAGTTTAAAGGAAAGATGAGCTTCAGCTTTATTGCATATCTGTTTAGAAAATTTAAATGTTTTAGACTTTTTATGTTGTATTGGAGTATAGACTATTAACAATATTTTAATAGTTTAACTTTGTCCGAAATGTTTAGTCTAAATTACTGTGGTCTAAGATCACAGCAAAGTGTGAGAATAGGAGTTCTGTACTTGCTTGGAAGTGAGGGGCAGAGGGGCCATGGCAGATGGTGGGGCAGCGGGCAGACAGTTACAGCAGCTGTCTGCCATTTAACTGTTAAGGTTCTATTCCATGTCTGATCCATCAAGTTGTAAATGAATGAATGAGATATGATTGGCCAGTAAGTCCTACCTGGGTCTGTGCTCAGTTCTCAAGTGGCTGTAGTGTCTCCTTTTGGAGTGCTATGCAGTTTGAATGAGTTCAACAGTGAAAAATATGTTGAGCATGCTATTGAATGGCTTTGCCTTTGTTGCTTTGCTTTTGTTGTTGTTGTTGTTGTTTTGTGTTAAAGTAGATGTGCCTTTCAGAGAAGGCAATGGCACCCCACTCCAGTACTCTTGCCTGGAAAATCCCATGGATGGAGGAGCCTGGAAGGCTGCAGTTCATAGGGTCGATGAGGGTCAGACACGACTGAGCGACTTTGCTTTCACTTTTCACTTTCATGCATTGGAGGAGGAAATGGCAACCCACTCCAGTGTTCTTGCCTGGAGAATCCCAGGGATGGGGGAGCCTGGTGGGCTGCCATCTATGGGGTCACACAGAGTCGGACACGACTGAAGTGACAGCAGCAGCAGCAGATGTGCCTTTAAGTTTTGTTTATTCTTAACCATTATAGCTCTTTTTGTTTCAAAGAAAAAAGTATAAAAAAATCTTGTATAAAGGGAGAATGGCATTGAAACATGTATAATATCATATAAGAAATGAATCACCAGTCAAGGTTCAATGCAGGATACAGGATGCTTAGGGCTGGTGCACTGGGATGACCCAGGAAGATGGTATGGAGGGAGGTGGGAGGGGGGTTCAGGATTGGGAGCACGTGTATACCCATGGCAGATTCATGTTGATGTATGGCAAAGCCAATACAATATTGTAAAGTAAAAAAATAATAATAATAATAAAATAAAATATGAAAAAAATCTTATATGGCATTTTGGACATATGGCTATTTTAAGTGATTAGTTGATTGTCAGTTAATCAGGACATGTGGATTAAATTTCTCCTCATAAATACCCATTGGTTTAATATTGTAGGAAAGCTCAGAGTAGGGTTCCTCAGAGTATTTGTTATTACTTACTGACTTTTTAAAAAGCAATGAAGTCATGGTTGTTGTTTAGCCACTCAATCCTGTCTGACTCTTTTGTGACCCCATGAATTATAGCCTGCCAGGTTCCTCTATCCATTCCCAGGCAAGAATACTGGAGTGGATTGCCATTTCCTAGGGGATCTTCCTGATTCAGGGTTCGAACCTGAATCTCCTGCATTGGCAGGCAGATTCTTTACAATTGAACCACCAAGAAAGCCCAAGGAAGTCATGGAGAAAATATTAATTCAAACTTCAAATCCCCTTCCCCAATTATGCCCAGTTTTTAAAATAATTTATACATAGGCGTAAGTAGTAAAGGGACAAAATTTGCCCAGTGACATGCTTTATTTAAAAACACAGTGGCTCCATTTGTGCATTGGTACAGAAAGCTATTAGCAAATTCTCTATTCAAATGAATTAATGACATATATGTATCAATTTTTTTCATCTTCATCTACATCTACACTCTTCATCTACAACAGTGAGAGAGAAGAGCTGAGAGTCTAACTCCCTGCCATGACCTCCTAGGCTGAATATGATCTGACTCGGACCCACCAGTCTGACCTCATTTTGCACCTCTTCTCACCATATTATTCTCCAGCCATATGGACCTACCTTCAGTTTTTCAATCAGAGCAAGTGTGTTGCTACCTACCCTCTCCCAGAACGCAGTGCTAGTAGGCTCAGAGATGCCTTCCCCATCTACCTATTGAAGACACTACAGACCTACCTTCTCATGTTCTCTGTCTATACTTAGATTTGTTTCCTGCATTGCACATATCATTATTGAAGTTAGCTTAATGTATTTGTTTCCCACTTGCCTCTCCTTTTCAGAAAATAAGCTTTATACAACCTAGATGTCCATCACAAATAAAGATGCAGTATACACACACACACACACACACACGCACGCACGCACAATGGAATGCCACTCAGCCATTAAAAACAATGAAATAATGCCATTAGCGGCAACATGGATGGACCTAGAGATTATCATATGAAGTGAAATAAGTCAGACAGAGAAAGGCAAATACCATGTGATATCACTTATAAGTGGAATCTAAAATATGATAAAAAATAAACTTATTTACAAAACAGAAACAGACTCACAGACACACAAAACAAATTTAGGGTCACCAAAGAGGAAAGGGGGTGGGATGGGATACAAGTTTTGGATTAGCAGATACAAACTGCTGTACATAAAATAGATAAGCAATAAGGTCCTACTGTGTAACACAATATACTGTAATAAACCATTATGGAAAAGAATATGAAAAAGAATATAAACATATGTATTAAAAGAAAACAAACATATATATATGTAACTGAATCACCTTATTGTATATCAGAAACTAACACAATATTGTAAATTAACTATACTTCAGTTAAAAATTTTTTTGTAAAGAAAATAAGCTTTACAGGAGAAGTTGTATTCATCTTGTTCAGACATGAGAAAGATCCAGCACACAGTAGGTTTTCAATAATGAATGAATGAATGAGCCTCTGATATAACCTTGCAGAAAACTGCACAAATATCCTAGGGAAATGGTTTGCTGCCATAAATGAAAAGAATGAATCAAATAAAAGTGTTTTAATGCTGGTGCTTCTGTGGGACACGGAAAGCCTTCAGCTACTCCAGGTTCTCTGGTCAAGAGACTTTCAACCCTAGCTGGGGAAAGGCCTTTGTCTTTACCTAGTATTGTGCCCAGCAGAGAGGAAGTCTCTCTAGGACCATTCCTGGAGAAATGGATTAAAGGGTGATGTCACAGAATGAAGAGGATGCTGCTTACGAGGTGATGACTGGGAAAGCCACACTGCCAGTTCCTGGAGCATCTGAGGGGCAGAGAGTGAGTAATGGGTGATCCTCATTGTGGAAGCTACTTAAAAGAAAACGTACAAGAAAAAGGAACAGGAGGTCTGAAGCTTTAGTGATTTCACTCATGGGGCTGATAAGTGTAAAAATTATTACAAGTTTTAAAAATAATTACTATTGGTATGCCATCTCTTAATTTTATTCCCCAGGTTGGCATATTCTGGCAAACACCATTGTGTATTTTAAGAAGAACCTGCCCCCCCCCACCCCCCATTGCTTCCAAGAACAAACTACCCTTGAGTTGCTATGGAACATAGCCACTCTCTTTTTTTAATTCAGTACTCCATTTTCAAATTGTGTATTCTCTATTCTCTCATCATTCCAAAGCATTTAAAAATAAATTGACTGTTTTTATGGGTGTGACTGCTCCTCTTTTTATGTCCTTAAAAGAAAAGAATTAAAACTGAATGGCAAAAATAATATGGATTACGCTTCTTATTTTCACAGAAATTTTCTTTGAACTTAGAAGATTTTCAGAGTTTATAAATTATGGAGTTTTCTTTTGTCACTATTAATTAATGTCTGTTTGAGGAATATGACTCAAGTCTTTCCGTTAGGGAATAATAAAGTTAATAATAGATGAATAAAGTTCCTGCCTCTCAAAGAATGGGCAAAAATATGTATGTATATGTATATGTATGTATGTTTTGTCTTTTCATCTTTCTCTTGGTAATAGACTAATTTAGAGATGGCAATAGTAAGTAAAAGCCAATTTGCATTTTCCTATGCAGATGGTGATTGCAGCCATGAAATTAAAAGACTCTTACTCCTTGGAAGAAAAGTTATGACCAACCTAGATAGTATATTCAAAAGCAGAGACATTACTTTGCCGACTAAGGTCCATCTAGTCAAGGCTGTGGTTTTTCCAGTAGTCATGTATGGATGTGAGAGTTGGACTGTGAAGAAAGCTGAGCACCAAAGAATTGATGCTTTTGAACTGTGATGTTGGAGGAGACTTGAGAGTCCCTTGGACTGCAAGGAAATCCAACCAGTCCATTCTGAAGGAGATCAGCCTTGGGATTTCTTTGGAAGGAATGATGCTAAAGCTGAAACTCCAGTACTTTGGCCACCTCATGCGAAGACTTGACTCATTGGAAAAGACTTTGATGCTGGGAGGGATTGGGGGCAGGAGGAGAAGGGGATGATGGAGGATGAGATGGCTGGATGGCATCACTGACTCGATGGACGCAAGTCTGAGTGAACTCCGGGAGTTGGTGATAGACAGGGAGGCCTGGCGTGCTGCGATTCATGGGGTTGCAAAGAGTCGGACACGACTGAGCGACTGAACTGAACTGATTCAGTTCAATTTAAAACAAATCAACAAACATTTGTTAAAGAGATACAATTTAGCCACATTAAGATATGGACATTTGAGGACCTGCCTGTGAAAACAAACATACTGATTTCTATGACCGTATAACATAATTTGGTAACTGAATCTAACCTTATTTAGTGGACAGGAAGTTTCAGTCCAAAACCAGATCAGAAAAAATTCCAATAGTATTGGTGGCTCAGATAATAAAGAATCTGCCTGCCAAGCAGGAGACCTGGGTTCGATCCTTGGGAGGATCTCCTGGAAGACGGCATGGCAACCCACTCCAGTATTCTTGTATTCTTGCCTAGAGAATTCCCATGGACAGAGGAGCCTGGCAGGGTACAGTCCATGGGGTCGCAAAGAGTCCAGACATGATCAACAACTTAGCACATAGAACAACAAAAGAGAAAAATCTAAATACTGTTCTGAGTAATCCAAATTATCACCTTTCCTTGCCTGAAGGTTTTCCAGTGGGTGTCATCACATGAAACAGACAGTCTGATGAAAGTGCAGGATTGTGTCATTGTTCTAAACATTTAATTTCTTGAACTGAAAGATCATGAGAGCCAAAGAGAAAAGTTATTGGTTGGCAAGGGGATAGCAATGGTCAGGGAAATAAGTCATTGCAAGGAAGGGGCTGAGGAAGATGCTTCACCTGCGCTGATTGAGATTAAGAGTTATTATCTGAACCACACCTCCTTTCCTCAAGCTCCATCCCCTTCTCATTTCCAGACAACAGTTGTGAAATTGCCATTTTATTGTTAGCTTGGACATAGTTCAGTCATGTCCAACTCTTGGCAACCCTATGGACTGTAGCCCACCAGACTTCTCTGTCCATGGGATTTTCTAGGCAAGAATACTGGAGTGGGTTACCATTTCCTCCTCCAAGGTATGTTTCTTCCTCACCCAGGGATTGAACCCGCATCTCCTACATTAGCAGGCAGATTCTTTACCACTGAGCCACCAGGAACATAGTTCATGAGTAACCTAATATCAGACTTCAGGTCACTGCATTTCTGTAAAGGTTAGCACTAAAAGAGGCTTTATAAACAAGGGAAGTTTGGTCAGGTAACACAGAGGGCCACTGAATCCTCTCAACCCCAAAAGTACGATGGTAGAGAGGGGAGTGAGTCAGGCCCCAGTGTTGAGAAAGTTCTCATTAATTCCAGTGGGGCTCACTCACTTGGTGTCAACTTTGGACACCTTATGTCCTGCCTCTCAAGATCGCTTTGTCTATTCAGTGTCTTTTCTAGTTCCATACAATTTTTGAATCGTTTATTCTATTTCAGGAAAAAAAATTCCATTGAATTTTGATACGCATTGCATTGAATATACAGATTGCTTTAAGTAATGTGGACATTTTAACAACATTAATTCTTCCAATCCATGAGCATGGAATATCTTTCCATTTATTTGTATCTTCTTTAATTAAAATGGCACTTAGCAGAATTAGCCCTATTTCCAAAATCATTCTCTATTTGGGGACACAGTTGTTTTAGCAGTATAGCATCCAAAATAACAGCCAACTACTAGTAAGTGATGATTAGGAGAAATATCAAGAAAATTTCTATTTTTGTGAGTTTACTTCATACTGAGAAAACATTCAGTTTTCCAAATAGTTTACCTTGGGAGGGAGAAGAAGGAGATTAAGGGATCTGAGAGGTACTGATGATGAGCCACAGGCTCTCTGCCCAGGCTGCCTGTTTCTGTTCAGTATGAGTCACTTCGTTTGTACAGATGACTCTTGCTGCCAGTGGCTGCCCTTAAGGGAGGCTCTGGCTGTTGGGAATCAATGTGTGAGCTTTGCATTCACACCTTTCACAGGCAGAGACTCAGTGGCAGCTGCTATGCACAGTCTAACACTGGCAATGACTGCCTTTCCCAACAGTTCATCTCAGTAGTATCTTGGGTCCTAAAAACCTTGCAGAAAATAGACTTTTTCAGCAGTTGTTACTTTTGCTTTTACATATGAGGCGGGGTTTTGAGTGTATAGAGTTTCTACCTTATTGTGGGGTGTTCTCATTTCACATTACACATCAGTGCATGGCTGGCCTTCTGTCACCCATACTTAGCATGCTTTATGAGTGTTATTGCGTCCAAAATAAGAGAAGAATCGTTATGCGGTTCATGACTGATTCTTTTTGCAACAACCAAAAAGAATGAAACCAAATCTATCTGGTGATGTGCATGTTCTAACTTGTTTTGGAAGAATACACAAAAATTGTATTAGTCCTAAACCCCAAATTCTCCTTATGCCTTTTTTTGTGTTGTGCTTAAGGTTTTACATTTTTTAGGTCTTTTCTTTGTGAGATATATATCAAAGCATATTTATTCAAGTGGATAGACATATCCATGAAAATGAATTCAAAACACAGTAAAATGTGGTCAGTGCTATAGCTTATTCATGATTGAGAAATGATGGAGAGAGTGGTGAGGAACGAGAGTGCCTAAGACTAGATAACAAACCAGAACATCCCTTTCCTCTGACACCTTGCATTGTTAAGAGACAGCAAACTTCTAGAATCACCTTTCCTTTTAGTCAGAATAATTTGTGCATTATGGTGTAAACCCCCTGTCTAAATCCCCTTCTCTCCTCCTCCCTTTTCTATTAAAAGAAGGATATGGGATATTTTCACAGGAGGAAGGGAAGAGCTGCCAATGCACGGGTGCCCTCTATCCCCCAATACAAAGAATCTTAAAGAAAACCCTATGGCCATTCCTAAATCTTGTTCTACTCAAGGGAAGTGATGGGAAGGGAGACAATTCCAATCTGGAAGAGGCATGGATTTCTTGTCAGAAGAGCTTGAAATCAAATGAAGCCTTTCCATCTGCCGCCAAATGCTCATTTCCGTACGGATATGTTTTTCCTCCCCTTCACTTTGGTGTCACACTCTAGGGACTTCTGAGTCATTATCACCGTCATCATCATTTCGAAGCACGCAAGACTTCACAGATCCCTTGATCTTTATACCTTGTCCCCAAGGGAGGATATGGTTTTCTCCCTTTCAGTCATTGGCCAGCTCTCCTCCCCGTGTAATAAATAAGGTCACCAAGCTGGTCAGCAGCTGCCCTCCCTCTATTTGTCACCACTAGTTGGGTCTTTTCTTCTGCCCCATTTGACTTGAGACCTTCATTCACCCCTCACTTCCTTTCTTATCCCAGTTCACTGCTTCACAATTCCCTTGGCTAATATTAAAATCTCATCCCCAATACTAGAATATTTTATTAATATTTTCTATATCTCAAAGCTTAGAGAAAAATGTAGTTTTAAAATCAAATTTGCTGAACATAATGATAATGAAACTATCTTTCAGGAAAATGAAAATATTTTTGAAACTTTATTCCTTTTGACACCATCTATCAATTTTCTAGTGATTTTTTACTTTTTATTTTCAGTTGGAGGATTAGTGACGCTTTACCCTCTAAGCCACCCGGGAAGCCCCAGAAAGTCGCTCAGTTGTGTCTGACTCTTTGCGACCCCATGGACTGTAGCCTATCAGGCTCTTCTTTCCATGGGATCTTCCAGGCAAGAATACTGAAGTGGGTTGCCATTTCCTTCTCCAGGGGATCTTCCCGACCCAGGGATTGAAGCCGGGTCTCCCGCATTGTAGGCAGATGCTTTACCATCTGAGCCACCAGGGAAGTCCACCAGGAATCTCTTTTAATAAACACTAAGGCCTAAATTTTTAAGTCAATTAACCAATTAATTATGTCTTGCATCTGGAAATGGGAATGTTTAGTGTGATTACCAAATCCCCATGTAGATCAGCTGAGTTATTGCTTGTGATGGGGAATTATAAAAATTACCAGTTCATGAATTTGCATTTTTATCAAGAAATAGCCCTTAAGAGTTCTCCTTAATTAATAGAACTGCGATAGATTATAGCATTCTATGTATTTTTGTATATGTACTTAATAATTATAAATGACAACAGTTTTTCTCTTTATTTAATAGAGAAGCAGATTACTAATCAAATAAGGTTATTTTAACTGTTTTGTAATCTCATATCTTATGCCTATATTTTCCTTAGATTTTACTTGATCTCTCAGAAGTATTCTCACTGATTTAGATGTATATCTGTATTAACAGAGATCTATATAGATATGTCAGAGAAGGCAATGGCACCCCACCCCAGTACTCTTGCCTGGAAAATCCCATGGATGGAGGAGCCTGGTGGGCTGTAGTCCATGGGGTCACGAAGAGTGGGACACGACTGAGCAACTTCACTTTCACTTTTCACTTTTATACATTGGAGAAGGAAATGGCAACCCACTCCAGTGTTCTTGCCTAGAGAATCCCAGGGACGGGGGAGCCTGGTGGGCTGCCGTCTGTGGGGTCGCACAGAGTCAGACACGACTGAGGCGACTTAGCAGCAGCAGCAGCATATAGATATGTGGACTTCCCAGGTGGCAATGGTTAAGAACCCACCTGCCAATGCATGTAGACTTAAGAGACATGGGTTTGATCCCCAGGTTGGGAAGATCCCTTGAAGAAGGGCATAGCAACCCACTCCAGTATGCTTGCCTGGAGAATTCCACGGACAGGGGAGCCTGGCCAGCTATGGTCCATAGAGTCGCATAAAGTCGGGTACGACCAAAATGACTTAGCACACAAGCACGCATACAGATATGTATATAAAATTACAAAATTTGTTTCTTGGAAAGTAGTCAACAACATAATATGCTCTAGCATCTGCATTTGGGGGAAATGGCTGGTCTGAAGGAGATAACTACTTGATGTTCTTTGTAGTCTCTTTCTCACGCTCTCTCAAATATAATCTTCTCATGGATGCTCTTTCTCATCACCTAGGACTCAGCTCAGGCATTTCACATTCAGGGAGGTCTTTCCTCTGCACTCATTTCAAGGAGTCCCTGGTCCCTGCCTTCATATGCTTTTTGGTATCATTCTAATTCAATTTCTTCATGATTCCAATTTCTTTCTGATAGTATCTTTCCTATTGTTCAATTGCCCGCTTACTTTGATTGGCCTTAACTACAGTGAAGTAGTGTAGTGTTAGTCTTTCAGTCATGTCCAACTCTTTGCAACACCACGGACTATATCCCCCAAGGCTCCTTTGTCCCTGGGATTTTCCAGGCAATAATACTGTAGTGGCTAGCCATTCCCATCTCCAGGGGATCTTCCTGACTCAGGGATCAAACCGGGGTCTCCTGCATTGCAAGCAGATTTTACCATCTGAGATACCAGGGAACCAGAGTACAATGTAAACTCTGCTTACTTATCTCTTTTGCCACCACTAATGTCCTCAGTACTTACAATGGTGCCTGGTACCAAAGAGGTGCTCCAAAAAGAAATACTGACTGAATATGTGTTAATAAGTTGCCGTTACTGCCAAAGTCACAGAGAAAAGATACAGAAAAGGTACCAAACTGGAGGGGAAGGGGTGTCTCCCAGGCAAATTCTTTACAAGCTACTACTTTGAACCACAAGGGCAAAAGAGTTTCAATCGCCCTGTCTGCAGTTACCGCTTTTAAGACTTCTTAAAATTGTTACACCTGAAAGGACATGGAAAAAATCATTTTCAAAATATAGTTTTTAAAGAGAGAGGAGAAAACAAAGGAAAAGGGAGATCGTAATGGCTAAAGCGTTAAAAGATGTATTTTAAGGAGACTTTAACTGACTTTTTTAGTAAAGGTGATTTTTGTCCTTCAAACTGGGATAAGTGGCTTATGGTGGAAAACATTTCCTTTTAAAGCAGATTCTCACAAGCCAAGTTTTACATGCAGAAGTACCTTTCTGTTTCCTTGGCAGGTCTGCATAATTCTTTGTTGGGAGACCTCACTTGGGCAGGAAAGGTCAGTGGTCCCCTTCCCTGTCGCTTTCCCAGTGGCTCTGCCCTCTTCTCGGCCCAGCAGATGGTAATGGTGAGCAGGGAAACAGTAATCTGGAAGAAAAAGCCAGGCACTGAGCTGTACCTGCTCCAAGCATAACAGGACAGGAGAAGGCTGTGGTGAGCCATCTGAAGGATGGCTACATTTCAGAGGAAGTCAGCAGGAGATGACACCTTGGTTGTTTTTGTTTTCGTTTTTTTAAACTTTCTAATCAAGGGTGATATTCTTAGAGAAAGGGCACAAATCCTAAATGTAGGAGAAGATGAACTTTTATAGACTTGAGCACCCACGGGTAGTGAAGTTAAGTCTCTCAGTCGTGTCCAGCTCTTCACAACCCCATGGGCTGTAGCCTACCAGGCTTCTCCGCCCCTGGGATTTTCCGGGCCAGGGTACTGGGTGGGTTGCTATTTCCTTCTCCAGGGGATCTTCCCGACCCAGGGATGGAACCCGGGTCTCCCACATTGTAGGCAGACGCTTTACCATCTGAGCCACCAGAGAAGCCATACCCACCGGTAACTGGTATCCAGATCAGAAAATAGAACATGACCAGCCTCTGCAAGTTCTTATGGCCTCATCCTGTCACTAACCCTCCTCATCAAGAATAACTATTCTCCTGCTTTGCTTGTTTATATACTTTATGTAAATTGAATTATACATGACATCTTATTTTGGGTTTTGCTCCCTTCATTCTTCATTGTGTTTGTGAGAGTTATCTGCCCCTGGCATGCCTATGTCTGCTCATTCTTGCTGCTGTGCGGGGCTCCACCGATGGATACAACACAGTCTATTCACTCTGCTGCTGCTGCTCAGTCGCTTCAGTCGTGTCTGACTCTGTGCGACCCCAGAGACGGCCGCCCACCAGGCTCCCCCGTCCCTGGGATTCTCCAGGCACGAACACTGGAGTGGGTTGCCGTTTCCTTCTCCAATGCATGAAAGTGAAAAGTGAAAGGGAAGTCGCTCAGTCGTGCCCGACTCTTAGTGATCCCATGGACTGCAGCCTTCCAGGCTCCTCCGTCCATGGGATTTTCCAGGCAAGAGGACTAGGTGGGGTGCCATTGCCTTCTCCGATTCACTCTGCTGCGGACAGGAAATTGAATAGCTTCTTTTTTGGAGGAGGAGGTGAGGGCTGTTGTGAATTCTGTTATGAATATTCTGTGATTCTGTTATGAATATTCTAGTACATCTCTTTTGGTGAAGTATACACACACACACACACACACACACACACACACACACACTCCCGTTGGATATGATGCTGAGAGAAGATTTTGTGGGTCGTAGGATGTGCCTGTGTTTAGATTTAGTAGATAAGCCAGTTTCCAGGGCAGTTGTATGTACTCATAATCACACCAGCAATATAATAAATGTTCTATTTCCTCATCAATATTTGGCAATTTTTGTCTTTTTCATTTTAGCCATTCTGGTGGATATATATTGAATGTGGTTTACTTTATATTTACTTGAAATTACTTTGTTTTTAATTGCTCTAGTTACAAGGTTTTGATATTATGTCTGATGCTGAAGTCTGGAGGGAGCTACCCAAGGGGATTACATACAGAAGGAGATAAGAGACCAAATTCATTCCAAGAGAATAAAAAGGTGAAAGGTTCTTGGACTCAGAACCAAAGAGAAAAAATAAAAGAGGGCAGCAAGATTACTTTGGAATCAACTTCATTTTTCCTCCAGCAGTTCATCAGACAGGGTAGAATCCATCTTTACAGACAGAACAACTCTCTCTACTCTAGTCAAGAAAAACAGGACATTCTTTTTTAATCTGCAGCCTTTAACAGACAAACGGCTATATACTACTTGACTACAAAATACTAAGCAATGGCTAGGTGATGGACAGACTTGGTGCTCATCCTCCTGAAGTGCCCATTCTAAAGGACAGTGAGAACAAGAACCCAGAAAATTACAAAGCCTAATAGAGTCCCATAAACATCTCTCCAGGAATATTGGTTTTGGCAAGGGGAGCAGATATGGGTGGGGGAAGTATGTTCTGTTCTATGTTTTTTCTTTTTGTAATGGGTCAAATTATAGGCTGCACTCTTAAGTCAACTAGATGGAAATACAGAGCTTTGCAGCTGAAATCCTGGGGCTTCCTCAAGATTAATGGCATTGGGTTTCTGATTCTTAGAGATAATCAGTGTTGATTCTGTGTCTTTATAACTGTCCTGCCTCATAAGGATAAGGACTATTGAAAGTCTCTTCACTTTTAAAATCTAAGTATTATATTAATAGTTACCTAAGATTTTTCCACAGGAGAAGCTGGGTGAAAGATATACAAGATCTCTCTCTTTCGGCAACTTCTAAATAAAACTGAAAACATTCTTAATATCTGTCTTCTGAGACAGAGAATCTATCCATAAAAATAATGGTCTTTGAACGCCAAACGACATAAAAATTTTTCTGGGGGAATTTTCTGGGGAATTTCCTCAGAGTCCAGTGGTTAGTTCTTGGCGCTTTCATTGCCGGGACTGGGTTCAGTTCCTGGACAGGGACTAAGATCCTGTAGGCCACGAGGCTGGGGTCCATGGGGTTGCAAAGAGTCGGACACAACTGAGTGACTGAACTGAACTGAAGCCTCAAGGCATGGGCCAAAAAAAATTTTTTCCCTAAGTACTCTTCTTAGGTGATGGATATAAGATAATAATTTTCACTGCTTTATTTCTCCAACATGAAATTGCCACTTAGCCTTCATAAAGATTTTAATGAAAAAAATTAAGAACATAATCAAATAGTCTGCAAACAAACCAGCAAACTAGTTGGATATAATGACCTGCAGTAGGTCACCCATGTTAGCCTCATGTAAGAAAGACAAATAAATAGAATTATTCTGAAACTCCCATGAGGCACTGATTGAACAGGAAAATGTAACTGAATTATTCACCCACCCACACCCTTCCCCTTGGCTTCTAAATTATTCTGTTTTAGTCCTTCAGATTTAACTTTTTAAAAATAAATGACCAGATTTTTAAAATATGAAATGGAAAGCCATTAAGCACTTAACAATTTAATTGCTGCAATTAAAATTGAGAATAAAATAATAAAGATTATGCAATTAGATTTCACTCTACTATTTGAGATGTTTCTTTTTATAAGCTGGGGAAGGAAACGAAACTTTCAAGAATTTAATTGTGGTTTGCTTATTCTTGACACATTAAGTTTTTCTTTAGGAAGTCTGCTCTAATTTCTTTATAGAGCGTTCTTTCTGGGGCCTCTCACCAATCTTTTTTTTTTTTTTTTATCAACAGATACTTGTCTGTATGAAGAAGGCAGAAAGCAAACAAACAAAAGATGAATGATTAAGTAAATGCCGAGCTGTAGATAAGCACCTCATAAAAAATGATAAATATACCAGACATCAGGATGATTAAGTGGAAATGTTATGCATGTTGTAAAACATATGTGAATTTATCCATAGGGTAAAATAGAGTAGCAGAAAGCTGAATACTCCCACCAGGTAAATAATACATGTGAAGTTGGATAACACAAACAAATTCTAAATATGCACAAAACAAAACCAACTAAATACATATTTATTTAAGTGGTCCCATAGAAATTTATACTGGACTATTCACTAATATTCATGTAATATTAGTATGGAACATATTAAAGGGCATTTGGTCACACATACCAAACATGCAAAGACTATGAATGAGTGTTATATATCAGCTATGTTCGCTTTTCACAAAGGAATGTGAGACCCCAAGAGAGGTAATTAGACATTATGGCAGAAGGAGGTGACTGGAGCATTATCTTACTGACGAACTGGTATTTGTGACAATATGGTAAAGTTATGAATGTGCTTGCTCTGAGTCAAATAATCAGAACTTCAATCAACATAACCACCTGGAAGCTACTGATGGAAGCAAATCGTTTTTAGGCAAGGCTGAAAGGATCCCAGTGTGCACATAGTGTCTTTTTGATTAGTGGACACTTGCTTTTCTTTCTTTGGAATGCTGAATATATAATTGAATTTAAAGCTCATTCACTCTTTTATTTATTCTTTCACTCACTCATGTATTCATTTATTCAACATCAGTGAGCAAAATGCTGGAAATCCCTGCACTGAGGAAAGAACAGGAAACAAATAGTAAGACATACAATTAGGAATGTCAATGCAGAAAAATAAAGCAGAAGGGACCGTGGAAAAAGGATGGTTTGCAATTAAAATAAGGGCATCAAGCAAATTAACATTTGCGAGGCAAATAAAAGAGGGAAGGCATCTTGAAGTTGCTTCAAGGAGTGATGCTCCAGGCAGAGGGAACAGCAAGTGCAAAGACCTTGAGATGGGAACAAAGGTGACTCCTCTGAGGAAGGGCCAGGAGGCAGTGAGGCTGTGGTAGAATGAGGGGCTAGAGACACAGGCCGAGAGGTCAGATGATGGAGGGCTGCTGCTACTGCCTGGAGAAAGGTTCAGGTCTCCTCTGAGATGGGGGCCCATTCTCTTCCTGGAAAGGACCTGAGGGGATAGGGGCAGGGTAGGGGTGAGCTAGCTGGAGAAAAGAAGTGGTGTGGATGGTGGCAGCAGAGAACAAGGCTGGTTAATCTATGCTCCTTCAGCTTGGAAGCATATCGATTATTCCCAAACCTGCTTTCGGGGGATGGCTGGAAACAACACCCTAGGAGTCTCGTGAAGGAGACCCATGTTCTGTTTCCAGCCCCACAGATCCGCTTCTTCTTTGCTGCCACCTCGGGCCGCTTGGCCTCCTTCTTTATCTTTTTACAGTAGCATATTGTAGGCAGGTGGACTTTCTCTGCTCTCAGGACTTTTGAATTTGGAGGACCCCCCTCGCCACCCACACCAAAACATCAACAGACAGCAGGCATATGCACCACACAGGTCGCACCTTCCCTCCCAGACACCTCTGGCAGATTTTACTTTGCTGAAAGAGAATTTTAAAAATAGTCTCTATTTTATTCAAGTGGACTTGTGAACTTTCACTCCCTCTGCTGGTTGTGAGGAGTGTGGAAAACAACAGTTCTTAGGAGGCCCTGCTAGGAGTGTTCCAGGGGCACCTGTCTGAGACCGTTTCAGTTTCCCCGACTTTGTTGTTGCTCGATCGCGAAGTTGTGTCTCACTATTTGCAACCCCATGGACTGCAGCACACTAAGCTTCCCCGTCCCTCACCATCTCCCGGAATTTGCTCAAACTCATGTCCACTGAGTTGGTGATGCCATCCAACCATCTCATCCTCTGTTGCCCCTTTCTCCTGCTAACCCAGAGGAGGAAGCTATCAAGCTGGGAGGGGGGAACCAAGTGGCCAACCTGAGGAGGGAAATTTTCGCCCCACTCATGAAGGAGCTCTGAAAGCAGCACTTCCCCACACATGTACAAATTCTGAGGCTGAATTCCAGAGACTCGTGGTCCTGCCCGGCTCCAGGCCCACAAGTAACTTAGGGGAGAATCGGGCTCTGAGAAGTGCTCTTGGGGCTTGTCATAAGCATGAGAGCTTCTTTGATAGTGAGAATGCAGCTGTTCACTGAAAAGTTTTCTGTTTGCGTGGAAATTCTCAGACATGTCCAACTTCTTGACCCCATGGACTGTAGCCCACCAGGTTCCTCTGTCCATGGAATTCTCCAGGCAAGAATACTGCAGTAGGTTGCCATTTCCTTCTCCAGGGCATCTTCCCCACCCAGGGATTGAACCCGAGTCTCCTGCATTGGCAGGCAGATTCTTTAACACTGTGCCACCCGGGGAGACCTCAGGAACAGTTAAGGTAGTTCTATTTGGAGCAGCCCCCGACCCCCAAAATGGGAGCTGATTATAATCTCAAACTAATACCTGCTGGGAGAGGCTTTATCCCCAATTCATAAAAGGTAGAAAATGTTCAGCTCTTAATATGAAGCTAGGGCAGTGACTTATAGTGTAAAGTCATTTCCGTTATTCTCTAAACTCATTAAATGACTACTCTGATTGAATCTACTTCCATGAAAATAAATACTGAGTCCTGAAGCCTTTTTCAGTCTTTAATGCCTTTCTTCTGTGAGACTGAGGGAGCCATCAGCCCTGGCAAAGCATTTATTTTCAGATTCTTGCCTGTGCCTGTTGTGACCTGGGATCTTGTTTGCAGTTAAATCAGAGAAACTTAAAAATAGTTTGGGGAAAAAAAATAGTTTGGGAAGAAATTCACTTTATTATTTTAATAGGTCAAACATTTCCTACTTCCCTACATCCAATGACTGGCACCCCAAATAAAAACAGACTCTCTTTATATACACCTCATTTCCTAGGAAAGCCAACAAACACCAGATATACGTTGATCAGGGCGTTTGCGTCCCTGCTCATCTCGGCAGGAGGCAGAGAGCTGGAGGGGCTGCAGTCTCCACCGCCCCCCCTCAGGTGAGGAGTGCTCTGTGGATGCAGGTGATAACGCAGAAGAAAATGCCTAGGCCTTGTCTCTTGCGAGGACTGCTGGCTGCAGGATGACGATGGCAGCCTTGTAAATCGGTCAGATCATATGTTTTGCCTTCTTCCTTGTATAACAGCTTTTTGTGTACTTTCCTTATTGACCCTCCTTATTTTTTAAAATTATGCATGCTCTTCTTTACAACTTTATTTATTTGGCTGCATCAGGCCTTAGTTGCAGCAGGTGGGCTCTCTAGTTGCCACACGCGGGCTCAGAGGCTCCATGCCATATGGGATCTTGGTTCCCCGATCAGGGATCCAACCCATGTCCCTGGATTGCAAGGTGGATTTTTAACCACTGGACCACGAGAGAAGTCCTCTTATTGACCTTCTTGCTTGTAAACTCCCTGAGGGCTGAAACAATGTCCTATTTTTCAGAGCACTAATAGGTACCAGTTTGTACATCACTGAAGAGATATACTATGTTCTGAATAAATGTTTGTTGAAAGAAAGAATTAATAAAGGTATTCACTTGAGACCTATCCAACGTGTACCAGAAGCTATGGATTGCCTTTAGTCAGTAAAAATATTAATAATGTTAGGTATATTTGTTAAACATTATAATGTATCATGGACTACACTCTGCTTTACAAATATTTTCTCTTTTACAACTTGATGAAGTAGGTCCCAGTTATTTATCCCATTTCACAGATGAAAAAAATGAAGCTTAAAGTAATTAAACTATTTCTTCAAAGTTGCCTAGCAAAGGGCTGTGTCCAAACCCACTTATATTATCTTTGATTATTCTCTTATGAAGAGATTTGGCCAGAAGAGGCAGTAGTACCAGAACAAATGGCATCTCATTCTGTTAACCTGAAACTGCATTTTATTTTTTAAATTTATTTTATTGAAATATAGTTGATTTACAACGTTTTATTAATTTCTGCTGTACAGCAAAGTGAATCAGTTATACATATATACATTCTTTTTTATATTATTTTCCATTATGGTTTATGATAGGATATTGAATACAGTTCCCTGCCCTGTACAGTAGGATCTTATTGTTTATCCATTCTCTATATAATACTTTGCATCTGCTAATCCCAAACTCCCAATCCATCCTTCACCCCTCCTGCTCCCTGGCAACCATAAGTCTTTTCTCTGTATCTGTAAGTCTGTTTCTGCCAAAGCTGTATTTTAAGCCACTTTTCCAAAACAGAAAAATCAAGGACCATATTAGCAATTAGAGTATGAATATCTTTGGATTTATAGAGATCCAAATATCTGGAATGCCTCTGAAGGAACTTTTACAACATTTTCATTCATTTAGTAAAAATGTCTTACTGGGAGATGCTGAAGAGATGATTGAGAGACTGCAACTCTAATGATTAAGTCACTAAACCCAGTATGCCAAGGGCTTAATTGAAGTGAAGGGAAACAAAAGTCACTCAGTCATGTCCGACTCTTTGCAACCCCATGGGCTATACAGTCCATGGAGTTCTCCAGCCCATAATACTGGAGTGGGTAGCCTTTCCCTTCTCCAGGGGATCTTCCCAACTCTGGGATCGAATCCAGGTCTGCCACATTGCAGGTGGATTCTTTACCAGCTGAGCCACAGGGGAAGCGAGGACTTAATTAAATGTGTGTACAAGGCACTATAGCAGGTTAGAACAGGCAGCAAGCAATTCTACCTGAGACCCATCTAGACAGCCTTCCCAGGGAAAAGGAAATTTGAGGACACTCATTTGAGGAGTGTCTCAAAGGGCAGCTAAGAAGGAAGTTGGGGAGCAGAGGCACAGTGACAGAGGGACAGCGTGGGGAAGCGCACACATGTGTTCATACAAAGAAAGCTGACTTCCCTAAAATCCCCATTCAATTCATCTTCAGTGAATACAATGCCAATTATATATATATATATATAGTAGTGAAGAAAACCAGGGGCAGATTTCTAAGTGCTTTAATTGATAACCAGACTTTTTTTTCATTGAAAGTCCATAAAACTAAACCTGAAATGTTTAGTTAAGGGAAAAATAAGGCATTGATGAATTTTGATGGATTGATTGAGACTGGTGAGCGGAGTTGGCTAGAACACCTTTCAGAGGGGCCAGAATTAGTTAGAGCCCTTGTACCATGGATCTCAAAAGAAATAGGTGAGAACAGGTGAGTGGATCAGAGCAAATTAATTCCCTCACCCCATCCCCAAACCCAACCCCAGTCCCAGTATGAGAACAGCAACCACCCATCCCACTTTGTCTTTGAAAGACAGAATTATCAGGTTGTTACTAGGAAATCATGGAATTGCAAATTTATGATATTTATTTTTGGCTACTGTGAAGCAGTTAATGAGAACTGCAAAATTAGAAAAGAAAACTGCTATGGCTTCTGTTTCTTGAGAACAGTTTTGTACTGACTTAAGCCCTCAGAGTTAGAGGAATGGAAATAGTACAGTTTTTAAATGTTTTGAAAGATAAATACGATACCTATAATATTGATGTTTCCTTTCCCTACCAAATTTAACTAAAATGACATACTTTTCATTTGTTTGTATTTAATAGTTATACTGACCCTAATGTTTGAATTTTCTTTTTAAAGTCTGTGAAATCTGACTGTCCTGTCTCCAAATTTTTTAGATACTTTTTCCAGCCCACAACTTTAATTGCATGTTAATATCATTCTTAACATGCCTTTTCTTAGACATGAACACTGCCTTAAACGCAACATGCACATATAATCTGTTAAAATCTCTACATGAGATCTAATCCACGTGAGCCAAACCAAATTGTTTTATTCCTTTATAAATGATTAAGCATCAGTAGTTGGTATAAATATTGATATACATAAATATGTATTCCTCAAAACATATTTATAGGTATTTATTTTCTGAGAGGCCCTAACTTTAACATTTGGAATATAATAATTATTAGCATAAATTTTTTAAAGAAAGACTATTTGCTGCACATTTAACACTAAATAACTAATATAAATAATGTATGGGTGGTAGACTATATGAATTTTTAGTAAACCTTAGGTCTAATTCCCCTTAAGTCCAGTTGAAAAAGGCATGTTTCAATTGAAAGAATACACCACTTTCATGGTGCTCTAGCAAGTTAAAGGGCTTGTCCATTTTCTTGACATTGTATTTACTCAAAAGAGTTTATCTACAGGGAAAGAGCAAGGTTGCAGGCAGCATAGAACAATGTTGTAATTGTCACTAATTAAGTGCCCTCAGCTGTGTCTATACTGGGCCACTATTGACTTGCCTTCCACATACTCAGCTGTAGGTTACCACACTAAAAATTCCTCCACTTATTACCTCCCTTGCTGTTCTCATTTCTGTGTGGTGAAATATTGACTGTCACACTTTGTTCTGTGAGTATCTACTATTCTCCCCTATTTTGAATTTCCTACACAGAAAGTGGCTCAAAGTCGGGCAGGTCTCATGGGCTAGACTGATGAAATGATTCTGAGGAGCAGAAATTCAGAATGATTGTGCTTGGGGTAGGGCTACCCCCATACTAATCCATCAGCATACTCCAAACACACTCTTTATAACCATAGTGAAGCAGTTTCCAAAGCTGCTTGGTAGCTCAGCCAACGTCCAACCTTCAACAAACTGCGACCTGATCTGTGACTAGGATCTACTTAGCCTCACGCACTAACCACTGGAGCTATCAGCCTTAGAAACTTCTGAGTGTTGGTTTTTGTCACTTTGAACCATTCTTCATCTTTCTTTGCCTTGTTGCCACATTTGTAAGATGATGAGAGACTAGATGTGTGTTCTCAAACTTTAATGAGCATAGGAATCTCCTGGGCATCATATGAAATTCAGATTTGGTTTCACAAAATCTACAGTGGGGATAGAGAGCTCACACTGACTCCTAGGTGCTGATCCAAGACTACATAGTGCGTGCCCAGGAGCTAAGCTGATCTCTGCATGCGTGCTAAGTCACTTCAGCTGTGTCTGACTCTTTGCGACCCCGTGGACTGTAGCCTGCCAGGCTCCTCTGTCCATGGGATTCTCCAGGCAAGAATACTGGAGTGAGTTGCCGTGGCCTCCTTCAGGGGGATCTTCCGAACCCAGGGATCTAATCTATGCCTCCTGCATTGCAGGCAGATTCTTTACCCACTGAGCCACCTGGGAAGCACAGCTGATCTCTGCTGCTGCTGCTACTAAGTCGCTTCAGTCGGCCAGGCTCCTCTGTCCATGGGATTCTCTAAGCAAGAATACTGGAGTGAGTTGCCATTTCCTTCTCCCCATAAAGGCTTTACTTGTAAAATATACTTTATCCTTAACTATGTATAAATTCACAACCATTCATTTTTTGTGTGTGTATCATGTTATAGGGTCTTATAATGCCAATGAACAAGATAATGAATGAAGGAACAAATTCAGCCCTTGGACTATTTTCTAAAGTTTAAAAATTATAAATATAAATTAATAGTAACTGTAGGAATTAGGTTCCAAAGCCATGTGCCCATGATTTTTTATCACCAAATACTAAGTTGTGACAAAGTAGCTAAGTATCTTCATTATCATTACGGCTTCAGAACTTCATAAGGTTGCAGGAAAGACCCAGTAGTATTAGCCATTACATTTTCTTTGGTGTGGTTAAATACACATTCTGAGAATCGACAAAGCTTTCAAATATTTTTTTTTCATGGATTTTATTTTGATGCATTGATTCTCTTCAAGGTATCCCTGAATTCTGAACGTCTTAAAATTTTCTGTACTTTTGTTTCTCCCATATGCCCAAAACCACCCCACTCAAGTTCACAAAGATCAAATTAGGATTTTACCACAGAGAACTCTCCTTCTAGAATCTTTTTATCTGATTCAATTGAACAGGTAGCTTTCTAAAATCAGTAGAAATACACTCACGGGATTTAAAAGCCTCTATAGTCTCTTGTTTCTTAGAGTGTTACTTTAGTATCTGCTCTCAATTTCAAAATCAGCTTGACTATTTCATATTCTTATGATTTTATAAATCTTGAATAACATTTGTATCTTGGTCGCTTGGTTTTACTGCACCAAATGCTAAGCAGTGGTATGGAAAATTTTACCAAAATATTCATTTTGCATTTTTGTTTATGAGATTAAATGCAGTAGGAGCACACTTGAAAAAAAAAAAACAAAAACCTGTTTTCCAATGTTCAAAGCCTATCTGAAAGGCTGGAGTAAGGTTTATGCAGATAATGCATTCATGATTGAATTATTTGTATATTAAATATGGTCATAGGATATAAATTAACTTAAGTTCTTGAAATTTATAGACGAATTCAAAAATGTAAATCTGCTCAGAAAAAAGCTATTTATCTCATCCGTTTGTATGGTAATTGATGGTTCATAATGAAATAATCTGATGCACAGAGTCCAGCTAAATTAGCCCAGCCATAATGTACTATCTTGAAGCGACTTCACATTCTCATTAGGGCCTTTCTAATTTCTAAAGCAAAATTAATGCAATTAGTGATCAAATCAATACATATTGATCATGAGTTTCTTCAATATGGCATGAAAATATCAGGTCAAAAAGAAAGGGCTTTTTAAAATCACAGAATTAATATAAGAAATTTAAGTTGTGGGGAAAAGAGCTTTGTTCTATTTTTCTATTGTAGCTCCTATTTATAAGAAAGTGACTATGTTACTTTTAACATTGCTGACATGAAATTCAACACAATGTGCTACACCCCATCTTGCCCCCCAACACATCAATACTGTATTCATTGTCCATATGGATTTTTTTCTCCCCATAAATATCCAAAAGCAAATTTTTTCCTCATGTGCAGAATTTTAGATGACTAATTACTCAAAAGCATTTTTGTCTTTTTTACATGCAAATGTAAGCAGGATTCCAGGGAGAAGTACATCCCCCTCCCAAGTCGTTGACCCAGTATTTGTACCCAAGGTGAAGTGGGCTGGAGTTAAATGTATGCAGGAAGGGACTTAAAGCCCAGAATAAAAAAATCAAAACACATTTGTGAAAATCAAGGAACTGCTGCTTTTCTACATACTAATAAGCTTATTTCAGTGTGAAATAAAATGAGACTTCCAAGAAAAAAAAAAAAAGTGACTCAGTTCCAGAAGTCCCTCTCACCTTCAGCCAAATGGATTCTGAGATGTGGTTCAACAGATGTCTACTCCTGGCATGTGAGGGGGAATGTGCAATGAACTGTGTTAAATGCTCAACTTCTTGTTCTCAAAGTCACAAAATTATGTAGATCCTGGGGGATATTTCTGAGTAAATCAGAAAAAAAAGAACAAATTGTTGGGTCAAGTCTACCTTTGAGATCTTTCAAAGGCTAAGTTGGGGAGAGGACCAGATTCAAAACTCTAAGACCATGGATTGCAATTGTGGCTGGCTAATTTGCTTCTCCATCCTGGGGACATGTTAGGGTATGAGCCACTTCCTAAGTCATATTTCATGACGGTATTTCCAGAAGCTTTATGGCATGTGAATAAATTCCCTTTCTGTCTGCGATAAAATTCAATTGCTTTGTTTTTTAAAAGGTAATTAATTTGAAGTTTTTCTTGCAATTTTCACACCATATGAACATGAATAAAGCTTTTCATGGTATTTAAATTTATAAACTGTGATGACTTAAATGAATGGCAGTGACAGGTGTACGCTTTATTTTGTTTACAGACTGGTCCCATTGATTTGAAAGTGATTTCACAGATTTTAGTTGAAGTTCAGATGTTTATTCACTGGCATGAAACTCTTTGGTGCTTCTGGGGAGGCAACTTGATGGAACTGATTTAATGTCCTCACTAAATGTCACTGTTTTTTTGAAATTAAAGAGGTTTGGTGAAAATAATAGATTTATGTTTGCCAAATCACTTTTAAATTCTCTTGAGGGGAATGATACATGTGTTCATAAGTGTTTCTAGAATAGTACTTTAAAACAGCATAACCTTAAGTGTGCTCTATTGGTCTCAGGTCCTATGTGATGCTTTGGCAAAAAAGAAAAGAATTCTATAGAGAAATATGAAGTTAAGAAATGTCTATAGACTCCATTGTATTGGGGGAGGAGGAATTTACAATGTACTTTAGTGTAATAAAGTCTCTGAGAAGTCCTGCATTAAGGAACGTATTTAATTTTCTTTAGCTCAATATTTCCCAAATTAATTTGCCTACCCAATTTTTTGTTTTGTTTTGTTTTTTCTTCTGTAATCTGTTAATATCCCTTTAGCTCTGCTTTGGGATACTCTGATTTTGATTTGGTGAGCTGCAGAGAAGCTATAAAATCTGAATTCTATTTTGGCCAACAGAAGAGAGCTGGCAAATCCAGCTTACCAAGTTACTTCTCTCCCTGATGTTAATGTCTTATTCTTCAACCTGAAGTATTTCAATCACAGCAGCACTTTAAAAAACCAAGATTGATAATGCCACCAGTGCCATCTATTCTATAATCTCCCACTTCCAAAGGAAAACATAAAAGAGCTCTTTAAGAAATTAAGTAATGGTACTTATTCTTTATAGAGAATACAGATAAGCATAAGGAAGAAAATCTTCCAAAATCCTTTTATTGTAAATATCTTGATGTATATTTCTCCTGCCTTTCTATAGTAATATAACTATTTATGAAATTGGGTTGGTATGTACTATTTCATACCTATTCTTTCACTCAGTTATACATAGTGACTGTATTTCCATGTCATTCATTTATAGCATCATTGTCTTCATTGTATGCATGCTCCACACCGTCTAAAACACACAAGACATACAGTCAGTAAACAGCCATGTGTTTAAGGGCTTCCGTGTGTCCTTGGTAGGTATATGGCAGGGTGGATCCTGTTCAGGCATCACTGTGGTACTACAGGGCAGAGGGGTGGACTGGGAGGTCAGTTCTTCCTGGCTGTGAATCAGCTCTGCAGAGGGAAACCAGGGACCAAGCCAAAGTGCTGGATGCTGCCTGGGTCCCTTCTTCCTCCCCACCACTTCCCCAGCTCACCTTCCCCAAACACCTTCTCCCTGTTGTCTCTTTCCCTGTGAATGGACCTTTCTCATAGGTTGGAGGCATCATTACCCCCAGACATGGTCCCTGCAGGGGAGCAAGCACTGGCCTGCCCACTGTCACCGCCTCTGTCCACGAGGATCTCTACGGATGGTAGCCCCAGCCAAACCCACCATCCCCTGAGGCTGCTTCAGAGATTCCTGAGGCCTCATGGCTGATACCACTTCACAGAGACCACTGGACCCCTGGGATTGTTCCTGGTTTCTTGTCAAGCTCCAAAAGCCTGTGTTTGCCTGCTGTAGTAGCCTCAATGGAAGCTAAGGGTGGTGCTAATTTGGTTTGATTTGATATTTGAAGTAACTCCTTGTAGACATGCCCGAGCTTACAAGAAGCCTTGCAATAAAATGGGGGCACAAACAATGAGAGTTTCAAAGGAAATGGAAACCAAATTTCGCTATTTTTAAAAAGAGACTTCTCTTAAGCCCCCAGTCTGATTTAAATGCTCCTGTATTTGTATTTCCCAAATATTTTGCACATTCCCATGATTCCTATCACCTTTAGTGTTTACCTGCCTGTCATTGCCTAGGTGTGCAAGCACCTGAGAGTTACACTGCTCTGTCTTACCTTATTTGCTTATTGCTAAATTTTTATAATCAAGCAAAGACCATAGACACCAAGCTGTGGCAGAGGGAGCTTGAGCTCTTGTTCTAGCTTTGAGAAGTGGTTCAAAACATGGACTTGGGAGGTCAACTGCCATTGGTCAAGTCTCAGATCGCCATGACTGTAGGAAAATTATTCAATCTCTCTCTGCTTGGGGTTCTTCATCTAAAAAATGTGACTGATAATAGCATGCACTTCACAGGGTTATTCTGAGTAATAAAAAGTTGATGTTTAATAACACATTTAGAATAATACTTGACATATAGTATTATATAGTTATTCATTGAGTTTTAATTTAGCCATATTAGATTGTTCCCCAAGCCTGTTTCCTCACAAGCTGGGCTATATTGGAAGTGACCTGTACGGTGCCTGGAACATGCTGTGCAGTCTGCAGACACTTCCTGGACCACACTTGTAATCTATTGTGTGTGCCCATGAAGATTCTAGATGAGGCAAGCATGGAAGTACAGTAAAGACATCCTGATAGCACTCTTGCTTCTGGGCCCTCTTTTCTGCACATCTAATATTGGCTATCAGTTGGCAGCTTTAGTTAAGTTATATCTCCTCAGGTTTTTATTGTTATGTCTCTTGGAGAGATATTGGTTATTTGTGTGTGTGTATGTCACCCTGCTTATTTAACTTATATGCAGAGTACATCATGAAAAACGCTGGGCTGGAAGAAGCAAAAGCTGGAATCAAGATTGCCGGGAGAAATATCAATAAGCTCAGATATGCAGATGACACCACCCTTATGGCAGAAAGTGAAGAGGAACTCAAAAGCCTCTTGATGAAAGTGAAAGAGGAGAGTGAAAAAGTTGGCTTAAAGCTCAACATTCAGAAAACAAAGATCATGACATCTGGTCCCATCACTTCGTGGCAAATAGATGGGGAAACAGTGAAAACAGTGTCAGATTTTATCTTTTGGGGCTCCAAAATCACTGCAGATGGTGACTGCAGCCATGAAATTAAAAGACGCTTACTCCTTGGAAGGAAAGTTATGACCAATCTAGGTAGCATATTGAAAAGCAGAGACATTACTTTGCCAACAAAGGTCTGTCTAGTCAAGGCTATGGTTTTTCCAGTGGTCATGTATGGATGCGAGAGTTGGACTGTGAAGAAAGCTGAGTGCCGAAGAATTGATGCTTTTGAACTGTGGTGTTGGAGAAGACTCTTGAGAGTCCCTTGGACTGCAAGGAGATCCAATCAGTCCATTCTAGATGAGATCAGTCCTGGGATTTCTTTGGAGGGAATGATGCTGAAGCTGAAACTCCAGTACTTTGGCCACCTCATGCAAAGAGTTGACTCTGGAAAAGACTCTGATGCTGGGAGGGATTGGGGGCAGGAGGAAAAGGGGACGACAGAGGATGAGATGGCTGGATGGCATCACCAACTTGATGGACGTGAGTTTGAGTGAACTCCGGGAGTTGGTGATGGACAGGGAGGCCTGGCGTGCTGTGATTCACGGGGTCGCAAAGAGTCGGACACGACTGAGCGACTGAACTGAACTGAACTGAACTGAACTGATGTGAGAACTCACATTAAAACAGTAGGGCATGCTCAATCCTGTGTTTCCTCACCCCTTCCTTTCCTAAGTCATGGCACTTTGTAGTGTGGATAAGAAGAGAAATCAAAGCTGGGTCTTCTGACTGGAGATGGGAAGGAGGCCCATTTTTAATAGCATTGAAATAGGAGGTGAAACTAAACTCACCATTGCTTATTTATGGCTGTAGTTATTTCTCTGTGGTTCATCCCAGAGGAGTTACTTTCTGTTGTTAATTGGAACTTCTAAGCCATTTTTATTTACAAAGTGTTTTACAGTCATTGGTATTGATGACTTATAATTCCCCCATGAGTTAGGTGTCAGGATGAGGCATTGACACGACTCCACTCTCAGGAAGCTGAGCCGTGAGGGTGGATAAATCTGCCGCCCCTCCCACATGGCAGCCACGGGGTCCGATCTGCTTTGTTTGGGCCTGTCAGACGCATATTACCTCCTCCATGTGCTCTCATAGCAGTTACGATTGGATTCCTGGATAAAGGGTCTTCTCAGGAGGGACTTAGAGAAAGAGTGACACAGAATCCACTTAGCAATTATCTTCTTTCTTCTGCTCTCCGTTAACACAACTTGTCCTTGCAACCATATGTCTTTCAGCACACTTATTTTATTTTTTAAAGAAGTAAGACAAATAACTGCCTGTTTATTGTTAAATTTGTAGTGCCAGTCATGACAAGCATAAGGATAGTAACACTTTGGCCAGCAGGGTGCTTATCTGTTTTACTAGTTTAGAAGGACTTGATTGATGTGAAAGACCAAGGTCTCAGTAAAGATAATTTAGCCATTTCCATACAGTTTATGCCTGTGTTGGTTGCATCCTGCAGGGGAGTCCCAGGAGGCAGCTTCGTTGACCTTCCCTCCGAAAGGTAACACATAGGAGATTCCTAAAGGAACCATCGTCTAACAAGACTAATGATGGTTTCCATGCCTATTATCATTCAGAGACATCGAAAGAGGCTTTAGAAATGCAGTACCACATTCCTCCCTTGATGTTCCACATGATCTATTAAGGCGTTATGTGGCAGATAAATTAATCATTAAAAACTTACTGTTAAGTCTTTACAAATAATAACCAGGTGTACCTTGATTATCTTTGATCTCAATATATATTTTTCTGTCACTGAACAGATGATACATAGCAGTTTGTTTTACTGACAACTAATCTGAGGGACTCAAAGGAAGCTATTTTCTTCCAGTATTTTTTCTTGCCTTTTTTTTTTTTTTTTAAGTTAGAAGGGCTACAAAGAAGTTCTACACTCAGTAGTAGGTCATGACAGCCGGGATCACTTTTTCATATTGCTTTGCTGGGGTGAGAGTATGAAGCATCTCCACTGTTTATTATTCCAGCTCTCCTCCCATCTGATTTATTTCTCCCATTCATTGCTACTTAGTATTTTAAAGTTCAGACCAAGGGATGAGCTCCACATCTTGTGTGCATTAGGCATTCCATGGTACACTGGATTCCACCCTTAATGCCATTACTTTGGATGGAGGTGGATTTTTTCTTTCATAATGTGTTTTTCATCACATTATCCACTTCCAGAGCTAACATTTTTTATTTTCCAAAAAGAAAAGAAAAAAGATAACATGAAATAATGTAAATACAACAATCAGGTAGATATATGTTAAGGCAAATGAAAATGCATTACAACGCGGGTCAGAATTAGTGTTATAAATGATTTATTTATTTCCTATTAAGAATAATATGTAAATGTTTTAATAAACTTCTGGAGAAACTTGCATGAATAAAAACTGAGTGACTGATGAATTCAAGAACCACACTAGGAATATGGTTTGATAGAGATGAGAGGTAATGGGAGAGGACAAGCGTCCTTCAGCAGACACTAGGTTTCATAAAGAAGTTGAAAGAGGGATGGGAGTTTGGTAAAAGTCCTTGTTTGTGGACCTCTGCCATCTACTCCATTAAATAACATTCTGCTGCTGCTGCATGGGGAAATGACATTTTTCTTGGGAGTGATCCTCACTTCTTACCACTACATCCTCATCCTTTTTCCAGCGTCTCTGATTCAGATTCCTAATGCTTATGAGGTCTGAAACCCAGTCTCCCTGTAAAGCAATCTATTTTAAAGTGTTAGTGCTTTAATAATCCCTTTCCTAAAGATTTTAAAAGAAACCAGCTAAAAGAGAACATTGCATGCTGATCTTTTAAGTATTATACCATCTAGGGAGAGAAAATGATTTAACATTAGTTTTCCAAGTATTCTTCAATTCAGGTAATTTAAACAACTGCCTTTTCCAGTTGTACACAAGCCTGAACTAATAAAGGTACTAAAATATTTTGGAAGAACATGTACAATGTTGCAGTATTGCATATTGAATAGTATTGCACATTTATTTAAGACTACCTATGGATCAGACAGTAAAGAATCCACCTGCAATTCAGGAGCCACAGGTTCGATCCCTGTGTTGGGAAGATCCCCTGGAGGTGGGCATGGCAACCCACTCCATTATTCTTGCCTAGAGAATCCCCATGGACAGAGGAGCCTGGCAGGCTACAATCCATGGGGTCACAAAGAGTCAGACATGACTGAAGCAACTTAGCACGAACACAGATCTTTGAGATGCTCAACTACAGTCAGATTTCAAAAGTAAAACCAACTCTGTCTTGGACAATTATCCAATATAGTATCCTTTCCCCCGCTAAAATCTTTAGAGATAAAATGAAGGCATGGAGGAATTTATTTTCTGAAAGAGTAAAATCAAAGAAAAGATGGACCCTTCCTGATTTCCATTTGCCTGAGCCATTGTACTGATTTATTTAGCAATAGTTGCATGGATAGCAGTAGATGCTGGGGATATATCACTTCTGGACTAGTCTGACTAAACACTAATTTTCTAGTTTTTTTTTCCCTATAACGAGTGTACCTCAAGTGGAGAACACAGACTCACAAGCAAAAACGTCGTATCTTTTCCTGTTTTCCCTAAACCCAGTGAAAATAAAATTGAGGATTCCTATCTAAAGAGACAAGTAATTTATCCTTACTATCAGGATAATGCTGTCAGATTTAGTAAAGAAAAATACAGAATTGTTGTTGATGTTTAGTCACTAAATCATGTCTGAGTCCTTTTGTGACTCCATGGACTGTAGCCCACTAGGCTCCTGTGTCCATGGGATTTTCCAGGCAAGAATACTGGAATGGATTGCTGTGCCTTCCTGCAAGGGAGCTTCCCAACCCAGGAATCAAACCCATGTCTCCTGCACTGGCAGGCAAATTCTTTACAATTGAGCTACCAGGGAATCCCAAAATACAGGATACGCAGCTGAATTTGAATTTGAAATAAAGAATAAGGGGTTTTCTTGGTATAAGTATATTCCATGAAATATTTGGATGTCCTGTATTTTATCTGGCATCTCTGAACAAGGACTCAGCCCACTCCTGATGGAAAAGGGGTGTGAGCATTGTTCTAAAACTACATGGGTCCCTATGGAAAGTGTGCCACATTAGGACTGTGGGGAACAGTACTTCTGTCCACAGATCTTGGTACATGCATCATAGAGGCACTGTCTGATTGGAGTGTGTGTGCTATTGTCTCAGCCTACACTGGAGAGATGATCACTGGGTCTTCTCCATTTAGGGGACTCAATTTATATTTGCGAGGTGGCCAAGCATCCAGGAACCCAGCCACTGAGGCAAGAGTAATCCATCAGTTCTTTCACACTATTTTCATGGAAGCCACTCTTCACATGTTAAGCATGCACTGATGTCCATATTCAAACTTCAAAGTTTTAATCCAGTTGCACTAGCCAGATTATATACAAAGTTTTCATGCTTCATCTAATTTAGGTCATAATTTGCTGACTAAAAAATACATTTTATTTCAAAGTAGCATTTGTTGAGGGCCCTGCCTAGTCCCCAAAGGATATTTTCCCGTGTACCCCTCCCAGCTCCATGATAACCAAGGCAAAATCATTTGTCCTTCTCAGTCTTGGTTTTCTGACCACTGTTAGATGAAGTGTAGGAAAGGAAGCCATGCAGGGATAAGACTTAGCTGAGTAATATTATAACCGGAACAAAAAGAGGTGATTCATCTGGCAAGTACTCGAAAGAAAATTGATGCTGATTTAAAAAAGAAAAAAACGGTAAGCAGTTCACAGAGTAATATTTTTGTTCTCACCCTTGGCTATTTAAGATTTTTTAAAAATGTAAACTAGCAGAAGACATAAAACATGTAAAATGATTTTAAATGTGTAACGTCAACAAAAAAACAACCCTCAAAACATCACCCTTGTTGTTTTTAATATGGTGAATTATTTTAGAACAGAAAAAGAAATTAAGCTGAAAGAAATTAAAAGAAATAGTGACAAACACCCTTGACCTGTAGTTTGAATAACAAGGTTTTGACAAATCAGTACAGTAAAAGGCGTGCTAGAGAACCAAACAAAAGAGAATAGAGAGCTAGTATGCGGAAAGGCATTTGTTCCGCGTAGCTGTTTTCAATTGCTGAATGGGCTTCTCCTACACATACAAAGGGTGCCTAGTGACCCCTAGCTGAGGAATCTGTGTATCAATAGCTTCGCGCCCATCCCCCACCTGACAGAGAGCTGGCGTCCTGCTCGCCTCTGCCCGTCAACTCCATCAGCTCCAAGGAGAGAGCTGCCCTCTATACAGCAAAGCACACTGCTAATTCAGGCTTTCTCTGCCAGCAATCCATGTCCTTTGTGTGTTTTAGCAGTCTAAACTCACATCTTGTTTCTCCTTTTTTTTTTTTGAATTAATGATTTGTTTCTTTACAGTACTTACATCCAAAAGGAAGATGCTCAGAGTGACACAGCAGTGAGGCAGGAGGAGCTTGCACTGCTCCTTGGAAATCTAGTGCAGGGTGCAGGGCCCCGGTGTACATGCAGATTTTCTACCAGTGGCTTCCTACCCACCATGGTTACCTTAATATACTAGAAATTAAGACCAGTGTCTGTATGGGAACAGTTTTTTGTTTGTTTTTCTTTTTTAATCTTGCAAGTAAACACTCCAGTATTCTTGCCTGGAGAATTCCACGGACAGATGAGCCTGGTGGGCTGCAGTCCATGGGGTCACAAAGAGTGGGACAGGACTGAGCGACTAATACTTTCAGTTCGTTTTCAGACACAAAGACCAAAAGCAGGAGAACACAGTTCAAGCTGCAGAGACTCTTCACTCCTGCAGCCTTAGGTGATGGATACAAATGGCCGTTCCTTTTGAATTAAGAGTGGACTGTTGGCTTTAAACCACTTGCACTGAGCCGGCTTGTAGCAAATCATGTGGCAGCTGGAGAATCAATATAGAAGTCACTTTCAAACATGCCGAAATGGATCCCATAAATGAAATGCAGAATGTTTGGAGGTAATGAATTGCCCAAATCTATCCATTCTCCTTTTCTTCTTGAGTCCGAGGCATCTTCATGGTGAGGTCAGGGACCCTATGTATCTTGTATTTTTTTTTTTTCCTCAGAGATGCCTCGCACATAGCGAATGCATGGCACATTGAGTGAATTTCTCTTGAATGGATGAGTTGTGAGACTGATTCAGCATCATGTCTGGTCAGAATCCAGTGAGAAGAGGAAGCACAGGTAAGACACCTAGCACAAAGCCCAGGACCAGAGAGGGGCTCAGCAGGTGCCATATCAATGTCGGCCCTACAGACCTCAGCTACGGTCTGCTTTCTACAAATCTGTGCACTTAGTATAAGATAGTAAGACATCAAATGGTAGCATCTGATGCCTTTGGGGATGTCAGTAAGTGATTGTTTAAAGAAATAAATTCAAAAGTTCTAGGGTTAAATGAAGTTTGCAAAATGCTGCATCCATTATTCCACCTTAAGAAAGTTTCCACTTAGCATTTGAGAAGTACAACAATAAAGCAAGTTGCTTGACCACTTCAAAAAATTTTTATCCTTATGAAAGTTATGTATGCATATTGTTCTGTAATGTTGGTTAGGATAAACAGCTATCCCTCATCCCAGCTTCCTAGAGGCACTGACTGATTCTTTTGATATTTATTTCAGTGTCTCTGTGCTGTGCTGTGCTTAGTTGCTATGAACTCTATGTTCTTAGTCACTATGGACTCTGTGCTTAGCGGCTATGGACCGTAGTCGCCCAGCTTAAACAACCACCTGTACTACTACTCTTTGAGTTTGGGGTTTTAGGTGTTAATCAGTATTCTTGCCTGGAGAATCTCATGGATTGAGGAGCCTGGCAGTATAGCCCATGGGGTCGTAGGTAGTCGGACACAACAGAGCGGCTAACACTACACTACACACTACACTGTAGACTTGGGCAGTAGGAAGTTTTGGGAAAGGGCTCAGGCAATGCCAGAAGCATCAAACAGTATAGGCTGGATCCCACAAGTAGACGGACTGATAGTACACGGGGAGAAGGGTGCCTGGGCCGGCCAGACACATCAAGGATGTGCTCAGGAGACGGACACCTCCATTGCCCCTGTTGCTTTCTTTGTGTGGGGGCTTTGTGGGAGAACTTGACAATGGAGTTTATATAGATGAGGATGGTATCATGATCATGATCGTCAATGGAGAGCTGCACCTTGTAGCTCCATGCCAGCTGCCTTGGGAAGTCACACATCAGTCTTGAAAGACCCTGTTCGGAGGGGAGCATAGGTCCCAGCTGACTCATTGCCAGATAACCAGGGAGAATGACTGGATACAGCAGTAGGCAACCCCGTGGGACTCTGTTACTCTACTGCCCCATTCTCCTGGTAGTTACTTCATACTCTAGTTAGATCACTATTCAGAGTATTCATCGTTATGACCATTTGAAATGCTATTCATGGTTGAGCCATATAGGATCTCCTCCTATACAGCTTTTTTCTGGAGTTATTTTATTGTTCTATGTTTGCACAGTTCTCTATGTGCCTATCACTAATTTATCCCCAAACTTTCAATCAATTGTGTCAACTCCCTCTCAATATGTTCAAACATATTAAGCATTTCCTCCCTTTTATCTTCTGGAAGGCATCTCTCCCAGAGCCTGTAGATCTGCCCCAGTCTGAATATCTTGCCCAAGCACATGAAAATAACCAGACAGTTTTTTATATCCTCACTCTTAAAGTTAAGAGGTCTATCAAGACAACCAAAATCCTGAAGGATCTTTGAGCTATCAAAAAGATGGAGATGACAGCGGAACAATAATGATAACAACAAGGAAAAAATCTGGAAAAAAAGAAACTGTAAAAGAAAAAAGAAATTGCCATTAATTTTTCAAATAAATAAATATATTGAGCTCCTAAACAAGAGAAGTTTACCACGAAAATGGAACTGAGGCAAGCATGCATCTGTGAGACATTACTAATCAGAGCAACTATGGGTCTGGTGTCCCAGCCCTGCAAGAGGATCTGGGCAGATACCAACAGTGATCACTGCAATGGTGAGAAACTAAGGTATAAGTGTGTAACCAGCAAGGCATTCACACTGGAGCAGGTATTGAAGAGAGAAATGTAACATTCTAACAGCATAATAAGGCAGAAATTTTCTTTTAAATTGTGATTCTAACATACACTTTATATACAGAAAATAACTTCTGCAAAGGCAACTCAATAGACCTAAAGTTAGGACAATATCTTTGTTTTATTTGTTTATTTGGCCATGCCAGGTGGCTTTTGGGATCTTAGTTCCCCAACCAAGGATGGAACTCTGCCCCCTGCATTGGAAGCACAGAGTCTTAACCACTGGACCACCAGGGAAGTTCCTGCTTTAAATAGGGTGTAGTATCCAAAGATTAAAATATAGTGAGGCTATACATTTCCTCTTTAGTCCTTTCAAAAAGGAAATGAAAATTAAACTCTTGCTAGTGAGATGCTGGTTATTGTCTGGGTATATTTTGAAAAAAATAACAGAAATTATAAATCAGATCAGCTTTTAAAGTCATAATGGAATCCTGCTTACTTGATATGTATGTCCATGCACAAGCTCAAAAGACGGCCCATAACATTATCTAGCGAAGACAACAGTCAGAGAGAAAACTGTTTATTGTGCAGAGTCGCTAAACACATATATACTTCAAAACAGCACGACAGATGTAGAACAGCTGTTCATTATCTGGGAAGGGGGAGTCTGACTTCTTTGAAATTATTTATAAGCTCTTTCATGATTAGGTCTAATATTTTTTTTCTTTTGGGTAAATAAAATTAGGCATCCATGATCAGAATTTTAATATATATCTTGATTTGCAACAACAACACTCACATATATCAGATTATCAAAATGCTTCACATTTTAATCCTAGCAATATTCATGAGGGTTCTGTTGCATATAGTAGTTACAGCAAACACCTACCAAATGTTTACTATGTGCCAGGCGCCACTGTAAGTATTTTAACTTACTCAGTCCTTGCAACTACCTTCAGACAGACAGCATATTCTCATCTTCATTTTGCAAAGCTCAGAGAGGTTATTAACTTGCCCAAGATCACACAGCCAGTAAATGGTATTGCCCAGATTCAAACACCAGCACTCTAATTCCAGAATCTACACTTGGCTAATCCATCACATTGCACACTACCATTGATAAGACAAAGTATAGACTCTTCCAGGTGTGCATATTATGAAGTATATGACAATGGTTGCCTTAGAAGAGAAACTTCCTAAACAACAGGATTATCAGTCAGCATAGGCATGGCTAAGTTGTGGAAACAGAATAACATGAGTACATGGCCCAGGCAGGTCAGCAGGAAGCTCTGCTCCTTGTAGTTAGTTAGGAACTTTGACCTCATTTTTCTCTGGCAAATGAGAGGGAGACCATGGGTTTAGCACAGCAGTTCTTAAATGCCTCAGCACACAAGGCTCACAGTGTACTTCCGTTCACATTTAATGGGTGCAACTAGTCAGTTGGCCTCAACTACCTGCAAAGCTGTTAGGAAAGGTAAGCATAGAGTGAGAGAAGAGTCTTAGAGAAAAACAACTGAAGCCAAAGATGAATAAAAGGGTCACAAGGAAGCATTAGCTACTGTAAATTTAGCTACTCCAAGTGCTTACAGAAATTGAGGAGATATGATATGTCCAAATTTCAACAAAGTATTTGATACCACTCCATTCTTGCCTGCAAAATCCCATGGGCAAAAGAGCCCTGTCGGGCTACAGTCCATAGGATCACAAACAAACAGTCGGACATGACTGAAGTGACTTAGCATGCACACATGCAATGAGATCTACAAAAGTAGATTATTCTTCTTTGGGATAATTTATAAATTCTGAATGATATATAAATTCTGTATAAGTATCATATAGAGACAAAGTAGTTATGATAAAATAACTAATGAGAACCTACTCTATAACACTGGAAACACTACTTAATTCTCTGTGGTGACCTAAATGGGAAAGGAATCCAAAAAAGGAGGGGTATATGTATACATATAACTGATGCACTTTTCTGTACATTAGAAGCTAATGCAACATTGTAAAGTAACTATATTCCAAAAAAAAAATTTTTTTTTAGGAGTAAAGAGAGTGAATTAGATTATTTTAATTATCATTGGCTTAAAGCTAGGAGAGCCCTGAGCTACCCATGACAGACTAAAAAGGCAAGTCTTGGTGAAAATGACATTTTGGATTCAGCCAAGCCTGGTTTTAGCTGGTCTACCATCACTTCAGTCAGTGAGCAGAGCAAAAGTCTTCCCAGATCAAGGATTCATGAAGGAACCAGTAGATGTGGTTGCTGGTGCTTCTCTGATACATCCTGTGGTCTCAGCAGATTATGGGAAGTAAGTGAGGATTCTGCAAGTGGGAGGAACCCAGAACTTTAAGCTCACAGCCTTCATACAGTTTGGGACTGGGGAAGGAGAGTGGAAGGCAGGGGACACACGTCATGAGAAGTTAACATCTGAGCTCCAAGCTCATAACTTCTTTCTTTAAAAAATTTTGTAAAATATAGATCGCATAATGCTTAAGATTTTTACCAGTTTTAAGTTAATACAATTCAGTGGCATTAACATTCACATTGTGTTGCAGACATCACTGTTATCACATCTACAGAACATTTTCAACATCTCAAATTAAAACTCTGTACCCATGAAGTCATAGTTCCTTGATACAACAAAGTTACAAAGAACGAGGCACCCCCATGTTTCACTCCTTGTCTGCTGCTGCCAGAGGCTGTGCCCACGTACATCTGGCTCTGCCTCCTGGAAGATGGAAAGCTCATGTCCTTAGGGCTGGAGGTGCCCTGATCCTCTTCTCCTCCAAGTCAATGTCTCCTCTTTCTTGGCCACATTCTTCCTTCCAACGTAGTATTTATAACAAATTTGGACAGTAAATGTGTTCGTTCTATCCTTTCAGTTCAGTTCAGTTCAGTCTCAGTTGTGTCCGACTCTGTGACCCCATGAATCGCAGCACGCCAGGCCTCCCTGTCCATCACCAACTCCCAGAGTTCACTCAGACTCACGTCCATCGAGTCAGTGATGCCATCCAGCCATCTCATCCTCTGTCGTCCCCTCCTCCTCCTGCCCCCAATCCCTCCCAGCATCAGAGTCTTTTCCAACGAGTCAACTCTTCGCATGAGGTGGCCAAAGTACTGGAGTTTCAGCTTTAGCATCATTCCCTCCAAAGAAATCCCAGGGCTGATCTCCTTCAGAATGGACTGGTTGGACTGCCTTGCCGTCCAAGGGACTCTCAAGAATCTTCTCCAACACCACAGTTCAAAAGCATCAATTCTTCGGCGCTCAGGCTTCTTCACAGTCCAGCTCTCACATCCATACACAACCACTGGAAAAACCATAGCCTTGACTAGACGGACCTTAGTTGGCAAAGTAATGTCTCTGCTTTTGAATATGCTATCTAGGTTGGTCATAACTTTTCTTCCAAGGAGTAAGCGTCCTTTAATTTCATGGTTGCAGTCACCATCTGCAGTGATTTTGGAGCCCCCCAAAATAAAGTCTGACACTGTTTCCACTGTTTCCCCATCTATTTCCCATGAAATGATGGGACCAGATGCCATGATCTGGTTCTATCATTTAGAGTTGCTTTAACAAAATACCAGAGACTTGGTATCTTATAAACAATAGAATTTTCTTTCTCATGGTTCTGGAAGCTGGGGAGTCCAACATCAGCAGCAGATTCAGTAACTAGTGAGGTCCATTTTCTGTTTCAAAGACAGCACCTTTTGCTGTATCTTCACAGGGTGGAAGAAGGGACAAGGGAGCTTTCTTGGGCCTCTTTTTTATGGGCACTAATCCCTTTCATGAGAACCCTGTGTTAATGACACAATCATCTCCCAAAGGCCCTACCTCCTAATGCCATCATAATGTGCATTAGATTTCAACATAGAATGAGGGGTGCACAAACATTTAGACTTGGTTGTTGTTGTTTAGTCGCTAAGTCATGTCTGACTCTTTGTGACCCTTTAGACTGAAACACATTAGGTTTCCCTGTCCTTCACTATCTCCCAGAGTTTTCTCAGACTCATGTTCATTGAGTCAGTGATGCCATCCAACCATCTCATTCTCTGTCACCCCATTCTCCTCCTGCCTTCTATCTTTCCCAGCATCAGGGTCTTTTCAAATGAGTCAGTTCTTCACATCAGGTGGCCGAAGTATTGGAGCTTCAGCATCGGTTCTTCCAATGAATATTCAGGGTTGATTTCCTTTAGGATTGACTGCTTTGATCTCCTTGCTGTCCAAGGGACTCTCAAGAGTCTTCTCCAGCACCACAGTTCAAAAGCATCAGTTCTTCAGTGCTCAGCCTTCTTAGACTTCTTAGACTTAACACATTCTTTATAGAGGCTTCCTTGGTAGCTCAGACAGTAAAGCATCTGACTGCAATGCAGGAGACCCAGATTCGATCCCTGGGTTGGGAAGATCCCCTGGAGAAGGAAATGGCAACCCACTCCAGTATTCTTGCCTGGAAAATCCCATGGACAGAGGAGCCTTGTTGGCTACAGTCCATGGGGTCGCAAAGAGTTGGACACGACTGAGGGATTTCACTTCACTTCACTTATAGAGACTTAGGCCCTATTACTGTGATCACAAATGATTTATCAAAATATCTCAGGTGCTTATTTCGATGACTGCTACAGGAGAACAGACTTATTCTTATATATTTTTTTTCTAATTTAATTCTGAAAACAATCTTAACTTGATGTTAGGGGAATACTCTGTTCTTCCTTCCATTTATTATCTACTGGTGCTGCTTCACTTAGACATTCACACTGGTTGACCCACACTGAGGGATGCTGGTGGTTGGAGTGAAACTAACCTGAAGCCAGGTTTCTGGAGGCATGCTCTCAGACTCAGTCCTTGGCTCTGTTGAGCTGGGGAGCTTATCACTTACTTGGACAAAACTATAAAACGAATGCTGATTTAGTTGTTGAATAATTTCAGCCTATGAAGGAAATGCAAGATTTCCAAATCAGGATTTAAAAAGCATAGTGGAGGAATCCCCTGGCAGTCCAGTGGTAAGGATCCAGTGCTTTAACTCATGGGGCCAGAGTTTGATTCCTAGTGGGAACCGGGATCCCACAAGCTGCGTGGTGTAGCCAAAAACACAATGAAGTTGCATGTGTCTGTGCTCAGTCGATTCAGTCATGCCGACTCTTTGTGACTCTGTGGACTGTAGCCCGCCAGGCTCCTCTGTCCGTGGGATTCTCCAGGCAAGAAAACTGGAGTGGGCTGCCATTTCCTTCTCCAGGGGATCTTCCTGGCCCAGGGATTGAACCTGTGCCTCCTGCAACTCCTGCATTGCAGGTGGATTCTTTACCTCTGAGACCCCAAGGAAGCCCAAACGAGGAAGTTGAGGGCACATTAAAAATAATAATAATAAAAATGGGCTAAAACGATGGGCTGAATCTAACACTGAGGCTGAGTGATGGTAAATTCAAGATCCTGCACCTGGATTCCAATCTTCACCTCCCTTAGGGCAGGGCAGGGACTTGTGGAGATTGCAAACGCTGGTTAGTATGCCTTTCCTCTTCTGTAGTGAGGCCTGCGGTTACCTAACTGTAACAGTGGAACATGAGTAGAAATGACTGATGCCACTTCTAGGTGGAGATAGTTAAAGATCAGGTGTGCCTAACCCATGTTCTCTTTCTCTTTTCTGCCAGGAGGATGATGCCTGACAGGCCATGAAATGACACGATAGTGGAGCCGCAAGACGAAGGCAGTGTGATTCCTTAGTCACCTCATTGAAGTGAGCAATTCAAACCTTATCAAAATGGGAGTGAACAAAAGCAAACCTTGATTCTATTAAGTTATAGAGATTTGGGGGTTGTTTGTTTACATCTGAAAAACATTTGAGGATTTTAGTTTACCAACCAAAGTTTATAGACATCAATTAAAAGGAGGCTTCCTACTCCTACTTCTCAGCAGTGTTCAACCACCAGCCTTTCCTCCCAATGGAAACACTGATTTCCCCTGGGCTTCCCAGGTGGTGCTCGATTGCCCTTGGCTTCTTGACCCAGCACTCTCTAGGTTCTCCTCCTGTGTTGTCAGTTGCTCCTCTCTGTCTTTCTGTGCATCCTCTTCCCAAGGGGTATCTTAAGTATTGAGTTTCTCCAGATTCAGTGCCCTGACCCTTCCTCTTTTCATTTGATGTTTTTTTACACCATCTATGTGCAGAAGACTCACAAATTCGTATCTCTACCTAAGAACACACTTCTGAGTTCCAGGCACATGTAATCAACTTCCTACCTGATATTTCCTTGTGGACTTTTCAATAACTCTTCTTACAAAACTGCACTCATATATTTCCTCCCAGTTTGGTCCTCTTTCAATGTTTCCCACCTCAGTGAACAGAATAGCACTCCTTTAGTCACATGAGACAACCCTTCCTTACCCTTAAAACCCCTTCCCTCTCCCACCTTCTATGAACCATTACCAAGCTCTGTCCATTTTCCTTCTAAACACTTCTCTACCCCGTGGTCTTCTGCAGAACCATCAAGCCATCTTGCCATTTTCTCTCACTTGTGCTCCTGTAGTGGTCTTTGTACGGATCCACATGCCAAATAACAGTGTATTTGGTGTCTCCTCAATGCATTCTTGGTGGTAATCTTTCAAAATTTAACATCTCATTTCACTCTTGTTTAAAATTCTGTGGTTTCCCATTTGTTGTTTTAGCCTGAAGATAAACCTGGCCTCGAATATGGTGCTGGATCTGGCAACTTCTACCCCTCTAGGCGCACCTCACTTCCTCGTTTTACTCCATTCATGTTGGCCTTCTTTCTACGCCTCCTACTTTTATGACAGTTTCTTCTACCACCGCCACTGCACATGCTCTTCTCTGTGCCCAAGAAAACTCTATCCTCTCTTTGCTCTATTGACTCTACTCTCCTTCAGTTCAGTTCAGTTCAGTCACTCAGTCGTGTCCGACTCTTTGCAACCTCATGAATCGCAGCACGCCAGGCCTCCCTGTCCATCACCAACTCCCGGAGTTCACTCAGACTCATGTCCATTGAGTCGGTGATGCCATCCAGCCATCTCATCCTCTGTTGTCCCCTTCTCCTCCTGCCCCCAGTACCTCCCAGCATCAGAGTCTTTTCCAATGAGTCAACTCTTTGCATGAGGTGGCCAAAGTACTGGAGTTTCAGCTTTAGCATCATTCCCTCCAGAGAAATCCCAGGGCTGATCTCCCTCAGAATGGACTGGTTGGATCTCCTTGCAGTCCAAGGGACTCTCAAGAGTCTTCTCCAACACCGCAGTTCAAAAACATCAATTCTTCGGTGCTCAGCCTTCTTCACGGTCCAACTCTCACATCCGTACATGACCACTGGAATTAGCCTTCTGCTAAAAAGGAGCCTTGTGATCTCCTTTATTAGTTAACATTCTCCTATCACAGGTCCCCTAAGACTGTGTACCTTTTCTTAGGACTTGTCACAGATGTGATTTTACATTTATTTGTGTGGTGATTTGTTTCCTCTTCGTATCTGTCCCTAAACTGTAAGCTCTATGAAAACAGGGACCGTGTCTTCTTCTGCTCATGTTTATCTCCAGCACCCAATACAGTGCTAGACATGGGAAAGGAAGAGTGGAAAGGAAGGAGGAAGGAAGGTGGGAAGGAAGAATGGAAAGAAAGGAGGAAAGAAGACAAGAAGAAGAAAGATCAGTCCTTCTCCATGTGTGTCAGTTTGCACCTGGAGCATTGGGTTAGATTCTGAGCGCTACATTTTGAGACAAAAACAAGCTAGAATATATTCAGAAGAGTCTCTGAATATATTCAAAGAGTTGTACATGACTTAGCAACTGAACAACAGCATGAAGAACAACAAATTCAGAAGAGAGGAATCATAATAGTAAGTGGAGGCAAGCTGGGATTTAAGCACCAGGTAGATAACTGAGTGCCATTTATAATTTCTTCCAACCAAGATATTCTGTTTTAAAAGCATGTATGAAACACTATTTCATGATGTGAAACAATTTACATCATTTCTCTTTCACAAATTAAGGCATTTAAAAAGAAAACACTTCCAGCTTTGTAAATAATCTTCAAAATACTTGATTGGACAAAAATACATGCAAAAATTCTGCAATGTCTCCATACAACATATCGATTGGCACTTTATCTCCCTTTACCTGCTTTTGTTTTTTTAGACTAATGTAATGAAATTATCTTCTTTAATAAATTGTATGAGAAGATGTTTGTGAAGATATATGGTCTAATTCAAGAAGAAATAATTTCAATAATTGTCAAAACCATTATTTTATATTAAGTAATATTTCTACCTGATTACTTTAGCTTGAATTATTTTGGCTTTTGATAATGTTGTATATTCATGTGAAATTTATAGCCATGTGATCATGAATTAAAGAAAACATAAAAATGGTTATATATTCTTTATGTAATACAATGGTGTGAATGCAAAGTTAAATTTAACTAATAACCAGATTAGCTGCCAACTGTGAACATTACTATAAGTGGCTAACCAAATTATAGAACCATCTACTATGGTCATTTATTAGGAATTGCCAATGTTTACTATGTATCATAAACAATAGTTTGGACTTTAATTTTCTCCATTTCTACTATTCCTATTATACTTCAGAATTCCATGCTGCCAAGTACATCCTTTTTACCATTTATAAATCTCTTAATTACATACCAGAGGAGTTTTTTCTTTGTTTCAATACCAGTAGAAACAGAGAATGACTCAACTGACTTGATTTTTGGATTAGGAAAGGATATTATCAGAATCGAAGGAAGGATCTATGCCCTGTAGCACTTTGCTCACAGCAGAGCATTTAACTGGACTCACCTCAATCCATCACAACGGGCTCAGTCAGTGACTGCGTTAAGGGAGAAGGGACACGGACTGAGCTCTGTCTGCATCTTGTGGCACATCATATTGGCAATAGATGGAGCACCCACTCACTCTGTGTGAGCTGAAGCATTACTCACAAGAACACAGCTAAGGAGCAATTCTAAGAAATCACATAGGATTTATCCCCAGCTCAGACCCCCAAACAGGTAAGGACCAGGGATAAGGCGACTGGAAGAGCTGGACTTCAGTCAACGGTGAAATCTCCTGGAATTGCATAAGAGCAGAGTCCAAACTGGTTCCACCATAGTAGAGATCAAACTATTTCCCACGGAGCCAGCACCAGAGTCAAGAGTAAAATTACTTCAAATAGACCTTCAAACAGAAGGAATTCAGAATCCCTCAGGTAGTGGGAAGAGAAGAATGTGAGTGATTAAAGCAAAATGACCATGTTGGTGCTATGAAGATCATATGTGAAACAGAAAGTTAATGATGTTTAACATTTTTGTTGGACTCAGTTATATTAAAGTATCCTATATAAGTATTCTGAAGAAATGAACTTTGATGATAAAAAATTATATGGCTAACTGATTCAGACCCTCTCTTGATTATTCCTACATAAATCTGGCCATTGGCAGGATCCATCCAGAAGAAGGAATGAAGATTTCAAATTGCTAAAAACATTTCTGAACTCCCTTTCAAGAAATGTATTAGTAGATGCCATCCTGTCTGGGCTTCCTAGGTAGCACTATAGTGGTAAAGAACCTGAATGCCAATGCTGGAGAGGCCGGAGACAAGGGTTTGATCCCTGGGTCAGGAAAATCCCCTGGAGGAAGGCATGGCAACCCACTCCAATATTCTTGCCTGGAGAATCCCATGGACAGAGGAGTCTGGCTATAGTCCATGGGGTCGCAAACAGTCAGACACAACTGGAGCGACTTAGCACACACACACGTAGTCACCCTATCTGAATAAATACGTTGATAAAATTGTTACCAGGTAGCAAAAGGTGATACTGTCCAGTATTTGCAGAGATTTTATGGTTGGCAAGTATAGCGTAAAATTTACAAAGATACTGGGCTATGAGCATGTTTACACTGGCCAAGTGAAAAAGCCCAGGTTACTCAATGAACTTCATTAATGATGACAGTAAACTTGGAAAACATAGGCCCTCAAAGTTTGCTTTCTTATCAAGTTTTTTGATCAAAATTATTGGGAAAAATATTTCAGCTCACACCTCCAGGTTTTTCAGGGAAGAGATGTCAAATTTTTGAAACATCAACTTTACTTGACTATGTGAAAAGAAATTCCATTTGAAAAATTTGCTGGCCACATACTGTACGATATTTTTAAAATCCATGACTGAACTTTTTGTATGTTTTTAAATAGCCTTAGGGTTGCAAATAGTCAGACTCGACTGAGCGACTGAACTGAACTGCAAGAGCCTTAGAACTTAAAAGCTTGAAGTAGTTCTGGGCTGCTTGCAGTCACTCTTGAAAGTACCAAGACTCAACCCTGAATCTCACTCTCTAATCAGTTGGTTCTGACAACTTCTGTTTAGTGTGTTCTGCCAACAACATATTAATTAGATGTGACCCAGTGGTTCCAGGTCATTGCAGGGAAGCAAACGAAGGGGATTACATGCTAAAACTCAACTGACTAGTTGGCTGCTTTGTAAAATAAGGGAAGCAGAAGCCTAAAGTAATTCTCATCAAGGCCAGCTACAGGAGGAAAAACAAGGCACTGGGGACCCATGGATTACCAAGATTATGTGTCTCTATGAATTGTTTACTTTGCCTGCATAAACCAACTGAGAGTGGTCTTACCAGTGCTTCCAAAGCAATCTGCTGAGTTACTAAGGAAAACATAAAGGACTAAATAAACAACTTGAATTTTTTGAAACGGTTGGTATAGAAAGTACACTGCTTAAAAAAAAAAAAAAAGAAGCCTAGTATGGAAAACATCTGTGCATGATAGCAAGGAATATAAGATACTTAGAGGGGAATTATCATATCACCTGTCCAAGCCATATCGGCATTCAGTTGGAAGTAGATATTTCCCTAAGAGATTGATAGTAAAATGATACTTACCATCATCATTATTACATGGATAACAATAGGGTCAAATCAGCATAATAATACTGGAAAGATCTGTATTCATTGGCAATATTGATTTGAATCATTGAATTAAACTTATTACACTTAAATCTTTAAGTATATCAAAATGAAGAGATATCAACAAGATTTATATGATTACAATGCTGGTGATTAAAATAAAAATACTAATGGAAAATGAATCTCAGTAGTCTATTTTATGCATTCATTCTTAGAATTTTAGAGAAAATGATATCCTGACCTTTTAAACAACTCTCCTGTCAAAAACACTGATTCCCTTCTATATTCAGTGCTGTGCGGGGAATGCAGATGTTTGTGCTTTTGCCAGCATGTGGTATTGACTTTGGAGTAAAGCTTAAATGGGACCCAGATGTTTCTGCCCTCAGAAACTTCTGTTTCCAGGTCTGTGGTCTTTGGGTTTCCTTAGGCTAAGCCTGATTCATAACTCAGCACCTTCTGGAATTCCTTGAAAAGAATCCACCCTCCCCAGAGCATTATTGAGATATATAGACTTTATTAAAGACTTCGAAGGAACAGAAACTTAAGAGCAATCAACTTAAAATTAATACAAAATCTTCTCCCAAGCCCTTTTCTTGGATACTGCTTACCCTTCTCTTTTTCTAACCATCTGGCTGGGTTTTCCACTCCCCTTCTGGAACTTCCCCTGGAAACTTCAAATTACCACTCCCCACACCCCACCAAGTTTTGTGCAGAGCCATTCGACTATGCCCATCTTCCTTACCAAACATGGCACACTCAAATGCAGCAGGATATTCAGCCAAAGGGCCCTCCAGGTAACAATATCTACCTGCTTGATAAGACAATTTACTCACCCTTTAGGATCTTATTTTCCATACTAAGAAGTTCATCCAACTGCTTTTTTTTTTTTTTCTGAAAATATACAATGTTCTCCCTAAGAGGAATTCTGTAGAATAAAAATTTTTCCATTTAGTTTTGTAGAAGAGTCACTTGCCCTGATTCAGCAATCCAAATAGCCTATAACTACACAGTAAGAAAAGCCAAAAAATGTGACAGTCCACAAAAATATCTATCAACTCCCTGGAGAGTGCTCTCCTAGAATAAATTCCAGGAAATTCTAATTTCAAAGTGTAAATTGCCATAAATGTTTTGGTCTATGTAGAAAACCTGATTTTAAGTAGATATCCTTGATTGAAAATGACTTTTATCACCCATCATCATTCCTCCACTCCACTCTCCAAGAATACATATCTTTTTAAGAAGAAAATTCTCAGAAAATTGTATATCTCATAAGTCCATATCAATGGGAACTGAACCTTTAAAAGGAGCAAATTCATACAGTGAAATAACTTATTCAGAGGTCCTCTCTTCTTGCTATAGACCATACCAAAGAAAAATTGAACCTAGAAATATGGATGTCAAAGGTGAAATTGCATATGTAACATGTATTTGACAAAACTACATAAGCACTGGATTATGAATCTAAGAAGGACCTTAGTGGAATGATGAGGAGCAGTGATTAAGTGGGGTACGGGTTGGATTTAAAATGATGCCTGTTTGATTTTCTAGTTGTGCATTGCAACACCATGTTAATTTGGCAAAAAAAAAAAAAAAAGGCTACACAGGCTACTCAGAGTCACAGACTTGGGTTTGACTATAGCTCTGTCTGTAACCATTTAGCATTGGCGAGTTATGGCATATTTTCAGCTTCAACTTTCTCATTTGTAAAAGAAGGGTAACAAATTCTGCCTCAGAGCTTTACTGTCAGAATTGATTACATAAGCTTTATAGGTGGAGGGACATCCTAAAGACAGCACCATTGGATTTTCACAGATGCACAAATAAGCCTCTTAGAGTGTCTCTCTGCCAGTCCCCAAACTACACAACACTCAACAACCTTTCAGGAACTTGCCTGGCAGTCCAGTGTTTAAGACTTCACCTTCCAATGCAGGGAGTATGGGTTTTGATCCCTAGTCACATGCCTTCTGGCCAAAAATCCAAAACATAAAACAGAAGCAATATTGAAACAAATTCAATAAAGATTCTAAAAATGGTCCATATTAAAAAATCTTTAAAAATAAAAAAGCTTTCATGGAAATTACTTCTGATGCAATATTTCTACAAAATTTGCTGGTTTAGCCCCAGGGCCCACACTCTCACAAGCTCTGGGCACTTTTGTCTTGCGGGCTCCTTCCTCCATAAAAGCATATTGAAAATTATGTTTTTATGAATATGTTGGTATACAAATGAGTACATTCCAGGCTTGATACATTTTTATAAATTCATTATTATAATATTCATTTTTTTATGATTGTTAAATGAAATTAAAACATTTTTGAGGCCCCATAAAGTATCTTGGGCCCTAGGCATACTGCCTACTGAGTCTAATAGATAAGGCAGTCCCAGTTAGCTTCTTGCTCCCTTTTAAGATGCCAACTGTTTATTTCTGGTACTTTTTCTCAAATATTTGAGGGCAATTCTCAGTCCTCTCTCTTCTTTTTCTTTTTGTTCTACACATTAATTTTCTCTAATCTCTCTTCACAGACTCAATCCTCTTACCCTTTTATCATCTTGGTTGCCTTCCTTGGGTTCCTTTGGCCACTAGCCAAGGTATTGATGTTTCTCTCTGGTAAGTGTAAAATTATATATGATACTCTGGGCCACCTGATGTAGGCCATATTGAATAAAATGATTTATTTCCTCTTCAGATATGTGAAACTCTACTTTTTGAACTTTTTGAAATGCATTTGCGCTTTTTAATTTTTATTTGTTTTTAGTAGCTGCCAGGGCATATTTGATTTCTTCTGAACTCTTACCCTCAGATTTTACTGCTTTCTAAATATCATTGTTTCATTTGTTCCCATTTTTTACTTCATACACGAAATATTCCCCAATCAATAATAAATCAAACACTTAGCCATGGAGATTCAGCGTACCATCACCTGTCTCCAAAGTGTAGCCGTTAAAAGAAAGGAGCAAATCTAGGGACCCAGATTTTAACAGAGCTGACAACAGAATGGCACACGAAATATGACGCAATTCACCCTTCATCGGTACTTGGTGACTGCTTAGCTTAAGACATTGACTTTGCATTTATCTAGAAGTCATTTTATACTAGTTTTTATCTTATTTTATTAGCTAGTTTACATTTTTATTTTATTTCCTGTTTTAAATACTAGCTGTTTTAAAATAAGTGGCTTCTCTTTTTTTCCTCCACAGTTGTGCTAATGAGCTCTGGATCCAAGTTTTAGAAAAATTAATATGCTACATTTTTATTTATACTCTGTTGTGGTCTAAAGAAGAGATTTAAGAAGCCTGTAAAGATGCATACAATATGGTACCATAAAATAAGCTTTAAAATAAGTTAAAGGAATAAAGTCAAAGCAAAGATAAGAGGAAATGTTGGAAAAATATATGTAAGATAATGTATGTCATGTGTGTACACTCTGACTAGAAACAGGTCATCGTCTTGACTCTAAGCTCAGTTTTTGAACACTAGGTAGGGTGGACAATATATGCCTATTTTTCCCACCCCAAACTGATAAAACAATATTTACCAGATACTTACCTAGGATAAATAGAAATAATATCAAATAATTACTGGATGACTGTAATTCTTTTAAAGAGAAGACAAAGCGTCATATCATAATGCTTACCTCTGTTCTCCGCCACCCGCCCCGCCAAACCTCCCATCTGTCACGTCTGATTTCTCAGTAACACAAGGAAAATTGTCAATTATCTACAGCCAGAAATTCTCATCTGCTTTTTAAAAATCATCAGGGCCGCCAAGTTCTCCACTGCCAAACTAGGGCATACTATTACACAGACTACATGCTGGAAATAAAAAATGTGGGAAACAAAAAAAAATATAGAGAGTATGTACACAGAAGAGTGTAACATGCATTTTTAAACACTTTTTTATTTTTATTTTTTTTAAGCAAAAGAATGTTTATTATTATTGCCTGTAATAGTAATCATGGCTAGTATTATAACATTTATTGAACTCTTACACCTCAGGCACTATTATGAGCATTCAGAAGAGTATAAGATGCATTTTAATCACAAAGAGACAATTCCTGTCAATAATTTGTTCCTTTCCAGTTTTATCATTTAAAGGATAAACTCCTAAAAATGAAATCCTTGCATCAAAAGATATGATTATCTCTAAAACGTAATTTTCCAAATTACTCTCAAATCTGTAATATTTGTGGGGGCCATTTCAGTATATCCTTGCTAGACTGGTGTGGCTCAATTTTTTTCTTTATAACATGAATATAATAATATCACCTAACAATAAACCTATTAGCTCACAGGGTTGCTATTAATATTGAATGAGTTAGCAATATGTAAAGTACTTAGAGCAATGTCATGCATATTCTTGCTATTATTATTTGCAAATTTTGTATATAAAAATAGTGTCTCATTTTCTTTCATATTTATATCTTAGGAATATGGAATACATTTTCATACATTTATGTACATTTTTGTTTCTTCTTTCACTAATTGTCTATTCAGATTTTTAGCACAACTTTCTAATGGTTACCACTCATTTTATGTACTTTCTATACCAAGGATATCAGCCCTGAATCTGACATGTATTGTTTCAAATACTTCTCTCAGTCCTCAGTTTTTTCAAGTTTTTTACACTTTTTTCTTGATGGTGGATGTTTAAATTTTTTATCAAGTCAAATAACCAATCTTTCTGTGCTTTTTCTTTCTTTCATATTTAGAAAGTGTACTATTTTCCTGTGGTTGCTACAACAAGTTGCTGCAAACTGGGCAGCTAAAATTTAATGAATTTATTTTTTTATAGTTCTAGAGGCTTGAAGTCCAAAATGAAGATATCAGTGTGGCTAGAGTTCCTTCTGAAGACTCTGAGGATAAATTGAGTCAGTTCCCATGCTTCTCTTTAGCTTCTGGTGATTGCCTGCATGCACCCAGTGGCCTTCTTTGGCATGAAGAACCATAATTCTAATCTCTACTTCCATCTCCACATGGTCTTCTCCCAAGTAGGTCTATGTCTGTGTGTTCAAATTTTCTTCTTCTTGAAAAGACACCAGTCATATGGGATTTAGGGCCTATCTAGTCAGTAAAGAGTCTGCCTGCAATGCAGGAGACCCGGGTTTGATCCCTGGGTCGGGAAGATCCCCTGGAGAAGGAAATGGCAACCCACTCCAGTATTCTTACCTGGAGAATCCCACCGACAGAGGAGCTTGGCAGGCTACAATCCATGGGATCGCATGAGTAGGACACAACTTAGCGACTAAATCAACCACCACTTAACTCAACACGCCCTCATCTTATTTGCAAAGACCCTATTTCCAAGTATGGTCACATTCACAGGTTCTGGGTGGATGTGAATTTTTGCACAACACTATTCAACCCAGCATGGAAAGCAATTTTCTTTCCTAAGATCATGCAAGTATCACTTAAATATTCTATGAATATATGTATGTTGTAAGGACAGTGTAAGAACATTTTTCTTTAACCCATCTGGATCTACATTGTTTTCTGATATAATAAGCAATCATTTAGGTTTGGGTACATTACCTTGAAATTTAAGAGTCTTTCCATTTATTTCAAGCAGTAATGGAAAAGTAAAGTATCAAATGAACAATTTAAGTAAATGGAAAGAAGTAAGAAAAACTTAAAAGGTCAATTTAATGACCCGAAACTTGCCTAAGAAATACCGGTCTTGATTTCCATTGCCCATTGCCTAAGAAATACCCTTCACTCCTGGAAATTTCAGTACTTACATTTCTTACCTCTTCTTCCAGGATAAAATTTTCAGTTTTATCTGGATAAAATCACATACCAATTTATCAACAGGTGCTCAGCTGAACAGAAGACACTGTAGTACAAGAAGCCCATCAGCATTTTTTTTGATGACTTTGCATGATGGATTTCATGTCATGTTTTCATTCAGATCCAGCTTTCAGATGCATGGACACTCCATCCAGTGCCCTGGCTTTATTCATTGCCATATTGTTCCTCCTCATCCCGGAGCAGTTGTACTGACAGGACTCTGCTTGTTCTCCGTATATTTTCCCTTAAGTCACATTCAATTCTTCAATTTTACTAGCATTCAATGAGTTTCCTCCTTGGGTTGCCTGGCTGACTGTGCTATCAGTCAGCAAGTTCTTGTGCTTTCAGTTCAGTTGCTCAGTCGTGTCCGACGCTTTGCAACTCCATGGACTGCAGCACACCAGGCTTTCCTGTCCATCACCAACTCCTACAGCTTGCTCAAACTCATGTCCATCAAGTCAGCGATGTCAACCAACCATCTCATCCTCTGCCGTCCCCTTCTCCTCCTGCCTTCAATCTTACCCAGCATCAGGATCTTTTCAAATGAGTCAGCTCTTCGCATCAGGTGGCAAAAGTATTGGAGTTTCAGTTTCAGCATCAGTCCTTCCAATGAATACTCAGGACTGATTTTCTTTAGGATGGACTGGTTGGGTCTCCTTGCAATCCAAGTGACTCTCAAGACTCTTCTCCAACACCACAGTTCAAAAGCATCAATTCTTCTGCACTCAGCTTTCTTTATAGTCCAACTCTCACATCCATATATGACTACTGGAAAAACCATAGCTTTGACTAGATGGACCTTTGTTGGCAAAGTAATGTCTCTGCTTTTGAATATGCTGTCTAGGTTGGTCATAACTTTTCCTCCAAGGAGCAAGTATCTTTTAATTTCATGGCTGCAGTTACCATCTGCAGTGAATTTTGGAGCCCAAAAAAAGTCTGTCACTGTTTCCATTGTTTCCCCATCTATTTGCCATGAAGTGATGGGACCAGATGCCATGATCTTTGTTTTCTGAATGTTGAGTTTCAAGCCAACTTTTTCACTCTCTTCTTTCACTTTCATCAAAAGGCTCTTTAGTTCACTTTCTGCCATAAGGGTGGTGTCATGTGCATATATGAGGTTATTGATATTTCTCCCAGCAATGTTGATTCCAGCTTGTGCTTCATTGAGCCCCAACTTTCTCATGATGTACTCTGCATATAAGTTAAATAATCAGGGTGACAATATACAGCCTTGAGCTACTCCTCACCCGATTTGGAACCAGTCTGTTGTTCCATATCCAGTTCTAACTGTTTCTTCTTGACCTGCATAAAGATTTTTCAGGAGACAAGTAAATTTGGTCTGGTATTCCGATCTCTTGAAGAATTTTCCACAATTTGTTGTGATCCACACAGGCAAAGGCTTTGACATAGTCAATAAAGCAGAAGTAGATGTTTTTCTAGAACTCCCTTGCTTTATCTATGATCCAACAGATGTTGGCAATTTGATCTCTGGTTCCTCTACCTTTTCTAAATGCAGCTTGAACATTTGGAAGTTCATGATTCATGTACTGTTGAAGCCTGGCTTGGAGAATTTTGAGCATTACTTCGCTAGCGTGTGAGATGAGTGCAATTTTGTGGTCATTTGAACATTCTTTTGTATTGCCTTTCTTTGAGACTGGAATGAAAACTGGCCTTTGATTCTCCACAATAGTAAAGAACATGTATACCTTAGCCTCTATGACTATGAGCCTCTCTATCCCACCTGAAACATCTCTGTGTAGACTGGGATGCTAATTTATCATGTACTAGTTATTTTTTTCTGGACATTTGTGTGCTTCTACTAAAGATTTCAGATGGTTTTATGTCCCACTAAAAACTATTGCATCAAAGAAATTTCATCCACTGCAGTATTTTCTGAACTGTTTAGGTGCCACTTAATGTAAGATAAGGAGTACGTCAAAGCTGTATATTGTCACCCTGCTTATTGAACTTATATGCAGAGCACATCATGAGAAACGCTGGGCTGGAAGAAGCACAAGCTGGAATCAACATTGCTGGAAGAAATATCAATAACCTCAGATAAGCAGATGACACCACCCTTATGGCAGAAAGTGAAGAGGAACTCAAAAGCCTCTAGATGAAAGTGAAAGAAGAGGGTGAAAAAGTTGGCTTAAAGCTCAACATTCAGAAAACGAAGATCCTGGCATCTGGTCCCATCACTTCATGGGAAGTAGATGGGGAAACAGTGGAAACAGTGTCAGACTTTCTTTTTTGGGGCTCCAAAATCACTGCAGATGGTCATTGCAGGCATGAAATTGAAAGACGCTTACTCCTTGGAAGGAAAGTTATGACCAACCTAGATAGATAGCATATTGAAAAGCAGAGACATTACTTTGTCAACAAAGGTCCATCTAGTCAAGGCTATGGTTTTTCCAGTGGTCATGTATGGATGGGAGAGTTGGACTGTGAAGAAAGCTGAGTGCCGAAGAATTGATGTTTTTGAACTCTGGTGTTGGAGAAGACTCTTGAGAGTCCTTTGGACTGCAAGGAGATCCAACCAGTCCATTCTAAAGGAGATCAGCCCTGGATGGTCTTTGGAAGGAATGATGTTAAAGCTGAAACTCCAGTACTTTGGCCATCTCATGCAAAGAGTTGACTCATTGGAAAAGACTCTGATGCTGGGAGGGATTGGGGGCAGGAGGAGAAGGGGACGACTAAGGATGAGATGGCTGGATGGCATCACCGACTCGATGGACATGGGTTTGAGTGAACTCCAGGAGATGGTGATGGACAGGGAGGCCTGGTGTGATGCGATTCATGGGGTCACAATGAGTCGGACACAACTGAGCGACTGAACTGAACTGAACTGAATGTAAGATTTAAACTGTTCACCAAACGGATATATACATGCAATATTAAACTACGTAACAGTGAAATTGGAAAATATTATTTTCAGTCAGTTGTTAAATACACACTAGTGAAAATATTCCTGCTGGATCTAAACCTTTGGGCTCTTGGAAGAAATAGAACTTAGTGCAAATGAAGTCGCTCAGTCGTGTCCAGCTCTTTTTGACCCTATGGACTGTAGCCTACCAGGTCCCTCCGTCCATGGGATTTTCCAGGCAAGAGTACTGGAGTGGGTTGCCATTTCCTTCTCCAGGGGATCTTCTTGACCCAAGGATCGAACCTAGGTCTCCTGCATTACAGGCAGACACTTTACCATCTGAGTCACCTGGGAAGCCCAAGAACTTAGTTGGCTAATTTTAAATTAAGTAAATATTAAAACAGTACAAAAAAAGCCATTTTGGGCAGAATGAATCACCTTATCAATAGCTTTTATCTCTTACATAACTAAATTTAGAATGTAAGTCGCTAAGTAATAGAACAGTTGGACATCAGAACTTTTTTGGAATTCATCATTTTGTTGTTTTCAGACATAAAGTACACAAATGTATGCCAGGCCTCATTTTCAACTATGTTTCCACAAGGTCACCAGGAAAGTTGTCCTTAGATATAAACATTGTCATATGCTTTGGGGCTCCCCTGGACTTTTCCACATTGTTGTTTTCATGGACACACAGTTATGAGATCTACTAAGTGCTTTCCTTTGAAACAGCTTTTGTTGGACCACCACTGTGGATGCTGACAGACAACTTTGATTCTGCAAGGGACAGTATGTCCTGAACAGAATATTTAGTCTAGAGATATTAAGAAATTTCTTAAATTTTCTAACCTGTTATTAGGTTGCTGTGAAGGCTGGATTACCACCATGACCCATCTATTCTATCCATCTAACAAATAATGATGGAACTTCGACAATGTGCCAGGCCTAGTTCTAGGCGTTAATGAACAAAATAGAAAATGATTCCCCGCCCTTGAGGAATTCACTGGCTAATAGATCCTCTTTAACCCAAGCTGCCAATCTCACAACCTCATAAGCCTAATGTTCTGAAAGGGATATCAGAAATAGCAGAGATAAACAGACTATTTTAAATTGGGATCCACTAAGAATCATGTTTTTGATAAACTGGAATATATACGAGATCCTACTTAATTGAGAGAAGAAATAGGGCCCATATCAACATTTTAATAACAGTGAAAAAACTAAAAGGTAGGGTGCTAACTGCCATTGGGGGTGAAATTAATCTATATAAATATTTTGTTAGCTCAAAGAAGGAAGTCTTGGCCAGTTGGACCCACTTTAGTAGTTGGATGAGGACAGTTCATTAATGCGGAAGGTTAAAAGCAGCAATACATGGCACGAATTAGCTGGCTCCAGATTTCACTTTCTTGAAGTTCTAGACTCTGGGTAAGAACAGCACCAAGCCAAATACTGCGTTCATTTGGTCCTTTAATCTTTTTGTCCAACAGCGGAATGTTAATTGACAAAAGAAAGCTTCTTCATAAACAATAATGATTTGTGTCTGATGTCAGCTGTGAAGTCATCTAGAAACGATCCCTCGCCATCGCCTTGCTCAGCTGAGCAGCTGCCATTCTCCTGGCCTGGCTTTTACTGTTGCTGAGCTGGGCAACATGAACAATGGTCCTGCACCTGCCAGCATGCTGGTGGTGCCATCATCCCAGCCAGGAGGAACAGGGCCGTGAAACACAGACACACGCCCTGGCTGGCTCAGTTGCTCTCCGCCCTGGAGCTGCTCTCCTGCCAGACCAATGGCCAGTTCTGTTTGCCTCCTGACTGTGCTGTGGATACAGAGCACATCACAAGAGACAGAAGAACCTTCCAGAGAGACACAGAATAAATCAGGTCAATCAGACAACTTCATTAACTCCCCATGACAGAAAAAGTGTAACCTGAGTGTTAGAGAGGGTCGTGTGTGGGAGTCCTTAACCCAAATGCTTGTTCTCTTTGTTTTCTTCTTCATCTATCATTTCCCTCTGTCAGTGCAATCCTGCTGAGATGCAGCCTGTTTACCATAGCCAGGGAAGGGAGATAAGAGTCTTCGATGACGGTTCATATCTCCTCCTTGACTTTCTCTTCTCTGGTGGTTTTATTGACATCAGGGTGCAGCCCCTCTTGAAAGGACTCCCCCAAACCGTAACTTCAGTTTAGAATTCTGGAACTTCAGTGCCAGAAGTAACCATTGAAAGTACCCTGTGTACTCTGTAAGTTTTTTTCTTTTCATTGTAGTATGGTTGATTTACAATGTTATGTTAGTTGCATGTGTACAGCCAAGCGAATCAGTTATACATATACATATATCCATTTGTTTTTAGATTCTTTTCTCATATAGGCCATTACAGAGTATTGAGTAGAATTCTCTGTGCTATACAGTAGGGGCTTATTATTAATCCATCTTATATACAGTAGTGTGTATATGTCAATCCCAATCTCCCAATTTATCCCTCCTCCCTCTTTTCCCCTGGTAACCATAAGTTTGTTTTCTACATCTGTGACTCTATTTCTGTTTTGTAGATAAGCTCATTTGTACCCTTTTTTTAGATTCCACACGCAGGGGGCCAATGGTCATATATTTGTCTTTCTCTATCTGACTTACTTCACTCAATATGACAAGCTCTAGATCCTGGCTCTGAGATATTAAGCAACCTTTCAAGCTTATACCAAGAAGGGGCAAGTAAAACTGAGATTACGTGGGGACCCCTGACTCCCAATCTAGTGTTCTTTCCACCCTCCGGGTTTTCTCCAATGCCTCAGCTGATAGCTCATCCCCTCCCCTTATTCTGATTTCTATAGTCCCTCTGTATTACAGGGGGGCTTAATCTTCCCAGTCTTTATAATAGCTGACTGATATTCCATCTGCATTCTTCAAATCCATTCTAAGATAATCACTAGAGATTACATCTTAAAATATGGACCATTTTTTTTAAGTCTCTATTGAATTTGTTACAGTATTGCTTGTTTTATGTTTTGGTTTTTTGACACTGAGGCATGTGGGATCTTAGTCCCTGAACCAGGAATGGAATCCACACACTCTGCATTGGAAGGCAAAACCTTACTCACTGGACCGCTGGGGAAGTCCCTTTAATGATTTCTTATTGCCTCGAATTAGACCAAAAGCAGATCCAACCCACCACGCCACCTGCCTCCAGTTCCCTGTTCTTAGAATGCTACTCATACTTTTCCATTGATCACTCCCTCTGTTTGAAAAGACCACCCCACATTTCTACCTGCTAGTATTTTCCTCAGTATTCAGGGCTCAGATGAGCTGTGCCCTTCTCCGTGAGGCCATCTCTTATCCCCCATTTGGCTATGATTTCTTCCTTCTGTGTTCTCCCATCTCATTTAATTTTCTCTCTCATACAGCATCCAGTCCCACAGTGTAGTTACTAGTGTGTGTGTATTGTAGCCCTCTAAACCTCCCCAGGCTTGAGATTTTTTTTTTTCCTTTATCTGCCCCTTCCCCCAAAGTATCTAATACAGTTCCTTGAATATAGTGGATGCTCACCTGAATATCATATTATTTGAGCAAGATCTGACAGCAATAGTTTCTTCAATTAGAAATCTCATTTGACTTTGCATTTTGTATACATAGCAACATAATATCTTGGAATTATAAATCAAAGCCCAATAAAGTGGGATTTTTTTTCTCTTAAAAAAATTTTTTTTGGCAAAGAGTCTCTTTAAAATTTTTTTTAGTTGCAATAAAATACACACTAACATTTTTACTATTTTAAATTTACTATCATAACCATTTTTAAGTATTAATAATCAGCAAATAGATGGGGGAAAAGGGAAACAGTGACAGATTTTATTTTCTTGGGCTCCAAAATCATGTGGACAAGACTGCAGTCATGAAATTAAAAGAGGCTTGCTCCTTGGAAGAAATACTCTAACAAACCTAGACAATGTATTACAAAGCAGATACATCATTTTGCCAACAAAGCTGCATATAGTCAAAGCTATGGTTTTTCCAGTGGTCATGTGCAGATGTGAAAGTTAGACCATAAAGAAGGCTAAGTGCCAAAGAATTGATGCTTTCTAATTGTGGTGCTAGAGAAAACTCTTGAGAGTCCTTTGGACAGCCAAGAGATCAAGCCAGGCGATCCTGAAGAAATCAACTCTGAATATTCATTGGAAGGACTGATGGTCAAGCTGAAGCTCCAATACTTTGGTCATCTGATGCAAAGAGCCATCCCATTGGAAAAGACCCCGATGCTGGGAAAAACTGAGGGCAGAGGGAGAAGGGGGCCACAGAGGATAAGATAGTTGGATGGCATCACAGACTCAACAGATAAAAGAGTTTGAACAAACTCTGAGAGATAGTGAAGGACAAGAGGCTGTGCTGCAGTCCATGGGGTCACAAAGAGTCAGACATGGCTTAGCAACTGAACAACAACAAACAGTTCCACAGTATTTAGTATATTTATACTGTTATATAACCATCATCACCATCCATATCCAGAACTCTTTACATTTTGTAAAACTGAAACTCTAATAACACTTTCCACTCCATTCTTCCTTTAGGCCTTGGAAACCACCAGTCTACTTTCTGTCTTTATGAATTTGATTACTCTCAGTCAGTTCAGTTGCTCAGTTGTGTCTGACTCTTTGTGACTCCATGGACTGCAGCACACCAGGTTTCCCTGTCCATCACCAACTCCCAGAACTTACTCAAACTCATGTCCATCGAGTCGGTGATGCCATCCAACCATCTCATCCTCTGTCATCCCCTTCTCTTCCTGCCTTCAATCTTTCTCAACATCAGGGTCTTTTCCAAGAAATTAGTTGTTCACATCAGGTGGCCAAAGTATTGGAGTTTCAGCTTCAAAGTCAGTCCTTCCAATGAATATTTAAGACTGATTTCCTTTAGGATGGACTGGTTGGAACTCCTTGCAGTTCAAGGGACTCTCAAGAGTCTTCTCCAACAAAACAGTTCAAAAACATCAATTCTTCAGTACTCAGCTTTCTTTATAGTCCAACTCTCACATCTATACATGACCAGTGGAAAAACCAGAGCCTTGACTAGATGGACCTTTGTTGACAAAGTAATGTCTCTGCTTTTTAATATGCTGTCTAGGGTGGTCATAACTTTCCTTCCAAGGAGTAAGCATCTTTTAATTTCATGGCTGCAGTCACCATCTGCAGTGATTCTGGAGCCCAAAAAATAGTCTGTCACTGTTTCCATTGTTTCCCCATCTATTTGCCATGAAGTGATGGGACCAGATGCCATGATCTTTCTGAATGTTAAGCTTTAAGCCAATTTTTTCACTCTCCTCTTTCACTTTCATCAAGAGGCTCTTTAGTTCTTCTTCACTTTCTGCAATAAGGGTGGTGTCATCTGCATATATGAGGTTATTGATATTTCTCCCAGCAATCTTGATTCCAGCTTGTGATTCATCCAGCCCCAACTTTTTCATGATGTACTCTGCATGTAAGTTAAATAAGCAGGGTTACAATATACAGCCTTGAGCTACTCCTTTCCCAATTTGGAACCAACCTGTTGTTCCATGTCCAGTTCTAAATGTTGCTTCTTGACCTGCATACAGATTTCTCAGGAGGCAGGTCAAGCGGTCTGGTATTCTCATCTCTCTCAGAATTTTCCACAGTTTGTTGTGATCCACAGAGTCAAAGGTTTCGGTGTAGTCAACAAAGTAGAAGTAGATGTTTTTCTGGAACTCTCGTGCTTTTTTGATGATCCAACGGATGTTGTCAATTTGATCTTTGGTTCCTCTGCCTTTTCTAAATCCAGCTTAAACATCTGGAAGTTCATGGTTCATGTACTGTTGAAGCCTGGCTTGGAGAATTTTGAGCATTACTTTGCTAGCGTGTAAGATGAGTGCAATTGTGCAGTAGTTTGAGCATTCTTTGGCACTGCCTTTCTTTGGGATTGGAATGAAAACTGACCTTTTGCAGTCCTCTGGTCACTGCTGAGTTTTCCAGATTTGCTGGGGGACTCTTGGAGGGCACAGACAAAACCTTGTGCACACCAGGACCCAGGAGAGAGGAGCAGTGACCCCATGAGAGACTGACCCGTGAGTGTCCAGGAGTCTCCAGCAGAGGCGTGGATCAGCTGCGGCCTGCTGCAGGGTCAGGGGCACTGAGTGCAGCAGTGCTTGCCGGGGCCTTTTGAAGGAGGTCCCCATTATCGTCATTACATGTCCACCATAGTTTGGCCTCAGGTCAAACAGGGAGGGAAGACAGCCCTGCCCATCAACAGAAAATTGGATTAAAGATTTACTGAGCATGGCCCTGCCCATCAGAAGAAGACCCAGTTTCCCCCATCATCAGTCTCTCCGTCAGGAACCTTCCATAAGCCTCTTATCCTTATCCATCAGAGAGCAGACAGAATGGAAACCACAGTCACAGAAAACTAATCAAACTGATCACGTGGACCACAGCCTTGTCTAACTTAATGAAACTATGAGCCATGCCGTGTAGGGCCAGCCAAGATGGATGGGTCATGGTGGAGAGTTCTAACAAAACATGGTCCACTGGAGAAGGGAATGGCAAACCACTTCAGTATTCTTGCCTTGAGAACCCCATGAACAGTATGTAAAGGTAAAGAAAGGACACTGAAAGATGAACTCCAGATTGGTAGGTGCCCAATGTGCTACTGGAGATCAGTGGAGAGATAACTCCAGAAAGAATGAAGAGATGGAGCCAAAGCAAAAACTACACCCAGTTGTGGATGTATCCAGTGATGAAAGTAAAGTCCAATGCTATAAAAAACAATAGTGCATAGGAACCTGGAACGTTATGTCCATGAATCAAGGCAAAGTGGAAGTAGTCAAACAGAAGATGGCAAGAGTGAACATTGACATTTTAGGAATTAGTGAACTCAAATGGACTCGAATGGGTGAATTTAACTCAGATGACCATTATATCTACTACTGTGGGCAAGAATCTCTTAGAAGAAATGGAGTAGCCATCATGGTCAACAAAAGAGTTTGAAATGCAGTACTTGGGTGCAATCTCAAAAACGACAGAATGATCTCTGTTTGTTTCCAAGGCAATCCATTTAATCACAGTAATCCAAGTCTATGCCCCAACCAGTAATGCTGAAGAAGCTGAAGTTGAACGGTTCTATGAAGACCTACAAGACCTTCTAGAACTAACACCCAAAAGAGATGTCCTTTTCATTATAGGGGACTGGAATGCAAAAGTAGGAAGTCAAGAGATACCTGAAGTAACAGGCAAATTTGGCCTTGGAGTACAAAATGAAGCAGAGTTACTTTGATTACTCTAGGTAACTCATATAAATGGAATCATACAGTAATTTCATGCAGTAATCATACTAGTTAATTTAATTTAGTATCCTGTCCTCAAGGTTCATCCATCTTGTAGCATATATCAGAATTTCTGCCTTTTAAAGGCTGAATAATGTACTTTTGTATTATGCCACATTTTGTTTAGCCATTTTTCCATCAATGGACGTTTGGGTTGTTTCCACCTTTTGGTCATCGTGAACATGGGTGAACAAATATCTCTTAAAGACCCTTCTTTGAGCTATTTTGAGTATATACCCAGACATGGGTTGTTGCATCATATGCTGATTCGATTTTTTAATTTTTTGAGGGAATGGCTTACTGTTTTCCACATTATTTGCACCATGTTACTTTTGAAAGTGAGATAACGTTTAAAAATTTTTTTCCAAAAGTCTAAGATGTAACAAAATACCAGAAGCAAAATATAACAGAAACTACAACTTGAAATCCAAGCTCTTCAGTCAGACTCACAGTTGGTGTTTGGAAGCCAACTCGATATGAGGAATATGACATGTAGCCCTGGAGTTCCTGAGCCTGGCTGTGCCTCAGAATCCTCCCACCTCCTAGAACCTCTAGGAACCTGCAGTTACACAGAGCTCCTCCCAGGGCTATATGGCCTGGGTGCATGTGAAGAGTCTTCTCATGAACTAAGGGTATGTCCACACACTTGTCTGGGTGCTTATGCCATTGGGGCTGGGGGAGAGGAACAGACCAGTTCATATTTATTTTAAAATACCTCCAGTTTAAGTAGATTCAGGGCTTCCCTGATGCCTCAGTGGGTAAAGAATCTGACTGCAATGCAGGAGATGTAGGCGATGCGGGTTTGATCCTTGAGTCAGGCAGATCCCCTGGAGGAGGGCATGGCAACTCCCTCCAGTATTCTTGCCTGAAGAATCCCATGGTCAGAGGAGCCTGGTGGGCTATAGTACATGAGGTTGCAGAGAGTCAGACACGACTGAAGCAACTGATCATGAGCAAATAGATTCACATTCACGACCGTACCTAGGGACAGGACCCTTGTACATGCTCAGTGAACTCCAGAGTTGCAGAAGGGCAGAGAAACTAGAGCCATGGGAATGAACTATGGGGCCAGACCCAACAGGGAGAAAGTCAAGAACAACAGGTGAGTGTCCCCATGGACACCCATGGCTGATTCATGTTCAGCTCAGTTCAGTTCAGTCGCTCAGTCATGTTTGACTCTTTGAGACCCCATGAATCGCAGCACACCAGGCCTGCCTGTCCATCACCAACTCCCAGAGTTCACTCAAACTTATGTCCATCGAGTCGGTGATGCCATCCAGCCATCTCATCCTCTGGCGTCCCCTTTTCCTTCTGCCTTGAATCCCTCCCAGCATCAGAGTCTTTTCCAATGAGTCAAATCTTCGCATGAGGTGGCCAAAATACTAGAGTTTCAGCTTTAGCATCATTCCTTCCAAAGAACCCCCAGGGCTGATGTATGGCAAAAACCACCACAGTATTGTAAAGTAATTAGCCTCCAATTAAAATAAATTAATTAATTAAAAAAAAAATAGGTGAGTGTCCAGGAAATCGGTCTCTGGGTTTGACTGGCTCTCCACACAGTGATCAGAGGATGATAGGAGAATGAGCTAACAGAGAATACAAGAGTAGGCAGGACTTGGAAAGCAGGTAATTGGGAAAGCAATTGGCATCAGGGCATTCTATCAGTAGGGAGCAGGGACAAGAAAAAGAAGAGGGCAGCGAAGAAAGATTCTAGACCTAGATGGAGTGAGGTATTTGTAAGTTCACAAAATTAAGAAGTAAGGCATAATGAAACAACCATAAAATAAGAACTAGGCTCACACTGAAACCAATGTCTTCAATTTGTCATCCTTTCGTCCATGAAGTGACAATTGCTGTAGACCTACTTGGTGCTTGGCAATATGATTGTGAGTTCAGAGTGCTTTTCTGGAATCTTCCACTTCCTCTTATTTAAAGTAAAGAATGATCCAGAGACCCTAACATAAAGTATTGTTACTAACACATGTAAACTTGTTGATTCTCTTAGTTTTGGTAAAAGTGTGCATGTGTATTCCTAAGAGTTCAGATCTGTGAATAAAGAGTGGGCAGTCTTCCAGTAGGCATTTTAATAATACCAAGAGGGGCATTTCAGTCAGTCAGCATTGCTTTGATTTCTAATTTTGCCAGCTCTCTTTTGCTTAATGCAGGGTACCATTTCCCAGCCAGTAGACTTTCTTCCCTGATGTTCTTATGTGTGTGTGTGAGAAAGAGAGAGAACTTTCTCTCGATTGTGCCCCTGCTTTATGAACTTGTGTTGTTCACAAAATTAATGTATAAACAGGAGTAGAAAAAAATAACAAAACTAAAATTAGTCTTGTTTCCTACTTTTTAGCAGCAGTGATACGATTTGCTAGAGGAGGAAATTGGAACTGTGAACTCAAACTAAACTTTTGAATTATCTGATGATTTCACTCATCCTTGTTATTCCTAACCCCAGGGAGGAACTCTGTGAGCCGGGGGATAGTTTCATGCAAAACATAGTCCAGTTTCAAACGCTTCCTGCCAATTCTGAACAAGCATAAATTGTGTTTATTTCTCGAACATTTAGGTTGGCAATTTTAATTTAAAATATGCTGCCCATAATTTCATCACTTATGTAGTCGTTAACTAAACTGGTAATGGTATCAAAACAAAATTGAGTTCCAATTTAGTTTTGCAAGCATATTTTTCACCACCCAAAACAGTTGTACAGCTAAGTACAAATACGGAGCATTCTTTGAATAGATAATTACCATTACCTAAATTAAGCAAGTGTTTGAGTATTCTTTCAATCTTCTGATGGCACATTATTTCTGACTTTAACTGATAAGGGAGCTGACTTATCTGCTTCTTGGTAAATGACTTACCGATAACTTTAATTGAATCCATTATTCCTTCTGAAACGGTGCTCTTTTTGTTTCTTGATTTGTACTATCTTCATGACATCTCAGCTGTTAAATAGGTGTTTAGGGTTATCACCTCTGGGAGAGTTTCTGTGGAAAACACTCAATACATTGGAAGTAGCTAGAGAATGACTTATTCTGTTCTGATCTTTGTAACCTTACACAAACATTTACTATCAAAATTCAACATGGATGATTTATGATGGAAAAATTCCATATAAGTATTAGGAGGGATACATCTTTCTATTTCTGGTTAATTGTTTTCCAAAGCTGTTGTAAGTGTCCTAAATATGTAGGATGCTTCACAATAAAAAAATGGTTCTCAGATCAGAAATTGGTGAATTGCGTTCCCATCATTGGAGATGCCCAAGGAGTGTTAAGTATTTTATAGATAGAGCAGACTTGCTGTAAAGTAACCTGTATAACTTTATTTGACTTTTTCCCACAGTTATTCAGAAAACTTTTTCCTCCCTGATGGAAATAGTATTCCAAGAAACACATTTCAAGAAACACTGCTTTTTTTTTTTTTAATGCTTAAAACACTTTTTACCAGTATCTGTATAACTGTTGTTGTTGTTTAGTGATTAAGTCATGTCTGAGTCTTTTGCAACCCCATGGACTGCAGCCTGCCAGGCTCCTCTGTCCATGGTATTTCCCAGACAAGAATACTAGAGTGGATTGCCATTTCCTTCTCCAGATCTGTGTAATTTCTATATGTCAAACATAGTGCACAAAAAGCTGCCTCTGATCAGCAAATTATGTGCTAACTTTAAAATACAATGTATATTCCCCATGAAGTGGCCTTTTCTTCCATTCAGAAAATGGACTTGATGATACCTTGCAAATAATGCCAGGCAGTTAAAATTAGGGTGCTGAGGAAAAATCCAACAGTGAAATGTTCCCCAGCCTTTTAGCATTTTCATTAAGTTACAAATCAAATGGATATATGCTTAAAATGACTATTAGTTTCTTGTTGAAAGGACTAGTATTCCTAGGGATGTGAGGATTAATACTTCCTCCTTCAATGAGCTGTGACATTTGACGTTCTAGTTCTTCTTAGAGATCATCCTTCTTGCCAGAAAAGTTTCAATACATTCGTATAACTAAAAAAATGACAGTTGTTCCTTACTCTGTTTTGACTTTTCCTTACACTGATGTTATGTTTCAACACAAATTTACTGTTTTCCTCTTACACAGGTGCGTTCTTACTTTACATGAGACTGACATTTTCAGGAGCCTTTGGGATGTTAGTGGAAATATCAATAGCTTTAGACAGGCATCAGTGTTCAAGCATTCCTGTCCCCTGTTTGGTCTTGTGAGCAAACAAGTCCACTGAATCTCTCACCAAGTCTTCACATTGTAGGAACCGACACAAGGAAAAGTCGCCAGACTTAAAATGCCTGGCTCTGGGACTTCCCTGGTAGTCTAGTGGCTAAGACTCCCAGTGCCAGGGGTTGGGGTTTGATCCCTGGTCAGGGAACCAGATTTCACGTGCCTCAACCAAAGATCCTGTGTGCCCTGCAACAGAGACCCAGTGCAGCCAAATAAATAAAATTTATCAGAAAAATCTGGCCCTACTTAGAGGACTTGGGAAATAGAATAATGTCAAATGGAAGAGCTAGAAGTCACCTCAGAAATCATCCAATTCAGAGGTTCTCCTGGGCAACTTGGAAGCAAACAAACCAGCAAGCAAAGATACAATGCTTAAGGGCCCAGCTCACAAAGATTCAGATTCAGTCGAGCTGGGGTGGTCTAACATCTGGGATTTAATAGTTTTTAAAACTCTCCTGTGGGAAAGAAGGATCTCAAGTGCAGAGAGGGTTGAGGACAATTAATCTCACAAGCTTCCTCGTTTTATGAGTGAGGAAACTCTTGAGCAATTAAGTGATTTACATGCTTGCGTGAGTGCGTGCTAAGTTGTTTCAGTCGTGTCTGACTCTTTGCAACCCCAGGGACTGTAGCCCACCAGGCTCCTCTGTCCATGGGATTCTCCAGTCAAGGATACTGGAGTGGGTTGCCATGCCCTCCTCCAGGGGATCTTCTTTATCCAGGGATAGAACCTGCATCTTTCATGTTTTCTGCATTGGCAGGTGGATTCTTTACCACTAGCACCACCTGGGAAACCCTTACTTGCTTACTGTTGCTGAATTAATTAGTTCATTCAAATCAGAAAACAGATCTTCTGACTCAACCAGTGCCCTTTCTCCCTATGGACCGCCTCTCCAGGCCTCTCCCCCTAGCTGTGTTACCTGGGAGAGTCACCTGACCTCTCTGTTACCTTGTCAATTGCACTTAACAAGGGTCATTTTAGGATCAGATGATCAATGAAAAACATGCCTGTGCAAGCTTAGATGGTATTGCTATTTCATCATCAATGATCTAAATCAATTTGTTCATTTGCATTAGTTAACAGGATGTTTCCCATAAACTTTCACTTGAAAAAGTTCTTTCCTCAATTTTGGGGTTTTTTAATTATTTTTTTTTTTATTTTAAACTTTTTAGTTTGTACTGGGGCATAGCCGATGAACAATGTTGTGATAGTTTCAGGAGCACAGTGAAGGGACTCAATCATATGTATGCACATATCCATTCTCCCACAAAGTCCCCTCCCATCTGGGCTGCCACATAACACTGAGCAGAGTTCCCTGTGTGATACAGTAGTTTTCCTCAATTTTTATTTGACTTCTAAGACCACCTCTTGTCATGTTATTCACTCCCAGATTCAGTGTCTTTCTGAATCCACTGAGTGGTTTTTACACTTGTGTCCCAACATCCAACCCACTCTGGCACACGAAACCTTCTAAATAGTTTTCCAAAAGAAAACAAAAATAGGAATTCTTAAATAAGTGTGCTAGCTCCATGTCCTGGGCCATGACAGTGCTTTGAGACACAATAAAATAAGAAAGCAAGTGAAGAGAAAGCACTCTCTCCACATCTTCCCACAGGGACCCAGCCAGCAGACTTCTCCCTTTGGGATGGCCTACCCACTGTGTCCCTGACCTTCAGAGTCCCCGTACACAGCAGGTTCTCCCCACTGCTAGCCGTTCCTCCACTCATCAGAGCTTCATCGTCAGTGGGTCTGCTTACACTGAGAAGAATTCTATGCAGAGGCTGGAGGAAGGCTGTCCTTGGATAGGATTCAATGCCAGGGCTGCCAGTGTCTCCGCAGAGCAGACAGACTGGGTTGCCTCCACACTTGAGCTCTTGGCGGCTCTTGGAGTCCTCTTTTGAATCTTGACATCAGCAGGTGGGCACTACTCTCCCACCCACTACCCTGGAAAATTGCAGAGAGCACCATGACAGGTGCATGACCAATCCATGGGTGCATGCACCCAGAGACACTATTATTTCTAGGCCATCAGAACTTAACTTGATGCTTCACTGAGAACTATAGGGCAGCTTGCCTGCTCCTCATTACCGTGGGTAACTGAAAGCTAGAAGTATGTCAGAGGACTTCTTGTGGACTTTACTTTTCACCTACCATAAAGTGACAGCAGTCGGTAGGAAAATCGTTTCATGGAGGGTCCCTAGAACGTGCCAATCCAAGCAGCTAACATCAGCCTCTGTAAATCAATCATGCCATGGTTTCAGCCTCATTACTGGAATTGGTGTTCAGGCTAAAGTCAGTAAATACCAGAAAGTAAGCTTTATTGCAAAATAGACTGAAGTTCTAGTAAAGATGCTGTATATGAAGAGAAATGTGCTGGTTACAGATGTCCATCAGCCCTGATCCTAGGTAGTATATATTACAAAATGAAGGTGGGCGGGGTGGGGGGGGGGCGTGGTACCTGCAAGAGGCAAGGTCAGATGCTCTTAGCAAGGCATTCCAATTAAAATCAAACTTAAATGTTCACAAGGGGTATGCCATGACTGGGTAGAATGAAATCAGACAGACTGGATTTTTCAAACTGTTTCAGTTGACAGTCTTCTCCAGTAAGCAAACAAAACAGGCTCCATTTTCATTTAAAAGCCGGCATCTATGACTCTGTGCCTTGGGCAGAGCAAGTGTCCAGCAATGTGAGCTACACAAATCCTATAGATACGAAGAGGAAAGGGTGTATCTTTTTTGCTGTTGTTATTGTTCTTTTTAAAAAAACTGATTTAATTTTTAATTGAAGGATAATTGATCTACAGAATTTTATTGTTTCCTGTCAAACCCCAACATGAATCAGCCATAGGTATACATGTATCCCCTCCCTCTTGAAACTTCCTCCCATCTCCCTCCCCATCCTCCCCCCCACCCCAGGTTGATACCAAGCCCCTGTTTGAGTTTCCTGAGACATATAGCAAATTCCTGTTGGCTATCTATTTCACATATGGTAATGTAAGTTTCCATGTTATTCTTTCCATACATCTCACCCTCTGCTCCCTCTCCCCATGTCCATAAGTCTATTCTCTATGCCTGTTTATCCATTGCTGCCCTGCAAATAAATTCTTCAGTACCATTTTTCTAGATTCCGCATATATGTATTGGTATATTCTCTTTCTCTTTCTGACTTACTTCACTCTGTATGATAGGCTCTAGCTTCATCTACCTCATTAGAACTGACTTAAATGTGTTCCTTATTATGGCTGCATAATATTCCATTGTGAATATGTACCACAACTTCTTTATCTATTTACCTGTCTGTGGACATCTAGGCTGCTTTCGTATTCTAGCTATTGTAAATACTGCTGCAGTAAACAATGGGATACATGTGTCTCTTTCAATTTTGGTTTCTTCAGGGTAAGTGCTTAGGAGTGGGATTTCTGGGTCATATCATGGTTTTATTCCTAGTTTTATAAGGAAAAGAGTATCTTAAAGAGCTTTCTATCAGCCTTGTTGCTCAGTTTCTGCCTCCAAAATTCAGGGAAATAACACCTGGGACTAGGAGGAGAAAAAGAGTGGTTGTTTTGCTCTAGAAATTGAATCAGGTTCCCCAAATTCTCTCCAATATCTTTTTGCCATTTATTCCCTATTTTTTGTTCTCAGACAGGGGAAGCATTCATTTCAAAGTTGTTCCTTAACTACAGTTTCTAGTTGAGGCCATGGGAAATGAAAAAGAAAGCTTTCCTCTATTGTTAGAATCACAGTCCCTGCTTAACACTTCTCCAATTTGCTCTACACTCTTACCAGGTCAAAAGAAGTTGTGGTACATGTATACGATGGAATATTACTCGGCCTTGAAAAGGAACACATTTGAATCAGTTCTAGTGAGGTGGATGAACCGAGAGTCTATCATACAGAGTGAAGTAAGTCAGAAAGAGAAAAACAAGCATTGTATATTAATGCATATATATGGAATCTAGAAAAATGGTACTGATGAATCTATCTGCAGGGCAGCAATAGAGATGCAAACATAGAGAACAGACTTGCGGACAGCAGGGAAAGGAGAGGGTGCGATGAATTGAGAGAGTAGCACTGAAACATATCCATCACCATATGCACAATAGATAACCAGTGGGAATTTGCCGTGGGACACAGGGAGCTCAAGTCAGTGCTCTATGAGAACCTAGAGGGGTGGGGTGGAGTGGGAGGTGGGAGGAAGGAGGCATATGTATTGTATACCTATGTTTGACTCATGTTGATATATGGCAGAAACCAACACAACATTGTAAAGCAATTATCCTCCAATTAAAAATAAATAAATTTTAAAAAAGAACTAGAGTCTCGATTTTTCTATCAATAATCCTGTGTTTTTATTTCTGACATCTTAGACTTCTCTTTTGTGCAGCCAAAACTTCCACAGCAGCTCCTGAGCATATTCTAAAGGCTTTTTAAAAATATCAGACCTGTGTAAATTGCCCAGCAAGAGAGACATGGTTCATCAGGGTCCAAATTCCTCAGCTGGAGAATGAGGCACTGCCCAGATTTCTCTGGGCCTGCCAGGTGGGCCTCTGTGGCCAGATTGGATTTGATGCTGCAGCTCAATGGTGAAGTGGGCAACTACTGAGCAAAAGAATCCACTTAGATTATTCATGGCCAAGTCTCACAAGATTCAAAGACATAGATGCTGTGAGCAGCCCTCAAAGGGTCCAGGGAGTTTAATTCTGAGTTATTGTAGTGTTAAGCTTAGAAAATTTATCTAAAAAAATTTGAGGGTTGTTTGCTCTTGTTTTCAGAGTGGAGGAATAGAGGTAGAATCCTTAAGGAGAAATGCTGGTTTGGGTTCAAGTTTAAACTAGTGACCATCAGGAAGAAGAATAGAGGCTTGTGAACAACCAGGAAGCGTATCTGATTATGTGTTTGTTTTTTGTGCCAGTACCATGCTGTTTTAATCACTCTAGCTTTTCTGGAGAGTCTGAAATCAGGAGCATGATACCTCCAGCTTTGTTCTTTTCTCTACAGACTGTCTTGGCTGTTTGGGGTCCTTTGTGGTCCCATGTAAAATTTAGCATTATTTGATACAATTCTGGGGAAAATGTCAAGGGTATTTTGACAAGAATTGCACTAAATACATAGATTACTTTTGGTAGTATGGGTATATTAACATTAATTCTTCCAGTCCATGAACAAGGGATATCGTCCCATCTATTTATACTGTCTTCAGTTTCCTTCATCAGTGTCTCATAGTTTTCAGAGTATAGGTCTTTCATATCCTTAGTTAAGTGTATTCCAAGGTACTTTATTGTTTCTGATGCAATTATAAATAGGATTGTTTTCTTGAATTCTCTTTCTAGTAGTTTATTATTAGTGTATAGAAAAGCAACAGATTTCTGTTATATGTTAATCTTGTATCCTGCAATTTTACTGGATTCATTTATTGATTCTATTAGTTTTTTGGTGAATACTTTAGGGTTTTCTATTTGTTCTATGCAAAGAGCAACAGTTTTACTTCCTCTGTTTCAATTTGGATGGAAGAGGGTGTGCAAAAAGTCATCAGAGGTAGGAGGGAGGGGGGTAAGGGGAGTATTAGACTAGGATGGCAGCTAAAGATGAGGTGGGTGGTGAGAAGTCAGTTGAAGATCCAGGAAAGACAAGAGGGTGCTGGGGTTAGGGAGCCAAAGGAGGTGGGTAGTATGGGGCTGAAGCTCAGAAGTGCGGTCTGTTCTGAGGAATAAAGAAGGTGTGGAACACACACACACACACAGTGGAATACTACTCAGCCATAAAAAAGAATAAAATTTGCTTTTTGCAACAAAATGCATGGACCTGGAAGTTAAATAAGTCAGACAGAGAGCGACAAATACTGTATGATATGGAATGAATGAATGAAGTGGAATACTGTATGATTCGACTTATATGCGGGATCTGGAAAAAAAAACAGCCTAGTGAATATAACAAAAAAGAAACAGACTCACATTTAGAGACAATAAACTAATGGTTACCAGTGGGGAAAGGAAAGGTTGGGAGAGGCAAGACAATGGTAGAGGATTAGGGGTACAAACTATTATGTATAAAATAAATAAGCTACAAGGACATATTACACAACACAGAGAATATAGCCAATATTTTACAGTAACTGCAAATGGCGTAGAAGTTTTTAAAATTGTAAATTACTATGTTGTACACTAGTAACAAATAATACTGTACACAGCTATACTCCAAACAAATCCAAAAAAATTTAAAAAGAAAAAAGTTATCTTATATTTCTAAATCATTTTTTGAGTTCTGTCACTATTTCTAATTAGTTCCCATTCTGACTTATAGTATTCATTTATCTCTTGTATTCTATTCTCAATTTTTAAAAGATTTTTGAAATAGTATATTATATATTTTATTTTTAAGTGTGAATATAGTATTTAACTTACTATTGTTCATTTCAATGTGAATTTATTTTTCCTAGTGTTTAAAAAGAAGCAAGCTTCAAGACAGAGTTAACAACTGCACAATTTCCTTTCAAGTTCTTATGTAGTGTTAAAAAAAAAAAAAGGGCAGATTTTTTTTCCTGAAATTTTCTAGCTCTTTTTCCTCCCCAGTTTTTATCTGGACCTTCTCCTTTCTTCATCACTATTGTCTCTGTCCTCAATTTTTACTCATATCTAATTGTTTCTCCTCGATGTCTGTTTCTGTTATGAACAGCATCGTGACTAGTACACAGAGAGAGTTCCCGAGTGCTAGCCTGCTTCAGTCCCTCCTGTCCTCATCCCCAGGCTGTTGGTACTACTATGGGATTGGGTAAGATCTCCCCCAGTTTCTCAAATTAGCATTCTGTACTTGTAGTGAACATCTACAAGTGAGGACGTGAGAACTCTTAATCTCAGGTGTGACAGACGTCTTCTTCTTCCCTATGTTTCTCCCCACATGGAAGCTGAAACATCTAGTTTTTGTGGTTATTGGTCATCTGTTTCCATCTGCTTGTATTTGGAGGAGGGCATGGCAACCCACTCTAATATCCTTGCCTGGAGAATCCCCATGGACAGAGGAGCCTGGTAGGCTATAGTCCATGGGGTGGGAAAGAGTCAGACATGCCTGATTGACTAAGTATACACACTGCTTGTATTTTGGTGTTAATGGGGATACTCTTGCAGTTTTTTGTGTTGTTCACAAGTTTTTTCTTTTTTTTTAATCTTCTTATCTAGTTTTACCTTTTTAACGTGACATCTAGAAAGATCCAAAAATCATGTTGCCACCTCTGGCCCAATGGTCTTAGATTTTCTCTAAATAAATTAATAGTTTTTGGTTTATATGTCCTGCGCTGTGCTGTGCTGTGCTTAGTCACTCAGTCATGTCCGACTCTGCGACCCCACGGACTGTAGCCCACCAGGCTCCTCTGTCCATGGGGTTCTCCAGGCAAGAATACTGGAGTGGGTTGCCATGCTCTCCTCCAGGGGATCTTTCCAACCCAGGGTTCAAACCCATGTATCCTGCATTGAAGCACAAGAAGTTTGAACAGTTTGCCCGTGGTCACACAGAGGTAAGTGGGTATCAGTCCAGAGGTGGGTGTCAGCTACTATTCTACTCTGTCTTCAAATGTTTAACATCAGGAAGAAATTTCTTTCAAAGATGGTTTAGAGGGCAAGCTTTATTTTTCAAGTACTATCACTAGGGTAGAATATGCATTTAAAAATTAATATGGAGAACTTCCCTGGCAGTCCAGTGTTTGAGACTTTGCCTTCCAATGCAGGTGCATGCATTCATGCTAAATCACTTCAGTCATGTCTGACTCTCTGAGACCCTAAGGACTGTAGCCCACCAGGCTCCTCTGTCCATGGGATTCTCCAGGCAAGAATACTTGAGTGGGTTGCCATGCCTTCGTCCTAGGATCTTCCCAACCCAGGGATCAAATCGCATCTCTTATGTCTCCTGCATTGACAGCCAGATTCTTTACCACTAGCACCACCTGGGAAGCCCCCAGTGCAGGAGGTGCTGGTTCAATCCCTTGTTGGAAAGCTAAGATCCCACATGCCTTGTGGCCAAGAAACCAAAACACAGAACAGAAGCAATGTTGTAACAAATTCAATAAAGACTTTTTAAATGGTCCACATAAAAAAATCTTTTAAAAATTAAAAAAAAATTAAACTAGGATGTATAGAGCAGAGTTAAATGCAGTCCTTAGTCATTCCTCACATGATGAGTCAAGCTAGAAAACTGTCCTTGTTACACAACTATCTCTGCTCATAGCTTTTCCTCTACTTACACCAGTGATAGAAAATGGCATCAAGGGTGGGTAGGGAGTCATGGCAACCTTAATTCAGTCACTTGATCCTGAGCACCAACATGTTTTCTGCCAGGTTTTCTGGAACGTGAAAAGGTGAGTTGTACAAGTCGGGGGAAAATCAATGTTCTCACCTCACCAGAAACTCTGGGCTGCTCCTACATGGCTGAAGGCCACCACGATTTCAGGAGAACAGCTTCTTTCTTGACTCATACAAATGGGTCTTGACTTTCAATAACCAGAGGTTAATTTAGACAGACATCAGAAAGCCATTCAGGCCGCCAGCCAGAAAGAGAGCCGAGAAAACTTGACAACTAGCAGCTTCTGCAGAACGAGGCTGTTGCTGGTGTTGCACTTGTCTGTGGCTTACTCTGGGATGTTTGCCACTTTTTCATTTGCCTGTCTCCCCAGGCAGCCTACAGCTAAGAGAGTTTCAAACTTACATTTCCATACACTCTTTTAGAACAAAGAATATATGGCTTTTCTAGTTCCTAAAGACAGCAATACCTGTAGGCTTTGAGGGTACAGTGGAACAACAAGAAGGAAATAACTAGAGAACAGGTAGACTATCCACACACCACTCCTCTGGGACCCCTTAGTGTATAACTTAGAACCATTATGGAAGTGCATAAGGTAGAGTATAGCGCTCCTTGAAAGGGGTCATGCAGAGGCGTAGGTTCCGAGTGAGGGCATCAGAGAAGCGGAGAGGAGACAGTGCTGTGAGTGAAATAGCAGCTGGGCGCATCTATGCAAAGTATATGCATTTCATTCAGAGGCTGTGTCTTCCAGTGACCTGCTCCTCTAGGAGTTCTGTGTCTTGTTCTCTGTGTATATTTTTGATGCCCCAATGATTGGACAGCAAGGAGATCAAACCACTCAATCCTAAAGGAAATTAACCCTGAATATTCATTGGGAGGACTGATGCTGAAGCTGAAGCTCCAGTAATTTGGTCACCTGATGCAAAGAACTGATTCATTAGAAAAGACTCTGATGCTGGGAAAGATTGAAGGCAGGAGGAGAAGGGGGTGACAGAGGATGAGATGGTTGGATGGCATCATGGACTCAGTGGACAAGAGTCTGAGCAAACTCTGGGAGAAAGTGATGGACAGGGAAGCCTCACGTGCTGCAGTTCATGGGGTTGCAAAGAGTCCGACATGACTTAGCAACTGAACAACAGCAACGTTTGAAAGGGATGGGGAATATATTGTCAGAAAGGAGATGAAACTATTAGATAATCAGAGTACATCTAGCCAGAAGATGGAGCCAAACAATCCTTTATTTTTCCTCTTCAATTGTTCCTTGCTCCAGGGACTTCACTGACAGCCCAGTGGTTTAGACTTCGCTTTCCAGTGAAAGTGTGTGGTTTTGATCTCTGGTTGGGGACCTAAAATCCCACAAATCTTGTGGTTAAAAAACCAAAAAACATAGAACAGAAGCCATATTGTAACAAATTCAATAAAAACTTTAAAAATGGTCCACATCAAAAAATCTTTTAAAAATTGCCCATTGCTCCAAATTGGCGCCTTCTCAGCTCGGTGTAAAGGATTTTATCCTTTTCTGACTTATTCCCTCTTGCTCACCTCCCCTGACAGTCCAGAGCACCTGATCCCTGGTTCTAGGTATCCCTGTTGTGAGAATCTTTGCCACAGCAGTTTTACTACACAACTAATTGGCCATAAGTTAATTTTGCTGTAAAAGAGAAGATAACTGTTTGATAGTCTGGTTTGACAGTCTGGTTACAACTGATTACAGTTTGGGTTCATGTCTGCATAAATGCAGCGCTCCCATATTTTTCTATTATATAAAACTTAGGGCTCGTAATCGTCTAGACAGTGGCAAGGAGACATGACAGTCTTAAAATAGTGGATAACAACTACATATATCTACTTATAAAAGCACAGTGATGAGAAAACTTCCTGGAAGTGTGAAATAATAGTTTAAAGCCAGCCTGCACATTACATAGACTGGACTAGAAAATAACATATCTGTTGGCAAATCCTTCAGTGAGCAAATCCCTCCCAGTCATTAAAATTAAAAATTTACCAAGCTATGATAAATCTAAAAGAGGCAGCTGGTAATTCACAATGGTCTGCAAGAGCATTAATTATCGATTCTTTGGCTGATTTTGATACAGCAGCTTGCCCTCTCATGCCACCTTTACCCAATTTATCACACAATATTAGAAGTTGGAGGCAAAAGAAGAATCAGTCTCCTCCTGTGATCCAAAAAAGAAATGGTTATGTGTTTCCTGAAGAAAACAAGTTTCTTGAAAATGGTGAAGACTTTTGCTATTTTGATAGTGGAGACCATGGTATAGATAGAATTTTGGTATTCAACACAGAATCTGGCTTAGACAATTTGGCAAAATACAGGGAATGGGCATGTGATAGAACATTTAAATGTAGTCCAAATATGCCCTACCAATTATTCACATTATATAGAAATAGCAGCATCTCTCTTGTGCTCATTTTGCTTCCAAGGAAATCTAAAGAGACTTAACAGTAGTCTTGCTTTTTATATCATAACTAACTTACACCTGATATTAGATCTCAAATCCTTAATGATCAACTTTGATAAAGGAAGTATCATTGCTTTCTCTAAGGTATACCCAAATACAATTATAATCATGAATGAACACACATTTATCTGTATTCAAATAATTTTTTTATTCTCATTTTTCATGATAAAATCTTGTTAGATTTTCATTATTAATTTTTCATGTTTCCATTACATCCTTTCCAATGTCTCTCTTGTATGTTTATTTTTGTTATTACATGTTTTAAGGCAAAATTGTCTTTTGGCCAGTTAGTTGTGCAAGACAAATGATTGTAGCAAAGATGCTTACAGCGAAAATACCAGATACATTTTTCACCCCTCCAACCCTTCCCCAGGGTATTGGACTTCAGTTATGTTGCTCCATCTTGATTTCTCACCTCTTTCTCAAAGAGCGGGGGAAGTTGAGGGCAGGTTGGAGGGCCTTAAGTCCTTTGGATACATTGTAGTAAAATATTTATTGGTAAACACACCCTTATTTATTATAATATGACCACTTCTTTCAGCATTACACCAGGACATTATTATAATATGTTTCCTTTTTTCTGTTGTGTCAAATATCTACTTTAATTGCTCTTGTTTGGCAAGGGTAGTGCTCAAGGAGAGAGGAGAGCCCCCTTCTGTCCTGCTCCCAAGAAGTGGGTTCAAAAGTGGGAGGAGAGCCCCTCCTATCTAGTGCACACTTGCAAGTCCAGCACAAGCACGTCATTAAAGCTCACCAGAGAATAGTTTTCACAAAAGCTAGAAAATGCAGGTTGCAAAGTTTCTCCTGCTTTCTAATGCAGAGAAGATACAGAATATGCTGGTTATGTAAAACAGACCCTCTAGTTTAAAAAAAAAAACTGAATTGGGGGCAGTTTCAACCTTTTCTGCTCATAGGTTTTCCTGCTTTTCACCGGGAACCATCTTTGCAAATCCCTGTGTATTACCAGGTACTTGTACATGTTAATTTCTGTATCTGTGGAAGGTACTCTTTGTAAATTTGAAGGCTGCTTATATTTAAAGGTATTTATACCAAGTATGAAACATATGAATATGAACAGGTAGTAATAGAACAAACACTCTTTAAAAGGTTATTCCTAAATATCGTATTTTTCCCTAAGATATAGAATTACACTATCTATTTTTTAGAGACAACTTCAGAAATAAATGTGTCTCTAAAGCAACCAGTTGTATGTGAGGTTGGAAATACTAAACATATCATCCCTCTCCCCTTTTTCCTGATTCCTGGGAGGCTGAGGCAATATCAGTAATGGATACACTGAGATATGGGCAAGATGCACATTTAACAAGCTCTGCAAAGGAAAGCTTGTTTGCCACATCACTATGCTCTCCAGAGTCAGCTGGGATTACGGCAAAGGACAACTGTAGCCATCTCTTATTTTAGTGCAGAGAAATGTTCTTGGTAGTCAGAATTACCCACTTTATACAAGGCAGTCTTCAAAACATTCCTAAATATCATAATTCACCATTATAGAGACCATGTTATTAGAGAAAATAAAGTTATTAAGCTGGAGTAAGAGGTCAGGCTGTCCGGTATTAACATGCCATAACAACACAGAAGAGGTTGCAGTAAGGTAACCTGACCTTCCTGTTACAAATGAAAATCAAGTGTAAGCTTTTACTGTTATATTAACAATTATGTAATCCTCTAAAGGTGGCTTTTACGACATGAAGAATTCAGCATATTTAGTCCATATCGTGTGCGTCCATGCTAAGTTGCTTCAGCTGTGTTCAGCTCTTTCCAACCCCATGAACTGTAGCCCAGGCTCCTCTGTGCACGGGATTATCCAGGCAATAATATTTGGAGTGGGTTGTCATGCCCTCTTCCAGGGGATATTCCCCACCCAAGGATGGAACCCACGTCTCCTGTGGCTATTGCATTGTAGGCAGATTCTTTACCACTTAGCCACCAGGGAAGCCCTAAGTCCACATTAGGACCATTCTTAAATTGAATCTTTTCTCTCATGAATAGAATGACATCTAAACGAGTAGAATGACACCTTTCTAAAAGGTGCTCCCTTGGGAACTAATGACCATAATGAACATATATAGTTGATCAGTTGTTATAGAGAAATCATTCCATTTGCTAAGCACTTCTTGATCACCTACTGCCAAACATAGTGAGACAAGATGAATGAAAGATCCAGAATCTGCCTTTCAGAAGGATATAATCTTTCTGAAAAAAAAAAAAAGGTTTTAAAAAATAGAAAGTAAGACAAGATAGAATATGAAGTAGAAATAATAAATGCTGCAGGAGAGATTGCAACAAAAAGAAACGTTAGGGGAGGCCCAGAGCTTGGCAAGAAGGTAGGGAAACCAACATGACTAAAATGCTAGTGGGCAAAAGAGCATGTCAGGTTTAGGACACAGTGAAGAACCTTAGGAAATGAAGCTATTACCAGGAGAAGTGGTTAGATGATAAGCAAGTTTCATCCAAGGAAAAGGAAATTTTCAACTGATCTCACAAACAATGAAATTATGGAAGTGAAAATGAATTGTGCAAGCAGATGGCAGAGGCACACAGAATAAACTCAAAGATTAACCAAGCTGCTACTGCTAAGTCACTTCAGTCATGTCTGATTCTGTGCAATCCCATGGACGGCAGCCCACCAGGCTCCCCCATCCCTGGGATTCACCAGGCAAGAACACTGGAGTGGGTTGCCATTTCCTTCTCCAATGCATGGAAGTGAAAAGTGAAAGGGAAGTCGCTCAGTCGTGTCCAACCTTCAGCGACCCGATGGACCGCAGCCTTCCAGGTTCCTCTGTCCGTGGGATTTTCCAGGCAAGAGTACTGGAGTGGGTTGCCATTGTATATGCAACCTGAAAACTTAGGATGGGCTTTTGCAGTAATAGATTCATGAAGGAATTAGAGTTGATGGTGGAGTCCATGAGACTAGACAGAAACAAACCAAACTGAGAACACGGGGGAAGGACTGCATTAGGAAATGGTTCAAGGGAAACTAAGGTTCTGAAGATCAGGCCTAGGACAGTCCCTGATGGACAGTGGTTATTCAGTGGATGGTTATTTGAATGGGTAGCTAATAAGTAAAGCTCAGATTCTGATCCTGGGTGATCAAGACATTGATAGACAGTAAGCGATTCATGGGGTCGCAAAGAGTTGGACACAACTGAGCGACTGAACTGAACTGAACTGAAATGATGGATAGTAGTGTCATAGGCACCCTCAAAGGGGCTCAGCTATCTCTGAGATGACCCCAAAATGATTGCTCAAGGTCAGTTTATTTAAATCAGTTTTACAGAAATCAAATACACTAGCTTAGTGGTACATAAAAGAGAGCTTTTACATAGAATAGCTTTTAAATACTTCCCTTCTTGCCTAGTTGGCTTTGACATTCATGATTTTGGAAAGATGGAGCCATATTAGGGGTTGAGAGATAGGTTAACTTTCCTCCATATTTTTCTTTTACAGAAAAGATTGTTGATTGAGCTGACTATGCTTTCAATGAGTAAATATTTTGCATGGGCTCATTTGCACATGAACATGTTCCCTTTACACTGAACAGCGTGCAATTTTGCCTGAACATAATAAGCTGTTCCCATCAGGGCAGTTCTGCTCACCTTCTGAAGGCTTCAGAATAGCTGTCACTCCTTCTCTCTTCCTGCTCCTGGTCTTAAATCATTCCTTTATTGTTATCACTTTTGCTGAAAGCTCCCATAATAGCTTCTTCCTTAAGCACAGGGACATGGAAATCAGTGCAACAGTCACAATAGCTTGGCTGGTGTGAAGGACGGGAAAGACCAGGCAGTGATGAGAAACAAGCCACCGCATAGTATTACATTAGCAGAGAAGACACAGGCCACCGCCTCGTTCTTGAAACCCTACACTGTATTATTTTCAAGTTTATAAATTTGCAACATTTCTTTGCAAGGGAATATTTTTGTAGAAAAGCCAAAACAAGCAGTATTTAATCTGAGACTAGAGATCTCTAACACTTTTTTATTTCTTCCATCGTTCCATGTTGGTAGTGCCATTTAGTTGGCTATTCCTGGATCCATTGTTTTTATGTAGTTACCGTATCTTTAGTTCTAATTAAAAACCTCTCCAGGGGAGGATTTGAAAGCTATGAAGGTGCTGCCACCTTGAGGATTCTTCCTGTCCATTTGGAGATTCATCGGTTCAAGCAAGAGTCGCCAAGCTGTGGTCTCTTTTATTCTATAAAGAAACTGAAGTAAACTATAGTTCTCCCATTTGGGATATCGCAGAAGACGGAGACACACATCTTGACGGCTAATGGCGCTTTATACTCTTAAGCTGCATGTTTCGGAATCAGGTGCTACAAGCATTGATGTGAAGTGGTCTTTCAGATTTTCCTTACTGGTGACTCTTGGACTCACACGAACCTTATCATACAATTTCTCACCTTTACTCTCTATAAACAAGATAAAGTCATTGGAGAAAGAAGATAGGGTGTTATTTCATTGCAATTGAAATGGACCCTATGGTCCTTGCCCGTCCCCACACCCGTGTCCTCTGCCTGCCTTTTGTCTGTGGAAAACTTAAATCAAAGAATAAGTTTAATCACGGAAATGCAGAAACAAAGGAAAACAGTCAAAGGAGACCAAATAAGAATAATGTCGTCATTAGGCATTGTCAAGGACTGTTAGTCCTTTCTGAAGGGCTACAGATAATGAGGTTTTCCCAGTGGTTCAGATGGTAAAGAATCTGCCTGCAATGCAAGAGACCTGGGTTCAATCCTTGGGTCAGGAAGATCCCCTGGAGGAGGGCATGGCAACCCACTCCAATGTTCTTGCCTGGAGAACTCCATGGAAAGAGAAGCCTGAGCGCTACAGTCCATGGGGTTACAAAGAGTCGGACACAACAGAGTGACTTTCACTTTCATAGATAATATTCTGAGCCACATTCTGTGAGTTTTTTTATAGATGCTAAAACACCAGGTAGAAGAAGTTAACTACATGATCTACCCACAGCAGAAGCTGTCACAGTTTCAAGAATTGGCCTCAAAGAAATGGGAACAAATGGACCCTGGAACTTAAGATTAACTGTACCTAAAACAACCAAGACGACTCTGGTCAGACTACTGATGACCAATTTAAAGATGACTGTCACAGCTGACTGTGCTGTTTCTACCTGTAGCCCCTTTCCTCTGTCTCTTGCCCCACTGGTTGCCAGTGGGTGGTGGGAGTCAGCCTTTGGACAGATGTCCACCCTCCCCCCTCCCCAGATGCAGCATCTGAAATCAAGCAAACTGTCCTTTCCACCAACCTGGCCTGTTTATTGGCTTTTGAGCAACAAGCAATGTGACCCACTCACCTTTTGGTAACAATTGACACTAATAACTAACAAAGTACAGATATAGTCACAGAAAGACAATGACAAAACCTTAACCTTTCCAACTCTTCCAAATGCTATCAATTCTTTCAGCATTAAAGCTGTAACTAGGCCAACAGTGCTCTAAAAAATCCCCTGTTTAGAAAACAGAGGAGTTATGGATGGTATCTCACTCCTAGATTTATGAAAGGGGGCAGGATGGTTGCCAAATCCATTATCATCTACAAATGAAAAGACAAGGATATATTACCAAAGGTATTCTTTATTGACTAGTCCTCATTTGATGAGCTTTAGTTCTATGTACACCAGTTTGATGTATGTTTTAAAAATAAGCTTATACAGTCTGTTAATTGGGGAGATTTTTTCTATTTCTTGGCTTTCAGGACCCTTTGTCATTAACCCTTTAGTACTTTCCTTGTGAATTCTTCAGGATTGTGTTTACCAAGATGCCTGCTTCCGGCATGCTGAGGAAAGGAAGACTTGAACTTCTGCTGAACCTGAGGCCTCAGCACAGCTATGGGGGCAGAAATGGTTCCATTTCCCCCAGTAAAAAGCTTTCATTTGCAAAAGCCACAGATGAAATTTCATCTGCTTTGCATCAGTGTCATTCGTAACTTGAAAGAACTTGGCACCACCACCTTAAACCCCATTATTGGTATTTCCCCCTTTGAGGGGAAATAATACATTTACGGCTTGGTTTTTGTTTATTTAGATTTTGTTTAAAAAATAAATCACAGGGGCGCCTTCGCATTCTTCAGCCCTCATTCAAAAGCTTTATTCTGGGCTGCTCTGAACTGATCATCTCTGGAATGATAGCCATATGTGTTTTTTTTTGGTCCCCATGTGCATTGCCAAGCAACCTGGGACTCTGTTGGCACTTACAAACACCCTCTTGGATTGCTGAATCCACTGGCACCAGAAACATTGCTTTCTCTAGAGGAAAATTAAATGGCATGTTTTTAATTTTTTCCTTAGAAAATATAATCATGGGACAAACACGCTTTCTCTTTCTGCATATTCTCATACTACAAAGATGTACCCAGTATGTACTTACTGTTGTTATTGCTAAGTTGCCAAGTTATGTCCAACTCTTTGAAACCCCATGGACTGTAGCCCACCAGACTCCTCAGTCCATGGGCTTTCCCAGGCAAGAATACTCGAGCAGCTTGCCATTTCCTTCTCCAGGGGATCTTCCTGACCCAGTGATCAAACTCATGTCTCCTGAATTGGCAGGTGGATTCTTTACCACTGAGCCACCAGGAAAGCCCCAGGTACTGATTAGACCCATAAAATGTAGTTTAATTTGAGGAGCCCCAAGTTAGTGTGATTAAACATTAACAGCCACATGGAGGAGTCTATGGAGCTCACTGCAGGACACATCTGTTCAAAAAGAAGATTTTTGAGGACAAGAACTGGTCTCTCCTATTTACAGAGTAGTTATTTATTGATTAAGGACCTACGTGAATGAGAGGAAAAGAAGAGAAAATAAAAAGAGGTACTTTCTGGAGGGTGGTTGAGTGTTACTAGCAGTGGCTTTGCTCACAGAGTCCTAGGCACTGGGGAGGAGTCCAGTCCATCTTTATCCCTTCCATAGATGGTATTAATATTTCCCAGAATTAACCATTTTCATTTCTACATGTGTGAAATGCAAGAACAGTGGTGAAATGAATACGAAATCTATTGGAATAAGCCCTTATTTCATTCCGGCATGAATTTCTTTACCTCCTCTGGCTAGGTTTCTTCTCCCTGAACCAAGCCCTTTAACTTAGCTCCTCTTAGCTGTTAGCACTTGTAACTTAACTTAGCGATGATTATCAGTATGCATGTCTGATTTAACATTCATTCTGACAGTATGGAGAAACATTTTTGGCCATAAAGTATTTGGCTGAATTGAATAGGTTTTGCCCCATAAGAAAGAGAGGGCAAATCTTTGCCAAAAGCATAGTGGCAACATTCTTCTTTCAAATAAAATTTAAAAAGCAAAATGTTCATCTTATTCTGCAATTCTAAAAATAAAGGAAGGGGAAAATGCAATTGTTGCGCTTCTAGACTGGTGAAGTCATGAGACATAATAGATTTTGTGATTCGTATTCCATATCATGTTATCCTGCCCCAATAGCAGAAGCAATTGAAAAAATATTTAACTCAGTGACAAAATTACATGCTGCTTGTCCTATTTCTCTTCTTCATCTGAAAACAGAAATAAAATGTGACTTACAAGGTAAGTACGATACAAATAGTTACAACAAAGAGAATTTCGAGATAAGCAGCTGACTTAATCACATAAGTTTCTATTGCCAATCTTAGATAACAATAGAATAATGGTAACTATAAACCAGGTACTGGGTTAGAAGCTTTAGAGCTGTCATCTCATTTAGTCCTCCCAGCCCTACAAGGAAGTTGCTTTTATTTTTCCATTTTACTCTGACACTTAATGAAATGGGACAATTTGCCCAAAGTGATACAATAGGAAATGGCAGATCAGAATTCAAGTACGTGGAATTCAACGCCAGAAAGCACTCTGTGGGCAGCCGCACAGTGATGATCAACCCGTTAGCATCAATCATTTATTCTATTTCCATTTCAAAATTCTTATTTATGGTGACAATTAACCTTGGTTCATATTGTCCTTTAGGTGGTGACTTTGGGTGTCTACAGCATCTAAATTCATTTCAAGGAAGATCTAAAAAAACAACCCTGCCCAGTTTTGTTTGTGTGTTTTTCAAAGTTATAGTGAATAAGGAAACAGTCATTTAAAAATAACAGTGTTTCTAAAAAGTCAAAAAAATTCAATTTTAGATAAAATAAGTAGGCAGTCTAGTATTTAGGTATAAAAGTAGACAGAATGAAAAACCCAGCAGTTGAACAGTGCATTCATTCTGTCACTCCATTAGAAATGTTACCAAAAAAGTAGCTTAACCTGCTATGTTTAAAATAGCACTTCCTTAGCAATCCAGTGGCTAAGACTCTATGCTTCCAATGCAGGGGGTGCAGGTTCAGTCCCTTGTCAGGGAACTAGAGTCCATGTGCTATGTGGTGCAGAAAAAAAGTATAAACAAATTTTTTAAATTAAAACAATAAAATAGATGAACAAAGGCACAGGGAACTCTGCTCAATATTCTGTCATAACTTAATGGGAAAAGAACTTGAAAAAGAATGGAAATATCTATAACTGAATCACTTTGCTGTACATCTGAAACTAACACTACATTGTTATCTACTCCAACATAAAATTTAAACAGTTTAAAAAGTTTAAAGAATAAGCTAGTAAACTAGTAAACTATTATAAAACTATTGGCAACAGCAAACAGCCTTCTGGCTTTAGAACTAATCCCTGAGCTAGGAAATGAGATTCCTAGAGCATTGTTTTATTGGCTGAGGCAGGATGTCCCTTATTATTTTGTCATGTGAAGAACAAAAGGAGCAACACAGATCCACTGTCCTCAACTTACCCCTATGGATCTTCATCACCTCCATCTACCTACGAATCTGTAACATGGTGTTCTCATGAATAAGCAGCGTTGCAGTGTGCCTTTTAAGGGGTTATCATTCTTTGAGATGCTAATTACCACAGCAGGTAAAGAGATAGGGTTGAAAGAGTTCCCTTCAATTTTTCACGGTTCACATACCAGACAGGAGTGTGCAAGGTCAATTTACAGCAGAGGGCAGAGGTGGCTATGAAAGCCTTTCCCTTAATTTTATTAAAAAAAAATAATAAGCACAGTGGATTTGGGAAGTCATTTTAATGAACTTTTAAGGTCTTTCCTTGGTAAATATAGGCATATAATATCTTTATTTTAGAATATAATAAAATATTATTATTTATCTTTATTTTATATCTGATATCTTTATTTTTCCATAACTAAAATTAGTAATAAAGAAAGCCTCTTAGGAATTTTTGAGAGTATAATAGAAGTCTAATTTATTAGGCTTTTGTTCACCTCAAAACAATCCATTTAGTGCTTCTTTCTCATCTCCATAGGTTACAAAAGAGACGTTTGCAAAGGCTCTCCACACACATGCAGATTTGCATCAGGAAAAAAATAAAAGGATCTTGATGCTGTTCAAAAGTAAAATGATATTTAAATAATGAGGAATGCTCACATTGTTTTCTTGTTGAAAACACACACTTCTTTGTTTCCACTGTTCAGTAATTCCATTCCTACGTTTCCTTCAGAAGCTGGAGAAACATCAGCTCTCCCTTGTGTTTTCTCAAGCTTCCTTGGCTTAAAGTGGTTTACAAGTTCCCCTGAAGCCCTGGGGGAATCTGATGACCATTCGTCACCTGAATTGTAAATACCAAACTTGTAAAGATCATGATATTATTGACAGACTATGTATAAAAGGTTCCTGAATCATTTCCCTACATGTAAAGTCAGATGAATGCAAAAGGTTTTATTTGGTCAAAGTTGCTTTTTGTTGCTTGGGAATTTCATTTATGGTCTAGGATGTGGCCACAGTTTGAATAAGGTTCCTTGCTTGTGAAAAGCTCAGCCTGATGAAAGGGATAAATCACCTTTTATCCATGATGCTGCATACAAAACATAAGCCACCTCACTGCTTCTTCCGGGCACTTCATTATTCCCATTGCTGTCAGACTCCTTGGTCCCATTTTAGAAACCTGAACAAACTTGAAGTGTCACAGAGCACTAAGACACTGCTGCCCTGCAAGGTAGGTGGATAAGCCACCTCTCCTCTCAGACAAGTATCAGTAACTTGGCCTATTCATATACTGGCCATTTTTAGACAAGAAAAGCCACCTTCTCTTCTCTAGATTTTGTGTGCATTTTCTCACATGTTTGCACTGGCTCACGCATCAGTGTATTTCCTTTCTGACGAAATGTCATCACCTTTGCTTCAGCTTCCTTACCCTTAGCCTCTGTTCTCCATCAAAAATAATTCCTGGGATGTTCAAAGTGAGCATCTGACTAGTACATAATGATAAGAAGTACTTCAAACCACAGATTATCTTTAAAATCCTGTAAGAGAATTGTTTTTTAGGAAAAAACCAACAGTAACTTTCATTACTATATTTTACTAAAATGAAGTCTTTCCATCCTACACAATAAAAATAAAGAGAACATTTCCCTTCCACCAAAGACACAGATTAAATGACATCCAGGAGAGGCAGTGAGCTAAGGTAGAAAGAGACCCTGAGTAGGACACAGAGCCTACTGGACTCAGTGCCCTTGAGTAAGTACTGGATTACTCTGGGCCTCTGTGGAAGCAACTTAGGTATCCATTGATAGATGAATGGATAAAGAAGATATATATAGATAGATATCTACATATCTATATATCATATACATATCTATACATATATATGACTATTATTTAGCCATGAAAAAGAATAAAATCTTGCCATTTGCACTAACATGGGTAAGTGGGCTTTAGGCTAATTGAAATATGATGCTAAGTGAAATAAGTCAGACAGAGAAAATACTGTACGATATCACTTATATGCAGAATCCAAAAACAAAACAAATGAACAAACAAAACAGAAATAGGTTCATAGATACAGAGAACAAACTGGTGGCTGCCATGGGGGCAGGGAGGAGGGCAGATGAAATTGGTGAAGGGAATTCAGAGGTGCAAACTTCCAGCTATAAAATGAATAAGTCACAGGAATGTAACACATACATAGGGAATATAGTCACTAACTTTGTCTGGTGATAAATGGCCTTACTGAGATAAGCATTCCATAATGTATAAAAATATCAAATCACTATGTTGTACACCTGAAATGAATGTTGTATGCTAATTTAATGCAATTAAAAATAAAAATAAAAAGTGAAGATTTATGCTAGGTGACCACTAAAACTCTGTCCAGTCTTACATATTAATACCATAATTTTATAACTACAACTGATGGCACAAACTTTGCTATTTGACTGTGTCTCTTGTGCACGCATACCTGGCCTTGTTTCACATATTTATTCAATAACAGCTCTTCTCTTTTACTTCTGTTTCGATAACGAAATCATGCAGGTAAATCCAATTAGGGGCAGCCCTTCTCTCCAGGCCCCAGCAGAGCTACCAGCTGAGGGTCATTAGAAACCCCTCCACATTCAGGTGGTTCTCTTTCAAGAACTAATTAGAGCACTTCCATCAGGATCTTAACAAAAAAATGTTGTCTGAGAATAACTCCGAAGCTACGTGGACAAAAGGATAACCAACTTATCAGACACTGAATAAAACACAGAACAAATTACAGTACCTGTGAGTCAGCAGTTGGGAGCTGCATTCTTTTTTTTATCTCCCTCCCTGTTAACAAGTTAACCTATCTCAACACCTTTCTTCTGCCTTCTTGGGCATCTGCTCCATGAGGCCCTTATGAGTTGTGGGGTTCACTGGGTCTCTAGGACACTGTTCATCTGAGCTGCTGTGAATGCAGAGAAGACAACAGACCCCAGCTCCACAGACATTTCTCAGCTTCCAACCTGCACCATTGTTGTGGGAGCTATTTGTGGAAAATTCTTATAATTTTGTTGTTTCTCTGCCTCTTCCTGTACCCAGTCTGTATGGATGAAGCTATCTCCTTATCTCTTTTTCCCCAGGCTCTGAGTTTCTTTTGTCCATTTATTTTACTGTGTTGGGTCTTAGCTGAGTATGCAGGATCTTTCATTGCAGTGCAAAGACTCTCTAGTTGTAGCTCGCAAGCTCAGTAGTTGCAGCTTTGGTAGTTGTGGCTCACCGGCTAAGTTGCTTCACAGCACTTGGGATCTTAGTTCCCTGACCAGAGGTTGAACCCATGTCCCTTGCATCGCAAGGCGGATTCTTAACCTCTCGACCCCCAGGGAAGTCTCTGAGACAACTTTCTCCATGATGCACTGCTCTGCTCTGCCCTACGCAGGGGCTGCTTCAGCCATTTTCCTATCATTTTCTCCAACATGGGTAGGCAATCATCTATAAAATGAGAAGCTAAACTAAGGCAGTCTACTTGCATAGGCAATCACTGGGATTACCTACAAAGATGTTTGATCCTTGGGACTTACTGAAGAGAAGAGGCTACTTAGGACTGTTATTTAGATGGTAAGAACAAATTTGAGGGCATGCCACCATGGGAAAAAAAAGTGTCCAGGAAACTGAAGAAAACTTGTCTGTAATTTGTTTTTCTTCTTCTTTTTTTTTTTTTTTTTCTTCATTTTAAAGCATTCTCAGACCATATCAAAGCCCACTGATTCTTAACCTGTGCTTCACCCATACTTATAGCTAATAACTATAAGCAATACTTATGAGCACTTACTATGTGCCGGGCATTGTCCTCTGAGCTTTTATTCATCCTCAGAACTACCATTTGAGGAAAGTACCATTACAGCCCCATTTCACAGGTTGGAAAATGTAGCTCAGAGAGGTTAAGTAATTTGCCTGCAGTCACATAGTAGCAAATAGCAGAGCTTAGCTTTGAAATTAGGCACCCTGGCTCCAGGTCTTTGTGCTCTCTTGCCTCTAAATATAGGATTCATGTACAAAAATTTGATTGGAATTATGTGTATGCGGAGAAAGGAGGGTGATGACATGGTTTGGCCCCATTAAACAGCTTTCCTGGATTCTCTTTCCTGTTTTTCAAAGCAGATGCTTGACAAAAGCACATCTTATGTGAGAGACAAATGCTGTTTGTTTGTTTATTTTATTCTGAAGGAGATCAGCCCTGGGATTTCTTTGGAAGGAATGATGCTAAAGCTGAAACTCCAGTACTTTGGTCACCTCATGCGAAGAGTTGACTCATTGGAAAAGACCCTGATGCTGGGAGGGATTGGGGGCAGGAGGAGAAGGGGAAGACAGAGGATGAGATGGCTGGATGGCATCACTGACTCGATGGATGTGAGTCTGAGTGAACTCCGGGAGTTGGTGATGGATAGGGAGGCCTGGCATGCTGCGATTCATGGTGTCGCAGAGTCGGACATGACTGAGCGACTGAACTGAACTGAAACATTTAAAGTTGGCATATTCTCCTCCAAACATATCCATCCTGATTTGAGTTGGTGATGGATGATTTTCACCTGCTTTGGGATGGGTACAGCCACTTTAATAGAGCACCATGTGAATAATAAGACATATAAAAACACAGATGATTAGAGCAGGGAGGGCTTGATTCTTTTATAGGAAAGAAAACTGAGGTCCGGGTTGAGAAAAGGGCCTGCCTGGGTTCATTAAATTTGTTAGCAATAGAACAGAATTAGTTAGAATCACGGATTTCTCAGAATTCTTCTTACAAGTGAATGGAGCCAAAAATATCTAAAGTCAATGCCAGAGCCCGGCTTCTGTCAACAGGCTTATATTTTTAATAATGTTGTATAAATTTTCCTATCTATCATCAATGTTCAAGGGTGAAGAAAGTGTCAAGAAGGAACCAGCAACCACAGGCCCCTGACGTCTTCAGTCATCCTGACACGGAGGAAGCAGTTCCTCCACCCCCGCTTCCAGGTCAGAGGCAGGGCAGAACCTGGAAAAGGAGGGGATATAGAGAAGAATAGGAGAAGGCAATGGCACCCCACTCCAGTACTCTTGCCTGGAGAACCCCAGGGACGGGGGATCCTGGTGGGCTGCCGTCTATGGGGTTACACAGAGTTGGACACAACTGAAGTGACTTAGCAGCAGCAGCAGCAGCAGCATGTGGTGCAATTCTTTAGAAATTCTTTTGAAGTAGAGTTCAGTTCAGTTCAGTTCAGTCGCTCAGTCGTGTCTGACTCTTTGCGACTCCATGAATTGCAGCATGCCAGGCCGCCCTGTCCATCACCAACTCCCAGAGTTTACCCAAACTCATGTCCATCAAGTCAGTGATGCCATCCAGCCATCTCATCCTCTGTTGTCCCCTCTTCCTCCTGTCACCAATCCCTCCCAACATCAGGGTCTTTCCCAATGAGTCAACTCTTCGCATGAGGTGACCAAAATATTGGAGTTTCAGCTTTAGCATCAGTCCTTCCAATGAACACGCAGGACTGATCTCCTTTAGAATGGACTGGTTGGATCTCCTTGCAGTCCAAGGGACTCTCAAGAGTCTTCTCCAACACCACAGTTCAAAAGCATCAATTCTTCTGCACTCAGCTTTCTTTATAGTCCAACTCTCACATCCATACATGACCACTGGAAAAAACCATAGCCTTGACTAGATGGACCTTTGTTGGCAAAGTAATGTCTCTGCTTTTGAATATGCTATCTAGGTTGGTCATAACTTTCCTTCCAAGGAGTAAGCATCTTTTAATGTCATGGCTGCAGTCACCATCTGCAGTAGAGTATCTTTCTTTAAACAAATACTTCCTCTGTCGCCAAATCCTTAGTCTCAAACTCCTAAGGCAAATAGGAAAATAATCCATTCCAGTCATTAGATGCTCTTCTCCATGCTCTCTTCCCCAAAACAGGGAACAAACATTCTGATGCCAAATAATACTTTTCTATCATGAAATCCTTTCCAGATTATTCGCCTTTGAAGAAATGCATACCTCCCTTTCTTTTCTATATTTAAATCAGGTAAAATCCCACGGAGAAAAAATTAGAGAGCTTCTCTTAATACATTTCTTTACATTAAGTGATGTCACAATCAGAATAGACTATCTGGATTTATATATATATATATAGAGAGAGAGAGAGAGGATTAATCTTATTGCAGCATAAGGGGATGAACCGTATTATCAAGCATATTCTAATACTACTCTGTCTTTTTTCCTCATTTTCTTTTGAGGGCTTAATACTTTCTGCTGAACTTTGGTGAGCTGATTAGAATATTTAGAAGTCTCATGAGGACTAGGTACTAGAAAGATGGCCTCGCTGCTCCCCAGGCCACCAAGACTCCTGGATCAGGGATGCACACATCACATAAGGCCTATCGATTGGCGGATTGGACAGATTCTTTCTGCCATGAAATTGACCACAGACACAGGTACACTAAAAAAAAGAAACTGGGGGTTGAGGGTTGAGCTGGAAAGTCAGACAGAAGCAGAGCCTAGTTTAGTGATATAGCAAGTGAAAGCCACAAGCAAGCTGAACATCATGGGAAAACCCACACTGAGTAGTAAATGAAGATGTTCTGAGTGAAAACAGGCAAGAGGCCATGTGGCTTCAGAGCAGTACAGAGGGCAGTCCCACTGTTTCCTGAAGTCTGTGTATACCCAGTGCCCCTCTGGGAGGTAGCATTTTTCTCCTTTCATTCCTTCAACTATACCTGCACGCCTTTATTCCGTCCCTTTTTGCCTGAGCCAATTCAGGTATGCTTGTGGGATCCTTTTTCCTTTTTAACCAAACTCTAACTAGCAAGTCTACATTGTCACCCATAGGGAACAGTCTTATTTGTTTGTTTAATTGTTCTTTCAGTAAAATGGTGAAACATAAGGAGTCTCAATTGGGAAGAAACAAAGTAAATGCGTCCAGATTTTGAAAGGTCTTTTTTTGTCATGTTTCCACCACAAATCTATGTCTGTGTGAAATCAGATGAATTAGCAATATGGTTAGTTTGAGCTCTGCTATCATCATGCTGGGCATTTTCTGAGCAGGAAATGTAAGCAGTTTCAGACATGAGATAACTATTCATCATTTGGCAAGACTGAATCTCCATAGTCAGAGTGGTCAGATTCAGTAAACAGAATCCCAGCACTTGATGCTCCAAACGAGAATGTATGGTATACACTTAATATCAGGCTTCTTAAATATAAAAAGGTAAAGACACACATACACACACACACACAACTTAAAATTAAGCAGCACCACACAGCGGTGGAACCGGGAATAGCTACCATTTGAGGGAAGTATCAATATTTATTCCCTTGGAAAACAGAGAATTGGTTCTTTGTTATTTTTCCAGAGAAGTTTAGGCATGATTGATATGGTGTTATTTTCTGCGAGAAAGAAACCATTTTTATGACATTTTCACTTCTTGGCCTCTTGATAAGAACAACTATTGACTGAATGTTAAACTTACAGATGAAAATGCTAACAATGAAAATGTACTTGTCATATTTTACCACATGTAGTTGAGTTTCTTGTAGCCAAATGCATTTCAAAATACAATAATTAAAAAAAAAACCCACTATATTCTGCTCAGCAAAGGAAACCACCAATGTAATGAAAAGGGAACCTACTAAATTGGAAATATTTGCAAATCATGTATCTGATAAGGGGCTAATATCCAAAATATATAAGGATATCATACAAATCAATAACAACAAAAAATCCAATTAAAAAATTGGCAGAGGACCTGAACAGACATTTTTTCCAAAGAAGACATACAGATGGCCAACAGGTACATGAAAAGATGCTCCATATTATTAGCCATCATGGAAACTCAAGTCAAAACCACAACCAGATATCACCTCACATCTGTCAGAATGGCTATCATCAAAAAGACAAGAAATAGCAAGCGTTAATGATGATATGGAGAAAAGGGAACCATTGGGCACTGTTGGTGGAAATGTAAACTGACACAGCCATTATGAAAATCAAAATGGTGATTTCTCAAAAAATTAAGAATAGAATTACTATATGACTCAGCAATTCTGGGTATTTATCAGAAGGAAGGGAAAAAAACTAGTTTTAAAAGATATATGCACTCCTATGTTCATTGCATTATTTACAAAACGCAAGACATGAAAGGAACCTAAGTATTCATCAATAAATGACTGGCAAAGATGTGATATAAATACACAATGGAATGCTATTCATCATTTAGAAATAATGAAATCTTGTCACTGTGGAAACATGAGTGGAGCTTGAGGGCATTATGCTAAATGAAATAAGTCAGAAAAAGATGACAAATACTGTATTATTTCTCTTTTACATGGACTCTAAAACATTTTTTAAATAGCTCATAGATAAAGAGAACAGGCTGGTGGTTGCCAGAGGTGGAGGTGAGGGGTGGAAGAAATAGGTGAACTTTTTTTTTTAGTTTAAATAAACTGAAAAAAAATTTATGGAAAAACACTATTACCTTATTGCCTGAGGATTTTCCTTTTATTCTTTGGTACAGAGAACATTTTATTGCTAAATTTAATCTTCTGAAAATCAAATTTTATGACAGAAAATTTAGTACAAATGTAACCATAGGCATTATAGAGATCACATTAAATATATGAAAGTAAAATACACCTCTGATATTATAAATTGAGTTACAGTTTGGCTCATAATTTATTCCATGTGTGAAGTATAACACAGCGATCTGAAAACCATTTCCACCTATTTCAATCTAGATATTACTTCTTCAGTTCTTTGAAGTGTGAAGACCTTAATTTCTAGAATGTATTCTGTTGGTGTCACAATGGGATGTTCATCTCTCCTCAACAATGCTTGATCTCTTAATACCTTTACTGACACCCTCAGTGGACAGCCTTCCAAGGCATTTCTCCATAAGTGAAGAGTTTTCAAGAGAACTTCAGCAGAATCACTGGTGTCTAAAGAGTCATTTTCTCATTATTTAACTTTTTAAGCCTTCTTGCTGTTAGGAAAAAACATTTAGCAGCAAAACTGGAAAATAATCTTTAGTTTCGAAGAATGCATGATCAGGATCAGCACAGCTCAGATAGCATCTCTGAATGGTTAACAGAGCATAAAAAATAAAGACAGCCCTTAGCACACAGTTGAGTGACATACTGAGAGATGCCAGTGCTAGTGTTTCCAGTACTTTAAGAGTCTGAATATCCCCAGAACATAGAGAATGAAAGGCCCTGTATTAATCATATTTTTGTATTTTCTCTAGTTTTTTAAAGCTCTAGGGCTTCACTTGCCATGGAGAGACTGGCCCTCCCAGCCCAAGTCAATTTCTAGAGACTGTAAAGAACTCTCCTGCAAATGTGCCTTTCATATACAAACCAACCGAGAACCCATGCTCCCCAACTATCTCCTTTCTCAGACTCTCACAATTCAAACTACTACCCCTGTGTTCTACTCACCCCGGGACCAGGTATCAGATGACTCAGCACAGCCCATACACCCCTGAGACCACCCCTGAAATTATTCAAACCAGCCAATCCTATGACTGCTTACGATGCTTTGCCAATTCCTTCCCACAGAAACCACAAGAAAGGTTTTTTTTTTAATTTTTTTTTATTGTGGTAAAAGTCACGTAATACAAAACACACTATTTTAGCCATATTTAACTATACAGTTCAGTGGCACTGAGTACATTCACACTGTTGAATGTGAATGTGCAGCTCTCACCATCATCTGTCTCCTGAATTTTCACTTCCCTAAACTGAGACTCTGTCCCCATTAAACACTAAGTCCCCATTACTCCACCACAACCATCCTCAGCCCCTGGCATCTACCGATGTACTCTCCGACTCTGTGAATTTGACTACTCTAGGTATCTCGTATAAGTAGAATCAAATCGTATTTGTCTGCACCTACTGTATATTGGAATGCTTTTTTAAGGTTAACTTCATATATGTCCTACAAACAGATTGTACCTTCTTTTTTTTCCCCTGAACTTCACAGTAGGTTCTCATGAGTTACCTATTTTGCCCATACTTTCTCTTTGCTTTCCCTTTGCCTCCTGATTGATCTTGGTGCTTCCTCATGTGGCCCTGCATGGCACACCTGGCCTCCTGCTTCTAAGAACTGGAAAGTATAAAACTTGTTCCTCCATGATAGCCATCTCTATCTTTACATGTCTCACCATAAAACAAATTAAAACATCTCCTGGGAACATTTTAAAACCGGTTTATAATGATGTAGGACTCTCTCGTCTCCATCAGTTTCATTTCCTGGTACACTTTATTCCCAGAATTATGTGAAAGTATGTTTGGTCCAGAACCATGTTTGGATTTGAGGCTCAGAGATGTATAAAGGGAAGATGATTACTCTGTTACTTTGTTTGTGGACCTTATTTATGCCATTGAGAAGCTTTTACCATAAAACTTAACCTAAATAGCAATTGTAAAACCATGCTTTCTGGGACTTTCTGACCAAATTTAATTTCTTATTTTAAAATTCAATTTTTGACTCTGGTCTATATTAGTTCCAACATGTTTTTTTTCATTGCAGTGGCCTTTAACTGATTTTTAAAGTGCTAAAGACAAATACAGAACTGATTCAATAACCCAAGCATTAATTTGGCAGTCATCAATAGCCATCATATTTAGGTATTTGTCCCACATGGCTTGGTACTTGGCATATTACAACATATTATATTTGGGCTAAATAATTAACTTCCAGTCTGCCTGTAAATTGTTTCACTCTTCTCATGGCTTGTGCCCAATTGGCTATGCTGTTCAATTTCCTCTACTGGATTTGGAGTGCCCCAAGGCTCAGTCCATTTCATTTCTGCAACTAAACACTGTTCTCCTAGGGTTACATTTAATTAAAACAGCAGTATTTAAGAGAAATATTTCACTTCTCAGGTCCAAACCATCCTTTGTTAGTATAATTGCTTCGCAAAAACCACACTGTGACAAAATAAGAAAAAACTAAAACAGATGCAGTTATAGAGTCATTATCTGAAAGCTGAGGAACAAAATCATCAGGGAGCAGCAGTCACTTTTTTTGCCTTGTTTCAGCTCAATAAATTCACATATCAAATATTTCTATAAAATATCCGCAGTAGATACCTAGGTCTGCTGCATTTTCATTTCGCTGAGTGAATATAAGTAGCTTCTGAATCTTACATCCGAGTATACTGCTGCTGCTGCAGCTAAGTGGCTTCAGTCGTGTCCGACTCTGTGCGACCCCACAGACGGCAGCCCACCAGGCTCCCCCGTCCCTGGGATTCTCCAGGCAAGAACACTGGAGTGGGTTGCCATGTCCTTCTCCAATGCGTGAAAGTGAAGTCGCTCAGTCGTGTCCGACTCAGCAACCCCATGGACTGCAGCCCACCAGGCTCCTCAGTCCATGGGATTTTCCAGGCAAGAGTACTGGAGTGGGGTGCCATTGCCTTCTCTGCCAAGTATACTAGGTATGTATGAATGTGTAGATATGTGTATAAATGTGTTCAGTGAATGAATGTGTGTGTGTGTGTATCAGTACATTCCCATTAAATAAACATCTGCTACACACAAGGCACTTGGCTTAACTACTACTGTACATTTGTTCTCATATTTAGTTCTTTTATAGTAAATATTATGATTTTTACAATTATAGCCCTATGTAATTAATCAATTTCAAATATTCTCAATAGCATAAAGATTAATAAGAATGAATATCTATGTTTCATATGTTGGTAGAGAACTTTACTGAAATGCAATATGTTTTAGAAATTCTACTTACAAGGAGTTAACCTGTCTGTGCCAGGCCCTGAGTTAGGAATTTAATGCTTCCTCCCTGAAGCCTTACTACAATCAATGAGATGAAGTTTCTTATTCTCTTTTTACTATTGAGGAAAAGGAGGCTCCCCAGAGGTAAATCACTTTGCCAACAGAGTGCTGCATAGTCAAAGTTATGGCTTTTCCAGTAGTCATGTATGGATGTGAGAGTTGGACCATAAAGAAGGCTGAGAGCCAAAGAATTGATGCTTTCTAATCGTGGTTTTGGAGAAGACTCTTGAGAGTCCCATAGACAGCAAGGAGATCAAACAAGTCAATCCCAAAGAAAATCAACCCTGAATATTCATTGGAAGGACTGATGCTGAAGCTGAAGCTCCAATACTTTGGCCACCTGATATGAAGAGCCAACTTATTTGAAAAGACTCTGATGCTCGGAAAGATTGAAGGCAGGAGAAGAGGATGACAGAGGAGGAGATGGTTGGATGGCATCAGTGGACATGAGTTTGAGCAACTCTGAGGAGACAGTGAAGGACAGGGAAGACTAGCATGCTGCAGTCCGTGGGGTCGCAAAGAGTTGGACACAACTTAGTGACTGAACAACAGCAAGAGGTAAAACAACTTTTCAAGGTTATACAGCTCTTTCTACTCTCCTGTAATTTCTGCCATGGGAAATCCAGACGGCAAGGTAGGTACTATCTTAAGATAATTTCTTGGTCTGCCTGTGGCCCTCTCCTTAGTGAGTCCAATGACACTCTCTACCCCGGGTTGAGTGGACTGACAATTCTCACTGAGAAGCCCCAACTCTGGCTCAATACGGTGCCTGAGCAGGAAAAAGCAATGGTCCAGGCCAAGGCTTTTCAAATTCTGTGGTGAAGAAGCAATAACTTTTGTAATGAAAATAAATGTTATAAATAAAATAATAAAGTAAAATGATAAAAATGAATCACTAGGCATATGAAATGAAAAAACTCCAAAAAATAAAGCCCCAAGGTTAATTACTAAATTCAAATGGCTACAAAAAATTATACCTATCTCATTGAGAACTAGTCACAACTAAATAAAATAATTTATGTATAGTATCATGCACATATACCACATTTTTTAGTGATTGGTCCAAACCGTAAACCTGAGATAAGCCATCCAGAGTCCTACTCAGCTTCCCCCTGGGGCTTCTGGTTCTCAAACAGCAGAAGAATGTTTGAAAGATCAACAGACTAAACAACCCTTGTGATTGAATCAAGGCCTATGCAGAGAGCCCAGAATAGACGGTGAAGGACATGGCAGAGCAGCAAGCATCAGCAGCAGAGGGACAGGAGATAGAAGTCAGCGCCCAAGACCTGGTCGGGGGGTTGCCATTTGCTTAAATAAGCCTCCACAAACCCAGATTCTTCTAAAGAGAAAAGAAGAATCAGGAGGTGAAGAATCCTAAGTGACTAGCTGGTGAGCGTCCCAAAAGACTGAGCTTAAAACCAGAAGTGACTGAGTAATCTTGATTTGGTGAAATTCAGTTTTCTGCTGTTGAAGGGAAAGGGCAGGGGGACTCATGCACTAAAGTGAATGTAATTCCAGGTATTTCAAAGTATGTTTTTGAAACTTGAGTATGTATTTTGTACAAGATCATATGTTCTACATGAAATTATTTGCATTTTAACAAAAGAGAATGTCTTACTCTAGAAAAGTGAATTTTTAACAGAATTTCTGGTGACAGTCACAAGTCCCTGGGAGACCTTAAATCTAAATCACAGTGCCACAATCACCTTCCCATACATCCAGCCCTTTTGAGAAATTCTGCTGTCTGCCATGGAAATCACTGGCAGATCTGTAATAATAGATTGCACCATATGGCTTTGCACATTAGAAATCACTTAATATTCTATTCGTTTATTTGAGAATTTAGAGATATACAGTTATATATGGGCTTCCCTGGTGGTTCAAGGGTATAGAATCTGTCTGCCAATGCAGGAGACACAGGTTCAATCCTTGGGACAGGAAGATCTCCTGGAGAAAGAAATGGCAAACCACTCCAGTATTCTTGCCTGGAAAATCTCAAGGATTTGAGATTTCCATAGTCTATGGGGTTGCAAAGAGTCAGACACAACCTGGCAACTAAACAACAATCACAACACCAGTTATACATTTGAGCAGTAAATAACCCATCTAGATAGTGAGCTGAAATTGCTCTTTCAGTCAAACATTTCGCTAGCTTGCAAATAAACTGTGGCTTCCATGTGTCACTCAGACGTTGTGGTCTCATCTGTGTTTGCGGCTATGCCCTCCAGGCATGGCTACCCCACTATCATTAATGGCAAGGGCTGTCCAAATTTTTATCCACAAATTTCTTTTTTTCAAATAAAACTGGATGCAGTCTTTCAACATATAAAATCCCAACTTATGTAACAGATAAGAGGGGTAAGGAATTGAAAACACATCTTACTAGTAACTTCATCATGTCTCTCTGAGGCTATGCAAAACCCTGGGTCTCTGAAAAACAAATTTGGAAACCACTTCAGGGCGCTACCTACACAGATGGCTGTCTCATTTCTGGAGGAAACTAAACTCTGTTCTTTACCCAAGTGGGTACTTCCCTCATACTTAAAGCAGTCAACAGGCAAGACACTTCAGAGGGGAATGTGTTGGTTGGTGATTAGAATGAGAACAACTGATGGAGAGAATGTCTTGTTTCTGAGGACATGGCCTGCATGATACCTTAGGTGGGAGCTTAATGTAAAGCCTCTTTTATGTGGCCCAGTCATTGGACTGGAATGAAAAGATGAGGCTGGTTTTATTCATTGCAGCTTGCCAAAAAGGCAATGAATTAACAGCAAAAAACTGAAAAGTTCTAGGTTCCCATCTTACTTGTTGATACTGACTCAGCTAAATGATATCAACAACATGTTTTTAGTCCCACAGTTTCAATGAATACATCCAGATTTACTATTTTGACTTCTTGTGATGACATCTGAAACAAATTTTGAAAAGTAATGACACGAACATTTTATGCTGTCTTCCACTTCCTATACTTTAATCTCCATATTGAGGGCACAGTTTCTTCCATGCATCAGCCTTCTAACTTTCTGTTTGGTTGTAAAGGGTAATAACAACATGTGGTAGCTATTATCACAATCAATAGCAAAAATATCCAAAAAATGTTCCATTTTTAAACATGACCACTTTCTCAAACAATTAATTTAGGAAGGTATTTGCAAACCAACATACTTATTCTTTATTTAAATCATATAAATAAGCTATCATTGAATTTATTCCATAATTTCTCTTTAGTTAACCTTAAAATTTACTACCTTAAAATATTTGTTGAACACCTACCTTATGTGATGTTCTGTGTTGGGATTACCAAAGTGAATAAGCCATGATTGAACGAACGAGCTATGATTGTCAGAGATTTAGAAAGAAGTAAAGTACATGGTCCTCTTCCTGACAGACCCTTGAGTCTCTCACATATGAATGGCAGTTGTAATTATCCCAGTTCTACTCCAAGGGAAGCCTCTGATTGGCTCAAATCATTCAGCATAATCACATTCTTTTGACCTAGTCCCAGAATAAAAGGCATGATCTAATTTGGTCCAACCAGAGTGAAGCCCTGCCACAAGCTTTGTTCAGGGAGAGGAAAAGAGAAGCTTGTTAATTCCTGAGTATGCAGTGATAGCAGGTCTGATAGATTGACCGTATAACCATCATGAAAGAAACCAGCTGGAGAACAAAACCTACAACAGGGTGGATAAAATTTAGAGAAACACAAGAACCAAGATCAAACCAACTCTGTGGATTTTTATCATATGGGCAACAGATTACATGGGTTTTCTATCACCTGCTACAAAAATACTGCAACAGAAACAATATCAAGAACTATTCGCCTCAAGGAAGGTGGGAAGTTACCAAAACTATAGTCAGATGTTTCCAAAATAATGTTAAGGCTTTAGATGACATCTAAACCTGAGCTGAATTTTAGGTTGTCATCAATTTTAAGTGACAACTTTTCTTTAAAAATAGCAGTAGCGAATATTTGGCATCTCTTTTTAAAGGGATATCTGTGAGCAGTTAACTTTAGCATCAATTATTCTCTTAAATGGCTTCCCAAGTGGTGGTAAAGAACCCACCTGCCAATGCAAGAGACATAAAAGATGGAGATTTGATCCCTGGGTTGGGAAGTTCCCCGGAAGAGGGCATGGCAACCCACTCCAGTTCTTGCTTGGAGAATCCCATGGACAGAGGAGCCTGGCAGGGTCGCAAAGAGTCTGAGTGACTGAAGTGACTTAGCACACGCACACACACACACACACACACACACACACACACACACACACACACATTCATTGAAATACAATCCTATTTTCAGGTAAATGTTTTATATAATAATTCTTTCCTCCTAAACTTTGAATAGTTGAGTATAAGTTCTGGAGTTCGAAATCATGTGAACTAATGAAAACAAACTATAGCATGTTTACAGTGATCCCTGTTATTCACCATAGCCCTTTATGCCCAATCACTCAGATAGGACATCCAAGCTGTAACAGTCTATGATTTTAAACATCTGTTAATCAGCTGCTTTGTACTTGACACTGTGTGCTGCTGCTGCTGCTGCTAAGTCGCTTCAGTCGTGTCCGACTCTGTGCGACCCCATGGATGGCAGCCCACCAGGCTCCCCCGTCCCTGGGATTCTCCAGGCAAGAACACTGGAGTGGGTTGCCATGTCCTTCTCCAGTGCATGAAAGTAAAGAATGAAAGTGAAGTCGCTCAGTCGTGTCCGACTCTTAGCAACCCCATGGACTGCAGCCCACCAGGCTCCTCCACCCATGGGATTTTCCAGGCAAGAATACTGGAGTGGGTTGCCATTGCCTTCTCCGTGACACTGTGTGAGGCTCTGTCAATTCCAAACATTTCAGCAAAGTCTGTAGAATACTAAGCATCTCAGCAATGACCTATGTGAAACTTACTAAAAATAAATGGCTGACTTCTTTAGTTTAAGTTATAAGTTTAGTTTAATTTAGGACATAAGTTTGGTTTATTTACAGACTAACTTGCAGGAGAAATTTAGTATATGATATTGTTTTTCTACTTTAAAATATTCATCCAAAGAACGACTATTTCTTAGAAAGGAAGGTCCGGATAAATTATATAAACACTAGGTGGCACTATAGCTTGAAGTAACATTCAGGTACAAGGCAGCTAAGATATTTATGAGAGATGGTAAAACAGAAAACAGAAAACCCAAAGAGTGTAATAAATTCACTTTTAAGAAAATATTAAATACTAAAGTCTTTAGTTCTTGCTAAGGAAAATGAGTGAAACTTACATAGTTAATGAATTAACTTTAAATTACTTACATAACCTAATAGATCAAAAAGATAAGTTTTCCTCCACAGTTGAAATAAAACCAGTACTCCCTGGCAGACAACAACTGATTAAGCCAGTGATAATTATTCAAAACATTTTTATTCTTCCAGGTAAAGCCTAAATTTAGGTTTTAATTTGTCCACCAAATTTCATAAACAAATAATATTTTTTTCAAAAAACAAAAACAAAATATCTGTTGTTATCCCTTAATGAACGAATAGGCTATAAAAGTTTTATATATGGTTTATTGCTTTTTTCTACTTATATCATTGGCACATAAGTAATTTACATCCAATAAGCTCAGTAAATTATACCTCCTATAAATTCAGGATCTTTGCATGAAGGGAGTTGCCCATATAAAAATGCAGTATTTTACTGACCACGTGTGGTCTTTGTTAACCAGTTTCAAACTAAGATTGCTGTCAGAGTACCAGGGGTCACTGTTACTCTGAGTGAGTCATTCATTGATTTCCACCTTGCTGGGGACCCAGAACCATCCAGAGAGCTCTCAATTAGTGTCCCAAATTTATGTCCTCTATCCTTCAGAACTACCTACTCATACGATATCAAGCAGTAGCCTTAGACACTCCCTCCCAAAGCCACAGAATAAAGCCTAACACTGAGAAAAGATTGATTTTTCAAAACTTATTGCTGATTCACATTGCTGCATAGCAAAAAATAACACAACATTGTAAAGGAATGATCCTTCAATTAAAAATAAATTAAAAACTTGATATACGTATTTGATTTTATACGACCAGAGACTTCATAAAATAAATGTAAGCTTGCTTTTCTTTCATTTGAGAGAAAAAAAAAAGTGCTATTTTGATGGTCAGGTTATCCTCTTGAAACATTCTCTGCCAGGCCCCACCCTCTCTTACTATACACAGTCCTGTTGAGTGATTCAGTTCAGTTCAGTCGCTCAGTCGTGTCCGACTCTTTGAGACCTCATGGACTGCAGCACGCTAGGCTTCCCTGTCCCTCACCAAGTCCCGGAGCTTGCTCAAACTCATGTCCAACAAGTCAGTCATGCCATCCAGCCATCTCATCCTCTGTCGTCCCCTTCTCCTCCTGCCTTCAATCTTTCTCAGGATCAGGGTCTATTCCAATGAGTCAGTTCTTTGCATCAGGTGCCGAAGTATTGGAGTTTCAGCTTCAGCATCAGTCCTTCCAATGAATATTCAGGACTGATTTCCTTTAGGATTGACTTGTTTGATCTCTTCACAGTCCAAGGGACTCTCAAGAGTCTTCAACATCACAGTTCAAAAGCTTCAATTCTTCACCACTCAGCTTTCTTTGTAGTCCAACTCTCACATCCATACAGGCTTCCATTGTGGCTCAGCTGGTAAAGAACCCGCCTGTGATGTGGGAGACCTGGATACCATCCCTGGGTGGGGAAGATCCCCTGGAGAAGGGAACAGCTACCCACTCCAGTATTCTGGCCTGGAGAATTCCATGAACTGTATAGACCACGGGTCACAAAGAGTTATACACAATGGAGCGAATTTCACTTTCACGTTCACTTTCACATCCATACATGACTACTAGAAAAACCATAGCTTTGACTAGACGGACCTTTGTTGGCAAAATAATGTCTCTGCTTTTTAATATGCTCTCTAGGTGGGTCATAGCTTTTCTTTCAAGGAGCAAGTGTTTTTAAATTTCATGGCAGCAGTCACCATCTGCAGTGATTTTGGAGCCCCCCAAAATAAAGTCTGTCACTGTTTCCATTGCTTCCCCATCTATTTGCCATGAACTGATGGGACCAAATGCCATGATCATACTTTTCTGAATATTGAGTTTTAAGCCAACTTTTTCACTCTTCTCTTTCACTTTCATCAAGAGACTCTTTACTTCTTCTTCACTTTCTGCCATAGGGTGGTGTCATCAGCATTCTTGATTCTAGCTTGTGCTTCATCCAGCCTTGCATTTTGCATTATGTTCCCTGGTGGCTCAGAGGTTAAAGCATCTGCCTGCAATGCGGGAGACCTGGGTTCGATCCGTGGCTTCCGTCCTCCCTGGAGGAGGAAATGGCAACCCACTCCAGTATTCTTGCCTCGAGGATGGAGGAGCCTGGTGGACTATATAGTCCATGGGGTCGCAAAGAGTCGGACACGACTGAGCGACTTCACTCACTCTGCATATAACTTAAATAAGCAGGGTGACAGTACACAGTCTTGAGGTACTCCTTTCCCAATTTGGAACCATTCTGTGGTTCAATGTCTAGTTCTAACTGTTGCTTCTTGACCTGTATTCAGATTTCTCAGGAGGCAGGTCAGGGGGTCTGTTATTCCCATCTCTTTAAGAATTTTCCACAGTTTGTTGTGATCCACAGAGTCAAAGGCTTTGGCATAGTCAATAAAGCAAAAGTTGATATTTTTCTGGAACTCTCTTTCTTTATCTATGATCCAACAGATATTGGCAATTTGATCTCTGGTTCCTCTGCCATTTATAAATCCAGCTTGAATATCTGGAAGTTCACAGTTCAGATACTGTTGAAGCCTAGCTTGGAGAATTTTGATCATTACTTTGCTAGCACGTGAGATGAGTGCAATTGAGCAGTAGTTTGAACATTCTTTGGCATTGTCTTTCTTTGGAATTGGAATGAAAACTGACCTTTTCCAGTCCTGTGGCCACTGCTGAGTTTTCCAAATTTGCTGGCATATTGAGTGCAGCAGCATTTGCACAGCATCATCTTTTAGGATTTGAAATAGCTCAGCTGGAATTCCAGCACCTCCACTAGCTCTCTTAGCAGTGATGCTTCCTAAGGCCCATTTGATTTTGCATTCCAGGATGTCTGGCTCTAGGCATGTGATCACACCATTGTGGCTATCTGGGTCATGAAGATCTTTTTTGTATAGGTCTGTGTGTTCTTGCCACCTCTTCTTAACATCTTCTGCTTCTGTTAGGTCCATACCATTTCTGTCCTTTATTGTGCCCATCTTTGCATTGAATGTTCCTTTGTTATCTCTAATTTTCTTGAAGAGATCTCTAGTCTTTCCCATTCTATTGTTTTCCTCTATTTCTTTGCACTGGTCACTGAGGAAGGCTTTCTTATCTCTCTTTGCTATTCTTTGGAACTCTGCATTCAAATGGGTTTATCTTTCCTTTTCTCTTTTGCCTTTAGCTTCTTTCCTCAGCTATTTGTAAGTCCTACTCAGACAACTGTTCTGCCTTTTTGCATTTCTTTTTCTTGAGAATGGTCTTGATCACTGCCTCCTATACAATGTCATGAACCTCCATCCATAGTTCTTCATGCACTCTGTCCATCAGATTTAATCCCTTGAATCTATCTGTCACTTCCACTGTATAATCATAAGGGATTTGATTTAGGTCATACCTGAATGGTCTAGTGATTTTCCCTACTTTCTTCTATTTAAGTCTTAATTTTGTCTATAAGGAGTTCATGATCTGAGCCACAGTCAGCTCTTGGTCTTGTTTTTGGTGACTGTATCTAGCTTCTCCATCTTTGGCTGCAAAGAATATAATCAATCTGATTTCAGTGTTGACCATCTAGTGATGTCCATGTCTTCTCTTGTATTGTTGGAAGAGGGTGTTTGCTATGACTAGTGCAGTCTCTTGGCAAAACTCTGTTAGCCTTTGCCCTGTTTCATTTTGTACTCCAAGGCCAAATTTTCCTCTTACTCAAGGCGTCTCTTAACTTCCTACTTTGCATTCCAGTCCCCTATAATGAAAAGAACATCTTTTTGGGGTATTAGTTCTAGAAGTTCTTGTAGATCTTCATAGAACCATTCAACTTCAGCTTCTTCAGCATTACTGGTTGGGACATAGACTTGGATTACTGTGATATTGAATGGTTCACCTTGAAACTGAACAGAGATCATTCTGTCATTTTTGAGACTATACCCAAGAACTGCATTTCAGACTCTTGCTGACTATGAGGGCTACTCCATTTCTTCTAAGGGATTGTTGCCCACAGTAGTAGTAGATATAATGGTCATCTGAGTTAAATTCACCCATTCCAGTCCATTTTAGCTCACTGATGCCTAAAATGTCGATGTTCACTCTTGCCATCTCCTGTTTGACCGCTTCCAATGTACCTTGATGCTGAAACTTCAATACTTTGGCCATGTGATGCAAAGAACTGACTCACTGGAAAAGACCCTGTTGTCAGGAAATATTGAAAGCAGGAGGAGAAGGGGATGACAGGATGAGATGGTTGGATGGCATCGTTGATAGATGGACATGAGTTTAGGCAAGCTCTGGGAGTTGGTGATGGACAGGGAAGCCTGGCATGCTGCAGTCCATGGGGTCACAAAGAATAGCATATGACTGAGTTACTGAACTGAACCAAACTGAATTTACCTTGATTTATGGACCTAACATTCCAGGTTCCTATGCAATATAGTTCTTTACGGCATCGGACTTCATTCCCATCACCAGTCACAACAACTGGGTGTTGTTTTTGCTTTAGCTCTGTCTCTGCATTCTTTCCTGAGTTATTTCTCCACTCTTCTCCAGTAACATATTGGGCACCTACTGACCTGGGGAGTTCATCTTTCAGGGTCATATCTTTTTGCCTTTTCATATTGTTCATGGGGTTCCCAAAGCAAGAATATTGAAGTGGTTCACCATTTCCTTCTCCATTTGACCTCACTTTGTCAGAAGTCTCCACCATGACCTGTCTTGGGTGGCCCTACATGGCATGGCTCATAGTTACATTGAGTTAGACAAGGCTGTGGTCCATGTGATCCATTTGATAAGTTTTCTGTGATTGTGGTTTTCATTCTGTCTGCCCTCTGACAGATAAGGATAAGAGGCTTATGGAAACTTCCTGATGGGAGAGACTGATGGTGAGGGTAACTGGATCTTATTCTGATGGGCAGGGCTATGCTCAGTAAATCTTTAATCCAATTTTCTATTGATGGGTGGGGCTGTCTTCCCTCCTGGTTGTTTGACCTGAAACCAAACTGTGGTGGAGGTAATGAAGAAAATGGCAATCTTCTTCAAAAGACCAGGCACAGGCACTACTGCACTCAGTGCCCCCAACCCTGGAGTAGGCCACCACCGACCCATACCTCTGCCAGAGACTCCTGGACACTCACAAGCAAGCCTGGGTCAGTCTCTTGTGGTGTCACTGGTCCTTTCTCCTGGGGCTTGGTGTGCACAATGTTTGGTTTTTGCCCTCCAAGAGTCTGTTTCCCCAGTCCTGTATAAGTTCTGGGGGCTCTACAGTGGGGTTAATGGCAACCTCCTCCAAGAGGGCTCATGCCACACCCAGGTCTGCTGCACCCAGAGCCCCTGCCCCTGCAGCAGGCCACTGCTGACCCTTACCTCTGCAGGAGACACTCAAACACATTGACAAGGGAAAGTTGGACCCCACCAAAAAAAGATACTCCTCGTCCAAGGGCAAAGGAGAAGCCCCAGCGAGATGGTAGGAGGGTGAAGTCACATTTAGAATCAAACCTCATACCCGCCAGAGATGCTCAGAGGTCTCAACCAAAACCTTGTGTGCACCAGGAGACCCACAGAGACTGAGTCAGCCATGCCTTTGAGTGCCTTTGAGTGCTGAGTGACTAGGAAGAGATATTTTCAAAGTAATTAGGTGCTGTTCTGTCAAGAATTTCTCTAGGATTGTCTTTACTCCCCAAATACTACTACTCTGGCCGAGAATCCTATAATATATTCACTATCCAAGGTAAAAATGTTGTTTTCATAATATAAAAAGGTCAAAAGAACTGAAAAAGAGGTTTTTAAATTTTGTTTTGTGGTTCCTTTGACAATAAAATTCCCTCTAAACTTTTGCTGGTTTCTAACCTATTTATTCCCATCAGTTCCTGTGGTAGGCAGAATTCAAAGATGGTCCTCAGAATTCCCACCTTATTGTGTATAATGTGTAAATGCCTGCATAAATGTGTAAATGCCAACTTGAGTTTAAGCAAACCTGTGACTCTGATGGTTTATCATTTCCATGAGTAGATTACTAACCAGTTCATCAAAAGAGAGACAATCTGGTTTGGGCTGACCTAGTCAAATGAGCTCTTTAAAAGAACAGAGGCTTTCCTAATGTCAGAGAGATTCCACATGAGGAAGTTTCCATGGCTGGCTTTGAAGATGGAGAGATCTACATGGAAAGAATCTGAGAGGAAATTCTAGGGGCTAAAGCTACCTCCAGCTGACACTCAGTAAGGAAATGGAGACATAAACCCTTCAATCTTAAGAAATTTAATTCTGCCAATAACCAGTGATTTGGCGAAGTAGACTTTGAATCTCAGATAAGACCACAGCACCAGCCAATATCTTAATTCAGCCATGAGACCTGGGCAGAGGATTCAGGTATGTCATGCCCAGACTTCTCAACCATGGAACTGTGACATAACAAATGTTGTTTCAAGCTGCTAATTTTGTGGTAACTTGTTATACACAATAGAAAGGTCATATAATTCCCATATAATTGTTATACATAATTCTCAAACCCAGTTTTTCTTCTTTCTTCTTCATGTTCATACGTTTCCCCCCTCAACTTAAAGTAAACTTCCTGAGGCCACCAGACTTGGGGGGAAAGGCCACACCCTTAATATGTCATTTTCTACAAGGCTAAGTATTAATAGCTTTTGTTACGTTTAAATTTTTTTCTTATTCCCTCTGAGCTGTCTTAATTCAAGCTGCTATAATGAAGTACCATAGTCTGGGTGGCTTCTGAACAACTGCAATTTATTTTTCATAGTTCTGGAGGCTGGGAAGTCCAGCATCAGGGTGCCACTGTGGTCAAGTTATGGTGAGAACATGCTTCCTGGTTTGCAGATGACTGTCTTCTCCTCCTGCAGGAAACAGGAAGGAAGCTCTCTCCTGTCCATATATGGACACTAATTCCATCCATGAGGGCTCCACCCTCATGACCTAATTACCTCACAAAGACCCCACTTTCAAATACTATCATACTGGGGATAAGATTTCAATACATGAATTTGGGATTGAGAACACAAATATTCAATCCATCTCATGGGCCTATAGGCAGTTGGCATTTCCAGTCCCTCTATATTCCAAATTCTTGACTGATTCTATTCTCTTGCAAACCTGCTAATTCATGCTGTGGTATTCTCTTTCTTGTATAACCTTGCTGAATGAAACCATTTATAGACACACACACTACTAACATTCTGTTTTCCAACAACATTTGAAAATTTGAAAGAGAGGGATAAATTTCCAAGAAAAACATAAATTATAAAAAGCTGTTCACAGAAAGAAGCAAATCACTTGAATGAACAAATAACAGGATAAAATAACAGTTTTAAAATAAAAACATTAGAAACATAGCATTAGGGTCAGGTAGGTTTTGTCCAAATGCATTAAAAGCCATAAGGAACAATTACTCTCATACTATATATATATTTACAGAGCAGAAAGGAAAAGGAAACTTTAAGTGTTGTTTTTTCTTAAAATAAGCTATTAAAACCTTGATTTTAAAACATGACAAAGAGAAGGTGCAGATACAGACCAGCCTCATGTTTGAATATGATGTACAATTTAAAAATTGGCAAAAACATAATTTTAAATGAAATGTAAAGATTCTAAAATACTAGCAAAGAATCCTACAATATGACAAAAGAATAAAACTGCATCCCCGCAGGAAGTATATTATAGTTCTGTGAACATTTTCCTGAATATTCATTGGAAGGACTGAGGCTGAAACTGAAACTCCAATACTTTGGCCACCTGATACAAAGAACTGACTCATTGGAAAAGACCCTGATCCCAGGAAAGATTGAAGGTGGGAGACAAAGGGGACAACAGAGGATGAGATGGTTGGATGGCATCACTGACTCAATGGACCTGAGTTTGAGTAAACTCTGGGAGCTGGGGATGGACAGGGAGGCCTGGCATGCTACAGTCCATGGGGTCGCAAAGAGTTGGACACAACTGAGCGACTGAACTGACTGAACATTGCTTAATATTAGCATTGCAAATATTAGCAAAATGCAAATATACCTTATTATACAAATAGGAGAAAAAAGAAAAAGTAGGTCTTGATAGGGCTCAAAAAAGATGTTTCATGACATTTAACATTATCTAAGATTATAATTTTCAATAAAATAGGAATGACATATTTCCTTAATGCAGGGGAGTGGAGGGGTGGAAATTCATTTCCAACAAATAGCCAATGTTATGCTTAATGATAAGACAATAAGGAGAGAATCAGGAATATTGACTATCATCATTATTATTTTACAGAGTGCTGCAAGTTCAAGTCACTTATTTTAGATGAAAAGTTGTAAATATAATTGTTGTTTACAAGTAATATAATTACAAAGCTGAAAAATACCAAATATTAAATTGAAAACATTAATGTTTTATTAAAGTAGTTTAAGTTTATTAAATTAGTTTAAAACTAATTTCTCAAAAAGCTATGGGTAAGAGAACAGTTTAAAAAATAAACAATAATACTTTAAATATCAATAATAATCTGCCAAAATACAAAGGGTAAAAGGCTTAAAAATAATAATAGCACAAAACTAAATAAATATTCAAATTGAACTTAATAAATGCATAAAATAAATGGAAAAATACTACAATATCTTTCGAAAATCATTCAAGAAAAGTTGAAGTAGTACTGGGGAAAAGAACATTTGGGATGACTTACTAATCAACTAGAAACATTAAGATTTCTACCTCATAATTTACACCAAGTGCATTTTAGCTGAACTAAAGATGAATATAAAAAGTAAGATTATAAAGCTAGAATGAAGGATTGTGAAGGATTGGTCAGTACTTTTAATCTAGTGTGACTATGGACTTGTAAGTTTGACTTCAAAGGCAGATTCCTCCAAAGAAAAAAAAAATTGGTAGGTTTCATCATATGAACTTTAAAACTGTCATCTGTCGTCTTCAATGAAAAAGACATGATGCTCAAAAGGCAAGACCTCTCTTTCCCTTGCACGGATGCATATCAGAATCTTGGTGTGTGTGAATTCTAAAATGAATCTGTGTAATTTTTTTAACTGTCATTCACTGAGTGTTTAGTATGTGCTAGGCAATGATCATATGAAGTGTACATCTTTATTTTCATTTCACAGATGAAATTTAGAGAAGTTATCAGTACCAAGTAACTTGATTAGCAGGTATCATACTCTGAATATCGTACTAAGTACCTTATAAGGAGTCTCATTTAATTGTCACAATTATTCTATGAGGTAAGAACTATTATTATGCTAATATTCAGGTAGGAAATCTCAGGCTCATAGAGGTTAAATAATTTGACCTGTTCGTAAGAGGCAGCCTGCAGCTGACCTCAGTCTGCCTTCACGCACCCTTCCCCCAACAGCCAGAACTCAGAAATATTAGTTACATTATTTAAATTTTGTTGAAATTCTCAAATAACCTTAAAAGTAGAAATGAGATGTTCATGTTTCTTCAGAAGCAGATATTTGTTTGAAAACATTGAGAAGCAGTGATTTAAAACTTTTATTCAACAGTTACCAATTAACAATGTTAACATTAAAATTGGAAAAAAATTTTGTAACATTTTTAATAAGTATTTATTAAATGCCTACTCTGTATGAGACATAGTTTTAGGTACTAAATATTTAAAGAAGGAACAGATAGTCTTCTACCATTATGGAATTTATATTCTAAAAATAGGGTTAATAGCCTTACAAACTGTTAAAGGAAAGCTAATCAACAGCCCAATATATAAAAGAACAAGTACACAAATGGTCAAGAATGAAATGAATTCTTAGGAATATATGCTCACACTCTTACTAGTAATGAAATAAATGTAATTTAAAGAATAAGGTATTACTTTTGATCTATCAGAAAAGATTCACAAGAATAATTACAAGTAGTCTTGGGATTGGTGTATAGGAGCATAAACAACCCAGAAATTGATGTAAAGCCATGGGAACTGACTCAAAAAAGTTCCACCTCAGCAACCAATGATAAGGAATATGATAAAATGGAGTTTACATACAATGGAACATTATTCCTTCATTAAACCTGATGATAAGGTCTTTACCAAAGGGAAAAATTGTTAGGAAGTAAAGAATATCATTAGGTGAAGAAGAGATTACAGAGAAAAAATATTTGAAATGGACTCATTTTTAATGAAAATCATTGGCTCTGTATCCTGCTGCAATATTAGAATTTTTTTAATTTGCATATCTAGGTTTTAAAACTATCGTTTAATTTCTATATGTCTTAGGTTGCACCTATACTACACTAAACCTGAATAAATCCAGTAAGTTCAGGAGAAAAGCCAGATTCCACTCAACTGTTGGGATTGTAGAGGCAAAAGCTGGAACCCCACTGCCCCTGCTCTATCCTGCCTCTGTTTGTTGACTAAATGTTGTCACAACTCTTCTGTGCAAACAGATATATTGGAGTTAGAGGGTATGTATCAAACTTCTAGAAAAATAAGGCAAATCACAATTATTTAGCATTAATACTCTAAAAATAAAGTATTGCTATCAACATCTCAAATAGACATTAAAGATGCAGAAGCTGACTCATGCTTGGCAAGCCGAAGCTCTTATTTGCCCCTAGAACTTGGGCCATGTCCTTATATCTCATTAGGTAAGCCAAATATGGCATCAGGGAACAGCTAATTCCGTCTGCTGTCCTAGGTCACTGCTGATATTAAATGACCCTTTCATCACTACCCAAGTGCTAAGGAACTAAGTGAAGCAACTACAACCTTGTTTACATTGGGAATGAGATAATTTGATAAGCTCAGGACTTGCCTAATTGGGGCTACTAGTCTAAATGTTTATTCAACTGGCAAATCAATTTGTGTTTTCCCCCTAGTAAGCTGATTTTTTTTAAGCCCAAGCAGAACTGACAATGATATTAGTATTACATAGATAGTCTCAAGTGTTTTATTAACAAAGGGTCCTTTGACCCTAAAAAAAGAGCATTTCTATTCGAGAAATGATTATGTCACCTATGTGCAATTTTGCTGGAGACTGCCATCTAATTTTAGCAGGGCACTGGGTTTGTGAAGGGTACAATCTTTAATTATGGAAATGGAGGGCCTACCTATTAGGAAAGGGTAGATTTTTCTTTCATATGATCTAATTCTGCAAAAACAGCTACAGCTGAAGACTCTTGTGTGCTGAACCTAACTTGCTATTGAGTAGCTAAATTCTCAAAACAGACAAATTCAAGTTTTATTACCATATTTAAATTAATCTGGTAAATTATTATCTAAAGTTTTTACTTAAATAATGTTTTACAAAAACTTTATGTAGTTCTCATCTGAGACAATTCACGAAACAACTTCTTGCAGCTCAGAAAGGTTAAGTACCTACCCTGAGACACACAAATATCAGGCAGCAAGTTTCAATTCAAATCAAGAACTTTTGAGGCTCTGTTGGTATTTTCAGTGTAGTTGGTCATCTTTCCACGTCATATGTTCTCTTTGGGTTAGCTTTGACCTGAGTACAGCCTTGGAGTAAAATGATTCATAAATCTTCCATGCCCATCACAACTCTAGGCATTAAGGCAAAGAGTATGAATGACAAATAGCTGACATTTATGCTGGCTCTCCCCACTCTGACATTGCACTCTCTCCTGCTATTTCTGGATGTGGCCTCAGAATCCTTCACAACACAACCCTCCACTCATCCACTGTAAATTAATTGGATTTGGAATGTCAGAGAAAAACTATTTTTTCATCCCTGGAATAATGTTCTGTCATGTTCCATTCTCCTAATTCTTAACAATGACACAAATTATTAAAAAAAAAAAAAACAACTTATGTGTCTCTGGAACGAATACATTTTCTAATCATAGGTGAGTAGTACTTAGCCTTCAGATTTTCCCCCTCCTTTCATTCCACTGAAGTGCTATCTTTCCAAAGCCCTGTTTTTATTATGGTAACTATTTGTTACAGGGGCTTCCCTGATGGCTCAGCAGGTAAAGAATCAGCCTGCAAAGCAGGAGACGCAGGAGATGTGAGTTCTATCCCTGGGTCAGGAAGATCCCTTGGAGGAGGAAACAGCAACCCACTCCAGTATTCTCCCATGAAAAATCCCATGGACAGAGGAGCCTGGTGGACTACAATCCACCAACCACGTTTGTTTAAAAGTCCTTATTTCCTTTCCAGTGACTACTTAATTAAGTCCAAAGTCCTTGCTCCACCTTCTAAGACCCACCACCATCTGGCCTGGCCTCTCTTTCTAGTCTTACCTGCCACTATTCCCCACCATGAACACAACTCCCAAACAATGTGCATCACTCATTTCCTAACAATTTTTCTTCTTAGCACCACCCTCATCTCTTGATGACCTCGATCAGACATGTCTTCTTTCCTTTTGTATATTACTCTAAACATATTTCTCAAAATCCCTGCCAGTTTTTTTAGGTTGACCCATTGCTGTCTGAGTTTTCATTTTGGTTCTTCCATTTATCAGCTGTATGAAGTTGGGCAAGTGGCTTAACTGTCCCATGTCTCTGATTCATCCTCTATAAAATTGAAACAAAGTACTTTGTAGGAGTGTTATGAAGAGTATATGAGTTATTCTATGCAGAGACCCTAGAGAAACAAACTGGTGCATATTACAAAAAATTTGCCATCAACATCATCATTATCATTTAAAAAGTTATTATTTTTCATTATGTGTGTGTGTGTGTGCTACACACATGTCCAACTCTTTGCAACTTCATGGACTGTATGTAGCCTGCTAGAGTCCATGGGATTTTCTATCCATGGGATTATCCAGGCAAGAACACTAGATAGGTTGCCATGCCCTTCTCCAGAGGATCTTCCTGACTCAGGGATTGAACCTGGGTCTCTTGCATTGCAGACAAATTCTTTGCCATCTGAACCAGGAGGGAGGCCCATTTTTCATTATACTCTAATATCATTAGGTACTGTCTTATGATAAAACATCTATCACACATTGCCTTGATACATTAGTATTGGTATATAAACCTTAGACTTTCTCCTAAATTTTAAATTCCTGTATGAAAGCAACTATGAATTTAACACATCTTAGCTCACAAAACCAATAATAGTGCCTTGATCACTGTAAATAAAGAATAGATATCTACTGAATCCAGTGTTTTGTCAAAAGAATGCTACCTATAAACATAATTTGGGCTTCCCTGGTGGCTCAGTGGTAAAGGATCTGTCTGCCAATGCAGGGGACATGGGTTCAATCCCTGACCCAGGAAGATTCCATATGCCAGGGGACAACTAAGCCCCTGTACCACATTTACTGAAGCTCATGCACCTAGAGCTCAAGCTCCATAACAAGAGAAACCACTGCAATGAGAAGCCTGTGCACAGCAATGTAGACTAGGCCCCACTTACTGCAACTGGAGAAAGCCCAAGCCCAGCAACGAAGACCTAACATAGCCATAAATAAATAAAGATCTTCTGATTTTTAAGCCCCAAGATTTCAGGGCTTGACAAAATGAAATTTGGTGGAAAAACATAATTTAACATATATTACATTCTCAAAATTCATTGTCTTTTTCCATCATACATACAATAAGAAGTAAATTATTTGCTAGAATCTCAGGGCAGGCAATGAACTTGAAAAAAAATTCAATTTCCTCTCTGACTTCCGGTTTAAGGGTACCTAAGCTACTTAAAATAAATAACTACTTTTCTACACTTAATCCATCTCAAAGAACAGAAATACTTCCATCGTCCCTTTTGACCTATTCTAGTATTTATTTAATTCAGTGATTTTTCTCCAAGTCTAGTCAGATTCTCCTGACACAATGAATATCTTCCAAAGATATTATCTTCTCTGTCTTTAATCCAAGTAAAGCAAAATTATTAGTTTCTTCTCAAAGGATCTATTTTTCTCATCTTTAAATCAATTTGAATCCTCTTGCAAGATTCATTCTCATTCCAGCTCTGAAAAGAAAATATAGAAACCAGTGCCAAGACTCAACAATGAATGGCTTTCTGGATACATTAAAATATATATATTTTTTTTTTTTCATAAAAGCTACATTCTTGCCTTGTGCTCACTGTGATTGATAAGACCCTTGGAACTGGGCCGCATTTGTATAGATTTTCTCCATCCCAGAGCTCTCTGACTTTGTTTTAGTCCTTAAGTGAACTGTTTTGCAATGAGGTCTAAAAACCATTCTCAAATATATCAAGGAAACTCTAGGAGGTGTTATTTGCCCCAGCTAATTTAGTGTCATGAGCAAACGTGATGAAATCTCAATTTCTTCATCCATGTCAGAGCTATCCAATACAATTAGCCCTTGAGGGGCTCCTGAGGAGCCATTCCTAATGGTTGATCTTTCATCTTATTATTGTCCTCACTAACAGTAGTTTGGTCTAGACTTAATCTTTTTAGTTTGTAGACAAGACTGTCAAGAGGTGAGTAAGTGGTGGTGATGAGGGGGAATCTAAAGCCTTATTAAAATCAGTCTGGGTATGCCTATTACTTCTCCTGGATCTAAATGCAGCTCACCTCTCACACAGCACGGATGCCATATTTTATAACATGACTCATGCCCGAAGAACCGTGACTCTCACGTCAAATACTTTGTGTTTATTTACATCATTGGACTGGATCATTGGATCATTTTTAATAATAAAAGTCATAGAACTTTTTCTATGACTTTTTAGTTTGCACCAGTCTAGAAAACTATTTTATGAATGTTCCTATACATTAAGCCTGAGAAGTTTATAAAACAGTGGATGAATTTGTGGTTGAAAGCCTAAAGTGATAAATGATAACCACAAAAATCCCACATGTGAAGAAATTCTCTGTTCTTTTTGGAAAAGGAAAGGCACTAGGGAAGATTAGATCTAAAGTTTTCCCAAAGGCTTATGCCCTGAAAATTGAAAAAAGACCAAACTCTGGAAACTGTTAAGATTTTTTTTAAGGGATTAAGCCTGAAAGCAGGCTAGGGATAACCACTCTAAACTGAGAGATGGATTGTGCCCAATTGATATCAGATGTCTGAAGTTAAACACCAAGTAATCTTTCTATTTTACTTTTCATGACAGTGACAGGCAAATCAGAATATATTTTTGATGCTTTTTCATGGAAGATACTGGAGACTCTATCCTGCCTTTGTACATTTGGTGCTTATGACAGGTCATATTTTCTTCGAAAGCCATAGGAATTAAATATATACTAACACGGAAACTGGCACAAATGATGCAATAGGGATATTACCAGTCCCCCAATGGTATCCATAGCTTTGAAAATCTGCCAAAGTAAGTGAAATAACAACAACAATGATAATAATAGTCCTTCAATGATGCATTTCCACTAGAAATGAAAATAGATGTGTTGTTTTGTTCATTATAAAAATTGTAGATATTCACTGTTTAATAAAAAGATGAAGAAAATTACCCCCCAAAAAGTAAAAATCACTGACAGCCTTTCATTCAGACAACTACTTTTTGTTTGTAAGCACCCTTCTATCCCTTAGCACACACATCATGTATAAAATTATATGTCCAAGTTTACATATATGTGGTCATATTGTGCAATATGTTTTCATTCTATAATATAGCATAAGTATTTTAATGTTATTAAATACATTTTTAATTGATTGCATAGAATTCTATTGAATGTATGCACATTTAGGTTAATGGATATGTACCTTCAATTTTTGGCTATCATAAATAAGACGTCAATAAGCAACCTTAAGCATATGTGTTCTCAGATTTATGCAACTGACTTTTTTCTTTTTTTAAAAATTATTTAATTGTAGGAATATTACTTTATAATGTTGTGCTTGTTTCTGCCTACAACAAGGCAATTCAGCCATAATTATGTCTTTCACCTCTCTCTTGAGCCTCCCTCCCCTCTCCCCATCCTACCCCTTTAGGTCATTACAGAGCACAAGGCTGGGCTCCCTGTGTTAAAAAGCAACTTCTCACAAGCACAACTGAGTCTTTAAGAAAAATTTACACTAGAAGTGAATATTCTAGTATAAGAAGATAGTACATTTAAAATTTTGATATATATTCCCTGTCTTCCAGAAGATCTTTATTAACTGCTCTCTAAACAATGCACGATCTAGTTAATTTATTAATGCTATTATAAGACAAAGCTTACTGTTGAAAACAGCAAGTTCCATTAACTTTTTCCCTTGCCAATTTTATGGATGAAAATGATGCTTAATTGCTACTTAAATTGTTAATTGTTGCCCAGCCGCTAAGTCTTGTCCAACTCTTTGCAAACTTATGGAGCACAGCCCACCAGGCTCCCCTGTCCATGGGATTCTCCAGGCAAGAATACTGGAGTGGGTTGCCATTTCCTTCTCCAGGGCATCTTCCCAACCCAGGGGTAGAACCCACGTCTCCTGTTGGCAAGTGGATTCTTTATCACTGAGCCACCTGGGAAGCTAATTTGATTAATAATGAAGCTTAAAATATTAATTTGAATTTGAATTTTTGTCAATTGTCAGTTTATTATGTCTTTGGTCATCTATCTTTCATTACTAATTTTTAAAGAAATTCTTTAAAAAAATCTGTGTATTAAGAATGATCAATTTTGTCTGCCATGTTTAGTTCAGATATTTTCCTGGATTGTTGTTTGTTTTTTGACTTTGTATACAGTAATTTTTAATTGTACAAAGTTTGTAATCAATATACTCAAAATTTTATAAAGTCAATTCTACATTTTTGGTTTTCATGTTATAACTCAGAAACATATTTGCCCTAATAATTTTATGTGATTTCACTTTTTAAATTTAAATTTTGTAACGTATAAAGGGATTGAATTCTATATGAGGTAAAGATTTGGATCAAGATTTTTTAAAATTTAAATAGGTAAACAATGGCTACAATATCCTTTAGTGAAAAAAAATTCACTTGCTCAGTTATGTAAGACACCTTCTATTATATACAAGATTCTCATATAAACCTGGTTATCTTTCTGCAGTCTTTCTATATATAGTTCAACTGATCTGTCTCTTCCTACAGCAGGAACATCAGCTTTAATTACTGCAGTTTTATACATTTTGCTATCTAGTGGAAAAAAATCACTTTATTATATTTAAAGAACATTTCTAGTTCTTTTTCTCATATATTCTTCTAAATGAACTATAGAAATAGTCAAGTTTCAAAAAAAATTTTGGACTTTTAATTGAATAAATAGATAAATTTAAGTAAAATTAACTGTTACCCTCTGTGGTAGTTTGTGATGTGTCCACTTGGGTAAGTCAAACTACACATCCAAGAATTCCCTTTTCAATGTGTTTCCTAAGAGAGCAAGTCACAAGAGAGCATCTTGGATGAGATTTGGAGGGCGGAAAGGAAGCAGCCACCATTGTGAAGCTCACATACTTAATAACTACTCTGCTGACTCACTTTGTTGGTTTCAGGCAGCTGGACCTGCAACTTTTGCACCTTCTCGTGGATCCTCCATCAGCTCCTCTAACTTATGGTTCAAATGTGTCTGACTCTTGGGCCACAACCGAGGTCTCCAGCTTATGCATGGTACCAGGTCATCAAGGTCTGAGATGAACAGGACTAGGGTGAGGAAGGCAAGGCATCTATGGTTCCAATTTTGTGCTTCCCTGGTGGTTCAGAGGTTACAGTGTTTGCCTGCAATGCAGGAGACCTGGGTTCGATCCCTGGGTTGGGACGATCCCTTGGAGAAGGAAATGGCAACCCACTCCAGTATTCTTGCCTGGAGAATCCCATGGACAGAGGAGCCTGGTGGGCTACAGTCCACGGGGTCGCAAAAAGTCAGACACGACTGAGCAACTATACTTTCACTTTCACTCTCAGATTTATGCAAGTATCACCCTATCATTGCACAGACCTGAGGGTGCACGCCTGCTTCACTCGGCACTGTCAGAGCCCCACTTCTATCACCCTCATTCTAGCACTGTAATAGCCAGCTAGAACTGACCCAGGTTTTGGTTAGTCTCTGCCAGCTCCCAATTTTGTTTGTGAGTTCTAGTTTGTTCTTGCTCTGTCCCACCTCATATTCATGCTCCAGCCTCAGACACAAGGACAACTGCTCTACAGAGACAGTTTAAATAGTTCCCATTATCCCACAAGGTCAAATCTGTACAATAAATTCCTATATACACTTGCACAGAGAATTCAGGAAAATATTTGAGCTAATTATGGCAAAGTTGAACAATGCATATATATATATATATGGTCTTAAAACTCAATAATAGAAAAATAGGAGACCAAGGACATGAGATGCCAACAATTCACAAAATAATGAAAAATTCAAAGTAATATTTTAGGCTTTGCTATTAACCAAAGGAATGAGTACAAGTGCAACCACTAAATATCAGTTTTCACCCATTCTATTGGCAATGATGATGTGCAGGTATTCTTCCCAACTCCATTCTATTCCCTCCTTCCTCAATAATTCCTAATCCTTTGATTTACATTATAAAAATCAATACACCTCACACCTCTACCTTCTTAGAGTCATCTATAGAAATCTGATCACTCCTTTTAACTCATTGAATAGTTTATCTCCTGGTTCACCATCTACCACTGATCTGTCATCATTCTTGATGTTTCACAAGTTATCTATTCAGCACTCTGGACTCTCTGTTCATAGAAATCTTCACTCTCAAGGATCTTGCCTCCACCTACCTAAGCCACACTTTCCCAGGCTCATGCCTTATGCTGTAATACTATGGGCACTGTGCCACATCAGAAATCTTGATGTCATCTTCCACTGTCACTAAAGAAGTGGTTAATTAGATGCCTGGGGATTACAGAAGCAAGGGTTTAAGAACCTAAGTAATGACCTCATAACAGGAGTATTTTGCCTAATGTTATTTTTTTATTTATAACAATCTGACATGCATCCTGGGCTTCCTAGGTGGTTCTAGCAGTAAAGAACCTGCCTGCCAATGCAGGAGACAGAAGAGAGGCGGGTTCGATCCCTGAGTTGGGGAGATCCCCTAGAGGAGGACATGGCAACCCACTCCAGTATTCTCGCCTGGAGAATCCCATGGACAGAGGAGCCTGGTGGGCTATGGTCCATAGGGTGGCAGAGTTGGCCACAACTGAAGCAACTTAGCACTTAGCACAACATGCATCCTACCTCTCTGATTTTCATCTCCAATGCCATTCTTCATCCAAAGAAACCAGACAGTTGTACAAGCAGTCAAATCCATGTCTTGGATCAGGAATAAGTCTAGACAGGTCTACAATATATTGTTGTTTCCAGAAATCAAGAATACTTTTTTTTAAAGTGCTTAAACTTTTTAAACAAGGAAGCTACTTAAAGTTGCTCCTGAACACTGTTACCACAATTTAATATCATAATATGAATAAGTGTTTGGAGCAAGTTAAGTCTGTGAAAAACTATTATCCTATAATGAAATTCAAAATGGAAAATTTGCTATTGTAAAAATAGTTACAATAAAAAGCAAGGTGGCAAGTATAGACATGGTGAATTTTAAAATTTAATTTAAATAAATTTGGATAAAAACTCTAATTAGAAAATATGCATGTACCCTAATGCCCATAGCAGCATTTTTACAATAGCCAAGACATAGAAACAACCTAAGTGTCCATCAGCAGATGAGTAAATAAAGAAAATACAGTATATATACACAATGGAATATTACTCAGCCATTAAAAGGAATGGAATAATGTCATTTGCAGCAACATGGATGAACCTAGATATTATCATACTAAAGTGAAGTAAGTCAGAAAGAGAAAGACAAATACCATATGATATATTTTACATATGGACTCTAAAATATAATACAAATGAAAATTTTTATGAAATAGAAACAGATTCACAGGTAAAACAAGCTTATGGTTACCAAAGAGGAAATTGGTAGTTTGCAATTAACAGATACATACCACTGTATATAAAATAGGTAAAGAACAAAGACCTGCTGTATAGCACAGGGAATCATATTCAATATCTTGTAATAACCTATAATGGAAAAGAATCTGAAAAAGAATATATATATATATATTCTCTTTATATAACTGAATTATTTTGCTGTACATCTGAAACTAACACAGCATTGTAAATCAACTCTACTTCAATAAAATTTTCTTTTAATTTTAGGCCTTTGTATACATGGATATAGCCTTTTTCTAAAGTTACATGCTTATCTAAGAAATGCACTCTCAAAATCTGAAATTGCCAACATCTGGCCACTTTGACTTACAAAAATGGCAATTTCATATGATTCAGTCAATATGGCACACTTGTATCTATTTGTGTAGGAAACAAAGTGTGTGAGCTGATACCTGTAACTGCCAAAAATACTAGGAACTGTACAAAGAACTGGAAAGAATAATTTGCTCTAGGGGTTACTCAAAATAACCAGTTAGAAAAAATGGAAACAGTGAAAAGCCAAATAATGGATTAGCCTAGTGTCCTGAACTCACTGCATAAAATTTACCACCTTTAGATGGCCCTGCTGTTTATGGTGAAATGGCAAAACTGTTTCCAACAAAATAAACTATTTTTCCTCATACAAAGAACCCCAGACATTATAGATGTCAACTATGTCCCTCTCTTCTCTTTACCCAGCCTTCTTACTCTAGTGCAGAAATGCAGTTCTACGAGGCAGACAGCATTCAGAGTCTATTGATCTCAAAGCTTTATACTGCCCATCCCTCACCCTCATGTTCTCATATCTCTCCTTCTTGGCTGAGAGTCCATAGTCCCTCAACAGAATTGCTGTTTTGCAAGCATGCTCCATTCCTTGTTCTCTTTCTACAGTTTCTCAACTGGCAACACACAGGTTCAAGTTTCACCCAAATGTCCTCCTACTCCGTGATTTACCACAACTGGCTGACTGGTAATAGTTTAACTGCTGCTGCTGCTAAGTCGCTTCAGTCATGTCCGACTCTGTGCGACCCCATAGATGGCAGCCCAACAGGCTCCCCCATCCCTGGGACTCTCCAGGCAAGAACACTGGAGTGGGTTGCCATTTCCTTCTCAAATAGTTTAACTATATGACTGAAACTTTAAAATAGGACATTAGCATTGTTCACCAATCCTACAAAATTCACTCTCAATGAATTAAAAAAAAAACTTAAAATTAAAAACAAAAACTTAAAAGAAGTTGGGTATGAGACTAGAGAAGTGGTCTGGCTTGGAAATAAAAACAATCACTTTGTGGATGATAATTAAAGCCTTGAAACTAGATGGAACCACACAGGAAAATGTATATATGGAAAAGGAGAGGTCCAAGGTTTGTGCCTTGAACTACTTCAACATTAAGAGGTCAGGAAGAGAAGAAACAAGAAAAAAAAGCTGAGAAGAAGAGGCAAGAGAGAAATGAAAAAAAACAGGTGTTCAAGGAGAAAACTGAAAAAAGTGTTTTATGGAAAAGCAGTTATCAAATGGGTCAAATGCTGATAAAAGATCAGAAAAGATTAAAATTAAGATGTGATGGTTAAACTTAACAATTTATCAGTCATGAGGACCTCAACAAGCACAATCTTGATGGGGCAGAGAAGACAACATCCTTCACGTGTTCAAGAGAGACTTGGAGAAAAGGAATTGGTGACAGAGAGTACAGACAACTATTTCAAGAAACTTGGTTATAAAGGAAGGGAAAGTAATGAGCCAGTGGCTAGAAGGACCAAGAAAGATTGCATATTTAAAGTAACAAAAATAATTGTAATGTCCAACAGAGGGTAGGCAATTGGTATTGCAGAAGAGAAAAAGGAGACCGGTTGGAGTTGGTGAACATGGCAGAAACCAGTGCTCAAATGGGAGAAGAGTCCTTGGGTAGGAATGTGGCATACGGCACAGCAGAGAGGGCCAAGTGGATGGACACAGATGCATCTCATCTGCGTAAGCCCATGCAATTCCCTGAATAATGTCTCCTGAACTCAGACAAATGTATCATTTATGACATCCCCAAACGCTTATCTTACATGTTGGCCAGGAATCGCAAGATAAAGACAAGGGATGGACTTGGGGACACAGTGCTCCCTGTTTTTGACGCTTCCGGTGCACCTGGAGCAGATGGCTTCAGGCCTTGATGAGACTTAGAATATGAGACTCTTTTTAGCCACTGTAGTCAATGAAGTTCAAAGTGGCTTTTCCACTCCATGTTTTTAAATTAAAGTGTATTTGATGTACAATATTCTCTTAGTTTCATATGTACAGCAAAGTGATTCAGTTATATTTTTTCAGATTATATTCCATTATAGGTTATTATAAGATAGTGACTAGAATTCCCTGTCCTATACAGTAAATCTTTGTTGCTTATCTATTTTATGTAAGTTTGCATCTGTCAGTCCCATACTCCTAAGTTGTCCCTTTCCACACCATTTTGACACAGGTGTGTGGCTATTTTAAATCTCTGGACTGTAATCTTCTCATGAACTTATATTTAAATTTGGATAGTGCTTAAATTCTTGGCTGGCTGGTTAAGCTGACTTTTGGGCTTCCCTGGTAGCTCAGATGGTAAAAAATCAGCCTGCAATGCAGGAGACCTGGGTTTGGTCCCAGGGTTGGGAAGATCCCCTGGAGAAAGAAATGGCAACCCACTCCAGTATCCTCGCCTGGAAAATCTCACGGACAGAGTAGCCGGGCAGGCTATAGTCCATAGGGTCACAAAGACTCAGACATGACTGAGCGACTAACACAGAGAGTTATTAATTAAATTAATCCTTCCCCAAGCAGAGTCTGTACTGTGCCTTGTTGGTCGTATTAGGTTCCACCCACTAACAGGGAGCTGGACCCCCAGACCAGCTGTTGATCTTTTCCCAGAAAATAGATCTAGGTTGACCATGGGCTTAATAGTTGAGACCAAAGTGTTAAGAGGAATGGATCTGGGGAATGCGGCTGGTGGAGAACACATTTATAATCCCTTTTCTGGACATTTCCTTCCTTCTACAAGAATATAACACTCCTCACTTGATCGAACTTGCATCTCTTTATGTCTCTTGCATTAGCAGTGGGTTCTTTACTGCTAGCACCACCTGGGAAGCCCCAACCATTTACTGAACCTCTTTAAATTCCCAACAATCTCACTCGTAAAGGCTCAGCACAAAGGCTATGGCTACTCTGATTTAGGAAGATTCCGGTATACATTTGGAAGTGTGAGAATTCTATTTTCATTATTTTTACATTTATCCTGAATATTTGCATATGCAAAAAATTATTTGGCTATTACTGCCAAGTGCTTAAAGCTAGGCCACAAAAAGTGGACTACAGACAGAGTAAAATTGTCATAGGTTGCAGAAAAACACAAAATGCCTTAGGCTTACTAATTTATTGATAGTACTAAGTAAGAATGTATTTCCTTCTGTATATTTTAAATTATTTTTAACACCACCAATCTCTAGGATCTATTTACATGGATGATTATACATTAAAATTAAGCCTGCAGTATAAACCAGATTAAAATTTTTTAATCTGCTAGGCAAAGAATAGAGTCATTTAGCATCTCATGCAAGTCAACAAAAAATAGAAAAGCAGCTGTTTAATGAGGTTTTGCTAATTTTTAAAATAATGAGATTCCAAACTGGCACCCATACACTAAAAGAGCTCTGCTCTCACTGAAGTGATATCAGAAAGCAGTTTAATGGGAGTTTCATAAATATGGCTTCTTCATATGGGAGCTCCCAGTCTGTCACAACTTAGTGGTTTTAGTAATGAAAAATCATGCTTGAGCAAAACGATATTTACAAATGCAAATAAGCCCCCCAAAATAAACTTCTCTGGACATAAATTGTTCAACTTTTCAGAGAGAATTAATTTAGCCACTTGATTTCAATGAACGTTTGTGTTCACTGATTAGGTTCTAATACTTATTTAAAAATACAAAATGTAAGCTTCACTTGGTATAACTTGTGTTCAATTTTAATGCTTTTCTTTGCTTATCATTCACACAAAAACTGCTTGCAGAATACTATATTATGCAAAAATCTCCATTACATTTTTCACATTCATAATTACTCTCTATGTATTTAGGTATTTCTATTAGTTATCGATCAAAAAGACAGTGGAATAGTGTAGAAAAGTAAGTATAGTATCTTTTCTGATCACTCTAGGCATCACTCAAGTGAATATTTTGTGCACTAAACTTAGAGAATCCATAATTTAATTGTATCTGTCATATAGGAATATGAATTTTTAATTTAGAAAGCCAAAATAATTAAACTAATTAGCCAGCCAATAAAAAATTTCTTATTTTGAATGAAGAAGATCTCTGGTTGAATCTAAAGCAATAATATTCTGATTTTTGAATTAAATATGAAGTTATACTTGGTGATAATAGCAGTTATCATTTATTGAAACTGCCATGTGTTGAATACATATCAGGTGCTCTATTTTACCTTATATAATTCCTACAGTAATACTGAGACACATAGCATTATTCCAGTTTTACAAATATGAAAATTGAGGTTCAGAGAGATTAAGTAATTTAACTAAGATCACACAGCTTGTGGCTACCTAGGATTTAAACTTAGGGATGTCTGCCTGCAATGCTGTTCTTAATCTTTACATATAATGTTATTTCAAGTGAGGATCCCCTTGTTCCAGTGTCATCATTTGTGAACTGGGTGATCTAGTACAAGGTTCAGTTCTTTGCAGTGGTTTACATCAAGATCATTTGGTCCCAGTGTGAATTTTAAAATCTTCTCCTTCATTTATAACATGAGCTAAGTAGATGGACTAACTTGTCAAAGACATCCTTAATGACAGAGTGAATTTGATATGAAACCGTAATCTCCAGTCAACTCAGATTTCTACAGATATCCTAAATATCTGAAACATTTATGACCATTTATCATTGAACTACCAGGGAGGGGCTTCCCTGGTGGCTAACTTATTCCCTGGATAAGTTGTCTATACAAACTGTACAGTTTGTTGATCTTGTACAGATATTTATTAAGGTCAATGCTGTATGTGTTCAAAGGAAAATTAAGTAGCAACAATATAAATAATAAATGCCTCCCTAGCCAAAGGGATTTTCACATAGAATTTCTGAAGTTAGCAAAGGTTATTACATCTTCTGCCAATATGTAACTTAATTTTTATACAAGTGCATTTCCAAACTCAGCCTCAGCTACAGTTTAAAGCTCCAAATAATTATTGAATAAGAATCATAAATAAACAAAATGTGTTTATAATAGCAACATTGTATTAAAAGTAAGATAATAATAATAACAGACTTGAATGTTATGATACAAGTAAATATTTATAAATAACTAAAAATTGAAATTAGCAACTAATGTGAAATCTCAGAAATATGCATGAGTTTGAGGCAGTGAACAGTACTATTTATCATGTACTCTTCACACCACCACTCTTTTCATTTGGTCGTCCACCTGTCCTAAGAGTTCAGTGGTAGTGGATTCGGATTACAAATCCCTGAGTTCTAAAGATACTAAGCATGCTACACTTTCATCACAGACACGTATAATCCATCTCCATTAGGGAGAGTAAGGCACGCTGATAGCAGCAGTAAACGTCAACAATCTGCACGCAAGAACTCAATCAGGAGATTTCAACGAAGCCAGTTTCTCAGAATCCTCCCATCTTGAACATGTGCATATCCTTTGACCTAGCAGTTCCACTTCTAGGAAATTATCCCACAGTAATATTTACCCACATATATTAAGTGTTTACCCACAGTAATATTTACCCACATATATTAAGATATATGTACAGAGACATTCATTGCAGCTTTATTTGTACTAGTGAAAGCTAGGAGGAAGGAAAGCTAAACCTCTATCAGTAAACAAGTGATTAAGTAAATTACTATTACTCTGTAGCCATTAAAAAGAATAAGGTCAGTGGTTTTTTTTTTTTTTTTTGTAGTAATATGAAAAAACTCTCCAAGATACATTATTAAGTAAAAATAAGCAAGGCAAAGGATAACACATATGGTAGGATGTTATTTCTTTTAAAATAAATATGCTAGTGGTAGCATGTGTGTGTGCAAATACATAGAAAAAGAACCAAAACAAGAAGTACCAAATATTAGCATTAGTTCCCTCTTGGGAGGAGCTTCCCTGGTGGCTCATGGATAAAGAATCTGCCTGCCAATGCAAGAGACACAGTTTTGATCCCTGGGTCAAGAAGATCCCCTGGAGAGGAAATGGCAACCAAGTCCAGTATTCTTGCCTGGAAAATCCCATGGACAGAGGAGTCTGGCAGGCTGCCATCCATAGGGTCACAAAGAATCAGATACAACTTTACGACTGAGAACACACCTCTTGGGAAGGAAGAGAGACTTGGAAGTAAATGAAGGGGAACATCCTCATTTTTCTAAGTATTTGTTATTATTTAAACATTTTATAATGAGAATCAATTCCTATAATACTTGTATAATAAAAGAACACAGAATTCAGTTATGATACTAGGACATTACTTTTTAATATACCAGAGTCATTAAAGGATATATAAGTTTGTGTGATGTAGGTATGCATATATATATATGTAATTTTGAACTAATTTGACTCTCTGATCTGAGATATATTTATAGTCCTAATTTGTACTCCAAATCTGAGTTAATTTGAAAATTCTTTCTGTTAAAATCATGTGGGATAAAAAAATGTATTTAATCCATGTAACAAACCAAGCTACCCCAGACACTGATATCAAAAGTGCAAATACACTTCTAAATATAGAATTCCAGAACTAAAATATTCTTGAAAATAGTTTTTTCATTATTATATCTTGATTTTCAATAATAGCATTTGTAGGTTCCCCATTTCTTCTAGGAAGTTTGGGGAACCAGCCACAATTCCTGAATGCTCAGTCAGTTGCCAGATTTTCCCAAAATGTTTCACAAAATGTAATAGAAATAAAACATGTTTGAGTTTCAATAGGTTCAGCATTTGATAGGACCTTTAACATGACCCTGTCCAGCCAAAAGTGAAGTGAAAGTGTTAAGTCACTCAGTAGTGTCTGACTCTTTGCGGCCCTATGGACTATAGCCCACCAGGCTCCTTTGTCCATGGAATTTTCCAGGCAAGAATACTGGAGTGGGTTGTCTCCTCCAGGGAATCTTCCTGACCCAGGGATCATACTGCTCTGAATGCCTTTCTACACAGAGTCAAAGATTTGCTGTTTTCCACTCAATATGATCTGTGCTATCGAAAGCATTGATAAAGAGCATTTCTTTAAAAATGCTCAGCTATTTTTGTCAGGACTTTTTTCTAAACCACATATCACTAAGAAATGTTTTAAGCTGACTAAGTAAAAGATAAAAATTGATATATTATTTTTACGATTTTGCCTATTTTCAAGTTGCAAGTAAACACACTGTGTGATTAAATCTTAATATTTTTGTTTGTATAAATTCTATAAATATCTAGAAAATTTCCACAAGAAAAGCATATTTTCAAAGCTTAAAAATTCTACTTAGATATTTTTCCTTCTCATATATTCTTCAACTTTCAAAATTTTTGAAAAAAGAAATTTAAAAACATACTCACTGTATAATTTTCCCATCCTAACTTGTAAATTGTTCTGCTTTAGAACAGCAACTACTAAAAGCAAAAAAAAAAAAAAAAAAAAAAGGGTTGTTGTTTTAGGGAGAATAAATTGTTATTCAGTGATATAAGAATTAAAGTTTAAGATTAGTTTACTGTTGATTGATGATAAAACTGTCCAGATTCACAAAGTTCCCTAATTTTTTTTCTTCTACTTTCCCTGGGTAGGAAGTACAGGGCAAATTGTCCTTCCAAAACACAAGTAACTTTGCTTAAACTGTCTTTTTTGCTTTTAGTACCAAGTAAGTGTTCTTGCCTGGAGAATCCTGGGGACAGGGGAGCCTGGTGGGCTGCCGTCTATGGGGTCATACAGAGTCGGACATGACTGAAGCGACTTAGCAGCAGCAGCAGCAGCAAGTGATAGAAAAGGCAGAGGAGCCAGAGATCAAATTACCAACATCCGCTGGATCATGGAAAAAGGAAGAGAGCTCCAGAAAAATATCTACTTCTGCTTTATTGACTATGCCAAAGCCTTTGACTGTGTGGATCACAATAAACTGTGGAAAATTCTGAAAGAGATGGGAATACCAGACCACCTAACCTGCCTCTTGAGAAATCTGTATGCAGGTCAGGAAGCAACAATTAAAACTGGACATGGAACAACAGACTGGTTCCAAATAGGAAAAGGAGTATGTCAAGGCTGTATATTGTCACCCTGCTTATTTAACTTCTATGCAGAGTACATCGTGAGAAACGTTGGGCTAGAAGAAGCACAAGCTGGAATCAAGATTGCCGGGAGAAATATCAATAACCTCAGATATGCAGATGACACCACCCTTATGGCAGAAAGTGAAGAGGAACTAAAAAGCCTCTTGATGAAAGTGAAAGAGGAGAACGAAAAAGTTGGCTTAAAGTTCAACATTCAGAAAACGAAGATCATGGCATCTGGTCCCATCACTTCATGGGAAATAGATGGGGAAACAGTGTCAGACTATTTTTTTGAGCTCCAAAATCACTGCGGATGGTGATTGCAGCCATGAAACTAAAAGACACTTACTCCTTGGAAGAAAAGTTATGACCAACCTAGATAGCATATTAAAAAGCAGAGACATTACTTTGTCGACAAAGATCCATCTAGTCAAGGCTATGGTTTTTCCAATGGTCATGTATGGATGTGAGAGTTGGACTGTGAAGAAAGCTGAGCGCTGAAGAACTGATGCTTTTGAACTGTGGTGTTGGAGAAGACTCTTGAGAGTCCCTTGGACAGCAAGGAGATCCAACCAGTCCATCCTGAAGGAGATCAGCCCTGGGATTTCTTGGGAAGGAATGATGCTGAAGCTGAAACTCCAGTACTTTGGCCACCTCATGCGAAGAGTTGACTCATTGGAAAAGACTCTGATGCTGGGAGGGATTGGGGGCAAGAGGAGAAGGGGACGACAGAGGATGAGATGGCTGGATGGCATCACCGACTCGATGGGCATGAGTCTGAGTGAACTCCGGGAGTTGGTGATGGACAGGGAGGCCTGGCGTGCTGTGATTCATGGGGTTGCAAAGAGTCGGACACGACTGAGCGACTGAACTGAACTGAACTGATACTATTTCTAGATTTCACATATACACGTTAATACATAATATTTTTTCTTTCTGAGTTACTTAACTCTGTAAGACCTGAGTTATTTTTAAAGTTCCTTAACAAAATAACTTTGAAGATGATTGAGTTTCATGTAATTACCAAAGCAAAGCTTACTTTAAGGAAAATATTTTCCATGAGGTCTTGCTTGTTCATTGACAATAATGTGAAGTCAGTGAAGTCAGGATCAGCAATGCCCGATCCTTTCCTATTTTGGCTCCAGACACAGTCTCAGGTGCCTATGGGACCATCAGTATTCCTGCTCCTCATCTCCTCACTCTGAGTTTTAATCCTAGCTTTTCATAAAGAAAACTTCTTTCTTTCATCCCTTATGGAATATATGTTTCTTAATAAAAACTTACAGGAATAATGTTTTAAGCTACAGAAGAACATAATGTTGACAATTTCAGGCATAAAGGCAAGTTGTTTGAACAGATAATTTGGGGTTAGTCTACCTTTTCAACCAGACAATCATAGCGCTGATATGATACATCAGTTAAAAATAAGTTCAGGTGTATGAGACAGAAAGAAAAAGTAGCAGTAGCTTAACAATGGTTTATCTTACTTTCATCTTAATGATGTTGAGAGATAGAAATTCTAGGGCTGGTTTAGCAGCTCCACTGAGTCATCACAAACCTAGGCTCTGATCCTTACGTTCTGCCATGCTCTGTGCATGGCTTCTATATTCAAGGACACCACCAGGACCAAGATAATTGCTAGAGCTCCAGCCTTTATTCCTGTACCTACAGTTTCAAAGGTCTTTGAAGTCCTACATGCTTCTGCTTATATTTCAATGACTGGAATTTAATCACATTGACACATGAGGCTTAAAGAGAGTTTGGGAAATATCCTCAGCTGGCCATATTCTTCAACGTTATGTTACAGAGGGAAAGGGGGGAAATTAATAATAGGAGACAACTACCAGTCCCTGTAACATGGGACTAGTTTATTTCACGTCCCAGTAAAGGTGACCTTCTTGTGCCAATAAGAAATCTAAGATCAACTGGATACTTTATGTGACCCCCTCAAACTTAGATAACTCCTGAGCTTTCAAATCCTAAAATCGCCAATGTTGTAAGATGGTTGTTAAATGAAAACATATCCCTTTAGATTTTGTTTGGGGAATATATGCACATATTTATGTATATGATGGAAGGTAATCTCAACTTTTACTGCTGCTGCTAAGTCACTTCAGTCATGTCCGACTCTGTGCGACCCCATAGATGGCAGCCTACTTGGCTCCGCCATCCCTGGGATTCTCCAGGCAAGAACACTGAAGTGGGTTGTCATTTCCTTCTCCAATGTATGAAAGTAAAAAGTGAAAGCAAAGTCACTCAGTCGTGTCCGACTCTCAGCGACCCCATGGACTGCAGCCTACTAGGCTTCTCCATCCATGGATTTTCCAGGCAAGAGTACTGGAGTGGGGTGCCATTGCCTTTTAGGTACTGACAATTATGATAATTAAATGTTGAAATGGAATTTCTTGGAGAATCTGTAAGAGGCCATTCTTGAGAAAGAGTTAAACATGGTACAGATATTTATCATGCTGGGAAGGACTGGGAAGGGAGTATGAGGCTAATTGGGGCAGGGACGTGACTTGGTAAAGTTGTTAGTTTATGATTTTATATGTAGATTCCAAGTGACTGATTGACATTTGAAAAAAAAGAAGCTGTTTACAATATTGGATAATCTATATTCAAAATTTGACACAAAGACATTTACTGTAACTAATCATGGTATTTAAAAAGCCAGGCTCTTTGATTTAGATCTGTTAAAACCTGGAAGACTTCTGCTCTGACTTATATTGAGAATCTCAACATAAATGTGTGTGCTTAATACATTTAATGTAAAATGAGGATGAGGTTGCCCTTATTTTAAAGGTTTTAAATAATTGTAGTTCAACCTTGATTTTTAGTTCCCTATCAACCACTCCTTCCTCTAACCATGTTCTGATGGTGATTGACATCTCAAAGATTTAGCCACCTGCGAACGGAGTTTTAAATATAACCTTCTTGAATTGATTATGCATAACGCTCAAAATAGGTTTGGAAGGCACCTACTGAAGCAGAATTAAATCAGAAAGGAATGAGGTGGCCACAGAAACTGTTTACCTTTTGTATAACAGGCAGCTATCAGTATTTTTATAACCAAAAATAAAGATAAGCATAACTAAAATCACATATTTTGTCCTAAATATATCAGTTCATTAAATGTTAATGTATAAATGTCAAGTCAGTCAGCTGAATGTATAAAAATGATGCCTTTTTAATACTCAGGAAGAGAGTTGTTAGGCAATCTCTTCTTTTTTTTCCCTGCCAATGTTATCATTCTAGTTGGTCCTAATTCTAGACTCCCTGAAAAAAGGCAAATTAAACAAAAGATGTATTGTTTGCCTTCTGGAGATCTGCAATTTGCTGATGAGAAAACGTAAACATTAAAGAAATGCAACATAAAAAGTATAAGTATTTAATTTAGATCTAAGTCATTCTCTTTTTTTTCAAAAATCAGGTACAATATAATACAATTTTGAAAGAATATGTTCATTTGGATTCATATTTTTGTATATTATTTTCATAACGTTATCACAAATGTATTTGACTTCATTGAATATTATCTTAGTTTTAACATATACATTTATTACTTGAAACCATTCTGTTCTTAAATAGTTCATAATGATACTTTTCATATCCTACAGGTATCCATATTCATTCAATATATATTTTATGAGCTTATTGCATGCAAGGCACTATACTAATGATAAAAATTGATTAGGTTTCATTTTATGTCCTGCCACATATATAGTGGGATATCCCATCAACGAGTCACCAGTAATCTTCAAGAAATTTTTAAGTCACTTATTTTCTCACTTCTTTCCATTCCTCACTCTTTCCTATGCCTTCAAGTTTTTCCCTAAGAAAATAACCTCCAATTATTTTCTTCATCCCTGATATTGTAACTGAATCTTAGTTTCATGTTACTAAATACACAAAACGTTTGCATTTAGAAACCATCCTCTAAGCTGATCCTCTTCCAGAACATCCTTGACATTCTATGGCTCCATCCTTGACTACCACTCACCCTCTACTCTCAGGCACAGCCCTTCCACCAGGTTTTCTGTGCTACTCAATAGGGACCTTTTGGTCTACTATGAGACCTTCACTCGCTACAACTCACAAGCCATATTCACACTCTCTCCTATGTTCCAGATGTTTCATGAGATGAAGCTTCATGTTACTAAAGGAAAAACTGCTTTTATAGCCAAATTTCAAGTCCTGCCCATCCTTCAAAGCCTGTATCAAGTTCCAAGAGCTGCTCTGGCTCTTTCATTGTATGTATAAAAATAAATAAATAAAACAAGCAACACTCCCCTGCTTGGGGCCACATTCAAGTAGGGTTCTGATACTCTCCTGGTTGGATTAATACTAATACTCAATATTTATGGAATGTGTATGTTTATGTGCCAGGCACGGGGCTAATCTTTTGTCTCCAATTCAACAAACAACTTATCAAGTACCTAGAATATTCCAGAATAGCCTATGCTTCAGATATAACAGCAAACAAAACATTCTACTAGAGGGAGAGAGACTCTAAACAATGACCAGTCATCCTAAATTGTTGTTGTTACTTAGCCGCTAAGTGATAGTCACTCAGCTGTGTCGGACATTTTGCAACCCCATGGACTATAGCCCACGAGGCTCCTCTGTCCCTGGGATTTCCCAGGCAAGAATACTGAAGTGGGTTGCCACTTCCTTCTCTGGGAGATCTTCCTGATCCAGGGATGGAACGCGCGTCTCCTGCATTGCACTTGAGCTTCCTAAGTGGCGCTAGGGGTAAAGAACCCGCCTGCCAATGAAGGAGACGCAAGAGATGCAGGTTCCATCCCTGGCTCCAGAAGATCCCCTGGAGAAGGAAATGGCAACCTACTCCAGTATTCTTGCCTGAAGAATTCCATGGACAGAAGAGCCTGGTGGGCTATAGTCCATAGGGTTGCAAAGAATTGGACACGACTGAAACCATTTAGCACACACTCCTGCCTTGTGGGTGGATTCTTTACCACTGAGCCACCAGGGAAGCCTCAAACTAAATGAGCAAATCATAAAATATGTTAGAACTTAACTGCTATGGGGACATAAAAAAGTAGAACTGAAACCTTTGCAATTTAAAATATGGTGATCAAGGTAATTGTCATTGAAAAGGTAACAGTTAAGCAAACATCAAAGAGATGAGAAAGTTAACCCTATTGATAGCTGAAAGAAGAGTATGTAAGGAAGAAAGAATAGCCTAGAAAAATTTCCTAATGAGACAGCTTGCCTAGCATGCCCTAGAACAGCAAGGAAGCTGAAGTCCGCTGTAAAGACTGCAAATGTGGAAAGAGTAGATGAGGTCATAAGGGTCAGGGGTGTTTTCCAGGCCAGTGTAAGGATTCTGACTTTGACTCTAAGTGAAATAGGCAATCTTAAAGGTTTTGGACAAAACTAAGATCTATATTAGGATTTTAAAAGATCTCTCCAACTGCAACATAGGCAATAGGTCATACGGGAACAAGGATAAAAGGAGGGAGATCAGTGAGGAACCTAGTGAAAAATCCAGGAAGAGGTGACGGTGTAGCTGCATTGAAGAGCAGAGGAGGTTTTACTGGATAAAGAAATGGAGCCTCAAACAGCAGCAGCAACTTGTCTCCAGGCTACCCCTAGAAGCTGAGCTCTTAACTGCTTTGTCTCCCGCCTCTCACTGAGACAACCCCTTTGAGCTCACAAAGTGTCTTAATGAAACCAGTAGAAGTGAAGGTCTTGAAAATGGCAGATGTTTCATGAGATGAGGCTTCACATTGCTAGAGGGAAAATTGCTTTTATAGCCCAATTTCAAGTCCTTCACATCCTCCAAAGCCCATATCAAGTTCCAAGAGCTGCTCTGGCTCTTACATGAAATCTTATATTCTATTTGATGTCACATGGTTTCTCTTATATCTCTGTGTAGGTTTTTATGATTCAACTGCTTTGTGACTTGGGAAACAGGATCATATCTGTCTCCCCAACACTGACTAGAATAAAAGTATTTATATTTTAAAATATTGATTGATTGATTTTCATTGGCATCTCATTTTGAAAGTAGTCTACAAATAATGCAAATGTAAAGTGAAAGTGTTAATCGCTCAGTCATGTCCAACTCTTCACAACCCCATTGACTATAGCCCTCCAGACTCCTCTGTCCTTAGAGTTCTCCGGGCAAGAATACTGGAGTGGGTAGCCATTCCCTTCCTCAGGGGATATTCCTGACCCAGGGACTGAACCCAGATCTCCTGCATTGCAGGCAGATTCTTTACTATCTGAGCCACCAATACAAATGTAAAGTTATTTCAAAATTCTGATATGGAAGAAAGACAATATGATAACATGCCTGTGCTATATATGTAAATCTTGATAGCAAAAATAGGTGATACTGAGTTAAGGCATTTATTATGAAAGTAAGGTTTCTCATGTTTATATAGTACACTAACGTTTACCTAGTCCTTTCACTCAAATTATTTAATTTGATCATTGTAATGCCAACAATCTTTCTCACACTGATGCTTTCTTGAAAAGACCAAAATTAGCAAATAATTTCTGATGACAAATGCATAATGTATCAAGGAGAAAATCTACCCAAAGCTAAGTTTACATTCTGCACACTGTAACTTTAGGATTTCTAATTTATAAGAACTAAGGAAAAATGGAAAAAATAATTAAGAGCACATTCTGCTGACCTGAAAGTAGTGTTAGTTCTATGGTAAACAGTCCTACTTTCATCAGATATTTTCCACGCAGGGATCTACACATACTCCTTCTCACAGGTGAATCAGGCTGACCTTTCTGTCTTCTTTCAGCACCTTGCCATTTGATGTGGATTTTAAATGTCATCCACTAGTGCATCTTTTTTTCCCCCTCAGTCACACAAAGACCATTAATCACGCTCATCTGTACCAACACTGCAGTCTTAACTCCTGTGAATGCCTGCAGCTCCCATCCCGCTGAGATAGAATTACCACCTCTAGCTTCTCAACCCTTCTTCAGATTTTCACTATGCATTCCTTCCATCGAACCTTAATACCTTAATGCAGCGCCCTCTCTATTATCTGTGCTAATGGCACATCAGGGTAAGTGAGAGCCACGGAAAACCTGTAACCTCAATTTAGCCTTTGATCCTCCCCTCTACCGCCCTTTATACGAGTTGCTAATGAGCAGTGAAGTTGACAGATTGAAATGTCACCTCTTTCTGCCCTTTGATAGAAGTGTTAATGAACATGAATATGACAAGGGGCTGATGGGACATGAAGAAAAGAAAAATAAGGGCCTGCCTGACCTATAGGACAGTCAACTCTTCTTTCTAATTGAGTTTATTTCAGCTACTTCTCTTGCAAATGACCCTGTGAGTTGAGGTTGAATATTATACTCTTGTTATTTCTGACTTTGTGACCAAGTGAGTTACTGAGTACTTCCAAGCCACAGATTTTCCTTCTATTGAGGTCAGTCAACTGAAATCTTCATGGCAATTTCAGTTCTCAGAAGTATAGGACATAGTTTTCCATTTCAGATTTGCTCACTTTCAATTTTCCACTAATAAACCCATTAAAAAGGCAGAAAGTCATAACACAAAATCAAGATTCGAAGTCATCATATTTCCAGGAAGTGAGAGGCTTTCCTACTCATTGCATGATCAATGGATTTGACTTCAGAATCCCATGTGATGCCATGTATGTATTTTGCTAACATACCCACCCAGCTAAAAGCAAATAGAGATAAAGTTGTAGCCTAGTAACTTTCTAAATTCCTCACAGAGACCCAGAGGCCATTGCCACAAGAAACTCAGCAGCTATTATTCAAAACACTATTTTTGGAAGCAACCCCCTTCTGCCACCCATGCCTATTTTTCTACTTCTGTTCTGAGACTGTAATTTCTGGAAACCAACATAATAGAAAATTAGAGGTGAAGAGAGCTAGCAATAATACACTACCAAGTGAGACTTCCAGCATTTCACTTGTTAGAGTTATAACAACAACAGGCTACAGAAGCAGAAAGCCCCGGCAATGGCATATACTGAGATGGAAGTATATGCCGTTGTCCTGAAAGGGGCGCCATAATACTGAGATAGAAAGTTATGGTGCCCCATTCAGGACAAAATACCATTAAATCCAAAGAGCCACCCAAAGAGAAGCCTGGTAGAGGGTGGCAATTTGAAGAGAAGCTTTAAAACATCAACCTGTCTTTCATTTGAAGATCTGAGAAGGGGGTTTTACCAAAGGCCGAGTGGTCAGGGAAACAGGACAAGGGGAAGCCACTTACCTTGCCTATAGGCAATTAGAGTGATGTCACATCATTTCAGGGTGGGTGAATGGAAAGAAAATTACAGGGAATCATGAAGACGTGGAGCAGCAGAAAAAGTGGAAAATCAGCCTGAAAGACCAAAAGCAAACTTCTAAAAATAATTAACTATGTAACCAGGAGATATTTTTAAAGTATTAATTATCAATAAAGTGTAAGATTTTATGACTTCTCTGAAACAGGAGAAAAAAAGTCATGAAGAGATAATATGTGGATAAAAAGACATCACAGTAAGTTATAAAGACAATATGTTGCAATGAAAAGGGATCTGAGTGATGTAAAGAAAGACTGAAAGGACTTTACAATGTGAAATGAGAAAGAGGACAACACTAAAAAGAGCAGACAACAGAGATGCTGTACCCAGTTGATAGATATTCCTAAGAAAGAGCTTAGAGTGTCTGAAAAAAATATAGCAATGAAAAATATAATTGAAGAAAGAATCCCTGAACTGAAAAAATTCTCTAAATGTCAGTTGAAGTGATTCATTTTAGTTCCTGAAAAATTACTGCAAATGGGACCATACTTAGATACATGTTACTTTATTTCTAAATAAAATATTTCAAATATACAGAAAAGACTGAGCCAGTTGCATAATTTTTACTTTCTATTTTTTAAAGATGTTATGAAATGTTTATTTCTATCTTTCAAATTTAACTGAAAGTCAATTGTATCTTCAAATGATTGCTTTCTTTGAAAATGACATATTCCCATAGTATGGGAATCCATTGTCTTGTCTGTGTAAAAGTGTGTTCATACTCAGTAATGACAACAGCTATAAAATTGCATTAATGGCAGTTGAGTTTATGGGGCATCTTGAGTGGGAGAAGTGAAGAAACTATGGAACTACGAGAAGAGTGATGTAAGGAAGAGAGAACTGAGGGTCCAGGGAAACATGATGTCAAAAACAGTCAGCTAGTGAAGACTCATAAGGATTGTTAAGAATAGGGGTGTTTCTGTACTCCCCCAAAATGAGTACATATGTTTGTCAAAAACATAATCAAAAATGTTTACAGTGCTATATCCAGAATAGCTCCAAATTGGAAACTACCCACCTGCCCATCAGCAATAGAATAGATAAATTAAATGTGTTACATTCACATGAAGGAACACTACAAACATTCAAGTACAAATGCAAAAATGGTAAGGAGTAAACTATAATTTCAAGCAATAATGAGAAGGAATCTCACAAGTATCAGTTCAGTTCAGTCGCTCAGTCGTGTCCGACTCTTTGCGACCCCATGAATCGCAGCACGCCAGGCCTCCCTGTCCATCACCAACTCCCCGAGTTCACTCAGACTCACATCCATCGAGTCAGTGATGCCATCCAGCCATCTCATCCTCTGTCGTCCCCTTCTCCTCCTGCCCCCAACCCCTCCCAGCATCAAAGTCTTTTCCAATGAGTCAACTCTTCGCATGAGGTGGCCAAAGGACTGGAGTTTCAGCTTTAGCATCATTCCTTCCAAAGAAATCCCAGGGCTGATCTCCTTCAGAATGGACTGGTTGGATCTCCTTGCAGTTCAAGGGACTCTCATGAGTCTTCTCCAACACCACAGTTCAAACGCATCAGTTCTTCGGCGCTCAGCCTTCTGCACAGTTCAACTCTCACATCCATGCATGGCTACTGGAAAAACCGTAGCCTTGACTAGACGGACCTTAGCTGGCAAAGTAACGTCTCTGCTTTTGAATATGCTATCTAGGTTGGTCATAACTTTTCTTCCAAGTATAGTTGTGAGCAGAAGAAGACAGATGCAAAACAAGGCTTACTGTAGGATTCCTTTTATGTAAAGGTTAAAAGAAGTCAAACTAATGTTGATGTTAAAAGTCAGGGTAGTGATTAGCCTTGAGGGGAGGGAGGTTTGACTTGTAGGAAACACAGAAAGGGAATTTCAGAATGCTGGTTGTGTGCTGTGTCCTGATCTGGCCGCCATTCACAACTGTGATCAGTTTGTGGAAGTTCATTGAGCCTTACAATGATAATTTACACATTTTCTGAATGACTGCTATATAATTAAAAAAGAGAAAAATAGTAGGGATTTTTGTCTTTTTTTAACTTTTTTTTTGGAATATAGTTGCTTCCATAGGGTGACAAAGAGTCAAACACGGCTGAAGCAAATTAGCACACACATATGAAGTCGCTCAGCTGTGTCCGACTCTGCTATGCCATAGACTGTAGCCCACCAGGCTCCTCAGTCCATGGAATTTTCCAGGCAAGAGTACTGGAGTGGGTTGCCATTTCCTTCTCCAGGGGATCTTCCCAACCCAGGGACTGAACCCGGGTCTCCCACACTGCAGGCAGATGCTTTAGTGTCTAAGCCACCCACATAACTGCTTTAAATGTGTGTTCATCTCTAATGTACAGCACAGTGACCCCACCACACATATACATCTATCCCCTCTTCCTTGAGTAGACCTCCCTGTGCTATGCAGTCAGTTCTCATTAGTTACCCGTTTTACACACGCTAGTGTGAGGGCTTCTCTTGTTGCCTCAAGAACTTGACCACCTTGTATGAGCTACACTGGGAGTCAGGGCTCTGTGTTCACCACATGGAGAGGCAGAAGAGGCAAAAGAGTATGGAGCAGAGAGAAGAACTGAGCTGCAGGAGGCATGGGGATCCAAAATCAACCAGGGGAGGACATTCTAGGGCCAAAGGACACAGGACACAGCCAAGGTCAGAAAATCCCCAGAGGTGTTCGATGTGAGAAAGAAGGAAGCTCACGTGTATTTCAGAAAAAAAAAAAAGAAAAAAAAACAGCAGAAAGAACTTGGTGGAAAACCCTCTAATTTCTTATTTAATCATAACATTTGTTATAATTTTAATTGTTTTTTTAAAATCAAAGACCTTTCTGGATATAATATCTAACTTGTGGTGACAGTTTTTTATCCAGGGAGATAATTGATTTTTTTAAAGAAATATTGAAATTCCCTGCATTTTGAGGTACTTTCAACTTGTTGCTGGGCTTCCCAGGTGGTGCTAGTGATAAAGAACCTGCCTGTCAAGGCAGGTGACGTAAGAGACACAGGTTCCATCTCTAGGAAGAGAAGATACCTTGGAGAAGGGCATGGCAACCCACTTCAGTACTCTTGCCGGGAGAATCCCATGGACAGAGGAGCCTGGTGGGCTATAGTCCATAGGGTCGCAAAGAGTTGTACATGACTGAAGAAACTTAGCACACATGCACACAGACTTTTTGCTGTATTTATTGGGCTTTCTTTTCCTGGTATTGACCAACCCTGAATTATTGCCTATAAAAATGCATAGCCCTCCCCAGTAAATTTTAGTTAGTTTTTTGTAGTAAATATACATAATAGACGGCGAAGGCAATGGCACCCCACTCCAGCACTCTTGCCTGGAAAATCCCATGGATGGAGGAGCCTGGTGGGCTGCAGTCCATGGGGTCGCTAAGAATCAGACGCGACTGAGCGACTTCCCTTTCACTTTTCACTTTCAGGCATTGGAGAAGGAAATGGCAACCCACTCCAGTGTTCTTGCCTGGAGAATCCCAGGGATGGGGGAACCTGGTGGGCTGCTGTCTGTGGGGTTGCACAGAGTCGGACACGACTGTAGCGACTTAGCAGCAGCAGCAGCAGCAGCAGCATACATACTATAAAATATACCATTTTAACCTTTTTTGAGTGTACAGTTTAGTACTTCACATCATTCTGCATATTTCACCACCATCCATCTCCAGAACTCTCTCATTTTCCTCCACTAGACGCTAACTCCCCATTCCTCCTCCTTGCAACCACAATTCTGCTTCTTGTCTCAGTGAAGCTGGCTCTACTAGCTACCTCATGTAAATGGAATCACACAGTATTTGTCCTTCTGTGACTGACTGATTCACTTAGGGTTGTATCTTCAAGTTTCATCCATGTTGAACCATGTATCAGAATTTCCTCCCTTTTTACGGCTAAATAATATTCTATTGTATGAATATATTATGTTTGTTTATTCTTTCACCCTTTGATGGAAACTTGGTGGAAAAACTTCCACCTTTTGGCTGTTGTGAATAATGCTGCTATGAACATGGTGGTACAAATATCTATTCAAGTTCCTTCTTTCATTTCTTTTGGGTATAAACTCAGAAGTAGAATTGCTGGATCATATGGTTATTCTATGTTTATTCTTTGAGGAACAACCATACCATTTTCCACAGTGGCTGAACCATTTTATATATCCATCAAAATTCAAAACATTCCTTGACATCCTTGACAACTCTTGTCATTTTATGATTTGTGTTTCATAGCCATTCTAATGGGTGTGAAGTTGTTAGTCTCATATTTTAAACAACATTAATTTTCAATAAGGCTTTCCTGGTGGCTCAGTGGTAAAGTATCTGCCTGCAATGCAGAAGACACAAGTTCAATCCCTGAGTCAAGAAGATCTCCTGGAGAAGGAAATAGCAACCCACTCAAGTATTCTTGCCTGGGAAATCCCACAGAAAGAAGAATCTGGTAGTGCTACAGTCCATGGGGTCACAAAATAGTCGGACATGACTGAGCAACTAAACAGCAACAACATAACTTTTAATAATGTCTATTCACTTCAGTTCAGTTCAATCAGTCGTGTCCAACTATTTGCGACACTATGGACTGCAGCACACCAGGCCTCCCAGTCCATCACCAACTCCCAGAGTTTACTCAAACTCATGTCCATTGAGTCAGTGATGCCATCCAACCATCTCATCCTCTGTCATCCCCTTCTCCTCCCACTTTCAATCTGTCTCAGCAACAGGGTCTTTTCCAGTGAGTCAGTTCTTTGCATCAACTGGCCAAAGTATTAGAGTTTCAGCCTCAAAATCAGTCCTTCCAATGAATATTCAGGACTGATTTCCTTTAGGATGGACTGGTTGGATCTCCTTGCAGTCCAAGGGACTCTCAAGAGTCTTCTCCAACACCAGAGTTCAAAAACATCAATTCTTCGGCACTCAGCTTTCTTTATAGTCCAACTCTCACATCCATACATGACTACTGGAAAAACCATAGCTTTGACTAGACAGACCTTTGTTGGCAAAGTAATGTCTCTGCTTTTTAATGTGCTGTCTAGGTTGGTCATAGCTTTTCTTCTAAGGAGCAAGTGTCTTTTAATTTCATGGCTGCAATCACCATCTGCAGTGATTTTGGAGCCCCCCAAAGTAAAGTCTGTCACTGTTTCCATTGTTTCCCAGTCTATTTGCCATGAAGTGATGAGACCAGATGCCATGATCTTAGTTTTCTGAATGTTGAGTTTTAAGCCAACCTTCTCACTCTCCTCTTTCACTTTCATCAAGAGGCTCTTTAGTTCTTCTTCACTTTCTGCCATAAGCATGGTATCATCTGCATATCTGAGGTTATTTATATTTCTCCCAGCAATCTTGATTCCAGCTTGTTCTTCATCCAGCCCAGTGTATTCAGTAGGGCTGCATATTAACCAGATCTCTCACAAGATGGCTGAAAATTTTTTAACTTATGAAATTTTATATTTAATTTTAATTGAAGCTACCTCAACAGCATGCCACATTTACCTCACCACAATTAGTAGATCAAATCTACCAATGCCTTCACAATGCCTGAACTAGCAGAAAAACATGCTTCTGTTTGTCAGACATCAAGGTCACTGCAGAATCAGTTAATTGCAGTCAATTGCACAATCAGAGAATTGTTAATCTCCTTCAATAGTCAAATATAGTCAAGGTAAAATGAAGCCAACAAAATTCTCATGTCTCCCTCCTGTGACATGAGAAAATCCCAAAGCAAACCTTATGACTATTTTATGATTAAGACATTTCTCCACTTACTACCATCATTCATTTTTTATTCTTTTCTTGAACTCTTTCCAAAGACAAAGTCTCAAGTGTTGCCTTCTTTCCAATCTGAACCCAGATTGTTTTGAACTAGAGAAAGTACTGTGCCAGAACTGAATTGAGGGATGAGCCTTTCAGGGAAACAGCAAACTAAATTGGTTTCCTTCCTGCTGTAAGTATGGCGGCGATGGCACCTTGAGTTTGGGAAGGAAGGCAGTGGCTGGCACTAAACTACTTCTGTTGAAATTGGGCAAGTCATTGGCTACGAGCTATGGTGTTAAAGCTGAGACTCTCAGTACTCAGCCTGACATTGGCTGAAGTCAATAGCTGCAATTATTTGAAATTCTGAAACCAAATCATATATATAATATTAAGATATTTGTTGGTAATTTATTATAATTTATCATGTAAACTAAATTTTAGTCTTTACCACCCTTCCTTAGAAGTTTAAAACAAAACTCAATAAATTAGAGCTAAAGAAACATAGAAAAATGTTTTACATAATGAAAGCTAGAGAAAATGAGTTTTAGACATCGATGGAATTTGGAAACAAATCCCTAAGTAAGGTCATGAAACACATTATGTTAGTTAGAGTCCATCAGGAAAGAGACAGCACACCTAATCTTGTAGAATTTAATAGAGGGAATATCTGGAAATTTGTGAACAGGGACTAAGGAAGCCAAAAAGAGATGGTGCCATTCAGTGAGCCCTCACCACTCCCAGACCTGCAAGGGCAATGGAGAAAGAGTGGTTTCCAGAACCCAGTGGAAACAAGAAGTCAATTTGCAGAGAGCTAGAAGAATACATACACCAATCGTTCCTCTGGCCTCCCGTCACCCAATTGTCTGCATCTAATTGGAAGCAAGAGAACAAGGGAGTCCACAGATGCAAACCTAGAGCCTCCTGTAGCAAAGAAAAAGGTGAGGAGTGGTGAGTGGATTGTTGTTGTTCAGTCGCTCAGTATATCTGACTCTGAGATCCCATGGACTGCAGCATGCCAGGCTTCCCTGTCCTTCATCATCTCCCCCAGAGTTTGCTCAAACTCGTGTCCAGTGAGTCAATGATGCCATCCAACCATCTCATTCTCTGTCACCCCATTCTCCCCCTGCCTTCTATCTTTCCCAGCATCAGGGTCTTTTCCAATGAGTTGGCTCATCATATCAGGTAGCCAAAGTATTGGAGCTTCAGCTTCAGCACCAGTCCTTCCAATGAATATTCACAGTTGATTTCCTTTAAGATTGACTGGTTTGATATCCTTGCTGTCTGGGGGACTCTCAAGAGTCTTCTCCAGCACCACAGTTCAAAAACGTCAATTCTTCAGCACTCAGCCTTCTTTATGGTCCACCTCTCACATCCATACATGACTACTGGAAAACACATAGCTTTGATATGCAGACCTTTGTCAGCAAAGTGATGTCTCTGCTTTTCAATAGGCTGTCATTGCTTTCCTTCCAAGGAAAAAGTGAGTGGATGTGGAGGGGCAAACTCAGAATAACCAGCAGACTATATGTGTGATTAACACTATCCAACTAGGGGTAATAGAAATATGGAGAAGAAAGACTATTCTAAATATATATTTTAAAGTATGTATTTGAAAAGTACATTTAATATTCAGTGACTATACTAAATCTTGAATTTTCAACATAAAGATTTATTAACTTTTATTAATTGAAAATCCATTTTTTCTCCCAACAGTAAGTGAAGCCAATAGTAAGATAATTAGTGAGAAGCAGTGCCAGCTATCATTCTGAAGCAGAGCAGGGCCCTATAGGGCTTCCCCTCCATGTATCCCATCTGCGTTTTGTCTGTAGAAAAACTGTAGCCCAAAGAATAAATTTAATCAGAGAAGTGAGAAAATGCAGAAGCAAAGGAAAGCAATCAAAAGGACCAAAGATAATCAATTAGTCATTAAGCAAAGTCAAGGACCTACAGTTTCTCCTCAAAGGCACTAGACAATGTCCAGAGCCACATCCTTTGAACTGTTTTGAGGGTACTGAAACCTTCAGCAGGTGAAAGAAGTTAACTAGACGAGGACCAGAATGTAGCCATGACATAAGGTACCACAATTCTGAGAAATGGCCTCAAAGAAATGGGAGCAAACCACCCCTGGAACTGAAGATTAACTGTATTGAAAACAATCAAGATGAGTGATCAGACCACTGCATGATCAGTTTCAGAGCAAACCCTGCTGTTTCTGCATGTGGCCCCCTCCTCCCACTTATACTCCCCTGAAACTCTACTTTACCTGAAACTAAAACTCCAGGCGATAGTGAAGGACAGGGAAGACTGGTGTGCTGCTGTATATGGGGTCACAGGGTCGGACATGACTCAGCGACTGAACAAGAAAAACAAGACACTGTAAATCAACTATACTCCAATTAAAAATATTAATATAAATAAATAAAACAAGAGCTCTTTTCCACTGATTGTCAGCTGTGAGGAGTTGGCCTTTGGGTATGTCTGCCCTCTCCCCTGGTTGCATACACAGGTATGTAGGATTAGACAGTATACAGAAATTTATCAGAAATAACAATATGTAAGGATGTGTAATATGTGTAATGTGCTTGCTTTTTTGGATACTAGAAAACACAGCCTTAAAATTTAAGGAAAGGGAGTGGGTATCCTTGAGAACACAATTTCTATTAGGGTGATGTTTAAATTCAAGATACTTTCTAAAAAATATATGAAAAGGTAAGTTTATCAGTATGGAGCTTTCTACCAGGTGCTTCTCTTAAACTGTGACTCAGTTTCAGTTCAGTTCAATTCAATTCAGTCACTCAGTCGTGTCCGACTCTTTGTGACCCCACGAATCGCAGCACACCAGGCCTCCCTGTCCATCACCATCTCCCGGAGTTCACTCAAACTCACCTCCATCGAGTTGGTGATGCCATCCAGCCATTTCAACCACTGTCGTCCCCTTCTCCTCCTGCCCCCAATCCCTCCCAGTATCAGAGACTTTTCCAATGAGTCAACTCTTTGGATGAGGTGGCCAAAGTACTGGAGTTTCAGCTTTAGCATCATTCCTTCCAAAGAACACCCAGGACTGAACTCCTTTAGAATGGACTGATTGGATCTCCTTGCAGTCCAAGAGACTCTCAAGAGTCTTCTCCAACACCACAGTTCAAAAGCATCAATTCTTCGGTGCTCAGCTTTCTTCACAGTCCAACACTCACATCCATACATGACTACTGGAAAAACCATAGCCTTGACTAGACAGACTTTTGTTGGCAAAGTAATAATGTCTGCTTTTGAATACACTGTCTAGGTTGGTCATAACTTTCCTTCCAAGGAGTAAGTGTCTTTTAATTTCATGGCTGCAATCACCATCTGCAGTGATTTTGGAGCCCCCCAAAATAAAGTCTGACACTGTTTCCACTGTTTCCCCATCTATTTGCCATGAAGTGATGGGACCGGATGCCATGATCTTTGTTTTCTGAATGTTGAGCTTTAAGCCAACTTTTTCACTCTCCTCTTTCAATTTCATCAAGAGGCTTTTTAGTTCCTCTTCAGTTCAGTTCAGTCGCTCAGTCATGTCTGACTCTTTGCGACCCCATGAATCACAGCACGCCATGCCTCCTTGTCCATCACCAACTCCCGGAGTTCACTCAAACTCATGTCCGTCAAGTCGGTGATGCCATCCAGCCATCTCATCCTCTGTTGTCCCCTTCTTCTCCTGCCTCCAATCCCTCCCAGCATCAGAGTCTTTTCAATGAGTCAATTCTTCATATCAGGTAGCCAAAATATTGGAGTTTCAGCTTCAGCATCATTCCTTCCAAAGATCACCCAGGACTGATCTCCTTTAGGATGGGCTGGTTGGATCTCCTTGCAGTCCAAGGGACTCTCAAGAGCTTTCTCCAACACCACAGTTCAAAAGCATCAATTCTTCAGCACTCAGCTTTCTTCACAGTCCAACTGTCTCATCCATACATGACCACTGGAAAAACCGTAGCCTCACTTTCTGCCATAAGGGTGGTGTCATCTGCATATCCGAGGTTATTGATATTTCTCCCGGCAATCTTCATTCCAGCTTGTGCTTCTTCTAGCCCAGCATTTCTCATGATATACTCTGCATATATGTTAAATAAGCAGGGTGACAATATACAGCCTTGACATACTCCTTTTCCTATTTGGAACCAGTCTGTTGTTCCATGTCCAGTTCTAACTGTTGCTTCCTGACCTGCATATAGGTTTCTCAAGAGGCAGGTCAGGTGGTCTGGTATTCCCATCTCTTGAGGAATTTTCCACAGTTGATTGTGATCCACACAGTCAAAGGCTTTGACATAGTCAATAAGCCAGAAGTAGATGTTTTTCTGGAACTCTCTTGCTTTTTCGAGGATCCAGCAGATGTTGGCAATTTGATCTCTGGTTCCTCTTTCTTTTCTAAAACCAGCTTGAACACCTGGAATTTCACAGTTCACATATTGCTGTAGCCTGGCTTGGAGAATTTTGAGTATTACTTTGTGAGATCGGAGAAGGCAATGGCACCCCACTCCAGTACTCTTGCCTAGAAAATCCCATGGATGGAGGAGCCTGGTAGACTGCAGTCCATGGGGTCGCTAAGAATCGGACACGACTGAGCGACTTCACTTTCACTTTTCACTTTCATGCATTGGAGAAGGAAATGGCAACCCACTCCAGTGTTCTTGCCTGGAGAATCCTAGGGACGGGGGAGCCTGGTGGGCTGCCGTCCATGGGGTCACACAGTGTCAGACACGACTGAAGTGACTTAGCAGCAGCAGCAGCAGCAGCAGCAGGGTGTGAGATGAGTGAAATTGTGCGGTAGTTTGGGCATTCTTTGGGACTGGAATGAAAACTGACCTTTTCTAGTCCTGTGGCCACTGCTGAGTTTTCCAAATTTGCTGGCATATTGAGTGCAGCACTTTCACAGCATCATCTTTCAGGATTTGAAATAGCTCACTCGGAATTCCATCACCTCCACTAGCTTTGTTTGTAGTGATGCTTTCTAAGGCCCACTTGACTTCACATTCCAGGATGTCTGGCTCTAGGTGAGTGATCCATTTCAGTGTCACACTATTCTGTTTGTGAAAAAAGCACTGTTCTGTGAATACAAAATTTTATGCTCTTATCACACATGAAGTGTTTTCAAAGGTACTCAACTCTACTCAAATGCTTTATATGGTATTTTTCATACACATCTAGTTCTACTTAAATGATTTTATGTTAAATGCTTTAAATTAAATGTTTCAGGTCTCAAAAAGTCATTAGTAAAAATAACTTGTTGACAGTGTGATTGATATTAATAGTCTCTACTATAAATAATTAATTTATGTTATTAGAGTTAAAACCACAGATTTGACTTTTAAGGGTTATACTGGTAAAACTGCCCATACCACCTAGAAAGTACTAGGAGGACCTATAATTTCAGAAAGCCCTACCAGACTGCAGGCAGGCAGTGTGACCAGCAGAGTGGCTGGGGGCCATGGGGCCACCCCTGTGATCTCCATAGTTGACATCTGAGGCTTCTTTCTCCTCCTCAAAGTTCTATCCTTCTGCTGGAGTTGTCCTCTAACTTCTGTCCAGTCCCTTAGCTTCCCTATTCCCATGGCATCTCTTTCTTAGTCAGTCCAGTCCCTGACACTACCAGGATGCCTTTCCTAAGTGTATGGCATTTTGGAGTAAACTTGCCTGTTTCAGATATAAATAGGTTTCAGGAAACACTTAGGCTTCCCTGGTGGCTTAGCACTGAAGAATCCACCTGCAATGCAGGAGACAATGAAGTTCCAGGTTGGATCCCCTGGAGGAGGAGGGCGTGGCAGTCCACTCCAGTATTCTTGCCTGGAGAATCCCATGGACAGAAAAGCCTGATGGGCTGCAGTCCATAGGGTTGCAAAGCATCAGACACGACTGAAGCAACTGAGCATGCACAAGAAACACTGAATAGAATTAATTCAGATTATCTAGAACAGTGATGCTCTTTTAAGGACACTCTCTTCCCAGTTTATCTTATTTCATCTCAGTAAAACAGAGCCCCACTCTGCATCCCAGTAGAACCTCCTTTTTCCTTCATTTATGTCCCTGACTCCCTCACCCTGGATCTCTCCTGTTCTTCCTCCTTCCTCGCTTGTCATATGTTTTCCCAGAGAAATCATTATCCATTGTCCCCTAGACCTGAGTTAGGACATCATCAATGGGAATTCCAACCAAAGCATTTCTTTGCCATCATATAAAACAATGTGACCATTTCTTGATCTTTTTACACAGGGCTGAATGCCATCTAGGGTTTCTACTCTTTACTCAAGCATGCCTCCTAAGAAAAGAATACATAGAGAGACGAGGAAGACTTTTGGGGGTCCATGAGGATATTCCCAGTTCTTAGTAGGAGAGCCATAGGAGCTCTTTGCTTGACTGGAAAGCAACTGTAGATTTTTAAAATTTCTTCTAAATTTCAGAATCCTCATTAAAAGGGTGAATATTTCACAAATTCTCCTGGTTGAATATTCTTCTGTTGTTAAAATAAGTTCCAGGATATTTGTAATCATCTTTTCAATAATATATTATTAACTTTTCCACCCACATCAAAGTAAGGTGAGAGTCTACTCTTTCTAGAAACTAATTAAAATGTTAAAATGATATTATCATCATAAAAAGAATTCCAGTGAGAAGCCCTTAGACATCGCCATGTCATTTTATGGCACGTAGGTCCAATTTAAATATATCTGTATAACATGAGTCTGAGGCAAGACTGAACTGGAACCAGATATTTATAAACAGATTAAAGTCTCAAAAGTCATTCCTAAGCCTTTTTGTTAAAAATATTTTAATAAGCATCCACTCACCCCACCTGTTGGGCAGAACTGACACACTTTTGCTCTGGTAGCAAATTTCCTCATATCTGTAGAAACTGATAAATTAGAAGTTTATAGGCCTGGGAGATTCCTTACTATAGAGAAGGCATTGTAACCAAACCATCATCAAACCCTACAATCAAAGAAATACAATCAGCAGCACTCTATGGAATCATTGGACTTTTAAAACATGAATAGTGGCTTAGCCTGTACTCCAAAAAAGACCAAGTTTCAGACAAAATGTCCATATGCATCTGGCCTTTCTGGTAGAATGTAAGTATTGATACCACTACCCTGTTTCTGAACTCACTCCCAAATAGAGCCCCAAATAAACCTAGGACCATAGAGATGGTTCAAAGTGTTTCCAGCCATCTGTTTGTTTCACAGATGTGTGAACTTAGGATCAGAGAAACACAGCCCTGGGGCCAGGTCGCCCAGGAAGTGGGAGATGAGAGTCCCAGCCCACTACAAGGGGTGATACTCTTTCCCACTCAAGTAAGAGTCACAAGGAGAGTCAGGAGATTTAAGATCATAGTGCTTTTAGCTCGCTTGTTACCAAGGCTTTGTTCAATCTAACTTGTGGTACTAAAGTCTTGTTTGTAGAGGACTTCAGTTATTTCAGAAGTCAAAATAAATTGTAAAAATATTTAAAAAGAAGATTCAGACTTTAAAGACATTTCTTATGTTCTATGATCCAAGGAAAGACCTGAGTGTTTGAAATTGTATATTCCCCTTCTTTTTCACAGTTTCACTCCTTTCTCTAAATGACATTTCATCTGACAGTTATAAGCCCCCTTCTCGCCAGTTTCTCCATTACATGTTACATTCTAAATCCTCTGTGGTAGAACAGACAAGACATTCTGAGCTGAGGGCTTCTCCACCACATCTGCTCCCATTAATCTCTGGTCCGCCTCACATCCATGTGTGAGTGACGACAAAAACAAAGGCAGGCCTGCGGCTGGAAGGGGAGTACAGCTGACGACTTGGGTTACTAGTCTTTCTTTGATGTCTGTGGTTAACAGAAATGTAACTGTCCTACCTCTTGGATTTGCCTCTGTTCACAACTGAAGCATTCCTTCACTCCATAATTGACTTTCCTCTACTGCCTGGTTCTTTACCCTGCTGTCCTCTTTGACAACAACACATCCCAGAGGAGAAGGGCCAAGAACTCCCCAGAGTGGACGCAGGATCAGCTCCTCCACAACAAGATGGAAGGAGGGGGAGCTTAAGAAGCTTTCATGTACACTGGGTGTGTGGGCTGAATGGGCGGCACATTCTGACTTTTTCTAGGCAGACAACAGAGTCCAAAGGGAGTCCATCTCAGTGGGTTGAGCAAAGTGACACAGCAGCAGCTGTACTGAGACCCCCGAGGCTGTAGCTGTGCTCAGGATAAGCTGGTGGCAGCCACATGGCTCATGATGGTCCAGTGATTGGCAGCTTGGATCCATAGTCCAGCCAGTAGCTGGAGTAAAGAGGACGTTTCCAGCCCAAGGAAGATAGGAGTCAGGATGGGACTTGGGTCTGGGCCTTGAAAAACCTCCAGAGGCACCATTCAAATTTCATTCTTTGCAGCCAGCCAAACTGGGGTAGAACCTAATGAAAAAGAAAAGACTGAAGGACTGGACAAGCACAGTAGGCCATAATACAGTCTGATTGAAGTTTGAAGGGATCATTCTGCCTCTGTGGAATACAGCCATCAGGAATCTTTGTAAGAGACCCAAAAAAGACCTGAAGAGAACTGATTAGTTAACTTTACTGAAAAGTTCAGGGGAAGAAAGGGCTTTAGGCAGAGTTTGATAGAGTATGTTACTCCATTTCTCTGAGATTCTGACAGCTCTGCCTTCCAGTGTGGCGGCTTCATCCTAGGCTGACTGGTTAGGATGACTGCCAGTCCACACACCCCTCATGTTACCTCCTTCCTACAGGAGAATCGAGCAGGATGGCTTCTACCAACCTTAGGACAAATGCCCTGAGCTTTAAGCTTACTGGACCATCTTGAACCAGTCCCTTGGCCAGATAGGTGTGGGGGCTGACTGGATCAGTCCTGAGTTGTCCAAACCCATTATTGTCATAACACGTCTTGCATTTTCCTGGTAGGCTTTAAATCATCAGGCCTTGCACTGGGGGTGGGGGTAGGGCCAGTCCCACACAAACCACACAGCTGTCACAGTAGAGATAGGTGGCTGGGATTCGTCAAGACAACCACCTTATCCACTACACGGAGGAAGAAAGAAGAGAGCAGAACTAGACAGCATACTTTTGACACCGTTGTCGAGTTAAGAGAGGAGAAGGAGGTGGCCTGAGACATGGCAGGTTGCGCTAGTGGTAAAGAAACCGCCTGCCGATACAGGAGACCCAGGAGTGCAACCCCTGGGTCAAGAACAGCCATGATACTTGTTGTAGCACTTTCATACCCATTCATTCTGCAACTCTGGGAAATGAACACAGTGGATGTTTTTATTCCCCCTCTGCTTAAGTGAAGAGACCGATCCAATGCTATTTGGTGCCAGAAGGGATACATTTTATCTAACTATGTAAATGTATGCAACTGGGTGAGACTTCCATGTAAACAAAGAAATTGGGTAATTTTAATTTTCTTCACTCTCTAACAACAGCATAAGGGGTGAGGTAGTTACTTCATGATGATGCTGTAGAGAAGGATGAGCATCTAAGTGGCATCCTAATTATCATAAAATCCCTTTAAAGATCCCCAGGTTTCCCATCTGCAGAGGACACTGGAGGAGGCAGCACTTGGAGGTAGATGGCTCTGAATGCTAATGGAGCTATTGTTCTCTCCTGTGCTTGTCCAGGGATTCATCTGCCCCGAAGGGAGGTGCCAGGGAGCCACACACTCCTGCTGTCTTTCAAGGTCAGCTCTAAGGTCATGTTATTCTCCTCCAGGCTGGCACGGCTTCTCTTCTCACCCTGCAGGGCCCCACGCTATCAACTGTCAAGAGCTCTCTCTAAATTTCAATGCAGATGAAATGCACCCAGACCATGTGTGACAGCAGTTTGAAAACAGTTATATGCGCAAAAGAAATTTCAGCTCATTTGGGCAAAAGGCATTTCTTCAGTACCTAACATCTTCTGCATAAGATGTTAAAAGATAGTTGATCTAAGGCCACGGATATGAAGCATCTAAAACAAAACTTTATATTTTCAAAAGGTAATGTCTCTGTGTACATAAATATATGTACACACACATATATATAGCAAAAAACAATGGAAAGTGGAAAACCATATATCAGTGTGTTTCCCTTATTTATACCATTAGAAAATAATATCTTCCAAAGCAAGAACCACACCAGCTATGTTCTCTTTATCTTTGCTCGGCACTTAGTGCAGTAAAACCAGACAAATGCTATTCACTGATTCAATACAAGTCAGTCTGTTTAAATGAAAGTAGAATTGATTTGGATTGATGCCTATGCCTGCTTTATTCTCTGCCCCCCCGCAAAAAACCCTGCAATTAATTCTCTGCCAAGAGTGACCAAAACAAATGATATTGTGTAGGAAGATTGACTAAAATTTTAAAAAACTCTTTATCACCGTATTGGGCTATTAATTAGCATAAATCCTAATTAGCATGTGAAACAAGTCATGTTATTCCAAATGTGCACAGATGTAATGTTTGTTGAAAACGTAAAGTAAGAATGATGTACTTTAAGTGTATGAAATATTTCTTTTCAAATCTAGTTCCTGTGCTTCAGAAATTACTTAGTGGGAATTTTACCTAACATTTTTTTTAAAAGAAGTTATCAACAGATTCTGAATGATTACTTCTTCATTAAAATATCTGTTGTTGTTGTTTTTTTTCTTTTACTGTATGGAAAGAAGCCCCTCTCTGCTGTATGTTGAAGAAAACCTTTCCACATCATGACGGGTATTTATGCCTAAAGGTCCTGTCTCTAAAACATCCTGGTCAAATAAAAGGGACCTAGGCCACATGTTCTTAATTCACTTTATAACACTTAAAAAACTGAAGCGCAGACAGTTCTAGAATGTAGGACATTCTGTTCTACAGACTCTTCAAAAAAGTCAATAATGTAAAAAATAAACTAAAGAAGGCACTGGACTGTTCTAGGTTAAAAGATGTAAAAGCAACACAGACATGCTGTGCATGAAGTTTCATTAGACACAGGAATTTTTAAAAGGCTACACAATAAATTGTTTGGGGGACAGTTGGGAAACTGTGACTACATTTTCCACTAGGGAATTATTATTCATTTTTTGGTGAAAGAAATATGAGTATTTACTCTATTGTTCTTTCAACTTCATTGTAGGTTTAAAAACTTCAAAACAAGAAAGAAAAACTTCAAAAAAGAACCCTTCAAAACTTCAAAAACTTCAAAAAACTTCCCTGGAAGTCCAGTGGTTAAAGCTCCCTGCTCCCAATGCAGGGCGCACAGCTTTGATCCCTGGTCAGTGAACTAGGATCCTGCATGCCATGCTGCTGCTGCTGCTGCTGCTAAGTCACTTTAGTCGTATCCGACTCTGGGCAACCCCATAGACCGCAGCCCACCAGGCTCCCCCGTCCATGAGATCTTCTAGACAAGAGTACTGGAGTGGGGTACTATTACCTTCTCTGCATGCCATGAGGTGCAGCCAAAAGTTCAGTTCAGTTCAGTTATTCAGTCATGTCCAACTCTTTGCGACCCCAAGAACTGCAGCACGCCAGGCTTCCCTGTCCATCACCGACTCTTGGTGCTTACTCAAACTGATGTCCCTCAGGTCGATGATGCCATCCAACCATCTCATCCTCTGTCAACCCCTTCTCCTCCCACTTTCAATCTTTCCCAGCATCAGGGTCTTTTCCAAGGAGTCAGTTCTTCGCATCAGGTGACCAAAGTATTGGAGTTTCAGCTTGAACATCAGTGCTTCCGACAAATATTCAGGACTGATTTCCTTCAGGATGAACTGGTTGGATCTCCTCACAATCCAAGGGATTCTCAAGAGTCTTCTTCAACACCACTGTTCATAAGCATCAATTTTTGATGCTCAGCTTTCTTTATAGTCCAGCTGTCACGTCCATACATGACTACGGGAAAAACCATAGTCTTGACTAGACAGACCTTTGTTGGCAAAGCAATGTCTCTGCTTTTTAATATGCTATCTAGGTTGGTCATAGCTTTTCTTCCAAGGAGCAAATGTCTTTTAATTTCATGGCTGCAGTCACCACTTGCAGTGATTTTGGAACCCCAAAATTTAAAGTCTGTCACTGTTTCCATTGTTTCCCCATCTATTTGCCATGAAGTGATGGGGCCAGATGCCATAATCTTAGTTTTCTGAATGTTGAGCTTTAAGCCAACTTTTTCACTCTCCTCTTTCATTTTCATCAGAAAACTCTTTAGTTCTTCTTCGCTTTCTGCCATAAGGGTGGTGTCATCTGCATATCTGAGGTTATTGATATTTCTCCCAGCAATCTTGATTGCAGCTTGTGCTTCATCCAGCCCAGCATTTCTCATGATGTACTCTGCATATAAGTTGAATAAGCAGGGTAACAATATACAGCCTTGACATACTCCTTTCCCGATTTGGAACCAGTCTGTTGTTCTATGTCCAGTTCTAACTATTGCTTCTTGACCTGCATACAGATTTCTCAGGAGATAGGTCAGGTGGTCTGGTATTTCTATCTCTTGAAGCCAAAAATTAAAAAATAAAATAAAAACTTAAAAATAAAAATTTGAGGAGATGGGAACCCAAGAAGGAGGGCGTGAGTGTTCCTCAAGAAATTAAAAACAGGACTACCATGTGTGTGTGCTCAGTCTCTCAGTTGTGTCCAGCTCTTTGTGACCCCAGGGACTGTAGCCCGCCAGGCTCCTCCATCCATGGGATTCTCCAGGCAAGAACATTGGAGTGGGCTGCATGCCCTCCTGCAGGGGATCTTCCTAACCCAGTGATTGAACCCACATCTCTTATGTCTCCTGCATTGGCAGGTGGGTTCTTTAGCAGTAGTGCCACCTGGGACACCCCCACAAATGCTGAGGTACCCAATAGACATAGAGTCAATTATAGCGAATATTCTCTATTCCAATGTTTTTTACTCGAAATGTGTAAATATTGTCACAGGCACTGTTTCTTGCTCCCATTCAGAGTACAGCTCTTTGACAAATGACTTCTTAAGAAAATAGAAAAACTTGTGTAAAGTAGCCTCTATATTATTCTTTTGAATATTTGCTAAATATCTAAATACTGTGAAACCTAAGTTTTCTCAATATCTTCAGTTTCAGTTGACAATATAAATTTATCCAATATATCTAAAATCTATCCAAAAAATAGAAGCTCCATGAAAATATTCTTTCCACAAGTCAAGATATTTAAAACCTCAACTGTAAATTTCAGAAATATATCTGCCCATACTATTTGAGTCCTTCATAGTGTCTTCAATTACTCTTTGGTTTTGTAGGAATGAATTTCAGTGTCTTCCATGTTACAGGAGTTTTTAAAATAAACTTTCTCTTTTATAGTAATTTTAGACTTACCAGAAATCGCAAGGGAGGTCCACAGAGTTCCTGTATACTCTTTACCTTGTTTCCTCTACTGTTAACATCTCACGTATCTGTGGTCTATTAGTTACAATTGTGGTATATTAGTAACTGCATTACTATCTTCATTCAGGGTGCTATAACAAAGGACCATTGACTGGGGACTTTAACATCAAACATTATGTCTCATATTTCTGAAAGCTGAAGTCAGAGATCAGGGCCCAGCATGGTTGCATTCTGGTGAGAACCCTCTTCTGGGTTGCAGAGGGCTGACTTCTTATATCCTCATGTGGTGGAAAGAAAGCTAGCTAGCTATCTGATCTCCTCTCTAATAAGGGCACTAATGCCATTCATGAGGGCTCCATCCTCCTGACCGAATCACTTCCCAAAGTCTCCACCCCAAATACCATCACATTGGGATTAGTATTTCAACATATGAATCGGAGGGGGGAGACATAAGCATTTAATCATAACAATTACTGTAAACTAAATGCCATCCTTTATTGAGATTTCATTCATTTTCCCTATGTCCTTTTTCTGCTCCAGGGTGTTACTAGAATTACATTAGATTACTACATTACATTCCTCCCAGCCACTTCTAGTCTATGAGTTTCTCAGTCTGTCTTTATTTTTAATGACCTTGACAGTCTAGAAGTCCTGGTAAGATGTTTTTTAAAATATCCCTCAATTTTCATTTGCTAGATGTTTTTCTTATGAGAACCCTGGGATTATGGGTTCTAAGGAGGAATGTCACAGATGTGAAGTGCCTCTCCCATCACATAGTAGCAGAGGGCACATGACATCAGCATGACATCACTAATTAGGTTAATCCTGATCACTTTCTTAAGGTAGTGTCAGCTATATTTCTCTACTATAAAGTTATTTTTGTTTGTTTTTACATTTTATTCTTTGGAAGCAAGTCACTAAGTCCAGTCTATACTCAAGGAGGAAAGAATTAAGCTCCAATTCCTAGGGAGGCAGCCTGTTATTTACATACAATATTTGGTCCTCTGTAAGGAAGATTGTGTTCTTTCCCCAATCTGTTTATTCTTTAAAAATATGTGGGTTACCCCGATGGCTCAGCAGTAAAGAATCTGCCTGCCAATACAGGAGACAGAGGAGATGCAAGTTCGATCCCTGATGCAGGAAGATCCTCTAGAAAAGGAAATGGCAAACCACTCCAGTATTCTTGCCTGGGAAATCCCATGGACATTGGAGCTTGGTGGGCTATAGTCCATGAGGTCACAAAGAGTTAGATATGACTGAACATTCGCACACAAAAAAAATGTGTGTGTTGGGGGTGGGGGACATAAAATCAACTGTAAACCTAGAATCAATCTATTTGTCCATGTAGTAACAAAAACATCAGCTGTGAAAGCATGTATTGAGTTGCAATTATTCAAAAGAAAGCCTGCACCCAGCTCCCAGATTCTGGTTTCTAAGTAACATTCTCCAAACTATCAATATATTTATAAATATAGAAAAAATATATATATATAGTGTAGACAAGACTTTTAAAGAGCATTACTATGAAAGAAAGAAGATAAGTATTAGCTTGATGTGATCAAAGCAAAGGTTTGAATTGCTGTTTTAAAATAGGAAATGGGAGATGGTAACGATAACCCTGAATGTGAGACAGCAAGAGAGACACAGATGTACAGAACAGACTTTTTGACTCTGTGGGAGAGGGAGAGGGTGGGATGATTTGGGAGAATGCATTGAAACATGTATAATATCATATAAGAAACAAATCGCCAGTCGAGGTTCGATGCAGGATACAGGATGCTTGGGGCTGGTGCACTGGGATAACCCAGAGGGATGGTATGGGGAGGAAAGAGGGAGGGGGGTTCAGGAGTGGGAACTTATGTACACCCGTGGCGGATTCATGTTGATGTATGGCAAAACCAATACAGTATTATAAAGTAAAAAAATAGAAATAAAATAGGAAATGGAAAATAAGCACACATAAATTTCTATTAGAAAGAATAAACAGAGAAGGAACATTTGATGGTGCCAGGAAGACAAGGAAAACTGATGGATTCAAGCCTCCGTTGAGGTAGAAGGGCATGAGGCCCAGGGTATGTGAAAGAATGAGGCTCAGAGAACAGAAGGGAAGCAATGCCATTAGGACAAGAGGTTCAAATGTCAGGATAGCTGCAAGAAGTTGAAAGAGTCAACTCCTGATCTTTTCTATTTTTTCTGTGAATTAGAAGATGCTTGCAGGAAAGAATTGAAAGAAGAATTGAAAAAATTGAGAAAGCTACCAGGGAGAATGTGAGTCAACTAATAATTGAAAAAAAGACCACTGGGCAATGTGAGGGCCCATTTGCTGGGGAAAGCCTGTGTTCGTACGTAGTGGAGACAGTCAGGGTAGGCTGCTCAACCCAGGAAGCGCTCAGACTCTAAACATGGGGCAAGTAGAGAGCTGGATTGATCTCAGCATGGGGTTCCTTCAAGTGGGTCCTGTATTGTTCAAGGTAAAGATTACGCAGCTATGACAAAAAGACCCCAACACACAATGGCTCACATAAAATACAAATTTATTTCTTTTGCAGCTGTCTACTGAAAAAAAATGCACAGTGTGAGAGTTGTGAGTCAAATTTTATTTGGGGCAAAATGAGAACTATAGCCCGGGAGGCAGCATTTCAGATAGCTCTGAGAAACGGCCCCCAAAGAGGTAGAGGGGGAAGGTCAGTATATATGAGACTGTGGTGAGGGGGGAGTACACGCAATCAAGAACACATTCTTTCAGAAGATAACTGCTAGTCTCATGAAGGTTGCTGCTAGTCATCAAGAGCAAACATCACATGAAAGGTTTCAGTGCTTTTCTAGATAAGAGAAGATGCAAAAATTCGACTCATAAAATCTTCCTCTGAAAATATCTAACAGTCTGAAGGCCTGTTCTGCCAGTTTTTCCCAGAACACAGAATGCCTCACTCCTGGTCTCTACTCTGAATTCCTTTCAGGATGTGTTGAAGGTCGGCAATGGCAGCAGCTTGTGACTTACTTCTAGAGGTAGATGGCAAACGCCAACCTTTGGTGTGACATACCTCATAATCACAGGTCCGGGAGGCTCTGGCCCATGAGTTTAGGTTGGGCATAGGTTCCCCCCATCCTGTCCTCATCTGTGCAGTCTAAGTCAGTTACCTGGCTCATCAGTATTCTAACTCATCGGAAAGGGAGGAGAGGAAGTCTAGAGCAAGGAATCTTCTTTTTAAAAAGGTGACATCTGCAAATATCCCTTTCACTCACATTCACTGGTGAGAACTTAGTCCTCTGGCTACCCTTGCCATAGGATGCTAGAGAATATAGCAGAGGAGAGGGATTGGGAGGGGGGTGGGTCTGCATTCTCACAAGGGGATCAAAGAAGGACAAAGAGGTTACTGTAGGAAGGGGTTGCAGGATGGCCCCTGGAGCCTGGGCTGAATCAAGGATTAAAGAGAAGAACTCAAGAGTCTGTGGTCTTGGAGAGAATACAGCCTTCGCACTAACAGTGAAAAGTGAAAAATAGTGAAGAGTTTCAGATTTCAGAAGGGCAGACTTCGGGGTGATAATTAGCTCTGGGATAAGGCCCGGAAAGCATGTGACCAATGTGGAGTGAAGGTAAACTTATTAAAGGGCACTGTGGAAATATTCATTATTGACCCTTCCAGGTGTCATCTAACTATAGGCCTATATCAATGTCATGAACTAGAGTTAGAAATTTAAATTTTTACTATAGCCTCTTTTTCAATTAGCAAAATTTCTTCTAAACCTTGGGGTTGACCTCTTGCAGGTCCTAAAGCTTGAATGCATAGAGATTTAGGGATCCCACATTTCTGTGTACCCTGACTTCTTCAGTTGGCACTTAGTTGCCACTGCCACCAAGTGGCCAGTGCTGAGAACTGCCTCTGGTTCTAGACTCAAGTGTCAGCGAGGCCTTTGCCTTTCCAAGACACAACCTTCTATCTGGGAAGGTCCATCAACTCTCTAAGGTAAAATTTGTGTGACAGCTTCCCAGTGAAATGTGCAATACATCAATCCATCACGTGAGAAATTATATAAAAGGGGCAGCCTGATAGGTGATCTTTTCAAGCACATTCACATTTTTCTCTTGGACAATTTTAAATGGAAAAAGTAATTTTCAGAATAATGGTATGCCCATGAAAAAAGAAACTCCAAAACAGTGAAAAACAGAAAAAGAGTATTTGATGATACCATCTTCATAGACAGACCTAAGTGCTCAAATCCTTGCAAACTTCTCACTGTGGATGGACACTGAAACATGGCAGATGGCATGGATATACATGGGTGAAACATTAGGAGTATAGTCTGCTCACATAACTTTCTCTTTTTTCCTATATAATGAAGCTATTTTTACTCCATACATAAGGATATTGTGTACCTTTGAAATACCCATTTGGAAGACAGATGAAATTAGAATTGAAAAGCATACAATAAAGCACTGGGTCCTCTCCAACATCTCAACTTTATTGTGTCTTTTCAAATAAACCTAGCTAAAAAGTAAACACTGGAAGCCAAATAGCTTCCTTCATTTATTCAACAACTTCAAAAATTATTTATTGAGCCCTCACTATGGGCCAAGTAAGTGCTTACCATTTTCTGAGTGATGGAGATTCAGTAATGAACAAAAGAGGCTCAAATCCCTTCCCTCATAGACATTACATTTCAGTGGTCTGCAGGAGGTATTATTACCCGTGGATCATAGGTAAAGAAACTGAAACCCAGAAATATAACAAGTAATTGACATCACACGTTTTAGGCACAAATCTGTCCTACAACAAAACTTGCTCTTGTTATTTTTACACTACAAGCAAGGAGTTGTAATTTCTGTCCCAACTGCAAGTCCTGCAAAATCTGCCATAATGATTGTTACAGAGGCTTTCTGACACATGTGACATCCTTCGCACTTAAAGGATCTCTTTAAACTTACCAGATGAGAGTCAGACTTAGCTCAGTGCCTCCATTTTCCTCCATGACTGTCTCTTTACTGCAATATAGTCAAACTAATCTAGGTGTGTGTCTGTCCCCTTCACTGGGTTGTGAGCTCTTTATGGCAGGAGCAATGTCTTACTTATCTCTGTGTCCAACAACTCCAGCCACTGGTAAGAGCAAGAACCGGTGGTGTAGAATTGACAAAGACCAGCATTTTTGAAGCATCCATTGACTAGAAGCCCTGGCCACCTCACCTTCATTGCTATATTCCAACAGATTCTTGATAAATTCTTATTGACCTTAACTTATTTGGCTTTAGTTTGCAAAAAGGGAGTGAAGTTGTTAAAGGAAAGAGAGACAGACTAAGAAGCTCAGCCTTGAAAGTAGATGTATTTTATTTCTTCCAGGAGTATAATACTTCCAAATAGACTGAAGGAAGTGAAGTATTTCCACTTGATAAAATACTTTCCTATATTTAATCATATTTGTTTACCTTGTAAAGTGGGTAGGGCAAGTTTTATTGTCCCCATTTTATCCACAATGAGGTTAAGACTCAGAAACATTAAATGACTTTCCACAAAGCACACAACTTGTAAAAAACATCCTTAGACTTGATTCCAATTCATACGTAGATTCACGTTTCGAACTGCCTTTCTTATCACGCTGCTCCTATAATTTTTTTGAAGATATTTATTGAGACTGGTTTTAGATGCTCCTCTAAACTTTAATATCAATTCTTCTATAAACATGTTTTGTAATCTGGAAATTGTCAAGTACTTTATGACATTTTTACTGTACAGTAGAGTTATTTTTGCTCAGTACACAAGGATACAGTGTACCTTTGAAATAAGAAGAGATGAAATCTGCCAGGATTGAGAAGATAGTAAACCAGTGAGTTTTCTTCAGTCTCTGCTTTGGCTTTCAAATGACTCTTTACTAAAAGTGGAATAAATTAAACCACTTTTTGAGTATCTGTATCATGGGGTCGCAATGAGTACGACACAACTTAGCAACTGAACAACAACAACATTCCAAATTGAAGGGCATTTATAAATTACTAAAATAATAAGTTGAAAATATAATGCTGGAAATAGAAAAATATGATCTTTAAATATTTCATAAATTCTCTGAGAAATGAACTCACTATAGCTTACTGCAATGAAACTGAGAATTCTGTTCTTCCTAAGAACAGAATCGTGAACAACCTGAGCTTGGAGAGGCGCTACTCAGTGGAGTACATGCAAAATGATAGCTCCAGTTGTCTCCCAAAGCCTGGAGGGAGAGACTTGTTCCTGCTGCTGATGGACTTACTGGGCTGGACCCCTTTGCAAAGAATTCTTTTGGGTATGCAGACTGCTAACTACCATTGAGCGCATGTCTGCTAGTATATTTTTGACTAGCTGTAAGTTTGCACATTTATGATTCATAGCAGTAACATTTATGTTGTGACTTGTGTTAAGAAGACACACCCAAATGATTGCCTTGCATACATGAGATAGTTTTTCCCTACCCTCTTCTCCACTCACCCTCCAAATCCACTAACCAGCACTGCCAAGTCTAATCAGAGTCCTTCCTCAAGGTTTGCCATGCTTTCTTCTGTGCTCTCAAAGAATGTGTGTGTGTGTGTGTGTGTGTGTGTGTGTGTGTGTGTGTGTTTGTGAAGCTCATTTGAGAGGGAAATGAAATGATACATGATAAAACCTTAGAATTCTGAGCTACTGCTCCCAAGGAAGGTAGAAATGGTGCCCCATAGGAAGTATCATGGTACCCAGCACATTTCTGCTTTGTTTCCAGTTTATACCTAATTTTGAAGACAAAGGGAATCAACCATAACATTGCCATTCCTTCCCCAAAGAATAAGTAGAACACATGGGTGGCTGCCCCAGGGGCTCACAAAGCTGGCATTAGACACTATTAATAATCACACTGAGACAAAGTCATCAATGAAACTGTCCCAGGCAAACTAAGATATATAGTTACCTGAGTTGTAAGCACCAGGTACTTCTCAGAGCATTTTAGAAGGCTTTTATCCCTACAAACACTGAAGTCAGTAAAACTTTAGCAAGTGAATTAGCTGAAACTGAAAACAAGATCCTAGCATTTCTATCTCAGAGGCACTGGAGACATATCAGAGGGTTACTGAACCTGAGGCAACAGGAGAAATATCAACTGGATTAAACCAGTCAATTTACCTAAATTTGCTACATCAAAGGTTTTCACACATTCTTGAGGATAGAGTTAGGTATTAACATCTATCTTCTTCTAACTTATACGTGGATTATTAGGTACAATCATGCTCAGGATAACTGGTTAGTACACAGTATGTAGTTCTCACGCCAAAAATTAAAGGTGGTGGTCAACAGTGAGCCCTTGTGGTTGGCATTCTTAAAATCCAAACAAAAGCACCTTTTGGGTTTTCAAAGAATGAAAGTTAGGCTGTGTTCTCTGCCTTACTAACCTGTCAAAACCCTGGTCCTTCAAAGGAACATACCTATTGAAGTAGACTTCCTTCAAGAATACTGAATGTACATGTTTTACTTCTATCTGGAAATGCATTTATCGTACCTCCATTTCATGCTATATTGCAATTATTTATTTATTTTCTTCATAATATTGCAAATATCTCACCTCGTTGACAGGGATGACATCTTGTCCATCTTTGTTCCCCCAATGCTTGGAATAATTACTGGTGTGTAGCAGGTGGGTTTGCTTTTTGGTTGGTTGACTGGCTGCTTGGTTAATTTTCAAGTTAGTTGTTTAGCTAGTTTGACTGGTTTCCCAAGAAAAGAAAATTGATTAGCTCATTACAACCCTCTTTAAGCAGAAAACTATAACTTCTTCAAGGTGAAAAGTTACAATTTTACTATATGCTATCTTCAAGAGTATTTGTCAAGGCTTGGCAACTGCACTCAAAACATGATTGAGAGATTATTGAGCAGAATATTGTCAATACTGTCAAGTTCGTCACCTGTCTTTCTACCCTCATTACTTTCTTCAAGTCTCTGAGCACTTTGTCAAATGTAAATGGATGTCTTTAAACATGCTCCTAAAAATACCCTTTAAATGCCACTGAAAAAAGCTTTACTAACAGTTTAACAGATAAAAACTTATCGTAGAGTAACCAGCTATGTGCAAATATAATGTAATGAAGTTCACCTAAGGAAAGGAAAAGTCAACTGATTTTTCATGTTAAAACATTCTAGATCATAATGATTCACAGTTGCTAAAACAGCATACATGATAATCTATGATTATTCTTCAAAAACTTGGGAGAAAAAAGTATAAATTGTTGCACTGACCTCATTGCTAATGGTTAGTTTTTGACATAAGCCCCTGTGAGTGTTTGAAATGAATGCATATGCCAAGGCCCCTTAAAGAATATAAAAGATACCAACAACTCATAGTCACCCAAAATAAACTAAAAGGGAGTTGTGTCCTGGAACCACTGTGTCTTCTTTGGTGCTCGGCATTGTGACAAAGCTTGGAAAAAAGCTCTACTGTGTGTGTTCCGTCCATCTTTCTCAAAACTGAGGAGAAAGTAATGAGTATTTCTGGTTGCTCATTTTTGGTTTTGGCACCAACATGGTTTCTGAATGAACTTAATAGTAATTTTAATACCAAATATTAGATATCTGATGTTTAAGGCGGGGGAACCCATGAAAGTAATTAAAGTTGATCAATTTAATTCATTGGTCATTTATTTTTAAATAAATGTTTTTATACTGATTGTGAAATCATTCTGAAATAAGGCTGGCATCAGCAGTGGAAAATAGTTTTTAATCATTTAGAAACTGGGAGCCATATAATACAAGTCACTGAGGTGAAATTCAGCAGCCATGAGAAGGCAAATGGGGACTTATCAATAAGCAAAGTTTAGGGGCTTAGACCTGGAGCAGTCATGATGTGTAGGAAACCATTATAACACCGCTCGGGCAGTGCTCTCTGGCTGCTGCTGCCACCCCCGCCCTTGCCTATGGTGCACATTAAAGATCCAAAACCATGACTGACTCCAAGTACTTCACAACCAATAGAGAGGGAGAAATCTTTGAATTAAAGGCTGAATTCAACAATGAAAAGAAAGAAAAGAGGAAGGAGGCTGTGAAGAAAGTGATTGCTGATACGACTGTGGGGAAAGATGTTAGCTCTCTCTTTCCAGATGTCATGAACTATATGCAGATAGACAACCTGGAAGTGAAGAAGCTTGTGTATCTCTACTTTATGAACTACGCCAAGAGTCAGCCAGATATGGCCATCATGAATGTCAACAGCTTTGTGATGGACTGTAAAGATCCAAATCCTCTGATTCAAGCCTTGGCAGTCAGAACCATGAGGTGCATTCAGGTGGACAAGATTACAGAATATCTCTGTAAGCCCCTCTGCAAGTGCTGAAAGGATGGTGATCCCTACGTCCAGAAGACAGCAGCAGTCTGTGTGGCAAAACTCCGTAATATCAATGCCCAGCTGATGGAAGATCAGGAATTTCTGGATTCTCTGCGGGATCACATAGCTGATTCAAATCCAATGTTGGTAGCTAATGCTATAGCAGCATTATCTGAAATCAGTGAATCTCACCCCAACATCAACTTACTCAATCTATGTCCACAGAACATTAATAGGCTAACTGACAGCCCTGAATGAGTGCACTGAATGGGTCCAGATTTTCATCTTGGACTGTCTAATTACAATCCTAAAGATGACTGGGAGGCTCAGAACATCTGTGAGTGGGTAACTCCCTGGTTATCTCATGCCAGCTCAGCAGTGGTGCATTCAGCAGTAAAAGTCCTAATGAAATTTCTAGGGTTGCTACCCGAGGACTCTGACTACTACAATACGCTGCTGAAGAAGTTGGCCCCTCCACTTGTCACTTAGCTGTCTGGGGAGCCAGAGGTGCAATACACCTGAGGAACATCAACCTAATTGTCCAGAAAAGGCCTGAAATCTTGAAGCAGGAAATAAAAGTTTTCTTTGTGAAGTACAATGATCCCATCTATGTGAAACTAGAGAAATTGGACATAGTGATTCCAAGCCAACATTACTCAGGTTCTGGCTGAACTGATAGAATATGCCACAGAGGTGGATGTTGATTTTGTGTGCAAAGCTGTGCAAGCCATTGGATGGTGTGCCACCAAGGTGGAGCAATCTGCAGAGCGCTGTGTGAGCACGTTGCTTGATCTCATCCAAACCAAAGTAAATTCTGTGGTCCAAGAGGCGATTGTTGTCATCAGGAACATCTTCCACAAATACCCCCAACAAATATGAAAGTATCATTGTCACACTGTGTGAGATCTTAGATCCACTGGATGAGCCAGACGCTTGAGAAGCTATGATTTGGACTGTGGGAGAATGTGCTGAAAGAATTGACAATGCAGATGAGTTATTAGAGAGCTTCCTGGAGGGTTTTCGTGAGGAAAGCACCCAAGTGCAGCTCCCTCTGCTCACTGCCATAGTGAAGCTGTTTCTCAAGAAACCATCAGAAACACAGGAGCTGGTAAGCAGGTCTTGAATTTGGCAACACAGGATTCTGATAATCCTGACCTTCGAGACCAGGGCTATATTTATTGGTGCCTTCTCTCAACTGATCCTGTCACAGCTAAAGAAGTAGTCTTGTCTGAAAAGCCACTGATTTCTGAGGAGACAGAGCTTATCGAGCCAGCTCTATTGGAGGAGCTAATCTGCCACACTGGTTCTTTGGCCGCAGTGTACCATAAGCCGCCCAATGCTTTTGTGGAAGGAAGTCATGGAATCCATCGCAAACACGCCAATACATCATGGGAGCACTGATGCGGGTGACAGCCCTGTTGGCATCACTGCCACTAACACAGGACAGCCTCAGGTTATCCCCTCCCAGGGTGACCCTCTGGGGGATCTTTTAAACCTTGACCTTGGTCCCCCAGTCAATGTGCCACAGGTATCGTCCATGCAGATGGGAGCAGTGGATCTCTTGGGAGGAGGACTAGATAGTCTGGTGGGACAGCCCTTCATCCCATCATCAGTGCCTGCAACCTTTGCTCCTTCCCCTACTGCTGCTGTGGTCAGCAGTGGTCTGAATGACCTATCTGAACTTTCCACAGGGATAGGCATGGCACCTGGTGGATATGTGCCTTCTAAGGCTGTGTGGCTGCCTGCGGTAAAGGCTAAAGGCCTGGAGATTTCAGGAACATTTACTCACCCCCAAGGGCACATCTGTATGGAACTTCACCAACAAAGCTCTGCAGCACATGACAGACTCTGCAATTCAGTTTAACGAGAATAGCTTTGGTGTCATCCCCAGTATTCCTCTGGCCATCCATCCACCACTGACACCAAACCAGAGCATTGATGTCTCCCTGCCTCTCAACACCTTGGGCCCAGTCATGAAGAGGGAGCCTTTGAACAACCGGCAGGTGGCTGTGAAAAACAATATTGATGTCATCTACTTCAGCTGCCTCATCCCACTCAATGTGCTTTTTGCACAAGATGGCAAAATGGAGCGCCAGGTCTTCCTTGCAATATGGAAGGATATTCCATTGAAAATGAACTTCAGTTTCAGATTAAGAAATGTCATTTAAATTTTGACACTGTTCCCAGCAAGTTGCAAAACAACAATGTTTATACTATTGCCAAGAGGAATGTAGAAGGGCAGGACATGTTGTACCAATCCCTGAAGCTCACTAATGGCATTTGGATTTTGGCCGAGCTACGTATCCAGCCAGGAAACCCCAATTACACACTTGCTGAAGTGGAGACCTCCCGAGGTCTCCCAGTATCAGGTCTACGACAGCATTTTGAGAAACTAATAGACTGGTCCGGTGCCCTCCGGCTACCCTATGATCGGTGCAGGCCAAGAACTCTTAGCTGGAAGAAATTGTTATTGCCGTGTAGAATCTGAACCCGAACACACTGAGGCCACCCGCCAAGGTAGTGACTAGTTTAACCTGCGCTAACGCTGGGGCACTGCCTGTTGGATAGTTTTAGCTTCCTGTGAACATCTGTAACCACTGCTTCAGTCATTTCCCACCTCGTGCCACCTGCTGCTATCTGTCCTTACTTGTCGGCTTCTCCATGCTGTGCTTACAGTGGCTGGCAGTTTTGAGTGTACTTTGATATTCTGTAATCAAGAGTTCATTTCAAAAGCAGAAAAAGACAAAAAAAAATTCTAAAGCAAGGAAAAGTGTCACTGAAAGGTAAACTGCACTATATTGTTTTATATTTTTGTACATATGAGAAATTGAGGGAATAGTGTGTAACTGAGAGCAGTGTTAAAGCAACCACGCAGTCTGGAGGGAAGAGATGCAGTTTCTTGCCACCCTGTAGCGGCCTTGTTCCTGATCACTTTTTTCCTCTCTAAACTCCTTTTCCTGTGATTCCTCCTGCCTCGTATTCTCATCTCCTTTGATGCTCTGCAGCTAGGAATAATGGTCTTCTTTGAATGGTGCTGGAGGGTGTAGGAAATGGGCCTTGACAGTACGGAGGCTAAGAGGAATGAGAACTTAACTACATTCCTTTCCACAGATCGAATCCGTGAATAACACTGATGAAAGAATTACATGAATAACACTGATGAAAGAATTTCAGTAGAGATGGGAAACAGGAATCAAAATGCCCTCCCTACATCTCCCACTCTGGATTTAATTTAATCTCAGGTCCAATTCACATCTAAAATCTTGGTTTTAGAGTTGAAACCGACTTACTTCACATAATAACTCATCCAACCTTGTTTTTCTAAAAAGGAAAAAGATAAAAGACAAACAGGATGTTATTGCCTGAGGACTGTTGACTATTCGGTAACAGAGGTGGGGGCTGGGTCTCCAAATCCCAGTCAGTGTTGTTCTCACCGCAGGACCCTCTCATTGACTTTCTTTCCTCAATGCCTTTCTCTCACCTTTCCGGTCCTGCTTCCTTATGGCTCCCCTCACACTCCAGGCAGATTCTGGTGCTCCATTCACTGGCATCGGGCGGCAGCAGAGTCTCTGTCCAGGGACTTGAAGGTAAACCCTGATGCCAGAATGAAGAAGTAGCAAATTTGCTCCCGGAGCCTCAGTGCTGGAGGGCAGCAGGGTGCATGCGGGGATGAAGTGAGCTTCCGGTGCCACACAGTCATCCTTCAGCTCTCTCTCTGATCCACTCGACACTTGTGTTGCTTAGGCTCCCAGGCAGTGGAGATCACTTCAGAGCTTTTCATCTCTCAAAAGATCGGGAAAAGTGTGAACCCCTTCCCGTCCCCCACCCCACCCCCGGGCACATTGGGTGTGGTCTGTCGAAGAGAAGAGCGCTTAGTGCCCGGAACACCAGTCTGTTCAGCAGTGTTCGCAGTTTCACCTGTGGTTACTGCTGCTGCCCGGCACCGGGGATTCAGGGTCCATGACCGAGATTGCCTCTCAGATGCCCCTGCTCTCATCAGAGGCGCCTGGGCCCAAGGCCTCGTGCAGGACTCGGACCTGAAAGTGAGTGCAAGAGGAGGAATCTTAGAAAACAGCAGAAACTACCCCGCAACCGTGTTGCAAGTGAAATAACCCTGCCTCATACCACTTACGGAGAAGGCAATGGCACCCCACTCCAGTACTCTTGCCTGGAAAATCCCATGGATGGAGGAGCCTGGTGGGCTGCGGTCTATTGGGTCGCAAAGAGTCAGACACGACTGAGCGACTTCACTTTCACTTTTCACTTTCATGCATTGGAGAAGGAAATGGCAACCCACTCCAGTGTTCTTGCCTGGAGAATCCCAGGGACGGGGGAGCCTGGTGGGCTGCCATCTATGGGGTCACACAGAGTCGGACACGACTGAAGTGACTTTGCAGCAGCAGCAGCAGCAGCATACCACTTACAAAGCTACAGGGAGCAGGTCCCCCAAAGCAGTCTCTTAAGCCTTGAGATTCTCCACGAGAAGAATTCCTGGGGTGTGGGACAGGAACCCCTCAGGCAAGTGGAGAACACGATTGGCACGGGATGGTGGGTGGGAGGTGGGTAGGTTGGTGACAGGCAGAGTAGAAAAGCAGGTGGGTGAAGCTCCGTGGTTGGGAGATTGCTCGTGGAGTCAGTGGGATACAAGCAGTGAAGAAGGTCCGCACTCCAAACGCAGTGCTCTTGCCGCGAAGCAAACCGCAGTTGCAGGCAGCAGAGCTTGTGGCAGGGTGAGCAGACAGTGCGATATCGAGACGTGTCCCTCCGCCCCTGAAACCCGGTGTCTCTCAGCCTCCCCGGCAGTCATGGGCAACAGCTGGAGTAGTCAGCTGACCTGACAGAGCTGGTCTGCCAGCCCTTCGCTCCTTGGAGAGGCTCCCTCCCAGTCTGCTTCTGAGCAGCTGGGGAGGGATTCTGCTCCACCGAAAGGACCTCTCTCCTGAAGAGACAGAGCCTGTTGCCTCCACCGCAGTGTCCCTCGGGGCCCATTTCGAGCTCGGCCGAACTGGGGAACGAGTGGAGATTGCCCTGCAGTCCCCTATTCGCCACCGCAGCCTGTCTCTAACGTCAGCTGGTGTCTCACAAAGGGCACGGGAAACGCACACACCCAGCCAGAACTCTTGCTGGTAGAGATTCACTGAGTGTCTGTCCTCACCTGAGCTTTTGCGTGTGTCTGCATTGCGAATCTTGCGACTGGAGAGAAGGAGGAGGGGGCTAAGTGTTCCCCTAAAAATACTTATCATTCTTTTGTTGGGATCTGTTCTGGGGGAAGGTGGGGGGCAGGAGAAGCTTGACTTTGTCTTTGTCAATAATCTCTTATTTACACACACACACACATACAAATACATAAAAATAAATAAATAGGCAAAGTTTGAGAGAGTCCAATTGATTGGTAAGGATTAAAAGTCATTGTCAACTGTTCTAAGAGTTCATTTCAGGTTTATAGCAAGTCTAGGATTTACAAATAACTGAATAACTTAAAAGAATTCCAAAGTGTACTTTCTATAGCAGGAATCTCCAACCTCCAGGATCTAATGCCTGATGATCTGAGGTGGAGCTGATGTAATAATAGCAGAAATAAAGTGCACAATCAATGTGATGCACTTGAATCATCACGAAACCATCCCCCTGCCCTGGCCCATGGAAGGCTTGTTTTCCACAAAACCAGTCCTTGGTGCCAAAAAGGTTGGGGACAATCGTTGTATAGGGTATTAATTAGGACTCTCCTTTCTGCTCAGTCATGTCCAACTCTTTGCAACCCCATGACTGTAGCCCAACAAGCTTCTCTGTCCATAGAATTTCCCAGGCAAGAATCCTGGAGTGGGTTGGCATGCCCTCCTCCATGGGATCATCCCAATCCAGGCACCAAACCCTCATCCTTTGTGTCTCCTGCACTGAATTTTTTTTTACCACTGCATCACCTGGGAAGCCATTTTATTTATTTATACAAAAATAAAATGAGTTTTGGAAGACATGGGTTAATGCAGTCCTCAGAGCCTTTAATCTATCACTGTGGATTATGACTCTGAAAGAAGGAGTGAGGGAATTACATGATATACAATGTGTCTCAAACTCTTTTGACCAATGTAACAGCTATCTATTTCCACAATAATTCTGGATGAGCCATTCTACACTCAGTGGCTTAAAACAGCCATTGTTTGTGCTCACAGACCAGCAGTTTGAAGCAGCTCTGATTCAAGTTGCAGGTCTATGGATCTGGTGTTCCATACTCCTCTTGCTCTCCTCAGCCCAGCAGCCTTCTCCTCAGGCAATAGCAGAGGTTCAAATGACGTAGTGAAAACGCATCTCTTAAGTCCCAGTCTGAGGATCATCACAGTATCTCTCTAATCTACATTCAACCGGACAAAGCAAGTTCACGCAACCAAGCCCAAAGTCAAGAGGTGATAAAATATGCTCTGTCCATGATGACATCATTGCAAGGAAGTGGATCTGAAGAGGAGTAAAAGATCTGAAACCAACCATCCAACCTATCATAATTACAGAACGCTTTGTTTATAGATCATCTCGTGGCAGGAGAGTTCTACAGAACACACTTTCAGAAACACTGCGATATCTCATTGGTGTTTGTGCAATGTTCCTGTTAGTGGGAACAAAACACAGCAACATCCTGAGATGCAGCCATCTGAGAAATGCTTTTAAATCTCACAGTCTAAATGGGCATCTGTTAGATTCCTAACAGGAAAGAATTCTTCCATCTAATGGGACTTTAAAATCCCTCCTACTGTCACAACTCACTAGGAACTCAACCCCAAGTGTGAATATGAACTCAATACGTTCAGTTGGGAGACAGCACTTCTCGATAGTGCCATCCAGAACACCATCAAGGCTTTGGAGGGAGGCAGATCCTCCTATAGGAGTGGATGATTACGACTCACTTTTCAGAAGCTGTGCTCAAGTAAGTGTAAAGTCAAAGACCAAGTGGACAGCAGATGGATCTAGGAGAGAAGGGACATCCCACCCCAGGCCAGTTTCCAGCTTAGAAAAAAAGGCACTAATATCCAGGGGCCAGGTTTTAACTCTGAATCCCAGCTCCCCTCCTGCTCTTTAAAGGAAGTAATACCATCAAAAGAACTCACAGTTTAGGGTAACAACCACATGGGATTCTATTCTACTTCACTGCTTATTGTCTATTTAACTTTAAGCTCACTTTCTTTATTAGCAAAATGGGTAACACTTATTCTGTGCACCTTCCAGCATTGTTACAAAAATAAATAATATATGTAATGACACTTTTCAAAGTATATATAAAAGTGCCACCATAATGTTAGGTAAGGTCACATATCCACCATCAACATCTATGGAACTGTCAAACATAAACAAAGGTCCAATTAAATATCATATGGTGATGTTTTCCTGAATAGTGGTCTCTCACACAGGCCTTTTAGCTACCAAGGCCAAGTAAAGCACAATGCAACATATTGGGCAATTTTTTTTTAATGGTTTCTTCACTTTTACAATATGTCAACAACAAAAAGATTTATTCATCCCTCATTTAGAGTATACAGTCAGATAGACTTTGATTGTCATCATTATTATCAATCACTGGAAACAAAGAATTGGAGTGGCAAATATTATTGCAGAGGCCCCTGTTTTTTTTTTAAGAGAGATGCTTCCAGGTAAGAACTATAAGACAAGCTACCCTTGAGTTTACATGGAAAAGACTCAAAATCTTGTCAGGAATAGAAAAGTGGAACAGAGAAATAAACTTCAAGAATTTAACTTGGAGAAAATGTAAGGTTTACAAACTCATAGTGGACTACATTTTTATATTATCAGAGAAATAGAATATGTTTGTCAACAAGGCTATTGCCATAGACGTTTTGATAACAGGTAAGAACCAACCTAAGAGACAAATCAGGTGGCTGGTTTCTTTTCTTTCTTCTCAAAGATGTTGTGATGAAATCTTGTTTATCATACTAACAATCCTCACCTTCTTCTAAAATCTTGGCCACTATGTCTCCCACTTTAAATTCTCTTAAAGTTCTCTTTAAATCCTTTTTCTCATTTTCATTCCTTTGGTTTTCTGTGAGAGATTTTAGGGCATGTACTCATTTAAAGGCAACACTTTTTTTTTTTTTTGCATACAGCACTAACTCTAAGGTCACTTCCAGTTCTAAAATGTATAATCAGTAACACTACACGTGTTTTTTAAAAGTCTGATCTGTTGAATTTCTGAGTGAGTTTCTTTAATCTTTCAAGTTTTCTGATTCTTCTAATTTAATGTGTAGACACATTGCATTTCGTCACATCATTCTGACCACTCAGATTAGAGGAGGAGGAAAGATGGTAAAAGGTGCTGTAACTCCCATCGTATCACTTGTGGAGCACTTACTACAAGCCAGGTCTGGTTTAAATGCTCTTGCACATGTCGTCCCCAAGAAGCCTTCCAGCATCCAGCAGAGGGAACTATTATTGACAGAACCCTCATTTTACAGAAGGAGCAGTTGAGGATTATAGACATTAAGGAACCTGCCCAAGGATATATGCCTAATAGTAAATGACAACACTGGAATGGAATTGGGGCTGCCTGTCTTCAGAACCCCATGAGGCTCTCTTGGGCAAGAAGTGGTCCAGCCTCAGCTTTATAAAAGCCAGCTTCTTTTCTAAGTAACAACTGAGGTCAGTAGATTTAATCAAAGAGAAAACATGAAGCTCAAGCAGTTTTTCTGAGTTGAGTTAATAGGGGTTCTTTTTGTGGTTTGGTTTTGTTTGCTTTGTTGTTGGTTTTTGGTGGTGGTGGTGGTTTGGGTTTTGTTTTGTTTTTCTTTTTTTCTTTTTCTTTTTTTTTGGCTCTTTTTTGGAGATTTAAACTGGTTAAGCCAAAGTTCCTAAAAAGGGACTAACTCCTTGGAAACACTGCAAGTTTCTTCTTTCCTCCTCCCCTACCTCCTTCCTTCTCTTTAAACCCTTGGGACATCAGCAAACATTTGTCGAAATAGAAACAATCTCGGATTTCTGTTCCTTCACACTTTAGCTGAAAACATCCAGAAATGTTCACAGGAACTTGTGTGACTATCAGAGTGACTTATAACAACACAAGCTCCGCGAGAGCAGAGATGTTTTAATATTTTATTCGCTACAGCCTCCCAAGCTCCTAGACCGGCGCCAAGCACACAGCAGGCGCTCGATAAAGATGCTCTGATTGGATGAAGCCAACTTTAAGCGGCAAGTGTGAGTGAGCCGGCCCTCTGGGACTCCTGCCTGCTTCCTGATCCTGACACTCCCTTTAGAAATGGAGACGGGGTGGGCTCCCTAGCTGTTTTAGACCATGCTCTGGGTTCCAGAACCTCCCTCCTCCCCACCTCTCCGCAGCTGGAGGCAGCTGTGCGCGGTCTGGCCACCAGAGCTTGTCTGGTAGGACTCCCGTCTTGCAGAGAAGAAGGGCGTTCGAGGGGAGGACAGAGAGCACTCAGGTTTCCGCGGGGCCGGAGCTCCAGGGCCGGGGCGGCAGCACTGGGCCCGCTGGGGGCTCGGGGCCCGCGCGGGGGACCGACAGGCCGGGCTCCACCCGCCGCTCCTCCCAGGGGCGGGTTGACCGACAGGTGTCGCATCGCACTGAGCATCTTCTCTCCACCCCCAAGGTATAGAGTGGACTTCTGCGGAGGCACCGGCGGGACGGAGCAGAGAAGGGCGGGTGGCCAGTGGGTTTCATACACAGGAAAGAAAATGGAAACACAGATGGGAAAAGAAAGGCAGGAATGGCTTTCAGAGAAGCAGCCTCCGCAGCTCAGAAAGCTGGAGCGCGCGGAGCTCACGCATCCGGCGTCTTTCCGAGAGGAAAAGTGCTAAATCAGAACCGCGAAGGCGAGGCGTGGATCGCTGGGTTATGCTTCCCCAATCAGGGGTGCAGGGTGCCTTTTTTAAACTAAAAAAGCCAGAGTTCCTCATCCAAGTTGATGCCCTCGCCCCCTCAGCCCATACAGTGTTCGCGCCTCTGGTCTCTTGGTTAACCTTGCATTACTCATCTGTCACATGACGCGTGCAAGGTTGTCAGAACTCTGCCGATGCCCTTAAGAAGTTAGTAGCTGTCAGGGAACCGCAGAGCGCAAGGAGAAGGAAATGTGGGCTTTTGCACATTAGCCCAGAGCTTCTCAGAGTCCTTGAGAAATTCTTTCTAAAAGTTCTTTCTTTAGCAATGAGAGAGAAATGCACTCTCTTAAACTTCTTAGTAAGGTTTTGCCCCCAAAGTTTTGTATCTTTATTTGTAGTGGAATCTTATTAAAAGGTCCCTGAAGCTACTACTAAAAAGAAACAGGCATAAACGTGCAATTGTCTTTATTTCCTGTATGCACAGAAATTTCACAGAATTTAGCTCACTGCAAATGTGGGGGCCAGGTATTTTCAATGAATGTTTTCTAATTTTTCTAATGTTGCATTTTCTATTTAACCTGTTTCCTAATATAACTTGTGGGTAGAGATGTGGAAAGGGGGTACCACCTGACTGGTATGACAGGATGGGGAGCCCACTATTTATTTTTCATTTGGATCATGACATCTGTTTTATGTCACAACTGAATTGGCCTTTTGCAGAGCAGACATGCCCTCATCTATTGACTCGTGGCTGACAAGAAGGTTACAAGGTCAGGATTGCTTGACTCCTAGCCTAGCACAGCTTGTTAAACTGCACAGAGTAATATATTCCAAGAAAAGAGCTTGGGGAATAAAGAACAACCAGTGTGCACCCACCCAGTTTCTGAAATATTAATGTTGATTGTTAAACAGAAATTGAAATTGGGTAGGAAAACCATCAGGCACTTTAAAGAAGAACCTGGCATAGTCCTATGAGTCCAAGATGCTACGAGGGAACAAATTTCATGTTTAGTGTCAGCCTGCTTTCCTCAAACCCCAGAAGTGGATTTGGGGAGAGGATTACTGCAATCTAGTGATAAGTCTAGCATCTCATTTGAGTTGAGCCTGTACCTCTTAACACAGGTGATGGGCTAAATGTGTAAGGTGCAGCAATTGTTCCACCAGACATCAAATTTCCCAGTTAACTAGATTGGGCCCTGAGTACAATATGGGGGTTCCCTCTACAGAACCTTTGAAAGCCCACTAGATCCAGTGGTCAGGGCAGTGTCTGGTGAGAGGCGCTAGGTGCCCTGGGAAGGAGAGTCACAGCTCCCAATCCACCAAGGACAAATAATGGGACATGCCCCGAAGACACTGGGACACTTCTAGCTGTCACCATGACCCTCCTGCATGCCACCTGGAAGGAAGCAAGGCTTTCATTTACCTCGCGTCCCACACTCACCCACCCCTAATCCCCTCTGCATTTATTTTTAACATTCTGATCCTCAGAAGTGAAATGAAATAAATCCAGGTGGGGAAAATTGGGGAAAGAGGGAGAAAGACTTGTTCATGCCTCAGGCCTGAGGAAAAGAAAGAACTTTTGTCAAGAGCCTACTCTGCTTTAAGCAATGTTTGGGTGCTTCATTGTATTAAACTCCCACAAGTGCGATGACACAGAGTATCATTCTCCCACTTCACCAATGGGGAAACCACAGGTGGGAAAAATGAGGCTCAGAGAGGTTGGTGACTACTTGCAGTCACACAGCTAGAAAGTGACAGGGTTCGGATTCCTCCAGGAAGGTAGCATGCTTGACCTGTGAGAGTGGAGAAGGAAAGCCCACGTGCCTCTGTCCTCTCTGTGTGTCTAGCTCCTGGCTACTCTGAAGAGGGGGAACTTGGAATAAAATGATCAAAAGCTGTGGCCCAGGGATATAAAGAGACACCTGGGTCTCTTAGAGAGGTGCTGGGCCTCGCAGGTGGTCTGCTCCCCTTCTCTCCCCGTCCTTTGTCTCCATGTCTACACTCTCTCATTCCTCTGACCCCCAACTAGGGGTCAAATGCTAGGGAACCCCAAATGCTGGGTTCCAAAACCACTGACAGGTATCCTTTCTCTCCCTGGGTACCACCTTTTCACACCATACCTGGGTTTCTTCTTTCTATCCCACGCTAACAGAATTGGGGATGTTACAAAGATCCCTTGACTAGTCCTGGTGTCTGAGTGATTCCCTGGGTCCAGCAAAGGGACCAAGTTTCCAGAGCCTTGAAGACAAGGGCTAACACCCCAAAATACGGACTCATTTTCCACTCTACCTTCATTGGCTGAGCAGCTGCCAAGAACAAAGGCCACATCTCCCAATACCTGGCAAACAAATTCAGTATTGTCTCATGAATCATTCTCTGAGGTGCCCACCAGTGTTTTGGGGACAAAGCTTCAAGAACAAGTTGAGGAGCAGCTGTCCTTCTATGAGACTGGAGAGATTTCCCGAAAGAATCTGGATGTTATGAAGGAGGCAATGGTTCAGGCAGAGGAAGCGGCGGCTGAGATTACTAGGACGCTTGAGAAACAGGAGAAGAAACGCCTGAAGAAGTTCAAAAAGGCTGGCTGCAATTGCCCTGGCTTCTTCAGAAAATAGTAGTGCCCCGGAGGAGTGTGAGGAGACAAGTGAAAGACCCAAAAAGAAGAAAAAGCAAAAGCCCCAGGAGGCTCCTCAGGAGAATGGAATGAAAGACCCATCTGTCTCTTTTTCCAAACCCAAGAAAAAGAAATCTTTTTCCAAGGAAGAACTAGTTAGTAGTGATCTTGAAGGGACAGCTGGCCCTGGAAGTCTTCCCAAGAGGAAGAAATCTTTTCCCAAATAAGAACCAGTTAGTGACTGTAATGAGTCAGAAAACAAAAGGTCGCCAAGAAAACGCAGAAATTGTCTTCCAAGGAGGACCCACTCAGCAGTGGACCTGAAGAGGCTACTGCCCCCAAGAGCAGCAGCTCCAAGAAAAAGAAAAAGCTCCAAAAGCTATCCCAGTAAAGTTAGAATGGACATCTTCCTAGTGGGGCATAACTTACGGAGGTATTGCCTATCTCATCCCCTAAAGCCCAGTAAAAATTAAAAAAATAAAAATCCCTTGAAATATAGCAGCAGATGCACATCTAAGGCCCAAACTAAGTGTGGCTTCCAGGTCTGCAGCGTGTGGGGACCCCCTGCCAAGGGTGGGACGCCCGAGAGGGCAGATGGCTGGAGATGCTTAGGCGGACTTGGGGGTCTCTCTCTTTGGAAAGGGCAGAAGGAAATGGAAAGGGAGGAGATGGAGAGAGAGAGAGAGAGAGAATGGTTCTGATGCAGGGAAGACTTTATAGAGAAGATTTTAAAAATTAGATTCAACTGTGTAAAAATTAATGTTGACACAATGACAGTCTTTTACAAATTTCCTGTGACTTAGAGCTAATTACCATGCATCACAGTAACAGCTGTATTTCATTAAATTTCAGAATAACTTGGGTACATTTTATTTAATTAATAAAATTCTTAACTCTTTCTGTATACTCAAGTGAAATAACGTGGATCACAGATCCAAGTATTTGGCATGATTACTTATTCCAATAAACACACACACAAACATACATACAAATATACCCACACACTTCCATACAAAAGCAGCCTGTTTCAGTGTGCCCTGCCCAGCCCTGACAATCAGATGTTCCCAGGTAAGGTGACCTCTCCTTAGCATGAGAACAGTTCAGATTTAGTAGAGGATAATGAAGTATACTGACCTTCCTTTGGTCCATCTCACTCATCCACATGGGAGAGTTTGTGGTACTGAGGAAAACTCATACACCTGGAAACTAGTATTTAACAAAGCTCCACCGTTGATTGAATAAAGCTTGCCAGTGTGCTTTTGGAATGCTTACTTTCTCATTTATAGTGTCTAATTTATAGACAAACTATAAAACATAATAATCAGTATAGAAATTGAAATTATCAAATTAATCAAAATATGTACCAAACATAAGCCATTATATTCATATGAGACTATTTAACGCTAGCAGATTTTCAGCAACGGACTCTTCTTAAAATAAAAAGCTTACAGATTAGGTGGGCTAAGAGTCAAGTGATTAAATATATATATATATTTTAAATTTAACTATTTTTGCCAAGAAGGAATATAAATTTTTCAGAAATTTTCTTCTTTAATCTTACTTAGGATTATACCCCATATAATCCTTTAAAAGGATATGAAATAAGAGATAAACTGAGGCAAGCTAAAAAGGATATGAGATGGGTTAGAATTATATTAATGAAATTAAATTAATAGCAATATAAATAATTATTGTATGTTATCAAGGACATTTTCTCTAATCAGCATTCTAAGGCAGCTCTGTCCAACAGAAAAATGAGCAACCAAGGCAAACCACATATGTATTATAAATTTTCTAGTAGCCACATTTGGAAAGCCAAAAGGAACAGGTAAGCTTAATTTTAATAACATATTTTATTTAACCATTATATAAAAATGATCATTTCCATATGTAATCAACATAAACTTGTAATTAAGGCACTGATTTATTTTTTATCTTTAGTCAGATTCAAAATGTTGTATATATTCTATATCTACAGTGCATCTCAATTCAGACAAGCCGTTTTTCATGCGTTCAATAAGCCACATGTAGCTAGTGGCTGCTGAGGTGCCAGGGAAAGGTCAGTTTCACATGCATACTGTGCTACTATATTAGGTGATAGGGAAAAAATGATGAATAAAACATGGCTCCTGTCCTCAGTGAAGGCAATGTGTAGGAAGTCTTTTGAGCCAGGAATCTTCCTAGGGGGTCCAGGACTATTAGCCTATATGTACCTTTCGAAGAGTTGGACACTTCACTTTCACTTTCACCTTTCTCCAAATTAGAGACTCTCTCCCTCCCCAAGTCACTTCACTCCCATCTGTCAGAAAATTATCTAAGTCTCAGTTTCCCCCATACTTTGAGATAGGTACTGTTCTTATTACTCTTTTTATCAAGGGGGAAACTGAGACTTAGATTCCTCTACCGAAGTTACACATTGCAAGTGGCAGAATGCAGTACAATTTATATAACCATAAACTCTTAAATATTAGGATGTACCTCCAGGAAGTAGAAATCTTATTGGTTTTGTTCTTTGCTATAGACACTGTAATGCAATGAGTGAATGGATGACTTAAAGTTGAGCATACCTAATTATTAAAATAGAGATTGCCCAAAGACAGGTTCAGTAGAATGGGAGGAGATGAGTGAATCAGGTGAAAAATAATGAGATCTCCCAGTTAGTTGGGCCACAACTTGGAGAGAAAATCTACACACTGGACCTCACAGGTACGTGTGCATGTGTATATGGCTGGGGTGGAGACAGGTATACACAATTGTTTTATTTTGTGCTTTGTGGCTATTGAAGCATTCTTAATGAATTTACGACTTGTTAGCAGCAGATTTTTTCCCCAGATGATTTTTTTTTTCTGATATTTAACTTGAAAATAGTAACACGTAGCCATAAACCTGGTTCATTAGATTCATGACTATGGTTACTGAAAAATAGTTGAGGATTATTATTTCAGGATTTATTTCTAAAAATAATCAAAATTGTGTGAAACTGTCATTAAGATGTAAATAAACTCATCATCTGTTCTTTTGATTTATTCTCCACAACATGCTCCTCTTTGCCATGTACATATTCTTATCACTTTTCAGACTTCTTAACATTTTCTTTTTTCTTTAAAAAAGTCTAATTTCCTTGAAACTCATTCCTCCTTTTGCTTGTCCTAGTCATCATGAATAAATTGTGTATGTATGAAGGTGTCAGTGTATATAGATGAACGATGTGTATCAGAATACATTAAACTGACACTGTCAGTCTTCTTTCAACACCAATCTCACAAGCATAAATTTCCTTTAAAAAAAAAAAATCTTCTGACAAAATGACATTCTCAACTACTTAAGACCAGTTTTCTGGGGTTATATTCCAAGTCAGTGTCAAAACTTGCAGTTTAATAAATGAGAAAGTTTTCTACCCAGAAAAGTTTTCAGGGAAAGTATTGATTACCTGAGTGGATGGAGTCACTCCAGAGGTACCACGTGAAGAAAGACAGGGATAGTGCAGGATGTTTCCTGCAAAGCAGTTTTTTATTAAGTTAGTCTTATTTGAGCTTTGGCTTTTTTTTTTTTTTTTTTGGTTGCACCATGTAGCATGCAGGATCTTAGTTCCCTGACCGGGGATAGGACCCAAGTCCCTTGCGGTGGAAACAGGGAGTCTTAGCCTCTGGACTGCCGGGGAATTCCTTAAGCATTGGCTTTTGTTGTAATATTAGAGGGAGCTGACCTGGATAAAAATGGCCCTTAGATATAATGAAATCATATTTAACAATTGAGACACTGTTTATATAAAAAGTTCTTTAAAATAACCTCCTGAGTAAATATTAATAAAATTTAAAATATGAACAATTTAAAATAATGGCATTCTAACATGTATACTATCATGTAAGAATTGAATTGCCAGTCTATGTCTGACGCAGGATACAGCATGCTTGGGGCTGGTGCATGGGGATGACCCACAGAGATGTTATGGGGAGGGAGGTGGGAGGGGGGTTCATATTTGGGAATGCATGTAAGAATTAAAGATTTTAAAATTAAATAAATAAATAAATAAATAAACAAAAATAAATAAATAAAATAAAATAATGCTTAAAAGTTTTCAACAGCTAATATTTACCAGCCATCAGTGAATTCATATTTTCTTCCTATATATTTAACTAATGAATAGTGTCTATTAAGGACAGGAATATAAGTATATGTTACTTTGTGAACCTTGTGAAACACTAAATATTACTGGACACTAGCTTTTCATGTTTGGCAGTCATATACCTGGAGGGCAAGCAGGCCACCACCTGCAATAGCTAACAAGACAAGATGAAGAACAAGGAGAGTATTTTCCTTGACATGAATTTATTATTCAACTGATGGATTTCTGCGGTTTGAAATTAAGTGAATTGATCAAGTAAGAAATTTCTTAAAAATACGACGGATTCACAAAATTTTACTTAGAATTTTCACAGATGCATCAATTTGCCTTTACTTAGAATTCTAACATTTACAGCAGATGCTAAGTATTTGGTTTTGATTGACAACAGGTAAACAGTCACAGCCAAGATACCAGGACTCTTACTCTGTCAGATTTTTACTGATATGAGTGAAAATTTTAGATTAAAGGTTGCAGTTTACTTTCAGAGCTCTTTCTACACATAGTATTATTTCACAGATAACTTCCTTCCCCACTCTCTGAAGTCCCCATCTTCCTCAGAGAAGTTGAGAGCTGGGAGATAAAATAAAGCAAGAGGTACAGAGAGATAGAAGGGTGTAGATGAAGAGATTTGAGGTGAGATTTAAATAGCCCAGGAGTTGTCACTAACATTTTTAACATTGGTTAAATGTTTTAAAAAATTAATGTATAGCCATATAGATTACACTCCCAAATTTTAGATGTGAGACTGTTAGTCTTGGAAACACACAGTGTGAATGTTGGCTAAAACTTGGGGAGTTGCATTCCTGTAGATTCTATTTGGAGGAGAGATATTGAAATACATAAATGATTTGGGAGATGATGGATATGCTATACATAATTCATTGGAAAAAGTTTGCATATGTCTTAAACTTAAATCACTGTTTCCAAAAGTACATATGTTTGCCAAGCCTATTAATTTGCATATATAATCTATATTTTCTTTTTTAACTTTGTGAAAATGCTAAAAAGAAGTTGTCATAAAAGTTAAATTTTCACCTCTTATCTTGAATGCTAGATTTTTGTGTATCTCCTTAAGTCATTCTTAAACATCATATTTTTTCATGACCTAATAACAGAATGAAAACTGAAATAAACTAATCATCTAGACTTTTTCAAATAGCCACGTTTGTTGTTTCAAAGACAACATGAGGTCACTGAGTGTGACTGTTTTTCTGCATGATATTTCTCAGAGTTCACTCAGTCATATATAACTGTTTTGCCTGAAAATACTTCTTTTGCTAAGTTTTTGCATATATTTAGGCATCAAATTTCAGCATAACAAAAGCACAAAGTTAACATTTATATTAGCTGATTTTTAAAGTTTGAAGTAACTGAATAGAAAAGTGGGAAAATTAAGATGAAAATAGCTACTAACATTAAAAAAGAAGGATGAATGTAAATTTAGGTTATTGCCTTGAAACTACATGGTCAATATCAGACTGCTTTGTAAAAACTATTTTTACTATCAATATTACCTTCAGAGCCATATATAAAACCCTCTCTTTAGCGGTGACCATCCATCTGACTTTTCTAGTTATTGCTTCTTTGTTTTTCTTTATATTTTAACTGTTATTATATGTATCTGTGGAAAATTATTAAAGAGATGGGACTACCAGACCACCTGACCTGCCTCCTAAGAAACCCGACCTGTATGCAGGTCAAGAAGCAATAGTTAGAACCAGACATGGAACAACAGACTGGTTCCAAATCAGGAAAGGAGTACATCAAGGCTGTATGTGGTCATCCTGCTTATTTAACTTATATGCAGAGTACATCATGAGAAATGCTGGGCTGGATGAAGCACAAGCTGGACTCAAGACTGCTGGGAGAAATATCAATAACCTCAGATATGCAGATGACACCACCCTTATGGCAGAAAGCAAAGAGGAATTGAAGAGCCTCTTGACAAAGGTGAAACAGGAGAATGAAAAAGCCGGCTTAAAACTCAACATTCAGAAAACTAAGATCACGGCAACCAGTCACATCACTTCATGGCAAATAGATGGGGAAACAGTGGAAACAGTGACAGACTATTTTCTTGAGCTCCAAAATCATAGCAGATAGTGACTACAGCCATGAAATTAAAAGTCGCCTGCTCCGTGGAAGAAAAGCTATGACCAACCTAGACAGCATATTAAAAAGCAGAAACAACACTTTGCCAACAAAAGTCCATATAGTCAGAGCTATGGTTTTTCCAGTAGTCATGAAAGGATGTGAAAGTTGGGCCATAAAGAAGGCTGAGCACCAAAGAATTGATGCTTTTGAACTGTGTTGTTGAAGACTCTTGAGAGTCCCTTGGACTGCAAGGAGATCCAACCAGTCCATCCTAAAGGAGATCAGTTCTGGGTGTTCTTTGGAAGGACTGATGTTGAAGCTGAATATACTTTGGCCACCTGATGTGAAGAGCTGACTCATTGGAAAAGACCCTGATGCTGGGAAAGATTGAGGGCTGGAGGAGAAGGGGACGACAGAGGATGAGATGGTTGGATGGCATCACGACTCAATGGACATGGGTTTGAGTGAACTCTGGGAGTTGGTGATGGACAGGGAGGCCTGGTGTGCTGCGGTTCATGGGGTCACAAAGAGTTGGACACAACTGAGCGACTGAACTGAACGGAATAATATAGATTAGTTTTGCCTGTGTTTTAAAATTCTACCTAAATGAAATCATACTATATGAACTGCCGGGAGCCAGCGTGAGGAATCCCGCCCGTGACAAGGTCATGAGGAAGGAAGCCTAACAAAATGCAAGGACGTGATCAGGCTTCAGGGGCTCCCCCTGGTATTTCCCAAGCATGTACCCCCAAAACCAAAAATCTGCCAGCTTTTGTACTCTGCTCTTCTGATATTCTCTGGAAAAAGTCAAATCAGGGCTTTAGTCTTCTCCATTTGAAAGGGATGTTTCAGTTAACCCCCCTCTGATAGCTCTCTAGCTTGCCTAACAGGTCCCCTGGACCTCTTACAGCTTGTGAATTGCTTACAGCCCCATAACCGCGAGAGGCACAAAGCTTGAAGCATCTTAAAGATAGATAGCCTTTTCTAAAGAGCTAAAATCATATTGGTGATGGGTTTTCACTGTTGACTCAATGATTGCTGCCAGGCCTCCATATTCTTTATCTTTTAGGCACCTGGGAGGATGTTAATCAATGTAAACGGGATATGGAAAAAGATATATAATAGTTCTGATGTTAGCAACACTAGACTTTTGAGTTAATTACTTTTCTCTTTGTTATATATCACTGCACTCCTCTTGTGTCCTTGCTATGTAAGAATGTAACTTTATTTAGTGCTTTCTGAGAGTGGCACCAGACTTTGGGAAGATCAACACAAATAAGTCTTATCAGAAAAAAGGCTGTAAAATGTTAATTGGTCCTTTTGGCCGGAAGATGATGTAAATTACCTAAGACTTGTGTATACAACTAGGTATGCAGAGAGAAAAGCCTGGTTTTGATAAGAGTCTGGGCTGCTAACACTGCATAACTTTGTGTTACCCATTGATCTCTATGTATAATCAAAAATGGCAACCCACTCCAGTGTTCTTGCCTGGAGAATCCCAGGGACGGGGGGAGCCTGGTGGGCTGCCGTCTATGGGGTCGCACAGAGTCGGACATGACTGAAGTGACTTAGCAGCAGCAGCCGGATTATTACATGATTATCTTTGCTCTACTGATTATTTTCACATTTAAGTTTTACTTGTTTTAATACATACAAGATGTTAAAACTTTTTTGTCCTCGTCTATGATCATGCTTATAGCCACCATTTTAAAAGATTTTTGTCCTCAGTTCAGTTCAGTCACTCAGTCATGTCCAACTCTTTGTGACCCCATGCACTGCAGCACGCCAGGCCTCCCTGTCCATCACCAACTCCCGGAGTTTACTCAAGATCATGTCCATTGAGTCGGTGATGGCATCCAACCATCTCATCCTCTCGTCCCCTTCTCCTCCTGCCTTCAATCTTTTTGTCCTTATTTATATATTATAAAGCAATTTTAGGGCTTCCCTTGTGCCTCGGGGGTAAAGAATCCACCTGCCAGTGAAGGAGACATGGGTTCCAACCCTGGTTCGGGAAGATCACACATGCTGTGGAGCAACTCAGCCCACGTGTCACAACTATGGAGCCTGTGCTCTAGAGCCCGGGAACCGCAAACACTGAGCCCATGTCCTGCGACTACTGAAGTCCACACATCCTGGAGCTGTGCTCCACAGCAAGAGAAGGCACCACAATGAGAAGCCAGTGCACCACAACAAAACATAGCCCCACTTGCAGACCCAGCACAGCCAAAGTTAAATAAAATTATTTTTTTTAAAGACCACCTTCTAGATTTCTAAAGAAAAGGTTTTTTCAGCATTATAATAACACATGACTACAACAAAATTTTGTGTAGTATGTTACACTACAAAGCACATTATAAACCCATTTACTCCCCCCAAACAGCAGTATTATTATTATTATACTCATTTGAAGAAAAAGGCTCAGGAGACGAAATAACCTATCCAGCATCACACAGCTGTAAAGTAACAGTCCTGGCACTTGAATTCAGATCCATGATTCCAAATTCCAGGCTATTGACCCCACATTAATGACATCAAACTGGAGAAGGAGATGGCAACCCCACTCCAGTATTCTTGCCTGAAGAATTCCGTGAACAAAGAAGTCTGGAGAGTTACAGTCTATAGGATCGCAAAGAGTCAGACACAACTGAAGGGACATAGTACGCAGGAAGTGCACATGAAACAAATCATCAAAACTATCGTTAAAACTAGAAAGATGGTGAATTTCCCATGTGCATGGAAGAATCCTCACAGGACCAACTGAAAACAAGAGCAGCCCTCAGGATGGTAATATGAATGACACTATCCCTAAGAAAGCCCATCACTAGTCACTTTCCCCATTCGGCTTATCAGCCAGGCCACTTGCAAATTTTTATTGTCATTATCTCTGTAGTTAAAAATTGCATATCAATGGTATTTTTATACCATCCATAGTTGAAGGTTTATTTGGTATACTGGAATTCTACTTCTAATAAATTCAGGTAACCTTTATTGTGTCCTGTAAAACCATTTGTGAATATGAAGCATTTAAAATTATTTCTTAAGTTCTGGAAGCAGTTCAACTCAATATGTATTACTAAATACCTGCTGCATGCCCAGCACTTTTATAAGTGTTATGTAAATAAATACCAAAGAAATATGGCAGCATCTGTCTCTAAAAGTTCATGATTTAGTGGAGGAGATAAGATTCAAATACATGAACCCATTTGAAAAATAATACAAGGTATTAAAAACAATCAAATAGGAGGGGGAAAGGTAGTTCAAATAATAAGTTCCAGGAAGGGAGATGAAAGTAATCAAATAGTCTCAGTAAACTTTAAGGAGGCAATAGCATGGAGTAGAAAGTTAACAGTCAGAGGACTTTCCTGGTGGTACAGTGGATAAGAATCTGCCTGCCAATGCAGGGGACACTGGTTTGATCCCTGGTCCAGGAAGATCCCACCTGCCTCGGGGCAACTAAGCCCATGTACCACAACTACTGAACCACACTCTAGAGCCTACGAGCTGCAACCACCAAGCCGGTGCGCCACAACTACTGAAGCTCAGGAGCCCCAGAGCCCACGCTCTGCAACAAGAGAAGCCATTTTGAGTAGCCTGAGCACCACAGTGAACAGTAGCCCCAACTCCCTGCAACTGGAGAAAATCTGGGCAAAGCAACAAAGACCCAGCACAGCCAAAAATAAGTAAATAAATAAAATTTTTAAAATGAAAGAAAGTTAATAGAGACCTAGGGTTGGGGGTGTGGTTTCCAGCTCACTCTGTTTGCCTGTTGCACCTGATCACTTCTCCTTCCATCTTTCCTCATGCCCCTCAGAACTTCTGCCATCCTGTCCTAAAGATCTCCTGGTAGCTCAGCTGATAAAGAATCCACCTGCAATGAGGGAGACCCCAGTTCGATTCCTGGGTTAGGATGATCCACTGGAAAAGGGATAAGATACCCACTCCAGTATTCTTAGGCTTCCCTAGCTGCTCTGCTGGTAAAGAATCCACCTGCAATGTGGGAGACCTAGGTTCAATCCCTGGGTTTGGGAAGATCCCTTGGAGAAGAGAAAGGCTACCCACTCCACTATTCTGGCCTGGAGAATTCTATGGACTGAATAGTCCATGGGTATCACAGAGTCAGACATGACTGAGCACCTTTCAGTCACTCCTAAGGATACAAATCCTGTGCCTCATGCCTCTGGAGCCTTGGTCCCACAGTTGAGAAGCCAAATTCTTATAAGGTGTTAGTCCTCCAGAAATGGTTGCATTTTTACAGATAACTTTTATTTGCAAAGACTCGAGTGAAATTCAGGCCCCATGACAAGCAATTGAAGAAATATTTGGAGCCAGAGAAATTTCTTAGTCACTCTCAAATCACACCAATAGACAATGGACCTGATTCCATCCACCCACATGGAGACCAACCTGGCAAAAGGAAGAAATTTGGAATGTGAACTCTTCTTAAAGTCAATATTGAGCTGTAACTCCTAGAAACAGATTCTCGGTAAGTAAACTGCCATTAAACTGAAAAAAAGAAAAAGAAGGAAAGAAGGAAAACCTGAGCTGTCACCCTTACAAACTATTTGAAATGATTGTGAAAAATCTATTACTTCTTCATATCATCACCATTTTATAGATAACATGTCAGAAGATATATATTAATAGAGCTTTTAAGATAAATCTTTTACTTGTTCAAAAATCATTTGAAGGCAACTTAGTTTTTATTTTTATTGCTAAATTGTTAATATTTTTCTTTGTAAACTTTTCTCCAAAAATTTATTAATCAGTCCAAAGTCATTTGAAAGTAAATTAGTTTTAATATTTTTGGCTTAAAATTTAACAGTTTTTGTTAATTAATCTCCACAAATTTTAAGGCAATTTGCATTAATGTTTTTAATCCTGCTTTGCCATGATGTTTTACTTGTTACCTTCTTAACAGAAGATAGCTCAATTAAAGACTACACTAAATATTATCAGTACTACACTAAAAATAAGGAGAAATGGATACACTTAAAGAAGATTTAGGACTTTCTCAATTATGATAAATATTGTATCAGAAGAGAATGAATAGAATAGTCAGATCATTAGTGACACTAGGAAGCAAGAAATAACCTAACTTCTGACTTTGCTGATGGAAGACTACAAACATGTATGAAAATAATAGATTTAAAGAAGATGGAGCTTCTGGAATAAGATATCTAATGTGGCTTTCTTAAAAACAAATTGATTTGTGCTTTAGGAGTATAACTATTAAGTAATAAGGCCAGATCACTATTGGTCTGTCATATTTTAAATTCATAGCACGTCAAAAGGGAGCCAGATTTTAAAATGTAGGAGGAAAATTGGGCCAATTATAACATAAGACTTTCTCCTTTTATTCTTGGGAGAGGGACTTATGAACTTAGCCCCATTACTCAACAATTCTCCATAGCTACAGTGGGTCCTGGGGAACTACTTCGATAAAGGAGAAGCCATTTTTCTCCACGGTCCTCCCCCACCACCCTCAATGTCCTGAACACATCCTTCTCTTGTCTACCGACAGACTGTTACCCAGTGGGCAGAGACGCTCTCAAGAATGCTCTGTCTCCCTATAAACAAAATGTTCCCATTCTGTCATCCCCTGCCCTCAACTGGCTGTCAAGTCAACTAATTTACACTTAATCATGAATTACGGAAACATCTTACTTTTTAACCACCTCCCCCCAGTGATGTCTACATTTACACAGAGGTTACAAGAAGGATAGCGAGTGTTCCTGAAGGAATACTAATGTCCCAGTGATGGAATTCCAGTTGCTAAGACAAAGATGGGAAATGCTTAAAAGAAGCTTCCTCCTTTTTCCCACTCAGCTGAAATAATAACTAAAGCCCCCTCTAACCCAGCCCTCTACTGCTCTCCGAGTATCAGCCATATGTAAGCTGTTGTTGGGGTTGACCCCCACCAGGCTGTACACGTAATGGTATGTTTAGATGCTACGAACCTCACAGCCACATCTGTTTAAATAAACTGGAAAGATGGCTGGAGACCCTCGCTGCTATGGTCCAATGCATCAAGACAACTCTGGAACTTAAAGGGGTTGAATGTTTTCCCCAAGGACACAATAAATGGCACAGAAATGAAACTAGAATTTCCATTTAGGTTCTCTTTATGCAGAGTTAGCAAATATGTCACTCTGCTCTAAACTCTCCCATCCTTGGCAGTCATCTCTAATCACACAGCTCTGCCCTTTCCTAGGGCCTATATGATGACTCAAAGTTCTTTTTCAGCTCAGTTCTTTATGAAATCACTGCTAATCCATTGGAGTTGGCGCATGCTGACCTCAAAACAAATGGACTGCCATTTATTTCTCCAGCAAAAGTGGAGTTCTTGCTGGAGAGTTTTGCTGGAGTTTTTGCTCGGGCTCACCAAAGTATAGTAATTTGGAATCTGCAGCTATGGCAAGCCATGGGCAAGACCCATCCAACAAGGGAAGAATAGTCTCTCATTAGCTAAGTTTTTGCCAGGCAAGAAGAGGAAGTCTTTCTTCTCTTCAAGCTCTGCTATTGCAGAGCATGAGAGCATCCCCTTCTGGCTCCCTGAATCCATTTTAATTGAGGTTTCAGTTTATTAATTTTTACACTCACAGGAGGAATTTAATTCAATGAGAGTTAAATGCCAAACAGGGACTGGTGAGGATACTCAAAAATAAACAAAATTAGAAAGCTACCCCAAGGCCACCACCCCATTCCTGACCCTAGGCTGGATGGAAGGGGAAAAAAGTGGCTTAACAAATCCTGGAAATGTGGGCTGCCTCCTGGGGCTGCAACCACAGTGGGATCTGGGCCCAAGGAGCAGAGTCTGCAGGGGAGGAGGTGGAGCTAAGGGGGGGAGGCAGCCACTGCCACAGGCGCCAACAACACACAGGGGAAGGAAATACTCCGCCTACCCTCTCTTCTCACCCTCCAAATTCCCTCCAACAGTGCTTCCTATTGGCCAAATGAACCAAATGCCAGTGAACAAGGAGACCTAAAAATAAAGGGCAGAATAAGCTGATCAGCAAAGCATCATCCTACATGTGTGATGTTACATGATTTTCTGGTTTTATTTAACTTATTGCATATATGTGCTCAGATAATGAACTCCTTATTGCCAAATTCAGACTTAAATTGAAGAAAGGAGGTAAAACCACTAGACCATTCAGGTACGACCTAAATCAAATCCCTTATGCTTATACAGTGGAAGTGACAAATAGATTCAAGGGATTAGATCTGATAGAGAGAGCGCCTGAAGAATTATGGACGGAAGTTCATGACACTGTACAGGAGGCAGTGATCAAGACCATTCCCAAGAAAAAGAAATGCTAAAAGGCAGAATGGTTGTCTGAGAAGGCCTTACAAATAGCTGTGAAAAGAAGAGAAATGAAAGGCAAAGGAGAAAAGGAAAGATATACAGATTTGAATGCAGAGTTCCAAAGAATAACGAGGAGAGATAAGAAAGCCTTCCTCAGTGACCAATGCAAAGAAATAGAGGAAAACAATAGAATGGGAAAGACTAAAAATCTCTTCAAGAAACTTAGAGATACCAAGGGAACATTTCATGCAAAGATGGGCTCAATAAAGGACACAAACGGTGTGGGCCTAACAGAGGCGGAAGATTTTAAGAAAAGGTGGCAAGAATACACAGAAGAACTGTACAAAAAGGATCTTCATGACCCAGATAACCATGATGGTGTGATCATTTACCTAGAGTCAGACATCCTGGAATGTGAAGTCAAGTGGGCCTTAAGAAGCATCACTACAAACAAAGCTAGTGGAAGGGATGGAATTCCAGTTGAGCTATTTCAAATCCTAAAAGATGATGCTGTGAAAGTGCTGCACTCAGTATGAGAGCAAATTTGGAAAACTCAGCAGTGGCCACAGGACTGGAAAGGTCAGTTTTCATTCCAATCCCAAAGAAAGGCAATGCCAAAGAATGCTCAAACTACCACACAATTGCACTCATCTCACAAGCTAGTAAAGTAATGCTCTAAATTCTCCAAGCCAGGCTTCAACAGTACGTGAACCATGAACTTCCAGATGTTCAAGTTTAGAAAAGGCAGAGGAACCAGAGATCAAATTGCCAATATCTACTGGATCATCGGAAAAGCAAGAGAGTTCCAGAAAAACATTGACTTCTGCTTTATTGACTATGCCAAAGCCTTTGACTGTGTGGATCACAATCAACTGTGGAAAATTCTTCAAGAGATGAGAATACCAGACCACCTTGCCTCCTGAGAAATCTGTATGCAGGTCAAGAAGCAATAGTTAGAACTGGACATGGAACAACAGACTGGTTCCAAATCAGGAAAGGAGCACGTCAAGGCTGTATATTGTCACCCTGTTTATTTAATTTATATTCAGAGTACATAATGCAAAATGCCAGGCTGGATGAAGCACAAGCTGGAATTGAGATTGCCAGAGAAATATTAGTAATCTCAGATATGCAGATGACACCATCCTTATGGCAGAAAGCAAAGAGGAAGTAAAGAGCCTCTTGATGAAAGTGAAAGAGGAGAGTGAAAAAGTTGGCTTAAGACTCAACATTCAGAAAACTAAGATCATGGCATCTGGTCCCATCACTTCATGGGAAATAGATGGGAAAACAGTGGAAACAGTGACAGACTTTATTTTGGGGGGCTCCAAAATCACTGCAGATGGTGACCGTAGGCATGAAATTAAAAGATACTTGTTCCTTCTAAGAAAAGTTATGACCAACCTAGACAGCATGTTAAAAAGCAGAGACATTACTTTGCCAGCAAAGGTCCATCTTGTCAAAGCTATGGTTTTTCTAGTAGCCACGTATGGATGTGAGAGTTGGACTATAAAGAAAGCTGAGTGCCGGAGCACTGATTCTTTTGAACCTTGGTGTTGGAGAAGACTCTTGAGAGTCCCTTGGACAGCAAGGAGATCCAACCAGTATCAGTCCTGAATATTCATTCGAAGGACTGATGCTGAAGCTGGAACTCCAATACTTTGGCCACCTAATGTGAAGAACTAACTTATTTGAAAAGACCCTGATGCTGGGAAAGATTGAAGGCAGGAGAAGAAGGGGATGACAGAGGATGAGATGGTTGGATGGTATCACCAGTTCAATGGACATGAGTTTGAGTAAACTCCAGGAGTTGGTGATGGACAGGGAGGCCTGGCATGCTATAGTCCATGGGTTCACAAAGAGTCAGATGTGTCTGAGCAACTGAACTGAACTGATATATGGTTATTTCTGGCTGCAAAAAGAAACAATGTCATTAATAGAATTTCTCTTATACATTAAACATGTAAAGAATAAGTCAAAAATCAATCATACAACTACTACCAAACAGATAATTACTGTGATTACTCAGACATACTATTTCAGTGTACTTTTAAACTAATATTTAAATAAGTTTGGGGTCATAACTAGTTACATAGTTGATGTTTTTTTTACTCAATAAGTATTTTCCCATTTGGGCTTCCCTGTGGCTCAGGCAGTAAAGAATCTGCCTGCAGTGCAGGAGACCCAGATTAGATCTCTAGGTTGGGAAGATCTGTGGGGGAGGGAATGGCAATCCACTCCAATATTCCTGCCTGGGAAGTCCCAAGGACAGCAGAGCCTAGCAGGCTACAGTCCATTGGGTGGCAAAGAGTCAGACATGTCTGAACAACTAACATTTTCATTTTCATTTTCATTTTCATTTTCCTATTTGATTAAATATTCTTCCAAAGTATGATTTGTAACAACTATATCATGACTGCAGTCATGAAATTAAAAGACACATGCTCCTTGGAAGAAAAGCTATGATAAACCTAGACAGTGTATTAAAAAGCAGAGATATTACTTTGCCAACAAAGGTCCATATTGTCAAAGCTATGGTTTTCCCAGTAATCATGTATGGATGTGAGAGCTGGACAATAAAGAAGGCTGAGCACCAAAGAATTGATTCTTTCAAATTGTGATACTGGAGAAGACTCTTGAGAGTCCCTTGGACAGCAAGGAGATCAAACCAGTCAGTCTTAAAGGAAATCAACCCTGAATATTCATTGGAAGGACTGATGCTGAAGCTGAAGCTCCAATCCTTTGGCCAACTGATGTGAAGAACCGACTCACTGGAAATGACCCTGATGCTGGAAAAAATTAAAGGCAGGAGAAGACGGTGACAGAGGATGAGATGGTGGGATGGCATCCTTGACTCAGTGGACATGAGTTTGAGCAAACTCTGGGAGACAGTGAAGGACAGGGAAGCCTGGAGTGCTGCCGTCCATGGGGTGGCAAGAGTCAGGCACGACTGAGCGACTGAACAACAACAGTATCATTTATTGCGTGGTATTGTGGTATACCTTTGTTTATCATCATATTTAGACACAGTCATATTAACCATATGGAAAACATGTTAGCTGAAATAATCATTGGTTTACATCTTTTTATTTTAAATGTTTGGTTCATAAGAAACAAAAATCTAATGAAGTCTGGCAACAGGAAATCTGAAGATTAATTAGACCTAAAAAGAGAATACAAGTTACATACTTAGAAAATTTACTGTTCCTATTTAATTACTTTTAGTTTGTATGTTATTACTTTCAGTAAAAAACAAAAAGCAATAATAGAATGTTATACTTGTTGCCCTAGTATCTATGACCAGATAAATACATCACTTGCTTCAGAATTCTCTTTTGCTATAGACAGTGTCATCTAGAATCACTTCAGTTCTTTTGAATTGCCAGGTAATGACCTGCACCATCCTCAACAAGGGAATTACCATAATTCCTAAACAGTCAATGTTGGGCACCTGCCTGAAGGAGAGCAAGGGTAACAAGTCTAATTGCTGCAATTAGGACCTATGCAACCACTTATGGGTTATATCCCAATTCACATGGAAATAATATCTATTTAACAGACTAAGATTTATAGGACTTTATATTATCGTGTTTCTGCTGTTTTTTCCAGCTGACCTCTAGTGTCAGTTCCTCCCCACTGACCCTTCTCCTGGAGGAAGACCTGGGGAGGACAAAGAAGCAGAGACCGAGAGCAGCCACTTGGCAGCTCTTCTGGCTGACATGGTCTTTTCCTCAACACTCTTCTTCTTGGCTTTCCTGATATGAGTCACTCAACAAGGCCCAGAGTGTGTTGCTGAGTAAGGATTTGAAGGCAGAAACTTCTTCACATGGTGTGTTGGGCCAAGGACCTGGGTAAAATATCCTGGCCCTGACTGATGCCTCACATGAGGCTTTGACGGCTTAGACATAAAGTTCACAGGCTGTAGAATCTGCAGTCCCTGAATAACGAAGATACCCACTAGCTCTCAAACAACAGAGCAATAGCCCCAGAACTAGTAATTGTGGTATAATCTTAAGGCTAATTCTTCTGTGCTATTTAAATCTTTATATGTTCTCAGTACATATGCCACTTCTTCGAAGAAATATGCCTTGACCACCCCCGGAGGAGAGAGGAGAGACTATTTTTATGTGCTCCTTTTTCTAGCTTTCTTTCATAACATTGTAAAGTCATCATTTATTTACCTATGTCTAGGGATGGGGGAGCCCAGTGGGTTGCCGTCTATGGGGTTGCACAGAGTCGGACACGACTGAAGTGACTTAGCAGCAGCAGCAGCAGATTATAAGCAACCCACTCCAGTGTTCTTGCCTGGAGAATCCCAGGGATGGGGGAGCCTGGTGGGCTGCCATCTACGGGGTCACACAGAGTCAGACACGACTAAAGTGATTTAGCTGTAGCAGACTATAAGCTTCTTGATATTAGGGTTTATAGGTTATTTAGCTTTGCAGCCCAAAACACAATATTATGCCTGACATATAACTGGTGTTCAATAAAATATTTGTTGAATTAATGAATAATATCTCCCAGATAAAGATGATACATGTTTATTACTGAATGTCCCAACTCTGATGATAGGGATCAAGTGAATTTTACATTAAAATTTCTGCTCTCAGAAAATTATTTTGCTTTCATTTCCCAAAACAGGACAGAGGAGATCTCTCTCAGTGCCCTCCACCAGTTCAGTCATTTCATATGTCTTCTCTACACTGTCTGCATTTCAAGATCTTAATTAATAGGCTTTTCTTTGAGTTAGATTTTATTGGAATATTTTTAAGTCATGGTTGAAATTTTTTTAACAATGGCTTCAGTTAAGATTTGAACTTAACAGCTTCAGTGGAGGGGAAAAAAATGACACTGCACAGTGGAAACATGTATTTTTCCTGTTTAGTTGTATTTGATGCTAGGAATAGGTAAAGACAGTCGATTGCATGAGTGAGTTTAGAGTTGGTATAATTTGATGCTGTGTAGAAATTACTTCAAAACTTAGTGGCTTACTATGGAGAACAGTATGGAGACTCCTTAAAAAACTAGGAATAAAACTACCATATGACAACAGTCCCACTATGGGGCATATACCCTGAAGAAACCATAAATGAAAAAGACACATGTACTCCAATGCTCACTGCAGCACTGTTTAAAATAACTAAGACATGGAAGCAATCTAGATGTCCATTGACAGATTAATGAATAAAGAGGTTGTGGTGTGTGTGTGTGTGGAGATATATATATATATATATATATATATATATATACACACACACATATATATACACAATGGAATATCTCAGCCATAAAAAGGAATACATTTGAGTCAGTTCTAAAGAGCTGGATGAACTTAGAGTGTATTATACAGAGTGAAGTAAATCAGAAAGAGAAAGACAAATATTGTATATGGAATTTAGGAAGATGGTACTGATGAACCGATCTTCGAGGCAGCAGTGGAGACCGTAGACATAGAGAATGGACTAATGGATACAGCGAGGGAAGAAGAGGGTGGGAAGAACTGAGAGAGTAGCACTGAAACATATGTATTACCATGTGTAAAATTATTAGGTTGGTGCAAAAATAATTTCAATTTTGCATTGTTGGACTTTGCCATTTGATACTGGAATGCATTCTTAAATAAACATGGTTATATTAAAAAAAAAAACTTAGTGGCTTAAAACATTGTTATCTCACACAGTTTTGAGGGTCAAGAACAACCTAGCTGGTTGACTCTGGCTCAGGGTCTCTCTTGCTGTTGCAGTCGAGCTGTGCATCTTTAGATGACTATCCACAGGCTTGGCTGCAACTGGAGCATCCATTCCCAGGTAGCTCCCTTACAGATCTGGCAAGCTGGTGCTGGTTGGTGGCAGGAGGCCTCAGTTCCTTTCCACGTGGACCTCTTTATAGTGATACTTGAATTATCTCACAAGATGGCAGCTGGCTTCCCCCAGAGAAAGCAATCCAAGAGACAGCAAGCAGACTACCCCTCCATGCCTTTATGTCCAAATTTCGAATGTCATACTGTCCATTCCACCATATCCTATTCACTAAAAGTGAGTTATTAAGTTCAACCCACACTCAAAGGGAGGGAATTAGGGCATGCCGTCCTGAAAGCAATATCAAAGAATTTGATTTGTAGACATATTTTTAAACCACGGCAGGCAGTTATCAAACAAATAGTTTAAAACATTTGAATATACACAAGACAAGGCATTCATATGTGCATATGTGGCAGTTTCCTTTTAACTTTTAAACTTAAGTTTAGCAGTTGAAAATCTGTTAACAGATGGCGTAAACTGAAGGTGTGTCCTCTCAATGTCAATCCTCAGCTTTCCCTCCATATCTTTTGGGTCCAGGAAATAAACGATTCATGACATTTTTATCTGCATCCTGGCTGTGGCTGGTCTGGTCCACATCACTGGAATGCCATTTCTTATTCACCAGTGGGCCCAAGGAGGACAGTGGGTGTTTGGGGGGCCTCTCTGCAAGACCATCACATCCCTGGATACCTGCAACCAGTTTGCCTGTATTGCCATCATGACTGTCATGAGTGTGGACAGGTAAGTGAAGAGATTCTGAAATATCTCAACCTAATTTAGAGGTTCCTGTACTTCCCTGAGCTCATCCCAATTTCAGCAACATCAGTGCTGGTTTGTAATAGCAAAGCTCCTCTCCATTCATTTGTTTCATTGTAGGACAAATCAGTTAATATTTTCCAACTTTCACAGAGGTCCATTTTTTAATAGAAAACTTTAAACACTGAACATTTCCTCTTCCCCAATCATTCTTTCCAACTCAGTTTTATTTACAATTGACTGCAAGAAAAAAGCCCACAAACTCATGACATACCAGAAACCAGAATGAATTCACTCCCCCAACCCCTGCCCATCATTATTGCAAGAAGGAAGCCAAAGTCCTGAGAAGTAAAAGAAAGGGCTAAACACACAGAGTCAGTGGCAGAGCTGAGAATTGAGGTGGCTCTCCTCATTCCCTGTTCAGGGTTCTTTTTGGTAAGTTTCACATCTCAATACCCTTGTTATCACCTAGCACTTTAGAGAAAACATGAACAAGAGGGCTCCTTTACCACTATGAAGAGAAGTCAGTTACAAGAAGACCATCCTTTGCACTCACTGTTAGGATCAATTAATGCAAATGCTGCCATTTTACATCATCAGACATATCCCGGAACATTGATTGAAGGCAAAAGGAGAAGGGAACAACAGAGGATGAGATGATTAGATTGTATCACCAGCTCAATGGATATGAATTTGAGCAAAGTTGGGGAGATAGTGAAGGAGAGGGAAGCCTGGACTGCTGCAGTCCATGGGGTTGCAAAGAGTTGGACCCAACTTAACAACTGAACAACAATCCCAGAACATGTCATAGCCATGTTTACCAAGCTCGTAAGCTAATGTTACTCAAGGAGATGATGGTGATGGTGAGATGTTTATGGAGCCAGTGAATGGTGAAGACCAGTTCAGAACCAGGCTGTCCAACTCTAGAGATGGCAGGTAGCTGGCAACTACCTCACCATCTGGCTTCTTTTAGGAAGTATGTGAGCTAGGATATTAGGATGTTCCCTGTGGCATCTAGATAGTATGGACTTTCACACCAGGTCTTAGCAGCATGCCCCAAACAGAAACAAATCCTGAAGACAACAGTAAAAATTACAACAGTAATATGCCCACTCAGAGAAAAACCCATGTAAAATCTCCATTCACCTTCTTTCCACCCCAGTCCCAACCCAGCACACTTAGTCCCTCTTGCTCTGCTCTACTTTTTATTTCTCTCTTGCTTTAAACATATTACAGACTTCAATTTCTTTGGTATACAGAGATAAGTGTATGTTGTTTATTATCTAACTTCCCCCATGCATCGAATGTGAATTACACAAAAGCAGGGTCTTTGATCACCAGTACATTCCGAGTGTCTGTGTAACAGTGCCTGGCATATGGGCACTCAAACGCTATTATGAATGAATGAATGCTAGCCTTAAATTCCTCTGAGTCCATGGAGGACTCTTTCTTGAGCTCTGCCTCTTTTACCCTTCCAACAGGGCCTTTTAGGGTTGGGAAGTGATGAGCAGTTCATCAGACGGCTGAACAAAGGAATAGCAGTGTTCATATAAATCAAATTTGCTGGATCATTATTATTCAAGCATGAATAATGATGGTAATGTTTAATGTATTTTTTTAAATCCTGCTGCTTTTCTACAAAAGAATTCTCAGAATATGTAGAGTTTATTTCTCAACTTATAATTAACATCACATTTTTTAATCTACATGCTAGGTAGGTATATCTGGTTAGTTTAGCTGATGCCACCAAAGCTCACAGTGTGTGGAATAAAGCCTGGTAAGTTTAGGGTTCCAACACCGGGGCCAGGGCCCTGTGCTGGGCAGGAACCGCTGCAGAGAAGCAGCTTAAAATACGAGCCTCACTGTTGTGAGAATGAAAAGCTTCTCCATACCACGTACGTGCCATGAAGGAAGAAGAGTACTGGCTTTTTCTTTTAAGAGGGGGAAACCAAACCTCTTCTGTAAACCTCTCACTGCAAATAAAGTGAAAGCACATTGTCTGCCTTAGAACAGACCACAGAATCTTCACAGGGTTTTTCTGAGTGTGTATGTGTGTGTGTGTGTATCTTACACAATTGAATAGCATGTATTTTTTTTTAACCTTACGGCCACAAAATGCTAAAATTTTACTTTCAAATAAAGACACTCAGGCCTTTATCTTTCTCCCAGAGGATCATATAGCCAGAGACAAATGAAGATTTTGTAACACTGAACTTTTTCCCCAGCCTCTGGAATTTCTTGTAGTTCTAACTCTACTAAATTCATAAAAATTCAAGAAAATGTGTAATTTTGTAAAACAGAAATGAAGTTTTCTCTGTAATTCCAAAGCTAAATGTCAGTGCATCAGTATGTGATATTATTTATACATTTATTTTAATTTTCAACTTGTTCAGTCCCTAAGTCCATGTCCAACTCTTTGTGACCCTATGGAATGCAGCGTGCCAGGCTTGCCTGTCCTTAATCATCTCCTGGAGTTTGCTTAAACTCAAATCCATCGAGTCAGTGATGCTATCCAACCATCTTGTCCTCTCTCCTCTTCTCCTCCTGCCCTCAATTTTTCCCAAGCATCAGTGTCTTTTCCAGTGAGTCAGCTCTTTGCATCAGGTGGCCAAAGTGTTGGAGCTTCAGCTTCAGCCATCAGTGCTTCCAATGGATATTCACAGTTGACTTCCTTTAGGGTTGACTGGTTTGATCTCCAATTTAGTTGACCATAAATATCAAGTGTTTCCCCAAACTCTTTCATTTTCCTTTCTCTGATTAGTTAATAATTGCAAGTATGTGAAATATTTCAACAGTGGGTTCCTATCTTGAAAGCCATATGAAAAAATTTTTAGACACCCAAAATATTAAAAATATTTGCCTCCAGGTGAAAGCTACCTAGACTTTTGTTAGTGGTTACTTTTTAAATTAAATTTTCTGGAACAACAACCAAGTCAGTAAATAGAAGCCAAAATTCCCTATTCGTTCATTTAACAAATATTTATTGAACGTGGACCATATGCCAGGAACCACGTAAGACACATGAGATACAGCAGCATTAAACTAATAGCCAAGGCTCCTGCCTTCGTGGTGCTTCCATTCTGGAGGTGTAGGCAGACATTCTGTGAAAAGTCACATGGGTAAATGTGTATTATTATTTCCGCACAATGATACATCCTAGGAAGGAAAAGTAGAGTCCCCTAATATCCAAATTTAGAGTCGTGGGCCCTCGTATAGAGTGAACGGTCAGGGGAAGCTTCTCCAAGAGGGAGATCTAATGGGGATCAGAGGAAAGGGGGAACTAGAGGCAGGTCCTGCCAGATGGGCTGAATAGCAGGTACCTGGTACTGAAAGACACAGAACTTGGGGGAAGGTCAGAGACGAGCACAAACTTCAGCCTGAGTGACAGGAAGGCCAGGTGGGAAAAGACCTCAAGGCTCATGGTGAGAATTCTGAATTTTATCTGAAAGGCAAAGAAAAGTCACTGAAGGGTTTTCAGCTGGGAAGGTCATCAGAGATGATTCCCTAGCCCATTGATGCCACGACTCCACTGTCTTTAATCCCAGACAGAAAGATGGCGGGGCTGCTGCACAATCACTGCCTATTCCCTTCCTCAGCAGGGAAGGAAGAGGACTTCGTCTCGTTAGCGACAGGTGACTGGTAACGCAGGGGCAGTGTAGGGAAGCAGGGTGACTGAGGCACCCGGGGCCACAAGCCTGTCCCTGCGTGCCAAGGGCTCCCTTAACTGAGTGCAAAATTGAAAAGCAAGGAGACAGAGACTTTTCCATTTTCATAAATCTTCATTAAGTAGCTCTACAAAATCTTGGAGAAAATTAATGGACCATAGACCACATTTCACATTTATTGTACGTCCACTAATCCTGCTTTCCTACAGCCCCCAGCCCCCTCAAAACTGTACTTTCTCAAATCCCCTCCTTTGGATCTGAGCTCTCTTTTTCATGCTTTAGCTTGTCTCTGAAAAATTATTCTTGGATTTGCCAGAGGACCAAACATGCTTGTTCTATCAGGATTTTCAAGTCTAATTAATGATTATCTTTTTTTCTGGATAAAAATGGGGGAGAAAAAGAAAAATAGAACTCTTTCCCCATGAAATTAGTCCATTTCCGCACCCCCATCAGCCTCAAGCCTCAGTTCTCTGAGGAATTTGCATTGTCTGTACTAGTCATGTTTGATTATTCTGTTAATTCTGTGACCTGAACCTCTAAGAGCCTTTGGCCCTGACTCTAACGACATCTAAGCAGGATGTCTGTCCTGGGTGCCCGAACCTCATGCTGCTGGGGATCCTCCCACCAGCCTCCTTCCTGTCCTATATCTGTACACCCTCCTGGGAAGCAGGCCACTCCCATCTGGAGGGAATCTCCCTACCCTCGTTCAGAGACAGTTTTCCAGAGCCTCTTGCCCAAGGGAAGCACCTTTGTAAAGAAAAGGGTTGTGGGACTTCCCTGGTGGTCCCAGTGGCTGAGACTCCGTGCTCCCAACACAGGGGGCCAGGGTTCAATCCCTAGTCGGGGAACTAGACCCCACATGCTGCAATTGAGGATTCTGGATGCTGTAACTAAAGATCTTGCATGCCACATCCCATGTGCCACAACTAAGACCACAACTAAAACCCAGTACAGCCAAATAAGTAAATAAATATAAAAGGGTCAGCAAACCTAAAAAAGTTTGCATAGCAATGTACCATTTTCAGGGTCTTTATGGAAGTGACTGCTGTGTATCAGTGAGTGGTTTATTCAGACTTACAGGGTCAAGAATTGTTTTCTCTACAAGTACCGGCCAGCTCTTTAAAAATATAACTTTCTTTCACCCTGATAGAGGTGTGCTTCAGGGAGGATCATAATACTAATAATTTACTCTTGTCATGAACCTTTCATCCTTAGAGCTCAGTGCTTTTATTGATTGTTCCCAAACCCTTCTCCACTGGCTTTGCAGGTACTTGGCTCTTGTCCAGCCATTTCAACTGACAAGCTAGAGAACCAGGTACAAGACAACCTGCATCAATCTGGGCCTCTGGGCAGCTTCCTTCATTCTGGTGTTGCCTGTCTGGGTCTACTCGAAGGTCATCAAATTTAAAGACAGCGCTGAGAGTTGTGCTTTTGATTTAACATCCCCTCATGATGTACTCTGGTAGGCTGTTAAAACTTAAGAAAAATAGAGTTGAATTAAGTTGTGAAGTACTTCATCCTCCTTGTGAACATGTGAGCAGCCACACATGTTCTTTGGGGAGTGTCCTTGGGGAGCCTCTCCGGGCCAGTGTCTCCACTTAAGTTCTCTGCTTCCCACCATTAAGTCGATAGTTTGATTTTTAAGGATAGGGTAACCTTTAGAAAACGGAGAAGGCAATGGCACCCCACTCCAGTACTCTTGCCTGGAAAATCCCATGGAAGGAGGAGCCTGGAAGGCTGCAGTCCATGGGGTCGCTGAGGGTCAGACACGACTGAGCAACTTCACTTTCACTTTTCACTTTCATGCATTGGAGAAGGAAATGGCAACCCACTCCAGTATTCTTGCCTGGAGAATCCTAGGGACGGGGGAGCCTGGTGGGCTGCCGTCTATGGGGTCACACAGAGTCGGACACAACTGAAGTGACTTAGCAGCAGCAGCAGCAGCAACCTTTAGAAAAAAATTTTGCACTTAATCATGTAACCTCAATAGGTGCAACTCTATTTAAATATGCATTTTAACGATCCATGGAAGCCAGTTTCAGCGGGAAAATAGCAATCAAGGGACAGGTGGACATCACAAAAGCGTCTAGAGTTCTGAGACTCAATCCTTGTCAACATGCAGCTGGAGTTTGGTTGGGTCCCTGGAAAAGATCTATCTGAGTGCCAACTCCCAGCACTTGTGGATATGATCTTACATAGAAATGGGGTCTTTGCAGATATGATCAATTTGAGATGACGTTTTACTGGATTAGGGTGGGCCCTAAATACATTGACTGAGGCCTGATAAGGAGAGGAAGATTTACAGAGACACACAGACAGCATGCAGGTGAAGACAGAGGCAGGGACCGGAGTGATGTGTCTGTAAGCCAGGAACACCAGGCATGACCATAAAACTCCAGGGAGGCTGGGAGATCACATGCTCAAACCTCAAAAAGAAACAGCTCTGCCATCACCTTGATTTAAGACTTCCAGCTTCTAGAACTGAGAGACAAATTTCTGTCCTTTTAAGCCATCCAGTGTGTGGTAATTTGTTACAGGCAGTTCTAGGAAACCAATACAGCAACCAACACAGGCACTTTTTATGTGTTAATTTTTTATTGATTCATGTATTTATTTTTGGCTGTGCTGGGTCTTTGTTGCTGCACACGGGCTTTCTTTAGTTGCAGAGAGTGGGGGCTACTCTCTAGGTGCGGTGCGCAGGCTTCTCACTGTGGTGGCTTCTCATTGAGGACCATGGGCTCTAGACGCACAGGGCTCAGTAGTTGAGGCTAGCAGGCTTAGTTGCTTCAAAGTATGTGCGATTTCCCTGCACCAGGGATCGAACCCAGGTCAACATTTTTCTAGTTGAAACTTTTAACAGAGCATTTGGAATCCCTAACTGAAATGTTTCCATCTCCTGCTAAGGGCCAGGTATCGTGCTGGTGCTTTTTACATACATTATGGCAAGTCAGCCTGGCAGATTCCTTTTTCCCATACCACCACTTGTCAAATAGAGAAGTCATTTCTGCATCACATAGACACAGCCTGAGAGGGATAGAGCCAGAGGCCTGACAAGGCCAAGAATCCAGCAGCAAGAAATTTCCAGAGGAATGCAACAGTAAAATTAATACCATGATTATTTATTTGCTATTTCTCACACCAGCACTGGCTCCACTCACAGACAGAAACCATCAGCCCATCTCAAGGTAAAGTGATGTTTAATCATGGTGGGCTGATAGATTAACCTGGGCTCCACCTGTCTAAAAGGAGGGCAGGACCTGAAGCTCACCATACGACTACAAGACTTCGGCCTGTGTCAAATAAACAAAGACTATTTTGCACCTACAGCTGTTTCTGCTCCTTAATGTTGGTTATAGTAAGGGACATTCTGAGGTTTCAGACTCTATTGTTTCTCTCAGAATTAAGTCCTCAAGATGAACAAAAGGCTGGGACTAGTGTGCTGTGTTCAGAAGCCCTGTGGTCCCAGAGCTCTTTCTCTGCCACCCTGTCCACACCCACCCAATCCGGGTTGCCTTCTTCCAGAGCCTCCCCGGTAGCTCAGCTGGTAAAGAATCCGCCTGCAATGCAGGAGGATTCAATTCCTGGGTCGGGAAGATCCCCTGGAGAAGGGATAGGTTATCCACTCCCAGTGTTCTTGGGCTTCTCTGGCGGCTCAGACGGTAAAGAATCTGCCTGTAATGTGGGAGAGCTGAGTTTGATCCCTGGGTCGGGAAGATCCCCTGGAGGAGGGCATGCCAACCCACTCCATTATTCTTGCCTGTATGGACAGAGGAGCCTGGAGGGCTACAGTCCATGCGGTCACAAAGAGTTGGACATGACTGAGCAACCAAGCACAGCAGACAGCACAGGACACCAGAGTTCTGCCAGCAAGGACACCTGGTGTCTACGCAGAAACGGAGTGGCGCACGCAAGAGCGCCCCCTGGTGGAGAATAGGGAAGCAACAGCTGATTTGACAACAGGTCCTCCTGGGGCTTCCCTGGTGGCTCAGAAGATAAAGAGATCTGCAGGAGACCTGGGTTCAGTCCTTGGGTAGAGAAGATTCCCCTGGAGAAGGGAATGGCAGCCCACTCCAGTAATCTTGACTGGAGAATCCCGTGGACAGAGGAGCCTGGCAGGCTACAGTGCATGCTGTCACAAGAGTAAGAAAGACTGAGCACGTAAGCATGGAGAAGCCATCTGGAGCCTCAGTTACCACTGGGTTCAGATCTCACCTCTGCCACTTACCATGTGAGTCACCTTAGGCAAGCCACCTAATTGACTCAGCTAGTAACTTGTGCCTTAGTTTCCTCTTCTGCAACATGAAGATGGTACTGGCATTGTATTTATGGGGATGCACAGATTCAGTGGGTTAAAATAAGTAAAACACCCAGAACAGCGCCTGCTACAGAACAAATGCCACTTATGGCCTCTTGTTGTTAATAACACTAAATATAATAACAATAAGCACGCTCACTAGTTCTGTACTCAGTAGCATTGGCTGCTGAGAAGGGCTGGCGAGGGAAGAGTCGTTGTCTGTGAATAATGAAAAGCATAACTTCACACCTCTGGATGTGAAAGGACCCAGAGATCCTTAACTTTTGCTCCAAGCACTGTTATTCTGGGCCCTGAAAAATCAGAGAATCATAAACCGTGAAAGTCAGTTCTAGCATTGTGACTGTAACAGTCATGTCCTCTCTCTCATTTTATAGGTATACTCTGTATTTGATGATAACAAGTTTCTTTTTCCCTTGGCCCTTGATTTTGATGTGCTATATTTTAATTTTATGCTATACTTGGGACATACATCAACAGAATAAGGATGCCAGATGGTAAGTGAATGCCTCATTTGTTAAAAGAACAATTCAGAAATCTAAGATATCTACAAAAGAAACAAGCAACAGTCACTTGAAACATGCCAAGCTCAGACATACGGGCATTAATGTCTATATAAGGCATTTTCAGAAAATAAGTCATGTTCTGAAGCAGAAAATAAGTCATATTCTGAAGACTTATTTTCAGTCATGAAAATAAGTCATGTTCTGAGATTTGAGGATCTCTCAGTGATAAATATTGAAATTAATGATGCAATGGTTTCATAAAAATGTATGTTTGTCATCAGCACTGTTATTTAAATGTTTTATTTTGTACATTTTACAGACTTGTGTACATATGTAAAGATCCTAGATATTGTGTATAATTTATAGCCTTTTCACTTTTGTGACTTTTTAGTGTAGAGAAGCAGGATTTCATTAATATTTGAATACTTAGAATAAAGTCAATTAGGACTAAATAAAGCTGAAAACTTACCTAAAGATAATAAACTTAAGAAGGATTTTTAATTATTTGTTGTTGTCTGCCATTTAGTAACTAAGTTGTGTCTGGCTCTTTTGTGACCCCATGGACTATAGCCCACCAGGCTCCTTCTGTCCATGAAATTTTCCAGGCAAGAATACTGGAGTAGGTTGCCATTTCCTTCGCCAGGGGATCTTCCCAACCCAGGCATCAAACCCACATCTCCTGCATTGGCAGGTGGATTCTTTACCACTGAACCACTGGGGAAGCCCACCTTTAAATAAACTTATCTCTAAAGCTACATGAATAAATCTAAATTATTTCCACTGAAATTGTATATATCAAGTTGTTCAAATGAGTCAGTGATTGTATGTTAGGTTAAAGATCATTATTAAAATTTGTCTTTAGAATATATCATTGTATTTCTTTTGAAAAGACAAGTTGCTGGGTTTCCCCCTACACGATACATAACATGGTGAAGATTTTTTTAAAAAAAGAATATGTGAACAATTTTACCACCATTAGTCAAAATTTGTGGCAGAACCTGGAACCAGAGGTTTAGGTGGTCTATTGGCCCATGACAGTTTTATTGACTTCTTTAAATTCTTTGGATATATTATTTTATAAGTAGACTATTTACAATGGGAACAGGGAGCAGCCACAGTTACAGGAAAAAAAAATAGTTTCTAAATGTATTATGGGGAGCTAAGTTGGTGAAAAGGTTGAAATGGAAGCATATGGAATATTATGACATTGACAGCTGGAGAGGATACTCAAGCTCTTTTAAAACAGTTCTCCAAATCAGATCACTTTGCTCCTAACACTTTTCTCAGAAATGTTAAGAGCATCTTATGAAACAAAGTTCATACTGTCCAGTTATCCTTCAGATGCAATAAGTTAGAGGAATAATGGTGCCTACTCTGATGAGCTGCAGAAGAATCACTATCTTAGAATGACTTTCAGCTACCATGCTTTTATTTTATAACATTCTCCAGGCTTATTCATCTGTTTCAGTCATGTCCCAGAGAAATCTCTATGAAATGTCTAAATATGACAGAACAGGACAAAATTAGGAAATTTTAAGTATTTTTAAATTTTAGAATAAATTTAAATTTACAGAAAAGTTGCAAAAATAGTACAGAGAGTTTCCATATATTCCTCACCCAGTTTCCCCTTTAACATCTTACCATGATGCATTTGTCAAAACAAAGAAAATGGCATTGGTATGTTGCTGCTGCTGCTAAGTCGCTTCAGTCGTGTCCAATTCTGTGCGACCCCATAGATGGCAGCCCACCAGGCTCCCCCATCCCTGGGATTCTCCAGGCAAGAACACTGGAGTGGGTTGCCATTTCCTTCTCCAGTGCATGAAAGTGAAAAGTGAAAGTAAAGTTGCTCAGTCGTATTCGACTCAGCAACCCCATGGACTGCAGCCTACCAGGCTCCCCCATCCATGGGATTTTCCAGGCAAGAGTACTGGAGTGGGGTGTCATTGCCTTCTCCCTTGGTATGTTACTATTAACTAAACTCTACTCTATATTGAACTGCACCAGTTTTACCATTAAAGTCCTCTTTCTGCTCCAAGACTCAATCCAGGAGATCACACTGCATTTAGCTGTCTCCTCTGGTCTTCCCTTGTTTTTCATAACCTTGATTATCTTAAGTAAGCACTTGAGTAGGTATCCTGCAGAATGTCCCCCAATCTGGGTTTGACTGATAGTGTATCACGATTAGACTTTAGTTATGTATTTTAGGAGAAGTCTCCTCACAACATGTCAGGGGGTATGTGATAACTACACGACAGCTCTATTGATGTTAATCTTGATCACCTGGTAAGGTAGTATTTGCCAGGCTTCTCTGATACCAAATTAGTATTTATCTCTTCCTCTATTCTATTATTTGAAAATGAGTCATTAAGTATAGTCTACCCTCAAAGGGAAAAGAAGGAGGGTGAGAATTAACCTTGGACTCCTGGAAAGGGGAATATCTATATATATTATTTGGAATTTTTGTGTAAAGAAGATTTGTCTCTTCTCCCACATATTATTCAATTATTTATATCAACGTAGATTCATACATCTTTATTTGATACTTTGGATTATAATTAAGTCCTATGTTATTTATTTTGTTTCTCAAAATTCTCCAGCTTTGGAAAATCAGGGAAATTTCTAATGGGACGAAAAAAGGGTATTTTTATAGCACTCTGAATAAGTAGGAAGAAAAACGAGGTTTGCATTTCACTGCAGAGCTGTTATGGACTGTCCAACGAGTTCTGGGAAATCATTGCCCATAATTTCTATGGTTATGTTCTGTCTTTCCAAACCTTTCCTCTACAGCTACAATCCCAGTGTTCCAAGGCAGAGAGTGATGAAGCTGACCACGATGGTGCTGGCGGCGATCTTTATGCTGAGTGCTGCCCCCTATCACGTGATGCAACTGGCGAACTTACAGGTGGAGCAGCCCTCACTGGCTTTCTATCTGAGATATCGCCTCTCCATTTGTCTCAGCTATGCCAGCAGTAGCATCAGCCCTTTTCTCTACATCCTGCTGAGTGGAAATTTCCAGAAATGCCTGTCTCAGTTGCAAAGGAGAGTGACTGAGAGGGAAATCAACAATATGGAAAACATCTTGAAACAGAGTTTTGAGGAGAGTACATGGATCATAAAAGTCTAGACAGTACCATTTTTTTAGATTCTGTAATATGTGTTAATATACAAACTTGTTTTTCTCTTTCTGACTTACTTCACTCTGTATAACAGACTCCAGCTTCATCCACCTCACTAGAACTGACTCAAACACATCCTTTTTATGACTGAGTAATATTCCATTGTATCTGTGTACCACAACTGCTTTATCCATTCATCTGCTGATGAACATCTCGTTTGCTTCTATGTCCTAGCTATTGTTAATAGTGCTGCTACGAACACTGGCGTACATGTGTCTTTTTCAGTTACGGTTTTCTTAGGGTATATGCCCAGTAGTGAGATTGCTGGGTCATATGGTAGTTTTATTCCTAGTGTTTTAGGGTACTGTTGAACCTGTTTGCACAGCAGGAGAAGAGACACAGATGTAAAGAACAGATTTTGGATACAGCCGGGGAAGGAGAGGGTAGGACGAACCGAGAGAGCAGCACTGACATATGTGTACTGCTGTGTGTAAAACAGCTAGCTAGTGGGAAGCTGCTGTACGGGTGCAGGGAGCTCAGCCTGGTGTCTGTGACAACCTAGGGGGGTGGGATGGGGGTGCGGGTTGGGGGCGAGGTTCAGGAGGGAAGGGACATAAGCGTACTTGTGGCTGATTCATGTTGTTGTATGGCAGAAGCCAACACCATATTGTAAAGCAATTATTCTCCAATTAAAATTTTAAAAAAAAATAGAAAAAAAAAGTCTAGACAGGCTTGCCTGTGTCATTGGTATTATTAGAAAGAGCAGGTTAAACAGTGTGCTTGTGGTCCATGATTCTTGTGTCCCTGCGACTCAGAAACAGTGCTGTAACCACTCAAATGCAGTAAGTTTAATATAACCCTAGTGGCACATAAAATAAATGTCTGTGTAGACATTAGGAAGTGTGATAGTCAAAGAGACCAGAGTTCCATGCCTGTGAACGTTATTTCCAGTATCTTGTAAACTTGTCACTGATGGATATGGCCATCCCTGATCATCAAGTGAAAACTCACCAAGGAAATTGACCTTGCCGTGTACACTATGGCCTCACTGCACCAGTGCCCTTGAGGTTTCTAAGAGGGGAGCACCTTACAATGAGACCTGAAATTTGGCCATTTTTAAAATCTATAAAAATGTCAATTTCATGTGGTCTAATCTAATGCCTTCAATAATCAACCGTATCTGTTAGCATGACCATAAGCATGTAATGAACACATATACCAAGTAAGATTGCATCTGTGCTAAGTCACTTCAATTGTATCCAACTCTTTGCGACCCTATGAACTATAGCCTGCCAAGCTCCTCTGTCCATGGGATCCTCCAGGCAAGAATACTGGGGCAGGTTGCAACCCCTTCCTCTAGGGAATCTTCCCGACTCAGGGATCAAACCCACATCTCTTGTATCTCCTGCATTGACAGGAAGGGTCTTTACCGCTAGCGCCACCTGGGAAACCCTGATGTGTAAGATTACATGTGACACACCTGTGAGGTTAAGTATTACCTCAGTTTACTCAGGCTCAGAAAGGTTAAGCAGTGGTTGTAACACTGCACAGCACATAAGAGCTAGACTGACATCCGAGTCTGCCTGTTTCTTCTTACTGCACCCCTTGGCAACGTGTACCCATCGTCTTGAAAAGAGCCGATAATTGGGTTTGATTGTTATTAGGTTTTTTGCATTTTCCTACACCCCTACAGGAAAAGAACTAAGTCTGAAAGAAATCAGTCCATATTCTTAAAGAAATAAGTTTATGCATATTATTTTGTATTTAGCTTTGTTCTCTTATCTACAAGTGATAGAGACCAGCATCTGCATTATATTTGGGCTTCCCCAGTGGCTCAGACAGTAAAGAATCTTCCTGCAATGCAGGAGACCCCAGTTCGATTCCTAGGTCAGGAAAATCCCCTGGAGAAAGAAATGGCAGCCCACTCCAGTATTCTTGCCTGGAAAGTTCCATGGAGACAGGAGCCTGGCAGGCTACAGTCCATGGGATTGCAAAGAGTCGGACACAACTGAGTAACTTTCACTTTCACTTTTCAAGATATTAAGCCCACTCAGGCACATTCTCTTTAGGTTAGAGTGAATATTTGGTCAAGACTGCAGAAAGCAATGAGCTTTTAATCTCATAGATGTTCATTATGTCTGTATTTTCCTTTTTTGATTTGTATAAAATATGCCCTTTGATACAGGAAGAAAAAATGCTTTTAAAGCCAACACTCTCAACAAAGGTAAATATTTTATTTTATTTGGGGCTGAATCTGTAAGCCCACCTCCTTTGTCTAAATACTTAAAACTGCTTGCTTCATGGCCATTTAAAACTGATGCTAATTTTTAATAATAATCAGCCCTTTATATAAAAGAGTCATGGAAACCAGATTTTTAACAATCTGATCTCCACTTTTATATCTCAGTTATCAAGACAGATGACTTTTAACCCAATGTACTTGGTTCTAGATCTTTTAGAGACCATTCTGGAACAAGGTAATATCCAAATGCATATCTGGATGAAAGGCTGTATAAACAGTGTGAGAACTACAAATGGAGACAGGTCATATCTGAGCTATTTCAGTTCTGTAACTGAGATCTAGAGAGCCACACACAAAGGCTGGGTGTTCTTTTATAGTTTCCATCAAAAGCTGTGCTGTGGCTACAATTCCTGGAACTTTCATTCTCGATTCTCTAAGCAATCAGGGTTCAGTGAATAACCCTGACATCTGAAGACCCAACACAATGGGTCTTATAAATAAACAGGGTCTGCATAAACAGAAGTTATTATTTGATAACTGAAAAGCAATGGAAGAGTTTACCTCTGTTGTCTTTTTAATTTGGAAAATATATGATTCTAAAAATGTAAATGGCTTTAAACCAACACACATTTTTCTAATAACATTACCAACATGCCTCACATAAGTCCAGTATATAAAGTGGTCACTGAATTATTTTAATTTAAATTTATTATGATTATATTTAAAAAGTTAGCACTTAATCAAAGTATAAAGGAAAAAGCGTGACTATTAAATTTATTTTTCTGCATTTACATAGCTTTTCTATGCATAAACATATACATGCAGATTGGCAGAGATCGTCTGACAGAGATGTTTCTGTGTATTTTGTATTTGTGTTCATGATATGTTTACATGTTTCCTTTCAAGAGAAATCAATGATCAGTTTCATTTATTTAATTAATATTTAGGTATTTGTCATTATTTAAACTGATACCTTGTAGAAGGAAATGGCAACCCACTTCAGTACTCTTGCCTGGAAAATCCCATGGATGGAGGAGCCTGGTAGGCTGCAGTCCATGGGGTCGCTAAGAGTTGGACACATCTGATCGACTTCGCTTTCACTTCACTTTCATGCACTGGAGAAGGAAATGGCAACCCACTTCAGTGTTTTTGCCTGGAGAATCCCAGGGATGGCAGAGCCTGGTGGGCTGCCGTCTATGGGGTCACACAGAGTCGGACACGACTGAAGTGACTTAGAAAAAAAAGGTAAAAAAAAAAACTCATAATTGTATCCCTCCTCCATACTTATTCAATTTTAGGTGAAACATTTAAATTTTGATTAATACAAATCAATTTGTGAATAAAAATTGCTTGTATATTAATTTATTTGTAGTTTGTCACTTCTATTCTTAATATTTTCTTATGTAAAAATATTTCATATTTTCTTAACATAGTTTCTCCTGAACAAAAAATGAAGAATTAGTAAAGATTTAATAATTAGTAAAATATGTTATCAGTTCTGTTCAGTTCAGCCACTCAGTCGTGTCCGACTCTTTGCAAGCCCGTGAATCGCAGCACGCCAGGCCTCCCTGTCCATCACCAAATCCCGGAGTTCACTCAAACTCACATCCATCGAGTCAGTGATGCCATCCAGCCATCTCATCCTCTGTCGTCCCCTTCTCCTCCTGCCCTCAATTCCTCCCAGCATCAGAGTCTTTTCCAGTGAGTCAACTCTTCGCATGAGGTGGCCAAAGTATTGGAGTTTCAGCTTTAGCATCATTCCTTCCAATGAATACCCAGGACTGATCTCGTTTAGAATGGACTGTTTGGGTCTCCTTGCAGTACAAGAGACTCTTAAGAGTCTACTCCAGCACCACAGTTCAAAAGCATCAGGTTTTTTCTGCTGATTCTCAGCTTTTTTCACAGTCCAACTCTCACATCCATACATGACCACTGGAAAAACCACAGCCTTGACTAGACAGACTTTTGTTGGCAAAGTAATGTCTCTGCTTTTGAATATGCTATCTAGGTTGGTCATAACTTTCCTTCCAAGGAGTAAGCATCTTTTAATTTCATGGCTGCAATCACCATCCGCAGTGATTTGGGAGCCCCAAAAAATAAAGTCTGTCACTGTTTCCACTGTTTCCCCATCTATTTCCCACGAAGTGATGGGACCAGATGCCATGATCTTAGTTTTCTGAATGTTGAGCTTTAAGTCAACTTTTCCACTCTCCTCTTTCACTTTCATCAAGAGGCTCTTTAGTTCTCCTTCACTTTCTGCCATAAGGGTGGTGTCATCTGCATATCTGAGGCTATTAATATTTCTCCCGGCAATCTTGATTCCAGCTTGTGCTTCTTCCAGCCAAGCATTTCTCATGATGTACCCTGGAGAAGGAAATGGCAACCCACTCCAGTATTCTTGCCTGGAAAATCACATGGACTGAGGAGCCTGGTAGGCTACAGTCCATGGGGTCACAAAAAGTCAGACACGACTAAGCGACTTCACTTTCACTTTCACTTTCACTCTGCATAGAAGTTAAATAAGCAGGGTGACAATATACAGCCTTGACATACTCCTTTTCCTATTTGGAACCAGTCTGTTGGTCCATGTCCAGTTCTAACTGTTGCTTCCTGACCTGCATATAGGTTTCTCAAGAGGAAGGTCAGGGGGTCTGGTATGCCCATCTCTTGAAGAATTTTCCACAGTTTATTGTAATCCACACAGTCAAAGGCTTTGGCATAGTCAATAAAGCAGAAATAGACATTTTTCTGGAACTCTCTTGCTTTCTCCATGATCCAGCGGGTGTTGGCAATTTGATCTCTGGTTCCTCTGCCTTTTCTAAATCCAGCTTGAACATCTGGAAGTTCACGGTTCACGTGTTGCTGAAGCCTGGCTTGGAGAATTTTGAACATTACTAGCGTGTGAGATGAGTGCAATTGTGCAGTAGTTTGAGCATTCCTTGGCATTGCCTTTCCTTGGGATTAGAATGAAAACTGACCTTTTCCAGTCCTGTGGCCACTGATGAGTTGTCCAAATTTGCTGGCATATTGAGTGCAGCACTTTCACAGCATCATCTTTCCGGATTGAAATAGCTCAACTGGAATTCCATCACCTCCACTAGCTTTGTTCGTAGTGATGCTTTCTAAGGCCCACTTGACTTCACATTCCAGGATGTCTGGCTCTAGGTGAGTGATCACACCATCAGGATTATCCGGGTCGTGAAGCTTTTTTTGTACAGTTCTGTGTATTCTTGCCACCTCTTGTTAATCTCTTCTGCTTCTGTTAGGTCCATACCATTTCTGTCCTTTATTGAGCCCATCTTTGCATGAAATGTTCCCTTGGTATCTCTAATTTTCTTGAAAAGATCTCTAATCTTTCCCATTCTGTTTTTTTTCCCTCTATTTCCTCGCATTGATCGTTGAGGAAGAATTTCTTATCTCTCCTGGCTATTGTTTGGAACTCTGCATTCAGATGCTTATATCTTTCCTTTTCTCCTTTGCTTTTTGCTTCTCTTCTTTTCACAGCTATTTGTAAGGCCTCCTCAGGCAGCCATTTTGCGTTTTTGCATTTCTTTTCCATGGGGATGGTCTTGATCCCTATCTCCTGTACAGTGTGATGAATCTCCGTCCATAATTTATCAGGCACTCTGTCTATCAGATCTAGTCCCTTAAATCTATTTCTCACTTCCACTGTATAATCATAAGGGATTTGATTTAGGTCATACCTGAATGGTCTAGTGGTTTTCCCTACTTTCTTCCATTTAAATCTGAATTTGGCAATAAGGAGTTCATGTACTGAGCCACAGTCAGCTCCCGGTCTTGTTTTTGCTGACTGTATAGAATATGGCTAATTGTCTGAAGGCACTCATCACACCAGATTCTCAGAAACCTAGGCACTTGCATTACATTTGCCATCCCAGGAATTACTGTATATTAATCCTACCTCTTAAAAGTATGATATCACAGTGATCATGGAACCTTGGACCTGAAAGATATTTTAGAGACTATCAAATGAGCCTCAGTTAGATCAAATTATTTTTAACACAGTCCAGTGCACTCTGGAGAAGGCAGTGGCACCCCACTCCAGTACTCTTGCCAGGAAAATCCCAAGGACAGAGGAGCCTGGTAGGCTGCAGTCCATGGGGTCGCAGAGTTGGACTTCACTTTCACTTTTCACTTTCATGCACTGGAGAAGGAAATGCAACCCACTCCAGTGTTCTTGCCTGGAGAATCCCAGGGACGGGGGAGCCTGTTGGGCTGCCATCTATGGGGCTGCACAGAATCGGACACTACTGAAGCGACTTAGCAGCAGTAGCAGCAACAGTGGAAATCCCACGGACGGAGATACCTGGAACGGAGTCCATGGGGTCACTAACAGTCGGACACGACTGAGTGACTTCACTTTCCCTTTTCCTTTCAAGCATTGGAGAAGGAAATGGCAACCAGCTCCGGTGTTCTTGCCTGGAGAATCCCAGAGACGGAGGAGCCTGTTGAGCTGCCATCTATAGGGTCACACAGAGCCGGACACGACTGAATTTGGCGCAGCAGCAGCAGCAGCAGCAGCAGCAGCAGTGTGTGCCCAGAGGCCTGTACCTAATGTGAGCAGAGAGAAATCAGCCCTGAGATTTGCATAGAACTAGTAAGAAAAAATCCACACCAAATGGGCTTAACAAATTGCTGAGACTTCAGTGAGCGAATTAAGACTGGATTGAATTATGTTTTAGAAGTTGTACACTTTTTTTAAAATATCCAAGTCTTCCTGATTGCTTTGGACTTCTTGTCAGGAAGGCAAAGATTAATTTTCCATTTACTTCAAAGAGCTCAATGGAATAAGCCCAGAGCAAAATATAAAATTTAACAGTATTTTCTTTTAATATTCCATTTTTTGTTGACACCTCTCTATGCCAAGAATTTGGTTCCTTCTATAGGTAGCCTCCTCCCTCACCTAAGGTTAAGCCTACAGCTATAACTCCTTTCTGACTTCACCCACAAGGGATAGTAGCAAATTGTTTCATTTGCCCTTTCAGCTATTAGCTCATACACAGCTATAGTCCATGCAAAACACTAGGCTAAACTGGTATTTTGATTTTTGGTGTTTGCAAATTTATCATTTAATATGCATTTACAGAGGGGCTTCCCTAGAAGCTCAGTGGTTTAGAATCCTCCTGCCAACACAGGAGAGGCAGGTTCAATCCCTGGGTCAGGAAGATCCCTGAAGAAGGAAATAGCAACCCCCTCCAGTATTCTTGCCTGGGAAATCTCACGCATAAAGGAACTTAGTTGGCTACAGTCCATGGGGTTGCAATAGACTTAACAACTAAACAACAACAACATTTACAGAACAATTTACACCCATGTTAGGCTCCAATGAAATGAAAAAATTTGTAATGGCTTAATGGCACCCAACTCCAGTACTCTTGCCTGGAAAATCCCATGGGCGGAGGAGCCTGGAAGGCTGCAGTCCATGAGGTTGCTAAGAGTCGGACACAACTGAGCAACTTCACTTTCACTTTTCACTTTCATGCACTGGAGAAGGAAATGGCAACCCACTCCAGTGTTCTTGCCTGGAGAGTCCCAGGGATGGGGGAGCCTGGTGGGCTGCCATCTATGGGGTCGCACAGAGTCGGACACGACTGAAGTGACTTAGCTGCAGCAGCAGCAGCAGCAAGACATCACCCAGTCTCAAGGACTGGATATCCAGAGTCTCCTGTTTCCTGCAGATCAACTCTACCTTCCTGGGTGAACCAGAAAACAATCTACAGCGATTTCTCAACTCTAAATTATAGTGGAAGGGCATGCCTGGTGGCTCAGTGGTGAACAGTCCCCCTGCCAATACAGGAGACACTGGCTCTATTCCTAGTTTGGGACAATCCCACGTGCGGTGGAGCAACTAAGCCTGTGTGCTACTCTTGAGCCTGTGCTCCAGAGACTGGGAACCGCAACTACTGAATCCACACACCACAACTACTGAAACCCATGTGTACCACACCTAGAGAGTAACCTCCACTCACATTGCAGCTAGAGAAAAGCCCACACAGCAGTGAAGTCCTAGCACAGCCAAGAATAAATTTAAAAATTCAATGGATTTGTAAAATGTGCCATTGATGTGCCTTTGGGAAACTAAAATACAACAATAAATGTTCACATTACTAGTATACTGCACTCCATCAGAAACACTAACATGGGAAAATGCACATCACAAAGTTGAGGGAAAAAAAACAAGATTGACAATCAACATTTGACACCTTTTCTTCTAAGATTACATGTGCTCATCTCTGTTACTCAATGAAAGAATTGTCCATCAAGTGATTTCCTCGCTGCTAATAAATACTCAATCCAAAAACATAAATAAATCATATAAAAGGATCAAAATTGATTTAAACACCTCATAAAATGTTTTACTTTTTTTAGGCACAAGTTTGAGGGAAAAAATGTAAATAATTTTGAAATAAATTATATTTCTATAGCAACAAAGCCACAAGCACTTGCTACCTTAACAACTGAAAATCTTAACACTACATCCTGAAAATAAAGCTTTGAGTTTCTTGAGGATGAAAAGCTATCCTGGGTTTCATCACACTATTATAAGGAATGCAGTTCTGGGATACAGCTTTAAAGGTATACTCTTCTATCAAAATCCTATTTAAAAGTGTAAAGTCACCCCCTAATCGAAAGCAAAAAACAGTTCTAAAGTACTGCCTGATTTCCACTGAGAATGCATTTGTTTCTGTAGCATCTTAAATACAGTGGGGTGCTTTCCTTAACTTACAAAACTGAATACATTTGCTATCTCCCTGAAAAACCTCAAAGCAAATATCTATCTTTTGCTAACAAATTTAATTAATACTGAGCACTTCGTTTTTTTGGATATGTACTCAGAAGTGGGACTGATAGATCATGTGGCAATTCTATTTTTTCTTTATAACAATTTTATTTTTTGTATTTCTTTTTTAAATTTTGTTTATTTTTTAACTGGTGGAAAATTGCTTTACAATTTTGTGTTGGTTTCTGCCATACAACGTGAATCAGCCATAATTATATATAAATATCCCTTCCCTCCCGAGCCTCCCTCCTCTCTCCATCCCACCCCTCTAGGTCATCACAGAGCAACAGCTTGGCTCCTTGTGTAAGTCAGCAACTTCCCATTTTCTGTTTTACACATGATCATGTATATATGCCAATGCTACTTTTTCAATTCATTGTGCCCACAAGTCCACTCTCTACTACATTAATCAGTACCATTTTTCTAGATTCCACATATATGTATTAATACATGATACTTGTTTTTCTTTTTCTGACTTCTTTCACTCTGTATTAAGAGGCACCAGGTTCATCCATCTCACTTTGAGGAATCACCATACTGCTGTCCATAATGGCTGGACCAATTAACATTCCCACCAACAGTGTATAAGGGTTCCCTTTTCGCCACATTCTTGCCAACATTTATCATTTATCATTTTGGTAATGGCCATTTTAACAGGTGTGAAGTGGTATCTCATTGTCATTTGGATTTGGATTTCCCTGGTGACTAATGATGTTGAGCAATTTATCCTCTATCTGTTAATTATTTGTATGTCTTCTTTGCAGAAATGTCTATTCAGGTCCATTGTTCATTTTTTAATCAGGTTGTTTTGAGTTATTTGAATTCCTTATGTATCTTGGACATTAACCCTCCCATTAGATGCATGGTTTGAAAATGTTCTCTCTCATTTAATAGGTTGTTTCTTCACTCTATTGATTGGGTTTGTTGGTTTGTGTTTTTTTTTTTTTGGTGGTGGTGGTTTTTTGTTTGTTTTTATTTTGTTTGCTTTGCAGAAGCATTTTTATTTAATCAGTCATCAATTGCCTGTGCTTTTGATGTCATATCCATGAAACCAATGCCAAGACCAATGTCAAGATAATTTTCCCGCATGTTTTCTTCTTCTAGTTTTACAGCTTCAGGTCTTAGATTTAAATATATAATCCATTTTGAGTTGATACTTGTATATGGTGTGAGATAAGAGCCCAGTTTCATTTTCCTGCATGTAGGTATCCAGCTTTTCCAATACTATTTATTGAAGAGGTTGTCCTTTCCCCACTGTGTATTCTCAGCACCTTGTCAAATATCAATTGACAATAAATACATAGATCTATTTCTGGGTTCTCTATTCTGTTTCATTGGTACAAGTATCATATTGTTTTGACTATTATAGCCTTTAATATATTTTGAAATCAGTAGTTATGATGCCACCAGCTTTGTTCTTATTTAAGAGTGCCTTAGCTATGGGGGATCTTTGGTATTTCCATATGAATTTCAGTGTTGTTTTTTCCATTTCTGTAAAGAATGTCATTGGGATTTTGGTAGGAATTGCACTGAATGTATAGATCACTTTGGGTGATATGGATATTTTAACAATATTACTGTTTCCAATTCATGAACCCAGGATATGTTTCTACTGGTGTTTCATTTAATATCTTTCATCAATGTTTTTAATTTACAGTATACAAGCCTTTCACCTCCTTGGTTAAGTTTATTCCTATTTTTTTCTTTCAGTTGGTATTATAAATGAGATTGTTTTCTTAATTTCTTCAGATAGTTTGTTGTTAGTGCATTGAAATTTCATTTTTGTGTATTGATTTTGTATGTTCCTGAGACTTTACTGAATTCATTTATTAGTTCTAATAGTTTTTTGTTGAGTCTAGGATTTTCTACATATATGATCATGTCATCTGCAAACAGAAAAAAATTTACTTCTTCCTTTCCAAGTTGGTGTCTTTTATTCCTTTTTCTTGCCTAATTAGACTTTTAGTACCAAGTCAAACAGAAGTGGCCAGAGCGGACATCCTTGTACTGAATCTTAGAGGAAAAGTTTTCCAAAGTCTAGGCCTCAAAAGGCCTTGAAACTTCCACATTTGCCCTCTTGGAATCCTGCACCAAGACACTGTGTACGAGAGCCAGTCTAGCCTAGTGGAGGATGAGAGGCTACCCAGAACAGAACTGAGATAACCCAGCTGGTAGCTAACACCAACTGGCAGACACAACCGAACCATCTTGGATCTGACAGCCCAGCTGACTGTCCAGCATTTACAGTGAGTGACCCAGAAGAGGGCAACAGAGGAACCATCCAGCCAAGCCACAGAACAGTGAAAAATAAGAAATTGTTTACATTTTAAACCATTAGCTTTGGGGCAATTTGTTCTGAAGCAATAGGTAACTGAAACAGCATCCATGAAAGTAAAAATTAATAAAATGGTACTTGGTGATAAAAACAGGTGTGAGTCTCTGAAGTGTTAGAGTTATTATAAATCTTGAGTCCTCCCTTTCTTCCTTCATTCTATAAATATTTATTGAGCACCTAGCATATTCCAGGTAATACATTGTTTTAGACATAGATTGACAAACAAAATATTTTCCTGCCTTTGCAATGTTTATGAGCCAGCTAGCATTAAAAATGCTAACACATAAATACATACTTAACTATAAAGCGTGATAGGTGCTTAGAGAAGAGAATCACAGACACAGACCTTAGCTGTATTGGGAAGTTTTTCACCAGTGCTTAGACACAGAGCAGCTGTGAAATAATTTCTCTCCCCTTGATTTTATTCTAAAAGAAATGGTTATGGCATAGAACTCAAAAGGCTTAAAGTACGAGGAAACTGTTGTTCCATCTCTTTTCTATTTAAAAAAGTAGATATAAATAAATTGTCTACAGATATGAAGAAAACAGATGGATTTGAAAATTCAAGCTCACACTGAATATAATTAACTTGGAAAGAGAAGACAAGGATGGCTGAGATCATAGGTGCCCAGGAGACAGGCAAAGGGCTAACTTATTTTTAACACCATAGTAGTTTCAGCAGTAAGGAAAATTCAAACTCCATTAAAGTCTCTGAAAAGGTGAAAGAGCAAATGAAAAAAGAAAAAAAAATGTGACAACTGGGGAGTAATTAACATTTTGACCCAGTTGCCAGCCTGAGGAGTTATTCCTTGCTGATTAGCAAAGTTGGGTTTCCTAGGTCATTGCAAATGAGGTCTTGTGAAGCAATCTGGGTGTTGTTTACTATTAGATTCTGAAAGAAGTACACCTGAAGAGACAAAGGGGCTTAATTAAGCAAAGTACTGCTTCAGCAAGAATGGAGGTTTGCTTAATGCACAGAGGGGCCTTCTTTGCATACCCAAACAGACCGCCCTGGGATAACTGATCAGGCAGATAACAAAATGATCCTTGGCCTTGAAGGGGTTGATAATGGCCTGTGCCAGGCCACAGGTGATTGAGACTTAAATGGAGCCTGGAGTATGAGGTCCTTCACCTTTGAACCCCAGCAGCCATTACCCACTTAGAATTCATTTGATCAGCCCTACAGACGTTGTTGTTCAGTCGCTCAGTCATTTTCTGCTCTTTACAACCCCATGGACTGCAGCGCTCTAGGCTTCGCTGTCCTTCACCATCTCCCAGAGCTTGCTCAAACTCATGTCCATTGAGTCGGTGATGCCATCCAACCATCTCATCCTCTGTCGTCCCCTTCTCCTCCCGCCTTCAATCTTTCCCAGCATCAGGGTCTTTTCCAATGAGTCAGCTCTTCACATCAGGTGGCCAAAGTATTGGAGCTTCAGCTTCAGCCTCACTCCTTGCAATGAATATTCAGAATTCATTCCCTTAAGGATTGACTGGTTTGATCTCCTTGCTGTCCAAAAGACTCTCAAAAGTCTTCTCCAACATCACAGTTCAAAGGCACCAATTCTTCCGGGTTCACGCTTTTTTATTGTTTAGCTCTCACATCCATACATGACTACAGGAAAAAGCATAGCTTTGACTACACAGACCTTTGTCAGCAAAGTTAATGTCTCTGCTTTTTAATATGCTGTTAAGGTTTGTCATAGCTTTTCTTCCTAGGACCAAGTGTCTTTCAATTTCACGGCTGCAGTCACCATCCACAGTGATTTTGGAACCCAAGAAAATAAAATCTGTCATTGTTTCCATTGTTTCCCCATCTATTTCCCATGAAGTGATGGGACTGGATGCCATGATCTTCACTTTTTGAATGTTGAATTTTAAGCCAGCTTTTTCACTCTTCTCTTTCACCTTCATCAAGAGGCTCTTTAATTCCTCTTCTCTTTGTGCCATAAGGGGAAATGCCTACACATAGGGTTCAGTTCAGTTCAGTCGCTCAGTCGTGTCTGACTCTTCGCGATCCCATGAATTGCAGCACGCCAGGCCTCCCTATCCATCACCAACTCCCGGAGTTCACTCAAACTCACGTCCAGTGGGTCAGTGATGCCATCCAGCCATCTCATCCTCTGTTGTCCCCTTCTCCTCCTGCCCCCAGTCCCTCCCAGCATCAGTCTTTTCCAGTGAGTCAACTCTTCGCATGAGATGGCTAAAGTATTGGAGTTTCAGCTTTAGCATCAGTCCTTCCAAAGAACACCCAGGGCTGATCTCCTTCAGAATGGACTGGCTGGATCTCCTTGCAGTCCAAGGGACTCTCAAGAGTCTTCTCCAACACCACAGTTCAAAAGCATCAATTCTTCGGCACTCAGCTTTCTTCACAGTCCAACTTTCACATCCATACATGACCACTGGAAGAACCATAGCCTTGACTAGATGGATAGGGTAGATATTCACAAATCCAAGGTTTTTTAACATGAATAATTCCTGCTACCTAGAATATCCTAGTCTCTTCTACCTCAAAACCTCCCACTCTTTAGACCCAATTTAAGTGTTATTTCTTTATATGCTCGCCCCAAGGAAGCCAAGTTACTCATCCCCTTGTTAGTACTTGCTACTCTGTGGCTCCCTTTACTATAGCATAACCAGCAATAACACTTACGATTTTGTCTTACTCACTATTTCGTAAAGTCTTCAGACACTGTGGGGATTCCCTGGTGGCTCAGCTGGTAAAAACATCCTCCTGCAATTTGGAAGACCTGAGTTTGATCCCTGAGTTGGGGAGATCCCCTGGAGAAGGGAACAGCTACCCACTCCAGTATTCTGGCCTGGAAAATTCCATGCACTGTATAGTCCATGGAGACAAAAAGAGTTGGACACAACCGAGCAACTTTCACTATCTGTCAGACACTGTAAGCCCCTCAGATGTGTCTGACTCATCTTTGGTATTGATGGTGCTTAAGTATCTGATGCTGAAGCTGAAAGTCCAATACTTTGGCCACCTGATATGAAGAACCAAGTCATTAGAAAAGACTCTGATGCTGGGAAAGATTGAAGGCAGGAGGAGAAGGGGATGACAGAGGATGACATGGTTGGATGGCATCACTGACATGATAGACATGAGTTTGAGTAGGCTCTGGGAGTTGGTGATGGACAGGGAAACCTGGTGTGCTGCAGTCCATGGGGTTGCAAAGAGTTGGATACGCCTGAGTGACTGAACTGAACTGAAGTATCTATCACATAGGTATTCAAGAAACATTCAACTGATGGAATAAATAAATGAAGTAATTGATGAGAAAGGAAAACGCTTGAAGGAATGCTGGGTATGTATGTCTGTGTGCATGTGTTAAGTGTGTATATTTCTATCTATATCCATAGCCATAGTATGGAAAGAAATATATCCAGTTGTTAACAAGTAGGAAGATTTCTCAAACTATATGATGACTTTTGTGATTGAGATGGCTCTTTAAACCTCTTCATTTCTTTTTTTTATTGTTATAGTTTTATTACACTGAAAGGATCCAAATTAGAATCATAAGAAGAGATACATACAGCAGAATCTAGAACTGAGGGGGTTCCAAATGCAAAGTCTTGTGTACTCAAGAATGTGATTCCCCCCGCCCCTGGCATCCATGTGTTATAACCTGCAGAATAGTGCCAACCCCAAGAAGTTCATCCACATGCTGTGTATAGTAAAGAAACAGCAAGAATACAATTTTTTTATTTGAAAGTAGTAATGCTAGTAAAGTAATGCTCAAAATTCTCCAAGCCAGGCTTCAGCAATATATGAACTGTGAAATTCCAGATGTTCAAGCTGGTTTTAGAAAAGGCAGAGGAACCAGAGGTCAAATTGCTAACATCCATTGGATTATCGAAAAAGCAAGAGAGTTCAGAAAAACATCTATTTCTGCTTTATTGACTATGCCAAAGCCTTTGACTGTGTGGATCACAATAAACTGTGGAAAATTCTGAAAGAGATGGGCATACCAGACCACCTGACCCGCCTCTTGAGAAACCTATATGCAGGTCAGGAAGCAACAGTTAGAACTGGACATGGAACAACAGACTGGTTCCAAATAGGAAAAGGAGTACGTCAAGGCTGTATATTGTCACCCTGCTTATTTAACTTCTACGCAGAGTACATCATGAGAAACGCTGGACTGGAAGAAACACAAGGTGGAATCAACACTGCCAGGAGAATATCAATCACCTCAGATATGCAGATGATACCACCCTTATGGCAGAAAGTGAAGAGGAACTACAAAGCCTCTTGATGAAAGTGAAAGAGGAGGGTGAAAAAGTTGGCTTAAAGCTCAACAGTCAGAAAACGAAGATCATGGCATCTGGTCCCATCATTTCAGGGGAAATAGATGAGGAAACAGTGTCAGACTTTATTTTTTTGGCTCCAAAATCACTGCATATGGTGATTGCAGCCATGAAATTAAGACGCTTACTCCTTGGTAGGAAAGTTATGACCAACCTAGATAACATATTGAAAAGCAGAGACATTACTTTGCCAACAAATGTCCGTCTAGTCAAGGCTATGGTTTTTCCAGTGGTCATGTATGGATGTGAGAGTTGGACTGTGAAGAAGGCTGAGCGCTGAAGAATTGATGCTTTTGAGCTGTGGTGTTGGAGAAGACTCTTGAGCGTCACTTGGACTGCAGGGAGAGCCAACCAGTCCATTCTGAAGTCCTGGGTGTTCACTGGAAGGAATGATGCTAAAGCTGAAACTCCAATATTTTAGCCACCTCATGCAAAGAGTTGGCTCATTGGAAAAGACTCTGATGTTGGGAGGGATTGGGGGCAGGAGGAGAAGGGGACGACTGAGGATGAGATGGCTGGATGGCATCACCGACTCGATGAACATGAGTTTGAGTGAACTCCGGGAGTTGGTGATGGACAGGGAGCCTTGCGTGCTGCAATTCATGGGGTCACAAAGAGTCAGATATGACTGAGTGACTGAACTGAACTGAACCTAGTAAGGAAACACTGCCATATCACTTGTGAGTTAAAATACTTGCAGTTAAAATAGATTTTATCTTTAGCTGGGTCTTAGCAGGGGTTTTCTAAAAAGCAACTAATTTGTACCCCTCAAGATTAAATGTGAAAAATATTTTTTAAAAATAAGATTAAAAGATTTAATGTGACTTTAAATGGCTTACTGCAAATCCATGAGAATAATATTTAATAAATATATAAGTGCTTAACTTAAAGCTTGCACCCTGTAAACCAATTTCTAAACTTCAAAAATGTCTATTACATTTTAAGATCAAGTGACCTTTTCAAAATTATACAATTCCATCAGGTATCAAGTGGAAAATACTCATTTCTGTCTTTTTCTTTTTAAATCAAAATCCCATAAATGTAATCAAGCAAATAACCACAATTTCTAAAGACAGCTAGTTCTACCTGGTATTTTCTCTATGTAACTTCTTTCCTGCTTCCATAGAATTCTTATAATCTGATGGGTATTTGAAGATGGATTTAAATACATTCTTCCAGTCAAGATGTGTTTTTAAATAAAATTTAGTTTTTCTCTAAACTTATAAAAGATATAAAAGCATTCATTGTAGAGATTCTTGAAAAATAAAAAAATAATTTTCTTTAAAAGAAAATAAAAATCACCCCAAATTCAGCAGTCTAAGATAATTATTGCTAGTAATTTATCATAATAATGTTTCATTAGAAAAATAATATACATAAAAAATTTAGAAATACAAAAGCTAAAAATAAAATATAAGATAATTTTTCTACATTATTTTCTAAGTATGTATGTTATTTTAACACAATTTGTACCATAGTATATATTTGTAAACAGAATTTAGGTTAGTCCTAGTTTTTTGAGATAATAATTAATACTGCAGTGGACTTGTATGTATTTGAGTTTTCAACTACTGTTTTGGAACAGATATAGAAGAGAAGTAAATAGATCAAAAAAGCACTTACTTTTGAAGACTTTTAACACGTGTTGCAAAAGTACTTTCCAAAAATTTGCCACCATGGACTGTCCTACTATGAGAGATAAAAGCATCTGTTTCCCATCTCCTCAATAATATTCAGTAATATTCTTTTTCATCTCTCTTAGTATGAGAGGCCAAAGTTGTTTCTGAACAGTTTGGTGATTTCTTTTATTATGAACTGAAGTTGGGCATTTTTTCACATGTTAATTGACCATTTGCTCTTTTTTTATTGTCAATTAAGCTCCTTGAGGAGAAGGCAGTGGCACCCCACTCCAGTACTCTTGCCTGGAAAATCCCATGGACGGAGGAGCCTGGTGGGCTGCCATCCATGGGGTCACGAAGAGTCAGACACAACTGAGCGACTTCCCTTTCACTTTTCACTTTCATGTATTGGAGGAGGAAATGGCAACCCACTCCAGTGTTCTTGCCTGGAGAATCCCAGGGACGGGGGAGCCTGCTGGGCTGCCATCCATGGGGTCACACAGAGTCAGACTCGACTGAAGCGACTTAGCAGCAGCAAGCTCCTTCAAAACAAGAGTGTTTGTCTGTCCCAAGGCCCCCCTTGTCTGTCACATCATAATTACTCAATAACTGCTATAAAAATAATATTTTTATATACTTTGAGCATTTGTTACAATGGTTTTTAATGTTTTTATTGCTGACTTCTAAAACCCTTTTTCATCCTAAATGTTTATTGCAATTATTTTCCCCCAATTTCTCATTTTCCTTTAAATGTTGTTTATGGTATTTTTTTGTGAACAGTCTTTCATTTTTATGTGATTGCCCACTGGCCTTTTTACTTTCTTTTATTCTATTTCTATTTACAGTTCTGAGAGTGACTTCATCCATTGCTTTTATGTTTTATGAAAGTGAAGTCGCTCAGTCATGTCTGACTCTTTGCGACCCCCTGGACTGTAGCCTACCAGGCTTCTCTGTCCATGGGATTCTCCAGGCAAGAATACTGGAGTGGGTTACCATTTCCTTTTCCAGGGGATCTTCCTGACCCAGGGATCTACCCTGGGTCTCCTGCATTGTAGGCAGACACTTTAACCTCTGAGTCACCAATTCTGAGATGATTTTCTCATGTAAACCTAATTCACCTTTATTGTTGGGGGGGTGGTATTTATTACTTGCTGTTAATGTGGGGGTTTTTTTAAGTGATGGAGGTTTTTTTAAAAAAATTTTATTAAAATATATTTGATTTACAATATTGTGTTAGTTTCACATGTACAGCAAAGTAATCAGTTATACATATATAGATACCTACTCTTTTTTAGATTTTTTTTTTCCCATACAGGCCATTTACACACTATTAAGTAGAGTTTCCTGTGCTGTACAGTAGGTCCTTGTTATGGGTTTTATATCTGTTAACGTGTTTAACTTACACAAAGAGATTCAGTGCCAAGTGAGAATAACTTAAAGATCAATTGGTGTGTTCTGCCAGCTCCTAAGAAGTAAGAATGTGAGACTTTGGGGAGGATACATTTTTCCTTAGAAGGATTCCTAATTTGTGGTGAATCCTCTGAGCCTATACTATTTAATATTCCACTTTCCTGGGTAGGATCTGAGAGGATTCTGTACTTCTAAAATTCTTAAGAATCATTAGAAGTTTGTCAAAGAACATTCATGTCTGAGACTATCTGGATTCCCCAGTCTTTAAACTTGAATGACTTGCCTTCAAATCCAAAGCTTGACAGTCCATGAAAAGAAAGAATAGGCTAAAGAATAGTGACTGAAGATTTCAAGCTGAGGAATAAATTCAGCACAAGCTTTACTGAAGTTGCTGTCAGGATGAACTCAAACTTTACCAGTGATAACTTAGAACACCAGATGCCAGCCTTACATGGATGCCAGCCCGTGTATATGTCATTAAAAATTCAATAAATCCTATGTCAGCCTTTTTACATAATCTAGACTTCTAAAATTTCTCAATTGGTTAAGAACTTACAAGCCTATAAGCCTTTTAGTCTTACATCAGAATCCTCTCCAAAAATTCTCTCCAACAGCCATCACCAAGTCTCTGATTAAACATTTTTAGGGAGAGGGAACTCTTTACTTCTTGAGACAATTCATTGCAGAATTTCTCCCTCCAGCCCTTCTTTCATGAAGATCTAAGTTTTCCATTTATCTTACTGAAACAGTGGAGTCCAGGTAATCGGATCCACCTGCAGGAAATCTGCTGAAACAACTTTTCAGCCTCCTTAAACGGATGAGCTGAGACATAATCAAAACAGCATGTTGCTCCTCTTAACAGATTCTTGCTGAAAGGTTTATGAAACTATGAGATTCTGAATACAGGGTACTCCTTAAAAATCATGGCAGAATTTAAGTTACAAAAAGCATGTCATAAAGTATGAACTGTACTAGTGTTCAGACCCCCTAACTTGGGGAAACAAGGCTAGTAGCTAATTTCTGTGTAGGTGATCATTAAGACATAAGATCTTGCTATTTTTACAAATCTGTCCCGTCATTTTAACAAAGCTAAACACATGGGCAGAGAGATTCTCTTTTTTGACTTGGAGAAATGTCCCATTGCCAACACAAGCAAATGTCTAAATACTCCCAAGATTGTGACTGAGAAAATGGACTGTCAGCTAGAGTCCTACCAAGCAATGAGGGTGAGGCCTGCAGGGCTGAATGTGCAGCTATCTTCAAGTATAAATATGCTTATGGATGCAAAACATATGAAATAACTTCTATCTCTTTAAATACTTATTTTAAAATAATGTCCTTGTGGTTTGTCCAAAAATAACATAGAGACTAGATATGGGAATTAGCCTGTTAATTTCTACATCACTCACAATGATCAAGAGAGGAAATTTCAATCAGAATTCCATAGAACAGTGCTGGATTAGGATGAACTTACTACCATCTCTGGGTCCCTAACGTAAAAAATTTTGCTCTAGTTAAACACTTTTCTGAGTCTTGTGCTCTGCTTTAAAGTATTTTTATAAAAGGTTTGGAGGAACAGATTTTTTAATGCTTATCTGTGTAGTTAGGATATGAACTAACATTGTTTTTAAGCTACAGGTTGTACATAATCAGAGATTCATGAAACCAGGTTAGTAGCTCTCAAGGAGTTGTTTTTCTATTTATCCCTTGGTGTCTAGAAAATACCACAGTTGTGCATATACACATGTGTGTGGTATGCACACATGCATACACCAGTATGTGATATAAAATGCATTTCTTATTCTAACCCAAAAGCAAATATGTTTGAAAGACATTTTTTATAGATTAAATAAAGACTAGATAGATAGATGATAGAGAGTGATAGATTCTCATTTAAGAATAGATTTTGTCCCTATATATGACACTGATATAATTGATAAAACCACAACCCAGAAATGATTATATTTTTTAAGAAAGGTTTCCTACCATATGCTATCAAAGAAATGTTTTTAATGACTTCATTAATCTTCACAACTCTCCGGTATGGAAGAATAAGATTTGTATTAAATGGCACTGTCAACCTCACCTTAGCTCAGTTCAGTTCAGTCGCTCAGTCGTGTCCAACTCATTGCAACCCCATGGACTGCAGCACACCAGGCCTCCCTGTCCATCACCAACTCCCGGAGTTCACCCAAACTCATGTCCATTGAGTCAGTGATGTCATCCAACCATCTCATCCTCTGTCATCCCACCATCTCATCCTCTGTCATCCCCTTCTCCTCCTGCCCTCAATCTTTCCCAGCATCAGGGTCTTTTCCAATGAGTCAGCTCTTTGCATCAGGTGGCCAAAGTACTGGAGTTTCAGCTTCAGCATCAGTCCTACCAATGAACACCCAGGACTGATCTCCTTTAGGATGGACTGGTTGGATCTCCTTGCAGTCCAAGGGATTCTCAAGAGTCTTCAACACCACACTTCACCTCAAGGGAATGGATTTCTACAAGAGCTTGCTGCCAATTTTTATTTGCCAAATCAAAGATGTTTCAAGAACATAGAGTAAGACTTCAGAGTAGGGACTAAAAATGAAATGTCAGCCATAATTTATTTCCAATGATAACATTTTAGCCCAGGTCAAGGCACAGACTCAGAAAGCATAAAATACCATCTATGTGACAGCATGCCTACTTAACTTTTGTCTCTCAATAGCCATGTCTCAGTTAGCTGGAAGTGGCCTGTCTTCAGTGTGAATTATTCACATAAATTTCTCCAAAAAAAAAAAAAAAAAAACCCAACTAGGGATTGTACATGTATTCTCCATCACCATGCTTCTCTTACCTCTTTGGTGTGGAAATAACTTGCCAAATGCTTGCTTAAACCACAGCCGAGAATCTAACTTCCTGGATCACTACCTTAGACTTGTCTGACTGAGCCTCTGATTAGACTACCCCACTTTCCATCTGACTCCATGCCTGGCCTTCCATAGTAAGTAGATTTCTGCCAAGCTCTGTAGTTCTCAGTACTTTTGTCATAAGCACCTTTGACACAAGAATTTTTACCATGTAACTTGCTGGCCATAAGGCAATTTTGCTGTAAAATATAAAATAGAGAAAAATAAAAAAGGAACACTTAAAAGAACATAATAAAACATGGGAAATAAATAACAAAATTTAAAAGACTTTATTGTGAGATGCAAAAATATTTGAATACATTTTAAATGGTAGGTGGTTTAAGTGGCAGGTAGGTAGTTCTCTTGTCATGTAAAGCAATTGTTTCCAAACCAGTTTCCAGCAATTCACTGGTTACAATAAAAAATACTTTTCAAGTAACAAACAGGGGAAGAAAGAAGTTATGTGTTGAAGTGTGCATTTTTACTGAATTTATCATTTAGTTCTGTCAAATATCTGGCCAATTTATTGAAAGGAAAAATAAACAAGTAGTTATTTGGCTCAACTAATTCGGCCAGTTTAAATGCTGACTCCTTTGTTCTACATAGAGCTGTCTCTCGGCCACCTCCAAAAATTAAGAAAGCAAGGGTTCATTTCATAGCATTTACTTCTGATGTATTAGGTCCAGTTCTACAAAGTGTGAGCAGGGATGTGGGGTGTTCACACCAATTTTTCAGGACCAATACATGGAATGAAAAAGGAATAATCCAGGAAGGAGAGATTTTCATAGAAAAGGGTTCTAGAGGCAGAAGGGACCAGCAGGCAGGTTGCCCAGTCAGTTATCAGGACTTCAAAGATGTGTTTGTTTGTCTCCAAGGATGTATTGGAGTTTCTTCTCTCCTGAACAGCTGCAGCAGATGAATAAAGACTAATTCATAAACCAGTAAGTTATGCTTTGAATTATATAAAGATTGAAACTCTAAGAAAAGATTAGACTTTGGATTCATGAGAAGGCTAGCATTCTGTAACTAAAGGAAATATATCAGTCCCACACTGGTGAAAGAAAACATCTTGATTATAGTAGGCAAATCCATTTTCCAAATTCTTCAGGTGGGCTAACATCCTTGATTCAACAGTTTGAGTAAAAACGTATTATGTCTCGGAAATAGATTTAAGGGACTAGATCTAATAGACAGAGTACCTGATGAACTATGGATGGAGGTCTGTGACATTGTACAGGAGACAGGAATCAAGACCATCCCCAAGAAAAAGAAATGCGAAAAAGCAAAATAGTTGTCTGAGGAGGCCTTACAAATAGCTGCGAAAAGACGAGAAGTGAAAAGCAAAGGAGAAAAGGAAAGATATACTCATTTGAATGCAGAGTTCCAAAGAATAACAAGGAGAGATAAGAAAAACTTCCTCAGTGATCAATGCAAAGAAATAGAGGAAAAAAACAGAATGGGAAAGACTAGAGATCTCTTCAAAAGAACTAGAGATACCAAGGGAACATTTCATGCTAAGATGGGCTTGATAAAGGACAGAAATGGTATGCACCTAACAGAAGCAGAAGAGATTAACAAAAAGTGGCAAGAATACACAGGAGAACTGTACAAAAAAGATCTTCACGACCAAGATAATCACAATGGTGTGATCACTCACCTAGAGCCAGATATCCTGGAATGTGAAGTCTAGTGGGCCTTAGAAAGCATCACTACGAACAAAGCTAGTGGAGGTGATGGAATTCCAGTTGAGCTATTTCAGTCCTGAAAGATGATGCTTGAAAGTGCTGCACTCAGTATGCCAGCAAATTTGGACAACCCATCAGTGGCCACAGGACTGGAAAAGGTCAGTTTCATTCTAATCCCAAGGAAAGGCAATGCCAAAGAATGCTCAAACTACTGCACAATTGCACTCATCTCACACGCTAGTAAAGTAATGCTCAAAATTCTCCAAGCCAGGCTTCAGCAATACATGAACTGTGAACTTCCAGATGTTCAAGCTGGATTTAGAAAAGGCAGAGAAACCAGAGATCAAATTGCCAACATCCACTGGATCATGGAAAAAGCAAGAGAGTTCCAGAAAAACATCTATTTCTGCTTTATTGACTATGCTAAAGCCTTTGACTTGTGGATCACAATCAACTGTGGAAAACTCTGAGAGAGATGGGAATACTAGACCACCTGACCTGCCTCTTGAGAAACCTATATGCAGGTCAGGAAGCAACAGTTAGAACTGGACATGGAACAACAGACTGGTTCCAAATAGGAAAAGGAATACATCAAGGCTGTATATTGTCACCCTGCTGATATAACTTCTATGCAGAGTACATCATGAGAAACGCTGGGCTGGAAGAAGCACAAGCTGGAATCAAGATTGCCGGGAGAAATATCAATAACCTTAGATATGCAGATGACACCACCCTTATGGCAGAAAGTGAAGAGGAATTCAAAAGCCTCTGGATGAACGTGAAAGAGGAGGGTGAAAAAGTTGGCTTAAAGCTCAACATTCAGAAAACGAAGATCATGGCATCCGGTCCCATCACTTCATGGCAGATATATGGGGAAACAGTGGCTGACTTTACTTTTTTGGGCTCCAAAATCACTGCAGAAGGTGACTGCAGCCATGACATTAAAAGACGCTTACTCCTTGGAAGGAAAGTTATGACCAACCTAGACAGCATACTGAAAAGCAGAGACATTACTTTGCCAACAAAGGTCCATCTAGTCAAGGCTATGGTTTTTCCAGTGGTCATGTATGGATGTAAGAGTTGGACTATAAAGAAAGCTGAGCGCTGAAGAATTGGTGCTTTTGAACTGTGGTGTTGGAGAAGCCTCCTGAGAGTCCCTTGGAATGCAAGGAGATCCAACCAGTTCGTCCTAAAGGAGATCAGTCCTGGGTTTTCATTGGAAGGACTGATCTGAAGCTGAAATTCTGATACTTTGGCCACCTGATGCAAAGAGCTGACTCATTTGAAAAGGCCCTAATGCTGGGAAAGATTAAGGGCAGGAGGAGAAGGGGATGACAGAAGATGAGATGGTTGGATGGCATCATCGACTTGATGGACATGGGTTGGGTGGACTGCAGGATTTGGTGATGGAGGCCAACAGTTGGCCATCCTTCCATCACCAGTTGGGAGGCCTGGCGTGCTGTGGTTCATGGGGTCACAAAGAGTCGGACACGACTGAGCGACTGAACTGAATTGAACTGAGCTGAACGACTGAACTGAACTCAGTCACCACTGAGTCTACCTCCTTTAATATTTCTCATCTATAAGAAATTCGGAGCCATCATGCCCTAGTCCATCATCAGAGCACTCATCCAACACACTCTGCACATATGCCTTTTGGTGGATCTTTGGATGCCCAACTAGGACATCACAGCTCTTCTTACCTCCTGGTAGTATTTCTGGAATTAACAGCAGCAGTTCAGCATCAGGGTCCCACCAGCAGCCATTGCATTAGCAGTTAACAGGGGTGGCACCTGAAGTCTGGGTAACATGCCCTTTTATTATTTGCTTGTCCATCCTTCCAACCTGTAATTGTGGCCAACTCCCTGCATTAATTCCTCTCTACTTGAAATACCTAAGTTGGTTTCTGTTTTCCTGACTGGACCTAATTAACACAGGCAATATTTATCCTCAAAGCTCATTTTCCCTCATTTATTCCTCATATTTTATTAATTTACAAATTAAATGTTTTGTTCCAATTTAATAGGAACAAAACAGGACTCCTAGGAAATTTTTAAAGAATTGAGGACAGGCACATTTGCCTAAGCCTGCCCTTATTACATAATTTCCCAATCCTTCCTCCAAGAAACATTTGTCACTGGAGTACAAGTGTTAATACATCTTATTATATGCAACAGTATGACTGGAAGAGCTTGTTGGAGACAAATTAATGAATTATTCTTCATTCTAACTTTTTTCCACAAAAAGAAAAATATTCAACTCATTTCAAAGAAGCCACTTAGAGCACAAATAAAATCTTGAACATTTTTTTCCACATGACCTAGCATGGCAGTTCTGACTATATAAAGAGAAAAGAGAACACCCATGCTGAATGCTTAATGCTAAACATCTTCTACTCACGATGATTTAGAAGGATTCTTTTTCCAGCAGAGTAAACATTTATCTTACAAACATGTTTAAAAATATTATCTTGATTACATAGCCTAAGAAAAAAAACAATCATTTTCACAAGTAAAGAAACTTTAACCAAACAAATTATTCCTTAGTTTTCTCACTCTTAAATAGCTATCATATTGCCCATTTATACCCAAGGAGTTTCCATTGATTGGTCTGCAAATTGACTACAGTCTGTTTTGATCTTCTGATGATAGGATAACCACTTAACAAAGTAAGACCTTTATTCTTTACCAGCCCAATATCTTCCAAAGAACCTACAAAGGGACCAGCTGGCAGAAGGAGGCAAGAGTGTTCGAAGATTAATTCTTCTGAATCAATTTAGAACGCTAACTTGGAAGTGTGGCAAAAGCTGACCGTGTAAGCGAACATTAAATGAAATATGGTATTAAATTATCTCTGAGACACATGTGGGCTCTGAATCTATTGAAACCAAGTCTAAATGCATTTGGAGTTGAACACGAAATGTTCAGTTTGTAAATTTAATACCACAAAAAAATTTTTTTTGTTTAGTTTCATAAAAATGACAATACTAGATTTCCCAAAGGCATCTTTTTTGCCCACCCCAGTTTAAAATTGAGCAACTCACAGTATTGTTGCCTGAGGAATCAGAGATTACGGTACAAATCTGAGAGTCAATTAATGACTTTCTTTGAACTATCAGATATATTTGAAAACAATCTGTTAGAGCATAGTGACAGAATCATGGTCTCATTCTCTGTAAGCACTAGTTAGTTACATTCAGTTTCATATCAGTGGGCTGCTCTCAAAAGCAAAAAACCACCCTGAAAATATATTCTATCCATCCCAAGAAAATGAAATAATCAATGAATTATGGCATTTTAGAACATCACTGAACTTCAGAAATCTTTTCAAGATATTACAATATTTATCCAAGTTTTATCCAAAGATTTACCCACATTGATGAGTGAGCAGTCAGGATCAGAACTGAAAAGTTCCAGCTCAGTTCATTTTGTCTTGGTGGTTGTGGTTTAGTCACTAAGTCATGTCTGACTCTTGCGACCCCACGGACTATAGCCTGCCAGGCTTCTCTGTTCATGAGATTTTCCAGGCAAGGATATTGGAGTGGGTTGCCATTTCCTTCTCCAGGGGATCTTCCCCCTGGGTTGATCTTCCCAACCTAGGAATCAAACCCGGGTCTCCTGCATTGCAGGCAGATTCTCTACCGACTAAGCTATTAGGGAAACCCTCATTTTGTCTTAAGCACGTGGATAACAATCTTGGAAACATGTTACCACATGCAGAACATTCTCAGAGTATGTTCTGCTCACAGTTAGTTGATCACACACCCTAGTCATTTACTCTTCCTAGGCCTTCGGAATCCACTCTGACTACAAATTCTGAGTTGTGATTGAAAATTAGTCTGAAAGACACTGGATTTGACCTGTGAACTCATTTTCAAAGGGGATAAATGCCTTCAGCTCTCTGCCTATTTTTAAGAAAGTTACCACAGAGCTTTGGTTTTTGTAGTAGTCATGTACAGATGTGAGAGTTGGACCATAAAGAAGGCTGAGCACCAAAGAATTGATGCTTTCAAACTGTGGTGCTGAAGAAGACTCTTGAGAGGCCCTTGGACAGCAGGGAGATCAAACCAGTCAATCCTAAAGGAAATCAACCCTGAATAATCATTGGAAGAGCTGATGCTGAAGGTGATGCTCCAATACTTTGGTCACCTGATTTGAAGAGCCGCCTCATTAGAAAAAACCCTGATGCCAGGAAAAGATTGAAGGCAGGAGGAGAAGGGGGTGACAGAGGAGGAGATGGTTGGATGGCATCACTGACTCAAAGACCATGAGTTTGAGCAAACTCCAGGAAATAGTGAAGACAGGGAATTCTGGTATACTACAGTACATGCGTTCACAATAAGTCACATACGACTTAGCCACTGAACAATGAACAACAGTAACAGAGTTTACCAAAGCTAGTAACACCATAATAAATTAATAAATAGCAAAAGTGATGAGTAAAGCTCAAGTGAACACAATTTTATATGACAACATTCTAGTAAATGTATTTTCTTGTAATAAACATTCTAAAGATTATATATCAACCATTTGGAGAACTATTTAAAAATCTTTCTTTGTTACAAGAAGGATCTTTCCTCTGATTATAACAGAGGCTTAGAGAGAAATACAATTTTATAGTGATGGGATACAAAGAAATATTGATCAAATTTAAACCTTTTAGTGACAGGTATGGTAAAGAATCTGCCTGCAATTCAGGAGACCCTGGTTTGATTTCTGGGGTGGGAAGAGTCCCTGGAGAAGGGATAGAATACCCACTCCAGTATTCTTGGGGTTCCCTGGTGGCTCAGATGGTAAAGAATCCACCTGCAACATGGGAGTCCTGGGTTCGATCCCTGGGTCAGGAAGATACCCTGAAGGAGGACATGTATTCTTGCCTGGAGAACCCGCATGGGCAGAGGAGCCTGGTGGGCTACAGTCCATGGGGTTGCAAAGAGTCAGATACAACTGAGCAAATAAGCACAGCCTAGCACAGCACATGCAAAAGCCACTAACATTGTTCTTATCTAACAATATATAATGGCTTGTTCTCTCAACAAGCCCACAGTCTCATTTGTCTGACATTTTTCATTTGTGGCCATTTCTGCTATAAAATATTTTCTAGACAAGACTGGGGTAAACTGTATGCAGATTAAAATTTTATGTTTCAACAATCTCTCTCCTTATTTTCACATTTCTAGATCATCACCATCCCATGATGTGGACATGGGAAAGAGACCGTAAGAATAAATTCCCTCAGGTGTCTCCCCATTACCTGTGCTAGAGGGAAAAATCTATTCTCCCAGTGTATTCAGGTTAATACTCAAAACCGCATCACAGATCTCTGCTCTTTTCATTCGTCCAAATTCTGCCTTTCTCTCCAGGATGAGTTAATGAAATCTGTCTTTACTCTTCAGTGGTAACGCCCTCCACTGACTTTTCCATCATTTACTGTCTATATGGCTTGCTACTTTAAGTAGCATCATTCATATTCTCACATGCTAGTTCAAATTCTCACATGCTAGTTCAAATATTGCAGTCTTTGATGATGACTTTTCTACTCTTACTCTAAAGTAGAAGTAAAATTTATCTTTTGTGGCCCAAATCAGCTTGAATTTATCTCCAAGAGATAGCACTGTCTGATTAATCGGTTGATTTCTATGACCCCTCTTGATTTTAAGAGCAATGACTTATTTACCTTTGGATTCCGGTGCTTAGAACTGTCCTTGACATGAATTCAAAACTCAGGGCATGCTTGTTGGAAGTACTCAGTATTTTCTCCATTTTTCTGCCACTTTAGGGTAGAGAAAAGTCTGAAACAAGCAAAATCTAAGGCACTTTGCTTTTGTCTTGGAGAATTCTGGGAAAGGAGGACTTGTGACTGTCATTAGAAGCCTTTTACTCTTTTTTAGAAAAAGATTTTAAATTTTTATTTGTTGATTTGGCTGTGTTGGTTCTCAGTTGTAGCTTGTGAGATCCTTTGTTGTGGTGTGTGGACTCCTCTAGTTACAGCACATGGGCTGGTCTCTGCAGTGCACGGGCCTGGTTGCCCTGTGGCACGTGGGATCTTAGTTCCTTGACTAGGGATCAAGCCCACGTGCCCGTGCACTGCAATGCAGACTCTTAACCACTGGACCACCAGGGAAGTTCCAGAAGCGATTTACTCATAGTTTGCAACGTTTCTCTGATTAACTAAAATCTCTCATGCTGTAATGGAACATTTAGTCCAACCCCAGTACATTCCTCATGGAGCTTCTTCATCTTTTCTTGATTATTCTTTTCTGAACCCTATTAAACAGCATTGTAAAGAGGAGAAAATAAAGCAAGTGTGACCCTGTAACTCTCTTGTTGGAGGAATGGCTGTGTGTAACATGGGGGTCAATCCTCTGAGCCCTGTACAGGGTATGAGGATTACCCAGAAGTTCCACTAGAGTAGAGAACCGCAGAGCACTTTTTCCTAGAATAAATACTCCGAACGAGTGCAGAGGTGAAATGTCTCAGCAGGAAGCCAATGTCTTGGCATGCCTGCTATGCCATCTTCTTTGCTTGCAGAAGACAATGCCTACATAGTTGAAGCCAGAACCAGAGTTGAATTTTGGTAGAGCTGAAACTCAGCTTGCTTTAGCCCTGAGTCAAGGAGAAATCAAAGTCCTCTAAGGCCCACACAGTCTGTTTAGGGAATGACTATGTGGATCACAACAAACTGTGGACAATTCTTAGAAGAGAATGGGAATACCAGACGGTCTTACCTGCCTCCTGAGAAACCTGTATGCAGGTCAAGAGGCAACAGTTAGAACTGAATATGGAACACAGACTGGTTCCAAATTAGGAAAGGAGTATGTCAAGGCTGTATATGGTTACCCTGCTTATTTAACTTATATGCAGAGAACATCATGTGAAATGCCGAGCTGGATGAAGCACAAGCTGGAATCAAGATTGCTGGGAGAAATATCAATAACCTCAGATATGTAGATGACCACCCTTATGGCAGAAAGCGAAGAGGAACTTAAGAGCCTCTTGATGAAAGTGAAAAGGAAAGTGAAAAAGCTGGCTTAAAACTCAACATTCAAAACACAAAGATCATGGCATCTGTTTCCATCACTTCATGGCCAATAGATGGGAAAACAATGGACAGTGACAGACTTTAATTTCTTGGGCTCCAAAATCATTGTTGATGGTGAAGGACAGGGACGCCTAGCGCGGTGCAGTCCATGAGGTCACAATGAGTTGGACATGACTTAGTGACTGAGCAACAACAACATTATAACCAAATTTTCCAAGATCAAAGAACAAGAAAGAATTTTGAAATCACCAAGAGAAGAACTCACGCACAAAAGAATCCTCATAAGACTATCAGTGGAGTTTTCAAAAGAAACCTTTCAGGCTATAAACTTTGAAGATTTCACAGAGGCTGCTAAGTCAGTTGTGGTCACAGATTCCCATATATTCCCACAGAGTTTCTCTTATTTGTTAATATCTTGCATTAGTGTGATATACTTGTCACAGTTAATGAGCCAACAGGAATACATCATTGCAATATAAATACATTGAGCCAAATTGATATACTGTTACATTATATTGACATACTGTATAAAACTAAACACTGTTACACTATAATATACACACACTGAGCAAATATTGGTACATGAAACAATACTGATATAGTGATATACTATCCACATTTATTCAGATTTCATTAGTTTTAACCTAATGTCCTTTTTCTGGTTCCAAGACCCCATCTAGGACCCTGGACCCAGAACCACATTACATATACTTGTTGTGTCTCTCTAGGCTTCTCTTGGTTGTGATGGTTACATTTTTCTTGTTTTGGTGACCTTGACAATTTTGAGTATTAGTCAATATACATTGTAGGATGCCTCTCTATTGGAATCTGATGTTTTTCTCAAGATTAAACTGGGGTTATGAGATTTGGGAAGGAAGTTCACAGAGGTAAAGTGCCCCTTTCATCATCTTATGTCAAGGAGACAGGTTATTAACATGATTTTTGACTGTCAATGTTGACCTAGTCTCTTCCCCCAACCCCCATTTTTTTGACTTTTTAAAAAAATTTATTTTATATTGGAAAATAGTTGAATAACAATGCTTTTGTTATAACAATAACAACTGAAAAACGTTGCTAGCCAAACCTGGTTCTATCCACTGGAAAACCATTGCCTTCATAAAGAAAAAGTAAAAAATTGCCAACTATGCCTTTAGATTTTATACACGCTGTTTATTTTGATGCCCAGCATTAAAATTGGCTTTTAAGTTTTATTTGGATTTGTGCTCTTGTACACTTGTCATTTCTCTTGTAAAAAAAAAAAATCACAATTTTTTTTTCTGTGAAAGCCAGTTGTGGAAGAGAAATTGTTTTATAAGTATTTTGACATGAATCTAGGTTTTGAAAATAATCTGAGTAAAAATGTACGTTACTAATCTAGCTTCCTCCTATGTTTAAACAATCATTTGTATCCTGTATTATCTGAGTGCCTGCAGCCTAATGTTGCGCAGTGGTTCACTAAAATCAGACTATAACAAGTTTTCATTGACTCTCAGTAAAATGTGGCTGCTTGCTCCAGGATCCTAGCCCACGCAGATGAATGTGGGTCATGGTTCCCTCTGGCTTCCCCTTGGGTTCGATCAACAGGAAACTGGAAGGAGGGAGGTAAGGTCAGGGTGTTTATTCCCCAGGTTCGCTCCCCATGAGGTTATCTCAGGCCATATCATGCCTCTTAAAGCAGGTCATCACTCCTCCATCTACTCCCCTTTTTCACTCTGAGTTTCAACAGCCTCTCCCATCCCTGCCCCTTCAGGCCTGAGGGGTTACAGCTCCACATGTTCCAGCCCCATCTTCCTGCACCATCCCTTGAGGTTTTCTTAGACTACATTCACACCTACACTGTGAGTTCATAAACAAACTCTCCTAGAATTATAGTAATTTGACTATGCCTTTGGTTTTCTCTTGGGACTTGAGCAGAATCAAGAGTCCCTGAATAAATAATATTTTCCCCCAGAAGGGGCGAATGTGGAAAGCTCTCTGCATGGGAATCCTTTGTACTTAAGAGGGTGTGGAGTGGGGGAGCCACGGCAAAGGAAATCAACTGTGAGAGAAGACTGGAGAGTAAAGGACAGGGCAAGCGGTGTGTAGACTCAGGCCAGCTCCCATCCTGGCCCAATCATTGAAAAAGATGTGATGGTAACAGTCATAAGAAGGAGAGTAAAGATAAAGATGGCTACTTTGAGGCTGAATTTATCAATCTACAGCTTTCCAAATCATACCTACTCTAATTTCTCTTAGCACTAAGTGGAGACTTAGGGGTTGAGTGCACCCCACCCATTGTCAGCCACCAGCCACTCTGCCAGTCACCACCACCCACCAGGAACACCAGTCAACTACCCTCCATCCTGCCACCCTACCCTCCACTAGTGACCAAGACTCTGCTGTTGGATGGAAGGACTTATTGCCCAGCTGCTGTGAGTCCTGACAGCTGAAAGTGCTCAGCTGACAGTCCCCTGCAGAATTTTCTATGCAATCATCATTACCGAAAGATTGCTGGGCCAGTGAGAGAATGCTTCAGTGTTCTGTGTGATGGTTCTATGAATTGATTTTTCAGTCTAAGTGCCTGGATTTGGGAAATAGAAGTTGACGCCCCAAAGTTGCATTACAACACATATTTCCCAGTTGTTTGCTAAGCCATACGACTGGAATCTGGGCTTTCGTTACTGCAAGTCGTTCAACTAGAAATGTAAAATGATTCATTTATGGAATATCTGACGTCAATCTATGTCTTCATAAAACAAGCATTTCTGCTTCTAATCCAGATAATTTCTGCACCTGCCAAAGACCAAATACCCCTAAAACTCTCCCTGGTTTCTCAAAGTAAATATGATCTAATGATAACACATGAAAATTTTGGCTTCAATGACATGATATAGATATGTCACTGAATGACACAAGGCAAAAAGTAATCAAAAAAATTTTAAGTATTTATTTATCCTTAAATGCAGGAGTTAACCTGAAATTCATACCACTTACTAAGTACACACTCTGAGCCAGGGAGCATCTAGGCATCTTACATTACGCATTCATTCAAAAATAGTTATAATGTGTTAATCCTCAGAAAAACACTTCGAGGTGAATAATTTTCCATTGTTCATTTATTTGTGCTTTCAGTATTTATTGATTACCTACTATATAAAAGATTGTTCTAGGAAGTGGGTTACCCAAGGTGAACAAGAACACATTCAATTCCTGTATACATGGAGCTTATGGCTTAGTGAAAGCAACCAACACTATTAAATATCACACAATTAACTGCAGAGCTGTGATAAGTGATATGAAGGAAAAGTATATCTTGCTGAGAGATGAAGAAAATCGGGGTCTGAGAGATTAAGCAATATCTGGCATCCTGCCTCCTTTAGTGCACGACCTGTTTCACAGCATTATGGTGGTCTCTATGGTCTTCCCAAGCTGCCCCACTCCCACCACCAGCAGCCCGCTGTCCCTTCCATGGGAGGACAGCCACTCAAAGTTGCTCTGTGCACACTGGGGCCCACGCCACCAGCTCATCAGCCTTGCTTCTGAGCCATGATTAAGTTGGAGGGAGTGTCATCTATCTCTCAGGGCACAAAATCTGGCCCCAGGACAACAATCTAAATAACACTGGCTTGGAGCTTATTTTGAATCAACTCTGCCACACTGAGAATCACAAAAGCACATTGTGTTAACCCTTTCAAAGCAGTCATCACTTTATGGCTTAACATTACAGCAGTCTGTATCCATGTCAACCTATTCATCTTTATAGACTCACCAAGAAACAGTGGCAAAATAAGTCTCTGTTGGTAGAAAGGAAAAGTGAGAGAAAGGAAAGTGCGAGATAAGGAAAAGGAGGCAGAGAGAGGAAGGGAGGGAAGCAAAGAAGGAGGAAAGAAGATGGAAGGAAGGAAGGAAGATGGGAGGAAAGGAAACAAAAAAGGAAAGAAGGAAATCAACCTCTGCCAATACTCCCACAGCTATACACCAACAAGGAAAAAAATGTAGTATAATAACAGGAAGGATAATTTTCAGGGAAAAAAACAAATCAGCAAAATTCAATACTATTTCTACTCTGACACAAAGTTGTAAAGCTAATTAAAATATAATTAATAAACAATAAGTGGTATGAGTCCTAGCTATTTATACACAGATATAGTCTTCCATTGTACATCAACATCTTGCAACTGGTATGTGTGAAAGATGTAATAATCAGATTTATTTTGTAAATATTCCAACATTCTTCAAAAATAAAACTTATCTTTTCAACTTTACCAGGTAAATTGCATATCTTCTTTAATCTGAATTATGAGGCTAGATACTGTCTTTCTGTGGCAAGGTGCCTGGCTTGATTGTGACACTGAACAGACATGTGATCAGGGCTGAATCTTTCATTGCGCAAAGCATGTGAGCTGTGTTCAGCACCTGTTACAAAGTATCGTGCTGCATCTCAGACATGGCGAATTGGGGATCAGGCAAACCATGACTCTAGGAACACGGTCATGTACTGTGTATATCACCAGAATATTAGAATATAAGAATATTACACTTGTTCTCAGTATATAAAATATTAAATTATGATGTATTCCACAAAAATATAGGAAAATAATGTCAGCAATTCCTCTGAGTAGCCCAAGGTCCTGATTTGTTTATGGGAACATATATCAATGTATAAACTTGGGAATAGGGATTCCCAGGTGGCTCATTGGTAAAGAATCTGCCTGCCAATGCAGGAGATGAGGGTTCGATCCCTGGGTTGGGAAGATACCCTGGAGAAGGAAGTGGCACCCTACTCCAGTATTCTTGCTTCGAGAATCCCTTGGACAGAGGAGCCTGATGGGGTCACAGTCCATGGGGGTCACAAAGAGTAGGACATGATTTAGCAACTAAATAACACTTTGGGAATAATAACTACAAGCTTTCTTTGTGTGACCTTTGTTGTTCATTTGCTCAGTCGTGTCTGACTCTTTGCAACCCCATGGACTGCAGCACACCAGGCTTCCCTGTCCTTCACCATCTCCAGAAGTTTGCTCAAACTCATGTCCATTGAGTTAGTGATACAATCCAACCATCTCATCCTCTGTCACCCACTTCTCTTCTTGCCTTCAATCTTTCCCAGCATCAGGGTCTTTTCCAATGAGTCAGCTCTTTGCATCAGGTGGCCAAACTATTGGAGCTTCAGCTTCAGCTTTAGCATCAGTCCTTCCAATGAATATTCAGGGTTGATTTCCTTTAGGGTTGACTGGTTTGATCTCTTTGCAGTCCAAGAGACTCTAAAGAGTCTTCTCCAACACCACAGTTTGAAAGCATCGGCTCTTGGATGCTCAGACTTCTTTGTGACCTTAAAGATTCAAAACATGAAGACTCTAAACAACTAGCAAAAGTTTCTGTCACTTTCTGGCTTTATGAAATTTCTCAGTGGTTGCCCCCTGAGAAACAGAGGAATCATCATTGGATTATTTTGACTTACATTCATCTGAAACTACAGGTTATAAATTAGTGTCAGGCTATGACGACTTTGCCATCTGTTCTAATCACTCATCAAAGAATAAGAAAGGCAATTATAAGGTTGTTACCTTAATGAATAGATCAACAGGAAAGAAAAACATAATTTGCCTTAGGATATTTTCTTCTAGCAAATTGATTTGCAACATAATAACAACTTTGTAACTTTTGTAATTTTCTTATATTTGTTTGAGCCTTTTATTTGTAAGTCAGATTTTTATTTAGCAGGCAGTAGAAAAAAAAATAGACTTCAGTGTATAAAAATCCAAAACAACTATGACAAAAAAATTCCCGTAATATAATATAAGCTCTTCTTAAGCTGCTTCGACTACTTATCTGATCAAGGTTTCAACGTAGGAACCAACCTGAGAAGAAGGCCCCTTGGCTGGTGCTCCACGGAAGCTGACTACAGTTCCATGAGAGGGAAGGGAATCTCTGATGAGTACACCTCTGGGTGGAAATCTCTTTCTTTCCCCAAAGGAGTCTCCTTCTTTGGCTTCTCCCTGATGAACACAGTGTTAAGAAGGACTCTGAGGCCTCATTTCAGCTTGGAGAGAGCATGTCATAATTAATTGTCACTGTCTTCCATGCTCACAAAATGCCAAGAATATGCCAAGTATAAGTTCTGCCCATTATGTCATTTCTGATCTTTTTCCAGAGTAATTCTTCTGTCCTTTGATGACTTGATCCTCTGAGGTAACACATTCTTGTCTTAGCTGCTAAGAATCAGTTGGGAAGCAACTTTATCACTCCCTTGGCCTTAAACTTCACTTTGGCAATCATAGAGATAAAAATTTTTTTTTTCCCATTAATTGCTCTAAACTTAAAAAGTGGGATAAAATGTAGTAACATCTCTTAGTTAGGCAACATGTCATAAAAGCTGAGAAATTCCAGCAATTGTTTGAAGTAAAGAAAAAGGAGGAAATGCATAATACCCACATACTTATCTCAATTATTCTTCATAATAATTCTTCAAAGAAGTTTTTATCCTCATTTTACAGTTGAAGTAACAGTCTCAGAGATACCGAATAAATTCTTTAATGTCTCAAAGCTAAACTATGACCCTAGGTCCATCCATTCCCAAATTACATATGCTCGAGTGAATCACACACAAGATTTGGGGAATATCTTTGGCAATATCAGCAACCCCTGACATTTCTGGTACCAAGTACCAGTTTTGTGAAAGACAATTTTTCCATGGACCAGGAGTGGGGGGTGGGATGGTTTGGGAATGATTCAAGCCCATTACACTTATTGTGCACTTTATTTCTATTATTATTATTACATCAGCTCCACCTCGGAGCATCAGGCATTTGATCCTGGAGGTGGAGGACCCCTGCTAGTGCCAATGGAAGCTGGTTTATGCTGGTGCTGGCGTCACTACACATTTCAGAAGTACTCCTTCCACCTGTCCAGATGAACTAAATGCTTTCTCTTTAGGTCATTCCACATTTTTCTTTTCACTCTTTGCCTAGTTAAGTCCAACTAGCCTTTATGATGCAGATCAAATTAGCCCTTCCTCCAGAAAATCATTCCCAAGTTTCCAAAAATGCACCCCATAGAATCCAGGAGCCATTTCCGTTATCTTTGATAATTGTCTTTTCTGTATATTTCATTGTACTATAAACTCCTTGAGAGCAGGTCTCACCTTTGCATTTCAATGTCTAACATGGTGCCTAGCCCGTAATAGGCCCTCAAAACTAGCTGAAGGTAATTAAGAAAAGAGGTAAAGTGTTTTAATCTGACTGTGTAAAAGTGTTTCAGCTTTTGCCAGCCTAAATAATAAAGTGGCTAATAGGACTGATGCTGAAGCTGAAACTCCAGTACTTTGGCCACCTCATGCAAAGAGTTGACTCATTGGAAAAGACCCTGATGATGAGAGGGATTGGGGGCAGGAGGAGAAGGGGACGACAGAGGATGAGATGACTGGATGGCATCACTGACTTGATGGACGTGAATCTGAGTGAATTCCGGGAGTTGATGATGGACAGGGAGGCCTGGCGTGCTGCGATTCATGGGCTTGCAAAGAGTTGAACACGACTGAGCGACTTAACTGAACTGAACTGACTGAATAACTCCTAAAGACTGAACTGAGGCTGTTGCTCAGTTAATAATGTAACAAGTGTCCATAAGCCTCTTTTCAGTGTATAGGGCCTTCGGGGGTCCTGTAATTACTTAAAAAAGAAGGCCAAGCATTTGTCAAGCTCACAGAAACTTACGAGATTTAGCTCGTACCATGATACCCACAACACAACAGGAGTTAGGGATGAATATCGCCTGCCTAACTCTAAAATGATCCTTTATGAAAAGGAACGAGCAAAGACTTCTTTTTTCTAGTTCTACGTTTCAGTTTCCTCTAGTTCAGCTCCCTCCCAGCACAGTTCCCAAACCACCTTCATATTCCAAGGGCTTGGGAGAAACAGATGCCGTCACTGTAATGGGAATGCGAATTCACACATTACCACGTCCACTATCCAGCAAAAACACACACATGTTGTTTCTAACTGATACAGCCTCCCTCCTAAGCCACAATATACTGACGAATAGTCTAACCTTATTTATTATATTATCCAACCTAATAAACAAAGCAACCCTTTATTAGGTATCATCTTTTAAGTAATACATTCAATCTATCTTAATCCTTCCCTTTTTCTTATTTGAACACACCACTCTGCTCTCCAAGTTGACCTCTGGGTTCACAGTAGCCACTGAATGAATGGGTGAATGAATGACCTCATACAGGCAGGATGAGGGGCCGCCACAAGCTCACAGTGACCTCTACACACCTGCTGGCCCCACTGTGAATGGCTGGTCTGGGACACATGTGGGCTGTGGTTGATCAGCTCTCTCTGTGGGTATTCTGCCGGTCTCCATGCTGATACCTGCAGTGGTAAATTTGTGGACTTTCTTCCTTGATGTGGCCAGGGCCTGGTGGGATATTACTGCTGACTCAGCATATTAACCACATTTCTAGGCTCTGGAAACTTGACGTTTTAATGACTGCCCTATATGCATATGCCAAAACACGTTCTCTTAACTGTAGGTGTAGGTCTTAGGACCTCCAATTCGATTATAGGTTTGAGTCATCCTGCCTTGGCCTTCTGCCTCACTTGTCACCTCTCCCCTCCTAGGGAGGGAGTCCTCCTCTTGGGGTTGTGGAGTCAGGATGTTCAGATACAATCCAACCAACCCAGAGAACACAGCTGCAACCTTTATTGGGCTCCGTTATTAGGCTCTCACACTCCAGGCCACTGTGTTGTTCTTATTTACTCACTAAGTCATGTCTGATTCTTAGCAAAGACGTGGACTATAGCCCTCCAGGCTCCTCTGTCCATGGGATTTCCCAGGCAAGAATACTGGAGTGGGTTGCCATTTCCTTCTTTTGGGGGTCTTCCTGACCCAGGGATCAAAGCCATGTCTCCTGCATTGGCCAGGGGGTTCTATACCACTGAGTCACCTGGGAAGCCCTAAGCCACTGTACCTCTGTCCTAATCACCCCAAGGCCAGGCACTAAATAGCTAGAGACAGCCTCTGCGATGAAAAACTGCTGAAATCATTCAAACTAGCCAGTTCTAAGCTTTTCATCCTGTTCCTTTCTACAGAAATCACACACACAGAAATTCTTAACCACAGTTTCTCTCTGCTCCTCTCCCCTCCACAACTCCCATACCCCCAGCCCACCTCCTGACCTGCGTCATTGCTTGCCACCTGGCTGCCAGCGCCACAGCATGCCCCTTCCTCTTGAGAACTGTGAGCAACAAACTGTTTTGTCAATGGCCATGGTCTCCTGATACTATATCTCAAATCTTCTATTAAGACACTACATTTTTAAACACTCAGCCTCCTTCCTCTTGACTCTCAATGTGCATCTTCCATGTGGTCCCCCAGACCTGGATATTCCCACCTCAGCTTCTACTGTGAGATCACCTTGACCCTGCACAGGTATATGGTGGCTCAAGGAAGGCTTTCTGATTCTCAACTCAATGTCTATGCCACACTGAGACTGAGGGAAATTCAACAGTCAAACCAGACTTGCTGTCTGGCCACACTCTCCTATCAAGCTGCTACACATTGGTCATGGGCATGCATCACAGGGTCCCAAACAAGAAGTGAGCATGTCATTCCTAACTTTGAAACTGCTTCAAATTTTAAAAAACATCTGTGCTCTGGCTGAAAGCCTAGGGCAGAGAGCTGTCTTCCTTCTCTTGTCTTCTTTCTACATCTATTTCTGTTTCTTACCATTCCTGGGCCCAAGAGAGATGGCCTTTCTTCTTTCCTCCTTTCTCTTCCTGTTTACACTTATACTGTTCTAAAACTCTATATTCAAGGCCATCAAGCCTGCCTCGTGATATGTTAAAGAGGGAGATCAAAATAAAGAAAATTAAGCATATCTTCATCTTCTTTCCCTTCCCTCTCTCTCCCCTCCCTTCTTCCCTCCTCCCCTCCCTCCCTCTTCCCTGCCCTCTCTCTTTCTCCATCTCTCTCTTAATCAAAGATCTAACTTTGTTGTGTATTATACTATCCTCTCCTACACAGAAAGGTAAGCTTCAAAGCTTAGATTAAAAATGGAAAAGATCAGAAAGTGATAATTTAAGTAGGAATTTTAATCATTTTATATTTGCAACAATGTTATATTAGCTTGCGATTACAATCTTCAATCTTAACTGTAGGTGTAGGTCTTAGGACCTCCAAGCAGTGAGCATCACTCCCCAGAAATAAAATCCCTCTCCCATGTCTAGTATAAAAGGTCAAGAAGACAAATGCCCCAGATTACAAAGAATATATATTAGTATACATTAATTACAGAATAAATAATTAGTACATATTAATTAAGTAAAGGTGAAAACTATTCTATAAAACAGGAGTGTAGGTCATTAGTAAGTGGTTCTATTCATTATATAAAGAAATGCTGGATGTGTGGCTATAACATTACATAATCCCAGAGCAAATAACTCAGGCCTCAATTTTTAGATAGTCTAGAAAATCTCACCTAAGTCTGACTTACATTGTCCTCAGATATAACATTAATATTCCCCCCACTTTATAGCTGAGCCATTGTAATGGTTTTGGGAGAAACTTTCAAAAGCTGGTACGTGGAAGTCATTTAAAACACATCTCTTCATTTTCCAACAACCTAAGATACTCTGACCCCTCCCAAATATATTCAAATCTGTGCTTTCACACATTACAATCCAGCTTTCACTTTCACATTTTTTTTTTCTGCTGAGAGTTGCCTAGAAAATAGACTAGCCAGACACTAGGTGTGAAAACATAAGAAATGTGAGAAAAGTGAGATTTAATATTAAAGTTAAGCAGTGAATTTTTTCTCTTCCATTCTGTGAGTATGTGTGTGCGCGGACATGTGTGTGAGAGCTGGTACCACTGAGCTCCTCTGCATACATAGGAATCCCTATGTATGTACTCTGTGTGGGTTCTTATTGTTACTTGAGATTTGAAGGAAAATAACAGATTTTCCAGTTTTTATAAAAAGGCCCTACAATAAAAAGCTAATTTGGATATGCATAGCAAGAAAGCTGCAGTGAAATGCCAGAAGATGTTAACAAAGGTCACAATGGGAGTTAGTACGGATTGTGTTTCTATGGCCTCTACTTCCAAATTTACCACCATGTTACACTAAAACATCTTTAAAACACTATTTTAAGAAATTCCAGAATAAGAGCTCTCACTGAAGTTATCAAATGCTGATTTAGGTTATTTATTAGGGCAGTACAAGTAGAGTGCACACGTTTAGGACTGACTGTGTCTGTAGGATGAGTTTCTAAATGAAAGGTATGGAGTTGTATTCATGTCAGATTAAAGCATGGAAATTGGCAAAGTATAACGTGGTTTTTATGGGCTCAAGAATGGAATTCCCAGTTTTACAGATCTTGGCTGCCTGCTCAATCGCTAAGGTGTGTTCTCTCTTTGTGACCCCATGGACTATAGCCCATCAGGCTCTTCTCTCCATGGGGTTTTCCAGGCAAGAATACTGCAGTGCGTTGCCATTTCCTTCTCCAGGGGATCTTTTCCATCCAGGGATCAAACATGCGTCTCCTGTGTCTGCTGCATTGGCAGGCAGATTCTCTACCACTAGACTACCAGGGAATCCTTTAAAATATCTCAAAACCATGTTGTTCAAACTTCGGGTAATGACTCATTAGGGGTCATGAAATCAAGTTAGAGGGTCAGGACTAGTACTTTTTAAAATAATAAAATAGAATGGGAAATATTAGAATATAGCTATTCCAATAAACACATTGCTTGTGTAAAATATAGGTATATGTGTATTTGTGTATGCATATTAAATATTTGTACACTTATATTGATATATATTCAAGATATGTATATATAAAGACATTTTATAGATTGTAAAGTAAAATATTTTCCTTCCGTAGTTTAAAAAATCTTTTCCGAAAGTTTAGAAAATGATATTTTAAAATATGCATCACAGGGCTTTAAACATAGAGTATAGCCCCAGTGGGTGCATGCACACACACACACACACACACACACACACACACACACCTCCACACACAAACACTTGCTCAGTTAACTGCAACTATTTCTATCCCCTCATGTTTTCCTCTAGGGGAGATGGTGTTTTATTTAACAAAACACCTCACTGCACCATTTGCTTCCAAAAAGACGACCTTTAGGAAAGTTGAAAACAAGGAGAATGCCAATTGCTTTACAAAATGAAAAGCATTTTGGGATTCCAGGTCACAACGCAGAGATGGAACGAGGGGTTCCAGAGAAAACAAGAGAGAGATGGGGGGAGAACACTGCAGTGGCTGGTAAGGGGTGTCTGGAGAAAGGATACCAAGGAGAAAGGAGTGAGCAGAGGACATTGTACTTAGTGTTCAATTTCAGAATTAACTCTTTGTGGCCAAGTGCTCTGATGCTATTCTGTGGTGTAACTGACTCCAAAACCACCAGTGAATTCAGCTGCAGACACAGCCCTCAGTAGGTGATATCTTCAGGTTTAAAGAAATGATACAGGACTAGATGTGAGATATGATTTTCCCAGTGTGCTAGAAGGAGCTGATTCTTGGATTTCAGAGTTACTCAGATATTTGTTGAGTGGAAGAGATAAGAGGGCAAGAAGTAACTTCCCTGACATTCTGGGTCTGGCACCCCAGCTGGGTGGTCAAGATCTATGACTTCACCAGCAGGAAAAACCACAAAAGTCATGAGGTTGCCTTTCCTGCTCTCTGAGTGCTGCTTAGTGGGTAACTTTTCAAGATAACTTGATGCACAGGCTCAAAACAGAAACCATAATCTAATACCACACAGATTTCTTCTAACCAACTGCCTCCTTTTCCATGCAGCTTTCTGACCATTCTGAGCAGGACAGATCACCCCAGTCACCCACTAAGATGCTGAGTCCTCCATGATGCAACTTCTCAATCTGGGATATGGCTCAGAGGTCGGTCTCTTTTTTCAGTGAAGAATGACAATGAAAGCATGACACTTTTGTTCTGTATTTGCAGGTAGATATGCCCTGATAAAGGACAGAAATGGTATGGACCTAACAGAAGCAGAAGATATTAAGAAGAGATGGCAAGAAAACACAGAAGAACTGTACAAAAAAGATCTTCACGACCCAGATAATCACGATGGTGTGATCACTCACCTAGAGCCAGATATCCTGGAATGTGAAGTCAAGTGGGCCTTAGAAAGCATCCATACAAACAAAGCTAGTGGAGGTGATGGCATTCCAGTTGAGCTATTTCAAATCCTGAAAGATGATGCTATGAAAGTGCTGCACTCAATATGCCAGCAAATTTGGAAAACTCAGCAGTGGCCACCGGACTGGAAAAGGTCAGTTTTCATTCCAATCCCAAAGAAAGGCAATGCCAAAGAATGCTCAAACTACTGCACAATTGCACTCATCTCACACGCTAGTAAAGTAATGCTCAAAATTCTCCAAGCCAGGCTTCAGCAATACGTGAACCATGAACTTCCAGATGCTCAAGCTGGTTTTAGAAAAGGCAGAGGAACCAGAGATCAAATTGCCAACATCTGCTGGATCATGGAAAAAGCAAGAGAGTTCCAGAAAAACATCTATTTCTGCTTTATTGACTATGCCAAAGCCTTTGACTGTGTGGATCCTAATAAACTGTGGAAAATTCTGAAAGAGATGGGAATACCAGACCACCTAACCTGCCTCTTGAGAAACCTATATGCAGATCAGGAAGCAACAGTTAGAACTGGACATGGAACAACAGACTGGTTCCAAATAGGAAAAGGAGTACATCAAGGCTGTATATTGTCACCCTGCTTATTTAACTTCTATGCAGAGTACATCATGAGAAATGCTGGACTGGAAGAAGCACAAGCTGGAATCAAGATTTCCAGGAGAAATATCAATAACCTCAGATATGCAGATGACACCACCCTTATGGCAGAAAGTGAAGAGGAACCCAAAAGCCTCTTGATGAAAGTGAAAGAAGAGACTGAAAAAGTTGGCTTAAAGCTCAACATTCAGAAAATGAAGATCATGGCATCTGGTCCCATCATTTCATGGGAAATAGATGGGGAAACAGTGGAAACAGTGTCAGACTTTATATTTTTGGGCTCCAAAATCACTGCAGATGGTGACTGCAGCCATGAAATTAAAAGATGCTTACTCCTCGGAAGGAAAGTTATGACCAACCTAGATAGCATATTAAAAAGCAGAGACATTACTTTGCCAAAAAAGGTCTGTCTAGTCAAGGCTATGGTTTTTCCAGTGGTCATGTATGGATGTGAGAGTTGGACTGTGAAGAAGGCTGAGCGCTGAAGAATTGATGCTTTTGAGCTGTGGTGTTGGAGAAGACTCTTGGGAGTCCCTTGGACAGCAAGGAGATCCAACCAGTCCATCCTAAAGGAGATCAGTCCTGGGTGTTCATTGGCAGGACTGATGCTAAAGCTGAAACTCAATACTTTGGGCCACCTCATGCGAAGAGTTAACTCATTGGAAAAGACCCTGATGCTGGGAGGGATTGAGGGCAGGAGGAGAAGGGGATGACAGAGTATGAGATGGCTGGATGGCATCACCGACTCAATAAACACGAGTTTGAGTGAACTCCGGGAGATGGTGATAGACAGGGAAGCCTGGCGTGTTGTGATTCATGGGGTCACAAAGAGTTGGACACGACTGAGTGACTGAACTGAACTGATGCCCTGATCTATTGCTATAATGTGAAATAAAAGAATCACAAAATGGTAACCTCATTTTTAAAAATCATCATTTACTCAGCCAACATGAAAAAAACTTAACTAATAAACCCCAAATTATTCAGAAACTTCATTTGTACCAGCTGCCAACTCTTTCTCCAACCTCTGCCTCAACCCTACAAGCTCTACTGGTTATAAGCAGCAAAACAGAAATGAATAGGTTTCATCTCCTTTTATTTCTAACTTCAACATGTGAAGAAAATGGATGAAAGCTCCAAAATGGATAAAAGTCAAACAGCGAAAATTAGGAAGAAAAAGAGTCGAGGACATGAATAATCAAACGGAGATCAGTCCTGCGTAACTGGCAATCACAGGTAGAAAAGCAGGTAAAAAAAATAAGTGTGTGTGTGTGTGTGTGTGTGTGTGTGTGCACGTGTGCTCAGTCATCCAAGTCTTTGCAACCCCATGAACTTAGCCTGCCAGGCTCCTCTGTCCATGGGATTTCCCAGGCAAGACTACTGGAGTGGGTTACCATTTCTTTCTTCATGTATCTTCCTGACACAGGGATCAAACCCGCATCTCTCACATCTCCTGTGTCTCCTGCACTGGCACCTAGATTTTTTAGTGCCACGTGAGTGGACTAAATCCAAACATTTATGTTTTTATGCCTGAAAGTAAAAGCACTCCCATATGCCAAGATTGTACTAAATAAGGCAATAAATAAACAAGACAGAATATCCATCCCTGAGGTATACACAGAGTAGCTGATGGCATGAAACACGAACGTTAAAAAATAATTAAAAATATTTTAGAATAATTACCAAAGGTTTAGAAAAAATTAATAAACATTGTAGAAATTGAGAATACAGGATCTATGCTGATCAGTGAAACATTTTTCCAATTTCCAATATAAAAGTTTTCCAACTTTTCAAGATACCTCCTAGCTTGCTCCTAGATATCATCTACCAGCATATTCAGGGATGTCCCACAAGAATCCCTCCACTTGATTCTAAACGTCCTCTAAATCCCCCTTAACTAGCACACACTACTTTGTTTTGGCATTCCATCTCAACAATGGTACAAAGGAGAAAAGAGGAGTAAGTTACCATGTTACCGGGAGAAGAAAATTTCAACAGAAGGAGCTGAGAATTAAATCTGAACTATTCTGCCAACGACCGGAGAAGGCAATGGCACCCCACTGCAGTACTCTTGCCTGGAAAATCCCATGGATGGAGGAGCCTAGAAGGCTGCAGTCCATGGGGTCACTGAGGGTCGGGCACGACTGAGCGACTTCACTTTCACTTTTCACTTTCCTGCACTGGAGAAGGAAATGGCAACCCACTCCAGTGTTCTTGCCTGGAGAATCCCAGGGATGGGGGAGCCTGGTGGGCTGCTGTCTCTGGGGTCGCACAGAGTTGGACACGACTGAAGTGACTTAGCAGACCAGTAGCATTCTGCCAACGACAGGGGAAAAGACGCTGGATGAGGGGTTGTTACCAGAGTTGAAACTTGGTGACAGGTGGGGCAGAAGGCAGTCAAGTTGTTGGTGGTCAGAAGCAATCTGTCCCAAGTCCTCAATTCACTTTATACCATATGCATTCCCTGGAGGTAGGTGAGGGGGCCTTAGTGCTATGGGAAAAGGCCATTGGCCTTAGAGACAGAAATGGCCTTGAATCTCTCCTCTGCCATCCACCAAATAAAGCCACACCTGGCTCTGCATTCGGAGAAGGCAATGGCACCCCACTCCAGCACTCTTGCCTGGAAAATCCCATCGACGGAGGAGCCTGGTAGGCTGCAGTCCATGGGGTCACTGAGGGTCGGGCACGACTGAGCGACTTCACTTTCACTTTTCACTTTCATGCATTGGAGAAGGAAATGGCAACCCACTCCAGTGTTCTTGCCTGGAGAATCCCAGGGACGGGGGCGGGGGAGGGGGGCCCTCATGGGCTGCCGTCTATGGGGTCGCACAGAGTCAGACACGACTGAAGTGACTTAGCAGTAGCAGGCTCTGCATTTGCTTAAATGGGCTTACACCACTTCTCCCTTCCATTGTTCCCTCCCCTCCCTTGCTTTCAATTGTTCCCTCTTTCCGTTATCAGGTCATCTGTTTAGCTACTCACTTGCTTTTTCAAAGACACTTCTGCGGTGCCTTTTATGTCACTTCCCCAGGGAAGGCTGCAAACTGGAAGCAGAACCATAGAATCACAGGATGTGAGCGAAGGAACGAATCTCAATGATCATCCAGCCCAAGAACCTTAGTCTAAGACAGGGAACCGGAGTTTACAAGAGCAGAAGCAACTGAGAAACGTCTCCCAAGTCCACAACTGCCCACTCTCAGCCCAGAGCTCTTTCCACTGTAACACCCTCAAGTCCAGTGAAGCCTGTTACAGAATTAGATACCCAAATCGGAGGCACAGCTGAAGAAAATAAAGTCTAAATCCGAAAGACAGTTGGATCATTTCTACAGGCAAACGCCAATTATGAAAACGTAAAGTGTTAATTGTGACACTGTAGACTTAGCAGCAGCAGCAGCAGCAGGGTGCTCAGGATTTGCATCTACTCTTGGGAAGCAGATGGCCTCGGAAACATCTCTTTACCACGTAAAATGGGCGCAGAGCGCCATCTGCTGGATGCCTAGGCTTTAAGGCACCTGCCAGAGTAGGTATAGGAAAGGCTTTAATAAGCAGTTTATTTCTTGTTGGTCACTCCTAAACACACACGATAAAACCTAGCTTCATATTGCTCCATATTTATTCCTTTTTCAAATTTACAGTGCTTTATTTTTACCCTTTAATATACTATGGCTATCTCTCCTTATTAGTAACATAAATTGAGCTAATTTCTTTTTTAAACTTCTTTTAAAATCGTATTATGAAATGTCCACGTATATACAAAATAGAATGGCATGATAAACTCCCATATATTTTTCCCCAAAATTTAAAAATCGTCAAAATTTTGCCATACTTGCTTCTCTATCTCCCTTTATTCTTTGCTAAAGTAGTTAAGACAAATCCTAAGTATCATATATGACTTCAAACTTCAGTATGAATCTCTTCTAAAAATGAGATTTTTTTCATAAGCACAATATCATTATCAGAGTTAATAAAATTATTAATAATTCTTTGTTACTATCTAATGCCCAGTCCACAAGCAGATTTCTCTGGTAGTCTAAAAACAATTTGTACCACTAGTTGGTCAATTCAGAATCACAAGGATTCGATCTAACAAAGCATATTTAAAATTCATGAGTTCATATACATCTAAAGGAAAGTGAGAAAGTTTGCCATCAGAAAGAAGGAAGGAGGGAGGGAGGTATTGGGGTTCAGAGCAAGCCACCCCAAAATATGTCTTACCCGTATATTGATAATTTTGAATTAAAGTTACTTAAGATATGGCCAATGCAAGAGAGCACTCTGACCCTCTTGTCTGTCTCACTGAAAACAGGAAATCAGTCTCCCATGTGGAAGGTGCGTTTTATGCCTCTGGAGGTAAAAGGACACCCTTAGACAGCCAGACGTAGGGGTCTCAGGGCTGAAAATGTTTACAAACATTGTTATGTCTTGTATTGACTATTCCAAGCCCAAACTGTTTGAGATTCTTCACTAATTGAACACCCAAAACCTGTGTTTCTTTGTCCTGTCATTTTCTCACAAATTTATTGTTTTTGTTTTTGTTTTGTCTAAAGAAAAAGCTCCCTGCTTTGGCCACTTCTTAGGTGCCACTGCTATAGGACCTGCATGTGCACAGATTAAAATTTGTATTTTTCTCCTGTTAATCTGTCTTGTGTCAATTTTACCACTAGTCCAGCCACAAGAACTCAAGAGGGATAGAGGGGAAATTTCTCCCTCTAACAGAGGGAACAAAACAACCCTTTCTCATCAGTTAATGTAAGTAGGTCACAAACTCCTTACACTGAAAATTGGCAACTCAAGAAAAGAATTAAGGAAAAAAATACATACCCTGCCTTTCATGAATGAACTGTACTTCCGTGTCAAAGTAGCTCTACTTAGTGAAGGACAATCTTCTTTACAGAGAATCTTATTATAATAAAAGTGGAAGCAATGATAGAGTTATAAAATCCGCATTTTGCAATTCCTGCTGAACTGGTTGATGCTCATCAACGGATGAAACCATGGGATAAAAGTAAATGAAACATTGATGGGGAAGTAAATGAAAGAATTTTGCAATGGTGCTTCACATATCAATGCAGCATATGAAATGTTGTGTGCGGACAAGTAAAATTTCTTTTTCTGAGCAATAAAATGTGATAACACCATCTCATCATCTTTAACTTGAAATCAAAACTATAGATTTTATTTTATTTATTTTTTATAATTTAAGGAAGGTGAAGTTAGGGAACTAGAAGACTTCTAAATTGGCCTCTACAGATCCAATAATTTAAACGTAACCAGTTTTTGTTTGGACTTTATAAAATTATACTTGTGTTTATAACAGTTAGGGGCTTCCCCAATGGCACAGCGGGTAAAGAATCCACCTGCAATGCACAAGACACAGGAGACACACATTTGATTCCTGGGTTGGGGAGATCCTCTGGAGAAGAAAATGATAACACACTCTAGTATTCTTGCCTGAAAAGTCCTGTGGACAGAGGAGCCTGGTGGGCTACAGTCCATGGGGTCACAAAGAGTCAGACATGACTGAGTGGCTAAGCACAATGTAACTGTTACCTACTCTGTAAACTGCAGTAAATGTATTTGCAACTATTAAATGTTACTTGATATTCTGATTCAAAAAAAAAAAGTTGATGGGGAACCTGCAGAGGAGAGCTCAAGCCATCATCACTACTCCCACTCAGTAAACTAACACCACTAAAAGTTAATCTCCCTGGTTTCCTTCATAAATTGTTTACAGTCTGTTTATAGTCTGATTTCAGTTCTTTTGGAGGTTATTTTCTCAGTTTAACACTTACATCTCTATTTTTTATTTTATAACATTATGCAGTACATATACATTATAAATTATTCCTCTTCTCCCTTTTTCTCCCCAAATGAACTTATTTATAAAAGAGAAATATACCTACGTACATAGAAAGCAAACTTACCATTACCAAAAGGGATGGGTGGAGGATAAATTAGGAGTTTAGGATTAACAGATATACACTACAATACATAAAATAGGTAAACAACAAGGACCTATCATATAGCACAGGGAACTATACTCAACATCTTGTAATAACCTATAACGGAAAAGAATCTGAAAGTATACATGTATATTACTGAATCACTTTGCTATACACCTGAAACTAACACATTATGAATTAGCTATAATTCGATTTAAAAAAACACTCAATGCCATTTAACCTAATCTGTAAGCCCTCACATACCCAGGCCCCAGTGCCTCTCTAGCTTCAGTCCACACCAAGGCCAGCCCGCCTTGACTTCTCCATCCATCCATGAGTGGGTCCCACACTGGCACTGGCACTCTCAAATGATAAACACCGCACAGAGGCCAGAAACCCTCTTAGCTCTTCTCTTTGCCTAGTTAACCCCTCAGCTTCCTTGAAACTTCAACAGATAGTTGCTTCCTTAAAGACTTCCTTGACATTCTCGTCACAATTTTGAGTAAAATTTGAGTGGTTAATTATCTGTCTCCTACATTAAACTCTAAGTTCTAGGATTTAAATTTGGCTTTGCTCACATCACATCCCCTGTATGTAACACTGTCGCCCGGCGCCAAGTAGACAATTGATAAACGTTGAATAAGTAACTTAATGAGTTGCTGGAGGGAAGCGATGTCCAGGTTGAAATCCGAAGGACCACAGGATTTAGAATAGCACCGACGGGGACTGGGCACTCCTTCACTGTTGCTCTGACTTCTTTTTTTTTTTTTTCTTTTTTTTGCTGAATTTCTCACTTTGAGCAGCACTTAAAATGGTAGCTTTCTTCCACTGAAACTGACAGAAGCCATCTGGAGCAAAATGTTAGAAGTTTTACTGTCAGGACCTGAGCAAGACATGATAACGAACAGCTGCAAAGTTGGGGAGAAAAGAGAGAGCTATTTCTGCTGCTGGTTGCTGCATTTCCCATTGTGCCCATAGCAAGTCAGAACCCATCAAATAATTCCAGTCGTGCTCAGTTGACATTTTGTAAAGTAAAACCCTATCAGCTGCTTCTTCAAGTTTTTATCTCCAGTCTCGCTGGGATCATCATTTGGGTGCAGACTGCATCAGTGATGAACTTTGCGGGGCACATCTTGAAATGGTAGTTTGTGAAAAAAGTATTATTAAGGCTCAAAAAAAAAAAAAAAACTATATAATTTCTCTTTCCAAGCATAGGGAAGTGGACACTGTTTCCCTGTGAAGAAGGATCCTCCAAGCACTGAGCCACCTCCCTGCAATTACATCGTCTCCCCAAAACAAATAAAAAGGATTGCCCATCCAATCACACAATTGTGAGAAGAAATGAATTGCTGTTTCAAGCCACTAAATTTAAGGGTGGCTGATTATGCAACAATAGGTGGCTGATATTTTTTCAGTTTTTTAAATCTTATTAGATGGGTTATAACCTCCAAGACAATGTAAAGGGTGATAGCAAACAACTAGCCATGGCTATCAAATTTTGAAATTTGCATCCACTCCTGGATATATATCTGGAAAAAATAAAAACTCTAATTTAAAAAAGATAAATGTACCCCAAGGTTCATAGCAGCACTATTTACAACAGCCAACATAACAAAAGAAATCCAAGCTGTGCAACTCATAGTTATATCTATATAATATAAATGTATATACATATGAATATTATTCAGCCAAAATGGAATATTACTCAGTCATAAAAAATAATGAAATATTACCATTTGCAATAATATGGATAACATGGATAGAGAATATAATGCTTAGTTGAATAAGTCAGACAGAGAAAGATGAATACTATATAATATCACTTATATGAGGAATATAAAAAATAATCTAGGTGAATCTATACACAAAACAGAAACAGACTCAAATAGAAAACAAACTACACTATACTTACCAAAGGGGAGAGGAAAAGTAGGAAAGGACTAAAGAATATGGGATTAACAGATGCCAAGTACTATACATAAACTAAACAACAAGGATATACTGCATACCACAGGGAATTATACCCAATATCTTGCAATAATCTATAATGGACTACTATATGCAAAAAAAAAAAAAAAGAATCACTATTCTGTACACCTAAAAGTAACACAATTTAGTAAATCAATTATAGGTAAGGTAAAGTCGCTCAGTCGTGTCCAACTCTCTGCAACCCCATGGACTGTAGCTTACCAGGCTTCTCCGTCCATGGGATTTTCCGGGCAAGAGTACTGGAGTGGGTTGCCATTTCCTTCTCCAGCGGATCTTCCCAACACAGGGATCAAACCCAGGTCTCCCACACTGTAGGCAGACACTTTACCATCTGAGTCATAAAAATCTTATTATTTATTTCAAAAACATTGAAATACATATTGAATTCTATCCTCCAATATTCCATCCATCCTCTTTTCAGGTCATCTACAAACTTAATCATCACGATTACACAGTCAATAAAGTATTTTTAAAATGCTAAATTACCAAGAGGTAATACGAGAGCAGATTAAAAATTGAAAGTTTCATAACCATTTTTCATAACCACTTTTAACATTGTATTTTCTGTGTCAGACAATATAAATATTCCTTCCCTTTTTGTCCCAGATTCTCAGTGCTCTTACAAGTCCTTACCAACTTATTTTCAATTAGTTTTGTGAGCATCCTTCCATCCCATGTACAGTTGGGCTCTCTTCCTATCTTCCCCTCACCCAAATACATATTCCCTTGTTCTAATTTAAATATATTTACATTTTACTGTCTAGTTTTCATTTTTTGAGCATTACATTTTCTTCCCAAGATACCTTCCTAATTCACTCATTTATTTATGCAATTAAACTCTATTCAGCAATCAATATATGTTTGGCAATGTTGTAAGCAATGAGACCTCAAAGATTAAAAGACACATTCTTCAAAAGGCACTGTCTCGTGGGAAAACAGACACATAAACAACTAAAACACAATGAGCTGAGTTGAATAAAGAGGAATATGCAAAGGGTTATGGAAGTAGAAGTATGCAAAGGAATGATTACACTGATGGTCTCCAAATTTAATCCAGGTAAGGAAGGCAGCGAGGTCTAGAGGGCCTAGGGAGAAGACAGGGTCTGAAAAGGTAATAGGGTCCTGGCAGTAAATGAGCCAGAACTAGCTAATATCAGCTCAAGAGAGTCACACCTCTTCCCATTCCTGATTTCAGAGACTTCAGGTTGGTAGTTGAAACTGCCCATGGAGGAAGTATTTACATGACAGAACTTGGCAAACGCTATGGACCCAGGCACTTTGATGGGAGAGCCAGTTGTTAAATATCTTACAGCATACCACAAAATCAATGGATTGGAGGAGCTGTTATAATTTTTTTTTTTTTAAATTATTAGAGCCCGAGTTCTAGAGGGAATGAGCTGGAAAGATAGGAAAAGGGAGTCAGGGAATGGTTTCAGCAACTGGTCTAAGATTCCTCTTTTTCCTCTCCATGCCCTTCCCACAATCACCCTTGCTTTGCCCCATTTCTCTGGATGGACCTGAGTTACTCCTCTTCATGTTCATTTTCTCCTAGGACTATTTCTTCTCACCTGCCCAAGAAATCAAGTCTGAGCTAATAATCATCGTTTTTGATACACTAAAATTACTGTCTACATTTGAACAGAATTTCCCTGGCCACTTCTGCATAGAAATCTGAGAAAATTCATTTGTAAAAAGGGCTTTCTTCAGAATCCTTTATTCAACCACTAATGATTGCAGCCGTGAAATTAAAAGACGCTTACTCCTTGGAAGGAAAGTTATGATCAACCTAGATAGCATATTAAAAAGCAGAGACATTGCTTTGCCAACAAAGGTCCGTCTAGTCAAGGCTACGGTTTTTCCAGTGGTCATGTATGGATGTGAGAGTTGGACTGTGAAGAAAGCTGAGCGCCGAAGAATTGATGCTTTTGAACTGTGGTATTGGAGAAGATTCTTGAGAGTCCCTTGGACTGCAAGGAGATCCAACCCGTCCATCCTAAAGGAGATCAGTCCTGGGTGTTCTTTGGAAGAACTGATGCTAAAGCTGAAACTCCAATACTTTGGCCACATCATGCGAAGAGTTGACTCATTGGAAAAGACTCTGATGCTGGGAGGGATTGGGGGCAGGAGGAGAAGGGGACAACAGAGGATGAGATGGCTGGATGGCATTACCGACTCGATGGGCATGAGTCTGAGTGAACTCCGGGAGTTGGTGATGGACAGAGAGGCCTACGTGCCGCAGTTCATGGGGTCGCAAAGAGTCGGACATGACTGAGCGACTGAACTGAACTGAACTGAATGGCTTAATTGGTCTGAACACTACAGAGGGAAATGAGAGGGAAAGTGGACAAGGTGGCCCGTGTGATTATACCGTGACCAGTAAAAATTGATCCAGAGAGTGAATCCACAATCAAAACTGACATCTCACCTCTGCTGTAACCTAAGGGAGCCCAGTACCTTTGGAGCATATCATTGATTAAAAATTACTGTGAAGTTACAAAATACACCGTGTCTATAAGAATGTAAATAACAAATAGAATGCCTGGCATTCCCTTTTGTCCTGGTATCTGATATTGCACTAATTTTCTCTGATGTTCATTGGTGCCCCTGGGCATTCAGAAATATTTTCTTTCTGTTTATAAATATGTCAAGTATTCCCTTCTGTTGCTTTGATCATGCACAGCTGTTAAGTTAGGGCTGGTTTCAGAAAATGGCACTACAGGGTGAAAAGGACTGCCTTCAGACTTTATCAACCATCTGGAATGGTGAGCCACTTTGATGTACTAATATCTCTCTGATTTGATTTCTACAAAGTAGGAAAATTTCCAGCAAAAAGTACATCAACATAGATGTAATTGAGTGATGCTCCTGCCTCTAGAAACTTGTGCTTTCAGTTTTTGCTGCTTCCATATTTACAGAATTATCAAGTGAGCCCCTTTACCCTGTTCAAGAAAGAGGTACAGGAACTGTTTCAGAGACTTAACAGTAGGTTGCGCTGCCATTGACAGAATCTTCTTTATATTACCCATTCTTTTTATTTCATATCAGCTTGAAAACTTCTGTGAGAAGATCCAGGAAACTTGGATTCTATATATTGGAATGAAACCTATAGCTTGGTACTTTTAAGTCAAGTAAAGATACCTGCACCACCCCTTGCCAATTCTTGAGAGTACCTCACCAAAAAAATAAAACATGAAGGATAATGAATGGCTTCAGTCCTTGTGAATGAGTTCATTCCTTTTCCTTCATGATTGAAACTGTAGCCACAGTAATTACCTCCTCTATTAACAACTGCAATTAGGGTTCCCCTGCTGGCTCAGTGGAAAAGAATTCGCCTGCCAGTGCAGGAGACACAGGCTTCGATCCCTGATTCAGAAAGATTCCCACATGCCATGGAGTAACTAAGTCCACGCACGTCAACTATTGAGCCTGTGCTCTAAAGCCCGTGCTCTGCAACAAGAGAAGTCACCACCATGAGAAGCCCATGCCCAACAACTAGAAAGTAGCCCCCAATCACCCCCCAATAAATAAGATTGTTTAAAAAAAGAACTGCAATTAATTTCATGCATGTCTATGTCATTAACTCAAAATGAAATTTAAAATAACTTCATAAATGCAATTTTAAAGAAGATGTCAAGTAGTATGCCTTGGTTTCCCCCAGTCCTGATGCTTCCCGGTTTTATCTCACACATATATTCTGAGCACTGTACATTGAGGGTACAGATCTCTACAAACATAATAAATATGCAGTTACCTAGAATAATGTACCATTTCAAATGTTTCCAAAGTCACATAATAGAAATCCCAACTTAACTGGCTTCCATGAATACGAAAACCAGCTATCCCACTTGACAAGTCCTGAGGCTGGACGGCTCTAGAACTGGTTGCTGCCAGGGGTGCCATTGAGCACCCAAGTCTTTTCATCTTTCTGATCTGCATTCTTTCAAGTCAGCTGTCTCTGCTGTCTCCCCTCAGGTTCAAAGTGGCTGCTGTAACTGTGGGCATTACATCCACAAAGAGAAAAATCCAGGAAAGATCTATCCTTTCCCTGTGTTCCTTTATGAGAATGAGGAAATACTTCCCAGAAGTTTCCATCCAATTACACTTCACGTCTCATTGACTTTACCCTAAAGCAGTCCCTGTTAAGGGGAATGGGAATACCCAGATAAGCTTAGATTGTTCCCGATTTACCCTGGGTCATATATGAGAGGCTGCCCTGGAATATAAAATCAGGATCTTCCCACAAGTAAAAAGCTTATACTAAATCAATAAGGCTCTGCAGTGATGGAGTTGCCCCAACTTTCCATCCTGTTGTCTTCTATTTTCACTTTATTCAGATGCATGATTTTATATATTTTCCTGATACCTATTTACCAGTGACAAATTTACATCTCCAGCCCACAACTGTAGCTCTAGTTTTAGAACCAAAATTCAAACTGCCAACTACGGCAGACGCTACAAACTCAACATATATGTGGAACTAGTTTCCCAATATGTGGTTTATAACCAATAACCTTTATCACAGCTAATAAATGAACTATGTAACCAGTCTAACAAGCTAGATATATCAATATCACTATTAGTTTATCCCCTTCTCCTGATACATTCATTTGATTTCCAAATTGTGCTGATTGAATTTTCTAAATGGTCCTTATATAAGACCTCTATTACCCAGTCTCCAATTTGTTCTGTATGACTCAAATTTCCCTGCATCCATTTCCCTCTGCTGTTACTACAATAATCTTTATCAAACCAAGGGGAAGTGTCAGTGACCTCCTTAAGTGTTTTGTGAAACCTCAGTGGCCACAGAGGAAAAAAAGAAAAGAAAGAAAAACAGCATCATTTTAAGGCCCTTTACAATCGATTCCCACCCAGTGTAGCCTCCTCCTGCAACTCTCCCAACAAGCACCTTCTAAGCTCCTGGACACTGAGCTCCTCACCATTCCCTGGTTATATCAAGTCTTTCACTAAGTTTGCTTTTGTATATAACATAGTTTCCACCACCTTGAATTTCTCCCTCAACTTTCACTTAAGAAATTATTGGTCATTCTTTAACAGTTCAAAATACTATCTCCTCTAAACAACTGATACAAACATATGTGAAGAAGAATTCAACTCCAAAAAGAATTAAGGAAACGCATAATAAAACTGTATTGGTTCAGAAACAGTATGGTGAGTGAAAGAAACGGGCACATGAAGCTACAGACAATGTGATCTCACTTATATGAAATGTTAGAAATGGCAAAACTACAGCGATGAAAAAAGGGACCAGAGGTCTCCTGGGACCAGGAGTAGGTGCGGCCATCTGAATGATACAAAAGGTAATGGAAATGTTCTAAGTCTGCGTGGTAGTAGTTACATCACTGTGTACATTCTCCAAAAATCATCAAACTGTACATTTTACATTGGTGAGCTTTTATATGAAAATTAGACTTTAATAAAGATACTTCAGATACGCCTGCACCCAAACTTCAAAGAAACACTTTAAAACCAACAATAAAAATTTCTCCTATTAAGCTAGCAAAGCTTAAAATGCATACTACTCCATGTTGGCAGTGTGTGTGAGTGTGAAAGTCACTCTGTCGTGTCCAACTCTTTGTGACCCCATGGACTATACAGTACATGGAATTCTCCAGGCCAGAATACTGGAGTGGGTAGCTTTGCACTTCTCCAGGGGATCTTCCCAACCCAGGGGAAGACCCCAACGCTGGGATCAAACCCAGGTCTCCTGCATTACAGGCAAATTCTTTACCAGCTGAGCCACAAGGGAAGCCCAAGAATACTAGAGTGGGTAGCCTATCCCTTCTCCACGGCATCTTCCTGACCCAGGAACTGAACCAGGGCCTCCTGCACTGCAGGCAGATTCTTTACCAAATGAGCTATCAGGGAAGCAAGCCCTCCATGTTCGTAAGAATTCATTAAAATGTGTATTCTACTACACGACTACATGAAAGTGATAACTGATAGAACCCTTTTTTAAAATAATTTGAAGTTGAGTAACATTCCATTGTATATATGTACCACATATATACACAATTTCTGTATCCATTTATCTGTCGATGGACATCTAGGCTTCTTCCATGTCCAAGCTATTGTAAATAGTGCTACAATGAACATTGGGGTACAAGCGTCTCTTTCGGGTATAGTTTATTCAGGGCATGGAAACATATACATTACCACCTGTGAAACAGTCAGTGGGAATTTGTTGTGACACAGGGCGTTCAACCCAATGCTCTGTGACAATCTAGAGGGGTGGGAGGGGGTGAGAGATAGGAGTAAGGTTTAAGAGGGAGGGGACATACGTATACCAATGGCTGATTCATATTGATGTGTGGCAAAAACCAACACAATATTGTAAAGCAAATATCTTGCTTTAAGTGATTTGAAAATGTATATCAAGATATTGGGGGTTTTTAATTACTTTTTAATCTAGCAGTTTTACTTCTGGAAATATTTTCTAAAGAAATAATCCAAAGAACATAAAAAAGGCTTATGTATAAATATGTTCATTGAAATATTTCTTTACTATATAAGTCCCCAGAAACAACTAAAATGTGACAATAGAGGAAAATAGTTAAGTAAGTGATTAGAAATCAATTCTGTATGGAATTCCCAAATGTCCCAAGCATCTGACAGCACCATTCACCGTGTCTGGTACTTATCTCCATCAGTGGCCACTCCCACATGACTGTGACCTCCCAGCAACAGGAGTACATCATATTTATCTTCAGAGCCTCACTACCTAGCACAGCACCTGGCATCTAGTAGATGCTCAGCTCAAGTAAATGAAAATCTTTAACTGGGAAAGATTGTCTGAGGTCCACCAAAAATTGTTCTGAGTCATTGGCAGAGCATGTCTACATAAGGACACGGTGGCCTCTGCTTTGTATTTTCATCTCATTCTAGAGTCTTTGCATTGATCAGCTAGACACATCCCAAATACGATCTTCAGAGTCTTTATTTTTATCAAAAGATGTTTAATCATTCTAGGACGGGTATCTGGTGGCACTGAGCAAAATTTGTTTGCAAATGAGATTTAAAGATCAGTGTCTGTACTGAGGTGTTACCATCGTCATCCATGGGGTCTAGCAGAACTTTAATTCCAACCCAGCCACACCATCCCACAGGTACTCAAGTTCAGTTGGCTTCCAGCTGTTGTTTCGTAGCTGAATGTTTTATTCTAAATGTTAAAAGGACAGAATGTGCTCCCAGAATTCTATTGAGTTCAGTGTCTCACTAGACACAGAACAATGTATGTTGGTTACAAGTCTGTTTATTCTCCCCCCACCTTCTAAATGCTCTTTGAGGTCTTGTGTTCTGTCTGATCCTCAGAACCCCTAACCACCCAATATAATGTTTTCCACTTTGAGAGAATTCACTAAATATTGCTGTTATCTGATGACTGGTAATTTGTAAAATCTGGATAACATTTAAGGTAATTGTAAATCACATTTGTTTATTACTTTACAGTTTACTAAGCACTTTCTCATGAGTATCAGGAGAAAGGAGAATATGCACTCCAGCATCTCAGGCAAAGCCCAATAGGTAACAGTGCAATGCTATATACATTTGGGTTTACTCCTTATTAAGATTAATAGCTCTTCATATGAGAAAAAAGGTAAAAATAACAAATAAATTCCAAGAGTTTCAAAAAGAGGAAAAGGGAATTTCTCCTCTGTACAAGAAGGCATTCAATTACAAAAAATCTTGAAAATTACATCTTTCTGTTTCCCTAGCACAAAATAAAGTCTAGAAGTCCTACACAGTAATAACATAAAATAAACATCATTCTGCCCAAACCTAAATTCATTACACCATGAACTAAAGTCCCTAATCTCCCCCATCAACCTCTGCTCAGCTTTTCTCTCCCGTTTATGGCACCTCCACCTGGTCACCCAAGCCAGGACCTATGGAACGACAATTAGAGGTATGACTGACATTGCAGTCGATACTTTCAAAATGCTGAAACATATGCAAAATATTCATTTGATTAAGGCAGTTGGCAAATCTATGAATTGAGACCTATTAAAGACAATAGATTGGATTAAACCAAATTGAAATAAAAGCTCTGTCTTTTGTTACAATCTTTGTCATTCTTTCCCTGTCAATTGATTATTTGGTGAAATGTCTTTTGATAAACGAATTTTTGACAAATTAGTTTCAGAGGATTTGTTTCTTTCAGTAATTAACCTAGAGATGTAGACCCACTTTGAATACTTGGACCTGAAAATCCACCTAATTCAGATTCTTTAATAAATTTTAAAATGGTATTTTAATTTGACACTTTATAAAGACAATAGGGTCTCTGAAAATATGTATACTATGGAAGAATGCAATACAGTAAAAGCTAACTTTAGCACAATTATCACATACAATAAACCACACAACAAGGATTTACAAAACTCAGCCAGACAACTGGGGAAAACATTTCTGCTCTAGTCCTGTCCAGACCTTCGTTACCTTTGCCATTCTAGTTCTCATTTTCCATTTTCCTTGTTCTGTGTTTGAAGATGCTCCACACTCTACACTGTTTGCAATATAATGATCACTTGTTTATACATGGATATTTCAGTGATTATTGTGAATGAAAATTTGTATAAGAATTATCATCTCATGTAATAATTCTCATATAAAAACATTAATTTCCACCTGATTTTGTTCAAATTTCATATTCTAAGTTCAGTGCGGTTCTATGGTTTCATGTTTTCTATTGCAGGGATCTACAGAATGTCTGGGCTTCCCTGGTGGCTCAGTGGTAAACAATCTGCCTGCAATGCAGAAGACTTAGGTTCAATCACTGGGACAGGAAGATCCCCTAAAGAACGAAATGGCAAACGACTCTAGTATTCTTGCCTGGGAAATCCCATGGACAGGGGAGCCTGGCGGGCTACGGTCCATGTATCACAAAGAATGGGATACAACGACTAAACAACAACAGAATATCTGCTCACATTCCGGTCCTCCAGGATGCTGCCTCTGGGTGTGCTGTGCTGGACTCAGTGCCCCTATTTTGGGAGTCCCCTGGTCTTCTTTGTGTTTCAGTGGAAGTTCCATAAAATCCTGGAAAGAGTAGCTTCTTGGCTGGGTTCTCTCCAGACTGGGAAACTTCTGTGTAGCTCTAGTAAACTTCATGCCTGGTTAAAGCACCCGCAGGTATCATGCTGCTGCTGTTGCTGCTGCTAAGTCACCTCAGTCATGTCCAACTCTGTGCGACCCCATAGACGGCAGCCCACCAGGCTCCCCCCAGGTATCATGGATACCCTATTATAGGCTGTCATGCAACTGAGGCTTTTATACAACAATGTGAATCTTTGCAGATTCTCTTCAAACAGAATTTAGCACTTCCCACCAAGACATATAAAGTATGTGGTGTTGGGTAGTAGCATAAAAAGTACAACTGTATATGAGGAAAAAAGGAAAGAAAATTCAGAAGAATTTTGCCTGGTATCTTGCTCAAAAAGCAGGATAACTGCAAACCTGATCTCTGGCAGTAGCGTCTGGAACTCTGTAAGTCCAAATGGCATTAGATTGAGAAAGCATTTGGAACTGCCCACTAGAAAGGTACTGCATAAAAACCAGAGCTCATCTGAAAGTGGCTTATTATAAGTCAGCTATTTTGTTATAAGAATGCCTGAGAAAATACAAATAACAATATCCTTCAAGTAACCTGTAGACAGTATCAGCACCTCAGCCAAAAGGAAAACTCCCAATAGCCAGGCATTTGGAGAGTCTCCAACAGTCCCACAGTCAGCTCTGGGTTGTGCTCACAATATCCAAATGTAGACATTTTCATGCCAATCCACCTCCTTGATGTAGCCCCCACCCTCCATTTACAACAGAGCATTGTGGAAACCCTACTTATTACAAGGCACTGTTCTCATGATGACCACTCAGAAATTATGTTTTTTTAAATACCAATAAAAAAGAAAATCAGGTTTTTCAGAGGTGAGTGCGTAACACCATGAACCATGCAGACCTTTGGTAGAAACTAATCTCAAACACCCTGGAAGATTAATCCATTTTTAATGAAGCTGAAAGCGAGGATGCTGATCCAGTTGTATGAGCTCCACATGTGCACATTAATCCTAAATACACTTTTGGCTTTGTTTGGGAAGCAATTTCCACTTTCAAACTTTGGAAAATGTATCAGAACCGAAGGAGATATTTGCATTTAAATTATAGTACATGCTTTTCATATCAATTACTCTGGGGGGGGGGAAAAGACAGTCCTGATGAGATGACCAAAATAAAATTTACACAATATTACTCATCCAGTTTGTTTTCAACATCCACGGAGCAAAAGAAAATAAAAGGCTGCCATGAACAGAACATTTACTATAGTCACAAAGAAACTGTGATGTGGAAACAGGATATACTTTCAATGTATTTCCAGAACTTCGTTACCAGTTAACAAAAGATTCCTATGGAATGAGTCAGCAATGTTGACTCGTTGTTCAATCCATAAGTTGTATCCAACTCTTTTGCAACCCCATGGACTGTAGCCGTCAGGCTCCTCTGTCCAGGGTATTTTTCAGGCAAGAGTTCTGGAGTGGGTTGCCATTTCCTCCTCCAAGGGATCTTCCTGACCCAGGGATCCAACCCATGTCTCCTGCACCACTTGCACTGCAGGCAAACTCTTTGCCGCTGAGCCATCAGGGAAGCCCCGTCTCGCACCCGTGCCGTGCTGTGCTTAGTCGCTCAGTCGTGTCCAGCTCTTTGAGACCCCTGCCTGGCTCCTCTGTCCATGGGGATTCTCCAAGCAAGAATACTGGAGAGGGTTGCTCTGGCCTCCTCCAGGGAAGCCCCATCTAGTGCCTGCTTCCCTATAATACCTTCTCTTTCCCATCTTTAAAAGTATGAAGTATACTTTTTGAAAGTATAAAATTTATACTTTAAAAATATAAAATTACCAATTCCCTGAGCCCCATATACTATCCTATTTTTTCCTTCCCTTCATAGCTAAGCTAAGTAACGCCCTCCACTCACTTTAATACTATTAACACTTTTTTCTTACATTTTTATTGAGTAATGTGATTATAAAAGTAGTAAGTGCTAATTTAGTGTGCATCTTCCCAAAATCTTTATTTTGTTTATACAAATATATAGAGGGCTTTTTAAAGGAATAGACTATGCTTATTATACTACAACTTTTCCTTTTTACGTAATAAAATGTTGAAGATATCTTCTGAGACCAAATCTGCAGATTTACTCCTTTCTTTTTAATAGTTGCATAATATTTCATGGCATGGATGTACTATATTTTATTCAAGCCTCTTGATAGACATTCAGATTGTTTCCAGATTTCTGCTACTATAACCATACTGCAATAAACTCACTCATACATATGTCTTCACATAATCACACTTTTATTTATGTTGCATAAACTCCCTGTTCAGCCTTAAACTTGCTACAATTAATCTTTTGCCCATTATCCCAGCTCCAGTCACACTGCAACAGCAGATGTCACCCAAAACCTACCACTAACTTCTTCCTCCCCTGGAGTTCTATAGGAAAAGCATCCAAGTAGGAGCAATAGCCAAATGGGAACCAGAATTTTATTATTTCGATAGTTAGATAAGCACTCAGTACCAAGTCAAGTTAGTGAATTCAGCTAAAGCCAGGAGGCCTAACGAGGCCGTTGAGAACTGTGAAAGATCTCTAGGGACTTCCCTGGTGGTGCAGTGGTTAAGAATCCATTTACCAAAGCAGGCAACAGGATTTCAATCCCTGATCTGGGAAGATTCCACACACAGCAAAGCAGCTAAGCCCATGTGTCATAACTAGTGAAACCCACGCGCCCTAGAGCCCACGTGCTGCAACGAGAGTAGCCCCTGATCACAACAACTAGAGAAGGCCCACAGGCAGCAATGAAGACCCAGAAATGTTTTTCAGTCAGAAATAACAAAATAAATTTAAAACTGTGAAAGCTCAGGAGCTTTACCTAATCTGCAAGCTAATATGTTAGCCTGCTATGGTGTCATGGATGCTGGCAGAACATGCAAGACTCTTATTCAGAGACTAAAGATATATCACTTCACTGCAGAGCAAACAGCCTGAGCTTCATGGTTATATCAGTTACTTGTCTCTGGGTCCCATAGGACACCACAAAGTCACCCAGAAAGATGCTGCTCATATAGTGGGACAGCTGAGAAAACTCAACTTAGGGGACCCATATCTTTAATAATGGGCTGCAAATAAATCTGCCTGAACTTTGCCCAAAGGAAGACTATCTTTATTGTACTGGAGAATAAAAACCTTCCCTTTCCTCCAGAAGAAGGCACTATCTTTATGTTCCAAGGCTTTTTCACTATAGAAATAGCCTTTAAAATATATTCAATGCCTCTTCTTTCAAGAGGTGTAGAGATGCAAGAGACCCATGTAGAACTGTCTCCAGTAGCAGCTCCCTCCCTCCCTCCAATTTTAAGAAGGCCAATTTGACAGTACGAAAGTTGACCTCAATGAAGAGTCAAGAAAAAAGAAAGAAACAAAGAGAGTGGAGCATAGCTCAATTTATAACAGGGAGGCAGATCCTGACCAGATGTGCTTACCACACTAGGGAAAGCAGTAACAAGAAAGAGCCTGTCACACATAGGCTCAGGAAACACAAATCTTCCTCACGCCCAAAGTAGGTTAAATGGTGCCCTCCTCCAAATCTATCCATTCCCTAATTCCTAGAAACCGTGAATGTTACTTTATTTGGAAAAAAAAAAAAAAGGTCTTTTGAAATGTGATTAAGCTAACTTCTGGCCTCCAGAACTGTGAGAAATAAATTTCTGGGTTTTAACTCGTCATGTTCAGTTGTGTCCTACTCTTTGCAACCCCAATGGACTGTAGCCCACCAGGCTTCTCTGTTCATGGAATTTTCCAGCCAAGAATACTGGAGCAGGCTGCCACTTCCTACTCCAGGGGATCTTCCAGTCCCAGGGATCAAACCTGCATCTCCTGCGTCTCCTGCATTGGCAGGCGGATTCTTTACCACTGCGCCACCTGGGAAGCCTCTGGTTTTTAAAGCCACCCAATTTAGGGTAATGTTATGGTAGCCGCACAAAACAAGATATTTCTGACCAACATTGTATCTGTTGTGTCTTCCCTAGCTTGGGTTTCTAAAACCCAATAAAGTCCAGGAGGCCTTCCTACCATTTTTGAATATTCAGAGCCCAGACTAAATCATACTCTTTCAATGGCTACATTTTAAATACCTTTTGCCACATTTTCCCTGTACTGTCCCTTTTTCCTCTGTTGTTCTCAAGAGTCCTTCCAGAAACAGCTAGCTGAATTTTAAAATAAGCTGTTGGGAAATTTTTCTTGATGTATATAGTTCAATTACTGTTGGTTGGATCAGAATGCCTCTCTTCTTTCTTTCCCTGGGACCTTTGCTTTCTGACCTAGAAAATTTTTTTTTCCTAACATCTATCTACAGATTCCACCTTTGTTGACTTCTTACAGAAAATAATACAAGATGAATGGGTTTCACATCTGCCAAAACAAATCCTGTCCACTTTCCCTTCCCCAGAAAGGGTAATTCTCACATCCAGGTTCACCATCCATCAGTTCCATCCCTAATCCATGCCTGAGCACATTGTATTGGAATGCTATCTGACTCCCATTTAATACATCTCACGGTCTCTCTTTCTGAGAGTCCTATCACCATAAATCTCCCAAACAGGCTCCCTCGGGGCAAAGAGCCAAATCTGCCTCTCTACATGTACTGACCACAACACCTTAGGACTCCCTTATTAATAACTGACGGATTCTCTGCTGATATTCCCAGCTTTCCAATATCAAATTTTCTAAATCTTATATAACCTCTAGTGGCTGTCCTAGTCACCAAGGGTATGTTCCCCAGTTTTCCTTTTTGTTGACTCCTTGCCTTTAGCTTTCAAGAGCACTTTTCAATAGTTTTGTGTGTTCAGGTCAGAGAGAGAAGTCTTCCCAGTTCATTCTCCAAAATCTTGAATTTTCTTCCCTAGTTCTATCTTTAAGCACATTTTGATAGGCATACATTTTCTTCTCCCTTTCATCTGTGACTACCCTGGACTCAAAATTCAGTCCTTTTTGTGAGAAAGTGTCTCTTTTTTCCTTGTTTCTCACTCAACTCATCTTCTCTGTCATCTTCCACTTTTTCTTGAAGCAAGACCTAAAGCTCTAGTGTTTTGATAAGTGTGTCATTATTCTCACTGTCTCTGAACAAACCTGACTCTTGAAGACAATGTTTCATAAATGGGCCTTTTAAATTTCCTCTTAACCCTTGGGTTTTGTAAAATTCTTTAAAGACTTTTGTCTGTCATGGACCCAAGAACATAACATCTTTGCTCTATAATCCCCTTTCCTCTTTATCTCTTTATTAAAAGATACTCCCATCCCTCTGTGATTAAATCCACAGTCTGAGCTCCTAAAATCCTCAATCCAGGTAATATCACCATTCAGAGTCAACATGAGAACATGTGGAATGGGGGGATAAGGCAGCTCCAGAAGCCTTGGGATAGATCAGAGCCCAAGTCCCTCACTGGCCTGGAATTTGGTTAAACTAAAATAAGGAAGGGCGACTTGGGAAAGCAGTCTAGTATACCTACCTATGCCTCACTATGGCCATCTCTGCCTATGCCTAACAGTGAACTGTTTCACATGGTGGTGTTTGCTCAGATACAAAGAATCTAGTTTTTATACTCTAAGGGACTTATTTTTCCATCTTAACTAAGGAAAAAAGGATAAGGAGAAAATAAACTTTGGTATCAACATTTATTCTATTCCCAAATGCCTTCTAAAAAAGAGGAAAAAAGAAAAGGCTTCTATCACTTACATACTCTCTCCTCCCAATAATCTAAATATCAGCAGCATCTAGGATGCCATGTGCCTCAACTGTACCAAGAATGCCAATCTCTTTAACTCTTTAATCCCTCAAATGCTCTTTCTTATGTATATGTCTATTTGATCCTACCCACATTGGACACCCAATATAATTTGGATAAATTGACAAACATTTGCCCATTTTACCTCTAAAACCCAACAGTAAGATTTTTATCTAATAAACAAGTAAAAATATATACGCAAATTGAAAAAATGCTATGAAAGCAATGAATAGAGAGTTGTGGTACACAATAAAGGAAGAGACCTACTACATATGACCCAGCAATTCCACTCCTGGGTATATATCCAACAAAAGAACAAAAACACTGATTTTAAAAGATGCATGTACCCTCAATGTTCATAGTAGCATTATTTACAACAACCAAGATACTGAATCAATCCAGGTGTCCATCAACAGATGAATGGATAAAGATGTACCTATATACGATGGAATATTACTCAGCCAGAAAAAAGGAGATTTTGCTATTTGTGGCAACACGGATGGACTTGGAGGGCATTATGGTATGTGAAATAAGTCAGACAGAGAAAGACAAACACTGTATGATATAATTTATATGTCGAATTTCAAAAATACAATAAACTAGTGAATATAATGAAAAAAGAAGCACTTATAGATACAGAAAGCAAACCAGTGGTTACCACTAGAAAGGGTGTGGAGGGGCGGCATGGGTTTGGGGAGTGGGAGGTATAAATTACCAGGCGTAAGATAGCCTTAAGAATGTATTGTATCAAACGTCATATTCTGGGACAAATCAACTGTTCTTCCAAATAGTTTCAAAGCTATTTCTTGATAAGGAAGTAACTCATACTCACCAACATCTCCAGTGGACCCTGTTTTGCAGAGATGGATTCATCCAGAATGAAGATTTCCCAGTGAAGTACACTCTCTCTATCTGATCATTTGGTCTACAAAATATATGGGTCTTTTTCAGAGCACTTCAGAACACTAGTTCTTCATTATCACCTGAGAAAGAAGAAATTATAATGTTTAGTACCTGGACCTGTTCACAGCCAGCAGTGTCTGAGGAAAAGAACATAAAGAACTATCCATCCATTTCTTTAGAACTTTCCTCTTACCAGATATTAACAGGTTACTATCAAGCTCTACACATGAAAGTCTCTAAGACTGCTCCCTACAAAAACATCTTTAACAAATTACATTTTAAAACTGTGCTCTCAGTTTTTGCTTGAATAATACTAGAAGTGGTGATATGAAAGAAGCTTCTGAATTTCCTCTAATGCCATTAAAAAAGTTTTACATGTATATAGTTTAAAATATATATAAACACTGTAATATACATAAAAATTATGTATATATATACACATGCATATACATGAAAATATTTATTAAAAGGGCAACATTTTGTTAAATAGACTGATTCCTAAATTGATAAGAATTTATATATTCAATTCTTCTACAAGTTTTGGTGAGGAACCATTTTATACGTACCCATATAAACAAACCATCATTGTAGCTAAAAATATAGAAATGGTCTTATTATACAAGTAATACATCAGATCCACTAAAATAGGATCCAACTTGTAAGCCACTTCTATTTTCTGTAAAAGAAATATAATACTGAAATAAACAATATCAAGAATAACAAGATGAAAAATAATTCAAAATTTGAAATAAGATTGTTGGGTTAAAAAAAAGCTGCATGTTCAAATAATCTTGTGTCTGCTGCTAAAATGAATGTATTATATGACAATTTGGAACATGTTTCTAACCAAATGAAGTTCTATTTATAGGTAGTCAAGTTCATGTGCATGCATGTATTTTAATATTTTAGAATAAGACCATCCTTTCTGGGAACATGAGAGATAAAAATACTGAAATTATTCCATGAAACAGATGCCTTCCCTTAGAACTTGCCTATGTTAGAAGCCACTAATTCATGAGCTGACACCTTCAATTTACTTTGAAAGAGGATAACAACAATATCTACTACTTATTAAACATCTAACTTGTCCCAAGCACTTTACAAACTTTTAAATAATAGCTTTTTAATAATAGCTCTATTAGATGGGCAATATCACCCACATTTTACAGATGAGGAGACAGAGGTTCAGAGAAGTAAACAGTCAGCATCTCTGATGGGAACTGAGACTGAAACCAGTCTACGTCAGTACATTTATGAGATGACGTTGGTCTACCCCCGTCACCTGTGATGATGGGGGTAGAGCTGTCTCATGAAGTCACAGTGATGATGGGGGTAGAACTGTCTCATGAAGTCACAGTGATTCTCCTGAGTTGCCTCAGAGGAAAGGACGACAAAACTTCTGATGAGGCAATGCCCCAGGTGCCCCACCCTGACATCAGTTCAAACAGCTTTCAAAAAAACATTGAGCCCCATTGGTCTATACATCCCATTCTGACCTGAACATTCCCAAACCCCAAACCTGCAGTCAGAGGTTGCTATGGCTCCTCCACCAGCACCCACTTCATCCATTCATTCATTCCTTGAACAAATATCCATGTGAACTCATATGTGTGCTTAGCAGGAAAATTAAAAATAAGTAAGACATAAGGTTGAGATTTTTTTTCTTGTTTCCTGAGCTAAGTTTGTATTGCTACAAACTTCCCTCCTAGAACTGCTTTTGCAGCATTTCATAGGTTTTGGGTTATTGTGTTTTCCTTCAAAAAGAACACCAGAAATGGTGAGGATGTGGAGAAAAGGGAACCCTAGTACACTGTTGGGAAACAGTATGGAGGTTCCTCAAAAAATTAAACATAGAACTACCATATGATCCAGAAATTCTACTCCTGGACACATATTTGGACAATATGAAAACTAATTCAAAAAGATATATGCATTCCAATGTTTATAGCAGTATTATTTACAATCTCTAAGATATGGAAGCAAACTTGCATCAACAGATAAATGGATAAAGATGTGAGATACACACACACATATACACACATACACACAGTGGAATAATACTACTCAACCATAAAAAGAAGGAAATTTTGCCATTTGCAACAACATGGATGGACTTGGAGGGTATTATGCTTAAGTGAAGTAACTAAGACAGAGAAAGACAAATACCAGATGATACACTTGCATGTGGAATCTAAAAATACAACAAACTAGCAAATATTGAATATATTCATTATCAAAAATAGAAACAGACTCACAGATACAGAGAACAAACTAGTGGTTACCAGCAGGGAGAGGGAAGAAGGGAGGGGCAATATAGGAGTAAGGCAATGTAGGGTAGGAGATTAAGGGATACAAACCATTATGCATAAAACAAACTACAAGGATATACTGTACAACATAGGGAATATAACCAATATTCTATAATAACTATAATTGGAGTATAACCTTTAAAAATTGTGAATCACTATGTAGAACAACTGTAACATATAACATTGTACATTAACTATACTTAAAAAAAAATAACTAAGACATAGACAAGCCCTTCAAACATTTATACGCACTCAGACCAGGAATCTGAAATTCAAGTCCCTTTGAGGTCCATGTAGATAATAAAAATGATTGAAGCCAGCCAGATGTAAGTAGAAGGCAGTGCTGAAACATGAGGCGATGAGGCATCCCAGAAATTAAATACTACAGGAAGCTGCTGCCACCCATCCGACTAGGAGCAAAGGGAGAAGGTGTCATTTAGAGCCCCCGAGCCTAGACCTGGGGGTGGGAGCTGGACCTGCAGCGGGGACACCAGCAGGGCCAGGAATGACAAAGGAGACACAACCAATGGTTTTCCTGTCCCAACTCCCTCAACTTCCTCCCATTGGCCAAGCCTACTCCGAAGCCAGTAAGTAAGGAAGTCTGAGTGGGCGGGCCTTGGGACACAGAACAGAGCTGGGGAAGGGCATGGTACGGCTCTGACAGCACACAGGCAAGCGACCCATGCAATCTAGATTCACTATAGCATTCCTGATTCCCAGCCCTCCAAGTGTCCCATCCTCTTCCATGTAATCACTCTCCCTACCACTATCATACCCTGCCTTGTTCTGCCTTTGTTTGCTGCAGATGTCAAATCTTAATGACTGCTTGTTCCATAAAGCCATTCTCTGCTTGACCCACATCACCCTGCAAAACACATGGCTCCAAAGCCCAGTTCCACTTTGCCATCGACTCCCAGGAGGCCCTCCTTCTCAGTGAGCCATGCCTATGAGTTTTTCAATCAGGTTTTAAATTGTTGGACCTGGAGACTGTCACAGTTCCATGCTAGTTCTCAGCATGCTGCCAGCAGGCATTGCTCAAAGGCTAACATTTGGTAATATTCATAAGTAACTGAAATAAAAATTAATTCTTCCTCTCCCTTACCAGGGCATAGTAGGAAAAAAAAAGTGGCATAATATAACCATTTGCATTTAATGAATAATTTATTTACTTCTGAAACTAGATTAGAATCTGGACTGTGATAAATCTACTAATTATACATGAAAATAAGGCTCATTCGTTTCTTCAAAATTGGTCCAAACTGCTTAGCACAATTTTCATATGAACTTTGACCTTTGATATTACATTGAATAGCACTGATGGATCCTTCAAGCAAGAAATGTCACATTAATTATTTTACATTAATAAATGCAAAACCAAACCAGAGAATGTGGACATTAACTTTTTTCAAAGTCTATTGAATCATAAATCAAAAAGCTTATTAGCAAGTATTTTCCAATTTCACACACAAAAATGATGTTATCCAATATCTTTTTATAAGGGAAAATGTGTCTTTTTCTTACCTTCAAGAATATTGAAATCAATTCCTTCTAATTGTCTGTCTCATGGAATGTTCAATTCCTAACAACAGCACTCCAAGCACAGACCACTTCTTCAAACTCCAATTTTATAGCTTTCCAATTTTTAATTACTTTTGGGTTTATTGAAATAAAAACTCCTTCACAGGTGCACTGGAATTGTGCCTAGTAGAAAAAGAATATGGACAGGAATTATCAGACTGCATATATCATCAACAAAATTCTAGAAGGGCAGCTCACTGATAAGTGAGAAAAACAAATGGAGGCAGTCATCTACAAATTCAAGAAATTAGTATTAAGTGACTTCCTGCATTATCAGATCTTCACTGATATTTTTGGAAGCTTGCTTTTAAAAGAGAATTATTCAATGGTATTTAGATTCCTTAATAAAGTCATGATTATGGTGTTTGGGACTCCAATTGCATAACCACAAATTAAATATAAGTTCCCTTGGAATCTGGTATGGGGGATATCCCAAGTGGCGGTGGTAAAGAATTCGCTTGCCAGTGCAGGAGACACAAGAGACACGAGCTTGATCCCTGGGTCTGGAAGATCACCTGGATAAGGATATGGCAACTTGCTCCAGTATTCTTGCCTGGAAAATTCCATGGACAGAGGAGCCTGGTCCATGGGGCTGCAAAAGAGTCAGACCTGACTAAGCAGCAAGCATGTCATGGCCCTTGGCATCAGACATATTTTCATATATAACAGTTCAGTGAGATAATATAATATAAATGCTTCATTTGGTTCCAGTGAAGGCAAATCCACCGAGTGCATTGATTTTTCTCCTTGAATTATTCATGCTTGTAACACTTCTGCAGCCCCTCTGAGGAACACAGGTTTTCTCAGTGAGATACTTGCTGGATCTCATCATGTGCACTACCTGTGGGGGAGACATTCACCCCACTCTTTTAATCATCCAAGAGGAGCATTCCATAGAACCCTGGTGTCTCAGGATGTTAATGGTTACTTTACACACCTTCAAACACAGACACATAAAAGAGTGCAGTCAAATCATTTTGAGAAATGCTGGATCAAATTAAGCTACAGGAGTTTCTTTTTTTTTTCCCTTGCAGGACTGCTCAGAGAATTTAATATGCTAATGTGTACTATGAGTCTCCACCAGTAGAAAATAATTGGCTTTGTTAATTATTGAGATCATGTAAACACAAACGTTTTATCACAAAGCAGCTCTTAAGACTAAGTTGCTACAGAAGCATACTTCAGCAAATGATGCTCTGAGGCCTTCTTCAAGGAAGATCAGCTCCATGATGTAGGAGAAAAATGCTCACACAAAAATAATGGGAGTCAACCCAGGAGACACGCCAAGTAAAAGAAGCTCGAAAAACATGATCAGGCCTGGAAGTAAATGAGAACAAATTGGGAATATTGAATAATAGTTACTATTTATTTACTCTCTCCTATATGCTCAGTGTTTTTTGAGTTACCTTTTTTTTTTAAATTGAGGTATAATGATATACAACATTATATTAGTTTCAGATATACAACTTTATTTACTGCTACTGCTAAGTCACTTCAGTCGTGTCCAACTGTGCAACCCCATAGACGGCAGCCCACCAGGCTCCCCCGTCTCTGGGATTCTCCAGGCAAGAACACTTGAATGAGTTGCCATTTTCTTCTCCAATGCATGAAAGTGAAAAGTGAAAGTGAAGTCGCTCAGTCCTGTCCGGCTCTTCACGACCCGATGGACTGCAGCCTACTTTATTTGGGGGCTCCAAAATCACTGCAGATGGTGACTGCAGCCATGAAATTAAAAGACACTTATTCCTTGGAAGGAAAGTTATGACCAACCTAGACAGCATATTAAAAAGCAGACATTACTTTGTCAACAAAAGTCCATCTAGTCAACGTTATGGTTTTTCCAGTAGTCACGTATGGATGTGAGAGTTGGTCTATAAAGAAAGCTGAGTGCTGAAGAAGTGATGCTTTTGAACTGTGGTGTTAGAGAAGACTCTTGAAAGTCCCTTGGACTTCAAGGAGATCCAACCAGTCCATCCTAAAGGAAATCAGTCCTGAATATTCATTGGGAGGACTGATGCTGAAGCTGAAAATCCAATGCTTTGTCCACCTGATGCGAAGAGCTGACTCATTTGAAAAGACCCTGATGCTGGGAAAGATTGGAGGTGGGAGGAGAAGGGGATGACAGAGGATGAGATGGTTAGAGGCATCACCTACTCAATGGACATGAGTTCGAGTAAACTCCAGGAGTTGGTGATGGACAGGGAGGCCTGGCATGCTGCAGTCCATGGAGTCACAAAGAGTCAGACACGATTGAGCAACTGAACTGAACTGAACTGTACAACATAATGATTCGATCTTTGTATACAGTGCAAAATGATCACCATCATAAGTCACTATATTTAGTTACAGAATTTTTTTTCCTTGTGATGAGAACTTTTTAAAATATACCCTCTTAATGACTTTCAATTTTAAAGATAGACTACTGTATTAAACCTAAAAACAAAAACTTTTAACCAGCTTTACTATTTTTATTAACAAAATAACCAAAAAAGTATATAACAAAAAATGGATTATTTTGTTTAATTTGGTAGACAATTAGTACAAGAAATACCTAGCTACCACTAGGACTTCATTAAAACGTGAACATTTTAATTATTTTCCAGGAGCCAGTATTGTGGATCTCTTCCCAACTCCGTGTTCACTGACGCCAGACTGGTAGCTTGACATTGGCCACAATGGGAGTATTTACACAATGGAATTTGACAAACACTATAAAACAGGAAATTTGTGATGGAATTTTTTTCCACGGAGCTAGCTTATTTATATACCTCTGACTGAGTCTTAACTAAAAGGTGGAAGAGATTAAGAAGTGGAAAGATTTCCATTTGGTCAAACCTATGGTTTTTCCAGTAGTCATGTACAAATGTGTGAGTTGGACCATAAGAAGGCTGAGTGCCAAATATTTGATGTCTTTGAATTGCAGTGCTAGAAAAGACTCTTGAGAAGCCCTAGGACAACAAGGAGATCAAACCAGTCAATCCTAAAAGATATCAACCCTGAATATTCACCGGAAGGACGAATGCTAAAACTGAAGCTCCGAAACTTTGGCCACCTGAAGCAAAGAGCTGAAAAGGCCCTGATGGTGGGAAAGATTGAGGGCAAGAGGAGAAGCGGATGACAGAGGATGAGATGGCTGGATGACATCACTGACAATGGACATGAATGTGATCAAACTCCAGGAGACAGTGAAAGACAGAGAAGTCTGGCATGCAGCAGTTCTTGGGGTCTGACCCCAAGACACATCTTAGCAACTGAACAACAAGATTTCCAGCTAAACAAAATACCATTGTAATTATCTTCCTTAATGTCAAATTCAAATATTAATCATCTGTATACACTTGTGCTAAAGGAAATCAGTGTCATGTATAATGAGAGATTTGCTTTTTTGCCCTGCTATCCTCTCATAAGCTGTACAGTGTAGGGCAAAGTATAGAACTACCTGAACAGTAGCCATCCGCGGCCTCATCTCCTATCCTGGTATAACACTGCCCAAGCCCTGGGAGTCAGAGTTACTTGTTCTAGCCCTCTGCTGCTGCTGCTGCTGCTAAGTCACTTCAGTCGTGTCCAACTGTGCGACCCCATAGACGGCAGCCCACCAGGCTCCCCTGCCCCTGGGATTCTCCAGGCAAGAACACTGGAGTGGGTTGCCATTTCCTTCTCCAATGCCTGAAAGTGAAAAGTGAAAGTGAAGTTGCTCAGTCGTGTCCGACTCTTAGCGACCCCATGGACCGCAGCCTACCAGACTCCTCCATCCACGGGATTTTCCAGGCAAGAGTACTGGAGTGGGGTACCATTGCCTTCTCCGGTTCTAGCCCTCAGCACAGTACAAATGGGACTACATCTCACTTCCCTTTCTGACATGTATCAGTGGACCCCAGGCTACAACCCTGGCTCCCTTAGAGCTCAACAGGAGCAGGAGTGAAGACGCAGAGATGCACAGGCTACTTCCAATATTCAAAAGGCCTAACATAGATAATATATTAACTTCTATTAAAACCACACAGCCCAAGTATATCTTAAAAGTTTTACATTTGTTGTTGTTTTGCTTTTGCTTACAACAACTCAGTTTGGTCATATCTTTCCAACTGAAACCCATGCTTAAGAAATTTTTAAAAATTAGACAATGAGCTAATTCTGCCATAGGTGATTTTTGTGTGATAAAGTCTCCTAAACTGAAGTGAAGAACCACTGAACGTACATGATAATATTTGAAAGGTAAAACTTGTCCTTTGAGCCAATTAGACTTGCTCAGAGGAAGAGATCCCCACCAGACATTGAAAACCCCGATAATGTATCCCGTTTTCCTCCTAGTAATACTTTTAACGGGCTGCCCAGGTGGCGCTAATGGTAAAGAATCCGCCTGCGATGCAGGAGAGGCAGGTTCGATCCCTGGGTGGGGAAGATCCCCTGGAGAAAGAAATGGCTATCCACTCCAGTATTCTGGCCTGGGAAATTCCATGGACAGAGGACCTGGCAGGCTACAGTCCGTGGGGTCGCAAAGAGTAAGACACGATTTAGCAACGAAACAACAATCCTCTTAACAGGCTTTACGTGCGGGAATCTTCAGCATCTGCAACTACTCAGTAATAGTGAGAGCCCAGAGCCTAAGAGAGGAAACTTTTCACAGAGTGAGACAGAAACGCTGCACCTCATAACTCACAGGCACCTGCCCGCACCATCCCCACTCTCTCTAGGGAACTCCTGGGGCCACCCGAGAGATCCCCGCTGAGGACAGCAGGAGGAAAGCTGTAAACTACACTGTGGGAGCGTCGCCTAAAAGAAAGCCACCTGAACCCCGGCCCAGAGCTCTTGTACATAAACCACCAGCAGATGGCGCCCTCTGCTAATCCAACAGTCCTCCTGGGGCCTGGTTCAGTGTCTGTAAACAATGAAGTCTGGATGTCAGGCTCACACTGAATTCCCATCATCATTAGGATTACCTCACTATTTTATTTTGTACTGAAGCACGCTGGAAATATCTCTACAACCAGACAACAGGAAAATTAAGATGAGTTTTGTTCGTATTAGAGACAATACTTGATATTGTCAAGTGTGTGAAATCGGTGCTTTCATTCATTCCATTGAATATTAAGACTTTGTGAAATAAAAATATCTCCTGCCATATTAATCAACAAGAGATGTCACAGTTACCAGTGATTTCTGGCCTCCAAATGTGAATGAGGGCCCCCACAACTGCAACCCAGCAGATCCTGCCACCCCCAGGGTGATTGCTGAGGAGCTGGGGGAATGCAAGAAGCAAGGTGAACAGGATTAGCCCCAGATAGTAAGGAAGTAAGTAAGTCAAGTCACTCAGTCATGTATGACTCCTTGTGACACCATGGACGGTAGCCCATCAGGCTCCTCTGTCCATGGGATTTTCCAGGCAAGAGTACTGGAGTGGGGTGCCATTGCATTCTCCAAGCCCCAGATAGCTGAGGTGCATATAAAAAGAATGAATTCATTGAGCCCAGAGGCTTGCATCTTCCCATACACAGAATGCTAAATTCCTTAACTTGAGATCTCCTCTTTGATGTTCAGACTGCCTGCTCCCTTTGTCGCAAACTTGTATATAGCCTGACTTCTCCTCCTGCATCCTTGGAGGGGTTTTCTCAGAGCTACGGATATGCTGTCTCCAGACTAGGAGTCCTAAACATTCCCACCAAATAAAATAAGTCTCTACTTTCAGGTTGTGATTATATTTTTTAGTCGACAACCTGGATGTGTTGTGAGAAACATCATGTTTGTTCTCTATGAAAGTTTATGAAAGTGAAAGTCGCTCAGTCATGTCTGACTCTTTGCAACCCCATGGACTGTCCATGGAATTCTCCAGGCCAGAATACTGGAGTGGGTGGCCTTTCCCTTCTCCAGGGGATCTTCCCAATCCAGGGATCAAATCCAGGTCTCCCGCATTGCAGGTGGATGCTTTACCAGCTGAGCCACAAGGGAAGCCCAAGAATACTGGAGTGGATAGCATATCCCTTCTCCAGCAGATCTTCCCGACCCAGGAATCCAACCAGGTCTCCTACATTGCAGGCGGATTCTTTACCAACTGAACTATCAGGGAAGCTCAGTTGTTCTCTATAAATCAACCTAATATTGATTTGGGGCTCCAACTCATCATGCTGTAGGGAAATTCAGTAATAAGCAGGGGTCCCTCAACCCCCAAATTCAGGATCCTTTTTTTTTTTACTTTATTTTACTTTACAATACTGTATTGGTTTTGCCATACATTGACATGAATCCACCACGAGTGTACATGCGTTCCCAAACATGAACATCCCTCCCACCTCCCTGCCCATAACATCTCTCTGAGTCATCCCCATGCACCAGCCCCAAGCATGCTATATCCTGCATCGGACATAGACTGGCAATTCGATTCTTACATGATAGTATACATGTTTCAATGCCATTCTCCCAAATCATCCCACCCTTTCCCTCTCCCTCTGAGTCCAAAAGTCCACTATACACATCTGTGTCTTTTTTGCTGTCTTGCATACAGGGTCATCATTGCCATCTTTCTAAATTCCATATATATGTGTTAGTATACTGTATTGGTGTTTTTCTTTCTGGCTTACTTCACTCTGTATAATCGGCTCCAGTTTCATCCATCTCATCAGAACTGATTCAAATGTATTCTTTGTAATGGCTGAGTAATACTCCATTGTGTATATGTACCACAGCTTTCTTATCCATTCATCTGCTGATGGACATCTAGGTTGTTTCCATGTCCTGGCTATTATAAACAGTGCTGCGATGAACATTGGGGTACATGTGTCTCTTTCAATTCTGGTTTCCTCGGTGTGTATGCCCAGCAGCTGGAGATGGTGTGGAGGAAAGGGAACCCTCCTACACTGTTGGTGGGAATGCAAACTAGTACAGCCACTATGGAGAACAGTGTGGAGATTCCTTACAAAATTTCAAATTCAGGATCCTATAAATGTTTAAGTGAAGTGAAAGTCACTCGGTTGTGTCCGACTCTTTGTGACCCCATGGACTATACAGTCCATGGAATTCTCTAGGCCAGAATACTGGAGTGGGTAGCCGTTCCCTTCTCCAGGGGACCTTCCCAACCGAGGGATTGAACCCCACATTGCAGGTGGACTCTTTACCAGCTGAGGCACCAGGGAAGCTGAAGAATACCTGGTAGCTCAACAGGTAAAGAATCTGCCTACAATGCAGAAGACCCTGGCTCAGTTTCTGGTTCGATTCCTGGGTCGGGAAGATCTGCTAAAAAGGGATAAATGTTCAAGAGTTTGTGCACTTTCAAAGGAAAAGAAAGCACGAAGAGCAGTATAGCTCTGGACATTGGTCATCTCTTTGGCAAAGTCACCAGGATGTGTCTTATTGGTTCTTTCTCTGCTCCCTCTAAACCAAATGTGGGATAGAGGAATCATCTGAGACTGGAAACATCCTGAGGCCCATCCGGTTCTCTGTCCCTAAGGAGGGCAGGACACAGCCATCATTCTCTGGGGTGCTGCAGGAACACAGCCAAATTCCCTGCTTCTCTGGAAATATAGGTCTCTCTCTTCCCAGCTCTGCGGAATCTCATTTTTAAGTCAAAATGCTTTTCCCTTCCTATTTCCCTTAGAGTAATAGTCATCAATCTTAGCAATACATTGGAATCTCTTAGAGAGCTGTTAAAAAAAAATGTTAATTCCTGGTACCCACCTCCAGAGATACTGACCTCAATGGGGCACAGTCTGGCTGGGACAATGAGTATTTTAAAACTCCCTGGGTGATTCTAAGGTACAGTCGAGGTTGAGAAGTATCCCTTTTGTATTCCTTTTCTCATGACTTTCTCATCAAGGGCTCACTCTCCCCTTAGTGGGCTTGACATTTAGAAGCATAAGCCAGACAGATAAGTGCCTTTTCTTCTTTCCACCCTGAGAGGATACTACTACATTCCTGAGTAGGCAAAAGGGAAACACTGGGTATTCATATATATCATAATTGCTAAACCACTAGCTTATGAAATATACTATCCAAAATAAGATTTTAATTCTATTAAATCTTTTTTCAAAGTGGTTTTTAAATATTTGTACTTAATTATTTTTTTAATAATGAAAAATGCTCTCTGCATAGTTCAAATGATAGATTATGGGGGTCAGAAATTCTGACCAGCAAAACCCTAACTCAGATATGTATAAAATGGACAAAATGACTTAATATCTCAGTGTCACAAGGTTAAAATTCTCTGTGATTTGAAAGAGAGGAAAAGGTGAATCTTCAGTCACAAAACATGTTGGGCAAACACTAACTTCAGGGGAGTTGCTTTATTAAAGATTTTCTTCCAACTTAATCTATAACATGGTTATCTAGAACTCTTCAAATTGAGGATGTGAAAATTCTGTAGCATAGTTACTCTTCATCTATCTCCCATTTTGAGCATTAAACGTGATTTCCAATTTATTTATGCCATCATTTATATTGTTTTCAGTTTTTTATCTTCCAGTTCAGTTCAGTTCAGTCACTCAGTCATGTCTGACTCTTTGCAACCCCATGGATTTCAGCACACCAGGCCTCCCTGCCCATCACCAACTCCTGGAGCTTGCTCAAACTCATGTCCATTGAGTTGCTGATGCCCTCCAACCATCTCATCCTCTGTCGTCCCCTTCTCCTCCGGCCTTCAATCTATCCCAGCATCAGGGTCTTTTCAAATGAGTCAGTTCTTCACATCAAGTGGCCAAAGTATTGGAGCTTCAGCTTTAGCATAGTACTTCCAATGAATATTCATTGCTGAATTCCTTTAGGATTGACTGCTTTGATTCCATTGCAGTCCAAGGGACTCTCAAGAGTCTTCTCCAACACTACAGTTCAAAAGTATCAATTCTTCAGTGCTCAGCTTCCTTTATACTCCGACTCTCACATTCATACATGACTACTGGAAAAACCATAGCTTTGACTAGATGGACCTTGTTGGCAAAGTAATGTCTCTGCTTTTTAATATGCTGTCTAGGTTGGTCATAGCTTTTCTTCTAAGGAGCAAGCATCTTTTAATTTCATGGCTGCAGTCACCATCTGCAGTGATTTCAGAGCCCCCCAAAATAAACTTTGTTTCCATTGTTTCCCCATCTATTTGCCATGAAGTGATAGGACTGGAACCATGACCTTCGTTTTCTGAATGTTGAGTTTTAAGCCAACTTTTTCACTCTCCTATTTTACTTTCATCAAAAGGCTCTTTAGTTCTTCTTCACTTTCTGCCATAAGGGTGGTGTCATCTGAATAGGTGAGGTTATTGATATTTCTCCCAGAAATCTTGATTCCAGCTTGTGCTTCATCCAGCCTGGCATTTCGCATGTTGCACTCTGCATATAAGTTAAATAAACAGGGTGACCATATACAGCCTTGACTTTCTCCTTTCCCTATTTGGAAACAGCCTGTTGTTCCATGTCCAGTTCTAACTGTTGCTTCTTGACATGCATTCAGATATCTCAGGAGGCAGGTAAGGTGGTTTGGTATTCCCAACTCTTCACGAATTTTCCACAGTTTGTTGTGATCCACACTGTCAAAGACTTTGGCGTAGTCAACAAAGCAGAAGTAGATGTTCTTCTGGAGCTCTCTTGCTTTTTTGATGATCCAACAGATGTTGGCAATTTGATCTCTGATTCCATTGCTTTTTTCTAAATCCAGCTTGAACATCTGGAAGTTCATGGTTCATGTACTGTTGAAGCCTGGCTTGGAGAATTTTGAGCATTACTTTCCTAACGTGTGCAATGAGTGTAATTGTGCAGTAGTTTGAACATTCTTAGGCATTGTCTTTCTTTGAGATTGAAATGAAAACTGACCTTTTCCAGTCTTGTAGCCACTGCTGAGTTTCCAAATTTGCTGACATATTGAGTGCAGCACTTTCACAGCATCATCTTTTAGGATTTGAAATAGCTCAACTGAAATTCCCTCGCCTCCACTACCTTTGTTTGTAGTGATGCTTCCTAAGGCCCACTTGACTTTGCATTCCAGGATATCTGGCTCTAGGTGGGTGATCACACCATTGTGGTTGTCTGTGTCTTGAATATCTTTTTGTATAGTTCTTCTGTGTGCTGATTTTCTTTTGTGTACTGATTTATTTTAATTGGAGGCTAATTACTTTACAATGTTGTATTGGTTTTGCCATACATCAACATGAATCTGCCATGCGTGTACACATGTTCCCCATCCTGAACCCCCCTTCCACCTCCCTCCCCATACCATCCCTCTGGGTCATCCCAGTGCACCAGCCCCAAGCATCCTGTATCATGCATCAAACCTGCACTGGTGATTCATTTCACATATGATATTATACATGTTTCGATGCCATTCTCCCAAATCATCCCACCCTTGCCCTCTCCCATCAGAGTCCAAAAGACAGTTCTATACATCTGTGTCTCTTTTGCTGTCTTGAATACAGGGTTATCATTACCATCTTTCTAAATTCCATATATATGTGTTAGTATACTGTATTGGTGTTTTTCTTTCTGACTTACTTCACTCTGTATAACAGGATCCAGTTTCATCCACCTCATTAGAACTGATTCAAATGTATTCTTTGTAATGGCTGAGTAATACTCCATTGTGTATATGTACCACAGCTTTCTTATTCATTTTCTGCTGATGGACATCTAGGTTGCTTTCATGTCCTGGCTATTATAAACAGTGCTGCAGTGAACATTGGGGTACATGTATCTCTTTCAATTCTGGTTTCCTCGGTGTGTATGCCCAGCAGTGGGATTGCTGGGTCATAAGGCAGTTCTATTTCCAGTTTTTTAAGGAATCTCCACACTGTTCTCCATAGTGGCTGTACTAGTTTCCATTCCCACCAACAGACGAGGGTTCCCTTTTCTTCACACCCTCTTCAGCATTTATTGCTTGTAGACTTTTGGATAGCAGCCATTCTGACTGGCGGGAAATGGTACCTCATTGTGGTTTTGATTTGCATTTCTCTGATAATGACTGATGTTGAGCATCTTTTCATGTATTTGTTAGCCATCTGTATGTTTTCATTGGAGAAATATCTGTTTAGTTCTTTGGCCCAGTGTTTGATTGGGTCGTTTATTTTTCTGGAATTGAGCTGCAGGAGTTGCTTATATATTTTGAGATTAATTCTTTGTCAGTTGCTTCATTTGCTATTGTTTTCTCCCATTCTGAAGGCTGTCTTTTCACCTTGCTTATAGTTTCCTTTGTTGTGCAGAAGCTTTTAATTTTAATTAGGTCCCATTTGTTTATTTTTGCTTAATATTCTTTGCCAACAAAGGTCCATCTAGTCAATGCTCTGGATTTTCCAGTGGTCATGTATGGATGTGAGAGTTGAACTATGAAGAAAGCTGAGTGCCAAAGAATTGATGCTTTTGAACTGTGGTGTTGGAGAAGATTCTTGAGAGTCCCTTGGACTGCAAGGAAACCAATCAGTCCATCCTAAAGGAGATCAGTCCTGGATGTTCATTGGAAGGACTGATGCTGAAGCTGAAAATCCAATACTTTTGCCACCCTATGAGAAGAGTTGACTCATTGGAAAAGACTCTGATGCTGGGAGGGATTGGGGGCAGGAAGAGAAGGGGATGACAGAGGATGAGATGGCTGGATGGCATCACCGAATCGATGGACTGAGTTTGGATGAACTCCGAGAGTTGGTGATGGACAGGGAGGCCTGGGGTACTGTGACTCATGGGATCACAATGAGTCGGACACGACTCAGTGACTGAACTGAACTGAACTGAACTGAAAGCTTTTGCTTTCTCCTTCATATTTGAATAAGATCCTTGCTGGGTACAGGAATCTGGGCTGTAGGTTATTTTCTTTCATCACTTTAAGTATGTCCTGCCATTCCCTCCTGGCCTGAAGAGTTTCTATTGAAAGATCAGCTGTTATCCTTATGGGAATTCCCTTGTGTGTTATTTGTTGTTTTTCCCTTGCTCCTTTTAATATTTGTTCTTTCTGTTTGATCTTTGTTAATTTGATTAATATGTGTCTTGGGGTGTTTTGCCTTGGATTTATCCTATTTGGGACTCTCTGGGTTTCCTGGACTTGGGTGATTATTTCCTTCCCCATTTTAGGGACGTTTTCAACAATTATCTCCTCAAGTATTTTCTCATGGTCTTTCTTTTTGTCTTCTTCTGGGACTCCTATGATTTGAATGTTGGGGCATTTAACATTGTCCCAGAGGTCTCTGAGACTGTCTTCATTTAACTCGTTTTTCTTTTTTCCTCTCTGATTCATTTATTTCTTCCATTCTATCTTCTACCTCACTAATCCTATCTTCTGCCTCCATTATTCTACTATTTGTTCCCTCCAGAGTGTTTTGGTCTCATTTATTGCATTATTTGTTATATATTGACTCTTTTTTATTTCTTCTAGGTCCTTGTTAAAACTTTCTTGCATCTTCTCAATCCTTGTCTCCAGGCTATTTATCTGTGATTCCATTTTGTTTTCAAGATTTTGGATCATTTTCACTATCATTATTCAGAATTGTTTATCAGATAGATTCCCTATCTCTTCCTCTTTTGTTTGGTTTGGTGGGCATTTATCCTGTTCCTTTACCTGCTGGGTATTCCTCTGTCTCTTCATCTTGTTTATATTGCTGTGTTTGGGGTGGCCCCTCTGCATTCTGGCAGTTCATGGAGTTCTCTTTATTGTGGAGATTCCTCGCTGTGGGTGGGGTTGTGCGGGTGGCTTGCCAGGGTTTCCTGGTTAGGGAAGCTTGTGTCAGTGTTCTGGTGGGTGGAGCTGGATTTCTTCTCTCTGGAGGGCACTGAAGTGTCTAGTAATGAGTTATGAGATGTCAGTGGGTTTGGAGTGACTTTGGGCAGCCTGTATATTGAAGCTCAGGGCTGTGTTCCTGTGTTGCTGGACAATTTGTGTGGTGTCTTGCTCTGGAACTTGTTGGCCCTTGGGTGATGCTTGGTTTCAGTGTAGGTATGGAGGCGTTTGATGAGCTCCTGTCAATTAATGTTCGAAGTTGGCTTAAAGCTCAACATTCAGAAAACGAAGATCATGGCATCTGGTCCCATCACTTCATGGCAAATAGATGGGGAAACAGTGGAAACAGTATCAGACTTTATTTGGGGGGGGCTCCAAAATCACTGCAGATGGTGATTGCAGCCATGAAATTAAAAAACGATTACTCCTTGGAAGAAAAGTTATGACCAACCTAGATAGCATATTCAAAAGCAGAGACATTACTTTGCCAACTAAGGTCCGTCTAGTCAAGGCTGTGGTTTTCCCAGTGGTCATGTATGGATGTGAGAGTTGGACTGTGAAGAAGGCTGAGCACCAAATAATTGATGCTTTTTAACTGTGGTGTTGGAGAAGACTCTTGAGAGTCCCTTGGACTGCAAGGAGATCCAACCAGTCCATTCTGAAGGAGATCAGCCCTGGGATTTCTTTGGAGGGAATGATGCTAAAGCTGAAGCTCCAGTACTTTGGCCACCTCATACGAAGAGTTGACTCATTGGAAAAGACTGTGATGCTGGGAGGGATTGGGGGCAGGAGGAGAAGGGGACGACAGAGGATGAGATGGCTGGATAGTGTCACTGACTCAATGGATGTGAGTCTGAGTGAACTCCGGGAGTTGGTGATGGACAGGGAGACCTGGCGTGCTGTGATTCATGGGGTCGCAAAGAGTCGGACATGACTGAGAGACTGAACTGAACTGGAGTCAAGAGTTCTCTGGTGTTCTCAGGATTTGGACTTAAGCCTCCTGCTTCTGGTTTTCAGTCTTATTTTTATGTAGCCTCAAGACTTTTCCATCTATACAGGACCACTGACAAAACATCTAGGTTAAAGATGAAAAGTTTCTCCACAGTGAGGGACACCAAGAGAGGTTCACAGAGTTAAATGGAGATGAGAAGAGAGAGGAGAGAGATAGAGGTGACCCGAATGAGATGAGGTGGAATCAAAAGAGGAGAGCGCAAGCTAGCCAGTAATCACTTTCTTATGTGCGCTCCACAGTCTGGATCCCTCAGAGACATTCACGGAGTTAGATAGAGAAGAGAAGAGGGAGGGAGGAGACAGAGGTGGCCAGGAGGATAAAAGGAGGAATCAAAAGGAGACAGACAGATCCAGTCAGTAATCAGTTCTCTAAGTGTTCTCCATCATCCGGAACACACAAAGATTCACAGAGTTGGGTAGAGAAGAGAAGCGGGAGGGAGTAGATAGAGGCGACGACCTGGTGGAGAAAAAGGAGAGTCCAAAGCGGGAGAGAGTGGTCAAGCCAGTAATCTCGCTCCCAAGTAAAAATGGGTACTGAAGATTGGGTTCTTAAAGGTACCAAAGTGATAACAAATACCAAAAAGCAAAGATTAAAAATCTAGAGTAGAGGTTGGATTTTCAAAAATTCAATATTAAAGAAAAGAAAGAAAAGTCACAAAAATTATAAAATATGTATATATGTTTGCTTGAAAAAATAGGGTGTCTCTCTCTCTCTTTTTTTTTTTTTTTTTTTGCAAAATAATAGTACTCTTGCCTGGAAAATCCCACGGATGGAGGAGCGTGGTAGGCTGCAGTCCATAGGGTCGCTAAGAGTCGGACACGACTGAGCGTTGTCACTTTCACTTTTATACATTGGAGAAGGAAATGGCAACCCACTCCAGCGTTCTTGCCTGGAGAACCCCAGGGACAGCGGAGCCTGGTGGGCTGCCGTCCATGGGGTCACACAGAGTCAGACACAACTGAAGTGACTTAGCAGCAGCAGCAGCAGCAGCTGTAGGTTATAAAAATGAAAATTAAAGGAGTAATAGAGGACTTAAAATTAAAAAAAAAAAAGAATGACAGTAAAAAGAGTAAAAATATATCAAGGACTTTCTCTGGTGTTGTTGTGGGCATGTGGGGTCAGTTCATTTTTGGATAGTTCCTTGATCTGGCTTACATTTCTCAAGATCTATAGGCCCCTTCCTACGTAGTTGGTACAAACTACAGAGTTTTAATCTATTGCACCTGTCAATTCCAAGGAGGTTTCCTCTGTTTTAGCTTCTTCTGTTTCCTGGTCTCTTCAGTGTCTAATTTCCACCTTGACGCAAGGGGGCGGTGGTGGACACTTTTTTAGGCTTACTTGTTCAGTCATGCTGTGGGGAGGGAGGGATGCTGCCAACAGATAACACTGGCATGTGCTCACAGTGTCTCAGCCACACTGGGTTTGCCCCACTCACGGCGTGTGTGCCCTCCCTGTCTACACTGCTTAGGCTCTAGGTTGCTCTGCCAGGAACTGTCTGAGGCCGGCCATGGGTGTGTGCACTTCCCAGGTCTAAGCCGCTCAGGTTCAGGTACTCGGGTACTCCTCAAAGGCGCAGACTCGGTTGGGCCCGCGTTTTGTGCCCTTCCCAGGTCAGAGAAGCTCAGGTGACCAGGTGTTTGGCAAGTGCGGTCGCTGCGACTTGTCGCCTCCCCCATCCCTGCCACTCGGTTTTCTAGGTGTACAACCGGCGCAGCTTCTCAGGCGGATGTTGACCATCCAGAATCACAAGAAGTCTTCGTTAGCAAAGAAGCCTGCTTGCCCTTTGGTGGATAATGCCTCTCTGGGGCCGCGATTGCCCCCTTCCAGCTCTGGCTGCCTGTCACCAGAAGGGGATGGTCTGCAGCCTACTAGCTCTGCTCAGTCCTTTGTTCTGTGAGCGGGCCTGATGGTGTCTTAGGTTTGGGCTTTTCGCGTGGTAGTCATCCCACAGTCTGGTCTGCTAGCCCAAGTTAGTTCCCTCAGATTGCCCTTGGGGCATTCAGGCCCGGTCCTTACTCTAAGCAACGCAGCCTGCGCCTCCCTGCCCAGCCCCCGCTTGCTAGTGACGGATGCAGGCGGCTGCGCTGCTTCTCCACTACGGGAGTTACTGTTGGGCACGTAATCTGTGGGGTTTAATTATTTATTTATTTTTCCTCCTGGTTATGTTACCCTCTATGGTTCCAAGGCTCACCACAGACTCGGCAGTGAGAGTGTTTCCTAGTGTTTGGAAACTTCTCTCTTTTTTAAGACTCCCTTCCCAGAACGGAGCTCCGTCCCTACCTCTTTTGTCTCTCTTTTTCTTTTATATTTTTTCCTACCTCCTTTCGAAGACAATGGGCTGCTTTTCTGGGTGCCTGATGTCCTCTGCCAGCATTCAGAGGTTGTTTTATGGAATTTACTCAGCATTCAAATTAATCAAATTCTTTTGATGAATTTGTTGGGGAGAAAGTGGTCTCCCCATCCTATTCCTCCGCCATCTTAGGACCGCCTGTCTTCTGTGTATTCTTGCCACCTCTTCTTAGTATCTTCTGCTTCTGTTAGGTCCATACCATTTCTGTCCTTTATTGTGCCTATCTTTGCATGAAGTGGTCCCCTGGTATCTAATTTTCTTGAAGAGCTCTCTAGTCTTTCCCATTCTATTGTTTTCCTCTATTTTTTGCACTGATCACTGAGGAAGGCTTTCCTATCTCTCCTTGCTATTCTTTGGAACTCTGCATCCAAATGGGTAGATCTTTCCTTTTCTCCTTTGCCTTTCACTTCTCTTCTTCTCACAGCTATTTGTAAGCCCTCCTCAGACAACCATTTTTCCTTTTTGCATTTCTTTTTCTTGGGGATGGTCTTGATCACTGCCTCCTGTACAATGTCATGAACCTCTGTTCATAGTTCTTCAGGCACTCTATCAGATCTAGTCCCTTAAATCTATTTCTCACTTCCACTGTGTAGTTGTAAGGGATTTTATTTAGGTCATACCCAAATGGTCTGGTGGTTTTCCCTACTTTCTGCAATTTAAGTCAGAATTTTGCAACAAGTAGTTCATGATCTGAGCCACAGTCACCTCCCGGTCTTGTTTTTGCTGACTGTATAGAGCTTTTCCATCTTTGGCTCCAAAGAATATAATCAGTCTAATTTCGGTATTGACCATCTGGTGATGACCATGTCTTCTTTTGTGTCATTTGAAGAGGGCGTTTGCTATGACCAGTGTGCTCTCTTGGAGAAACTCTGTTACCTTCATTCTTTACTCCAAGGCCAAATTTGCCTGTTACTCCAAGCAAATTTTTAGCTTTATTGATTTTATGTTAATTTATATAATTGAATTTAAATTTAATTTATATAATTGACAAGTAAAGTTGGAAGATATTTAGTGATTATTGATATACATTGTGAAAGAATTTCCCCCATCAAATCAACAAATCCATCACCTCACATATTTACCATTTGTGTGTGTGTGAGAACATTTAAGTTTTACACTCTTAGCAAATTTCAGTTATAAAATACAGTGTTCTCAACTCTAGTCACCATGTTATACATTAGATCCTCAGACCTTATTCATCTGCAAGGATTCCCTGCCTACAGGATCTAATGCCTGATGATTTGAGGTGGAGCTAATGTAATAATAATAGAAATAAATTGCATAATAAGTGTAATATGCTTGAATCATCTTCAAACCATCCCACAGGTCCATAGAAAAACTGCCTTCCATGAAACTGGCCCCTGGTGCCAAAAAGGTTGGGGACCACTGCTGTAACCAACCTCTTCCTACTTCCTCTACCCTCACAGCCTGTAGAAACCACTTACTACTCTGTTTCTGTTTCTTTATTTGTCTTTTAGATTTCATATATAAATGATACTATGTAGTATCAGTCTGTTTTATTTCACTTAGTATAATGTCCTCCAGGTTCATCACATTATTGCAAATAACTGGATTTCCTTCTTTTTAAGGCTGAATAATATTCCATTGCATATATCCCACATTTCCCTTGACCTATGCATCCATTAATGGATATTTAGGTTGTTTCTGTGTCTTGGCTATTGGGAATAATGTTGCAGTGAACATGAGAGTACAGATATCTCTTCAAGATAGTGATTTCATTTCCTTTGAATATGAACTCAGAGGTAGAATTGCTGGGTCATATGGTAGTACTATTTTTAATTTCTTGAGGAAACCTCCACACCATTTTCCATAGTGTCTCTACAAGTTTACATTTCCACTAACAACATACAAGTGTTCTCTTTTCTCCACATCCTCACCATCACTTGTTATCTCCTGTCTTTTTAGTAATAGACATCCTAACAGGTATGAAGTGATAACTCACTGTGGTTTTGCTTTGCATTTCCCTATGACTAGTGGAGTTGAGCACTTTTTCATGTACCCATATGCCATTTATATGTCTTCTTTAGAAAATGTCTGTTCTGGGATTTTGTCTATTTTTTAATTGGGTCATTTAGGTTTCTGCTATTGAATTATTCCATAGTCTCTACTTCTTCACATGACTGAGTTTCCACAATGACCTGCTGACCTATATACATGCATCTTGATTTTTTTGAGTCAAACACTTAATCTACTCTCTATATTCCTTCCTCAAATAGAAGGCAGGGATAAACAGAATGAAAACCCTAAGGACACTGGATTATCTCCCCTTAAGGAAGGGGAGCATAACGCCCCACTCCCTCAGTGAGGGCTGTGTAGAGGGTCTTCTTTCCAAAGAATATGGAATGGCAAGGGAGGAAAAAGAGTAATTTAATGTTGGAGAAACCTTGCAAACATTATCGTAAGCCATGTGATCGAGGTGAACATTAATAGAGGTAAGTCATATAGACAGCCTCAATACAATGTAATGAAGACAGCTCATTACCTCTGTGGCCTTCTTCCCCGAAACACCTAACCCTAGTCTAGTCATGAAAAAAATCAGACAAACCCTAATTCAGGGACATTCTATAAAACTCCTAACCAATGTTTCACCAAACTGTCAAAGCCATCAAAAACAAGAAAAGTTTTAGAAACTGTCATAGTTCAAGGGACTCTCAAGAGTCTTCTCCAACACCACAGTTCAAATTCTTCAGCGCAATTCCTCACAGCATCACTTCTTCAGCACTCAGCCTTCTTCACAGTCCAACTCTCACACCCATACATGACTACTGGAAAAACCATAGCCTTGACTAGACAGATCTTAGTCGGCAAAGTAATGTCTCTGCTTTTGAATATGCTATCTAGGTTGGTCATAACTTTTCTTCCAAGGAGTAATCGTCTTTTAATTTCATGGCTGCAATCACCACCTGCAGTGATTTAGGAGCCCAAAAACATAAAGTCTGACACTGTTTCCACTGTTTCCCCATCTATTTCCCATGAAGTGATGGGACCAGATGCCATGATCTTCATTTTCTGAATGTTGAGCTTTAAGCCAACTTTTTCACTCTCCTCTTTTACTTTCATCAAGAGGCTTTTTAGTTCCTCTTCACTTTCTGCCATAAGGGTGGTGTCATCTGCATATCTGAGGTGATTGATATTTCTCCCAGCAATCTTGATTCCAGCTTGTGTTTCTTCCAGTCCAGCATTTCTCATGATGTACTCTACATATAAGTTAAATAAGCAGGGTGACAATATACAGCCTTGACGTACTCCTTTTCCTATTTGGAACCAGTCTGTTGTTCCATGTCCAGTTCTAACTGTTGCTTCTTGACCTGCATACAGATTTCTCAAGAGGCAGGTCAGGTGGTCTGGTATTCCCATCTCTTTCAGAATTTTCCACAGTTTATTGGGATCCACACAGTCAAAGGCTTTGGCATAGTCAATAAAGCAGAAATAGATGTTTTTCTGGAACTCTCTTGCTTTTTCCATGATCCAGCGGATGTTGGCAATTTGATCTCTGGTTCCTCTGCCTTTTCTAAAACCAGCTTGAACATCAGGAAGTTCATGGTTCACGTATTGCTGAAGCCTGGCTTGGAGAATTTTGAGCATTACTTTACCAGCGTGTGAGATGAGTGCAATTGTGCAGTAGTTTGAGCATTCTTTGGCATTGCCTTTCTTTGGGATTGGAATGAAAACTGACCTTTTCCAGTCCTGTGGCCACTGCTGAGTTTTCCAAATGTGCTGGCATATTGAGTGCAGCACTTTCACAGCATCATCTTTCAGGATTTGAAATAGCTCCACTGGAATTCCATCACCTCCACTAGCTTTGTTCGTAGTGATGCTTTCTAAGGCCCACTTGACTTCACATTCCAGGATGTCTGGCTCTAGATGAGTGATCACACCATCGTGATTATCCAGGTCGTGAAGATCTTTTCTGTATAGTTCTTCTGTGCATTCTTGCCATCTCTTCTTAATATCTTCTGCTTGTTAGGTCCATGCCATTTCTGTCTTTTGTCGAGCCCATCTTTGTATGAAATGTTCCCTTGGTATCTCTAATTTTCTTGAAGCGATCGCTAGTCTTTCCCATTCTGTTCTTTTCTTCTATTTCTTTGCATTGATCGCTGAAGAAGGCTTTCTTATTTCTGTAGTTGAACGGTTCTATGAAGACCTACAAGACCTTTTAGAACTAACACCCCAAAAAGATGTCCTTTTCATTATAGGGGACTGGAATGCAAAAGTAGGAAGTCAAGAAACACCTGGAGTAACAGGCAAATTTGACCTTGGAATGGAGAATGAAGCACAGCAAAGACTAATAGAGTTTTTCCAAGAAAATGCACTGGTCATAGCGAACACCCTTTTCCAACAACACAAGAGAAGACTCTACACAAGGACATCACCAGATGGTCAACACCAAAATCAGAGTGATTATATTCTCTGCAGCAAAAGATGGAGAAGCTATATACAGTCAACAAAAACAAGACCAGGAGCTGACTGTGGCTCAGATCATGAACTCCTTATTGCCAAATTCAGACTCAAATTGAAGAAAGCAGGGAAAACCGCTAAACCATTCAGGTATGACCTAGATCAAATCCCTTACGATTATACAGTGGAAGTGAGAAATAGATTTAAGGGACTAGATCTGATAGATAGAGTGCCTGATGAACTATGGAATGAGGTTCGTGACATTGTACAGGAGACAGGGATCAAGACCATCCCCATGGAAAAGAAATGCAAAAAAGCAAAATGGCTGTCTGGGGAAGCCTTACAAATAGCTGTCAAAAGAAGAGAAGCAAAAAGCCAAGGAGAAAAGGGCACAGGGTGTATAAGAACATTATGTACTTACCAGGCAATTTTTCTCTAAGTTTCAGTTCAGTTCAGTCACTCAGTCGTGTCCAACTCTTTGCAACCCCATGAATTGCAGCAGGCCATGCCTCCCTGTCCATCACCAACTCCCACAGTTCACCCAAACTCTTGTCCATCGAGTCGGTGATGCCATCCAGCCATCTCATCCTCTGTCATCCCCTTCTCTTCCTGCCCCCAGTCCCTCCCAGCATCAGAGTCTTTTCCAATGAGTCAACTCTTCGCATGAGGTGGCCAAAGTATTGGAGTTTCAGCTTTAGCATCCGTCCTTCAGAAGAACACCCAGGACTGATCTCCTTTAGAATAGACTGGTTGGATCTCCTTGCAGTCCAAGGGACTCTCAAGAGTCTTCTCCAACACCACAGTTCAAAAGCATCAATTCTTCGGGGCTCAGCTTTCTTCACAGTCCAACTCTCACATCCATACATGACCACTGGAAAAACCATAGCCTTGACTTCTCTAAGTTAAATACTCTTCTAAAATTAAAAGTTGGTCACAAGCAAAAACAAAAAAATCAAAGGGCACAAAACCTCCTTGTATGTGTAAATACATTTGATGTACTTGTATGGGTTCAGATGGAAAGCAGTGTTTTTACTTTTTAAATAACAAACTGTTGTACTGTGCTTAGTCATGTCTGACTCTTAGTGACCTCATGGGCTGTAACCCACCAGGCTCCTCTGTCCATGGAGATTCTCCAGCCAAGAATACTAGAGTGGGTTGCCATGCCCTCCTCCAGGGGATATTCCCAACCCAGGGATGGAACCCAGGTCTCCAGGACTACAGGCAGATTCTTTACCATCTGAGCCACCAAGGAGCCCAAATAACAAATGCACACACTAAAAAAAAATTTCAAATATTACTAGAAGTTTAAAAATGAAAACTAAGAAAGTAAACAAATTAAAAACTATGTAGTAAAGAAGTGAGATACAAAAAAATGCATTTTTTTCATTTTTTAAAAAAGTTTGTATCCATGGAAACTACTTGATGCTATTTTAGAAAATTTGTAAAGTGTAGTAAAGTATAAAAGTCACCTGTCATCTCAGTTTAAAGGTGAGAAAAAAATCACCTATACTCATGAGAATGAAATTTCAACAATAAACTATATTTTTCTCCAAGAAAATAAGGTTTTTCCATAAGATGCTATTTTAGAAAAAAATGTAAATGCAGAAACGTAGAAGGAAAAAACATCACCTAAATTCATAAGAAAATGGATTCTTTTATTGTAAAAATTGTTTTGTTTTATTCCTGATTGGAAAATAATGCAGAAAATACTGAAAAGTGTATAGTATGAAGAATAAAATTACTGATATTCTCATGAGCTTTTGAGAAACTTTCTTTTCCCCCCATATTTGAGTGTACATGGCTGAGAAGGTGTGTCAGACTACACACTTACACATTGTGATGTAGGAAAATGCATATGATCAAATGTTAGGTAAAGAAAGCACAATGCAATAGTGTATTACACTAAGTAGATGAGGAATATATCATTAGTGTATTACACTAAGTAGATGAGGTTATATGTCTTGAAATTATATTGACTACTTTGTACTATGCTTGATTTACTTAATTTAAATGCTTTCACTTATACATGTCATAAAATATTATTCACCATAAAAATAAAGTTAAAGGGGGCTCCTTGCAAAGTATATGTGTGTACTACATCATGTTAGTGGTGTCCGACTCTTTGCAATGCTTTGGACGTGTAGCCCGCCAAGGAATTTCCCAGGTAAGAATTCTGGAGTGGATTGCCATGCCCTTCTCCAGGGAATCTTCCCAACCCAGGGATTAAGCCCAAGTCTCTTAAGTCTCCTGCACTGGCAGGCAAGTTCTTTACCACTAGCTCCGCTGTATGGAGGACTGAAAACAAAATGCTACTTTTACCCCTTTCCTCTAATCTTTGATCCCTGGGGCAGGGCACCCTCAGAGTCCAGACATCTCTCTCCTCAGCTGGTAAAAGGCTGAGGGGTTGGGTTGAACCCTAAGACATCAACCAAGACAGCAATCTCCACTGGCGCAAACACTCAGTCCTTTTCTACAGAGAAGGGTCAACTCCCCAAGCTCCACTCATATCAGAATGGATGCTGGCTTTCATCGGCACACTGACCTCTAAGACCCACACAGAAAAATAGGAGTTTGACTTATATTATTAGCTCAGCTGCTTTACTTTACTTAAGGAGGTAAAGTGTACTACTAGTACTCAAAATATTTTATGTGACCAGGTTACGATGACCAATACAAAATTATCTCTGATGCATTTTTTTCAAAACAGCACATTCTAAACCAAGCAAATTCATTGTGACTTTTCATTTTTATCCTTAAAAAAAAAAGCAACCTTTTTTAGAAAATCCCTCCTTAGTTACAATTTTCTAGGACTCCCTTCCTTTGTTTGTGTTGTATCATGAGTGTCTCATTTCTGAATGGATTGCCTCATATGTTCCAGAAATTCATCAACATCTCTTCTGACATTTCTTCTCTTCCTGTGGTCGTTCCTATGATGGGTTTGTTTGTACCACATATTTCCTCTGTCATTTCAAAGGTAATTTGGGGAGACAAAGAGGTCAGTGCAGGTGCCATCTGCTGATTTGGGAGTAGTTGCTCCTCATTCAAAGAGAACTCTGGCACCAGTGACAAGCACGAATGTACGACTGGAGACCAGGAAACAGACTACTGTGGTCATTTGGATGATGAGAAATGGTGAGAGCCAGAATCAGACTCACACCACTGTGACAGAAAGGAAGGAATATATTGAGCTCCTCTTGCTGAGGAACTGTACTGTGTTGGTGGAAAGACAAACACAACCTGACTTTCTCAGGCTTCATTAACCTTTTAGAGGTCATACAAAGAGCATGCAAAGAGTAATATCTCAAATTTTGCTGATTTTCCCACCTGCTTCAACAGGACCCCAGTCCTTGATAACATCCCCCTTTGTTATTTAAGAAGTTGCCAAGAGGTGGCTCACAATGCATTTATCCTGCCAGACTCCACTGCTCCAATGAACACCTCTAGGGATCAAGTCCTTACAGAACCACACAGTGTCTTAAAACAACACCCAAGCTATAATCTGACTGAATCCCTTGACAAATAAACCTTTCTTACTGGGTCAAGCTCAGTATCTCCTTTTTCTCCAACTGAATTCTCAAAAGAACTTCAGTTCTCATGTAAATAGACCTCTGGTATGATCATATTCACTCCCCAATCTCCACAGGATTTATGTGTACATAACTGAATCCCATTTGAATTCAAACTGTGACCTCCCAGCTCACCACTCCCATTATCCCTCAGGTAACCATTTAAAATGATAAAGTAGCAATTTGTGAAATTCTTAAAGTATATACATATTCACAGATAAGAAGATTACTATAGTTAAGGAGAAAATATCTGAAATAAAGGAGAATCATAGTGGATCCTTGAAGGTCCTTGAGTGGCTGGAGACCCAGAGTGGATAAAAAGCAAGAGGGGTTCCAGGAAAACTGATCAGCAAGAAGAGTGAAAGGCAGGACAATGTCCACACATCCAGTGAATATGTGCAAGGTGCTATGACAAAACTTGGGGACACATACAGATGATTAAGGTAGGGCTCTGCCCTCTGGTAGCTTAAAACCTAGCTTAGATAATAAGATGTCTACATAGTCTTTACAACTCTTAAATGCAGCAAATGCTATATTCACCACACTTAACGGAGTATTAATATTCAAACAGAGGAGGAAGTGATAGAAAGCTTTAAGGATGAGGTGATATTAGAGTTGGACCTAGAAGGATGGGTAGCACTATGTAGGCTCAAATGGGAAAAAGGAAATCCCAAGCAGAGGAAAAAGTACAAGCAAATATATAAGGCTTCCCTGGTGGCTCAGAGGTTAAAGCGTCTGCCCCCAATGAGGAAGACCCGGGTTCGATCCCTGGGTCGGGAAGATCCTCTGGAGAAGGAAATGGCAATCCACTCCAGTATTCTTGCCTGGAGAATCCCAGGGACAAAGAAGCCTAGTAGGTTACAGTCCATGGGGTCGCAAAGAATTGGACACGACTGAGCAACTTCACCTTATCACCTAATATATAGGGCATGTGTTAGTCACTTAGTCGTGTCCAGCTCTTTGTGACACCATGGACCATAGCTTGCCAGGCTCCTCTGTCCATAGGATTTTCCAGGCAAGAATCTTGAAGTGGGTTGCCATTCCCTTCTCCAAGGAATCTTCCCAACCCAGGGATCAAACCTGGATCTCCTGCATTGCAGGCAGATTCTTTACCATCTGAGCCACCAGGGAAGTCCAATATATGTAGGGTATGTTCCAGAAATTATGCCTGTTGCTTAGCTGGACCAGGAATGTGGTAGGAGATAGGACAAGAGCATTAGGACAGGCTCAGGCTGTGGAAAAACTTGAATCCCAGGACTGTGGACTTGGTTCTGCAAGCATCAGGGATTCAACGAACAGCAAGCTATAGAGCTTGAGCTGAGGTCTGGTGTGGCAGGGGTGGGGGAGTGAAAACAGTGTGTGGTATGGAAAATGAGTAGAGAGGACATTTATCTACAGATACCAAGATGAGTTAAGAATATTGTTTAGAAAAAAATTAAAGCAGAAAAACAAGGCTTTGAAAGACATCAAATGAACAACCAGGAGGTGAAGAACATGAAAGATGCTGCAGAGTAGATAAACCAGGATTCAGCAATTGGTTGAGGAAACAGGTGAGAGATAAGGATGAGTCAAAAAGAATAACATGGTTTCCAGCTGGGTGACAAGGAGGTTGCTGGTGCAATTAGGAGAAATGACTTAAAAGAGAGGAAGGAAGAGATGATAAGGACTTACTGAGGCCCATATTGAGGGACTCAACTCCTAGAATGGACTTCTCAATACAACCTTTGGAAATTCATGGATCCCCAAAGTTCATGCAAATTCTGACTGTTTAATGTTATTTTTGTTCGTGTGAGGGATTTGGTTGTTGCTTTCATTCAGATTTTTGGAAAGAATGCATAGACACACACACAAGTATAAATAGACTCTCAATCACATCTGGACTCCCCCCACCCCCACCACCACAAAATCGACTGGTCTAAATGGACAGAGATTTCATGTTGAGTGAGCGGTTTCGAGGTGAATATGAAAGGGTTGATGGACTGGAGAGGAACTTAAAAGCCAGATAAGGGATCTTGCAGAAAAAGGGGAACTGGTATTTTTTGAATTGGGGGGGAAAGCAATGAAAGTTGTGTTTGAGAAGATTAATTTGAAGTGGAATGCAGAACTGAATGAAGAAAAATAAACCAGAAGTTAAAAAACCAGTTAAGAAGACGCTGCAACAATCTAAGCAACAAGAGGGCACTAGTGAGAACAGTGAAGGAAGAGCCTGGAGATAACTAGAGAAGACTAAGGACTAAGTGAACAACTGAACACAGTGGTGGGGGAAAGGCGAGCCTGGCCTGGTGATCACGACGCCATTCGCAGACATAGGCGCAGCAGGCAGAGATGGGTCTTCGTGAAGAGATATGTTGACTGTTCTCAGTGTGAAGCAATGATGGGACACACGAGCAGAAGTGTTCAGAAAGCCATAGGGGTTAAAAGTAGCACTCAGGGAAAAGCTCAGAGGCGGAGGTTGGGATTCAGGCATCAACACCACCAATAAAAACCCTGAAAGAGCAGTCATGAGAAAGTGATTACTAAGAAAACCAGACTCAAACTTGAATCAGAATAAACAGGAAATTATTGGAAACATATAAATAGAAACAAAATGGCTAGGTCCCAGTCCACAAAATCCACAACCTTCCACTGAATAAAGACAGCCCATCCGGTGACCATATTCAGCACTGTCAACCTCTTTTGAGGAAAATAATAGAATGTCAAAGCTACAAAAAGTGTTCAAGGCACTGTTTTTTTCTAAATTGACATCTTAAAGCCTTGAAAAAAAGATCACTTCATTCGAAAGCCTTGCTTCTCTGTAAACAGCAGTGTGGCCCTTCTGGGTCTCAGGGGGAGGCTCTGAATTACAGACATTTCTCTCAAGCTGGGAATACCCTGAATATTAGCCAGAAGAGGGGATGGTTCAAAATAACCAAAAGACAAGTTGGAAACATTCACTTTTGCCCCGTCCCTTCTTACCCAACACAGGCCTCTCTCCCTTTCCCTCTCCCATCCATCCCAGCACCATTGTTCATTCTCTGGGAAGATCCATAATTGCTCCAGCCCCAACTGGCTGTCAGGAAACAACAGGCCCAGCTTACATGGCACCTGAAAGAAAGCACACTTCAGAAATCCTTGGAAGATGAGAACATGGGCACAGAAGTCATTTCAAGATGCTGCAGCCATAACCCACATTTACTGACAAAACTGGTGCTGAAGCAGAGCCAAACCTGCCTTGTTCTTAGTCCACAGGTTCTTCTTCAGTGTTTGCTTTAGAATTAAACAGTGGGGGTGAGAGAGGGAGGGTCTTATCAGAGAGAGCACTTGGGGGAAAGAGGGAGAAAACTACTTTTATTTTTTCCTGCGGCAAAGAGAAGATGATGAAGAATTCTCATGCAATTCATTGATCTTAGCTCTTCAGAGATTCTTTCAGGAGTAATTAGAAGCTTTGTTCATAACCAACAATTGTGCACTCAAGAAGAGCTGTTTCCTAGGTGAAGTGAATTGATCATTTTGAAGGAGCCAGCTTAGCATTTTTACACAACTTTAGGTTGAAAAAGTCAATTTGATAGGATGTTCTATTTCAATCACATGATGAAATACAATTTTTTGGTTTGGGCTAGTTTGGTGTTTTCCATATGAAAATGCAGCAAGAGATTCTTTAAACTGTTTTTTATAGTTAAATGAAACATGAAAAACCATGTCCTTTAGAATCTATGCCCTTTAGAAAGTGATTCTTTGCAAATTTCATGGAGTTAGGCTGGAAAAAAAATAAAAGCCTACTCATTCCTAAGGCATTTTTGTTCAAATGTATTGTATTATGGTATACAATATACAGGGGCATCCCTGCTGGCTCAGCAGTAAAGAATCCACCTGTAATGCAGAAGACATGGGTTTGATCCCTGGGTCAGGAAGATCTCCTGAAGAGGTATAGCAACCCACTCCGGTATTCTTGCCTGGAGAATCCCACCGACAGAGGAGCCTGGCGGGCTACAGTCCATACAGTTGCAAAGAGTCAGACAGGACTAAAGTGGCTGAGCACACATGCAATATATACACATATATGTATGTATATATGTTAGTTGCTCAGTCATATTCAACTCATTGTGACCCCATGGGACTATAGCCCACCAGGCTCCTCTGTCCATGGGATTCTCCAGGCAAGAATAAGAATACTGGAGTGGGTTGCCATTTCCTTCTCCAGGGACAATATACAAGTTTACATATATAGAACACCTCACAGAGACACAAATTGCTGGAGTATTGTTGGGAGTGAATTCTACTTTAAATTCTTAGCAAACATCATGCCAACCTAGCATCCCACCAGTAGTCACCCCCCACTGGTTGAGAAGAACTAAAGAAGCCAAAAATCATGTAAAATTAAAGTATAAAAGAAGTAATAAAGTCGGCCTGGTATTGGTACTTATAGAAGCCAGAGTCTAGTCAGGAAACAAATATACTAGTTATTTTTAGTGAAGAGAATTTAATATAAAGAATAGTCAACCAGGCAATGGGGAATTAGAAATACCAGAGGGACAACACTGAGGTGAAACAGAGATGTAACTGCAAGGAACAGTGACCATCCCTAGGGTGGGAGGACAAAAGGAGGAGGCTGGAAGTATTACAACCAGAATTTTGAAGGAGGGACCCCAGAGAGCTGGCACGCAGACCTCTGAGGGTGTTATAAAGAGCAATAAGACTTGCTTCCTGACCTCAAAAGCTTGGTTAAGGAGACACACACGTGCATCTAAAATCCCAGCAAAAACATGATCCATACACTACTAACAGAGAAGAGAGCACAAAGTCAATGGATGGCACTCATTCAAGGGAGGAGACATTTATGCTGCTGCTGCTGCTGCTGCTAAGCCGGTTCAGTTGGGTCCGACTCTGTGCAACCCCATAGACGGCAGCCCACCAGGCTCCCCCATCCCTGGGATTCTCCAGGCAAGAACACTGGAGTGGGTTGCCATTTCCTCCTCCGATGCATGAAAGTGAAAAGTGAAAGTGAAGTCTCTCAGTCGTGTCCGACTCTTAGCGACCCCATGGACTGCAGCCTACCAGGCTCCTCTGTCCATGGGATTTTCCAGGCAAGAGTACTGGAGTGGGGTGCCATTGCCTTCTCTGGGAGACATTTATACTTAGCCTCAAAACATGGGTAGAAGTAGAGAAGAAGCAATCAAAGTAGGGAAATTGAGTCGAGAGGAAAGGATTCAAAGCAGAGGGAACCACTCGGGCAGTGTAGCAAGAACATACTGGCAAGTTCATGGAAGCAATGCTAGTTCTGCTGAACAAAAACACATGAAGAGAGAAAAAGAAAAGGAAAGGCAGAACTTAGCATACAGGAGCTCTCATAAAGTCCTAAGGGCACCAGGTCCCAAGCCTTGGTTCCTTTGTTTCTTAAACAAAGATAGTAATATTTACCAAATTAGATTTTCTTAAGGATTAAAGGAAACAGTGTATATGAAATCACTCTATAACAGCTTTATAAGATGTAATGTTTGATTAGGATTAATCCACAGAGGAGTTGAAAGTTATACCATAACAAAGATTGAAAACTCATGGCCCATTGACTGTTTTTTCCCCCATGGCATGCAGATGGAAAAATGCTCTTTCTAAAATAAGAGCATTTCTAATGAAAATCCATATTTTCAGCTTCTCTTGAATAATATCAAGATCTGATCTGCTGGCCTCTCATACGCACATGGCAATGACGGGCTAAGCTAAGAAGCAGCTGGTCCTTAGATTCTGACCTCTCCAGTCTGCAACAGAATATCCACTCCCTACTGTCCTAATTCAGACCACTTCATTTACATCACTGCACCATCATGGGGTTTGCTGACCTCTGTGCTAAGTGGTTACCAATTTAGCAATGGTTCTGTCTGCCCAGCCATCATCAGAGACATCATGACATCTCCAATCAGATCCTAAGCCACTGATAACCAGCAAAGCAGTGTATTGGGAGCTCCCTCCTTGTAGTGGTTGAGTTTGATGGGTTTATAGTCATCTGCTTAAATCTGAGTAGCCAAATAGTGCTGGAGATTCACACAACCATGCTGACTGAACTCACTTCAGATTTCTGCCCACAAATCTCAAACAGGTTGAAACTGCCAAAAAATTCTTCTGCATTTTCCTAGTAATTCACTTTCCTTCTCTCTAAGATCTTTATATCTACCTTAGTCTTCCTTTAAATCACCAAGCCACTGCTAACCACACCTCATAACCACCCTTATAATTTCACCAGTCTTTCTGCATGTGCTTGACTTTCTCCTCTGATAGAACAGAAGCAACTCTGCTCCTAAATTCAACCCCACTTCTAAGACACAATCCTACAATCTCCTCTAACCTGCATTTATTCAAAACAAAACCCCTTCAAAGAAGTTTCTCCACTTTCCAAACCTCCCATTTTTCCCTCAACCTACTCCAACTAGGAAATATGGGTTTTGTCTCATTCATCCCCATGCAATGACTTCAACTAACAACTACCCTGATGATTTCATCTTGTTAAAGTCAATGTTGAGTTCCTAGTATTCAACTGACCTGACTTCTCAGTGAGTTAACAGAATTGATCACTCCCTCTCTAGGCGTCTCTGATGCTTAAAAGTGAAAATGAGTGTTAGTCTGTTAGTCGTGTCCGGCTCTGCAACTCCATGGACTGACTGTAGCTCACCGGGCTCCTCTGTCCATGGGATTTTCCAGGCAAGAATACTGGAGTGGGTTGCCATTTCCTTCTCCAGGGGATCTTTTCATCTGAGCCACCAGGGAAGCTCCTCTGATGCCTAATTTGATCTGCTAGTCATCTTATTCATTGGCCACTCTTTCTCATTCTCTTTTGCTGGACTCCTGGATGCCTAAATGGTAGAAGACCCATGGCCTTGTTCTCAGGTCAGTTCTCTACATATATTTTCTCCTTCAGTTTCACAGAATGATTCTCAAATTTATATCACCCTCTCCAGATCTTTCTCCTGATTTCCAGACCCACATATTCACCTGCCTGCCCAACATATCCACTGAATGCCTAATAAGAACCTTATGATGAAGAACCTTAAAACTTATGATGGATAGATGTTTATCTTTTAAGTTATTTTAAATAACATGGGCAGATGTTATTTTTATTCTTAACATTAATAACTATAGCACTATCTAAATACTGTACTTAATTAAAATGCAAAAAAATTAAAACATACTTTTATTTGTCATTGTTACTTTGGTCAGTTATACCCACGTGCTGATTATAATGACAGTAGAAGAATTTTTACTATATTTCAATAAGTAATTCCAGTCTAACAGTGGGACTTTATTAAGGTATATGTTTATATTCTTAAAGGCATTTTTCTAATTAACAAGGAGACCATATATCTAACTGTAGTAACTCTGATTTTTAAAGTCACACTAAGTCTTCTGACTAGAAATTGTTTTAAGTTTTATGTTATGTCATGGAAAGGATAAGATCAGTTCTTCAAAGTCACTTTGCATTTAATTATGCTAGTTGTCAAAGGAAGCAGGTAAAAGCACTCAATCTTTCAACTTGACTATGTATTTAAATGCGTGCACTGCCTAACCCAGAAACTATTGCTAGTGTTTCCTTTAGAAAACAGATTGCTCTATCTCTTTATTCCAAAGAAAGTGAAAATTATTTCTGGCTTACTTAACAAATGCAATCAGAGTATTTCATGCTGAACAACCTGATTCAGATACATGATTTGCAATCTGAAAATTGTAGAGATGCACCAATCATCCTTGCTATTCAGCCAAAAATCTGCTTGTTGGCTTCAGCTCTGGCTGCAGGCTTTGGAAGTTTGAAGAGCCAAATGCTCACTTGAGCATCATTTCAGTTATCCCTGAATTTGTGCCTGGTCAATGATCACAAGATGACATAGGTTAATATATCTAGTCATCATGACAACATCAGTAATAGCTACAAGGCATGTCATTCTGTTTTATCGTTATTATCTGCGTATTTACTTTCAAGTATAGATAAGCTTTTTAGATATAAATCAAAATGAAAATATATGACTTATATGTTGAAATTCTACCTAGTTGAATCAAAAATGCACAGTACTGCAAGAATAAAATTTTGCAGTAATGAATGAAAATTAAGTAGGCTGTTAATTTTATGCATGAAAATAATCATATTGTTCAGACATCAAAACTGATAAGGAAATTGATCTTTAGTTAATGTAAATATTAAGAAAGTATATTAACAATTGATTTAGTAAGAATATATCTATTTTTGAGCCAACAAATATTTATAAAACTTTAATAAAGAATGACTAAGCATAGACATCAGATATAATCTAATCTTCTGGTATATCAGCATGAATAACACAAAACATACATTTTAAGAAGCATACTTAATTTACACTTTTAAAAATGTTACTTAACTCATCAGTATCTTAACAAAAAGTGCTTTTTAGAATTCTTCACCTCTTGTAAAAATAAACTTGGAGCAGAACAATTTTGTAACCTCAGAATTACATATGGAGGAAAAAATTGCGAAGTCACATATAACCTACATGACTAATCATTTTTGGCCCAGATATCATAAATAATATAAGAAACATGGAGGAAAAAAGGAAAGGAAAGAAAGTACTAGAAAATAATGAAATTACAAAATTATTTCTTCTCTTTTATCAGCCTCACTTGGACGTGAAAGACTTTATTTTGAGGGGCTCCAAAATCACTGCAGATGGTGACTGCAGCCATGAAATTAAAAGACATTTGGTCCTTGGAAGAAAACTTATGACCAACTTAGACAGCTTATTAAAAAGCAGAGACATTACTTTGCCAACAAAGGTCTGTCTAGTCAAAGCTATGGTTTTTCCAGTAGTCATGTATGGATATAAGAATTGGACTATAAAGAAAGCTGAGCGCCAAAGAATTGATGCTTTTGAGCTGTGAAGACTCTTGAGAGTCCATTGGACAGCAAGGAGATCCAACCAGTCCATCCTAAAGGAAATCGGTCCTGAATATTCATTGGAGGGACTGATAATGAAGCTGAAACTCCAATACTTTGGCCACCTGATGTGAAGAACTGATTCATTTGAAAAGACCCTGATGCTGGGAAAGATTGAAGGCGGGAGGAGAAGGGAACGACAGAGGATGAGATGGGTGGATGGCATCACCGATTCAATGGACATGAGTTTGAGTAAACTCCAGGAGTTGGTGATGGACGGGGAGGCCTGGCGTGCTGCAGTCCATGGGGTCGCAAAGAGCCGGACAAGACTGAGCGACTGAACTGAACTGAGCCAGTCTCACTTGGATGTGAGAGTCTATTTACATATCACCAATGAAACTACAAAAGGAATTTAGCAGCAGATAAATGGTTATCCTGCATGTTAATGTCAAAGATTTTAATTTTCATTACCAAAGTGCTTTATGGTAAAGATAATAGTAAGCACATTTATTATGAAATTTTAATTTTAATAGTAGGTACAGTTATTAAGAAATTTCAGAATTATTTTTGTATCCCAGAAGTTCATTCTGATTGGCTTCAACCAAATATTCCTTTCATATTCAGCTACTGGACATTGTAAACTACACAACTACTTCCACCAGAGAAACAAATGTCCTAAAGAACAAAGTGACATGAGAAATATTCTCTTTCTTTATATGCTCACCTGGATTCTAGACCCTACTGTGGAGTACCTTAGAGTTACTGAGTGAAAAAGAAGCCACAGTGTAGATAAGCTCCATAAGAATATTTATTTCTCTGCTTCTTTACAAATCGTTATACAGAGAGGTAGAAATTTGCCAAATTCAGGTTCCTTCAGGGCTGGAAAGTACTTTATCATGGATTAGACACTGGCTAAAGACTTTCCATAAGTGAAAGCTTCTTCAGAGTACTGAAGACATCAGAGTACTGAAGACATCAGAGTACTTCCCCAACAGAAACATCAACTTAAACCACCACCCATGGTCAAAGCTACTTTCACAAGAAGTGAGAAGAGATTACAGCACCTGGAGAGACCACAGACATAGAAAAGACATATTGACAAGGATGGAAGGACAGTGCCACATTCCCTCATGTTTCCTCCAGGCCTGCACAACGCAGCACAGAAAGGGATACTCTCCTCCAAGAGGAAGGACAGTGAAGTCAGCACCCAACTTTGCTGCAGAGTCTAGCTCTAGACCCTCCCCCAGTGAATCCCAGTAGCCCCAGATTCCCAGCCAGTCCCTGTAGACCCAAGTTCCCAGCCTACTCCAGCTTTGAGCCATCCCCTATGGACCCAGACTCCAGGACTGCCCAAACATCAGGCCAGCCCCCAATGACCTCATGCTCCAGGCGTGGACCCAGGAACTAGACTTGCCTACCCACATTGGCTCCAGGCCTGCTCCCTTGGCCCATGCACCAGCCCTCCCCCTGTGGATCCAGACACCAGGCCAACCTTGGTGGACTTTGGCATCAAGCTGGCCCCCACAGACTCAGAATCAGGCTCATCTCCATGTACCCAGGCTTCATGCTGGTCCCTACAGACTCAGTCACCAGGCCTACCCCAGCACAGGCCAACCCACTCACTGTTGCAAGCACCAGACAAGCCCATCCTAGAACTCCAGCATTAAGCCCACTCTAAGACCCACCAGCTAGCCACCCAGAATCTCTGGCTGCATTAACTGGTTACAAGCTTTTCCTATTGAAGTGAGGTTGTAAGGATCCCTGCTTCTGTAAGGATTCCACTGAGCTCAGCCTTCTGATTATTTATATGCCAACAATGAGTAGATAAAAAGATACTGCATGGAAATGGTAACCAAAAGAAAGCAGGGGTGACTATACTTATATCAAACAAAATAGACTTTATGTCCAAAAATGTAATAGGAGACAAAGGAGGTCATTATATGACGATAAAGGGGTCAAATTACCATAGAAAATAACAATTTTAAGTATATATATATATATATATATATGCCCTCGACACTGGAACAACTAAATATATAAAGCAAATATTAACAAAACTAACGGACTTCCCAGAAGGCGCAGTTGGTAAAGAATCCACCCACTCAATGCAGGAGACATAAGAGATGGGGTTCTATCAGCAAATGAATGGATAAGAAAGCTGTGGTACATATACACAATGGAGTATTACTCAGCCATTACAAAGAATACATTTGAATCAGTTCTAATGAGGTGGATGAAACTGGAGCCTATTATACAGAGTGAAGTAAGTCAGAAAGAAAAACACCAACACAGTATACTAACACATATATATGGAATTTAGAAAGATGATAATGATAACCGTATATGCAAGACAGCAAAAGAGACACAGATGTATAAAACAGTCTTTTGGACTCTGTGGGAGAGGGAGAGGGTGGGATGATTGGAGAGAATAGCACTGAAACATGTATATTATCATATGTGAAACCGATAGCCAGTCCAGGTTCAATGCATGAGACAGGGTGCTCAGGGCTGGTGCACTGGGATGACCCAGAGGGATGGGATGGGGAGGGAGGTGGGAGGGGGCGTTCAGGATGGGGAACACATGTACACCCATGGCTGATTAATGTCAATGTATTGCAAAAACCACTACAATATTGTAAAGTAAGTAGCCTCCAATTAAAATAAATTTTTTTAAAAAAGAGAGAGATGAGGTTTGATCCCTGGTCAGGAATATCCCCTAGAGGAGGAAATGACAACTCACTCCAGTATTCTTGCCTAGAAAATCCCATGGACAGAGGAGCCTGGTGGGTTACAATCCATGGGGTCACAAAGAGTTGGACACAACTGAACACGCACACACGCACAAAGGGAGAAAGAGACAGTGACAATAACAGTGTCAAACTTCCATACCTCACTTTCAACAGTGAACAAATCATTCAGACAGAAAACTAGTAAGGAAATAGTGGACTTGAACAATACTATATATCAATGAACCTAACAGATACAGGACATTTCATCTGACAGCACCAAATTACACACTTATCTCAAGCACACATGGAACATTCTCCAGAACAGATCAGATTTGGAGCCCTAAAAGAAGTCTCAACATATTCAAGAAGGATGAAATCATAGCAAGTATTTTTTCTGATCCCAACAATGGTACAAAACTAGAAATAAATAAGAGAAGGAAAATTGGAAAATTCACAAATATATGAGAATCAAACAACATACTCCTGAATAATCGATGAGTTAAGGAAGAAGTCAAAGGGAAATCAAAAAATACCTTGAGACAAAAATGGAAACACAACATACCAAAACTTACAGGATGCAGTAAAAGAAGTTCTAAGAAAGGAGTTTATGGCAATAAATGCCTACACTAATAAAATAAGAAACATTTCAAATAAACAACCTAACTTTATACCTCAAGTCTCTAGGAAAAGAAGAACAAACAAATCCTACAGTTAGCAGAAGGAAAGAAATAATAAAGATAAGAACAGAAATAATTGAAATGAAGGCTAAAATATATTGAAACATCACATTGTGTACCTTAAATATATACAATTTTTATTTGTCAATTATACCTCAATAAAACTGGAAAATATGAAAATTAAAAATAATTTTTTTAAGTTTTCATTAGCAGAGAAGTGATAATGTTAGGAAAAATATTTAGAATGTACAAGAAAGGAAAATCTACATCTTGCGAAGGTAATAAAAGGAATTTAACATAGCTTTTAAAATTAACTTCTTTTTTATTGAAGGATAATTGATTTACAGAATTTTGCTGTTTTCTGTCAAAGCTCAACATGAATCAGCCATAGGTATACATATATCCCCTCCCTTTTGAAATTCCCTCCATCTCCCTCCCCATCCCACTCCTATAGGTTGATACCGAGCCCCTGTCTGAGTTTCCTGAGCCAAACAGCAAATACCTGTTGGCTATGTATTTTACATATGGTAATGTAACTTTCCATGTTACTCTTTCCATACATCTCACCCTCTCCTCCCCCTCCCCATGTCCATAAGTCTAATCTCTATGTCTGTTTCTCCATTGCTGCCCTGTAAATAAATTGTTCAGAACCATTTTTCTAGATTCTGTATATATGTGTTAGAACACGGTATGTATCTTTCTCTTTCCATATATATGTGTTAGAATACAGTATTTATCTTTCACCTTAAATACTGTAAAGATATGGTATTTATCTTTCTTTAAATAAAGAAAGATATTTATCTATCTTTCTCTTTCTGACTCACTTCACTCTATAATAGGTTCTAGGTTCATCCACCTCATTAGAATTGACTCAAATGTGTTCCTTTTTATGGCTGAGCCCAACCTAGACAACATATTAAAAAGCAGAGACATTACTTTGTCAACAAAGGTTCGTCTAGTCAAGGCTATGGCTTTTCCAGTGGTCATGTATGGATGTGAGAGTTGGAGTATAAAGAAAGTTGAACACAGAAGAATTGATGCTTTTGAACTGTGGTGTTGGAGAAGACTCTTGAGAGTCCCTTGGACTGCAAGGAGATCCAACCAGTCCATCCTAAAGGAGATCAGTCCTGGGTGTTCATTGGAAGGACTGATTTTGAAGCTGAAACTCCAATACTTTGGCCACCTGATGCAAAGAGCTGACTCATTTGAAAAGACCCTGATGCTGGGAAAGATTGAGGGCAGATGGAGAAGGGGTCGACAGAGGATGAGATGGTTGGATGGCATCACCGATTCAATGGACATGGGTTTGGGTGGACTTCGGGAGTTGGTGATGGACAGGGGGGCCTGGTGTGCTGCAGCTTATGGGGTCACAAAGAGTCAGACACAGCTGAGCAACTGAACTGAACTGACTGAATATTTCATATATATACCACAACTTCTTTATCCAGTCTTCTGTGAATGGACATCTAGGTTGCTTCGATGGTCTAGCTATTGTAAATAGTACTTCTATGAATAATAGGATACATGTGTCTCTTTTGATTCTGGTTTCCTCAGGATATATGCCTAGAGTGGGATTGCTGGATCATATGGTGGTTTTATTCCTAGTTTTTAAAGGAATCTCCATACCATCTCCCATAGTGGCTGGATCAATTTACATTCCCACCAACAGTGCAAGAGTGTTCCCTTTTCTCCAAACCCTTCCCAGCATTTGTTTGTAGACATTTTGATGAGGGCCATTCTGACTGGTGTGAGGTGATATCTCATTGTAGTTTTGATTTGCATTTCTCTGATAATGAGTGATGTTGAGCATCTTTTCATGTGTTTGTTAGCCATCTGTATGTCTTCTTTGGAGAAATGTCTGTTCAGGTCTTTTTCCCACTTTTTGATTGGGTTGTTTGTTTTTCTAGTATTGAGTTGTATGAGCTGCTTGTATATTTTGGAAATTAATCCTTTGTCAGTTGTTTCATTTGCTATTATTTTCTCCCATTCTAAGGGTTCTCTTTTCACCTTGCTTATTGTTTCCTTTGCTGTGCAAAAGCATTTAAATCTAATCAAGTCCCACTTGTTTTTGTTTTTATTTCCATTCCTCTAGGAGGTGGGTCATAGAGGATTTTGCTTTATCTTATTGAGTGTTCTGCCTATGTTTTCCTCTAAGAGTTTTATAATTTCTGGTCTTACATTTAGGTCTTTAATCCATTTTGAGTTTATCTTTGTGCATGGTGTTAGAAAGTGTTCTAATTTCATTCTTTTACATGTAGTTGTCCAGTTTTCCCAGCACCATTTATTGAAGAGGCTGTCTTTGCCCCATTGTATATTCTTGCCTCCTTTGTCAAAAATAAGGTACCCATAGGTGCATGGGTTTATTTCTGGGCTTTCTATCTTGTTCCATTGGTCTATATTTCTGTTTTTGTACCAGTACCATACTGTCTTGATGACTGTAGCTTTGTAGTATAACCTGGTCAGGAAGCTTGATTCCTCTGGCTCCATTCTTCTTTCTCCAGACTGCTTTGGCTATTTGGGGTCTTTTGTGTTTTGATATGAATTGTGAAATTTTTTGTTCTAGTTCTGCAAAAAATGCCATTGGCAACTAGATAGGGATTGCATTGAATCTGTAGATTGCATTTGGTAGTATAGTCATTTTCATAATATTGATTCTTCCTACCCAGGAACATGGAATATCTCTCCATCTGTTTATGTCATCTTTGATTTCTTTCATTAGTGTCTTATAATTTCTGTGTACAGTTCTTTTGTCTCCTTAGGTAAGTTTATTCCTAGATATTTAATTCTTTTCGTTGCAATGGTGAATGGGATTGATTTCTTAATTGCTTTCTGATTTTTCATTGTTAATATATAGAAATGCAAGTGATTTCTGTGTATTGATTTTGTTTCCTGCAACTTTGCTAAATTCACTGATTAGCTCTAGTAATTTTCTGATACCATCTTTAGGGTTTTCTATGTACAGTATCATGTCATCTGCAAACAGTGAGAGCTTTACTTCTTTTCCTATCTGGGTTCCTTTTATTTCTTTTTCTTCTCTGATTGCTGTAGCTAAGACTTCCAGAACTATGTTGAATAATAGTGGTGAAAGTGGACACCCTCGTCTTGTTCCTGATCTTAGGGCCAATGCTTTCAGTTTTTCACCATTGAGAATTAACATAGATTTTTGAAGAGGATAAATGTAGCTGTCCTAGAAACTTAGAGAGCAAGCCAACAATAACAGAGGTCAAGCAAAGATATAACATCAGAACAATCAGTACTACTATCTGAAAGCAATCTGAGTTTCTGTGAAAAAAAAAAAAAAAAAACACCAAATACCCTAGAAAGAAAAGTAATAAACTGATTAAAAAGATTTCAATTAGAATTCTAAAAGTGCATCAGATCAAAACCTTAAAAAAATAGCTACACTGAGAAACTTAACTGATCTATTGTTCTTAATTACAAAAATCTTTAATCTGGGGGCTTCCCTGGTGATCCAACAGTTAAGATCTCACCTTCCAAGGCATGAAGGTTTGATCCCTGGTCAGGGAGCTAAGACCCCACATGCCATGTGGCCAAAAAAGAAAACATAAAACAGAAGCAATATTGTAATTGATTCAATAAAAACTTTAAAAAATATATCTTTAATGTGGAATTATGTTCATAATAGTGAGCATCAGTCAGATTGTCAGGACTGTGTGTAGAGTGACTGTGTGTAGGTGGAGGAGAGCATATGGAAAATGACCAGGCATGGTAGACCACAGAGAGCTCAGCTTGGTGCTCTGTGGTGACCTGGGAGGGTGGGAGGGAGGCTCAAGAGGAAGGGGATAGATGTATATACATAGAGCTGATTCACTCTGTTGTATAGCAGAAAGTAACAGCATTGTAATGCAATTGTACTTCAATTTAAAAAAAAAAGAAAAGAAAATGACCAGGCATGAAGAAAGAAGATCTGAAGTGCCAGTGTGCACAGACCTGCTACTTCCTCCCTGAGAGGTGGTAGCTTGAATCATGGACTCTGAGATGCTGAGGAAGAATGCAAAACAGTGGAGATCCGTCTTGTCATAAAGCAGTCTTGTGCCCAAGTCAGAGAGCAAAGCCTTAGGTAAGCCCAGAGAACTTTCTGTGAGTCAATAAATAAGAGGAAAGAATCAGAGTCTCTGAGCAAAAAGAAAACAAAGATTGAAAAGGTATAATAAAATTGGTCAAAAATGAATGAGAAAGATACCAATTATATTTAAGTGCGAATTTTTTTCTTTAAATTATGCTATTCATTTACAGTATTAAATATAGTTTTGAGTTCACTATACAAAATTATTACTTGCATTTCAGTTAAAAGATCTATGACTCAGAAAAAAATAAGCACAATGTCTTCACCTCACTGATTTCGTAAGAGACCAGTCAAGCCATTTATTAAGGAACTAACACTATCTTCCCAAGATCTTGCAGGCCTTCAAGATCATCCAAAACACCACCATGAAACCCTCCTTTGCCAAGAAGTAGCTCCCTTTTCCCCACGCCGGCCCTCGCCCCCCAGTCAAGGTCTGCCCCTCCTGGTCTTTGTTGTGTAGATCTGCAGAGGGTCACCCTGGATGTGTGGGAGAAATTCCTACAAGACAGGAAACAACCACTGGAATGGAGAAGGTGGAATAATTCCGAGTTTACACACAGCCAGAAATAGATCGTGCGCTTCCCCTATACCCCAGCCCTGTCCCACTTCCAGCCAGAGTGGAAAGACCTCCTATAGACCGGCATCAAGTGAAGTCCTCCAACAGGTATTGCCTCAATGTGCTGTGCTTATTCGCTCAGTTGTGGCCGACTCTTTGTGACCTCATGGACTGTAGCCCACCAGGCTCCTCTGTTCATGGGGGTTCATCAGGCAAGAATACTGGAGTGGGTAGCCACACCTTCCTCCAGGAGATCTTCCCAACCCAGGGATCGAACCCAGGTCTCCTGCATGGCAGGCAGATTCTTTACCAACTGAACCACCAGGGAAATCTTCAATAGTGGGGCCAAGTTAGCCTTTGACTAAAGACTGTTTAAACATTAAAAGCCAGGTTCTAAAGATCTAAAGAATGATGTATTGGGCGTCCCAGGTGGCTCAGTGGTAAAGAATGCACCTGCCAATGCTGGAGACTCGGGTTTGATCCCTGGGTCAGGAAGATCCCCTGGAAAAGGAAATAGCAACCCACTCCAGTATTCTTGCCTAGAAAAATCCCATGGACAGAAGAGCCTGGCAGGCTACACTCCTCGGGGTTGCAGAAGAGGTGGACACAACTTAGCAACTAAACAACAACAAGGATTAATGATTTCCAAGTGATTTAATTACATCTCAGAACAAAGCCCCCAAATATTCAGTAATGCCAAAAACCCTCAGCATCCCCAAACACTTCATTTACCATGCCTGGTAAGTAGTCAAAATTGCCAACATGAAAGTAAAAATCACTCAGATGCAATTAAATGACCATGAATATCAGTAGGTCCTAAAGAAAATCTACCCAGAAAATTACCCAAGGAAGAAAAGAGAAAAGGATCACATGTGAGGAGAAGGCAGGTCAACTGGAACAAAGTGTTCTTTCTTGGTACTTGTGGCCTCAGCCTATCACAAGAGAGTAGATTCAGCTGTGCCTTAGAAGAGACCAAGGACCAACTTGTTCAGGATGAGCCGGGAAATTCTCTGGGTGGTATTTAACTCTGAAATAATGATAGGAGTTCAGTAGTTAACTGACTGACAGTGTAAAGGAAGGGAAGGAAAAGTAACAAAAAAGAAAATAAATGTCAACAAACACACTGGGGAAACTAACTTGCTTGAGGAACAGAAAGTAGAGTTGAGAGCACCTTCCTAGTACAGTCGGCGAGACCCTTCAGCCTGCAAGCGTCTGATTCTGAGTTCTGCTGCCTTTTTTTTTGGTTTTCCTGAGAATATCCTGGGGAGGGAACTTGGGGTTTCTGTTGGAGGCAGAGACTTTCAGTAACTAATTGACAAGAAGAACCTACCAGAGAGGAGGTAACAGGAAAGGAGTCGGGGGCGGAGGGAATGGGAGGGTGAGGACATAACAGGTGCTTCCTTCTCACTGTAATTTCCCTCCTACAAGGATAGAAACTTCCAGGCTGCTAATGCGAGGGCTCCTGCAGTATTTCAACAATGACTTCACAGTCTCCCTGAATAGAATACTTACATGTGTGGGTAGAAATTATCAAAAGTTCATAGCATCCCTGTGACTGATGGCTAAAAATATAAAACATTTAGCTTTCCTCTCTGCCTTTTTCATTAAAAAAAAAGTTTTCTAAAGGAAATAGCTTAAACTCTCTGTAAGACGTTGACAAAGAAGCCTTTTCACTCACATTTAGCCTAGCTCTGCTTCCATTTACTACCAGTGTGACATGGGAAGAAAAACTGATTATTAAATCGAAAAAGAGACTGTATCTGTGAGCTGGTTTTTTTTTAAAGGATGCTCCTAGATTTCCAGAATATTTAGGACAGATAGACATAATGAGTGAACTGAGTGGTGAGACAGGCTAGATTCAATTGAGACCATAACATTTTATATCAAATTGGTTACAGAGTGCTTTTTAAAAGCCTTCAAAGGTGGGATTTCAGGGATGGATTAAAAGGCTGATAAACTTGAGTGGTATGCCCTACTGGGGAATTTTGTCAAACAGACATGCCAAGAGTCGTTGGCTCACAGTCCAAAATACTATATCACCACCTCTCACCATTACTTTTAGAGGACAGAAAATGATTCAGATGGTTTTATCTAGCCCTGCTTCCTATTTATCTTATGTTAGTATCTAAAACTTCCATTTATTTTGCCTTTATTTTACATCATCTGCAATTGTAGAATGAAAGTAATTATCACCCCTGAGGCCCAGTTATTTACTAACATTTCACAGTAGTTTTGTATAGTTCAAGTAATAAATCCTTCACTAAAATTATCAAGACTTATCTCTCCACCTATTTGAAGTGATTTCTCCTCAACTGCATAATATTTAGCTCTGACAACACCCGTAAGATGAAACAAGAAAAGGCAGGTTGTCCTGTCAGCAACACACAGAGTGGTTTATTGGAGTGTACGAATTAGTCTGTTATCCTGCTATTTGTTCTTGTGCCAACGGTGATAGATAGGGCTACAGAGAAACTGGGTTTGCTCTTATGGGGGTTAACTGAGGGAGCCAGCGGTACTTCAACATTATATAAGGTACATACCATGAAACTTTTATCTTACAGGACTAGCTATTCAATTCAATGTCAAATTTACTGAACTCCTGCATGGTGCCTGGTCCTAGGGCATAAAAAGGGTGGGTGGACATAGTCTCTGCCCTCAAGAGGTTGTCAGACTCACAGGGTAAAGAAATCATTACAATGCAATACATCTAAAAGTATAAAATGATGTGCAAGATGAGAGCCAGCAGAGATGAGAGGCCTATGAGCTACCTGAGAGATGGAAAGCATCTCAGAGGAGATGAGTCCTGAAAATTATCAAAGAAAATGCAAAACTGCTAAGTGTGGATGGGGCTCAGATTCCAGGCAATGAGAACAGGATGTGTAAAAGCCCAAGGGTGTGAAAGGGCCCCCAGCTTGTTCAGAGATCTACAAAAACTCACATACTGATGGGACTATGATACAGAGGGTGCCCAGAAGAGGTAAGGGTGGAAAGAAAATGAAATGAAAGGTGGTGTTCAACAGGCCTAGGAGAGCTGATCGTGAAAGGTCTTGACTGTCAAGATGCAGAACTGCCTTCATCATAGAGGTTATGGGACACCACTAAGGACTCTACGCAGGGGAGTGACATGATTGGATTTGCATTTTAGAGACAATAGTGCGGAGGGAGATCTGGAGACAGAGTCAGACCAGAGTCAGCTGGACACTGCATGGAATAATTCAGGAGAGAGACTGTGGGCTTGAACTAAGGCAATGACAGTAGAAGAGAATAGAAAAGAGGGGACGGAGAGATCTTCAGAAGCTGGAATCAAAATTATTTGGTGACTGGTTGGACATTGAGGGTCAGGAAAGAGAATCACTGGCAACATCCAAGTTTCCCTCTTGGGAGACTCTGGTGGGGATGATGGTACCAGTCTACAGGTTGAGAACAAACAGGATGTATCCGTCAGGTTGCACACGGAACAGCCAGGTGAGAATGCTGGTTTGGCTGTGGACAGAGGGCTTTAAGGGCTTCCCTGGTGGCTCAGCTGGTAAAGAATCCACCTGCAATGCAGGAGACATGGGTTCGATTCCTGGGTCGGGAAGATCCCTGGAGGAGGGCATGGCAACCCACTCCAGTACTCTTGCCTAGAGAATTCCATGGACAGAGGAGGCTGGCGGGCTGCAGTCCATAGGGTCGCACAGAGTTGGACACGCCTGAAGTGACTAAGCAGCAGCAGCAGCAGACGGTTCTAAAGCTCAGAGATGATGTCAGGACTAGAAATTTTAATCTGGAAGTTTATCTTACAGGAGACAGCTAGAAGCACTAGGAGTAAAGGCACTTAGAAAGAGGGACTGGAAAAAAGGGACAGTCAACAAGGTTCTCCCTGAGAATCAACATTAAAATATGTGAACAAAGGAAGAGGAACTAAGATAGAGGATCATACCCTTAGCTCCTAAGGATGTTATTTCATTAGGCCACATTCAGTAACATTGCATGCAAAAATCTGTTTCTCAAAATAAGGTACTTGATTTCCCCTGCAAAAAAATGAAGAGCTGCCGGTTAAGAAGATTCAATCATAAGAGGAGAATCAGGAGAAAGTAGTAAGCATCATGGTGGTGAATGAAGTTCAGCTTTTTTTCCCACAAAAATACAATGTTAGGAGATAATTAAACTGCATTCCTCCAATGTAAAACTTTACAGCAAGGAGTTAACAAGGGAAGAGAAAGAGTATACAGCAGCTTCCTATCATTGCAACTACTTTCTGTCTACCCTACTTCAAGTTCAGATACAATTAAAAATGTGATTGCCCCATGCATACCTGGACTGAGTCTGAATGAAACAGAAAACTCATAAACACAGGTTGGGCCACCTCTAAACATGTAGAGCCTGACTATTTTTTTAAACTAGAAAAATTTGCAGATGCTACAAAACTGACTAAATTGTACTCCCAAATACTCCACTTCTATGCAATCTCTAAACTGCCTGAAAATTTTTTTCCTTCTCTGGCCCATCCTGGGGGTCCTTTACTCTCCTTATGTAACATAAACCTGCACCCTCCTGGTTTTCAACCCTGCCTGCTTGTTCTTTTTAAGAGATCAAGAATACAAAGCACTTTTCCTTACATTTTATTTCATCTTCATTTTATTTGTATAGTTGAACAAGAAAGAAAAAATGATTGGTGTTTAGGATTTTAAGTGGAGAAGCATCTAGAGTAGGACAAGATTCAGGGGTTCAGAGGGTCCTGAATCTCTGACCCAGCCATCAATCTGTCTAGCTCTAACACTCTGCTCTTCTACCCAGATTATTCCTCAACTATTTCTTTGCTCATAGCATTCCCACTAGAATCTAAACTCTATGAAGAGAGATTTTGCACTGTTTATTCTCAGCTACTAGAACAGTACTTCATACATAGTAGATGCTCAATAATAACATGCCAAATAAGTAAATGAAAAATTTTAGGATGTCATCAGAAGGAAATTTTATGCCTAAGAAAAATCACTGCCATGGTAATACCTCATAACCATGGATTTCTTTGTGGGCTTTGAAATTTTGCTTTGCATTCTTGTCTTGCATGGGAGTTTTTATTCCATGCAACTTTTTCTGTTGGACTTGGGTTTGCCACAGCCTGACCCACTTGGATAGGCACAGACCATGTATCAGGGTCAGCGATGTTGCCCATTTACAGACAAAGCATCTCAAAGGCTCCTCCCACAAGAAGCACAGGCATCCCCTCTATTCTGACTCAGGTGCTTCTCTTTCCTATGCGAGGCACAGGCAGGGCTCCATTTCTAGCTGCAGCCCATGTAATGTGGCATAATGAGTTTAGCTCCAGTTTTTCAGCTGGAAATGAGGTCCAGTTCTCCGGTCTGTTCACCTAAGAAAGTTAAAGTTGTGTTCTCCTCTTTTCCTCCTCTTGTTTTTAAGCTTGTATATGTACTTTGTAATTTCTTAAAATATTTTTTCAACTATTTCCCAGACCTGTGTAATAAAGAGAATTATGTAATACATCATCTTGATTGAAAGTCAGCATACTTTTTGAAAGCTCAAAAACTTGGGGAAGTAGCAGGTTTTCCTTTCTCTTTGAATTTCCTTAATGAGATATTTCATTAAGGTTTTATACCTTAATGAATATGAAAATATCCATATCTTTAGTTCCTTAGCTCCTTTCTCAGAGCTAGATTTTTTTTTCCAGAAAATTTTAATTAGTGGATTGCTTCAATGGTGAAATATATTTGCATTCCTTATTTATGTGACAAATATTTATGTAACACCATGTGCCAGTGCTTTACAGAGGTTAACTCACCTAATGATTTCGGTAGATTGTTTTCAAAGACAGTTGCAACAATTCCTCCCATCCCTGTATGTACACCCCTTTACAATGTGATATTATCATCCTTCTTATTAAGAGGTAGCCTCTTTCTCTGTCCCTTGAAACTGGGACACTTTGTGACTTACTTTGACCAACAAAATGCAGCAGGACATTGTGTGACTTCTAAATCTAGACTTCCAGAGGTTTTACAGTCTCTGTTCTCACCCTGCCCTCTTAAAAATGAGAAAGCACATGGAGAGAAAGATGCAGCCAACAGCCAGCACCAACTGTCAGACAAGTGAGGGAGAAGACTCTGGGCCACCCAACCTCCCCAGCGAGCCACCAGAAGGCTGAAGCCACCTGAATGACCACAGCTAGGCTAGCAAGAGAAACACCTGGTTGACGCTTGCACAAACTGCCAGTCCACAGAATTATTAGCTTGTCAGTGATTGTTAATATAAAACCCTAAGTCATCTAAGAACACTTACATGGCCCTAACACTAGACACTTTCTTGAATCCTGGCCTGATTCTTTTGGGGCATCAGTTCAGTTCAGTTCAGTTGCTCAGTCATGTCCGACTCCTTGCGACCCCATGAATAGCAGCAACCAGGCCTCCCTGACCATCACCAACTCCCGAAGTTCACTCAGACTCACATCCATGAAGTCGGTGATGCCATCAAGCCAGTGATACCATCGAGCCATCTCATCCTCTGTCGTCCCCTTCTCCTCCTGCCCCCAATCCCTCCCAGCATCAGAGTCTTTTCCAATGAGTCAACTCTTCACATCAGGTGGCCAAAGTATTGGAGTTTCAGCTTCAGCATCAGTCCTTCCAAAGAACACCCAGGACTGATCTCCTTTAGGATGGACTGGTTGGATCTCCTTGCAGTCCAAAGGACTCTCAAGAGTCTTCTCCAACACCACAGTTAAAAAGCATCAATTCTTCAGCGCTCAGCCTTCTTCACAGTGCAACTCTCACATCCATACGTGACCACTGGAAAAACCATAGCCTTGACGAGACGGACCTTTGTTGGCAAAGCAATGTGTCTGCTTTTGAATATACTATCTAGGCTGGTCATAACTTTTCTTCCAAGGAGTAAGCGTCTTTTAATTTCATGGCTGCAATCACCATCTGCAGTGATATTGAAGCTCGAAAATATAAAATCTGACACTGTTTCCACTGTTTCCCCATCTATTTCCCATGAAGTGATGGGACCAGATGCCATGATCTTCGTTTTCTGAATGTTGAGCTTTAAGGCAACTTTTTCACACTCCTCTTTCACTTTCATCAAGGGGCTTTTTAGTTCCTCTTCACTTTCTGCCATAAGAGTGGTGTCATCTGCATATCTGAGGTTATTGATATTTCTCCCGGCAATCTTGATTACAGCTTGTGCTTCTTCCAGCCCAGCATTTCTCATGATGTACTCTGCATAGAAGTTAAATAAGTGAAGTCGCTCAGTCGTGTCCGACTCTTTGCGACCCCATGGACTGTAGCCTACCAGGCTCCTCCCTCCATGGGATTCTCCAGGCAAGAGTACTGGAGTGGGTTGTCATTTTCCTTTTCCAGGGGATCTCCTCGACCCAGGGATTGAACCCGGGTCTCCTGCATTCCAGGCAGATGCTTTAACCTCTAAGCCACCAGGGAAGCCATCCATAAGCAGGGTGACAATATACAGCCTTGACTCCTTTTTCTATTTGGAACCAGGATTAGCTTTTTCTAATACCTAACTTTTGTTTGCCTCACTCCCTGCCTGTTTGTGTCTTTTTGAGGCATATCTTTCAAACTCTGTGTTTGACTCCTATTCACCATAAAGCTGAAAACAAACCCAACAAGTACTACTGTCATTTTCACTGCAGATCTGTTTGCCTGATGTCAAATAAATTCAATGTAATATACGCAAAAAAACAACCCTCTATGATTGGGGTGGTAAGTTGTGAAATATTCTAGAATTAAGTAGAAATAAATAGAATTACTTATTATTATTTAAATACTACTGCAGTCCATATGTCATTTTTTTTTTAATTTAAGGACTATATTGCTACATGAAAATGACCCAGAGTTTTCTTTGTTGTGGCACATTATTGTTCAGTTTGATATTACAGTTTACTAGACTCAAAAAATCAGTGAGGTAATTTCTACCATCTATGCTATGAAATAGTTTAAATAGCATAGAATTAACTATTCATTAATGATTTAATTGAACTTGCCCCAAAAATTATCTTTGCTGGTGGCTGCGATAGCACCCCACTCCAGTACTCTTGCCTGGAAAATTCCATGGGTGGAGAAGCCCAGTAGGCTGCAGTCCATGGGGTCGGGAAGAGTCAGACACGACTGAGCAACTTCACTTTCACTTTTCACTTTCATGCATTGGAGAAGGAAATGGCAACCCACTCAAGTGTTCTTGCCTGAAGAATCCCAGGGACGGGGGAGCCTGGTGGGCTGCCATCTATGGGGTCGCACAGAGTCGGACACAACTGAAGCGACTCAGCAGCAGCAGCAGCATTCACCACAGATATTTTACTGATTTTTCAACTTATTTTCAGTTTATTCTTTGCCTTTTAGGCTATTCATTTTCTATATTTAACAGTGACATTTTCCATTTTTAAGCCTGTTAAAATACTGCAAATATTGATTTTTTTCATTTATACAGAGAGTTAACAAAGAAAAGCTAAAGCTATGACAATTCTCTTGTTATCTATTGCCTTAATGCTGACTAAAAGAATTTAAGCAACAGTAATATTCAAATGGGGCTTCCCTGGTGTCTTAAACGGTAAAGAATCTGCCTGCAATGCAGGTGACCCGGGTAATATTCAAATAACTTCATAGCTACTAAGAACTAATCAAGATCTATGCTATGCCATTTTCTTTTTAACTTCTTTATTTTTTAATTTAAATTTATTTCTTTTAATTGGAGGCTAATTACTGTACAATATTGTATTGGTTTTTCCATACATCAACATGAATCCACGGGTGTACACGTGTTCCCCATCCTGAACCCCCCTCCCACCTTCCTCCCCGTACCATCCTCTAGGTCATCCCAGTGCACCAGCCCCAAGCATCCTGTATCCTGCATCAAAACTGGACTGGCAGTTTGTTTCTTATATGATATAACACGTTTCAATGCCATTCTCCAATCTACCAGAAGGTGGAGCTCCAATATTAAATCACATAATCTTTGATAACGTACTTTTTTTGCTCCTTGCAATAATCTCAATTTGCATGTTATTAAAAAAAAACTATATTTATCCTAAATCAAAACTGAAAGCAAGATGACATTTTATAATAATTTTGGAAGTATACTATATAAAGAGATTAAAATGTAGTTTTTAGAAAAATACCTACAAAAGAGTCACCTACATGTATAAAAGGAAAACAAATCACTATTCATTACATTTATATACTTGAAACAATTTAAGTATCTAGAAACAGAAAAGTTAAATAAATTATAATACATTCATAGTAAAATACTCAAGGAAAAAAGTAAAACACAAAACTAATTTTACCTGATTTTTATAAAAATTATATACACGCACAGAATAAGAACCTGGAAAGATACCTGGATGGTGAAATCACAGGTGGTTTTCATCATTTTTTGGCACCTCTTTTTATGTCCCAATTCTCTATAAGGACACAAACTGGCTTTCATAATTTTAAAAATTATTTAGAAAGTTATTGGTATTCTTGTTAGAGAGGTATTTCATTAGTAATAAATAAATATTAGATTAATTAATGATATAGACAATGACCTTCTTACTTAAACTCCTTGAATGTGTTTTTTCCTGGCACCGTAAAAATTCAAGCTTTAACATCTCTCCATTTCCCCCTTAGTTTCACTTATCCAAAATGAGTAAGATCTACAGATCTAGTGTACAGCTTTATGACTACAGTTAAGCATACTGTATTGTATACTTGAAATTCGCTAAGGTAGATCCTAAGTGTGCTCACCACACACACACAAAGTAACTATATCAGTATGTTAATTAACTTGATTGTGGTGATATTTCATCATGTGATATTTCATAATGTATACATACATTAAAACATCAAGTTTTACATCCTGAAAGTGAAAATGAAAGTGAAGGTTGCTCAGTCGTGTCCAACTCTTTGCGACCCATGGACTAAACAGTCCATGGAATTCTCCAGGCCAGAATACTGGAGTGGATAGCCTTTCCCTTCTTCAGGGGATCTTCCTGACCCAGGGATTGAACTCAGGTCTCCCACATTGCAGGTGGATTCTTTACCAGCTGAGCCACAAGGGAAGCCCAAATAAATACAATTTTTACTTGTTGTTTATCCCTCAATAAAGTTAGGAAAAAATTCAAACTTCAAAAGGGAGAGAAAAAAAGAGATCAAAAGAAGGAATAGTGCATAAGAAAAGGTATAGACAGGGGAAACAAAGTATCTGTCAATCGATGAATGAATAAAGAAAATGTGATACACACAGAAAGACACACACACACAAAATAGATTATTCAGGCTTAGAAAGGGAAAGTCTGCCATTTGCTACAATACATGTGAAATCTGAGGCCATTATTTAAGTACAATAAGTCAGAAAGAGAAAGACAAATACTGTTTAATCTCATTTTCATATGGCATCTTTAAAAAAAACTCATAGAAACAAAGAATAGATTGGTGGTTGCCAGTGGTGAGGGGGTGCAGGAAACATATGAAGGTGGTCAAAGGCATTCTTTCAGGTAAACTTCCAGTTATAAAATGAGTACGTTTTTAGGACATAATTTACTGGTGACTAATAACCTCAGATATGCAGATGACACCACTCTTATGGCAGAAAGTGAAGAGGAACTAAAAAGCCTCTTGATGAAAGTGAAAGAGGAGTGTGAAAAAGTTGGCTTAAAGCTCAATGTTCAGAAAACGAAGATCATGGCATCCAGTCCCATCACTTCATGGGAAATAGATGGGGAAAGAGTGGAAATAGTGTCAGACTTTATTTTTCTGGGCTCCAAAATCACTGCAGATGGTGACTGCAGCCTGAAATTAAAAGACGCTTACTCCTTGGTAGGAAAGTTATGACCAACCTAGATAACATATTGAAAAGCAGAGACATTACTTTGCTGACTAAGGTCCGTCTAGTCAAGGCTATGGTTTTTCATGTGGTCATGTATGGATGTGAGAGTTGGACTGTGAAGAAGGCTGAGCGCCGAAGAATTGATGCTTTGAACTGTGGTGTTGGAGAAGACTCTTGAGAGTCCCTTGGACTGCAAGGAGATTCAACCAGTCCATTCTGAAGGAGATCAACCCTGGGATTTCTTTGGAAGGAATGATGCTAAAGCTGAAACTCCGGTACTTTGGCCACCTCACGCGAAGAGTTGACTCACTGGAAAAGACTTTGATGCTGGGAGGGATTGGGGGCAGGAGGAGAAGGGGACGACAGAGGATGAGATGGCTGGATGGCATCACTGACTCGATGGATGTGAGTCTGAGTGAACTCCAGGAGTTGGTGATGGACAGTGAGGCCTGGCATGCTGCGATTCATGGGGTCGCAAGGGGTCAGACACGTCTGAGCAACTGAACTGAACTGAACTGATAGTTAATAATACTGTTCTATATATTTGAAAGTTGCTAAAAGCTCAACATTCAGAAAACGAAGATCATGGCATCTGGTCCCTTCACTTCATGGGAAATAGATGGGGAAACAACGGAATCAGTGACAGACTTTATTTTCTTGGGTTCCAAAATCACTGCAGCTGATGACTGCAGCCATGAAATTAAAAGATGCTTCCTCCTTGGAAGAAAAGCTATGACAAACCTAGACAGCATATTAAAAAGCAGAGACATTACTGACAAAGATCCATCTAGTCAAAAACATGATTTTTCCAGTAGTCATGCATGGATGTGACAACTGGACCATAAAGAAAGCTGAGTGCTGAGGAATTGATGCTTTTGAACTGTGGTGTTGGAGACGACTCATGAGAATCCCTTAGTCTGCAAGGAGACCAAACCAGTCAATCCTAAAGGTAATCAGTCCTGAGTACTCATTGGAAGGATGATGCTGAAGCTGAAGCTCCAATACTTTGGCCACTTGACGCAAAGAACTGACTCATTGGAAAAGACCCTGATGCTGGGAAAGATTGAAGGCAGGAGGAGAAGGGGACAACAGAGAATGAGATGGTTGGATGGCATCACCAACTCGATGAACATGAGTTTGAGCAAGTTCCGGGAGTTAGTGATGAACAGGGAAGTCTGGAATGCTGCAGTCCATGGGGTTGCGAAGAGTCAGACACAACTGAGGGACTGAACTGAACTGAACTGAACTGAACAGATCTTAAAAGTTCTAAACACACACACACACACACACACACACACACGCACACACACACACACACAAAGTAACTGTGAAGTAATGGATATAACTATATTGTGGTAATCATTTTGCAACACGTGTATCAAATCATTATGTTGCACACTTTAAATTTAAGCAATGTTATATGTCAATTCTGCCTCAATAAAGTGAGGGAAAAATAAATTTAAAAGAAAAGAAAAGGGACAAACATTCTTTACTGTAACCAGAGTTTCACTAATGGAAAGATTAGTGAACTTCTTTCCTCCTTTAGTGCAGTTCACTTGTTCCTGGAATGAGTGAGTGGGTTTATAGGCAGGTACACATAGCTTTAATGATGAGAGGAGATTCTCCAGGTTCCTAAGGGTAGGGGAAGGAGCTCTGTAACCTGGGCTCCCAGTGCAGCAACTGGCTTCAGAGGGACCCTAGAACCTTCAGATGAAGAATCCGTGTAGCCTTTCAGCAGCTGATCAAGCTGGATTGAAAAGATCAAGATGACGTATTGCTCAGTGGTACAGTATTTGACGGCAGGTCAAGATGACTGAGGATATTTTTATCACTGATACTTTTGTTAAAAGGCAAGTCATTATTCGCAAGGCTTTGGTCAGAAGTCACTGCACTGATATTTTATCCTTTGCCACTTTGATTCATACACTGATTTCTTTTGAGAGCAGGGATATGCAGATGTCCTGGGGACCGCTCTCTGAGCTGGCAGGGGAAAACATAAGGACATCAGAGGTCACACACCAGTTCTCAGAAAAGATGAAAAGCCGGAAAGGATGAGAATGCTCAAGGACAATCTACTCCACATGGCAACTTTTAGTGGGTAGGCAGCCACAGTCATCAACATGTTGTTTCTAGTTTATATCCTTAGCCACTTTTTTGGAAGTATAATTGATGTGGAATAAAACTCATCCATTTTAAAAGGTATATTTGATACGTTTTGACAGATGTGTATAGCTGCATAATCACCACCACACATTATCACTTTATTGAACATGTCCATCATTCCTGAAGTTTCCTCCTGACACTTTACAGTCAGTCCCCTTTCCCTGTACTTCACATTTCAGATGGGTACAGTGCCCATATGTCCCAAATAGGAAGTTGTGACTCGTGATTGACAACTACAAAGACACTCATGGGAATAATATCAGAGTAATAACTTAAGACTGCCCCCAAAATGCTGGGACACCAGTTTCCATTCAGATGGAGACTAAGTAATTTCAAGTTTTAGGAAAGTAGAGACAGAGGATACAGCAGAAGACAGTGAAAACTTGGACAATATAGAGATAGAAGCAGAGATGAAATATTAATTTTAAAAAGTTTGATCTCTGGTCAGGGAACCAGAGCCTGCATGCCACAACTAAGAGATTTCATGCTGCAAGTAAGACCTGGCACAGCCAAAATATGCAAGTAAAAAAAAAATTTTTTTAAGAGAGATTGGAAAGGGTGGTGATAAGAACAAGAGAAGAGTTGATCAAAACATAAGTATGTATTTTTAATTATTTCTACACTTTCCAAAATAATCCAAATATTGAAGTGGGTAAGGGAGTAACCACTGAAAATAGAATGAAAAACTCTAGTAGGGGTTAGAAGGGAGAGAGATGGAGGGGGGATCCAGCTCATTGAAACAATGGAGAAATGCTGGAACCCCCCTCCATTTCTCCATTGTTCTCATTGAAATCCCAAGCAAGTCTATTTCCCATGCACATCTATCCAGGCTATGCTTTGAAATAGTCACCGTTTACCTCACAGTCCCAAAGCCAGTAGTCCTCATTCTGTTGTGTACATGTCTGTCCCTGGAAAACTCTCAAACACCAGGGTTTTAATCAGCACCCTTGAGAGGGCAGATCTGCCCCCACTGTGTTGACTGCACACTCCGGGGACCTTCAGCAGGTGGAGGGAACTGTCTGAGTGTGATAAAGTCTGGACCCTGGGCTCCTGCAGCCTCCAGAGGCAAAGGAGTTCCTTCTTCAGCACCTGCATGACTCAAACTGTGCCTCCTACCTCCCACCTCTCATTCAGAGCAAACAGCGGGTTGCTTCACCTACTCAGCTCTGCCTTTGTCTGGGAGGGGGCAACATAAATATATGCCTGCTCAGGTCTTCACTGGTGGTCCAGGAGCTGAGATTCCAAGCTCTCAATGCAGGGGGCCCAGGTTCGATCCCTGGTCAGGGAACTAGATCCTGCATGCGGTAACTACAGATACCACATGCCACACTTAAGACCTGGCATAGTCAAATAAATAAATATTTTAAAATAACAGTAAATAAGTAAATATATGCCTGCTTGATTGAAGCAGAAATTAATTTTGCAAGTTAACCAATGCTTGTCCCCTTGCCTGTAAAGGTTTTGCAGGACAGGAGTGTCCCTCAGCAGGCTGAATGACTCCTCACTTCTCTTGATGCTATTCTCCCCACTCTGGCCATCTCACTTCTCTCACTTTGGGATGCAATTTCTAGGCTGCACTAGCTCCCAGGTGCAGTGTTCCCCACCACACTTTCCTTGCCCTACACTTCCCTGTTTTTAATCATCAGCCAGACCCACATCCCATTCCTGGCCCGGCTCTTAAGCTAGATAATCAGGCATCTCATGGATGCTAAGGTGTTCTTGGTTGAAGTAGTAGATTTTCCTACCAGATAACATGTTTGCATTTGAACGAGTGCTCTTTCAAGGGCCTTTAAGAGTCTCTTAAAGCAGTAGTTCTCCACCAGGGTGATTGTCCTGCCGGGGGATATTTAACAAATGTGTGGAGATGTGATTGTTCATGACTGCGGTATGGGGAGTTGCTGTTGCATCCAGCAGGTAGAGAACAAGGGTGCTGCTAAACACCCCCACAGTGCACAGAACAGCCTCCATGACAAAGAAGGATCAGGCCCTGACCATCCACTGTAAAGAGACGGCAAAACCCTGCCTTGAAGAAATGGCTCCACCAGAGAAGACTCTGTCAGGCAGGCAAAAGGAAGTATTTTGAGGCAGTCCAGGTTTGTGGTATTCTTCAGCTCATACTGATCTAGGCCCATTGTCCATGCTAAGTCACTTCAGTCATGTCTGACTCTTTGCAATCTTATGGATGGTAGCCCGCCAGGCTCCTCTGTCCAATGGGGATTCTCCAGGCAAGAATACTTGAGTGGGGGTGTGGTCCTAAGATGGCAGAGGAATAGGATGGGGAGACCACTTTCTTCCCCACAAATTCATTGAAAGATCATTTGAACGCTAAGCAAATGCCACGAAACAACTTCTGAATGCTGGCAGAGGACACCAGGTACCCAGAAAGGCAGCCCATTGTCTTCAAAAGGAGAAAGGACAAAATATAAGTGATAAAAAGAGAGATAAAAGAGTTAGGGATGGAGACCTGTCCTGGGGAGGGAGTAGTAAAAGAGGAGAGGTTTCCAAACACCAGGAAACCCTCTCACTGGCGGATCTGTGGGGAGTTTTGGAATCCCAGAGGGCAACATAACCAGGAGAAAAAAATAAATAAATAAAACCCACAGATCATGCACCTAAGTGCAATTTCCAGTGGAGAAGTATCCCAGATGCTCGCTTCCGCCACCAGCAAGCAAGGGCTGAACAGGGAGGCACGGGCTGCATTGCTTAGGGTAAGGACCGGGCCTGAATGCCATGAGGGCAATCTGAGGGAGCTAACATGAGATAGCAACCCAAACCATGGGATAGCCAGAGAGAGAAAAAAAAAAGTGGAGAGAGAGAGAGAGAGAGAACTTTCCCATGAAAAGCTCTAACCTAAGGCACTGCCGGGCCGCTCACAGAGCAAAGGACTGAGCAAATACCAGAGGAGAGCTCGACGGCAGCGGCCCAGCCCATCCTCTGCTGGAGGCAGGGAGGCAGGTGGGCGACAGCCAGAGCCAGAAAGCAAGGGATAAACTCGGCCCCAGAGACAGCATCATCTACCAAACCACAAGCAGGCTCCCAATTGCTACCCAAGTCTTCCTGGGATCCTGGATGGTTGACATCCACCAGGAGGGTCACAGTCAGAGATCAGCCCCCCAGAGGAGACACATGGCACATCTGAGCCGGTGCTCCCACTGTGCACCCAGGAAACCAAGTGGCTGGGACAGGGGAGGTGATAAAACACATCGCCCCATCTGGGGAGTGTGCACTCACCAAGCACTTAGTCGCCTGAGCTGCTCCAACCTGGGAAGGGCACAAAATGCAGGCCCAACTGAAGAACCTGAACCTGAGCAGCTTAGACCTAGGAAGTACATGCAACACAGGGCCCACTTTAGACAGTTCCCCCACAGAGCAACCTGGAGCCTGAGCAGTGTAGACCAGGAAAGCACACATGCTGTGAGCAGGGGCAAACCCAGTGTGGCCCAGACACTGCGAGCACTCCCCACACATGCCAGTGATAATTGTTTGCAGTGTTCCTCCCTCCCCACAGCACAATTGGACAAGTGAGCCTAAATAAATGACCACCTTCACTCCCTTGTGTCAGGGCAGAAGTTAGATACTGAAGAGACCTGCAAACAGAGGAAGCCAAAACAAACAAAGAAGAGGGAACTGCTTTGGAAGTGACAGGTGCAACAGAAAACCCTGTAGTTAGCATTGGCTACATTGGAAGGGACCTATAGACCTTGAGAAGAAGTATAAGCTGGAACGAGGAACTATCTGAAACTGAACTGACCCCACACTGCCCTCAACAGCTCCAGAGAAATTCCTAGATATATTTTACTATTATCATTTTTTTATTTTTAAGTTCTTTATTACTCCTTTAATTTTCATTTTTAAAACCTACTATTACCTTCCAAAAAAAGACCCTATTTTTAAAGCAAAGTTCATATATTCTATAACTTTTGTGAACTTTTGTGAACATTAATCAACAAGAGCTCATCCAAAAGCCTCTGTATCTTTTGTTTTGTTTTTTTAATATTGTATTTTTGAGAGTCTGACTCTACTCTAGACTTTTAATCTTTGCTTTTTGTTTTTTTTTATCAATTCTGTACCTTTAAAAATCCAATCTTCAGTACCCATTTTTATTAGGAGTGTGATTACTGGCTTGCCTGCTCTCTCCCCTTTTGACTCTCCTTTTTCTCTTCCAGGTCACCTCTATCTCTTCCCTCCCCCTTCTCTTCTCTACTTAACTCTGTGAATCTCTTTGAGTGTTCTGGGCTGTGGAGAACACTTAGGGAACTGATCACAGGCTAGATTGGTCTCTCTACTTTGATTCCCCCTCCTCTCCTTCCTGGTCATCTCTATCTCCTTCCTCCCTCTTCTCTTCTCTATGGAACTCTGTGAACCTCTCTGAGTATTCCAGACTGTGGAGAGCAAATAGGGAATTGATTACTGGTTAGATTGCTTTCTCCCCTTTTGATTCCCCCTCTTCTCCTCATGGTCACCTCTATGTCCCTCCTCCCTCTTCTCTTCTCCATGTAACTCTGTGAACCTCTCTGGGTGTCCCCCACTGTGGAGAATCTTGTCACCATTAACCTAGATGTTTTATCATCAGTTCTGTATGGATGGAGAAATTTTGAGGCTACTGTAAGAATAAGACTGAAAGCCAGAGGCAGGAGACTTAAATCCAAAACTTGAGACCACCAGAAAACTCCTGACTAAAGGGAACATTAATCAACAAGAGCTCATTCAAAAGCCTCTGTACCTACACTGAAATCAAGCTCCACCCAAGGGCCAACAAGTTTCAGAGCAAGACATACCAAGCCATTTCTCCAACAACACAGGAACATAATCCTAAGCACAAAAACACAGGCAGCCAAAAGTTACACCAAACCCATAGACACCTTAAAACTCACTACTGGACACTTCATTACACTCCAGAGAGAAGAGATCCAGCTCCACCTAACAGAACACTGATGTAAGCTTCCCTAACCAGGAAACCTTGACAAGCCACTCGTCCAACCCCACCCACAGGGAGGAACCTCCACAATAAAGAGGAACCACAAACTTCCAGGATACAGAAAGACCACCCCAAACACAGCAACCTAAACAAGATGAAAAGGCAGAGAAATATTCAGCAGGTAAAGGAATATGATAAAAGCCCACCAAACCAAACAAAAGAGGAGGAGATAAGGAGTCTATCTGAAAAAGAATTCAGAATAATGATAGTAAAAATGATCCAAAATCTTGAAAACAAAATGGAGTTACAGATAAATAGACTGGAGACAAGGACTGAGAAGATGCAAGAAAAGTTTAACAAGGACCTAGAAGAAATTTTTTTAAAAAGAGTCAATCAATAATTAATAATGCAATAACTGAGATCAAAAGCACCCTGGAGGGAACCAACAGTAGAATAACTGAGGCAGAAGATAGGATAAATGAGGTGCAAGATAGAATGGTGGAAATAAATGAAGCAGAGAGAAAAAAAGAAAAAAGAATCAAAAGAAATGAGGACTACCTCAGAGACCTCTGGGACAATGTTAAATGCCCCAACATTTGAATCATAGGAGTCCCAGAAGAAGAAGACAAAAAGAAAGGCCATGAGAAAAAACTTGAGGAGATTAATAGTTGAAAACTTCCCTAGACTGTGGAAGGAAATCGCCACCCAAGTCCAAGAAACCCAGAGAGTCCAAAACAGGATAAACCCAAAGCAAAACACCCCAAGACACATATTAATCAAATTGATGAAAATCAAACACAAAGAACAAATATTAAAAGCAGCAAGGGAAAAACAAATAACTCACAAGAGGATCCCCATAAGGATAATGGCTGATCTTTCAATAGAAACTCTTTAGGCCAGAAGGAAAGCAGGACATACTTAAAGTGATGAAAAAGAAAAACCTACAACCCAGATTACTGTACCCAGCAAGGATCTCATTCAAATATGAAGGAGAAATCAAAAGCTTTACAGACAAGCCAAACCCCAGAGAATACAGCACCACCAAACCAGCTCTTCAACAAATGCTAAAGGAACTTCTCTAGACAGGAAACACAGAAAAGGTTTATAAACTCAAACCCAAAACAATGAAGTAAATGGCAACGGGATCATTATCAATAATTACCTTAAATGTAAATGGGTTGAATGCCCCAACCAAAACACAAAGACTGGCTGAATGGATACAAAAACAAGACCCTTACATATGCTGTCTACAAGAGACCCACCTCAAACCTAGGGACACATACAAACTGAAAGTGAAGGGCTGGAAAAAGATATTTCATGCAAATGGAGACCAAAAGAAAGCAGGAGTAGCAATACTCATATCAGATAAAACAGACTTTGAAATAAAGGCCATGACAAGAGACAAAGAAGGACACTACATAATGATCAAAGGAACAATCCAAGAAGAAGATATAACAATTATAAATATATAGGCACCCAACATAGGAGCACTGCAATATGTGAGGCAAATGCTAACAAGTATGAAAAGGGAAATTAACAGTAATACAATAATAGTGGGAGACTTTAATACCCCACTCACACCAATGGATAGATCAGAAAATTAGCAAGGAAACACAAACTTTAAATGATACAATGGACCAGTTAGACCTAATTGATATCTATAGAACATTTCACCCTAAAACAATAAATTTCACCTTTTTCTCAAGTGCACATGGAACCTTCTCCAGGATAGATCACATCCTGGGCCATAAATATACCCTTGCTAAATTCAAAACAATTGAAGTCATCTCAAGCATCTTCTCTGACTACAATGTGGTAAGATTAGATGTCAACTACAGGAAAATAACTATTAAAAATACAAACATGTGGAGGTTAAACAACACACTTCTGAATAACCAACAAATCACAGAAGAAATCAAAATATGCATAGAAATGAGTGAAAATGAAAACACATCAACCCAAAACCTATGGGACTCAGTAAAATCAGTGTTAAGGGGAAGGTTCATAGCAATACAAGCTTACCTCAAGAAATAGGAGAGAAATCAAATAAATAACCTAACTCTACACCTAAAGCAACTAGAAAAAGAAGAAATGAAGCGCCCCAGGGTTAGCAGAAGGAAAGAAATCATAAAACTTAGGGCAGAAATAAATGCAAAAGAAACAAAGGAGACCATAGCAAAAATCAACAAAGCTAAAAGCTGGTTCTTTGAAAAGATAAATAAAATAGACAAACTATTAGCCAGGAAAAAAGGGAGAAAAATCAAATCAACAAAATTAGAAATGAAAATGGAGAAATCACAACAGACAACACAGAAATACAAAGGATCATAAGAGGCTACTATCAGCAACTATATGTCAATAAAGTGGACAACTTGGAAGAAAGAGACAAATTCTTAGACAAGTATAACTTTCCAAAACTGAACCAGAAAGAAATAGAAAATCTTAACAGACCCATCACAAGCACAGAAATTGAAACTGTAATCAGAAATCTTCCAGCAAACAAAAGCCCAGGACCAGATGGCTTCACAGCTGAATTCTACCAAAAATTTAGAGAAGAGCTAACACCTATCCTACTCAAACTCTACCAGAAAATTGCAAAGGAAGGTAAACCTCCAAATTCATCCTATGAGGCCACCATCACCCTAATACCAAAAACCAGACAAAGATGCCACAAAAAAGATAACTACAGGCCAATATCACTGATGAACATAGGTGCAAAAATCCTTAACAAAATTCTAGCAAATAGAATCCAACAACATATTAAAAAGATCATATACCATGACCAAGTGGGCTTTATCCCAGGGATGCAAGGATTCCTCAATATCTGCAAATCAATCAATGTGATACACCACATTAACAAATTGAAAGATAAAAAACCATATGACAATCTCAATAGATGCAGAGAAAGCCTTTGACAAAATTCAACATCCATTCATGATTAAAAAAAAAACCCTCCAGAAAGCAGGCATAGAAGGAATATACCTCAACATAATAAAAGCCATCTATGATAAACCCACAGCAAACATTATCCTCAATGGTGAAAAATTGAAAGCACTTCCTCTAAAGTCAGGAACAAGACAAGGATTCCCACTCTCACCACTACTATTCAACATAGTTTTGGAAGTTTTAGCTACAGCAATCAGAGAAGAAAAAGAAATAAAAGGAGTCCAGATTGGAAAAGAAGAAATAAAACTCTCACTGTTTGCAGATGACATAATCCTCTACATAGAAAACCCTAAAGACTCCACCAGAAAATTACTAGAGCTAATCAATGAATATAGTAAATTGCAGGGTATAAAATTAACACACAGAAATCCCTTGCATTCCTATACACTAACAATGAGAAAACAGAAAGAGAAATTAAGGAAACAATTCCATTCACCATTGCAATGAAAAGAATAAAATACTTAGGAATAAATCTACCTAAAGAAACAAAAGATCTATATATAGGACTTCCTTGCTGGCTCAGACAGTAAAGCGTCCGCCTATAGTGCGGGAGTCCCAGGTTCAGTCCCTGAGTCAGGAAGATCTCCTGAAGAAGGAAATGGCAATCCACTCCAGTATTCTTGCCTGGAAAATCCCATGGACGGAGGAACCTGGTAGGCTACAGTCCATGGGGTCACAAAGAGTCAGACACAACTGAGTGACTTCACTCATTCACTCCTCATATATAGAAAACTATAAAACACTGATGAAAGAAATCAAAGATGACATGAATAGATGGAGAAATATACCATGTTCATGGATTGGAAGAATCAATATAGTGAAAATGAGTAAACTACCCAAAGCAATCTATAGATTCAATGCAATCCCTATCAAGCTACCAACGGTATTTGTCAAAGAACTAGAACAAATAATTTCACAGTTTGTAGGGAAATACAAAAAACCTTGAATATCCAAAGTAATCTTGAGAAAGAAGAATGGAACTGGAGGAATCAACCTGCCTGACTTCAGGCTCTACTACAAAGCCACAGTCATCAAGACAGTATGACACTGGCACAAAGACAGAAACATAGATTAATGGAACAAAACAGAGAGCCCAGAGATAAATCCATGCACCTATGGACACCTTATCTTTGACAAGGAGGCAAGAATATACAATGGAGAAAAGATAATCTCTTTAACAAGTGGTGCTGGGAAAACTAGTCAAGCACTTGTGAAAGAATGAAACTAGAACACTTTCTAGCACCATACACAAAAATAAACTCAAAATGAATTAAAGATCTAAGTGTAAGACCAGAAACTATAAAACTCCTAGAGGAAAACATAGGCAAAACACTCTCTGATGTAAATCATAGCAGGATCCTCTATGACCCACCTCCCAGAGTAATGGAAATAAAAGCAAAAATAAACAAATGGGACATAATTAAACTTAAAAGCTTTTGCACAACAAAGGAAACTATAACCAAGGTAAAAAGACAGCCTTTAGAATGGGAGAAAATAACAGCAACTGAAGCAGCTGACAAAGAATTAATCTCAAAAATATACAAGCAACTCCTGCAGCTCAATTCCACAAAAATAAGCAACCCAATCAACAAATGGGCCAAAGAACTAAACAGATATTTCTCCAATGAAAACATACAGATGGATAACAAACACATGAAAAGATACTCAACATCACTTGTTATCAGAGAAATGCAAATCAAAACCACAATGAGGTACCATCTCATACCAGTCAGAATGGCTGCTATCAAAAAGTTTACAAACAATAAATGCTGAGGAGGATGTGGAGAAAAGGGAACCCTCTTACACTGTTGGTGGGAATGTAAACTAATACAGCCACTATGGAGAACAGTGTGGAGATTCCTTAAAAAACTGGAAGTAGAACTGCCATATGACCCAGCAATCCTGTTGCTGGGCATACACACTGAGGAAACCAGAATTGAAAGAGACACATGTACCCCAATGTTCATCGCAGCACAGTTTATAATAGCCAGGACCTGGAAGCAACCTAGATGTCCATCAGCAGACGAATGGATAAGAAAGCTGTGGTACATATACACAATGGAATATTACTCAGCTATTAAAAAGAATGCATTTGTATCAGTTATAATGAAGTGGATGAAACTGGACCATATTATACAGAGCAAAGTAAATCAGGAAGAAAAACACCAGTACAGTATATTGATGTGTATAAATATGGAATTTAGAAAGATGGTCCTATATGTGAGTCAGCAAATGAGACACAGATGTAAAGAACGGACTTTTGGACTCTGTGGGAGACGGTGAGGGTGGGATCATTTGAGAAAATAGCATTGAAAAATGTATATTATCATATGTGAAATAGATCGCCAGTCAAGTTCGATGCATGAAACAGGGTGCTGAGGACTGGTGCACTGGGATGACCCTGAGGGATGGGATGGGGAGGGAGGTGGGAAGGAGGGTCAGAATAGGGAACACGTGTACACCCATGGCTGATTCATGTGAATGTATGGCAAAATCCACCACAATATTGTAAAGTAATTAGCTGCCAATTAAAATAAATTTTTTTTAAAAAAAGAAAGAAAAAAAAGAATACTGGAGTGGGTTGCCATGCCCTCCTCCAGGGCATCTTCCCAACCCAGGGATCAAACCCACATCTCCTAAGTCTCCTGCATTGGTAGGCAGGTTCTTTATCACTAGCGCCACCTGGGAAGCCCAGGCATATTATAACTTGGCAAAAAGGGAGCAGTCTAGAATCTGCCATTGCTACTCTTTAGTACAAAAAAGTAGCCTCTGAGTTACCTGAGGGCGTACCTCCCAGTCCCACCCTCTCTTCTGAATGCAGGAGTCTCCCCAGACTTTAACAGTGTCACAACACAGCTGCTTCTGAAAACCCTTCTCAGAAACACACAGCTACACAAACTCACGTCCACCTGACATTTGGACACAGGATGGACACCGGCCTCTTGTTCCAGTCCATTCATCAGGCTCTTATTCTGAGTTGCTGTTTTTTCTGAGCATGTGATTCAATTCACATTAAACCCATCTGTGTCACGGAGGGGATACGGTGATGCATTTCCACTCGACAAACAGAAAAAGCATAATACTCCACTATCCTTAATAGATTCGGCCCTAAAACTGGAAAACAGTATATTTGGCAAATGTATTCACACTAACACCAAAAACCGTTATTTTTCGACCCAGACCTGATGAGGCACATTTACACTTCAAACCTGTGGTGAAAACCCCAGCAGAGCCATTTGATGTTTACATGAAAATGGACTTCAAAGACTACACTGTGTTCCTGTCCATTCTACGGGTGCAGCTTTCCAGCAGAACATGATTATATCTCTGATTACCTACGTCTATTGTCACGGCAGTTTCACCTAAAGCTTTTGTAGAATTTAATAATTGCCTTTTGTTAAACGGGATAATAGTGCAGAGGGTTCGCAGCACACGTGAAACAACCGGGCATAATACCCGCAAGTAAGTGGCCAGGGTAATCGAAAAACAGATGAAATCCACTGCACTTTTGTGATGAAATAAACTCTGAATAGAAGAATAAAATATCATCAATGGCTGGATGTGTATTGTTACTTGGAAGCTTTTCCCAGCTACCACCACCATCAAATCAGAATGAGTGGAAGCTAACACCCACTACTTTAAATAATTATTGGATGATTTTTTCTCATTATTTGTCATTCAGACTGTTCTGAACACCACCCCACTTAGTGTTATAATTAGTTCTCTGACAAACCTTTTGCAAAATAAATGGTTCTGCTTTTGTAGTAACAGAGGTATAAGAATTGGGTAGGTAAGGCAGGAAAAACAATATGGTCTCCACTTCGTGTGCCAGGAAATGAAGCTGTGTTTCAATACTGATCATGGACTCAGTAAATCACGTTTCTCAAATTTGCTTGGAAATTATGAAATTCATCATATATACATCCACAGAACATTATCACCAGAAATGTTTACTACCATTTTAGATTTAGATTCCCATTAAGGATGTGATTATAAGTATTAATATCACAAAAGCTAATTGAGATAAGCACATATTCAAGCAAATAAACATACCTCCTCGTGGCCATAATGAACAGATTGATTCTTGAGAAAACTATTTCTGAAGGAGGGATAGGGAAGAAAATTAAGTCACCAGTTACCAATGTTACTGGATAAAATATTAACACTAGGAGAGGCTCTATAAACTATATTTTACCAACTGATTCAACCTAAACCCCAGAGAGATAAAGCAATTTTCTTAAGATCACATAGCTAGTGAGGAGCAGAAATTTGTTTCCAAACAGTTAGGGACAGTTGTTGTTGTTCGGTTGCTAAGTCATGTCCAACTCTTTGTGACCCCATGGACTACAGTACACTAGGCTTCCCTGTCCTTCACCGTCTCCCAGAGTTTGCTCAAAATTAGGGATAACTTGAACTTTTAGCAAGTTTGTATTAAAGAACTCTGAACACTTCAAGGATAGAGATCACAAAGACATACAAGACAAACTCAAATTTATCAGTTCTTTGTTCCCCAAGTTGAGTGTTTCCCATTCTTTTCAGATATTGAAACCCCATTCATCCTATCTTCTCCTATTTTGATCATGTCATTTGATGACATAAGACATAATGGGTTATCTTCTTAACTTTCAAAGGCTCCTTCCATTGGGTCTTGACATGGTCCCTCTCACTTATCATCACTACTCTACCCAGTGGAATCATTTTGAAATGAGCACCTCTGTTATTCCAATATCACTGCACAGAATGCTTGGCCCTCTGCTCTCTGCCTTTCTCAAAGACAGATGCCAAGGCATGCTCTTACCCTGTCCATCTCCCCTGTCCCTTCCACAGAGGATGGCACTAGTTCTCCACAGCACTCTCCCCACTGAAACCACTCACCCCAGAATGTGCCTCAACAAAGACTTCCAGGTTGCCATACTGGTAGAAATCAATTTGTCATTCCTTGTTGGGTTCTCTGGACTTCAATGTCCATCCAACTCAAGTCTCCTGCACCCAACTGAGTTTCTCCAAATACCTGAACCCATGAAACTCTCTCCTTCCTCTGAATTTTTATTGTGTACAACTCTTATTTTACACTTAATTACTCCCTATCTTTTTGCTCATAGCATTCATGAAAACAAGAATCACTTAATTTCATTTTTCAGTAATTACAATGTTGCATGCACATGATAGCAACTCAATAAAAACTACACCATCAGCAGTATGTGATGCATGATGTATGTGCATTTGTGTATTCTGAATATTAAAATAACTGTCTCAATTGGCTAATAATGAGGTAGAATGCCAGTTAGGAAAAAAGTTAATGTTTATCTGCTATTAGAAATAAAGGAAGATTATCTTCTATTAATTATTCATGCATGATAGCCATGTACTTTATTTTCTCTATAATTAGTATGGTTTTCAAGTACAAATGGCAACCCACTCCAGTATTCTTGCCTGGGAAATCCCATGGACACAGGAGTCTGGTGGCCTACAGTCCACGGGGTCGCAAAGAGTTGGACATGACTGAGTGACTTCACTTCAAGTACAAAAGCTGGGTGGAGATAGAGTAACTTTCTGGACACCACTATAATTTTATTAACAGTTCGCAAGTCCCTATTTCTACCTCATAAAAGAACACATACTGGCCAATTCAAAATAACCCAAACTCTTCCCACCAAAACTTGGCCCCTAAAATTTTTGCCACTCTCACCCAGCTCCTGCTCCCTCTTTTCTCCTTGCTGGATAGTGGACTGGCTTCCATGACATCAGCAAACGGGGGCTTGAGGGAATGATGTCCAGTTCCATGCCAACCAGTTTTATTGGCCCTCCACTGATTGTCTTAATTAGATTTGGGCCACAGCATCTTTGTTTGGTGCCTCTTTGTTAGTGCCCTCCGGCCTGACATGAACCTTCAGGCACCAGTCCACACAGCCTTCATCCAACTCCTTTCAACCACACAGCTCCCACTAGTGGCTGAGTATCAGTCCTCTCAGCCACTACCACGGCAGTCCTGGGGCGGAAGGAGAGAGCAGATCACTCAGCTGCTTTCCACACACACTAGTATTTGAGGGACTGGAACTTGAGGTCCTTTATACAGGAATCCAGCTATTACTACTCTTTTCTCGCTTTTTTTCCATTCTCTTGTCTTTTTGTTTCCTTTATCAGAAGACATGTCAACTTCATCATCCAAGCTGCCTAGAGAAATTCTTATATCTATATAATATTTTTAACTGATAAGAATTCTTTCTTATCCTCTGAATCTTTGTTTTTTCCCAAAGCACATGAGTTTTACCTTTTTATTTTATACTGGAGTGTAGTTGATTAGCAATATTGTGTTAGTTTCAGGTATACAGCAAAGTGATTCATATATATATATATATATATATATACTATTCTTTTTCAAATTTTTTCAAATTCTTTTCCCACTTAAGTTATTACAGAGTATCGAGCATAGTTCCTCGTGCTATAATGTAGGTTCTCGTTGGTTATCTGTTTTAAATATAGCAGTGTGTACATGGCAATCTTAAACTCCCAATTTTTCCCTTCCCTTACCCTTTCCACTTGGTAACCATAAGTTCATTCTCTAAGTTGGTGAGTCTTCTTCCATTTTGTAAATAAGTTCATTTGCATTATGCTTTTGCAAATCTTCCTTTTTTAAAATTGCACTTTGTTCTTGTTTCAGTGACAAAATATCATCTCTCTGAGAATATTAATTATAATTTGTCTTTTAGTTTTCTTCTGTCCCCTCCACTATCTCTTTCTCCTCAGTTACCTTTTTCTTTTTTATGTTTGGTCAGTGTCAAACATGTTAGAGGCATTCTTCAAATGACTCTGATTCTTGGATGTCCATATTTACAGAGAGATACAGCACTTTGAAACTAACTGAAAAGCCCATGTCTGGAGAGAAGCCTCATTGAAATTTCTGGATATTCCACTGGAGGTCCTCAATATATTATGGATATCCCCTCTGTCTTTGTCCTTGTAGTTTGTGCCCTTTTATTCATTAATGTCATGAATGTAGGGAGAAAAAATGTCAGCGGTATAGTATGCACATAAATTTAGGTGTTCAGTCAATCAGATTTTCCCTGGCTTGTGTTAATATAAAACTAAACAGACACTAGGCTTAATGATCACCAAGCAGACAAAATCAACAAAGCTACATTCTTTTGCTAAACAAAACTTAATCTAGCTAACATCATGAATATATGTAAAACTTATTTTGTGTTAATGTCTCCGATGATCATAAACAAAACTTAAGTCATCTTCCTAAAATTTTATAATTACTTTTAACTGATTTTCTGCCATCTGGAAATCCACAGTGTAGTAACCAATCATTGTAAAGGTTAAACATCCTCTTCATTTTCACTTTATAAGCCATCCTGTAACACCATGCCTCGGAGCTTCATAACAGTTTCAGGTTTGAAGTGTCTCTGTTCACAGTTTTTTTCTCACTCAATATTCATGTCAAGTCTCTGAATTTTCCTTTGACACTGGCAATATCTTGGGTAGTCAAGTAACATTCCCCATGACTGAGGGTGCCTCTTGTTCCTCCACCCTCCAAACTGTGGGATCAGAGTTCTCGTCCTTTGATATCTAACATCTATTCACAATACAACCCCTTCCATTCATAAGAAGTTAAAAAAAAAAAAAAACTTTTCCCCACTCACTGAAGAAATTCATCTCTTTTGAGCCCAATAGCATTTGCTCAATTTGAAGATTAAATTTTCAGAATTCTAAAGACCTTTTCTCTCTCAAGGACCTGACTCTTGTAAAGCAATAGTACACTGCCTTTCCATCTATTATTTCTGCTGTGGGCATTTAAATGCTTTTTTGGAACTCAAACAGAGCTAGAAAATACTATTTAGTTTTGGGTTGAATCCACCCTCCATCTAGGACAACAAATGCTACTTTAATGGCAGGTGTAAAGTCTCTTTGTCCATGAAAACAAGCAAAAAAGGAAAACCAGAGTTAAAATTGTTGAACTGTATTCCATTAAAAATAAATGTAATTGAAAGGTTGTAAATCAATCATATATATAACTAGAAGGAAGACTAAAAGACAAAATTAGTAAAATCATCTATATCTAAAATAAGCAGTCAAGGTGTATGTACAAAACAAAAAGATATAAAATATTATGTCAAAACAGTAAACATGGGGATTAGAGAGTAAAAACACAGAGGTATAAAAATGCAGGTAAACTTAAGAGATCAGCAACTTAAAATAATCAAGTATATAGATTGCTATATATAAACCTCATGGTAACCACCAACCAGAAATCTATAACAGATACACACACTCAAAAAAAGACCAAAAAAAAAATTCAAACACAGCACTAAAGATAGTCATCATATCACAGGGGAAGAGAGCAAAAGAAAAATGAAAGAATTAAAAAGGGTCTACAAAAATAACCAGAAAACAATGAAATGGCAATAAGTATATACCTATCAATAACTATTTTAAATGTAAATGGACTAAATGTGCCAATCAAAAGACATACAGTGCCTGAGTGGAAACAGAAAAACAAGATCAATATACATGCTGCCTACAACAAAGTCACTTCAGATCTGAAGATACACAGAGAGACTCAAAGTAAGAGGATGGGAAAAAAAGATCCCATGCAAATGGAAATGAAAAGACAGCTGGGGTAGCAATACTCTATCAGACAAAATAGACTTTAAAACAAAAACTGTAACAAAGAAGGGCATTACGGAATGATTAAGGGATAAATCCAAGAAGAAGATATAACAACAGTAAATATATACGCATGCAACAGAGGAGCACCTAAATACATAAAGCACCTTCTCTCTGGTGATTTCCTCCCACGAAGAAGCACTCGAGTTGGAATTCTCAGGGTCACACAATGAAACGTTAAAATACCGAGACTTACAAACACAGTTTTATACCAACTGAACGGCAATGGAAATGATTAAGATTTTTCACCAACGGTAGCATTTAGTTCCATGATGGGGAAGATCCAACCTAGTGCAAGTTCAGCTCAATAGAATAAGTACATGATGAAAAACAGCACTGGGTAAAACTGAAGATGCAAAAATTTCCTATTTATCCTCAAAACAGAAACTCTGTGATAAAATCTTCATCTAAAAGAAGAGTTCCATGAAGAACAGTTTTTATGGTCCAAATTAAATGTCTGTATTTTACAAGGCTGCCTCTAGGATGTGCAAGGCCCTGGCCAAATATTTCTTGTGGACCTCTATGTATAAAAATAATCTGATTTTAAAATGTATAACTAAATTCATGGGACCATGTGAAACACAGTAATTTATCAATGGACATTTAGAATAATGGGTTGAGAAAGGTACTTATGTATTTAGTGTCCATTTAGTACATGAAGATATTAATAATTCAAAATGTCCAGGCACCATCTCTTCTCATTCAGGTTCAAGAATCACCTCTGTGTTATTGTCTAATGCATCTTTGCTGGCTAATTTTACATCTCCCACTGAAAAAAACCTGTAACAGTGTTATTTCTACTCATAATAACATAGCTTTTCAGAATATGTTTGCATTGATTCAGGTCTTCTTGATTCTGTAGATCCCTAATACTACTAACTAATAATGGGCACATCATTAGACATGATGCTGATATAGTTCCCATGCCACAAGCCATGTGACTATAAGCTTCAAATGACCCTCTTAAAATGTGTTACTATTCTTTATTGACAATAACCATGAATGCACATCTTAACCAGAACACATAGGAAAATTTATCTTCTGACCATTAAAAAATTATTTCTTGGAATTTTACAGGATAAATGTAAAAGAACGTATCTTCCAATCATATCTTAACTCCAGGCCATGATCACTGCATTCCGAGAATTTAATCCCTGTCAAATTGTATTCTTGCCTTTCTTACAGGCCACCATCCAGCAAAATAGGCAAGGGATCCTTGAACCAAGCAGAAAGAATGATTCAATTTGCTCAGAGAATATCTGTCCATCATTTGGCATGGCTTACAACAGACTTGGAAGAACAACATCACCAAATCAATCAGCCATGAAAGGACACCCACTGAAGGGTTTATGAGCCTTGCAGAGTTATAATCTTGAAAGGAGTTAGACAGGATCACCCCACGAGGGCTGCCTAACACGTAGCAGAGTCTTCAGAGTATGTAGGTACCACCTGGGTGCCAGGTTCAGTGAACAGACAGGTTACAGGATGCCTGCCACTACCCTTGCCACCCTTGTCCTCAGGAGATGTAGCTAGAAAACAGCACTACAATCAGGACACAGGTGAGGACTGACATATGGGCCCATACATGTCCAAGAGTTGGCAGTGGGCTATGAGTAGTCCTGAGTCTTGAACTCCTTCCATGTCCACTGGTTACTATATTGTGAATACCATACCAGCCAGAGGAAGAAAGGAAATTAATTTTCACAGGCCAACCCTCCTTCCTGAAAAAAGCCCAACCACAGGGCCTGGAGATGCCACCATAGGTACAATTTCCAGGATCTTCTGGACATCACTTCATATGTGGATGGTGTAGGGGGAGGAAGCAGAGCGTTTAAGAGTGTCCTAAAGGAAGAAATGGGACAGGGTCCCCTGGAGAAGGACTTTGAAAATTTCCAGGAAGACACACCAAAACAGCAGGCCTTCTGAGACTCAAGGCCTAGGGCAAGGACCCATCTGCCCATGTCTAAATGTGGTATTGGTTATGATACTAGGAATTGTCACTTAGGGGAAAACTTGAGACTTTCTGATGGATATGAAGCTTTTCTCAAAGAGCTATGTTTTATTTTCATGATATCCCATCTATGAACAATATCTCATCTACTAATATCTGAGTTCTTAAAAATATGTTTTTTCCTATGAAAATCCAATCCTTTTTTAAAATTTTTAGATGGAGTCAGTTATCCCATTAATACTAAAATTGAAAAAAATTTCTACTGAGGTTACTTTGCAGCCAGAGGGATGAGTTGAAATCTTGGCTATTCCGTACAGGATATATGGCTTTGGGGAGTTCAACTCACTTCACTGAGTCTATTTCCTTATCTGCAAAATGGGGACTATTGCCTCCTTCAAAGACTCATGAGGATTAAATAAATGCCCACAAAGCACCTTACATAGCCCCTGCCATAGAAGGATTCAATAACTGTCTCATTCTGTTTTCTCTTCTTTTAGAGAAGAGGGATTTTTAATGAATAAAACAGTATAGAGCCAAAATTAGTATTCATGTCACATCCAATTTTGTCCCTAGCATGTGTCCCCATTTGCTTTTCCATGTGTTGGTTCCTCACGATACTAATTAGGTCACATCAAATGCACTGTAATTGACCATGGCACTTGTGCAGGTTCACATTTTCACACACAAAAACTGGAAATAAATTAATAACCAGCAATTTTGACAATTATGGTCAATTAAATTGTCAACATAACATTTGACATATATACTTTCTGTTTAAAACTAAAGAACTGTCTATTAAAATGCAGATTAGCAACCAACCACAAAGTTCTCATACTTTTCATACGAAAAGGGAACTAAAGATAAAAAGCATACATGCCACTGTGATATCACCTAAACTTTTGCCTCCTTTGCCCCCCGAAAAAATTCCCATCAGTTCTCAGTAAAGAATCAAGTATTTATTATGTATTTTAATTGAAATTGTTTATAATATGGTTTTCTTTTAATAGAAATTAAATACAAGAAAATGCATACAGAACAGAGATTGAGAGGAAGATACTTGAAACAAATATGACAGTGAGGGATTTCTTAATTATATAATAATAAAAATAATAAAAATTCCAATAGGAAAAAATAAACAAAGGACACAGAGAGATAATAACCATAAGCAAATACATAGCTTCCTTAAAAACATAGTAAACTAGTCTATTTAGTTGTCAAAGAATTATAGATTAAAACTAGAAGGTATCATTTCTGAACAATTAACTAATTTAAATACTTTGAGGATGTTGAAATTGGCTGTCTCACAATTACTGCTACAAGTATAAACTTGCAACTTGTTGAAAGTGCAACTTTTTCAGAAATTTATTAGTAATGTTTATAACCACTTTAAAGGTGTGTAACCTTTGATGTAGTGATTCCATTTCTGAGAATATAAAGTAATATGTAAAGTAATCCCAATAAAGTAATCCAAAATATGAAAAAGGCTATTTAATTAAAATGAGATTCCTACTGCTTTTTAAATGACATAAAGTTACAAAGAACCTAAATATTAAGTAGTAGGAGTATGTTTATATATAGTATAACACAGTCATTCTGTTGAATTACTAGCATTAATAACACCTTATAATGAGAAGGAAAGTAATCTGGAAATATGGTTATACAGAAAAGTTTGATTGAAAAAGAAAAACACAAAAGTGTATATTTGTCTTCATTTCCATTAAACTCATAAAGTATATAATGAGATGGAGAAATGGAGTTGTCAGTGGAGAAATGACAACAAATGAAGAAAAAAATTGAGTTACAAGTTAATGTGTACAGTGATCTTAATTTATGTTATATTTCATATAAGTATTATCTATTATTTGAGCTTTTACTTTCCAACTTCCTTCAGTGAATTTACATTGTTTTTAAATCAAAAAGTAATAAATTATTTTAAAATAAAAATATAAGAAAGAATTAGACGGAAATATTCCCCCAAATACCAGTATTTGTTTTAGAGTAATGGGATTAGATTTTTTTTTATATAAATCAATATATAGTGATAATGTTGAATCTCAACCACAGATACAGGTCCGTCTTAAATCCAAAAGTCTCTTGGGAGAAGCTGGGGCCCCTACAACTCTGGCCTGCCCAAGCCAATCTGGACTCACTGCACATCCTGCCCAGTGCATTGGCCTGTCTCCCATGCCCAAAGGAGGGAAAGCAAATGCCTCTTTCCATGGCCACCTCACAGATCCAAATGGAGAAATGGCTGGGTATGCCTGTAAGAGCTTTCAAGCAAGCTAAAAAGTGTATTTAACATTAGAGATAATTTTGAAAAATAATGGCAATAAAATACGTTTTATTAAGTAAAAATCATAAAATAATCCAAGCAATAGGAAATCATCACATACACTAGCTACGACATTTGGTTTAAACAGAGCCTCTTATAAACTGCAGGATTTACTGATGTTGAAAATAAACTCAGTTAATGAATTGCTACAATAACTACTAGTTGGTAATAAAAAATGAACTGAAAATGACAAGACAAGCAGATGCTTGTATGACCTTTTTCATTGATCTTCATCATATGCATCACTAGACAACAATAGCAACAACAAAACTTTGCCATGCGTTAGCATCAAGTCTCAGAAATAGACCCCATACTCTTATCATAGATACTTTAAAAAGCACAAGTTTAGTATGACATCATGCATCTAAGACAGAATTCCCATTAGTACTACCATGCACAGAGGGCAAAATAACATTATACAGAATATCTGGTGCAAGCGTGTGGAAAGTCTACCTGCATGGTTACTTACTGAGTGGCAGGCTCTTCAGTTGCATTATTTCATTTCATCTTCCAAAACCCCTAACTCATTTAGTGTTTTTAGGCGATACCCATTTTTTCACATAAGGAAAGTGAAGCTTAAATAGAGCAAATTAACCAGAACTCAGCTGATGAATATGGAGCCAGGATTTGAATTCAACCCAGGATATCCAGCTCCAGAGCACTCGCTTGTCAATTACAGTGATATAATGCCTTGATTTTTAACCCCAGAATAGCCTATAATGAAGATTCAGATAGAAAGATTATTGAAGTCTAGCCTCAGCACTCACTGGAAGATAGGCTAATAAAGATTAGAGTCTTTATTTGTTTGTATTTATGAATGCACGTGTTTTAGCCATATTGGACTGTACACTATCTCACAAAACTGTGTCTGCTTGTAACAATTTCTGCAGCTGGAGTCCCCTTTACCCTTTCCACCCACATCAGACTTAAACCCTGCTTATCGCTCAAAGTAATTCTCGTGTCCCCTTTTCATTAATCCCACCAACTGATGAATTTCTCTTTGATCCCATAGTATGTTTGTATTCTGCCTTCTTTTTAGTTATGTTTTCTTATTTACTCTATTTTTTATATTATTATAGTGAAGCTACACCTTCTTCATCTTAGTATTAATAAATAACCTCAGAGTACCTGATACTCCTTCACTGACAAGTGGGATCCATGTTCCCATCGAACAAATCTTAAAGGTAAGTACAACAGGATAAAATGCTTCCAAGTAAATTAACTGTATCCCAACGCAAAACTCAAGTATATTTACTGGGATACAGAGTGTTTAGCACTCTTAACAAGGTAACATATAGTGTTTGATACTCAATCAAAAATTGCTAGATATTCAAATGAAGAGAAAAATTAATTAACTGAAACCAACCCAGACTGGCACAAATACTGAAATGATCAAACAAGAACATTAAAATCAGCTCTTAAAACTCTATCACACATATGGCCACATTCATGACCGTGAGACCTGTGCAGTCACACAGAACCAACCTCTTACTAGAAAGACCCCTTTGGTTTAATGCTCTGCTATTACCATCTTGACATTTTTAATAATTTTGAACAAGGGGACTCAAACATTTTCATTTTTCACTAGGACCCACAAATTACATAGCTTATCCTGATTCTGTATGTTCAAAAAGATTTACAGAAATGAAAAATATTTTCAAAGCCCCAAATTGAACCTTTAGAAATGAAAAGTATAATATTTGAGATAAAAAATATATTGAATAGGAATCATGATAAGCTAGACCCTGTAGCAGAAAAGACTGAAGACATAGTAATAAAAATAATCCAAAGAAAGAAAAGTGAAGCAGGTCAGTTGTGTCCACCTCTTTGCGACCCCATGGACTGTAGCCTACCAGGCTCCTCTATCAGTCGAATTTTCCAAGCAAGAGTATTGGAGTGAGATGCCATTTCCTTCTCCAAAGAATCTTCCCGACCCAGCGAACGAATCCAGGTCTCCCGCATTGCAGGCAGATGCTTTACTGTCTGAGCTCTAAGGTTCCCTTGTGGCTCAGCTGGTAAATAATCTGTCCACAATGCAAGAGACCTGGGTTCGATCCCTGGGTTGGGAAGATCCCCTGGAGAAGGGAAAGGTGACCCACTCTAGTATTCTGGCCTGGAGAATTCCATGGGGTCACAAAGAGTCAGACACGACTGAGCAACTTTCACTTTCCCTCTTTCCCTTTAAAACTAATCCAAAATGAAATGCAAGTAGAAAAGGAAACTGTAAAAATAAACAATATATAGGTTAGCTGCAGAAAAGTCACAATGAATCTAATGTATGTATGATTTAAGACTTCAACGTGGAAGACATAAAAAATATTTAAAGAACTAGTAGCAAAAATTTTTCCAAATTTGATGAAAACAACAAGAACACATATTCAAAAAGGTATATTGTATATATATATATACACACACATATATTTATATGAAACACTTTGCTGTACACTTGAAACTAACACAACATTGTAAATCAACTATACGTCAACATAAATAAATAGATAAATAAAACCAAGTTAAAAAATCTTAAAAAAAACAACAACACATAGGCCAAAAGGTAGCTTTGACTTGGAGGATATTACACTTAGTGTAATAAGTCAGACAAAAAAGACAAACATTAATACTATATGTCTTCACTTATATGTGAAATCTAAACATAAAGCAAATGAATAAATATATCAAAATAGAAACAGACTCACAGATACAGAGAACAAACTGATGGCTCCCACTGGGGAAAGCAGTAGGGAGAGGGGCAAGATAGAGGATGAGAATTAAGAGGTACAAACTACTAGGTATAAAATAAGTAAGATAAATGATACAGCACAAAGACTATTTCCAATATTTTATAACTTTATATGGAGTATAATCTATAAATATATTGAATCACTATGTTGTACACCTAAACTAACATAATATTGTAAGTCAATTAAACAAATTTTTTAAGTCATATTCAAATCTAACCATATATAATTACATTATATGTAATCTGAACACCAGTTAAAAGCAGAGATTGTCAAATTACATAAAAACATAAGACCCAACTATATGCTACCTACAAGAAACAAACTTAAAATATAAAACACAAATAGGTGAAAATTCCAAGCATGGAAAATGATATATCATGGTAACTGCAATCAAAACAAAGCTAATATCGCTATTTTAATATTAGACAAAGTAAATTTCAGGTCAAAGAATCTTACCAAAGATAAAGAGAGTCATTTCATAATTATAAAATGGTCAATTGATCACAAATATATTAAAAATTCTAAATGTTTATACACCTAATAACATCTTCAAAGTACATGAGGAAAAATTGATAAAACTACAAAGAAATAGACAAACCCACAATGACTGTCAGAGGTTTCAGAACCTTTCTTTCTATAATTGATACAACACGTAGACAGAAAAATCATTAAGGCAATAAAAGATTTAAACAATACTAACAAACAACTTGACCTATTTGACATTCATAAAACACTCCACCCAACAATAGCAGAATACACTTTCTTTCCAAGTACACTCAGAACATTACCAGGATAAATCATATTCAGGGCCATCATACAAGTATTAGAAATATAACAGGATTTAAATCAAGTAAAGTATGCTCTCAAATAACATATAATTTAATGGGATTAAATTATAAATCAAATGCAGGAAAATGTCAAAATCCCCAAATGTTTGGAAACTAAATAATACACTAAAGAACCCATGAGTCAAAGAAATCAAAAGTGGAAATTTTAAATATTTTAAACTAAACATAAATGAAAACACATTTCTAAATTTGTGGATGCTGCTGATATCGTACTTAGGTGAAATCTTTAAGCAATAATTAGAGAAGAAAAGTCTCATAAGACAGGTTTCTTAAGAAAGAAGGAGAAGAAAAAGAGGAGCAAATTAAACCCAAACTAAGTGGCAAGAAAATAACAAAAATTGGAGCAGAAATCAAAAAATATAAAACAAACAAAAACAATAATAGAGAGAAATCAATGAAGCCAAGGATATTTATTTGAGGCTATTTTTAACCGATAAACCTCTAGCCAGACTAATCAGTATCAAAAATAGAAAGACAGTAATGAGAGAGGTGAAATCACTACTAATTCTATGGATACTCCAAGGATAACATGGGAATATTATGAACAACTTTATGCCAATAATTCAACAACATGAATGAAATGTACATATTCCTTGAACAACACAAATACAAAAGCTCGCTCAAAAAAAATAGATAGGACGTTAGTAGGACTGGAGAATCAAGGATTTCCAAAATTCTCTCCTCTGTAAATGCAACAAGAACACACAAAAATCGTATTTCAGAACTCTGGCAATTAACCAATCTGCAAAGCATTTATTCAAGGCAAATAATAGAATAGCAGTAAGGACAGTGAGGTTTGTGGCATTTTAACTTGCTGTACTTCCCTCCACCTCTCTCCAGTTCTGCAGGAGCCTTGAAAACTAACTGCACACAATCACACCTGAAGTCAGTGGAGGGGGATGAAAGAGATATAGAGCTCCTCAGGGTCACATTCTCAGATAATTATTTTACCTTTCTGGTGGTTCACTGGAAGACTCACCTCACAGTGGGTCTTGACTTCATATGCCCCGAGTCAGAGCTCACCTATTGTAATCAGCATTCTTCAGTTCAGTTCAGTTCAGTTGCTCAGTCGTGTCCGACTATTTGCGACACCGTGAATCGCAGCACGCCAGGCCTCCCTGTCCACCACCATCTCCCGGAATTCACTCAGACTCAGGTCCATCGAGTCTGTGATGCCATCCAGCCATCTCATCCTCGGTCATCCCCTTCTCCTCCTGCCCCCAATCCCTCCCAGCATCAGAGTCTTTTCCAATGAGTTAACTCTTCGCATGAGGTGGCCAAAGTACTGGAGTTTCAGCTTTAGCATAATTCCTTTCAAAGAAATCCCAGGGTTGATCTCCTTCAGAATGGACTGGTTGGATCTCCTTGCAGTCCAAGGGACTCTCAAGAGTCTTCTCCAACACCACAGTTCAAAAGCATCAATTCTTTGGCGCTCAGCCTTCTTCACAGTCCAACTCTCACATCCATACATGACCACTGGAAAAACCATAGCCTTGTATAGACGGAGCTTAGTCGGCAAAGTAATGTCTCTGCTTTTGAATATGCTATCTAGGTTGGTCATAACTTTTCTTCCAAGGAGTAAGCGTCTTTTAATTTCATGGCTGCAGTCACCATCTGCAGTGATTTTGGAGCCCCAAAATATAAAGTCTGACACTGTTTCTACTGTTTCCCCATCTATTTCCCATGAAGTGATGGGACCAGATGCCATGATCTTCATTCTGAATGTTGAGCTTTAAGCCAACTTTTTCACTCTCCTCTTTCACTTTCATCAAGAGGCTTTTTAGTCCCTCTTCACTTTCTGCCATAAGGGTGGTGTCATCTGCATATCTGAGGTTATTGATATTTCTCCCAGCAATCTTGATTCCAGCTTGTGTTTCCTCCAGTCCAGCATTTCTCATGATGTACTCTGCATAGAAGTTAAATAAGCAGGGTGACAATATACAGCCTTGACGTACTCCTTTTCCTATTTGGAACCAGTCTGTTGCTCCATGTCCAGTTCTAACTGTTGCTTCCTGACCTGCATATAGGTTTCTCAAGAGGCAGGTCAGGGGGCCTGGTATGCCCATCTCTTTCAGAATTTTCCACAGTTGATTGTGATCCACACAGTCAAAGGCTTTGGCATAGTCAATAAAGCAGAAATAGATGTTTTTCTGGAACTCTCTTGCTTTTTCCATGATCCAGTGGATGTTGCCAATTTGATCTCTGGTTCCTCTGCCTTTTCTAAAACCAGCTTGGACATCAGGGAGTTCACAGTTCATGTATTGCTGAAGCCTGGCTTGGAGAATTTTGAGCATTACTTTCCTAGTGTGTGAGATGAGTGCAATTGTGTGGTAGTTTGTGCATGCTTTGGCATTGCCTTTCTTTGGGATTGGAATGAAAACTGACCTTTTCCAGTCCTGTGGCCACTGCTGAGTTTTCCAAATTTGTTGGCATACTGAGTGCAGCACTTTCACAGCATCATCTTTCAGGATTTGAAACAGCTCCACTGGAATTTCATCACCTCCACTAGCTTTGTTCATAGTGATGCTTCCTAAGGCCCACTTGACCTCACATTCCAAGATGTCTGGCTCTAGATTAGTGATCACATCATCATGATTATCTGGGTCGTGAAGATCTTTTTTGTACAGTTCTTCTGTGTATTCTTGCCACCTCTTCTTAATATCTTCTGCTTCTGTTAGGTCCATACCATTTCTGTCCCTTATCGAGCCCATCTTTGCATGAAATGTTCCCTTGGTATCTCTAATTTTCTTGAAGAGATCTCTAGTCTTTCCCATTCTGTTGTTTTCCTCTATTTCTTTGCATTGATCGCTGAGGAAGGCTTTCTTATCTCTTCTTGCTATTCTTTGGAACTCTGCATTCAGATGCTTATATCTTTCCTTTTCTCCTTTGCTTTTCACCTCTCTTCTTTTCACAGCTATTTGTCAGGCCTCCCCAGACAGCCACTTTGCTTTTTTGCATTTCTTTTCCATGGGGATGGTCTTGGTCCCTGTCTCCTGTACAGTGTCATGAACCTCAGTCCATAGTTCATCAGGTAATCTATCTATCATATCTAGACCCTTAAATCTATTTCTCACTTCCACTGTATAATCATAAGGGATTTGGTTTTAGGTCATACCTGAATGGTCTAGCGGTTTTCCCTACTTTCTTCAATTTAAGTCTGAATTTGGCAATAAGGAGTTCATGATCTGAGCCACAGTCAGCTCCTGGTCTTGTTTTTGTTGACTGTATAGAGCTTCTCCATCTTTGGCTGCAAAGAATATAATCAATCTGATTTCGGTGTTGACCACCTGGTGATGTCCATGCGTAGAGTCTTCTCTTGTGTTGTTGGAAGAGGGTGTTTGCTATGACCAGTGCATTTTCTTGGCAAAACTCTATTATTCTTTGCCCTGCTTCATTCCGCATTCCAAGGCCAAATCTGCCTATTACTCCAGGTGTTTCTCGACTTCCTACTTTTGCATCCCAGTCCCCTATAATGAAAAGGACATCTTTTTTGGGTGTTAGTTCTAAAAGATCTTGTAGATTTCATAAAACCGTTCAACTTCAGTTTCTTCAGTGTTACTGGTTGGGGCATAGCATTCTTACCAGGAGTATTTGCTGAGAAAAAGTTAGTAGCAATAGTTTGACATCATGGATGCCTGATAAAGTTAGACTACAGCTGAGCAAACAATATGCTAATTAAAACGCTTAGAAGGGAAAGCTAGGGAATGACATGTCCATAAGGGATGTTATGAACTGAATTGTGCCCCTCCTCCCAATTCATATGTTGAAGTCCTAACCACCTATATCTTAGAATGTGACTCTATTTGGAGACAGGACATTTAAAGAGGTAACTAAGGTTAGATGAGGTCATAAGCATCAGACCCTAATCCAATATGACTGGTGTCCTTATAATAAAAGGATGTGCACACACAGACCAAAAGGTCATACGAGGACATAATGAGAAGGTGGCCATCTCCAAGTCAAGGAGAGATGCTCTAGAAAAAAATCAAACCTTCCAACACACCCTGGTCTTGGATTTCTAGCCTCTATAACTATGAGAAATAAATTTCTGTTGTTTAAGCAACCCAGTTTATGGTATTTTGGTAAGGCAGCCCTACCAAACTAATACAGGAGGATTTGGAAAAGCCATGCACATGTGTAAAGCTGTCCACATGCCCAGAGCTGTGTACATGCTCAGGAAAAACCTCAGAAGGCCATAAGGTCTCATCCCTGGCTGCCCTTGAGACCCTGTGCAAGAAGAGAAGACTGAAGCAGAGTTGTAAATTGCACGGGTGTTGAAGGTATGCCACAACATGCATACAGAATCCCTTGGGGAAAACAAAGATTTATTGGTTCCAGGCATTTAAAGAACTCACCATTCAATTACTAGCTGAACCACTCAGTTGAGTAGAAATTTCAGAGGTGACACATGACAAAGAATACAGTCTTTACAGAATTAGTTCATAAAAGTCATTAAACAAGCAGCAATAACAATAAACCCTGATGGCATGGCAGGAGGGAATCTGATTTCCAAGCTTGACACGTTATATTATTTACAATGTATAATGTTCCATAACAACAACAAAATTACAAGACATCCAAAAGAAACAAGATTTCACACAGAGACAGAAAAAGGAAAAAATAGAAACTGTCTCCGAGGAAACCCAGATACTGAACTTACTAGACAAAGACTTTAAATCAGCTACATTAAAGGTGTTCAAATAACTAAATGAAATCATGTCTAAAAAAACTAAAGGAAGTATGAAAATTATGCTTCACCAAAGAGAAAATATCAGTAAAAAGATAGAAATTACTTTTTAAAAGAGCTAAATACAAATCTGTCATTGAAAAGTACAATAACTGAAATGAAAATTTACCAAAAGAGCTCAACAGGATTAAGGATCAGTGAATTTGAAGTTACATCAAGTGAAATCCAGTTTATGAAACAGAAAGAAAAAAGAATAAAGAAAATAAACAGAGTCTGCTCTCAGATTTTCAGGGCCAAAAAGAAGAAACAATCCAAATGTATACCAATTGATGAATGGATAAACAAAATATGGCATATTCATACAATGGATGGTTATTCAGATATAGAAAGGAATGAAGTACTGATACACTCTATAATACAAAAGAGCACAAAAATTTTATGTTAAGTGAAAGAATCCAAATATAAAAATGTCACATGTTGTATAATTCATTTATCTGACATCTCCAGAATAGACTAATCCATAGAGACAGAAAATAAAAATAAATTAGTTGTCTCCTCAGCCTGGAGGTGAAGGGAAAATGGGAATTGACAGCTGATATGCGTGGGATTTCTTCTGGGGGTAATAAAAGTTCTGGATTTAGATAGTGATGATGGTTGTATTTCTTGGTATACATGCCAAAATCCACTGAACTGTATACTTTAAAAATGTAAACCTTGTATGTGAATTATATATCAGTTAAAAACTTGTATGAGAACAAAATGATTAAAATATAAAATAGATAAAATTATTAACAGATAAAACAGATAACCTGAAGAACTCCATATCTATCAACCAAAGTGAACTTGTACTGTAAAAGTGGATTCTATGGTGAACTCTACTAAATATTTATGGAAGAATTCAACACAAACTCTTCCACAATGTTATTAAATATGCAATACTTCCCAACTCATCCTATGAGGCCAACATTACCTTGCTATTGAACCCAGACAAAGATATTACCAAAAAAAGAAAACCACAGACCAATATCCCTCATCAAATGAGATGTAAAAATTTAGCAAGTTGAATTCAACAATATATAATAATGATAATACATCAAGATAAAATGGGGCATATTATACGAATGCAAGATTTGTTAGATATTCAAATATTACTAAAATTCATAATATGAATAAACTATATATTTAGGTATATTAAGATATAGAAAGATACAGATATATATCAATAAGTATAGGAAAACTATTTGACAAAACATCCATTCCTTATTTTTTTAACTCAAAAAAGTAGAAATAAAAGAGTACTCTCTCAATCTAATAAAGGGCATCCATGAAAAAATCTACAGCTTATATCATACTTAATGGTAAAAAACTAAATGTTTACCCCCTAATGTAGGAATAACACAAGACATTTTATCTCCCCACTTCTGTTCAATATTGTACTGAATGTGTTGGCCATCATGAAAAGAGAAAAAGAAAGTGAAGGAGGGAGGGAGAGAGGAGGGAATGGGGGAGGGGAGGAAAGGCATCCAGATTAGAAAGAAAAAATTAAACCTGTCTTTATTTGCAGACAATGTGATTGCCTATATAAGATGAAATCTATCCAAAAAAAACTATTAGAAATAATAAGTGAATTTAGCAAGGCTGTAAGATATAAGTTCAAGACACAAAAGTCAATTGTCTCTCTATGCTGCCTGCATGCTAAATTGCTTCAGTCGTATCTGACTCTTTGCAACCCTATGGACTGTAGCCCATCAGGCTCCTCTGTCCATGGATTCTCCAGGCAAGAATACTGGACTGGGTTGCCATGCCCTCCCCCAGGGGATCTTCCTGACCCAGAGATCCAACTCACATCTCTTACATCCCCTGCACTGCAGGCAGATTCTTTATCACTAGTGCCAACTGCTTTTCTATATGCCAGCAAAAGAATAATAGATAAATTTTTTTAAAACAATGTTATTTACAATGCCATCAAAAATATGAACTATAAAAGGATAGATTTAACAACAGTTGTCCAATACTTGTTCACTGAAAACTATAAATATTGCTCAGAGCAGACCTAGATGAAGAGTTATACCAGGTATATAAGTTGAAATACTCAGTATTGTTAAGATGTCCATTTTTCCAAATTGATCTATAGATTTAATGCAATCCCAGTCAAAATCCAAGAAGGCTTTTTTTGTAGAAATTGACAAGCTAACTCTAAAATTCATTATAATGCAAAATACATAAAATAGCCAAAACAGCTTTGAAAAAGAACAAAATTAGAGAACTAACATGACCTCATTTTGAAATTTACTATAATACAATAATCAAAATACTACAATGACAGATCAATGGAACAAAATACAGAATCAAAAAGTAGACCAACACCTATATGAACAATTGGGTTTCACAGAGGTGCACAGAAATGCAATGCAGTGGAAAAGAATAATCTTTTTCAACAAATGGTAATAGGCCAATCAGATACCTATATGCAAAAATGAACTGTAATCCACACCTACCCATGCCTCATACCATATAAGTGATTGACTCTGATTGGATAATTGACCTAAATATAAAACCTTAAACTATAAAAATTGTATGAGAAAACACAGAGGTAAAAAACTTTGTGACCTTATCATAGGCAAAGATGTCTTAGACAAGGCACCAAAAGCATAATCCATAAAAGAAAAAAAATGGCCTTCATCAAAATTAAGGACTGCTGGAAATAAATGAAGTTCTAAAAACATACACCCTTCTAAGACTGAATCATGAAGAAATACAACATCTGAATTACTATTATGGAGATTAAAACAATAATCAAAAAGCTCCCAACAAACAAAAATCCAGGACCAAGTGGCCTCATTGATGAACTCCACTACACAATTAAAGATTTAATACCTGTCCTTTTCAAAACTAAAACTGAAGAGGAGGAAATGCTTCCAAACTCACTTACTCTAGCCAGCATTATTCTGATACCAAAACCAGACAAGCACACACACACAAAAATTTTATAGGCCAATATGCCTGATAAACAGATGCAACATTCCTCAATAAAATACTATCAAACCAAATTCAACAATACATTAAAAAGGATCTTACACCAAGATCAACTGGGATTTATTCTAGGGATGCAAGAATGATTCAGCATCCATAAATCATTAAAAGAAATGAAAGAGAAAAATATGATCATTTCAATAGATGCAGAAAAAGCATTTAACAAAATTCAACATACATTTATAACAAAAACTCTCAACAAGGTGGGTATGGAGAAACTATACCTCATAATAATAAAGGCCATATGTGACAAGCCCCCAGCTAACATTACACTCAGTGGCAAAAAGCTAATGTCCATACTATCTAAAGCAGTCTACAAATTCAATGCAACCCCTATCAAAAGGCAAAATGACATGTTTCACAGAACTAGAAAAAATAACTCTAAAATTTGTATGGAACCACAAAGGACCCTGAAGAACCAAGGTAATTTTGAGAAAGAACAAAGCTAGAGATATCATGCTCCCTGGTTTCAAACTATACTATAAAGCTACAGTGACAAAAAATATATATAATACTGGCATAAAAACAGACATGTAGATCAATGGAACATAAATGAGAGCCCAGAAATAAACCCACTCATACATGGTCAATTAACTTACAAGGGAACTAAGAATGTACAAAGGGGACAGTTATACAAAGGATAATATACAAATATACAAAGGACAGTCTCTTCAGTAAGGAGTGCTGGGAAAATCAGACAACCACAGGCAAAAGAACAAAAAATGGACCACTCTCTTAAACCATACACAAAAATTTATTCAAAATGGCTTAAAGACTAAATGTAAGTCCTGAAGCCATTAAAAATCCTGGAATAAAACATAGGCAGTAAGCTCCTTGACATTGGTCTTAGCATTGAGATTTTGGATGTGACTCCAAAACCAAAGCTTACAAAGCAAAAATAAACAAGTGGGACTACATCAAACTAAAAAGCTTCTGCACAGAAAAGGAAACTTTCAACTATATTAAAAGGCAACCTACTGAACAGGAGAAAATATTTGCAAATCATGTGTCTGAAAAGGGACTAATATGCAAAATACATAAAGAACTCAAACAACTCAATAGCAAAACAAACAACCAATCCAATTTAAAAATGGAGAGAGGATCTAAATAGACATTTTTCCAAAGAAGCTATACAGATGGCCAATCAGCACATGAAAAGATGTTAGACATCACTAATAATTAGGCAAATGTAAATTGAATGTACAATGAGATATCATCTCACACCTGTTAGAATGGCTGGTATCAGAAGGAAAAAAAGGGAAAAGAAATAATAAGTGTTGGAGAAGTTGTGAAGAAAAGGCAGCCTTTATACAGGAATCAAACCCACATTTCCAGTGTCTCCTGCATTGCAGACGGATTCTTTACCCGCCAAGTCTTCAGGGAAGCCTATATTATTGTTAGAACTGTAAATTGCTGCAACGACTATGGAAAATAATACGGAGTTTCCTCAAAAAATTAAAAATAGAACTACTATACAATCCAGTTCTGGGCATTATTCCAAAGAAAACAAAAACATTAATTTGAAAAGATAGCAACTATACTCCAATAAAAAATTTTAAATTAAAAAAATTTTTAATTTCAAAAAGAAAAGATATATGCACCTCTATGAAGCAGGGCAAAGGCTAATAGAGTTTTGCCAAGAGAACGCACTGGTCATAGCAAACACCCTCTTCCAACAACACAAGGGAAGACTCTACACATGGACATCACCAGATGGTTGACACCAAAATCAGATTGATTATATTCTTTGCAGCCAAAGATGGAGAAGCTCTATACAGTCACAAAAACAAGACTAGGAGCTGACTGTGGCTCAGATCATGAACTCCTTATTACCAAATTCAGACTCAAATTGAAGAAAGTAGGAAAAACCACTAGACCATTCAGGTATGACCTCAATCAAATCCCTTATGATTACACAGTGGAAGTGAGATAGATTTAAGGGACTAGATCTGATTGATAGAGTGCCTGATGAACTATGGATGGAGGTTCGTGACATTGTACAGGAGATAGGGATTAAGACCATCCCCATGGAAAAGAAATGCAAAAAAGCAAAATGGCTGTCTGAAGAGGCCTTACAAATAGCTGTGAAAAGAAGAGAAGCGAAAAGCAAAGGAGAAAAGAAAAGATATAAGCATCTGAATGCAGAATTCCAAAGAATAGCAAGAAGAGATAAGAAAGCCTTCCTCAGCGATCAATGCAAAGAAATAGAGGAAAACAACAGAATGAGAAAGACCAGAAATCTCTTTAAGAAAATTAGCGATACCAAGGGAATATTTCATGCAAAGATGGGCTCAATAAAGGACAGAAATGTTATGGACCTAACAGAAGCAGAAGATATTAAGAAGAGGTGGCAAGAATACACAGAAGAACTGTACAAAACAGATCTTCACAACCAAGATAATCATGATGGTGTGATCACCTAGAGCCAGACATCCTGGAATGTGAAGTCAAGTGGGCCTTAGAAAGCATCACTACGAACAAAGCTAGTGGAGGTGAATGGAATTCCAGTGGAGCTGTTTCAAATCCTGAAAGATGATGCTGTGAAAATGCTGCACTCAGTATGCCAACAAATTTGGAAAACTCAGCAGTGGCCACAGGACTGCAAAAGGTCAGTTTCATTCCAATCCCAAAGAAAATCAATGCCAAAGAACGCTCAAACTACCACACAATTGCACTCATCTCACACACTAGGAAAGTAATGCTCAAAATTCTCCAAGCCAGGCTTCAGCAATACGTGAACCGTGAACTCCCTGATGTTCAAGCTGGTTTTAGAAAAGGCAGAGGAACCAGAGATCAAATTGCCAACATCCACTGGATCATGGAAAAAGCAAGAGAGTTCCAGAAAAACATCTATTTCTGCTTTATTGACTATGCCAAAGCCTTTGACTGTGTGGATCACAATCAACTGTGGAAAATTCTGAAAGAGATGGAAATACCAGGTCCCCTGACCTGCCTCTTGAGAAACCTATATGCAGGTCAGGAAGCAACAGTTAGAACTGGACATGGAACAATAGACTGGTTCCAAATAGGAAAAGGAGTACGTCAAGGCTGTATATTGTCACCCTGCTTATTTAACTTCTATGCAGAGTACATCATGAGAAATGCTGGACTGGAAGAAACACAAGCTGGAATCAAGATTGCCGGGAGAAATATCAATAACCTCAGATATGCAGATGACACTACCCTTATGGCAGAAAGTGAAGAGGGACTAAAAAGCCTCTTGATGAAAGTGAAAGAGGAGAGTGAAAAAGTTGGCTTAAAGCTCAACATTCAGAATGAAGATCATGGCATCTGGTCCCATCACTTCATGGGAAATAGATGGGGAAACAGTAGAAACAGTGTCAGACTTTATATTTTGGGGCTCCAAAATCACTGCAGATGGTGACTGCAGCCATGAAATTAAAGGACACTTACTCCTTGGAAGGAAAGTTATGATCAACCTAGGTAGTATATTGAAAAACAGAGATATTACTTTGCTAACAAAGGCCCGTCTAGTCAAGGCTATGGTTTTTCTAGTGATCATGTATGGATGTGAGAGTTGGACTGTGAAAAAAGCTGAGCACCGAAGAATTGATGCTTTTGAACTGTGGTGCTGGAAAAGACTCTTGACAGTCCCTTGGACTGCAAGGAGATCTAACCAGTCCATCCTAAAGGAGATCAGTCCTGAGTGTTCATTGGAAGGAATGATGCTGAAGCTGAAACTCCAATACTTTGGCCACCTCATACGAAGAGTTGACTCATTGGAAAAGACTCTGATGCTGGGAGGGATTGTGGGCAGGAGGAGAAGAGGACGACAGAGGATGAGATCGCTGGATGGCATCACCGACTCGATGGACATGAGTTTGAGTGAACTCGAGGAGTTGGTGATGGACAGGGAAGCCTAGTGTGCTGCGATTCATGGGGTCACAAGGAGTCAGACACGACTGAGCAACTGAACTGAACTGGACTGATGTTCTTTGTAGCATTTCCACAACAGTCAAGATATGAAAATAAGCTAAATGTCCATCAATGGATGAATGAATAAAGAAGATATGGTAGATAAATACTAGCACTCAGTCACCAAAAAAAGCAGGAAATCTTACCATTTGTGACAACGTGGATGGACCTTGAGGATATTATCTAAGTGAAATAAGTCAGACAGAGAAAGACAAATGATTTCACAAATATGTAAAATAGAAAACAAAACAAATGAACAAACGAAACATATATACAGAGTATTCTGCCAACAGACTGCCTTTGAACTTCAACTCTTCTTGGAATCTCCAGCCTGCCAGCCTTCTCCATTAGATTTTGGATTTGCCAAGCCCCTACAAACAATATTTTTGGAATTCAAGCATTTAGAGATCTAGGAGGATCCATAAATATAGCAGAGTAGGAGGACATGGAAATCACCTCCCACCATGAACATACCTAAACTACATCTACACGTCGAACAGGAGGGTGCCAATCTACACCAGACATATTTACTCAGGGACCTAGGATGAAAGGGCAGCAGCCAGCTCAGAGCAGGTGCTCAGTGAATTCATTCCTTCATCAGGCAATATGGGAGATAGGAGCGGGAAACAATATGATTAAACTTATGTACATAACCAGAAGATGATGTGATGGAACCCAACAGTAACAAAGGTCAAGCACAGTCTAAATCCAAGGAAGGTAAATAAAACCACATCCACGACTGTGAACGATGTAGCATTCAAGACAGGTGTTAGAGGGCAAACGGGGACGTGGGTACAAAAGTCACTGAGAAATTAACAAAGTAAAAGGTGATACAGATCATTTCATAATCTCTGGAAGAATGGGGCCCAGACATTGTGGCAAAATTCAGTACAAAATAAATGCCATTTCATCTTTGCGTTTAACAATTTTTCTTCTCTCTCTCCATCTCTCTCGTGTTTTCTTTTTTTTTTTTGCATGTATTAGTGGAAGTAGAAATACTATTTGGAAAAGCATAAAATCGTTATACTCAACTGTCTGAACCAAAGTCAAAATGAGAACTACCATGAATGTTAGCATGTTTTTCAAATTCTATGTGGAATTGAATGTATCGTGCTCCAATGGAATTCTGAAATGAGGTCAACTTCTGGCAGGTCACACGACTAACTCTATTAAGCCACTGTTCTGTGATCAGCTCCATATGCGTCACCCTTCTGCTGGGTAATTTTGTGCTCAGTCTAAAGATGTCATGAAAAATAGCAAAATTTTGGTATGTTGTCAAAGGTCACACAGTATTTCAAAAATCAGGATACAGATGTAAAAATGGTTCAAAATCTGAGAATAAAATATCACCTCACTTAGAGTTTATCATAAAATTATTTCTTCTCCCAATGAAAATCAAGGGGAAAAAAGTCTGATCTTGCAATGCATGAACCTTGATCGTACCTTGGGTCAGGAAAAAAATTTTAAAGCTGTGAAAGATATTTAGGAGTTAATTGAGAGATATTTAAATATGAGATAGATTGGTTTATGGAATTACTGTTCATTTCTTAAGTATGATAACGACTTTAAAGTTACCTAGGAGAATATATTTATTCTGAAAAGATGTAAGTGTCATGATGTAACTAACCTTAAACACATATAGAGAAGACGGTATAAGGGGACAGAGGAGGAGAGAGAAGGAAGGGAAGGAAAAGAACAAGATGGGGAAGGAGAAATACAGAAACAGTATTCAAATGTGGCAAAATGTTCACAGTTGTTGAATTTAGGTGAATACAAATGTTCATTCTACTATTCTGCAACTATTCATTTTACTGAAATTTTTTGAAATAAAAACTTAAGAAAATAAAAATATTCTCCTTTATTAAATCTAACTTAAATAGAATGACAAGATTTATAAGAAATTTCCTGCTTAAATGACAAATAGAAGGGATTCATGAACAACCTTTGCATACTTTCTGATAAGTACTACATATGCGTGGTGGAAAAAAAAAAGTCTGAGCTTAAAAATTGGGTACTCTTTGTCTTCCTTCTGCTGCATTAAGGTCACACATGTTGATAGAGTTTGGTAACAAACATCAAACTCGATGTAACCATCTCACTCTGTGCTGTGTGCAGTTTTGTGTGCTGATATTTCAGTTTGGATTTTGCTATGAAATTACCACACACTATAGTATACTACAAACATTTATCCAACAGAGATCAATTTTTCTAAGAGAAATCAACATTACCCACAGATGTTCTTCAATGAATAGCCGAAAGTTAGGATTAGATCAAATCATGAAACATAGGGGTTTATGCAATAAACACACAGGAGAGAGGAGAGAGATGAAGCACAGCATTCAACTCTGCACACCTTTGTCACTTTACAATGCTGGTGCAGCTACACCACAGTGCAAGAGCCAGCGTGGAGATACAGATGCCCTCATCTATGCACATATTCCTGAAGGTATATATTCCCTTCTGCACAGTAACCAATGCTGTAAGCACTATGTACAGACATATTTGCTTTGCATATAGCGCTTTACTCATAAAGTTGTATTTCAGTTTATTCATTAAAGTTTATTTAAGAATACAGAGATCAAATTTCTGAATTCTTTTTATTATAGAAAATGAATTCCAATTAAGGGAACAGACAAATGTTAGCATAAAATAGTCTTTGAGGAAAATGATACAAAGGTCAGAAAAAAGTAATGCTTCATGACAGTATTCTAGAATTCTCCAGTTCACTTTATTTTTTTTATTTTTTTTTTATTTATTTATTTTTTTTTAATTTTAAAATCTTTAATTCTTACATGTGTTCCCAAACATGAACCCCCCTCCCACCTCCCTCCAGTTCACTTTAAAATGTATAAATGTAAAAATTTATGTTCAATAGTCACACATACATTTTCAGGCTAATGTGCAATGAAGTTTAATTTTGTTTAAAATATCTAAATACACAGGAGTGAAAAATGCATTATATTATTCATTTAAGATGTAAATTATTAAAAAGATAATGATGTGACTCTCCATAAATTAATGCTCACAACCTTTTATTAAATTATCAAAAATAACTCACAAATAACAGCACAACAGTGGAGTACACAAAAATGCTATGGCATTTCTACAGTTCTGTTCAGAAAAATGACTCGTCTGGATAGAAATCCTTCATGAAGCTTTTGGAATTCATAACTGGCAGCCTGACTGCCGGTTGTTTGCACATGTGGCATACATGATATTCCCTCACTCAGGACATCCTTTGCCTAGAAATGTCAGTTTCCTGAGACTGCATATTTAACATTTGGATAACTCTGGAGATCAGAGAAATCAGAATTTTCTGTGCTTCCAAACAGAATGACCTGTATCAAGAAGTTGTGACTTCCCTTTCACAAGCAGTGCTCAAGCGAACACCAGATAATGTCTTAATTATAAGGTTGTGGTGGGGACGTAAGCACCAGATGGGACATTGGATCACATCCCTTAAAACTCTGTAAATCTCTTGCTCTGAGATTCTTACCAGTCTAAAGATATAAAGTGGTGGGCTTTTCTGGTTTTGAAAGTCTAGATATTTTTCATTTTTAGGAAATGGAAAGGTTGCCTCAATTTTCTAACTTGCTTTTCTTTTCTTGAAAGAGGATAAGTCTGAAAATGGTCTTTTCACCTCTTGACATTAATTGTAAATATTTGGGAAATAATAAATATGCTATTTTCTCATTTTACAATGCTAGCATATAATGATGGTGTCAGAAATACAATAACACACTGTGAGAGTAGACCTCTGACTTGCAGATTCTGACCTAAATGAATTTACACGTGAATGAGGTCTGCTATCACATAAGGAACAAGTAAAACCTGCCTCCTTTACTGGTTTTGAAAAGTGATTATTATTGCACCAGTGGCACTTCAGGGACTTTTCTGATGGCTTAGAGGGTAAAGAATCTGCCTGTAATGCAGGAGACACAGGAGATGCAGGTTCGATCCCTGAGTCAGGAAGATCCCCTGGAGGAGAGCACGAAAACCCACTCCAGTATTCTTGCCTGGCGAATCCCATGGACGGAAGAACCTGGCATGCCACAGTCCACAGAGTCACAGAGTGGGCCATGACTGAGCACGCATGCATGCACACATATCTACACTAGAAGAAGGTGTGTCAGTATAAAGTGAAAAGCATAATCACCTTGGATTCTGACTTCAAAGGTCTCAATTGCTTGAAAATAATTAATGATGGAATTTTTTACCTTTCATCTTGTTTAGCTACAACCAAGGAAAGGGTAACCATTCAGCCCAGATAGGTTGTTGGTGCACAAGACAGCAATTCAGCTGACCATACAGAGATTTAATTATTTTTCTAGCTCGGTTGCCTCCAGAAATTTCTTCCCATGTGAATAATGATTTGGGGATTTTGTTTTTAACATTTCATCTTACAACTTGTCAGTTTTCTTTTTACCATACCTTTCTCTCAAACTATTTTTCCTAGAATCATCACACACATCAAAGTCAAAACAGCTAAATTAATTCTAGTCTGCCATTCTCTACATCTGATCATTCCATGGAAGGATTTAGACTACCTGAGATTTTAAGAAAATGTGTCAAAAATCTACTTAGTTTGGCTTTTTAAACACTAATAGGTGGTTTTATTTTTAAACTTATCAATTCATTACTATTTTTATCTCAAAGATAATTTTTATTATATCTGATATTTGTGTTACAAATTGCTATGAAATATGCTATAGCAGTTTATAATCAAAACTTATACATTTATCACTGTAAGATATTAGAAATATAAATGTGCACTTGAATTTCAATATGAAATCCTCATTATACTTATTTTTGTGTCAATAAAAAATAAATGTTTATTTCATGTCTCTTCTATACTTATTATTTCATTAAGAATTCTTAAAAATAGATGTAACATCTAAAAGCTAGATAATAATAAACATAAATTACTATATACTAAAGGAAGTTAAAATTATTTTATTATTTTTTACATGTTAGGCATAAAACAAAGAAGTCTACAATAAGATGATAACCTTCACATTCAGAAACAAAAAGATGTATTATAATATATTATACACTATATTATATTGTATATTATTATATATTACTGTATATTAATTATATATTATTATATATTATAGTATAACATAGATACTGATCCTATGTTATTTGAAAATGATTCAATTACCTACTAATACTATCACATAAATTTTTCCTCTCATAAAGTTATCAAGAAATTCAGTGACTGTTATTCAAGGCCAGAGCTTACTAATGAAAAATGAAACTTTTAGTCACATTCAGATACCAACAGGTAATAATCACTATGTAGCAATTTGAATACTCTTTATAATCATCCCCAACTCAAGAATTTATATCTATGAGGCAAAAGATTCAGAACCTTTTCTTTCCTTGCATATTTGAACACTACTATATACATCCATAACCTGACAACTTTAGAAAATAATAAAATTTTAAACAATTCTATATTTAAGAAACATATTATTCAAGTTACCAATAATCATAAGAATGTAAACAAAATTAATTTTAAAACTCTTTTATCTATATTTCTTAACTATCCCATAAGAAGTTATATTTTCCAAGTATATTTTTTAATATATTATTTGAGGAATAGGATACATGAAACTCAAAACTAAGATTATCACCAAGAAAAATGAGACTGTCTGAGATTCTAACAATTAAATTTTTATGACAAAGACCTTTACACATGTTAGGTTCACACACAGTTTATAATTTTGTTTTAAAAAATAATAATAACATACTTCTGATTTGCAGATTTAAAATAACACGGAATTTGTAAGCATAAAACAGAATACAAGCATAAACATATATAGTCTTATTTATTTATATAAAAATATTTGAATACATAAAAAGTACAAAATTAAATTAGACTTTTAAAAAAACAATCATACTCAGAACTTGCACAGTCGAAATTCTGCTAGCATAACACAAAGTTGTCTGAGGAAGCTTCACATGATGCAATGATTTGCCATTGCACAAAATATTGGGGAACATTCTTAAATAGTGGCAAGTCTCAGTCTTTGAAAGAGGATTTGATTTAGAGAAAATCATACATCTTTGACAACTAAATTTGATGGAACAAGTTGTCAAACAAATGCCCATTTTTATACTGAAATAAGGTACAATTGATTTTTGTTTGCGTCCTAAAATTGTTTTAAGGCATTTCTAAAAATGTTTTGAGACATTTGCACTCTAGAATAAGTTTTTAGCTTCCTAAAATGGTCACCTTGAAAAGCATATTAATCTGGAATCTTGTCTTTAAATTTCATTACCTTCCATCTGAAACAAATGCATAACACTCTTTCTTTGTATATTAAGAATGAGGAAAATGAGATAAACATCCTCTGATATTTTCTGTAACTATGACTTACTGGTTTCCTAAATTTTGAAACTTATTTTCTCAGAAGAGAGATGAACTACATAAAAGATGGGTAGCTAGACCAAGTTACTGTTTGCCGTTCTCAATACTATTGACATTTGGGGTTGAATCATTGCTGAGGGAGGTACCTTCTGGACTGTAGGTTGTTTCTATGTAACATTGGCTTCTACCCATTAGATATCAGTAAGAGCCCCTCAGATGTGACTATCGAAAATGTCTTCAAATGTTACCGAACATCCCCATGGAGACAAAATCACCTAAAACCGAGAACCACTGACTTGAGTAACTGGAAATGTTCTTTCAGTCCCAAGAGCCTATGATTCATAAAGCAATATAAAATACATAGAGATAACATTGTTACAGATTCTAAATATCTAAAATTAAATAAATAAGTATAAAGAATATCATTATAGTTTTTCTAGTTATACACATTGTCAAAGACAACTTTGTAATAAAATGATAGGGTGAACATGTTTATAATGTATTATCATAAGGCACAGCCTAGTAATATACTAAAAATATTAAGGTGTATATTAATACATATACATTTAGAGATAAAAATATAATAATACTTGTGTAAATCTATAAATCTATGCATACTCATAGCAAAGAATGCCTCAAAACACCATAACCATTTAATTTCTATTTGACAACTCTCAGATTCTAAAATAATATATACTTTGTTACAATCAATAAATAAATTTAAAATGACTTCTCATAAAGGCAAACTAGATAAAACAAACATGGTGCTCTTTCACACAGAAACTTCCTATGCCTTTTAAACTCAATAAATAGTGTCTTGAGTTACTTGTTTTCTCTGTAATATTTGAATTTCTGTAGAAATGCCATCTTTTTATATCTACCATCACAGTTGCTCTGTCAGGAACTAGATTTCAATTAAGTGAGCAATACATTTCCTAAGATTCGAAATTGCTTTCTAGTTACCAATTTTTTTCTAAAAATGCACTTAACATAAAAATCATTTGTGGCAAATTAACATTAAAGCACTATTAAATACCCAACTGCAATAAAATTTTGATGAAATAGAATAATAAAATAGAATGCTTACAAACAGTAATAGCCCAGTATTTTTTTCTTCAAATCAACTCACCTCACTTCTGGTTTAGCCAATATAATAAGTCCACAGATTACCATGCAGGACATTTCTACTGAGCTAAGACCAACTACACAGCACAGTTTAGATCTACTGATTATTGAGGAAAACATTACTATTAAAACCCCTATTATAAATGAGTAAGCGATTCCCAATAGTTAGAATGCCCTGTTTACTGGAGAATACCATAAAGCATAAATTATTAAGAGTATACCATTATGGATCATGAGTGTCCCTAAATAAACTTGAAAGCTTGTCATAAAGTTGAAATGATATTCTTATAAATTGACAAAATTAATATACAATTTTAAGTCACAATTGTTTAACCATAAAGAAGGATCATGGGTGTGCTGCTTTTCTTTTAATTAAGTGTATAAGTCTCCTCTGTAGTTATTGATGTGTGAACATAGTTCCATAGAGAATTATTTAAATGAAGAGCAAAGCATTCAAATAGAGTCAAATATAATTGTTTAAAGATACTATACATTCATTCATTAGCAGAGTATTCTAATATAAAATCGAAAGTAAAGCATGCCATAGGTAATTATTACCGGCTTAGCTGTCAGTTAGTCAAATCAACTAAAAGGCCAATTATTCTGAGGATACCCAGGATGGAAAGCTCATGTTGGCATTAGGTCATTTTGAGGTAGTTATGGCTCCTTTTTATAGTAAATTAATTTCCCAGCAAAAGCATTTGGCATGTAACTTCAAATGCTATGACTTATCCTTCTATTTTAAATCTTTAACATTTGAAGAAAATGTAATATTATCTGTAAAATAAAGTAAGATAGTAAAAGAAAAATAGATAATAATGATTTCAGTTTAAGTTAGAATAGTTCCTTTTTTCCTAGTTTCATCACCAATATGACTCAAGAAACTCAACATCAAAGGACAAGATTTCATTTAACTTAATAATCATATCCATGGTTGATTTCTCAATACAGAATTCAACTTGTGTGTATATGTTAAAATAATGCATTAGAAATACTAAAAAAAAATTAGAAACTGTTTTCAAAGTTGAAAAAGCACTAAATTACCAATATTAGAAAGCTTGTAGTAAGTATCAGGAGTAGAAAATGCCACGTCTAAAACTGAGATAATATATTTATAAATACAGTCATAATTTAAATTGTTCAGTGGCCCTGGTATATCAAATTCCTTCCCTAGACTCTGCCTGTATTCAGCATCAGGTCATTTTCAATACTAGCACAGTAAGAAATTGTTTTGGATGGTCCCTTCCTGTCTTTCTCCATTATGGACTGTATCCCAGACAGCAACAACTATGACTTATTCCTTGCTCTAACTCCAGCATTCCAGCTCTTAAGATGAATGTATCTGGGTTAAATGAAATAAACACCTAAAATACATGAGACTCAATATTTCTCAAATCTAGCTGCACAACAGAACTACCTGGAGAACTTTAAAAATATTTATGACCACACCACTTATATCAGAATCCCTGGGGTGGGAAGACTCCTGGGATTTGTTTTAAAAATCCTCCTAGATAACAGGGGCTGATGGAAAGTAGGAAGAGGAGATTGTTATTTAACAGGTATAGAGTTTCAGTTTTGCAAGATGAAAAGTTCTGGAGATCTGCTTCACAATAATATAAATGCATTTAAAATATTGAAAGTGAAAGTATTAGTCACTCAGTCATGTCCAACTCTTTGCGACCCCATGGACTGTAGCCCTCCAGGATCCTCTGTCCAGAAAATTCTCCAGGCAAGAATACTGAGTGGGTAGCCATTCCGTTCTCCAGGGGATCTTCCCACCCCAGGGATTAAACCACGGTCGCCTGCACTGCAGGAGGATTCTTTACCATCTGAGCCACCAGGGAAACCCTCACTTAACTGTATACTTAAAAATGGTTAAGATGGTAAAAAAAAAAAAAAAAAAAATTATATGTGTTTTTTTATATTACAACACACTTGTTCCTTGGAAGAAAAGATATGACAAACCTCTGTGTGTGTGTGTGTCTGTATGTGTGTGTGTCTGTGTGTGTGAAGTTGTTCAGTCGTGTCTGACTCTTTGCAACCCCATGGACTGTAGCCCACCAGGCTCCTCTGTCCATGGGATTCTCCAGGCAAGAATACTGGAATGGGTTGCCATTTCCTCCTCCAGGGGATCTTCCCAACCCAGGGATCGAACCCGGGTCTCCTGCATTGCAAGCAGACGCTTCATCCTCTGAGCCACCAGGGAAGCCTAGACAGCATATTAAAAACCAGAGACATTACTTTACCAACAAAGGTCCATCTAGTCAAAGCTATGGTTTTTCCAGTAGTCATGTATGGATGTGAGAGTTGGACTATAAAGAAAGCTGAGTGCCAAAGAATTGATGCTTTTATTGTGGTGTTGGAGAAGACTCTTGAGAGTCCCTTGGACTGCAAGGAGATCAAACCAGTCCATCCTAAAGGAAATCAGTCCTGAATATTCATTGGAAGGAAGATGCTGAAGCTGAAACTCCAATACTTTGGCCACCTGATGCAAAAAACCGACTCATTGGAAAAGACCCTGATGCTGGGAAGGATTGAAGGCGGGAAGAGAAGGGGACGACAGAGGATGAGATGGTTGGATGGCATCACCGACACTACGGATATGAGTTTGAGTAAGCTCCGGGAGTTGGAGATGGACAGGGAATCCTGGCATACTGCAATCCATGGGGTCGCAAAGAGTTGGACACAACTGACTGACTGAACTGAAGTGAACCTCCAATAAAAAAAATATTTTTTATTTTCCCAAGTAATTCTACCATGTTAGTTTCCCCCACAATCAATTTTGCTTGTTAAGTCAGAAGGAAGGAGAGGAGAGACTTCAGTCTTATCTTTCCTTTTTTTTTTTGCTTTTTAAAAATAGTGTTCTGCTTTTTATAGATCCCAATTACATACACAAGCTTTGCATGCATGCTCAGTCACTAAGTCATGTCCGACTCTTTACAACCCCATGGACTATAGCCCCCCAGGTTCCTCTGTCCAGGCAAGAACACTGGGGTGGGCTGCCATTTCCTCCTCCAGCAGATCTACCCAACCCAGGGATCAAACCAGCATTTCCTGTGTCTGCTGCATTGGCAGGTGGATTTTTTACCACTGAGCCACCTGGGAAGCTTTAAGCTCCACAAACTACTGACCTGCCTCCACTCTAAAGCTAGACCTTTTATTTCTTCTTTATTGATTTCTTGATCTTAACTCTTTAAGGAGCCTTGAGTCTTTTTAAGTAACTGAAGTCCCTGCCTGTCTCTCTTTTTGTGAAAATCAGGTTAATTTCACAGTATTTCCAGTTCCATCTACTTTAGGACACCCACCCCTCACAGCCTTGCCATGTGGTCTCTCCTTTCATCTCCTCCCCTTCTATGGCTTTTGGTCTTGAGTAAGTTGTCTTCTTGGAAATCTGAATTTCCTATATAACAAGAGCTTGTTGTTTCCTTCAATCATTGTAAATTTCTTTCAGTATTGTTTACCAGTTCTGCAATCTGGATTCTCACAGGGCAGTCTTTTCTAATCAGTTTCCCGAACTGTGTACCAAAAACCACTTGTTCCTAAAAGAAGGAGTCCATAACTAAACACATTTCAGAAAATCTAAAGCCACTGAAGGCGTGCATGCTAAGTTGTTTCAGTCATGTCTGACTCTTTGAGACCCTATCGACTGTAGCCTGCTAGGATCCTCTGTCCACGGGATTCTCCAGACAAGAATAGTGGAGTGTGTTGCCACGGTTGCCCTGGATCTTCCTGACCCAGGGATCGAACCCAAGTCTCCTATGTCACCTGCATTGGCCAGCAGGTTCTTTACCCCTAGCGCCATCTGGGAAGCCCTCTAAATCCCTTACCTAGAATCAAAAAACATGTTAGAATACGTAAAAACTTTAGGAAATCCTGCATCAAGAAACTTGTTCAACTTGTTTCCATGATTTATTTGACTATATAGATCTCCCTCAACTTACACTGGGGTTACAATCAGGTAAGCCTGTTGTAAATTGAAAATATTATAGTTTGAAAATGCATTTAAGTACCCTAACCCTACTGAACATCATAGCTTAGCCTCAGTTCAGTTCAGTTCAGTCGCTCAGTCGTGTCCGACTCTTTGCGACACCATGAATTGCAGCACGCCAGGCCTCCCTGTCCATCACCAACTCCCGGAGTTCACTCAGACTCACGTCCATTGAGTCAGTGATGCTATCCAGCCATCTCATCCTCTGTCGTCCCCTTCTCCTCCTGCCCCCAATCCATCCCAGCATCAAAGTCTTTTCCAACGAGTCAACGCTTCGCATGAGGTGGCCAAAGTACTGGAGTTTCAGCATCATTCCTTCCAAAGAAATCCCAGGGCTGATCTCCTACAGAATGGACTGGTTGGATCTCCCTGCAGTCCAAGGGACTCTCAAGAGTCTTCTCCAACACCACAGTTCAAAAGCATCAATTCTACAGCGCTCAGCCTTCTTCACAGTCCAACTCTCACATCCATACATGACTACTGGAAAAACCACAGCCTTGACTAGATGGACCTTAGTTGGCAAAGTAATGTCTCTGCTTTTGAATATGCTATCTAGGTTGGTCATAAATTTTCTTCCAAGGAGTAAGCGTCTTTTAATTTCATGGCTGCAGTCACCATCTGCAGTGATTTTCTACCTTAAATGTGCTCACAATACACACATTATCCTACAGCTGGGCCAAATCAACTAATACAAAGTCCATTTTATAATAAAGTGTTGAATATCTCATGTAATTCACCAAATGCTGTACTGAAAGCAAAAAGTAGAATGGTTGTATGGAAACAGAATTGCTGTTAAGTGTATCAGTTGTTTACCTCCCCACCCCAGTGTCAGCCCCCTCCCAGGGATCACATGGCAGGCTGGGGGCTGAGGTTTGCTGCCACTGCACAGCATCACAAGAGAGTATCTTACTGCATATTGCTAGGCTGGGGAAGGATCCAAATTCAAAATTTGAAGCATGGTTTCTACCAAGTGCATGGTTTCTACTGCATGTATGCTTTTCATACCATCATAAAGTTGAAAAATCATAGGTCAAACCATCCCAAACCAGGGATCATTAAAGAACACTTCCCATCAAATGGTTTCTAATACTTGAATATGATAGCAGCACAGAGCAATGCTGACTCAAGGAGCAGGAAAACAAGACAGCAATGATTACAAACCATCACTCGTGCAACATACTAAGTATAGTATCTAAACATACACTCACAGATATCACATTATCTTACTTGACTCCTCTCAGATGCTGCTGTTTTGTGTTGGAGATGTCTGCTGCCCTCACCTCTGTATCATATATTCACAAGCAAGGTTCTCACGTGTGCTAATGAGCATGGCACTGGCTGACCGGAAACGATGCTTCTTACCCTTACTCACAGCAAGCTGCGTACCACACCACATCCTGTTTCAAGTCAATGTTCCCTTCTACACACGTCACAGCACAGGGTCACACAGGCACTCTGTTGTTAAACAATACATTCCACATTTTAACCGACATTTGTGGGGGGGTTAGGGTTTTTTCAGTCCTACTTTTTTATTTTATTTCATATTGGTGTATAGTTTATTTACAACGCTGTGTCAGTTTCAGGGATACTGCAAAGTTATACATATACCTATATCTATTCTTCATCAGATTCTTTTCCCATACAGGTTATCAAAGAACACTGAGTAGAGATCTCTGTGCTATACAGTAGGTCTTTATTGATTATCTATTTTATATATTGTAGTGTGTATCCCTCTCCCCCACCATTCCCCTTGTGAGACTACCTTGAGAACTACAGCCAGAGGAGGCTGGACCTGTTTTAGATAAGGGTGTACCCACCTCCGTGTGTATGTGTATAATATACACTGTGGGTGGTCTGGAGAAACACAGGCCTTATATCTGTCCTTGTTACCCTTAAACCAGCACTTTTGTGATAAGCGATTCTTTAACCATTTCTTGATTCTATGCAATATCTCTCAGTTAAAGCAAACAGAATTTATATCCTAAAACCAGAAGCAATGTAGCCATGAAAAGGAACCTGTTTTAATGTTCTACATAAATATTTTATTATCTTTGAATGCAAAAGAGATACAGGCATTTTTCAAATTTTATTTGGTCAAGGCATAAATTTGATGAAACCTACAGGACAGAATAATATTATTATAAAATCTGTGTACTGCTAAATTCTGTGGTGTATTTGAGAGGCACATAATTGGTTCCTTTAATCCAGGCTGCAACCCATTGTGTTCTTTCTTTCACAGTGAATTGCACATCAGAATAGCCACCAAAAAAAGAAAAAAGGCATCATGATAGCCCTGTTTTTCTCTGTTATTTTGAAACATGCTTGATAGTGCAGTCAACTTTCCAGTCTGATTATTAGGTAGAAGTGAAAGTATAACATTGCAACATGAGACCCAACTTGCACAAGAAAAAGCAATCCCAAAACTTCAATCACTTGGGATTTGTAACTTCCTCAACGCTACCATAAGTAATGATGACATTCATAATATAATATTAAATATTGAACATCAATCTTAGGTAATGTTAATGACAAATGATACTCTGAAGCCTAATGAGAACAAAATTCAGCTATCGTTCTTTTTTGCCACTCCTAGATTAATAAGTGGTTTTCATCCTTTTTACTGGGTTGACCAACAGAGAAAGAGACAGAGAAAGCCTATGCATTCACATATACAAAAATCTTAAGCTCGTGATTTACCTAATTTTACTAAGACAGAATTTTTTTCACTTATCTGAAACACACCAGCTGAGGCTGATGTAGTTTTAACATGTCTCAGTGCTCTTTGTGTTTGGAATACTGACACATTTCTTTTTTAGGATGATATGCAAACCATAGGTAATCAATTAAAATACATGTTATTTATTGAGAAAAGAAAAATATTAGAAAACTCAACCATTGTTCATTTTGTTAATACTGAGGAATTAAAAATTCAATCACTTTATTCCACGAGCTTGAGTCTTACTGCAAATTTTGTAGATCATCTCTCACTTGAAAAAATCACACAGTATTAGAAACTGAGCTAAATGAAGGTGTGGGGGCTTATGTATCTTAATGTGTAGACAACATATACCTGAGGAGTTTTGTCATATTAGTAATTTGACTTTTGAGACCTGAGTTAGAATCTGAAGCTATTAAATTCAAGAATTAAAAAATACAGAAACCAAGGAAGGGTCTATTCTCATAAGCAATGGCTTTGTTCTTCTTAAGTTACATTGCTATATTAAGCTACACTGTCTCTGCATGCAAGTGGGAAGGAGAAACAGAGATAGCAATTTTCCCTGGAGTATTTAATACCTCCACCTTCAAAACAAAGACTTGTAAGTAACAATATTAAAAGATAAAGAATAGGAATTCCCTAGCAGTCCAGTGCTTAGGACTTGGTGCTTTCATTGCTGTTGGCCTGGGTTCGATCCCTGGTTGGGGAACTTAGATCCCACAAGCAGTACAGCCAAATAAAAATAAAGGGAAAAGAACAGCAGTGGATTCATAGATTAAACACAATCACTTACTTGCATTATAAACATTCTCCAGTAAACTAGATCTGATTGAAAGAAACTTAAAGAGAAGTATTCTTCTCATTACTGTATTATTAAAGGATATTTTTCTTATAGCAAAACACAAATTAAAGCTCTAATACAATAACCTCAACAAATTTCACATCCGTCATTCCAAAGTCCATCATCTGATAAGAGAAAAATAATTTTCTTACTTAAGCTAGTACACATTTCACTCTGGGAGGGGTGAGCATTTTCTGGCTCCAAATACTGAGGCATATCCTGGCTTGCGCCCCAAAAGGCCATGTCATTCTTATACAACTTAATCATCGGCTACATAGGAGAAAGCAACACTGCAATCTTTCTGATCATTTTAATGAGGACCCCTGGCTATTCAGTCATTGAAATATAATTGACTTGCTCTCCTCTTATTTTCATAATAGACACTCCAACCTAGACCACGTTTATTTGGCTATAAGAAATGACAGGAAGAATTGGAACTTTTCTGAGAGTCCCCATTAAAACTGAAAACATGCCACCCTGTCTTCTACATGAGCCACAATCATTTTGCATTGGTCTCATTATGCAATACAAGATGCAAATGTTCCAGGCACCCTCCTCACCAAACTGCAAGGCTAAGAAAATGAGCACAACAAAAACGTCTTGTATTATCTGTATCTTTTTCTTATAATTTAATGCTATTTGTTCAATATTTTAGAAAAATAGGAATACTAAGCATAAATGTTACCAATATTACTGATTTTTAGTAAAATTAAAAAGTAGGACTGATATCTTTATTCTTAATTATTAATCTATTTTTATAAAATGCAAAATTTTCCTCCACAAAATTACATAGTAAGTTTAAGGATTAAATAAATATGATTTGCAAAATAACATTTATGCTGACAGTGTGAGCTTACAAAATTGATGTGCAATATTAATTACTGTAATCTTGAAAACTATGTGAGCCCTGGGAATCATTATTTTATATTTTGGAGCTTTCAAACTAACATTAATTAAAGCTTAAACAGCCGAAAACTATTTGATAATATACAATTTATTACAATATAAATTTAAAAGTTAATCTACCATAGAAATATTAATAATTTCATAAACCCCTATAAAGGAATAAGCTTCCTGTCATCAGAAATGTTTTTCTTAACATGTAATATTCAGGGTTGAGATGTTATTCACCAGATTAAGTATTCAGTTCAGTTCAATTCTATCACTCAGTCATGTCTGACTCTTTGCGACCCCATGAACCGCAGCATGCCAGGCCTCCCTGTCCATCACCAACTCCCAGAGTCCACCCAAACCCATGTCCATTGAGTCGGTGATGCCATCCAACCATCTCATCCTCTGTCGTCCCCTTCTTCTCCCACCCTCAATCTTTCCCAGCATCAGGGTCTTTCCAAATCAGTCAGCTCTTCACATCAGGGGGCCAGAGTATTAGAGTTTCAGCTTCAACATCAGTCCTACTAGTTCTATTTCAGCTAAGATAAATTTCTACTCATTGGCAAAAAGTGTTGAGGGTTAAAAACTGCCATATCATTACAAAATTTTGGAGGGAAATTGAGCAATGTTGGTTATTTTAATGGCCATTCTTTTTGTTGTTTTTCAAAATTTTTCAAAAGGTTATTATTAATGTTTCCAAATAAGGGATTTTAGAAGTGAAAAGCTGGTATTTCCTGAATATTTATTATGTCATTATATTTAAATTGGAACAAAGTCCATCTTACGTACAGAGAATCTTTTTTGTGTGTGCAAGCAGTTTTAATGTGCAATGAATCAAAACTTAACCTTAATAGTGAACATTAAGATATAAAACAGTTTGGTGTTTTTTAAACGAAATAAAGTAGATGTGATTTTATTTGTTCTAAATCACAGATATTTTTGTTTCTGTTAACTTTCACTTAATTTGACATTATCTGATGTTTTAACTGTACTTTCTAGGAGAGTATCTTAGAGTCTGATCTGGTATTTGTCTAGTATTTCTGCTATAATCTGATTATATTAATTAAGCTTTATTTTTTTAATTTTTATTGGAGTATAGTTGCTTTACAATGTTGTCTTAGTTTCTGCTGTAAAGTGAAATCTGTGTCCACATACATATATCCTCTCTTTTTTGGATTTCCTCCCATTTGGGTCACTACAAAGCACTGAGTAGAGTTCCCTGCACTATACAGTAGGTTCTCATTAGTTATCTGTTTTATATATAGCAGTGTATATATGTCAAATAGCCATTATTTTTTACTCAGCAATTCAACTTCCATGAATATATCCTTGAGCTGAACAACTGTACACACACACACACACACACACAAACATAGGTACACAGACATCTGTATACACAAATACACATACACAGATATTTGCTGCACCACAGTCCACATCTACCAAGAAAAACAATGATAACAAATCACATGTAGGGGCACAGCTATATTTTCAAGTGAAAGATAAAGCTGCACACAATACATGGAGTTTAGTCTCTTTTCAAAAAATTGTGTACAGCTAAATATGTGTATTGGAATGAAAACTGACCTTTTCTAGTCCTGTGGCCACTGCTGAGTTTTCCAAATTTGCTGGCATATTGAGTGCAGCACTTTCACAGCATCATCTTTCAGGATTTGAAATAGCTCAACTGGAATTCCATCACCTCCACTAGTCCTGGATGTTCATTTGAAGGACTGATGCTGAAGCTGAAACTCCAATACTTTGGTCACCTCATGCGAAGAGTTGACTCCTTGGAAAAGACTGTGATGCTGAGAGGGATTGGGGGCAGAAGGAAAAGGAGACGACAGAGGACGCAATGGCTGGATGGTATCACCGACTCGACGGACATGAGTTTGAGTGAACTCTGGGAGTTGATGATGGACAGGGAGGCCTGGCGTGCTGCAATTCAAGGGGTTGCAAAGAGTCGGATGTGTCTGAGCGACTGAACTGAACTGATATATGTGTATTAAAAACCTAATGGAATATATAGCAATTTAATAGTGATTATCTCTATGGGATTAGAGAGTTTTACTCCCTACTTAAACATTTATGATTAATTCATTCATTCAACCTACTAATGTTTATTAAGCACCTACAATGTGCTAAGTAATTTTCTAGGTACCAGAAACATAGCTGTGAACAATACAAACTCATAAGCTTATGTTACAACTAAATCAAGAGGAGCAATATAAATAAAGTTTAGAAATTTGTGGAATTTCAATTATTACAAGAAAATAAAGAAGTAAGAAACATTCATCTCATTATCCCCACTGAAATTCTTTATCCTTGTTTTGCTCAAAATTTTTTTCTAGCATTTGACTATTTACAGTCAGATCTTAATACTAAAAAACCAGCATTAAAATAATCTCTAAAAAAAAAAACAATCTCTACTATTTTATCCTCAAAAATTTAAAGTTTTGTTAGTAAATATCTGAACATGTAATTATATAAGAGTAATAAAATACATTTGAGATTTCATTAGAAGTACTTCATGTGAAAGAGAATAGGATAACTGATATACACAAACATAACTATGTAACCATACATGTGAATATGTTAATAAATTTTAAATAAAAACCATAGGTATTCTCACCTATATAATCACAAGATAATATTAAGTTTATGGGCCTGTAATATTTTAATACTTTATTCAATTTACCGCTCACATAAAATAGTTTTTAAGATTTATATTAATATTACAAGAGTGTAGACAATTTTATTAAAAATATTCTAAGTTTACTGCAAAATATATAAAGGCTAATATTCATTCATACGTCTCAATTTTATTAAGGTCTAGTAGATACTCCCTCAAAATTTTCTTCATGTTGTAAGACTATCCCCCTTAAATAAATTTTTAAAATCTAAAAATTTCTTCTCACAACTTACTTGATTTCAATGAAAACTCATTACACTTCCTAAAGGTGAAAATGTTAGAAGGTACCTAGGGTTCATATTCAACATGTTCTATGTAAATTATAACTGATCACCACAGACTGCCCTAACAGACCGATATAACATACATCAAGGGAGAAGAGTCAAAAAACTCTGAATACCTACCCAGCAACCTTATAATATAAAGCCATGGTCCACTGACAGTGAGACTAATAAATGTGAATAGAAAAGATTTTACACCTAAAGCAGCATCTATTCGGTAAGTGGATTCATTTCAATAAGATGAACTGCCCAGTCATAACCTCCCCAAAGTTCAAGCACTTATGCAGTAGCTAGCCGTAATTGAAAGAATTGTCACCAGATGGCAGTGTAGGTCGAATAGCCAAATGTTTACAAGTTAGCTCTTCAAATTTGGTACCAGACTCAGAAGGTAGACTTTTTATTACGAACAAACTTATATCTCTTTGTGATTAAAAACACATAACCAAATTACAAGAAAAATAGGAAAACAGCAATATTTTAAAGAAAAAATACTGTCGGTATGTGGGCTGCACCATTTACCTTTCCTAGTGTTTCAAACTTGAGAATGTTTATGACAACCCCGGGAAAATTGTATAAAACATGCATTTCCAGTCTCCACCACTAATCTTTAGATTCTTAATCAGAGGTGTCAGATGTAACAGAGACTCCATTTTAAAGAACTATTTAAAGCCATTCTAATACAGATGATCCATGAGAAACACTGCTCTAAAACTCAGATCCCCAAAGAAGTAGCACATCTGCATAATGAACCCCAATCTAGTCACCCATGAGGCCACAAATTCCAGCCTCAAGCCCTTGCTGCCTTGTCTACACTTTAGAAATATTGCATTTAAATGTCAGCAGACCAGAGAAATGACTCATTGGCCAAATCAGAGTTAATAATTTGAATATTAAAATAAATCATGATAGTACAGTATTTTAGCCTTCTATTAATAAATAATAAGACATTAAAAATTCCCACATACATAAATAAATGAATGAATAAGTTGGAGTTGAAGAGCAGGATATTTACTTTGGTTCAAAGTACCTCCATACAAATGTTTATTAATCACAGAGGGGGGAAAAGTAACTTTATAATAAATAAACTTGGCAAACACCACCTTCACTGAGTGATCTAAGAGAATGTCACTTTTGGACAGCAAAGGAAACCATAAGCAAAACAAAAAGGTAAACTACAGACTGGAAGAAAATATTTGCAAACAATGCAACCAACAAGGGCTTAATTTCCAAAATATACAAACAATTCATACAACTCAACAGCAAGAAAACAAACAACCTAATCAAAACATGGTCAGAGGACCTAAAGAGACATTCATCTAAAGAAGACATACAGATGGCCAATATGCACATGAAAAGACACTCAACATAGCTAATTATTAGAGGAATCCAAATCAAAACTACAATGAGGTATCACCTCACACCAGTCAGAATGGTCATCATCAAAAATCTACAAATAATAAAGGCTGGAAAGGGTGTGAAGGAAAGGGAACCTCCTCCACTGTTGGTAGAAATGTAAACTGGTGCAGCCACTATGGAAAAACAGTATGGAGATTCCTCAGAAAGGTAAAAATAGGGTTGGTATATGATCCAGCAATCACACTTCTGGGCGTATATCTGGAGAAAACTCTAATTTGAAGATATACATGCACCTCAATGTTCATAGAAGCACTATTTACAATAGACAAGACATGGAAGAAACATAAATGACAATTGACAGATGAATGAATAAAGAAGATATGGTATATATACACATGATGAAATACTACTTAGCTATAAAAAAGAATGAAATAATGCCATTTGAAGCAACATGGATGGACCTAGAGAGTATCATACTAAGTGAAGTAAGCCACACAGAGAAATATCATACGATATCTTTTATATGTGGAATCCAAAATATGATATAAATGAACTTATTTACAAAACAGAAACAGACTCATAGCCATAGAAAACAAATCTATGATTATCAATGGGGAAAGAGGGTGGGAGAGAGATAAATTAGGAGTTTGGGATTAGCAGATACAAACTACTACCTGTAAAACAGATAAACAACGAACTCCTACTGGATAGCACAAGGAAGTATATTCAATATCCTATTAATATAATAAACCATAATGGAAAAGAATATGAAAAAGAATATATATATATATATGTATAATTGAATCACTTTGCTATACACCAGAAACTAACACAATATTATAAATCAACTATATTTCAATTACTTAAAAAAATTTTAAGAGCCCATGTCACCAGTGATAATCAAAACTGTGTTCCTCAATAACATTCAGTAAGAAGAACAGTGTCACTGTTCTTCAAAGAATGTCTTTGATATTCCTGTCAAAGATGCACAACTTGAATCTAATTATGAGGAAACATCAGACAAATCCAAATTAAGGGCCATTCTACAAAATAACTGGCCTATAAACCTCAAAAGTTTCAAGTCATGAAAGGAAAGACTGAAAACTATTACAAACTGAAGAAGACTAAAGATACACGACACTAAATGCAACATGTGATTCCGAACTAAAGCATTTTGCTCTAAAAGACATTAGGACAAATTGCTAAAACTTGAATAGGGTGTGAACATTCAATGTAGTTACCAATCATTATTAATTTTCTGATTTTGATGGTTGTATAGTGGCTACATAGGGAAATGCCCTTATTTATAGGAAATATACACTGAAGTATTTGGGAATGATGGGCTTTGCTGGGGGCTCAGTACTCTTGCCTGGAAAATCCCATGGACGCAGGAGCCTGGTAGGCTGCAGGCCGTGGGGTCGCCAAGAGTAGGACACGACTGAGCGACTTCACTTTCACTTTTCACTTTCATGCACTGGAGAAGGAAATGGCAACCCACTCCAGTGTTCTTGCCTGGAGAATCCCAGGGACAGATGAGCCTGGTAGGAGGCCGTCTATGCGGTCGCACAGAGTCGGACATGACTGAAGCGACTTAGCCACAGCAGCGGCAGATGATAAAGCGTCTGCCTGCAGTGTGGGAGACCCAGGTTTGATCCCTGGGTCAGGAAGATCCTCTGGAGAAGGAAACGGCAATCCACTTCAGTACTCTTGCCTGGAAAATTCCATGGACAGAGGAGCTTGGTAGGCTACAGTTCATGAGGTCGCAAAGAGTCAGACATGACTGAGCGACTTCACTTTATTCGGGAATGATGGGTCATCAGTTTTGGCAACTTATTCTCAAATGGTTCAGGGCTTTTTTAAAAAGTTATTTTCACTGTATTTCCAACTTTTAAATTTTGTGATTGGTTCAAGAAATTAATTCATCAATCTTTTATTTTTTCCAAAAATGAAATTAATACATGCATAATGTAAGTAGTGAAAGCAAAGAGGTATAAAATCAAAGTTGATCATCTTCCCAGTTCTTTCTCTGTCCCTATGCCCCACAGAAACAACGGTACCATTTTGACATTTATATAAACATATAGAAACATTGGGGCTTCTCTGGTAGCTCAATTGGTAAAGAATCCACCTGCAATGCAGGAGACTCTGATTCAATTCCTGGGTTGGGAAGATCCCCTGGAGAAGGAATAGGCTACCCACTCCAGTATTCTTGGGCTTCCCTGGTGACTCAGATGGTAAAGAATCTGCCTGCAGTGCGGGAGACCTAGGTTCAATCCCTGGGTTGGGAAGATCCCCTGAAGGAGGGCATGGGAACACACTCCAGTATTCTTGACCAGAAAATCCCGGTGGACAGAGGAACCTGGCGGGCTATAGTTCATGGGGTCACGAAGAGTCGGACACAACTGAGCAACTTAGCACAGCACAGCATATAAACATTTAGAGGGAATTTACTATTAATGATCTCCTTGAAGAGGAAATTTCTAGATCCCTGGAAGTAGCAGAAATTAAAAGTTTTTTAAAAAATATCATGTACATATCCTGTTTAACAAATAAGATGAACCCTGAAATCCTGAAATGCATAACAAAATTCTAAAGTCTGTCTGTGGTTTCCCTTGGGTTTTCCCACTAAAGGAATTGAATTATGGGCCCAAACCCATGGAATGACTGCATGGAAGCTTCTAAGATCTGGAAAACAGAGAGGGACACACAGCCTTCTGAAAACATGGAAACTAGAAAACAAGACATTCTCCCAAATGGAGACTGGCCATGGCTGTATGGTAAGGTGCTCTCCTCTGACTCTAGAAGTAAGTGTATTCCTATTTCTATTAATACAGTCTTCTGCTATTTTCACTTTTTTCCCAGCTATATCATCCTGCAGGTTCAAAACATACTGATTTCATTGAAATGCCTGCTTTCTCAAAATACATGCTACTTCCAAACCACAATACTCAACTTTCATCCTCCAAGTGTAATTGGTGCTACATGCTTCTTTTCCCCCGTCATGCTTTTCTGGGGGGGAGGGGATTCTGATTTTGTTATGTCTGTTTTATAGTATCTCTGACTATAATCTGCATGACTTCATCACGGCATGGACAGAGCTACTGAAAATTCGGGATTGAGGATAGAGTCCTGAGTCTCGCCCCTGGAGACCTCTCTTTAGTGGACAGGTACAATCATCCAGGGCTTCCCAAGCGGCTCAGTGATAAAAAATCCGCCTGCCAATGTTCGAGATGTGGGCTCATTCCCTGAGTTGAGAAGATCTCTTGGAGTAGAAAATGGCAACCCACTCCAGTATTCTTGTCTGGGAAATTCCATGGACAGAGGAGCCTGGCAGGCTACTATTCATGGGGTTGCAAAAGACTCAGACACAACTGAACAACTGAACAACAAAAACAATCATCCAACAAGGTAGAAGGCCAATTAATAAAACTATCCTGCAACCCATATTTCTCTATTTTGATAGCATGAAGTTTTTAAAGTTATATTACTGCCAAGTGTATAGAAAACAATTTGACTACACCTGCCGTATTTTTTTTGACCCGGTTGTCTGTTAACTCTAACCAAGTTAAAAGAAATAGTCTGCCAGCTTATTTTTAATTCAATGCTTTCTTACTGATGCCTTGTAAACCTTGACTCTAAGTGCAACAATATCAATTTTGCAAAGTCGATTGTAAATCTTACCCAATCTTCTTAGTAATAAAAGAAATGTAAATTTTAAAAGAAGTAGTAATGCATCTTTTACCAACAAACTGTTCAGAGTTTGTGGTACTTTCTGGTGTTGTTGAGACTACAGGGATCTCAGACTTTCATTCAGCCAAAGGTGGCCTCTCTTGATGGCAACCTGGCAGAAATATCAAAAGGCTTGAAAATGTAGATTTGCTTTGTCCCAATATTTCCTCTTCTGGTAGTCTATCCACAGGTCATCATGGATATAGACTACCAGTATGTTTACCTAGCATGTTTATAATATAAAAGATATCATGAGAAAAAAATCCAAACAGATTTGTGAAATGCATATCTATACAATGGAATAACAGACAATGACTTAAAATGATGTTGCAAAATGTTTAATATCCTAGAAAGATGGGCACAACTGGGGGGAAAAGGCAAAACAGAATACCTTATAAAATCCTATTTTGTGTGTGAGCGTATGTGTGCATACACACAAGTGACTAAACTGTTTATCTCAAAATAGGCAGATTAGTTGTCTATGGATGATGAAGTTAAAGGAATTTTTTACTATTCAATTTGAAAACCTATGTTTTCTAAATATTATTCAATGCCTATGTATTTTATTAGGAGAAATAGCAATTACTGCTGCTGCTGCTGCTAAGTTGCTTCAGTCGTGTCCGACTCTGTGTGACCCCATAGACAGCAGCCCACCAGGCTCCCCCGTCCCTGGGATTCTCCAGGCAAGAACACTGGAGTGGGTTGCCATTTCCTTCTCCAATGCCTGAAAGTGAAGAGTGAAAGTGAAGTCGCTCAGTTGTGTCCGACTCTTAGCGACCCCATGGACTGCAGCCTACCAGGCTCCTGCATCCATGGGATTTTCCAGGCAAGGGGACTGGAGTGGGGTGCCAATGCCTTCTCCGAGCAATTACTAGCCACTGTCTATTGCGCATGTGTGCTAAGTCACTTCAGTCATGTTCAACTCTTTGCGACCCTGTGGGCTGTAGCCTGCCAGGTTCCTCTGTCCTAGGGATTCTCCAGGCAAGAATACTGGAGTGGGTTGCCATGCCCTCCTCCAGGGTATCTTTCCAACCCAGGCATCAAACCCACATCTCTTATGTCTCCTGCACTGGCATGCATGCGTGCTAAATCACTTCAGTCATGTCCAACTCTGTGACCTTATGGACTGTAGTCTGCCAGGCTCCTCTGTCCATGAGATTCTTTAGGCAAGAATACTGAGGTGGGTTGCCATGCCCTCTTCCAGGGGATCTTCCCAACCCAGGGATGAAACCCAGCATCTCTTAAGTCTACCTGCATTGGCAGGTGGGTTCTTTACCACTACTGCCAGCTGGGAAGCCCCACTGTCTATTATAAACATTGTCTATTTCCACAGGCATGGCTGAAACTAACAGAATGCAAGTGACCTATTCCTCTTTTTCTCCCCTTACTCTCCATGGTATTTTTTTAATGCTTATAATAAATTTATATGTAATAGCCAAGAACTGTAAAAACCAAAGGCCCATCATGAGGCAATGGACTAACTCATTACAGCATATCCATACAACAGAATACTTCTGTTTTAAAAAAGAATGAACTATTGCTACAACATGGATGATGCATATTTTTGCAATAACATGGATGAATCTCAAGATAATTATGCTGAGTTAAAATAAGCCATACCAAAAATAAATTCATATTGTATGATTTCATCTATATAAAATTCTAGAAAATGCAAATAAATCTATAGTGATAGGGTGTAGATCACTTGTTGCTTTGGGAAAATGGATAGAGAGGAACAAGTTAAGGACATGAGGAAATTTTGGAGGTGATGGATATGTTCATTGTATTCATTATCTCCATGGTATTTTGCTCTAAATTTCTTAGTCCTTTCACATCCTTCTTCAGATATACCTTAATAGGATTTTACTTCCTTCCTAAAAAGAAGAGCTTTTGAATTCTGAGATTGGATTTTATATCTCTATATATCTGGGCTTCCCTGGTGGCTCAATGGTAAAAAATCCACCTGCAGTGCAGGAGACATGGGTTCTACACCTGGGTTGGGAAGATTCCGCCAGAGAAGGAACAGCTACCTAATCCAGTATTCTTGCCTGGAGAATCCCATGCACAGAGCCTCGCAGGCTACAATCCATGGGGTTGCAGAGAGTCAGACATGACTGAACAATTTTCACTCACACTCACTCATCTCTACATACCTCCACTACTATGAAGTAAATTATCATATCAGAGAAGATACATTAAAAGTTCAGATTAAATGGGGACAGACATTTTTTCAAGAGAAAAATCCTTTGGTAGTGTCTATGGTATCATGGGTGTTTGACATCCAAAACTGTTTCAGGGGGCTCAGCTTTCTGGAAAGAAGAGGGTTAAGTAGATCTGAAGTAGGGGGTTTCTAGACTGATAAAGAGGAGAGGAAAAGGAAGGGGGCTCTGGTGGCGAGCTGTTTCCCACCTCTTAGTGAGCCTCCCAGCATAGCTGCCTGATAGCCCTCTACAGCTCCTGCCTCCAGACAGGTGAGCCACAGGCACTGGCTTCTTCCTGCCTCAAGTGTTTCTTGCTCAGTCGCTCAGTTGTGTACAACTCTCTGCAACCTCATGGTTTCCAGAATCATTCCATTGGTAAAGCTATTAACCGGGGATACAACTTCTGTGCATGTGCAATAAATATCCACATCCCCTTGTTTCAGAGGGAGCTCCTATCAACCCAGAAAGAAAGCTACACAGTGAGTGTCTTATGACCAAGTACTTCAACTCCCAAAAGATCTCTTTTACTGTAGCTGACCTCTCTTCCATGTTCCCAGCTAAAATTTTTAAAAATTGTTGTTCTAATTAATATTTTTCCAGGCACCTTTTTTTCTATTTCAGGCATCCTTATAAAAATAAGACTCTAGTTCTAAGAGCAGGCATTTGGACCTTTCTGGCAGGGACTCCTGCCCTGGGCAAGCACACTTGATGATCACACGGTACACGGTCCCTTCTCTCATGACCATCTGCTAGACTGGCTCTCTGCCCACTCACAAGCTCACTGAATTGTTTCACTAAGACACAGGTGCCAGGCTAGCATGGGTCTAAATGAGCAGCCCACATAATACAGCAAAATGCTCCTCTCCCCTTCAGGAAGCTCCTTACCCACGACTGCCTTAAAGGAGTGTCACCACATGGCTTCTGAAGCTTGATTAAAGCCAGAGACATGGGGAACTCAAAGAAAATATTCTAAGAATCAAACCCCGAGAGATGAGGGGGTCCCAGAGCAGAGCAGCAGTGGCCCTGCCAGCTATGGTGCAGGTAGAGGTGTGGGGTGGACAAGGATAGTACAACGCTGGAAGGAAAGACGCCGTTCCCACCCCCAACTCTGAATGTATTTAAAATCAAGGGAAGGAATACGAGTTGTGTGTGTGACTGTGCCTTACAGCAGAAAGAAGAGAAAGTACCGTGGGAGTTAAAGCCAAAGACATGTGTGTGACCCCGCGCTGCCCCTTGATGAGACCTTCAGGCTGCCTCTGAACCTGTGTCCTTAACACTGCCTTTTATGATCCACCCTTGGAGGTCACAACATGTGACTTCCACATATTCTATAGGTAGAAGTAACTACAAAGCTCTACCCCCACTGATTCATGGAGAAATGTCAACAATGAATTATAAGGCGACCATGAGGGATGAGATAAATATTCTCCATCTTTAGAAAAATACAATCTTCCACGCCATACAAGGTTGATATGAGGATTAAATTAAATCATTCACATTCATTTTATAAGCTTTAAAGTACTCTATAAATGTCATTTTTATTACAATAGTAATAATAAAATGTTATGTCTTTTATTTCAACTTACCACAGGAAGTGATTCCTAAAAATGGGGTTAAATGGGCATATTGAACTTTAAGGGGGAGCTAAAGGGGCTTCCCTGGTGGCTCAGTGGTAAAGAATCCACCTGCCAATGCAGGAGACACAGGTTCAATCCCTGGTCTGGGAAGATCCCACATGCCACACAGCAACTAAGCCCACGGGCCACAGACATTGAGCTTGTGCTCTAGAGCCTGGGAGCAACTACTGAAACCCGAGCACCCTAGAGCCCACGCTCCGCAAAGAAGAGGCCACTGAAATGAGAAACCCGCACACTGCAACTGAAGAGCAGCCCCTACTCACCACAACTAGAGAAAAGTCCACTCGGGAAGGAAGACTTGGCACAGCCAAAAATAAATAAACAAATAAAAAAGGTTTTTTAAATAGAGGGAGTTAAGGTCATAGTAATAGCACAGAAGGCATCTTTACTCAAAGACCAGTGGTACATTATTTATACCAAAATATTAAAAGAAAGGTTTATACATTTCATTAATCCCTTTTCTTAAAAAAAAAAAAAACTCGCCTGGCCTTAATTATACTTTTTCATTTATTGCAATTTAATAGAATCCAAATACAAGTCTTAGATTTGCTGCTAAATCAACAGGACACATATGAGGAAGTTGACTTACTTGAGAGTCCAAATAACCTTTAAAGTTTCTGTAAGTTACAGAAAGCTAGGAGTCTCTGAGTCAGTTGGATTTTCCTTGCATTAAAATTTTAAGGCAATATTTACACTTGTCCAAAATTCTAGTTTTCTTTTTTTTTTTTTTTGGAATGACTAGTGTAATAAATCCTCACGAATCCATCGATTAAAGAATAATCAACACATGGCCAATCTCATCTCATCTGTATCATTCTCTTGTCCCATCTCCATTTTTTATACAGTAGGTCATTGTTGTTTATTTATTTTAAATATAGCAGTGCATACACATCAATCCCAAACTCCCTAACTATCCCTCCCCACCCATGTAACCAAGAGTTCATTCTCTAAGTCTGTGAGTCTGTTTCTGTTTTGTAGATAACATTTTGTATCATTTTTGTAGATTCCTCATATAAGCAATATCACAAAATATTTCCCTTTATCTGACTTACTTCATTCAGAATGACAATTTCTACCTCCATCCCTATTTCTGCAAATGGCATTCAGTTCAGTTCAGTCACTCAGTTGTGTCCAGCTCTTTGCAGTCCCATGGACTCCAGCACACCAAGCTTCCCTGTCCATCACCAACTTCCAGAGCTTGCTCAAACTCATGTCCATCAAGTCGGTGATGTCCTCCAACCATCTCATCCTCTGTCGTCTGTCCCCTTCTCCTCCCGCCTTCGATCTTTCCCAGCAGCAGGGTCTTTTCAAATGAGTCAGTTCTCCACATCAGGTGGCTAAAGTCTTGGAGTTTCAGCTTCAGCATCAGTCCTTCCAATGAATATTCAGCACTGATTTCCTTTAGGATTGACTGGTTTGATCTCCTTGCAGTCCAAGGGACTCTCAAGAGTCTTCTCCAACACCACAGTTCAAAAGCATCGATTCTTCGGTGCTCAGCTTTTTTTATAGTCCAACTTTCATATCCATACATGACTACTGGAAAAACCATAGCTTTGACTAGATGGACCTTTGTTGGCAAAGTAATGTTTCTGCTTTTAATATGGTGTCTAGGTTGGCCATAGCTTTCCTTCGAAGGAGCAAGCATCTTTTAATTTCATGGCTTCAGTCACCATCTGCAATGATTTTGGAGCCCAAGAAAATAAAGTTGGTCACTTTTTCCATTGTTTCCCCATATACTCGCCATGAAGAGATGGAACCAGATCCATGATCTTCGTTTTTTGAATGTTGAGTTTTAAGCCAGCTTTTTCACTCTCCTCTTTCACTTTCATCTCCAAGAGGCTCTTCACTTTCTGCCATAAGGGTGGTGTCATCTGCATATGTGAGGTTATTGATATTTCTCCCGGCAATCTTCATTCCAGCTTGTGCTTCTTCCAGCCCACCGTTTCTCATGATATACTCTGCCTATAAGTTAAATAAGCAGGGTGACAATAGACAGCCTTGATGTACTCCTTTACCAATTTGGAACCAGTCTGTTGTTCCATGTCTGGTTCTAACTGTTGCTTGTTGATCTGCATACAGATTTCTCAGGAGGCAGGTAAGGTGGTCTGGTATTCCCTTCTCTTTCAGAATTTTCCACAGTTTGTTGTGATCTACACAGTGAAAGGCTTTGTCATAATCAATAAAGCAGAAGTTGATGTTTTTCTGGAATTCTCTTGCTTTTTCTATGATCCAATGGATGTTGGGAATTGGCATTAGTTCATTATTTTTGATGGTTGAGTAATTTTCCATTGTATATATGGACCACAACTTCTTTATCCATTCCTCTGTCGATGGCTTTTTAGACTGCTTCCATGTCTTGGTTATAGAGAAATTCCAATTTTCAACTTACAAGTGTCCTTAATAGACGAGTGGCAACAGAGAGACTAAAAATGGTGAAAGAAAGGAGAGAGAAATACTGCCTGTGCCCAAATACTCCTTGGGTTAGGGATGAGAAGAGGAAGGTTTCCATAGCTCAGGGTTCAGGTCCTACATAAGGTAAATCCTATAGAATGGACTGGTCAAGGGCCTGGGGTCCCATTAAGTGCACCTAATGAAAGGAAGTTGGGAATCTAATCCGTACCTGAGACCCAATATCCTCAAATTATTCTTCTGTTCCCTAGGTAGACTCCCCATCCCAGCCCCCTCAACAAGATAAGCATCAGAAACATACAGATTTCCTGAGGCTGTAATTTTAGGCTGTCATCATTGTTAGCATCGAGAACTCGGCCTATCAGCTATTAGTAATCAAAATGACTCAGGTGGTATTTCTAAGTGAAAACAAGCATGCTTCACAAAAGCATGACTTTTGCTTCACAAACATCAACGTATGCAACCATTTCTGTACAAAAATAGCATATATATGTGAATATATATATTCATATATATATTTATTCATTAAATACTTGTCCACTGGCTAAAATGCTTTCATGTGCCCAGAACATGTCTCTAGAGGACATGTAACAAACTAGAGGCAGTTGTGGCCTCTGGCCAGGGGAACTGGGGGGCTAGGAGGGAGGAGGCAGGAGGGGGACTTTATTTTCACTAAATCTTCCTTTGTGGCGGTTTAATTGATGTCATGTCTGATTCTTTGCAACCCCATAGACTGTAGCCCGCCAGGCTCCCCTGTCCGTGGGGTTCTCCAGGCAAGAATACTGGAGTCGGTTGCCACTTCATTCTCCAAGGGATCTTCACAACCCAAGGATCAAATCTGGGTCTCCTGCATTTCAGGATCCTTTACCGACTGAGCCACCAGTACCTTCCAGATTTTGTACTATGTACATATATTACCTATGTTTTAAATTATTGGAAGTTACTCTGGAATGACTTGTGACCAGTGTGGTTACCGCGCCACCAGAAATTCCAGATTTTGTACTATGTACACACAATATCTATTTTTTAAATTGTTGGAAGTTATTCCGGGATGACTTGTGACTGGTGTGGTCGCACGTGCACTAGCACAGGCTCCCTGACAGGGCAAAGAACCCCAGGCTTTTCATGCCATAGTTTTTGCTCACAGTTTTGCACTGGTTCCTACTTAAAGTGCATCATAAAAAGTAGTAATATAAGAAGTTTTTAATTTGTTTTAGCCAGGGATCTTCTGAAAACAGAACCTAAAACAAAGGCCTAAGTGTAAGCAGTTGAATTGGGAGTGATCCTAGGTTGCAGAATGCAGGTAAGGGCCACTAAAGACAGGAGAAGAAGCCACTCCCAGGACGGGCTCCTAGTTGGCTACCCCTTGGGCCACTCTTCTCCTTGACCAGGTGGGGATGTATAAGAAGCCTCATGAAAGGCAGGTGAGAACTAGGCTGGGAGACAAGAGGAGGAAGTAGTTAATCATCAGCTCTCATCCTCACAGGTCAGGGTTTGTCGCAGTGGGGGTTTCTGTACCTGCAGATGGACACTTCTAAGGGTTTGTACTGCAAGGAGATCCAACCAGTCCATCCTAAAGGAGATCAGTCCTGGGTGTTCATTGGAAGGATGATGCTGAAGCTGAAACTCCAATACTTTGGCCACCTCATGCAAAGAGTTGACTCATTGGAAAAGACCCTGATGCTGGGAGGGATTGGAGGCAGGAGGAGAAGGGGAAGACAGAGGATGAGATGGCTGGATGCCATCACCGACTCGATGGACAAGAGTTTGGGTGAACTGTGGGAGTTGGTGATGGACAGGGAGGCCTGGCATGCTGTGATTCATGGGGTCGCAAGGAGTCGGGCATGATTGAGCGACTGAACTGAACTGAAGTGTTTCCAAAGATTTTCTAAGATTTTTCCACCTGAAGATGTCAGAGAAACCCCAGACAGGAAGCAAGAGGTGCTCACTGCGCAGGCCTGAGGTGAGACACAGTTGAGATGTACCCAAATGAGGCTAGCTGATGCCTACTCAGTGCTGGTCACCTCAGCACTGGCTAGAATCAGAGGGAAGCCAGAGAAGTGCCCAATACATTTATAAGAACCTCCTCCTTTGACAAATTTTGTATTATTTTCACATCTCTGGCCAAAAAATAGAATTAATTTTATACTTCTATATAAGAATTTAATATATTAAAATAGTCAATTGCTCATATACATGAAGAATATTTTGGGAAGTGTCCTCAAAAATATTTACACTAGTATTTCCATGGAGGAGAATTTAGGTCAAGGAAGATTTGCACTACATATCTTGTTGTATCTTGAATTTTGAGTCATGAGAATGTATTATCTATATTATCCATTAAAAACAAAATTAGTTTTAAAAGATGATAAATATAAGACACATAAAATTAAAATATCCTATTTTAGAAATTTTTCAAAGTAGTCAAAAAATGAAAAATACAGACTATTTATTAAAAATGGAAATCTGAATATATGTTTACCCCTACTCTATCTGAAACCCTATAAAATGAGAGTAAAGAGATATTTTTAAACCAAGGAAACCAAGGCAGCAAAAGATAATCGAACATTAATAAAATTTTGGAAGCTAAAGAGTGGATGGATAAATGATAACTGACCTAGTGGACTAGAGAAAGCAGAAACCTAGGTCAGCAGAGGGAGAAACCAAAATGTACACAGATTTGCATCACAGCACTGCAGACAGACTCAGGAAGTGGAGGGACTGATATACCAATGAAAGTACAGTTAAGAGGGGCTAAAATCAGGATAGTGGGTTTAAGTCAGTGTAGGAAGAAGGTTACCTTGGATTCCCCTCTCATTCCATGCAGCTAGGGCTGCCCTCTCCCATCCCAGTAGAAGAATAGAGAGGATAAACTGGAGGGACTGTCTGCTCTGAGGGACACAGGGCAGAGTTGGGGACAGAAACATCTATTAAAAATGGGGGACTAAGTCTATATACTTCCTCCATTCAGCTCCCACTTAAAAAAAAAAAAAGAAATCTAGGGAGGAAAGGAGCATAAAAACAAAAGTGAAACTGTACAAAGATGATTTTTACATAAAAGCTTCACTCAGTACGATAATCTCCAGGTCCATCCATGTTGCTGCAAATGGCATTCTTTCATTCTTTTTTATGGCTGAATAGTATTCCAGTGTATACACGTACCACATCTTCTTTATCCATTCCTCCATCAACAGACATGTAGGTTGCCTTCACATCTTGACTACCATATGTAAATAGTGCTGCAATGAACACAGGGGTGCATATATCTTTCCCAATTATAGTTTTCTCCAGATAAATGCCTAGTTTTATGTATTCTGATACTTTAAGAGAGATTTTTATATACAAGTAAATCGCTGCAGATGGTGACTGCAGCCATGAAATTAAAAGACGCTTACTCCTTGGAAGAAAAGTTATGACCAACCTAGATAGCATATTCAAAAGCAGAGACATTACTTTGCCAACAAAGGTCCGTCTAGTCAAGGCTATGGTTTTTCCAGTGGTCATGTATGGATGTGAGAGTTGGACTGTGAAGAAACCTGAGCCCTGAAGAATTGATGCTTTTGAACTGTGACGTTGGACAAGACTCTTGAGAGTCCCTTGGACTGCAAGGAGATCCAACCAGTCCATTCTGAAGGAGGTCAGCCCTGGGATTTCTTTGGAAGAAATGATGCTAAAGCTGAAACTCCAGTACTTTGGCCACCTCATGAGAAGTGTTGACTCATTGGAAAAGACTCTGATGCTGGGAGGGATTGGGGGCAGGAGGAGAAGGGGACAACAGAGGATGAGATGGCTGGATGGCATCACTGACTCGACGGACGTGAGTCTGAGTGAACTCCAGGAGTTGGTGATGGACAGGGAGGCCTGGCATGCTGTGATTCATGGGATTGCAAAGAGTCAGCTATGACTGAGCAACTGAACTGAACTGAACTGAAATATATATTCACAACCTCAAGTCAAAAGTAACATGCTAATTATTTATCAATAAATCCTTCTGTCACATAATTCATTTGAAGTAAATTTATATACATGTACCACATATAAGGTGACACTAGAGGTAAAGAACCTGCCTGCCAATGCAAGAGACGTAAGAGACTGGGGCTCAGGTCCTGAGTGGGGAAGATTCCCTGGAGAAGCACATGGCAACCCACTCCAGTATTCTTCCCTGGAGAATTCCACAGACAGAGGAGCCTGGCGGGCTACAGTCCATAGAGTTGCAAAGATTTGGACACGACTGAAGCGACTTAGCACATACCACATACAAAGATATCAAAATGTTTGTTTACATAACAGAGTCATTAGGATTGAATTATAAATGAACTTTGTAATCTAAGCTTAAATAATATACCTTCTAAATTAAATTTTTACTTAAAACTGTTTCTGTAGACTATCCATGTAATAAAAACAAAAAATAAAGTTATTAAATGGATTTGTCAAATGATAAGTGACTGTGAAAGGAATTCATAAGTCAAAGTATTCAAGAGACAGTGGTTTATAGGATTAATGTTGGGCATTCCAGAGACCTTGCCACTATGTGCTGGATGCATTCTGAAAGCCCCTTAACAACACCAAAGTCTTTCTGTTTACCATTACAGTCATGTGCAGTCAGTCAGAACTGCATTCTGGTTAAACTCTCTAAGCTTCAGTTTCTACATTTATAAAATGAGAGCTCCTTCCCAAGATTGTTAGTCCCAGTAAGTGAATGATGTGGCTAACAGTGATTAGGCATATGATCAGCATTCAATAAATTACAGATGCTTGTATGTGTAACACTTACAATAGATACATATCCCCAGAAGAAACACACTAACTCAAATTCTCATCATGGTCTAATTAACTGAAATCACAACTTCCCTGAGAAGAAAGAAAACAAAGTTAAAAGAAGAAGATACTACTCAACAAGCTCAAAAGTGAAGACAAAACAGGGCAAAGACATAGTCTTCCCTAAAGAATATTTAGGATAAACAAAGTATCTGCCAATAACAGAAATGCACTTGCCCCTGTCTGAACTAACACACACCTGAAGACTTCATACCTGGAAAGCAGTCAGATAGAGTAAGACAAAAGAAGGAAAGACTGAATCAGAACCAACATCCAGAAGGTTGCTACCATGTAACCAAACACAATCACTTACTAAAATACAATTAACCAGAATCACAGAGCCACAACATGGCAGCAGCTGAGAGGGACCCAGGAGCCCACCTAAGGAGCTCCAACAATTGTGCAAAAGGCAAAATAAAAAGCCCAGGTGATCTACCCAAGGTCACACCTGATTAGAGGCAGAGGCTAAATCTGAATTCGAATTTCCGGTTCATTGCCCTTTCTTGTTTAAAAAAAGAAAAAAGTTTATGTGTAGGCAGGGAGGAAGCAGGCAGTGGTGTGGGACAGCTTCTGGAGTATACAAAGAAAAGGTTGCTAACCCTGCAAACAGCACGTGCTTGGCTGGCAATAAGGGCCAAGGTTGACAAAGCCAGAAAGTCTTTCCCCTAAGAATGAAAACATTCTACGTTCTTCCTCCTACAGGAGGCAGAGTAAGACAGCCCTGCTTTCTAAAATGACCACTGCTTTCAGAGATGTTTTCCACATACCCTTCAGAATGGAAATCAGCCCAGATCCCTTCCTCGGAAGAGTTAAGCACAGAAGCATCACTCGAATGGAGCGAGCAGCTTGCAGAATGGCTGCAATGAGTTGGTTCCCTCGTAAATAGATTGAACATTATCGCTCTGCTTCATACCCTCAAAGGAACTCGGTCCCGTGAATGGAATGGTATATTATAACTGGCATAAAATAGGCCACCACTTTAGTTACAACACAGGATTGTCCAAATAAACAAGCATTAATCATGCACATTATGTGGAGCATAATGCTTCAGAGAGCTTCTGCAAACAGCTCCAAATGAACTCAACCAAATTATACCATCTGACAGCTGTTCTGTGACCTGTGGGAAATGAGTTGGTGGTCTCAGTCCAGTTCCTAGTGGACAGGTGTCCAAAGCACAAAAACTACCCTCACAATTGGGCCTAATTAGCAACCTGGTTGTTGCAGCCGCAGTAAAACCTGGAGCCCATATCTGCGCCGTGTTGTCGGAAGCCCAGCTCGACATCGGGTAGCACACGCCGATGGCTTAGTGCACGAACGCTCGCATGGCGCCTGCACACAATGTCATTGCTTCAGGAGAAACAGAACTGGGTCCAGGACTGGCTCTCTGCCTCTCGCCTCACTCCCCCAAGCCGAAGATGTCAGAGACAGGCACTGCTTTAATCGAGGCAATGAACATGTTTGTAACACTTACAGGTTACGAACTCGCACCTTTCACAAGAGCAGTAGACATCTATCACACCAAAACTCAGATTTCACTGGATTCCCAACCATTCCTCCAAATCTTCCCCTTCACCTCATTGCCTTCATTGAATCCTGCCTGCTTCTGAGGACACAGTGTCCCCTGCAGCCCTCCCAAGTGTGCCATTGTTGGTCTCCAAGAACACAGCTCAGCACCAAGGATGGGGAAGGGTTCTCCTCGTTCCTGAATGTCACTTCCAAAGGCATTTCCCCCAAACCTTGCAAACTCCGACACCCAAGGTATTCAGCTCTACCCCTACCAACTGGCCTTCTACCCAGCCCTCTTGTTCAGAAGCTTAGAGCCTTCCTCTCTGAACCTCTCTTCTGAAATCACCAATGGTGGTTTCAACACCCACTTGGGTGAACCACAGACACTCTGGCTCCTCAGCCACACACTCCCATAGCTGTTCTCCAGGCTCTGTCATTACCAGATAGGGCACCACCTCTAGAAGTCAAAATTCAAATAGTACTCTCTTGGACCACAAGTGGTCATTTCTAGCTCCTTCGGTTACAGTGGCCTTCTCCACGACTCTTCCAGAGCATGCAGACCAATCCACTGATGCACACCTTTCCCACTATTCTTTGACTCTCCTTCCTTGCTTTTTTTCTCATGTCATTGATGCCTCTCTCTTATTGGTGCCTCACATTCCCTCATTCTTTACATCCAATCTAACATTAAGTCTTGTCAACTTTATCTTTGCACTATATTCACTCATGCATTTCTTACTCACCATTCTATCCCAACTTCTGGCTCACAATATAGACTCAATATAATAGTATAAATCAACTATACTTCAATAAAGCATGTTTCCAGAACAACAAAAGGATTGATTCCATTTATATACCATTTTAGAAAATACTTGGGCTTCCCTGGTAGCTCAGATGATAAAGAATCTGCCTGCGATGCAGGAGACCTGGGTTCAATCCCTGGGTTGGGAAGGTCCCCTGAAAGGGAACCCACTCCAGTATTCCTGCCTGGAGAATCCCCATGGACAGAGGAGCCTGACAGATTACAGTCCATGGGGTCACAAAGAATTGGAGACGACTGAGTGACTTTCAGTTTCACTTCTAGAAAATACAAAATTACAGGACAGAAATTATCTACCAGAGTCTGAGAGAAGTGGTATAGCACTGACTACACAAAAGGCACAAAGAAATTTTTGAGAAAGATGGAAGTACTGTACATATCTTAAATGTATTATACAACTGTATATTTGTGAAAACTCGTCAAACTATACATCTAAATGGTGAATTTTACTGTAAACTCTTTAAAATCTATTTTTTTTACAATTCATTAGTTTTACATTTCCATAATAAAATCATGTTTAAAACAAATGCCAGTATCATGCAAATGCTCCTCAGCTTCTATTTGTAACAAACCATATACTTAGACTGCAAATGCAGGGATGCAAGGCAAAGCAAGGCACAGATTGGGAGCATATGTTACAAAACACATTCTGATGAAGGACTTGTGCTAGAATATTACATATAAAGAATTTTGCCACTCGAGTATGACAGACATATGTTTCATATGTTATCCCTGTTTCATAAGTATATACATATATGTATATGTGTATATGAAATCTTAAATGTTGCCCTAACGAAGTTTCATGGAGCAAGAAAAGTCTACCAGAAAGCTTTTGCTAAACTGAGATTTTAGTTTCAATAGCTTCTTTCTTCAAACAATAATTCATGATATCCCAAATAATTCCAAGCTTACCCCCAGTCCTTATTCAAGAGCTATTAAGAGAAAACCTTTCATTTTTATAAAATTTTTATAAAATTCATTTGGATACCTAGTCATCTTGAGCTATACAAAAAAAAAGGAAAAGAAGGATATAGATTATATTATATATAATTTGCAATCTGCCCCCAAATTTCCACACCTAGAATGACACCTTATCTACAAGAGCTACTTGGTTGCTTGCATTTTTCCTAAAAACATGAATCCTATTGGGCATATAAAGGCAAGTCATAAAGCAAATCTGAGAAATACCCTGTTATTAATACGCTCTGAAGAATTAAGTCTGATAAACATGTGCTTGTATCAAAAGGTGCCCACTTTCTTGAAGATATATGTAGTATCTGTAATTTTATCTTAGTGCAAAATCATATAACTGTGTCAGTGTAAATAATATCATGCCCTTTCATAATCTTATATAACTGTCTGTAAGATTACCAGGGCCATCACATACAGCTGTGTCAGTTGCATACTCAACAAAAGCATGCAGCCCGGGGGGTGAAGATGTGCTTTGAAATCCAGTCCTTACTCTGTTGCAAACCTTGTGTCATCACTGATGGGAAGTGACACCTCTTTTCCTAATTATCCTCCTAAATAGGAGCCTTTATATAATTTGTGAACTCAGAGGATACACCTTTTTTTAACACACACAAAGATACCATGAATACTTGGAAGAGGTCCTAAGGAACATTACCCTATCTTAAAAAAAAAAAAATCTCAGAATAACCACCCATGCTAAGAATTAAACACTCCAAGTTCTTCTCCATTCTTTCAATATATCATATATAGAATATCTCTGAAAAATATAGGTAGAAGGGAATATTAATTTTGCTTTTAAAAATGACTGAATTTAAATTGCCATGTACATAATCTATATCATTACAGTCATTAGTTAATAAACAAACAAAAATCCCTCTAATACATACAAAATTCAATTCTTATATTAAGATTTTCCCATCTTCCCTAAGGATGGTCAATTTTTACTGTTCTCACTGAGCTCTGAAAACCTGATCATCCTGTGTATACAGCAAAAAAAAAAAAAAAAGGCTGAAAATAACAAAAGAAGATCATATAGAGAATTCACAGCCAATTGTAATTGACAGTACATTTTGCTTAGGGATACCAGATAAAAATATTCTAAACATATGCCACAACTCTCATCCAGCCTTCAGCAACCATGACAATAACTTCTAAAATCTTTTCTTCCTGATGCATCTATAAACAATTAGCATCTCTTTGTTAAACACTAATTGCTCTTCTTACACAGCTGTGCCACTGTACAGCTCAAGAAAGAAGGCCTGTGTTAAGACAGTTATTAATAAAATAGTGCCATAACAAAATGAAAGGGCCTAGGGAGTTCAAGAAAAACTGGTCTCCCTAACATCCTTGGGAAACTCAAACCATAGACTACATCTTAAATGCTGAGTTTCTCTTTGATATAAATCCTTTAATATAAATATAAATCTTAAATATAAATCATTTTCTCTTAAATATAAGTCCATATTGGGAGACACAAGAACATAGAGATTGACCTCCTACACTGTTTGTGGGAATATAAATTGATGCAGCCACTATGGAAAACAGTATGGAGTTTCCTTAAAAACTAAAAATAGAGTTGCCATATGATCCAGCAATCCCACTCCTGGGCATATATCCAGACAAAACTATAATTCAAAAAGATACATGCATCCCAATGCTCACTGCAGCACTGTTTACCGTAGCCAAGATATGGAAACAATCTAAATGTCCATCAACAGATAACTGGATAAAGATCCAGTACATTTATACAATGGAATACTACTTAGTCATTGAAAAGAACAAAACAATGCCATTTGCAACAACATGAATACAACTGGAGATAATCATACTAAGTGCAGTAAGCCAAAAGAGAAAGACAAATACCATATCATATCAACCACTTATATGTGGAATCTAAAATACGACACAAATGGTCTTACCTAAGAAACAGAAACAGACTCACAGACATAAAGAACAGACTCTTGGTGGCCAAGGGGGAGGAGCTGTGGGATGGGTTGGGCATTTGGGATTAGCAGATGTAAACTATTAAATATAGAATAGATAAGCAACAAGGCCCTACTGTATAGCACAGGGAACTATATTCTATATCCTGTGATAAGTTATAAAGGAAAAGAATATTAAAAGAATGTATAAACATGTATAACTGAATCACTTTGCTGTACAGCAAAAATTAATACAACATTGTAAGTCAACTATACTTCACTAAAATAAATTTAAAAAAACAAAAAGAATGTAGACATTGAGAACATGGGTTTGAATTCCATTCCAGCTTTTCAACTGACAATTCTGTGACTGGGGCACATTACTCAACCTTTCTGGGCTTCAGTTTCCTCATCTGTAAAATGGGGCTAGTGAAAATTCATAACACTTTGAAGATTACATCTTAACACCTGTAAAGAGCTCAGAAAAGTGCCTTGCGTATAGTAAATGCTCAGTATACATTAGATAAACAATATGTCCCTATTTTTTAATTTTGGGGGTGCTGCAAGGGCTTTTCTCTAGTTGCAGCAAGCAGAGGTTACTCTCTAGTTGCAGTGCGTGGACTTGCTGTGGTGGTGTCTTCTCTTGTTGCAGAGCACAGGCTCTAGCTGTGCAGGCTTCAGTAGCTGCAGCCTGTGGGCTCTGCAGCTGTGACGGCGGGCTTAATTGCCCCACGGCACGTGGAACCTTCCCAGAACAAGGATCAAACTCATGTCCCCTGCACTGGCAGGTGGATTATTGACCACTGGACTACCAGAGAAGTCCTGTTTGTTATTATTTATTGATGTATACCTTCCCTTTACCAATTTGTTCGATTTTTTTTTTTTTTTTTGCTTTTCAAATTTTTTAACTCACACTGGCAATCTACCCACATCCTTAGTTACTGGCAAAGCTGAGGACCAATTTTAAAGTTCACACAAACTACTCATTAGTATTTCAATATCACAATGGCTAAAGCAAACGAAAACAATTGGAGGAGGGGAATAGTTGCTAAGGGCTAGCAAAATTCATTGAAAATCTCAAGTCAGTTCTAAATCTTAAGAGTTTTTCACCCTTCAAAGTGATAACAATACAGAATGACAACATTTCCATCCCTTTCTACTTGAGAAACTCCAAAAACTGTTTGTCCCAGAAATATCTTGACATGTTAGAAGTTTTCAGCTTCAGGAAATGAAATGTTCTACAGTAGAGGATTGAGATATCTGCAAATCTGACATGAAATTACTTCACTTAGCACAGAAGAGAAATACTCTTAAAGAAGAAAAGCCTGAGATGAAGCCCCTGTATATTTTAACCCACATTTAGTCTCCATCTGTATGTCCCTCAATCATGAAACTTATTCGGCAAATTCAGTAACCAACAATATAATTTCCACACTGAATCACTCAAGCTACCTCTGTGTGCTAGTAACTAAATCCCTGACCAATAGTGGATTAACAGGAAACATATTTAATTTTTCACAGAAAGACTGTAAGTAGGTAGCTTGTTCCTTTCTCACTTTCTGCCATCCTCAGCAGGCATATCCAGCCTCAGGTTTGCTGCCTCATTGCCACAAGGTGGCCGCCTCCACTCCAAATCATGTATTCACATGTGTGCTAAGTCGCTTCAGTCGTGTCCAACTCTCTACAACCCTATAGACGGTAGCCTGCCAGGCTCCTCTATCCATAGGATTCTCCAGGCAAAAATACTGGATTGGGTTGCCATTTCCTCCCCCAGGGGATCTTCCTGGACCAGGGATCAAACTTGGGTCTCTCAGTCTCCTGCAGTGGCAGGCAGGTTCTTTACCACTAGCACCACCTGGGAAGCCCACAAAGTGGCATATTCTAAAAAAGGAGAGAGAAGAAGGAGCTTCCCCTTTGGCATTGCTCTATCTTTTCAAGTAACACCCCTCACCTCAGCCCAATAGATTTGACCAGAACTGCATCATATGGCCACTCTCTGCTGCAAGGAAATGTAGGAAAGTAAATTCCTGGTATTCTGACTTTTTCTTGAGACAAGGTAAAGAAAACTGGCTATTGAATAGGCAACAGCAGCATCTTCCACACATACCCATAATGTTGTTTCACTGATTTGCCTTCTAGAAAATTCTTAATCATCCTTGAGGGTTTATTCCTTAGTCATCTGACACTTCTACATACATGTGTACATAAATGTGTCCCACATTGCACTGTGATTGTCATTAGTGCTGTTTCCCTACCACACGGTGAGCTTCTGGAATGGGAAACATATATGGTAACTACTGTAAACCACATGTCTATGAGAATACAGTTAAAAAAATAATTAGATGCAATTATTTAAGCTATGATGATAAACCCCAAATGATCATACATATATTGTGCTAGATTAAGCAGTATATAAAATCACCAAATAATTCTCTGAAAGACATGAAAGAAACTAGATGTAGTTTAGTTTGATTGTGTTGATGATCACCTAGGTAATTAGAGGGAGTGGATGGAGGAGACTGGCTATGATTCACAGGTTGTTGGAGGTGGGTAGCGAGTACATAGGGATTCGTTATAATATTCTATTTACTTTTTTGTATGTTTGAAATCACCTACAGTGAAATATTTTTAAATGCTTTCCTAATTCAAAATATTAGGAAATTTTTTAAAAAACAGCAACAATATAACTAACTGCCCTAGTTCACTAATACCTAATTTCTATATATAGTATGTGTGATACTATATTGAGTATGGCTTAGGTAACACCCACGACATAGGGTAAAAGAATCCACCTGCCAATGCAGGAGACTTGGTAGACTCAGGTTCGAGTCCTGGGTCAGGAAGATCCCCTGGAGAAAGAAATGGCAACCCACTCCAGTATCCTTGCCTGGAAAATCTAATGGACAGAAGAGCCTGGCAGGCTACCATCCAGGGGGTTGCAAAGAGTTGAACATGACTGAGCAGACATACTTGCATACCTAGCTCACTAAGAATAGAAATGAGACAAGACTGGGCAAGACAAGGTGCTATATGGAATTTGCCCAGCAGCCTATAAGTAGAAACGTATTCCATTACAGTTATGGAGGTTTAAAGTCCAAAACCAAGGTGTCAGCTGGTTTGGTTTCTCCTGAAGCCTGCCCCCTTAGCTTGAAGGTGGTGCCTTCCTGCTACGTTCTCACACCTTCTTTCCTCTGTGTGTGCATTCCTGACATCTCTCCCAGTGTCCAAACTTCCTCTTCTAATAAAGACACCAGTCAGATGAGATGAAGGCTCACCCTAATGACCTCATTTTTACTTAATCATGTCTTCAAAGCTCTACCCCCTCATGGACACATTATGATGTTTTAGGGGCTGTGGCTTCAACATATGGCTCTGAGGGGAACACAATTCAGCCCATAACAGCTCCCATACTCAGCAATCCTACATCATGAACTAACATTCTGGGAATTTGTCTGACAAGTCAGCCTCACTCCACAAAGCTGGAAGAAAAAGTCAGGCATTACGACAGGACAAGGGTGATGGAATGCTTCACTGCAATTAGCTCCCTACAGATTCCAGGCTTCCGAGAAATCAAACCAGGTCTAAAAGATATTCCACCTGGAAGAAAACAAGACTTTTCCATGGAGAAGGGTTAGAAAGGAAAGTCTCACAAATTGTGGCATACAGCTTCCCATCCAAACCCAATGAACCTGCCAGAACTTGGATAACAAATGTCTTTGCTTGAAGCACCTTATCCCATGCAGAGAATGGAGGCATGCAGACAAAACACATCTTTGCCTGCAACCTAGGCTGCAAATAGTCAATACAAACCCCTCTGTGTACCATCTGCATGAACAGAGAGAGACACAGGACACTTCCTGCCATGAGAAACAACACAGCTTACCCTCCAGCACCCCACAAGCCCCCAAATGGCCCCCACACATGTTCTCTCCATCTGGATTCTCTGCCAACATCTTGTTCAAGGGTTCAGCCAGAACGAGCAGGGCATTCTGTTCACAGGTGGTTTGGTTTGTCCCATTCCAAATGGTCTAGGCACCTAAACAAAACACAGCACTCTATCCTCTCATACCCTCTCTCTCCCATCAGTCTGCCAATGAGAGACAATTCGTGGTGGTTTAATTAAGCTGGCACTGTTTTGCCACCTTAAATGAGGTTACATTTCCCAGGATACACTCCCCAAAGTCCCCCAATCCCCTATCCTTTATGACAACTTACTTTACTCCAAGGTCTTGGCTAAGCTGGCATCTACACTGTCGGCTACAAACCAACTGAAGCCTGTCAGACCTGCCTGGTGCTTACCTTCACACATCAGCTGAAATGCAAGGAAGACTTCTCCGAAGCAACAATGCACAAGTTTGTACATCCATGTGATGACCCGTCCAGCCTTGTTCAACATCTGCTTTCAGATATACTAATTCTTAGATTTTCCTTAGTAGCACTTATTGCCACCAAAGGATTCTTGGTCCTGCATTCATCAGACTGACATAAGCTACATATCCTCCCTTCATAAGGCCACTGGCACTCCTGTAGCCAATAAGACCCCCACCATTTTGCATCCCCACTTTCCCCCAGACACCTAGTCCAAAATGACCCCACCAAGTAATATCTTTTTTTTAATAAAGTACTTTTTTTTTATGGTGCCACTCAACTTGTAGGATCTTAGTTACTCAAAGCACAGAGTCCTAACCACTGGACTGCCAGGGAATTCCCCCCCCCACCCCGACACCAAGTAATATCTTGAAAAAGCTAATATGCAAGGGAAATTTGCAATATGCACTGGAAATTTGCAATATGCACTGAAAAAAAAAATTGCAATATGCAGAGGGTCTCCAGGACACATGGGGAAAAAGAAGAGACCTGAAGGCTGCAATACTGGAGAGAGCCACCAATAGCCCAGTAGTTCTAATGAGGGGAGAAAAGAAAGAGTTCCATGGGAGAGACAATGGGTGACGAACCTGGGAACCCTCCACAAAGGTCTGAGACAGAAGATGGCCTTATTCCCAACTTCCCCAACCACCCTTTGCTCTCAGGACATTTCCCCTCATGCTGTCCAGATTTCAGCACAGAGGCCTGGGCGTAAGGAACCTGAACTTTGACTGGGGGAGTGATGGGCCAAGGCAAAGGACACTGTGGGAAGCCACTACATGCCTTCAAAGGACCTGCACTTTGAAATCAGGCAAATTTGGTTTCCATCCCAGATTCTTCTACTTGCTATCTCTATAGATTTGGGCAAATTACTTAACTTCCCTGAACCTTCATGTTCTTACATGTAAAAGGGATAATGACGCCAAAGGGTCACTTGAAGGATGAAATGAGATATGTATTAGATAAAGGACCTGCCACATGATATGGTTCAATAACTGTTTTCCCTTCTAGAAAGTCTCCTGACAGCCAAGACAAAAAGGGAATAATTATGACATTCTTTCATTATCTAATAACCTGTTACTACATAATGTCCTGTTACTATCTAATAACAAGACTATATCAGTATCTCAGAAGAGACAAACTTTCCTTTAATACTAGAACCCTGAGATAAATCATTAGGTTAAAATGTATTAAATTAAGTAAGACATTTAGTTCTCCTGTCTGCCACATTCCAATAACTACGGAGTTTTTAATAACTGTAGAATATAACCAAAAGCTCAGGGGGTTGGGGAAATGTAGCCATTTGTCTTTTGCAGCCTTCTTTGGTTCTAAGTGTCAACACCATCAGTGTAATATAATGCACCGAAACTAAGATACGGTCCAGCTGTTCAATTTCTTACATTAAGACCCTGTGTGACTTCCATAATTATCAACTATGGTTCTGAATTGTGGTTACACAGTCCTCACCCCAGTTCAAACAAATCAGATTCTCTGGGGGTTGAACCTAGGCATCAGTCTATTCTAAATCTCCCTGGATAATTCTAATGTGCTGCCAGATTTGAGAACTTCTGGTCTACAATATCAGCAGAAAGGTGGTTGTGGAAGTCCCTGGGAGAAAGAGAAGACTGCTGCCACCTGACATAGGGGCTGCCATGGAAGCAGGTTCCAAAACTGGAACCAAGTTCACAGCAGAAGGAGATTCAGAAGGACTTGGGCAAAAGGAGACATATACCGAGAAGTTAACAGATTACAGAAACACCTTTCTTGCTTTTTTACTGAAATAAATGTAAAAAGCTGGCTTCAACTCAACATTCAAAAAATTAACATCATGGCATCTGGTCCCATCACTTAATGGCAAATAGATGGGGAAACAATGGAAGCAGTGACAGATTTTATTTTCTTGGGCTCCAAAATTACTGCAGACAGTGACTGCAGCCATGAAATTAAAAGACACTTGCTCCTTGGAAGGAAAGCTATGACAAACCTAGACAGCATATTAAAAAGAAAAGATATCACTTTGCTGACAAAGGTTCATACAGGCAAAGCTATGATTTTTCCAATAGTCGTATGGATGTGAGAGTTGGATCATAAAGAAGGCTGAGAGCTGAAGAATTTTTGCTTTCAAACTGTGGTGCTAGATAAGACTCTTGAGAGTCCTTTGGACTGCAAGGAGATCAAATCAGTCAATCTTTAAGGAAATCAATCCTGAATATTCATTGGAAGGACTGATGCTGAAGCTGAAGCTCCAATACGTTGGCCACCTGATGCAAAGAGACAACTCACTAGAAAAGACCCTGATACTGGGGAAGATTGAAGGCAAGAGGAGAAGGGGGCAACAGAGGAAGAGATGGTTAGATGGTATCACCAACTCAATGGACATGAGTTTGAGCAAGCTCCAGGAGATGGTGAAGGACAGGGAAGCCAGGTGGGGTCACAGACTCAGATACGACTTGGTGACTGAACAAGAAGAGTTAATTTATAATGTGTTAATTTCTGTAATATATATATATATTGCTATTATGTTTTTATATATATATTGTATAGGTTTATATATATTTTATAATGTGTTTTATATGTTTTATATATGCTACTGCTAAGTTGCTTCAGTCGTGTCCAACTCTGTGCGACCCCATAGACGGCAGCCCACCAGGCTTCCACATTCCCGGGATTCTCCAGGCAAGAACACTGGAGTGGGTTGCCATTTCCTTCTCCAGTGCATGAAAGTGAAAAGTGAAAGGGAAGTCGCTCAGTCGTGTCCGACTCTTAGCGACCCCATGGGCTGCAGCCTACCAGGCTACTCTATCCATGGGATTTTCCAGGCAAGAGTACTGAAGTTGGGTGCCATTGCCTTCTCCGAGATGTTTTATATATATTTATGTGTTAATTTCTGCAATATATATATATTTTTTATGTTTTTATATAGTCTGTATGTTTTATATACATATTTTATATATAGTATATATTTATGTTTTTATATATTTTATATATATAATATATATTTGGGGGGTTGTATATTATGGTTTTATATATATTATACATATATATAGTTATATATATTGTTTGTTTATATATATATATTGTTTTTCTGGGCTTCCCTGGTAGCTCAGATGGTGAAAAATTGCCTGAGAGACATGGGTTCAATCCCTGGGTTGGGAAGGTCCCCTAGAGAAGGGAGTGGCTACCCACTACAGTATTCTTGCCTGGAGAATCCTATGGACAGAGGAGCCTGGTAGGCTGTAGTCCATGGGGTCACAAAGAGTCAGACACAAATGAGTGACTACCACTTGCTCACTAATATTATTTTTCATGTTTTCCCATTATGGTTTGTCATAGAATATTGACTACAGTTCCCTACGCTATACAGTAAGACTACAGTAAGACTTTGTTGTTTATCAGTCCTATAATTAATAGTTTACATCTACTAATACCAAACTCCCCATCTATCCTTCCTTCCCTCCCCTCCACTCCCCTTTGGCAATCACAAATCCATTCTCTGTGAGTCTGCAAAAACAACTTTCAAATTTTATAACTGACACTCTGTTTAAAGCTAAAAAGAAAAGGCAAAATAATTCAACTAATGAAAATAACTTAAGTATCTCTCAATAGAGAAATTGGTAAATTATATTTTATAGAAGTTTAAAAATACAGGAATTAGGTCTATATGTGTTAACATGGATAAATCTTGAAAACATGCTGAGTTAAAGAAAACTTGAATAATATACACATTATAATACCACTTAAGTAAAATTTTAAACAAAAAACAATATTATATATTATTTTACATATATAACATATATAGCATAAGTATAAAAGTACAGACCTGACAGGTAAATAGGATAATGATTACTTCTTGGGCAGAAAGACACTAGGAAAATTGAACAATTTTCATCGCAATACATAAACTTCAACTGGATATTTGTTCAAGGTGAGGGACAAATATTAGCCATAAAAGACATTCTTGGAAAAACTAGGGAAAGTTTAATATGGACTGAATTCTAGATAATTTCATCACGTTACTGTTAATTTTTTGAGATGATGTTTTTATTACTCATGTAGACAATAAATCTTAATAATAAATCTTACATGATGCATACTAAAGTCGAGTGATGTCTGTGACTTACTTTCAAATAGTATAGCAAGATAAATGTGTTGTGTATATATATACACACACATACACTCAACAGATAAAACTGCCCTAGGGCTTGGTAAACGAAAAAGAGTTGAGATGTCCCTATGGGGCTGCCTGAAATACAACCTACTACAGTGATTGTTTCTCAGAGATCTGCAGATGAAGGTTGATGTTTCCAGACCCAAATCCCCAGTAGCAGAGGGAAGGCCAGAAACCCCAGGCTCATTTCTCTAGTTGAGCCTACGCTTGGATGATTTCTACTACCTGCAGGACCAATCTGTCCACTCAGCACACTCTGCTCTCTGCCATTAGAGCTCCAATTAACACACAGGGCAATTTTCTGTTTATTTGTCTCTCTCCCCCACCAGTCCGGGAACTTCATGAGGACAGGCACCAGGTCTGTCTTTTTGCTATTGTCCTTCTGGCACCTAATATAATGCCTGGCACATAGTAAGTATCTAATAAATATTTATTTAATAAATCTTCTTCCAAGGGGAGGACGCCCCATCTCTTCTCCTTGTCCACCCACCCACACCACAAGATACAACAGATTCCATAAATGTGCCCCTTAGAGTTCATTTCTGATCAACAAATGCTTGTGAAAGTGCTGTGTGCACTGGTGAAGCTGCCACAATCCCTGGGTCTACCCAACAGCTACTTTAAAAAGTGTTTATTTGCAGCTATAGAAAATGTTCGCCTAATGTGATTTGATTAACCTATATATTTTTTACTCTCCTGCTCATCCAAAGCATTTACTATTGCTCTGAAGTTCTAAGGTCAGTGTTAGGCAGACACAATCCTCTGCTCATTTACACATATAAATTAGATTCAGGAACTCTTTTCTTTAATATGTGTTTATTTGGCTGAACCGGGGCTTCGTTCCGGTATTCAGGATCTTTACTCACAGCATAACAACTCTTAGTTGTGGCATGTGGGTTCTAGTTCCCTGACCAGGGATCAAACCCATTGGGAGCTCAGAGTCTTAGTTCTGCATTAGGAGCTGAGTCATAGCCACTGGACCACCAAGGAAGTCCCCAGGAACTCATTATACCATAAACAGTGAGTTACAAACTGAGTAACCAGATATTTTTCCCTTGTAATGACATAATGCCTGGTACTTGTATCCTCATTTGGTTTTCAAGGTCAAATATACATACTGTAGATACTCACAACGTAAGTACACGTACTTCATTCAAAAGGTTGCCTGGAATACCCACAGTTGGTTAGCCAGGGGCACTCTCAGTCCCTTACACTGGCTAAGAGAGTATCCAGAAAGGCCAGTCTGGCTGACCAGGATGGTATTACCAGGGAACAGATGAAATATGGGAGAAGAAAGAGATAAAATATGTCAATAATGAAATTCCCCTAAAAATCAGCAGGTGAGGAAACAGAAGAGCAATATTTTGGCAAGTAAATATGATTTTCCAGAAATAGTGAAGACAAAGGACAGAGAGAAGAAACAAAAGGAGGAAGCAAAAAAGGACTGAGCACCGAAGAAACTGATGCTTTCGAACTGTGGTGTTGGAGAAGACTCTTGAGAGTCCCTTGGACTGCAAGGAGATCCAACCCGTCCATCCTAAAGGAAATCAGTCCTGAATATTCATTGGAAGGACTGATGCTGAAGCTGAAACTCTAATACTTTGGCCACCTAATGTGAAGAACTGACTCACTGGAAAAGACCCTGATGCTGGGAAAGATTGAAGGCAGGAGGAGAAGGGGATGACAGAGGATGAGATGGTTGGATGGCATCACCAACTCTATGGACATGAGTTTGAGCTAGCTCCAGGAGTTGGTGATGGACATGGAAGCCTGGCATGCTGCAGTCCATGGGGTCACAAAGAGTTGGACACAACTGAGCAACTGAACTGAACTGAACTGAAAGAAGGACTAGGCAGTACTCCATGATCAACAAAACAAGCAGGTCAAAAACACTGCTTTGGAAGATGTCAATAGGTGCAGGAGGTTGATAAGCCCGACCTTCCTACCTAACTCAAACCTTCCTCCCTAACACAATTGAGGTGTGAGTAGAATTTTTGTCAGTTGCATTATTTATGAATGTATGAGAGGAACTTACTAGTTGTTCAGTCAGTCATGTCCAACTCTTTGCAACCACATGGACTACAGGACACCAGGCTTCCCAGTCCTTCACTGTCTCTCAGAGTTTGCCCAAACTCATGTCCACTGTGTCAGTGATGCCATCCAACCATTTCATCCTCTGTTGCCCCCTTCTCCTTCTGCTCTCAATCTTTCCCACCATCAGGGTCTTCTACTGCTTAAAATAGCCTTTTTTAGTAAACTATGATTTTTTAATAATAATCACTCAACAGTTTATCTTCTATGCTGACACACTTTTGTCAATTCATTATGCTGGAACTCTAGAATACCTGTCATTTCCCTGTTCTCTCTGAATTTGCAACAAAATATAAAAATTCTCTTCCCAGAAACCCTGCATTTTATGAAATTTTATTTTGGTTATTTGAACTAAGGAAACTGAAATTATTTAATCCATTTCTTAAACCACTAAGTTGTAAACAAACCATCTTAAAAGTTAGATATAATGTTTTTCTTTTTTTTGAATTGCCCGATTAACATAAATACCAGATACAACCTATGATTTCCAATAAGTCTTCATAGAAATGCACTAGAGATAGTATATTTACTATCTCTATCTCCTGAAACTACTTTGAATCTCTTAATTTTATGTTTTTTAATTAATATTATAGTTATTTCCCTCAGGAAATAACTTTTGAAATGTAAAAGCAATTACATCTTCTAGATAAAAAAAAAAAAGAAACAAGAAAGTAGATTTTTTTTTTAATTTTAAAAAGAGACTTCTGAACATAAGCTACAGCAGCAAAAAAAAAAAAAAAAACCCTCATAAATATCAGCCTTCAGGAAAGTTCCTCTGTAGCAACCTGTGGCCTGCCCACGAACCTTAATTAGTTCGAGAGATCATGATATAGAGCCTCTTCAAACTGGATAGGAGTGGTAGCTCTCTGTGGAGAAATAGAGCAAGCTTTTGTAGCAGGTAATTTAAGGAGCAGCAACAGGCTAATATGTAGACAAGAGAGGCTGCAGCATGTGGTGTGGTTCTCAGCAGAGCAGCAGGCCTCTAATGAGGCTGGGTAGTGGATAGCAGCTGGTAAACTTGGGGCTCAAAATAGGAGCCTCTGAAGGCCTTTATTTGCTAATAAAAGACTGCAAATTGCTCAAAGGCCTGAGTAGGCAATGAGAACATGTTCATATGGTGAGCCGGTATATAAATTTTCAAAACAAATTTTACAATATATAAATTTACATTGCAATGAGAACCAGAAGAGTTCCATGATTGGAAACATTTTGGCAAGAATAGGTACCAAAATTGGCTATTAAATTTTGTGTAAGAAAATCACCACCTGCTCTTCTGTTCACTCTGGGACACCCAGACGAAACTGCATACAGCGTGTGTTGTGACTGTTCGTTGTCACCACGCTGTACACTCGGTCCGCTACCTCAGACGAATGACAGCGGGAGCAGTGTGGTTTACAGAGCATTACAGAAATTAATGGAATGTCTGCATGATGGAATGACTTCTCCGTTACCCAGTGATAAATTAATAACGTGACAAATCATATAAAGCACAAGAAAAAGCTCAAATATCTTGTGAAAAGAGCAGAGCAGGTGACCTCGACTGACCCAGATCTCAATGACTGACCCTAAATAGGTTCCCATGGATCCTCCACACAGCTTTTGAACGGCGAGCACTGACTTCAGCAGGTCTGCTGCCAGGCAAGGGACGACAAGGGATTTCCAAAGGAAAGCCATTCCCAGGAATGCTGCTGCTGCTGCTAAGTCGCTTCAGTCGTGTCCGACTCTGTGCGACCCCATAGACGGCAGCCCACCAGGCTCCCCTGTCCCTGGGATTCTCCAGGCAAGAACACTGGAGTGGGTTGCCATTTCCTTCGCCAATGCATGAAAGCGAAAAGTGAAAGAGAAGTCGCTCAGTTGTATCCAACGCTTATTGACCCCATGGACTGCAGCCTATCCAGGCTCCTCCGTCCATGGGATTTTCTAAATATGTTATTTGGCTAAATACTGAATTTTGTCACTTGTCATTTCCTAGGACCGCTCCGAGAAATCTCTAAAGTTTGTTTCTACAATTCTATATTTCTGGAGAAAACATTTTTAAATTATAAAGAAAAAGCCCCAGCAGAAGTAGGAATCCTTCTGTGTGGGTCCTTTGAAGTAAAAGGAGGGCACTTCTTGCCTCCATTACAGACCCAAACCAAAAAAGACTCCTACTTAAAAACACTGCCACAGGTCATGCTTCCTGTTCTCTTAAAATAATCTGAACTACTCATTAAGTGCAGATAAACTCCCTTAGCAATTTCTACACAGATCCTCATGGCAGGGCTTTATCATTCTGTGGACATTTCTGGACCCCTAATCATTGTAACTCCATGATAACTAACTGGTGATTATTTTTGACTCACATTTTTCCCATCTTCCTGTAATGCTTTACAGAGTTTTCAAAATCCTTCATCTGTAACTTGTCTCACATTTGTAACCATGTTCCATTTCTGACCCCACCACCTCAGCTCTGGAGATGGAGTCCCCATCTTGTCCCCAGGTTGTCAATGCTGTTCTTCCCTCCACCACCTCAAACCCTCTGCTTTGGTCTACTGTGTCACTCCTTGACCAAGGCCTTATCGAACATCTTATTTCTGATGGAGCTATGTATTGTGGAAGCCTTTTCCCAGCCGTCCTTGAGTTCACACTTGCCATTTCCTAGTGGGCACTGTTTCCCAAGGAACCCTCTGCTTCCTCGTGTAGGTATAACCTACCTGCCTCACTTCATCTCCATACCTTGACCCAACCCATCTCCCATGCAATGGTGTCTGGTACTCAAACTAGGCTGTGGCCAGGAAATTAATTTTCTACTGGCACTCAAGTAATTTAACAAACACCGTATTGGAGGCCCTGAATGAATCAAGTATGATGTTGTTAATTCCCAGTAATCCAGATAGACACACATGAAATGCAAGTTGCAACCCACATCCTGTTGTTGCTGTTGTTCAGTCACTAAGTCATGTCCGATGCTTTGCAACCCCATGGACTGCAGCATGCCCAGCTTCCCTGTCCTTCCCTATCTTCCAGAGTTTGCCTGGATTCATGTCCACTGAGTCAGTGATGCTATCTAACCATCTTATCCTCTGCCACACTGTTCTTTTGCCTTCAATCTTTCCCAGCATCAGAATCTTTTCCAATGAGTCAGCTCTTTGCATGATGTGGCTAGAGTATTGGAGCTTCAGCTTCAGCATCAGTCCTTCCAATGAATACTCAGGTTTGATTTCCTTTAGGATTGACTGGTTTAATCTCCTTACACATCCTATGTCATATACATTTTTTTTTGGCCATGCCACACAGCTTGCAGGGTTTTCATTTCCCCACCATGGACTGAACCCGGGCCCTGGGCAGTGAAAGTGCAGAGTTCTAACCACTGGACAGCCAGGGAATTCCCTCAGATTCAATTTTTAAAGTTTCTTCCTTTATTTGGAATGATTCCTGCACAGCCTCTGTCCATTAGAGAAGATAATTACATTGACCAAACAATGAAAATTTTTTCACCTCACCCAATACACATCCACTGGCTCTACCAGTCTCTCTCCCCTCCCCCTCAACTATGCAATTCATTAAACCTTATTCATTGTTCACAATGAATACTGTATGTTACAGCCTTATTGGAAGGTGTCTCATCATTCATTGGTGAATAGGATAAGTATTCCCATCAACAGAAAACGTGAGCAATAATTAGCTTCAGGAAGAGAGGAGGATGTGTAGGTTCACCCTTTTCCTGCTCACACTCTATACTCGCTTCCAGCCAGATGGTGGTGTCCATAACAGACCAGGAGGAGGAAGAATCCTGAGATGCAAGGGCGGTTTACTTCTGTACAGAGTGCACACAGCAAACTGCTCTTTCCAACCAGGAATTTTTTCCTGTTTTCATTCATTATTGCCCCGAAGCACACAAATTTTTGTTTATAATTCATGCCGTAGTAAAACTGGTAACTCCTTGTTTCTGATCTGCTTCAGCAAATGGTCACAGAAGCAGAGCTAGAAGCTAGCGAGCCCGTCCTCGGCTGCCATCTCAAACCCAGCCCCCACCATCTACTCGCTGTTGCACAGCCCTCTTCAAATCCTGATGAGCTGAGCCCATCAAAAGTCTCCAGTGTATGATCCTCATTCAATTACAAAGTCCATTCGACGTTATTATAGATCATAATGAAAATACCCGCCTTGGGCTAGAGGAGTGGTCCGGTCGGAAGTGAGAGAATAGGAGCCACTCGGCAGGGGCCCAGCAGAGCACCAGGCAGCCAGGGTTGGTGGCCCTAGGGGTCAGTCATTTGTCACTGTGAGCTTCTGGCGTCATTACCTAACCTCCTTAGATGCCATACTGCAGTTCCCCTCCTGACAGATGGAGCCCCTGGTTAAAATATTCTTGGGCTTTGGTAAAAAGAGTTCTGCCTGGTTTTTATATTAGCAATTTGTTTTGATTCATAAAATGATCATTTCTAAGATTGATTTTGCTCTGCAATAGTCTTGTATATGTCACATTTTACTAGGAAATCCTAACATGAATGATACGACCTTGGAGTTATTAATTTGCACTCCAGTGAGAAGGGTTACATGCAGCTGATGTCTTCTTTTGTGGGTACAAGTGCTCAGACCACCACTCCTATTTGAGAATAGCATGCTAAGCATACTCTTACTCACATATTAATCAGAATCCCCTACTGTGCATAACACAATTATAATTACCTTTATAATTTTTTCCTCCCATACTGAATAAAAAGCTCCAAGGGGGAAACAGGACAAGAATCAACTGATTTCTTCATCAACATATGCACAGCCCCTAAGATAACACCTGCCCATGAAAAAAGATGCTTGCTGAATAAATGGTTAAACCACATAAATGACATATTTAACTCACTCCTCATTTTCTACCATCAGGATATCTGGGTCCAGTATTTGATATAAGATAATGCCTTCCAGGTGTTCCTTAGCTTAATATCTAGTAGGACGAATCATCACCAGAAAATATTTATTGTTGCTGTTCAGTCACTCAGTCATGTCCTACTCTTGTGACCGCATGGACTATAGTCCGCCAGGCTCCTCTGTCCATGGGAATTTCCAGGCAAGAATACTGGAGTGGTTTGCCATTTCGTTCTCCAGGGGATCTTCCTGACCCAGCTTTCAAACCCACTCTCCTGCACTGGCAGGTGATTCTTTACCACTGAGCCATTAGGGAAGCCCACCAAGAAATATTTCTTATTTAAATGCAGAGGAAAGCCAGGAAAATTCAAGGGAAATGGAAACTCTCACCCACATCCCCTCAACGTTCTGTATCGTGATCCTTTTAACAAGATTGTTTTTCTCCTTGCCGCTCCTGGGTCTTGGCTGTTCCTACCACTTTTCAGGAAGTAATCCAGTCCGAGTTGAGTCAATGTATGAACAGGATATGAAGATGTATCTTCGTCCTTTCTTTGGCCTCAAAGTTCATACTTTAGCAGTACCAAAGTACCTATGGTGTATACCTCCATCCTCCATGCCTATGTCCTTCTTTCTGCTGCCTGAAAAACCTGCCCTCGGTACCAGGTCCCTTTTCGTCTGGTTATTTCCTGTTTGTCCTTCAAGTCTCCATTCAAGTCAGTCCCTCCAGGAAGCCTCCCCTGACTACTCTAGGTTAGGAATGGCAACCCTCCCTATACTTCCCATAAAACACTTGCTACCTCTATCATCACACATCACATTATATTAAAATGATGTACTTGCCTGTCTCCCCTAGATTACTCTTCTTAATTTCCACAGATCCTAACACAAAGCTGAACAAAGAGTAGGTGCTTGATAAATGCATAAAGACTTGATCAGCCCAATACCTTTTCCTTAGGAAGGCACAGAGATAAGGCAAGGGAACATCCATGGACAATACACTTAACATTTGTCTAGAGCAAGAATACACAGAAGAACTGTACAAAAAGGATCTTCACGACACAGATAATCACGATGGTGTGATCACTCATCTAGAGCTAGACATCCTGGAATGTGAAGTCAAGTGGGCCTTAGAAAGCATCACTATGAACAAAGCTAGTGGAGGTGATGGAATTCCAGTAGAGCTATCTCAAATCCTGAAAGATGATGCTGTGAAAGTGCTGCACTCAATATGCCATCAAATTTGGAAAACTCAGCAGTGGCCACAGGACTGGAAAAGGTCAGTTTTCATTCCAATTCCAAAGAAAGGCAATGCCAAAGAATGCTCAAACTACTGCACAATTGCACTCATCTCACACGCTAGGAAAGTAATGCTCAAAATTCTCCAAGCCAGGCTTCCTGATGTTCAAGCTGGTTTTTGAAAAGGCAGAGGAACCAGAGATCAAATTGCCAACATCCACTGAATCATGGAAAAGCAAGAGAGTTCCAGAAAAACATCTATTTCTGCTTTATTGACTATGCCAAAGCCTTTGACTGTGTGGATCACAATCAACTGTGGAAAATTCTGAAAGAGATGGGAATACCAGACCACCTGACCTGCCTCTTGAGAAATCTGTATGCAGGCCAAGAAGCAATAGTTCGAACTGGACATGGAACAACAGACTGGTTCCAAATAGGAAAAGGAGTACGTCAAGGCTGTATATTGTCACCCTGCTTATTTAACTTAAATGCAGAGTACATCATGAGAAACGCTAGACTGGAAGAAACACAAGCTGGAATCAAGATTGCCGGGAGAAATATCAATAACCTCAGATATGCAGATGACACCACCCTTATGGCAGAAAGTGAAGAGGAACTAAAAGCCTCTTGATGAAAGTAAAAGAAGAGAGTGAAAAAGTTGGCTTAAAGCTCAACATTCAGAAAACTAAGATCATGGCATCTGGTCCCATCACTTCACAGGAAACAGATGGAGAAACAGTAGAAACAGTGTCAGACTTTATTTTTGGGGGCTCCAAAATCACTGCAGATGGTGACTACAGCCATGAAATTAAAAGACGCTTACTCCTTGGAAGAAAAGTTATGACCAACCTAGAGAGCATATTCAAAAGCAGGGACATTACTTTACCGACTAAGGTCCATCTAGTCAAGGCTATGGTGTTTCCTGTGGTCATGAATGGATGTGAGAGTTGGACTGTGAAGAAGGCTGAGCGCCGAAGAATTGATGCTTTTGAACTTTGGTGTTGGAGAAAACTCTTGAGAGTCCCTTGGACTGCAAGGAGATCCAACCAGTCCATTCTGAAGGAGATCAGCCCTGGGATTTCTTTGGAAGGAATGATGCTAAAGCTGAAACTCCAGTACTTTGGCCACCTCATGCGAAGAGTTGACTCATTGGAAAAGATTTTGATGCTGGGAGGGATTGAGGGCAGGAGAAGAAGGGGATGACCGAGGATGAGATGGCTGGATGGCATCACTGACTCGAGGGACTCGAGTCTGAGTGAACTCTGGGAGTTGGTGATGGACAGGGAGGCCTGGCGTGCTGCGATTCATGGGGTCACAAAGAGTCGGACATGACTGAGCGACTGAACTGAACTGAGAGCAAAAGCAGGGGCAAGGGTAACAGTGAAACTGTGAAGAGGCAGGGTAAGGTCAAAAAGGTTCTGAAGGTACCAGGGGGAAACAGGATTCCCTTTTTTGTTTTTGTTTTCTGTTTTTGTATTTTATTTTTATCTATTTATTTGGCTGTGCCAGGTCTTAACTACAGCCCGAGGGATCTTTGATCTTCACTGCAGCATGCAGGATCTTAGTTCGATCTTAGTTCCCTAACCAGGGGTCGAACCCAGGCTCTCTCAGTGAAATCACTGAGTCCTAACCACTGGACTACCAGCAAATTTCCTGCAGTGTTTCTTATCATAAAAAAAATAACTAAATCAGAAATTTTTAATGTATTCTTTTTGAATACAAATTCCAGAAAATGTTAGGAAATAGGGGTAACCTGTAGGGTTCTGGGTAAAAGAAATTTCAGAAACGCTAAAGCAAATACAGACAAGCTTCTTTACTGAAGGACTTCTCAGAGTCATTATTATATTAATATTCATTATAAATGTGTAGGAGGATAGTACCTTATGCAACATTTTATCAGCTTACACAAAAGCCCTTTTTGATGGCATATACTTTGGGAAACCTAGGCTAAATTTCTTGATAAGTGACTGGATATTCCTGAACCAGTTAGTTGATCAGTACCTAGCAGTCCTTGATGTAAGTGGTACACACCAGTCTCTGAAGCCATAAGCTGCTTTCACAGCTGTTGGTCCCCCACGATACACGATAACCCTGGGCATGGTCTGCTCCCAGCTTCCCAGAAATCCCACAAAGAAGTGGCAGATGCCAAGACGAATCAGTTACAATCAAGTGACCTGCATTCTCGGGCAGAAGAAGTGAGAAGTTAAGTAGTAACAACCAGGCACACTAACGTGTCAACATTCCCAAGGAAATTTTAATAGATATCTAGTCACCCATCATTCACAGGGCTTCCCTGGAGGCTCCGATGGTAAAGAATCTGCCTGCAATGCGGGAGACCTGGGTTCGATCCCTGGGTTGGAAAGATCCCCTGGAGGAGGGCATGGCAACCCACTCCAGTATTCTTTCCTGGAGAATCCCATGGACAGAGGAGCCTGGCAAGCTACAGCCCATGGGGTAGCAAAAAGCCGGACAAGACTGAGCGACTAAGCACAGCACATGTTTCACTAGATTGAAATACCAAAGAGAGCAAGACTACACCAGAACTTTAAACCGATCATCTAGTTTTATTCAAAATGGAATTAAATTGAAATTATGGATCAAAAGTGGCCTAAGGAAAATCTAAAATTTATGGACACATAAATTAATTTGGAAGAAAGGAGTAAGGAAAACCAACAGCACCTGAAAAATCACATTTAATTTGCAGCACAGGTTGGAAAGTCAGCCAGTGGGAGCTGGAGATAAAACTGTTAAGTGACAAATCACAGTGGACTCCCCTGATTTTCTGGGTCCTGCTTTACACAGAACCCCCTCATAAAAAAGCAGTCACTCTCAACTGATTGCACAGAAGCTGTCTCATGCTATAGGGCAAGTGACCCTACCACACGGGCCACAGCAAATAGAACTTGGGATGGAGCTACACCCAAAGGTGGCCATCTATCGACCAGCCACAGTGATGGTGGGCCAGGACAGGAAAGCTTACGCTCCTTTGTTTTCTCATCTTTCAGACAGGAAATCCCATCTTCTTAACGGAAGTGCCTCTAGCTTTGAGAAAAGCTATGTGAAATGAAAGAATATAGGCATGAATGTAGTAATAGGAAAAGATGTCTTTGATTATACTATTTAAGCCTGTTTCTCTTCAAAGTCTAGAGATTCCCAACCACTTCTATTGATTTCCTCTATTCAAAATATTGTTAAGGCCATATGCATAACAAAATTCTCAGTTTTCTCATTCCCCTTAATAAGGGGTTAGTATCTTTAAAAAAATGTGGAGTTGTGGAAAGAGATACATTTCACATCTATTATTCATGCAAGAGGGGAACATTCTAGCATCATTGGGGTTTTTTTTTTTAATATTTATCTGTTTGCTTATTGGGCTTCCTAGGTGGTGCTAGTGGTAAAGAATCAGCCTACCAATGCAGGAGATGCAAGAGATTCAAGTTCAATCCCTGGGTTGGGAAGATTCCCTGGAGTAGGAGATAGCAACCCACCCCAGTATCCTTGCGTGGAAAATTCCATGAACAGACGAGCCTGGCGAACTACAATCTACAGAGTCACAAAGAGTCAGATACAACTGAGCAGCTGCGTACAAATTTGTTTATTTATTGGCTGCACCAGGTCTTAGCTGAGGCATGCAGGATATTTAGTTGCAGATGTAGGATCTAGTTCCCTGACCAGGGATCAACCTGGGCCCCTAGCATTGGGAGCACGAAGTCTTAGCCACTGGACCACAAGGGAAATCCCTGGTTTCTTATTTATTCTAAAAAACAGATAAACTTTTCAAACTCAATCTCCCGAAAGTTTCAGATGTAACCATTGATTTCCATTTTCTTCCATCCTTTGCCAAGCTTCAAAATAGAAGCTGCCTGCCCATCCTGTGTTTGGGTGAAAGATGGAGAGCCAAGAGAAATAGAAGCCATGGATAACCCAGAGCCATATGTATGGTTAATTTTTTCTAAAACTTCATTGTCCATGAAGTTATTCTCCAGGCCCAAGCTAGTCACTGATATATGTGGTAAGATGATTACAACACTACATCAGTGGAAAATAAAATTAGGCTCAGTGTAACTTAAAGCATTGTTTGTAATTCATTAACCCTATTTTTTTTTTGCATTCTGTAAGTACCATGATAACAGGCAGCCCGATATTCATCTTTCATGTACCTCCTCCAAATTTATGAGAACTGTGCATCTATTTTCAAATCACATTACATTTTTAAATAGGTTTTCATTTTTTAAAATTAGCCATTTTCCCCAAGGAGGTTCTTTCTCTATTAGTAATTCATTTCAAAAGATTACATAAAAATAGATATATTATCCCCAAATTGACAAAATGCTGCCAATATCCAAACAAGTAGCCACACACACTTGCAGTTGTAACATGGTTTCTCCTGTGCTGGTCAGCAACCAATTTCTACTGCTGGAAGTCAGCTCCAAGCAGCCTTTTGTTTGTTTGTTTGCATCTGCCAGAAGCAAGGCCAGAGGGCCTGGATATATGAAAGTATCTCACATTCAGAAGGAAGCCCCCAGGCCTTTGTGCCAGTAGATGTGCAAAGAAGCTTAAGTAAGTGTGGGAAAACAGCAACTGTGAATCAGAATTTGCCATAAGGCAAGACCTAACACAGTTGTGTTGGGTTGGGTTTTTGGTTTGTTTTTTTTTTTCTGGTTTTCCACAGACAGATGGAATAACAGCATAATAGGCTGGGCAAAGGGTCTCCTGAGCTATTCTCTCCATTGTACACACACAACAGACACAGCAAAGACACAAAGAGACAGTCCTTAGGAAGGAAATGTCTCCTTATGAGCAAAGCCCTCTACTCTTCATTATTTTCATCAAAGAGTGAGAAAGAGGATTGATGCAAAATGCTCCTATGCTTCCTCCTGGAAAAGCAATACATTTGTTTCTGGGGGTCAAACTTACCACACAGGTTCGAGTCTTCACTCTCTGCACAAAGACAGGCACTAAGGAAAGGACAGCCAAGACATTTTTGTAAGGCTGTATCTTAGCTCAATATCACCTACAGACCTAAATCAGCCGCTGGATATCATCAAGGCAAAGGACAACCAGGAGAGTTGTAAGAAAGGTTTCGGCCACACCCGTCCAATTGAACCACATCTTTACAAGGCATAAAACTGCACTGTCACCTGGAATAAATGAGAACAAGAAGGACAGAGAGAGTTCCTAAAATAGTCCCTATTGCTGCCTCACCAAGGACATTTTTTAAAATCATTATTAAATCGTGTCTGCTGAACAAGTGAAGAAAGAATGGATAGCAGGAAAGAGATCTTTTTCTCAAAATGACTTAAATAGCTGAAGTCAGATTGGCCATGAATTTGTCATTGTTGAAACTAGGAGACGATGAACGAGGCTTCATCATACTATTTTACCCACTTTTTTGTGTATGTTTGACATTTCCTATGATGACAATTTTTTAATTACTTGTAAAATTTTTCAATTTTTCAAGCAAAATATAGCACTGCTTTATCAGATAGGATAAGGCTCATTTTAAAGTTTATCTTTAATCCAAGGTTAAGAACATAGACTGATTAAAATAAGAATCTACTCCCAAACATAATTATTCCCATATAATAAGTTGCCAGCAGAACCTACAAGGGAATAATGTAACTATATCATCCCTTTAGAAAGGTTTGAAAAAGATTGAGGAAGTCTACTAAAATTTTTTTAAGTTTTTCTAAGGAATGTGAACTTGAATTCACTAAATGTGAACTTAATCACATTTCTAAGGAATGTGAACTTGAGTCATAAAACCTGTGATATGAAAAGAAGCTAAAAATCACTATATTCCTATCCACTGAGAAGCTCTGCCCATGTCTCTAAAAAAGTGATCTGCTTTCTAGTGTCCACTAGTATAGGCTGATAGACACAAAACACATTGAAGCATAATTTTTATTTGATGTCAGCATAAAAGTTTCAGTTCAAAGAGAAAACTTCTTTTTTTTCTCTTTAATAGCCTACGTCTATAGTCTTGTTACATACTCTGAGTGTCACATGTGTGATCCTTTTTTACACTAGATTTTTTCCCCCAGCTTTACTGGGGTATAATTGACAATTTTACCTTGCATATATTTAAGGTATACAACTTGTTTATATATATATATGTTTATGTACATAAATACATACTTATACATACATGCATGTATGTATGTACCTATACATGCATACATACATGTATGTTTATACATATATATAAATAAGTTGTATACCTTAAATATATGTCATGACAAGCTAATTTTGAAGGTTATTCAGCAATAATATTCAAACACTAAAGATTTATTTTAAAGCTCTTAATTATTTTTTCAAGCATGTTCCAGCTAAATCATTCAGTTGAAAAAAACTTTCATGATTTAATGTTACCAATATATAGTAATGTCTGTGGGCAAGAACTAAAATAACATGGCTTTATATGAGACAGAAAAGATTTCCAGTCAAGCCTGAAAGTGATATTTGGAGTGAAATACAAAACAGTTTAGAGAAATGGCTGGATTGGTTTTGCTTAGGTTAATGAAAGTAATGAAATAAATAGAATCTTTTCAAGAACAGCCTATAACAGTTTTCAACACATCAACTTAAACCATACAGAAGATATATCCTCTGCTCTGTTAAGAAGGGGAGGTAAAAATCAAAATTGTCATTGTAAATCTTACCAAAAACATTATGAAAAATAAAAAATGGTGCCATTTGCAATCATCAATACAATAAACACATTCTGTCCATCAGGGTGCTCAGAACCAAGTATTCAAAAATCAGAAAGACAGTCCTTGCTCCCTAAATGCATTTGACAGTGAAACAGATGTAAACAGACATTGATAATTAGGGCTCCCTCATCAAAAATGCAAAGTTGGGAGAAGATTTAAATATAGTTCCCCTGGCAAGCTCCCAATGTACTACTGTAAAACTTAATATTTTTAAGTTCATATGCAAGGGGTTATATGATCAACATTTAAATTCTAAGAATTAATATAATTTAATAAATAATAACATTTGTTATCTATTAGTAATGATTTAAAATATATAATCTATTTGACTTCTTGACGCATTACCTATATTTTCTTATAAAACAAGACTAAAAAATATTCACATCTGTTTTCACTATAATCAACTTCCCTTTTTCTCACTATATTGAAAGTATCCACACCTGAGTCTTATTCTCATCATCGTGTTATGTTTTCTAAAGAAGAAAGAACTAAGAAGTGGTCAGTCTAGTAGCTCCCTGCAAACAACAATAACTCCCCTGGATCCAAGTGGGGGGATCAGGGGAAACAGCAATAGATGTACCACTTAGCCACACAGCATCACAGAAGTAGTAATTACCTATGAAATCTGCTGCCTCGCTCTTTTTTCTGTTTCTCTCTTCTGATAATCCCAGTGGTGTGGACCGTGAAACAAAAAAGCCTCCCAGCAGACTCAGGAGAATTAAAACAGAGTGGCATACTGACATCTAAAAAAGAAAGAAAAAAAAAAGAGAGAAAAAGAAAGTAACATAAGGAGAAGTATTTCTGTTATTATGACACGAAATACAATAATAGATACAACTAAATGTGTTATTACTTGAGCTGCGCATTAACTTCCATTGGTATATATAATGTGTGTTTCACTATACTGGTGTTGTGCCCAAGTCGCGAAATCTCCCAATGACCAGCAGGGAGCTGGTATCCGATGCAAAAGCAAGAGAGTTTTTATTACCAAGCTGGAGCTGGGGCTCCCACCGGCACCGATGCAGCAGCTATAGGGAGGGAGCCCCGAGTTTTGGGTTACACTGCTTATATAGGGAATATTCAGGTGAAAGGGTAACAAAAAGGGGTGTTCAGGCTGAAGGACTACTGATTGGTTACTCTCTTCTATAGGGTTGTGTGTGGATCTCTGATTGGTTTTTTTTTCACTTACATGGTGAATCATTATTTCACAAAGGTAAATCATCACTTCCAAGGTAAATCACAAATGTAAATCATTACTTCCAAGGTAAATCACAAATGTCACAAATGTAAATCATTACTTCCAAGGTAAATCACAAATCCTTGAACTTAAAGTCAGGAGGTTTACCCTAAGGGCTGATTGGCTCGTGCATAGCGGGGCAAGTTTAGGCAATATCCAAAGTCTAAGTCTGTTTGCCCGGTACCTTTGCAAAAATGGGATTTTTTTACAAGATGGAGTAGCTCAGGCTCTACACTGGCAATAGTCATCTGATAAAAACCAAATTCCAGAAGGCTTTTCCAGTTGCCAGTGAACCTGGGAGAGAGGTTTCTGAATGGGATTCTGGTATATCTGTATCATGCCTCTCTCCCCAAAATGATAGCCATAATTCTTAATAGTAATGGCAAATATTTACAGACAGGATCACAAATATTAATGCACAATCACCTTACAAAGTAGATACTATCCTTATTGCCATTAATACAATGTTATTATTATGTGAGTTGAAAGGTAACCGTGACATCACTCACCTATTTCTGGAGGAGGGGGAGGACGTGGGAAAACTCCAGAAGATATACCTTGAGCTGAGAACTGAAGGATAAGTCAGAAAGGCAGATGTAGGATGGGTGAAAGACATCTGGTCAGAGGGATAGCACATGCAAAGACAGAAAGGTACCCACAGCTATACATAGCTGCAAGAAGTTATGTATGGCTGGAGCAAAGAAAAACACTGGGGAGCAGTGACTAGAAATAAAGTTGGAAAAATGACAAAGACCTTGGTCCACCAGGCTAAGCAGTTTCAGCTTTATGCCTCAAGCACAGAAGAGTCACTGGGAGCCCTAGAGACAGATAGATGATGAGATCTGCATTTTAGACAGATCACTCTGGTAGTAGTTTAAAAGACCGATTTAAGTGAAACCAGATTGCAAACAAAATAAGCAATTGAGAGATTAGCTTAGGTCAGTCCAGGACAGAAATGATGAGAGCTTGACTAAAGTAGGGGCTAGACAGAGAAAAGAGATCTTTAGGAAACATATGATGGTGAAATTCTATATAATTTCTCCAGTTCCAACGTCATAATTGTAATTCAGATGTCTTCACAAAGCACTTTTTTTGCATGCTGTATCACCAATCCTTAAAACAATTCTATGAAATAGAAGGGAAAATAATATTGGAGTTTTTTCCTTCATTTGGCTGCTCCATGTCTTAGTTGCAGCATGTGGGATCTAGTTCCCTGACCAGAGATTGCCCCCAGGGCCCCTTGCATTGGAAGTGCAGAGTCTTAACCACCAGATCACCAGGGAAAGCCCGAGAAAGAGAAGTATTGTTATCTCAATTCTACAGATGAGAAAACTAAAGCTCAAAGAAGTTAAGCAGTTTGCCCAACCAGAGAGCAGAGAAGCTGGGAATGGAATGCACGTCCTCCGCTTCCAAAGCCCCTTCATACAGAAAATTAAAAAACTTAATGAGAAGGGCTCTGCAGAAAAGGGGGGAAATTGCATGGCATTAGAATTGTTCATCAAAAAAAAAAAAAACCTGTGTCAAACCATTGTGTGAAAACAAGGAGAAAGTATGTGCTTCTCTCACAGAGTAGAATGTAAATAGTTGGCTGCAATGATGGTCCTGAGAGGTGGAGTCCAAGCCCCTCACCGACTGAGCACCTTCCTGAGCTTTGGGAAACTTCTTCAGAAGTGTGGTGCCAGCTCTTCATGATCTCACATCCTGCTGGAGGTGGGAGACACATGATTTAGAAAGCTTAATGCTGGGCTCTCTTGTGCTGACAATTTCCTCAGACCTCTAACTTGACCATAAATGTGAAGAGTTTAATGTGCTATCATCTTTTTAATTTTATTCACCTTACCCAAGCACACTCCTTTGTATATTTGTGAACAAGTCTGCCCTCAGATAAACATACAGAATATATTATACATAGAGATGGATTTCCACCTTTGAAATATAACCCTTAATGTACTCAGATTGTCATCAATCTCCTCTTCCTATGTGCATTGTTTTTGCCATATGGGTCACATAAAGATACAAAAGACAATTCTTAAATTACAACCAATTGATGTAATTTGTATTGGTTTTCAGCCTTTGTGCTTGAAATCTCCCCGTTTTAATTCTGAAAGGGGGTTTTTCTTGGCTATAGATTTCTTCAATAGATGAGAAGGAATTACTTCTTGTCACTGTCCATCTCTGTGCCCCACCCAACAAGCACAGCTTTTGAAAGAAACAGATGATAAATACTTCACTTAGCTAAATGTAATTCTCCTAACATTCTTTTCTGACATATGCTTGTTTATGATAGTCATTATCCACAGAAAACCACTGTCCTGAACTATCAGCAAATATTAGTTATATTTTATAATTTTCACCTATATAGTAAAGATTCATAAGAGAAAAGAATATATATATATGGCCCCTTTCTCAAGTGGAAAAAGACAAAAAAAAATCTAGTTTGACAGAAAACGTATCAGAGCTCTAACAGAAGCAAGAGAGGCTATTATAGAGCAGATCACTCCAAAAAGAAATAAAAAAACAGTGCTAAATGAATGTTACATTAAAAGATTAAAGATATATGGGAATTCCTGGGCGGTCCAGTGGCTAGGATTCTGCACTTCCACTGCAGGGGGCACAGACAGGATACTTAGTCTGGTCTGGGATCTATGCCATGTGGTGCAGCCAAAAAAAAAAAATTATTAAAATCATTTCCATCAGGAAGCACCAGTGATTAGTTTTAGGCCCTTTTAAGAAAGAAATAGTATTTGTGCCTTCATTTGTATGTCAAAGGATCAAAGGGATCAAAACCAGAAAGAGTTTCTGGTCTTAATATTTTTAAGATATTAAGCTGACTCAGATTTTTTTTCTTCATTTTTGCTATGAAATCAATTCTTATACTAAGCTTTGTGTGTGCCCAGCTGTGTCTGACTCTTTGTGACCCCATGGACTGTAGCCCACCAGGTTCCACTGCCCATGGAATTTTCCAGGCAATTATATTTTGGAGTGGAGGGCCATTTCCTTCTTCAGGGGATCTTCCTGACCCAGGAATTGAACCCAAGTCTCCTGCGGCTCCTGCTGCTGCTAAGTCGCTTCAGTTGTGTCCGACTCTGTGCGACCCCATAGACGGCAGCCCACCAGGCTCCTCCATCCCTGGGATTCTCCAGGCAAGAACACTGGAGTGGGTTGCCATGTCCTTCTCCTATGCATGAAAGTGAAGAGTGAAAGTGAAGACGCTCAGTCGTGTCCGACTCTTAGCAACCCCATGGACTGCAGCCTATCAGGCTCCTCCACCCATGGGATTTTCCAGGCAAGAGTACTGGAGTAGGTCGCCACTACCTTCTCCGGCAGCTCCTGCACTGGCAGGCAGATTCACAGATTCTTTATCACTAGCACCACCTGGGAAGCCCAAACTGATACTTAGCTTAAGTATAGATTATTAAAGTACAAACAGGTATATTGTTTAACCCAGAGATTATTTTCACAGATGAAGCTTAATTTGATTTCTTCTTTTCTAATTAATTTTTATTGATGTACAGTTGATGTACCATGTTCTGTTAATTCTTCTATACAATAAAATGATTCAGTTATACAAATATAAACATTCTTTTTTATTTTCTTTTCCATTATGGTTTATCATAGGATATTGCATTTAGTTCCCTGTGCTATACAGTGGGACCTAGTATAATAGTTTACTTCTGCTAATCCCAAAGCCCTAATCCTTCCCTTTCCACCCCTACCCCTTGGCAACCACAAGTCTGTTCTCTATATCCATGAGTTTGTTTTTGTTTCATAGATATGTTTATATAAGTCATATTTTAGATTCCACATATAAGTGATACTATATGGTATGTGTCTTTGTCTGTCTGACTTAGTTCACTTAGAATGATAATCTCTAGTTCTATCCATATTGCTGCAAATGGCATTATTTCATTCTTTTTCATGACTAAGTAGTAGTCCGTTGTATATATGTACCATATCTTCTTCATCCATTCATCTATCAATGGACATTTAGGTTGTTTCCATGTCTTGGCTACCATGAATAATGCTGCTATGAAGATAGGGATGCATATATCTTTTTAAATTATAGTTTAATCTGGATACATGCCCAGGATTGGGATTGTTGGATCATATGGCAGTTCTATTTTTTAGCTTTTTGAGGGACCTCCATATTGTTTTTCTTAGTGGATGCACCAACTTACATTTCCACCAACAGTGCAGAACTGTTCCCTTTTCTCTGCACCCTCTCCATCATTTGTTATTTGTAGACTTTTTAAAGATGGCCATTGTGGCCGGTGTGAGGTGGTACCTCATTGTAGTTTTGATTTGCATTTCTCTATTAGTGAAGTTGAGCATCTTTTCATGTGCCTGCCTGTTGACCAGATATCTGCATATCTTCTTTGGAGAAATGTCTATTCTTCTGCCCACTTTTTGATTGGGTTGTTTGGTTTTTGTTGCTGTTATTGAGTTGTATGAGCTGTGCGCACATTTTAGAGATTAAGCCCTTGTCTGTTACATCATTTGCAAATATTTTCTCTCATTCCAGATTGTTTTTTTGTTCTGTTTATGGTTTTCTTTGCAGTACAAAGCTTGTAAGTCTGATTAGGTCCCATTTGTTTATTTTTGCTTTTATTTTACCGCCTTGGGAGACCTAAGAAAACATTGGTACAATTTACATCCAAGAATGTTTTGTCTATGTTCTCTTCCAGGAGTTTTATGGTATCATATCTTATGTTTAAGTCTTTAAGGGTATGAGCCTGTGTTCTAACTTCATTGATTTACATGTGGCTGTCCAATTTTCCCCGCACCACTTGCTAAAGAGACTATCTTTTTCCCATTGTATATTCTTGCCTCCTTTGTTGAAGATTAATTGACCATAGATGAATGGGTTTATTTCTGGGCTCTCTGTTCTGTTCCATTGATCCATATGTCTGTTTTTGTGTCAATGCCATGCTGTTTTGATTACTGTAACTTTGTAGTATTGCCTGAAGTCTGGGAGGGTTATACCTTCTGCTTTGTTCTTTTTCCTCAGGATTGCTTTGGCAACTCTGGGTCTTTTACGGTTCCACATAAATTTTAGAATTATTTGTACTAATCCAATGAAAAATACGAGTAATTTGATAGGAAATTGTAATTTGCTCTTGATTGCTATTATATTTACACAGAATTAGCTTTACTCTCTGCCTGTAAAAACCTAACATGACCTAATATGATATAATGCTATTGCCAAATTTATGATTATTCTTCAAAAAATAGTGCAAACTGAAATGGCTATTATAAAGATCATTAATATTCCCTGAGCTGTTAAAAGATGTTCCTGAAAGAAATGGCTCCATGATCAAAAAAACAATTGGAAAATGATGCTACTCCTTCCTCTTAAAAAGTCATATTTCAGGTAAGAATTCTATTTAACTAAGTTTAATTCAGTGTTTAAAAATATTTAACCATGTAAACCATTTTTTTTTCAAATAACACCTATTAACATCACGTGAAATCTTGGATATACAGACCAAACCCTAATTCCCCCTTCTTTTAGTAAGTGACAAAGGTTAAATGACCTAAATTGTGTTTTAAGTCTCTAAAGCATAATTCAAGTAAGAAGCTATGTGCAAATAATTGAGTCACCAGAGTTAGGGGGAAAAAATTTATATAAACCTAACTCAAAACTTATTCACCAGGTCCAGGCATTCAGGGAAATTGACTTAGCTACTGAATAAGGCAGTGAAACACCACATCAAATTGAGAGGGCAGAAGGGACTCTAGACTTCAGGTAACATTTGTGAAGAGAAAAATGCAGAGCTGACCTCAAGTGACTCTCCTTGTAACTTGGACAATAATTAGGTCAGATACAAAGGAATTTCCAAGCTTGAAAGACCACTGATACCAAAAGGACAACAGGGCCCCTGTCACCAGGCTAAGCTTTAGGGCTGAATTACAGTTCTACAAGGGAATCATGGTACTCATTAGAAATCATGATCAACACTGGGTAAAAGAGAACTTCATCTGAAAGGCAAAATTGACACTCAAAACTTATGCCTAGGATACCAAGTCATAAAGACGATCAGCAAAGTAGTCTCTCCAGGAAGGTGGCTCAGTTGTAATCTGCACAGAAGGTCATGGCCACGTTGTTGACTGACATTCCTTGTCTCTGGGAGAACAAGCTCAAGTGAGTAAGATGCAGCATAAAACCGAGAGGCATCAGTGGTCCTAGCTCTGAGAACACCAAAAGGCAGGGGCAAGGAAAATGAAGTAGAGGCTGATATCTTTGAGATGTCACTCATTTCTTAGAAAGAAAAGGGGGGAAAGTTGCCATGATTCAGAAAAGATTGACAACCCCGTTCTTTTCTTTCTTTCTAAACCATTTCTATTCTGCCATCTCTGTTGTTCCCATTCTGCTCTCAAAAGATGATGAAAATGTGAACTAAAACATAACCTTCTCCCAAATATCCATACAAGGGAATAAAACATCCCAAAGGCAGTCTGGCATGTGTCATTCTAGCAGAAAACCTGTTCTGTAGAATCACTGGCCTCTGATGCGTACCAGGTCACCACGCTCTTTCATTTAATTTATAAGTCATTTATTGGCTGCTTACCATGACCCCAGCACTGTAAAAGGCAAAAAATGAGAACCAAGGCAAATGTAGGCTTTGGAAATGTAGAGACTAGTTAGAGTCAAGAATTTATGAAAGATAACATACTATCAAGTCCTAAAATGTCTCATTATCATTAACTGTGAAGAGGTGAGGAACTCCTTCCTATGAAGTAAACATATTAATAGAAACCATACAATTTACAGTGAAAACCCATTTATCTTCTGCTGGTACACCTAGTTTTATGAAAACATTGATATGTTTCTCCACATTCTATAATCCAGGTTGCAAATGTGGAAGAAATTCAAAAAGCAGACAATAAGTCTAAGCTAGAACAATAGGAAAGAGCTTCAAAAAGGTATTATTTGAGCTTAGAGCAGAAGACATTCTTGTGTGGCAGGTGCAAGGGAGAGAGAAGATAATGCAGAGGTTTCATCTGAGGGATTATGAAGACAACAGTGTGTACTGTGCTTAGTCGCTCAGTGGCGTCCGACTCGGCAACACCGTGGACTGTAGCCCTCCAGGCTCTTCTGTCCATGGGGATTCTCCAAGCAGGAATCCTGGAGTGGGTTGCCATGCCCTTCTCCAGGGGACCTTCCCAACCCAGAGATTGAACCCAGGTCTCCCAGGTGGATTTTCTACCACCTGAGCCACCAGGGAAGCCCAAGAATACTAGAGCCTATCCCTTCTCTAGGGGAACTTCCCAGCCCAAGAATCGAACCAGGGTCTCCTACATTGCAGGCAGATTCTTTACCAGCTGAGCTACCAGGGAAGCCCAGAAACTATAATAGATAAGACCAAATTAGGAAGAAACATGAATAGGAGAATGGGATGTTGGGAAGTAAGAGGCAGCACAATTATAAGTTCTTAAGGATAAACTCACAGAACCATTGAATTAGGGAACTTCAGGGTTATAAAGGACTTGGAAATCATCTAATACAATTTTCTTTTTTTGTTTTTCTTAAAAAAATTTTTTTATTTTTAATTGGAGGATAATTGCTTTACAATGTTGTGCTGATTTCTGCCATACCACAATGTGAATTAACCGTAAGTATACGTATGTCCCTTCCCTCCTGAACCTCACTCCCACCCTCTACTCCATTCCACCCCCCTAGGTTGTTCTAGAGCACCAGATTGAGCGCCCTGTGTTATACAGCAATTTCCCGCTAGCTATCTATTTTACCTATGGTAATGTATATCTTTCAGTGCTACTCTCTCAATTCATCCTGCCCTCTCCTTCCCCACTGAACACAATTTTCAACTCAGTGCAGCAATAAAATTCATATGTGATCATATAGCCACTGCCAGGAAATTTCTCGTGAGAGAAACCAAACTCTCCATCTCTGAAGGGAAAGAGCTTGTAAAGCAATTATCCTCCAATTAAAAAAGAGAGAGTTCAAACTGTTAGAAATGTCTTCTTTATGGAGTTATCATTGTTCTCTTAAGTTGACCTATGAAGATATATAAATATTTTTAAATATGTCATCCATTGTCCATTTTCTCAGGCCTGGAAAGTGCCAAGAATTGGTTGATGTCTATGGCACTAGTCAGCAGAATATATTGGATAGTGACTGTCAGTTCCAAAGCGATCCTAGCACTTACCTCCAGCTCCACCTCCGTTCAAAAGACCTCTAGAAATTGGGTCTATTCAAACTCATCATTATTATCATGAAATAAATTGATATCTGAACCTCCTTGCTTAGAATTAGACTGAGTTTGGTATCACACAAAATATTAGCATTTTCCCCAAACAGACTCTAATCTCAAGAAGTAAAAGATGCAAGCGGTCTTTGGTCAAAACATATTTAGTCACAACACTCATGGACCATGTGATTTCTCCCTGCTGATGGAAGAATGTAGATCTATTAAGGAATTTTTTGGTGATTCTGAAGCATGTCAGAGGTTAGCACGTTGCTTCCATTACACTTCTACAACAGTAGTAACTAGTGAACGAGTTCCTAGTCTACAGAATATGCTTTTTTTTCCATTTTTATTCCTTATTTCTTATCTATGAAGAATTCCCATAGCAGGGCAGGAAAAAAATCCATTCTCTTTGTAATTCCAATTTTCCCACTGAATCAACTATTTTCCAAACCCTAGTTGACTGTTAAGGAAGGAAAGGATTAAATATGCCACAGTAGTCCCTTAATAATCATACAGAGTACGGTTTCTCAGCTATGGCACTATCGACATTTGGGGCCAAATAATTCTTCGTTGTGAAGGACTGCCCCACACATTGCAGGATAAACATCCTGCAACACCCCTTACCTCTGCCTACTAAATGCTTGCAGCACCTTTCCTCTCCAGTCATGAAAATCACGGGTATCACCAAGCTTTGCCAAATATCCTCTGGGAGTCAAAACTGTCCCTGGTTGAGAAGCACTAAGATAAAGATATGGTCTTGGTTAAAACCTATTCTGGGCTTCACATTCCAGACACATTTCGAAAGTGATGGTGGCTGCCATTTCTGGCCCACATCCACCATCCACATAAAATCTGCTGTTTATTTCAACCCCTTCATAGAAGAGTGTGAACACTCTGTTTCTTGACAAATGACTTTGATTATTAGATTGTGCCACAATGTGCATCGAAGTACAAGGACAGAGCTTCAGCTCCGCTGTCAAGACAACCGCTGCCTCTTCAAGCAAAAGCAAAATCAAAGACTTGTAGAATGCCAGTTGAGTCAGAACCTTGAGCCAAAGGCAAGTGCGATGGCCACGAGTGAGCACCTGGCACTTCCCTATGAGAGCTGAATACTCAAGAAAATTGAGACTTCAAATGAGCTACTACCTAACAAGCTGCAATTTTATTTCATTGGGGGGAGAGTCAGGGATGAGTTACAGGAAGAAACCCGAGGAAAATTCAACATGACCGTCCATTTGCTAATTCAGTGAGGAGGAGTCCAAGACAAGCTTCAGAATTCAACAAGACAAAAGCATGATTATCTATAATTACTGCTTACCAGTAGCATGGGCTGATAACAAGCTTCCTCCGCCAATCTTACCCTGCCATTATGAGAAGAGGCGATTAAACTAATTAACAAATCAACTTTTCTGTGCAACAGTGGGTTCAATAGCAGAAAATAACGAGAAAAAGCTAGTTATTTGAAGGGATGAAATGACAGAAATCTGAAGTTAACAACAATATGCATAGGGAGCTTGAATAATGGACAAATGTATACATTTTGACATTAGAAAATCTGATTGCACATTAGGAAATATTGGACTATTGGTTTAAATCCACAGTTTAAATAGTGCTTTATTTGAACATGAAAAGTATTAATTATAATAATCATGCACAGTCCTGTACATGTGACATGTACAAATATAAAAGAATACCTCACTCTTAAGAAGTCAGACTGTCAGTCTGTCAGTCCGAGGTCAGTCATCTTGGTCATGGATACTAAGTCAAAAAGAATCCAAAAAGTACTTTCAGCCATAAAGTCACACTACTGTATAGGAAGAGACAAAGAAGGTACTCTCAGACCATTACTGTAATTTGTACTCCTCTCAACTCCCCCACTCTTGAGGCAGGCAAGAGCACCATGTCGTATAGCCTGTCTCTAGCCTTTTAAATGCCATAGGGTCTCCGCAAGCATATTAAGCCATGCTGACCAAGCTGACAGCACAGCCACATATGGTTACTGAGTCCCTGAAATGCGGCTAGTGAGACTGAAGAACTGAATTTTCACTTTTTTAAATTAATTTTGATTTAAAAACTGATAATTAATTTGCCCATTGGGAAACTTTTAAATGTGTTTGTTTGAATTACTATAAATTTTATGAAATCTAAGTAAAGAACAAGTATCTAATAAAAATGTAGCATTGGAATTGAGATGTACTATGATGGTTAAATGGCATCACCAACTCAATGGACATGAGTTTGAGCAAGCTCCAGGAGTTGGTGATGGACAGGGAAGCCTGGCGTCCTGCAGTCCATGGGGTCACAAAGAGTCAGACATGACTGAGCAACTGAACTGAACTGATAAGAGTAAACTGAACTGATAAGAGTAAAATATACACCAGATTTCAAAGATCTGGTATTAAAAAACTAATATAAAAAACATCATAATATTTGTATATTGATTACAGGTTGAAGTGATCCTATTTTTTATATTGGGTTAAATAAAAGAAATCACTAGAGATAATTTCACCTGTTTCTTTTTACTTTCTTTAACATGACTATTAGAAAATTTTAAATTACATATTCGGCTACTGGATAGGACTAGTCTGTAGAGTGAATGAATGGTATAAACATACAGCAGCACAGCAGAAGCAGTAAGAGAGTACTGACGGCAACCAAAAATGACATCTACAGCTAGAGGGAGACCAAGAAACCAACAAAGCACAGTTACCTGCGGCCATTTAAAGCCTGAGTGTATATTTCAACCTATTTCAGAGGTTCCTAAGGATATTACAGTTATTTAACTCAGTCACAAAAGGTGGGGGGGACTCTTCCTGCCTACTGTGTTTAAGAAGACATGATGATTAATCTTGTAAATACTTTAACATTTAACAGTAAGCTTCATTTATCTATTTCATCACAAATATTTAATAACTCATTTCATTCCCCACAAAAACCTTATGAGATAGGTATTATCAACTTTCTCATTTTGTGGGTAACAAAACTGGGACTTAGGTTAAGTCACTTGTCAAGGTTATATATGTTTACTACAATATTCTATTATCTCTACTAAAATTATTTTCCAGTATTTACATATATATGTGATTGACCAAAGCGCTGTTACCCTCTATCTTCGACTACTGTCATCCTTTATGGCCTAGGGAGGTTTAGCCAAATCAACCCGGGGAATGAAATTTCTGCCAGATGTCTCATGTAGACCTCCAACACATCCTTAAACATTAGTAAATTAAATCCTATTGATGGAGGGTCCATAAAGAGACTGCCTTATAAAGCCTCTCTCTTAATTTCTGGCTAAGAGTTGCAAAATTTCTAAAATTCTCTGTGCTTCTTCCACACTGAGAATAATATCCTAGCAAAGACTTAACAATGACCCATGAAATTTGTGAACGTAACAGTATTCATATTGCATTACCTGGTGATGATATACCAATTTTTTTTTCAGTTAAGTAGAAACTATTCTTAATCTCTGTGGCTTCAGCTAAAGGTTCCACTCAATAAAAGGTTAGTGAGAAGAATTAAGATGTGTCACGTGTATGCCAAGTTGCTTGAGTCATATATAACTCTCCATGACCCTATGGACTGTAACCCACCAGGTTCCCCTGTCCAGGGAATTCTCTGTCCATGGAATTCTCTAGGCAGGAATACTGGAATAGGTTGTCATTTCCTACTTCAGGGGATCTTCCCAAACCAAAGATTGAACCCAGATTTCCTGTGCTGCAGGTAGATTCTTTACCATTTGAGCCACCAGGGAAGCCCTTCTTTTTCTAAACAAAAACAAATCAATATATTCAGAGTTCAGCAATATAATTTCAAGACATGAAAGTTAAGCATTTGGAATCAAGATCCTTAGTTTTCATAAAAGGCACATTAGAGCATCATCTTTTATTCAATGGCTATTTTTAACCTATTTGGTAATATGAAGAGTGGGAAGAGTTATTCAAAATGTTTGTGGACTACTGAATAACCAGGATTCTGTAGACTACTGAATAACTAGGATTCTGCCTTTTTCCGTTGAGTGCCTTGGGAAACATTATACTACATATCTTTAATTTTCTTCTGACAACTTCAGGATCACTTCTGGGGAATGAGCCTTTGTCAGGAGGGAGAAAGGAATCAAATTTCCCTTTAATCTCATTAGGTCCCCACAGTGCAGGCAGACTTTCCCAGAAGCTGTTTAGTGATTTTTACTTGCTGTGTTTTTCCAACAGGAGATGCTTTAAAGGAAAGGTGCACTGGTAGCCTATCAATTCTGGACACTCCACCAGAAGGCCTGGTGGGAGTTTATCCTGCCATGAGTTCATCACAGGAGTTTATCCGGCTTGCTCTGCAGGGCAAGAAAGCTAACAAGAGTCACAAAAAGACACACCTGAGAGTCCAGCAAACACCATGACCCAGAGCAAAATCTAGTGTGAACAACAACTCATGCTCTTGACATAAAAGGCAGGAATCAGAAATAATTACTTTATAGGAAGTTTACTGTAAAGGACTTTTAAGTCTTTAACTGAAATTTTCTTATCTCAAAATGGTATATTTCTGAAGGTTCTCTTTATTAAATAACTGTCACAGATCTCCTTATGGTTTAGTCCCCTGGGAAATAACATGTATCTTTAATATTGTATTATTTTTTCAAATCTGTTGGGTTTAAACTCAAAGAACAAGTTATTAAAGACTCATGACAGCAAATGTAATTCCAAACAACCTTAACAAAATAAATGCACATTTAGAGATACGTTTGCATTTGATTATATTCTAACTCCTTTTCATCTTGTTTCCTTTAAATTAGCTTTTGGACCTTCAAAGAGAATATACTTTTTTTGCATTCATTTGAACATCTTTTCTGGTTTAGAACTTGCCTCAAGGGAAAACCTTGAAAGAAAATTAAAACTTCATTTTTAAAGCCTACATCAATTTATTAATATTTTAAAGCTTTTCAACACAGTTGTATTCACAAATTGGATTTGCACTGTTTGATATACAACGATTGTTTTATTCCCACTTCAAGTGCTCCACTGTTTTCAAGCTTGTTAATTAAATGTTTTATTTAAAAAAAACTGCACAAGTTTCTCAAAACTTCATCTGCACCTGCTCCATAAATGAAAAGACGTCCTTGGAACAACTCCAGTTTATTAAGTGGGAAGCCATTTATTTCACACAAGAATTCAGTCTTTTACCTGTAAGCTTTAACATGAGTTACTATGAATTGTATTCTTTCACCTTTTATCTGCTGTCAATTAATACAAGCATTTTCAGTGTATAGAGGGGGAAAAAGACATGTCATTTGGAATGTCACTTCCATTGCCTGATGCTCCTACGTGTGCGCTCAGCTGACATCTCTGTAAAGCTATTTGGTGGTTTTATCTTTCAATCTGCCCCTTTTGGTCTTTCCCATCATCCTCTTCCCAACAAAATTGTGAAGTGTGATCTGATGAGATGAAATATATGGTGGAGCAGATCTACCGCTCCATTGCGTGGAGCAATAAAACTACTACAACTTCCTAGAAATTTTCACAGCGAAGCCCAAATTAATAAACTACTTTTAATAGCATAGAAAGGTAATGAGAAAGCTGGCATAATTTCTTTACAGATTGGACCTGGGCTTGAGAGAAAGAAAGGTGTTAAGGATGACCCCCAAATATAGACTTGAGTAACTGAAAGAAAAGTCATTTACTAAGGAAAAACGCAAGAGGAGGAGCACCTTTCAGGGGAGAAAATCAGGATGCTTGGGGCTGGTGCATGGGGATGATCCAGAGAGATGATATGGGATAGGAGGTGGGAGGGGGGTTCCGGATTGGGAACTCATGTACACCCGTGGCTGATTCATGTCAATGTATGGCAAAACCAATACAGTATTGTAAAGTAAAATAAAGTTTAAAAAAAAAAAAAAAAAAGACTGATAGCTAAATGCCCAGGGGAAGGCAATTAAAATAAAGGAGAGTTTCAGAATAAACAGTACCTCTTGGAAAGAAAAAAAAAAGAAATGAAATGAAACACAGAGAATCCTATAGGACCACTAAGACTTTATTCATTCTTGCCAGAAGCATTTGAAATTGGTTAAGATTAAGCACCACTAAAGACAAGTCCTCAGGGAAAGGGTTCTGGTCACAGGTCAATTTAAGATGCCGGAGTATCACAATTTCAATACCCCTCTACCTTTACTTAGCAAAGAAAGTTCATAGTTTCTGCTAAAGAACTGCCAGGACTCAATCAACAATATACAATTGCCCCTTGGTGTCTATGAGGGATTGGTTCCAGATCCCTTATAGAAAATGACAAAATATTTGTACATAAATTGTGACCATTCCCCCCATATACGTTAACCTCTAGATTACTTATAATACCTAATACAATGTAAATAACTGACAGTGTGCAGAAAATTCAGGTTTTGCTTTTTGAAACTTTCTAGAATTTTTTTTCAAATACTTTTTATCTTAGGTTGTTTAAATCCACGGATGTGAAACTCTCAGAAACAGAAGGCTCAACTCTATTGTCAAGTTTTTACAAAGTAGATTACAAAATTACATGATGTCTATTTTTATGGAAAAAACCACATTTGTCCATATACATGAACAGAGAAGAGTAAGGAAAGTAATAGACCAAAGCATTAACATTGTTTTTCACCAGGTAAAGTGACACTATGGGCATTTTTAATTTTTTTCTTTTTGCTTGTTTGAACTTTCTGGTTTTTCTGCAATGAATATGTACTTCATTTCTGACTTAAAAGAATGAATTTTTCAAAAATATTTTTAAAGATGTTTTAGATTGTTTTATATGGAATACAAGCAGTAAATAGTAGGAAAAAAGTTTTCTACATCATTAACTGAATCAGTAAAATAAATCAAGGAATATTTTAGAAGATATGCATAATATTTAATAAATAGCTTTAAAGATATTTGATAATCATAAGAAACTGTATTATAAAGTTTTTAAGGATATGAAAATATCCATATCTCATGTATTTTCCTTTTTTCTGATGTCATAAGCAACTGACATTGTTTTATAACTAACTTTTATATATATATAACTTGCTATGCCAGACATCTGAGGGCTTCCTTGGTGGCTCAGTGGTAAAGAATCCACCTGCCTATTTTTAAAAGAACTAGAACAAATAATTTCACAATTTGTATGGAAATACAAAAAAAAAACCTCAAATAGCCAAAGCAATCTTGAGAAAGAAGAATGGAACTGGAGGAATCAACCTGCCTGACTTCAGACTATACTACAAAGCTACAATTATCAAAACAGTATGGTACTGGCACAAAGACAGAAATATAGATCAATAGAACAAAATAGAAAGCCCAGAGATAAATCCATGCACCTATGGACACCTTATCTTTGACAAAAGAGGCAAGAATATACAATGGAGAAAAGACAATCTCTTTAACAAGTGGTGCTGGGAAAACTGGTAAACCACTTGTAAAAGAATGAAACTAGAACACTTTCTAACACCATACACAAAAATAAACTCAAAATGAACTAAAGATCTAAACGTAAGACCAGAAACTATAAAACTCCTAGAGGAAAACATAGGCAAAACACTCTCTGATGTAAATCAGCAGGATCCTCTATGACCCACCTCCCAGAGTAATGGAAGTAAAAGTAAAAATAAACAAATGGGACATAATTAAACTTAAAAGCTTTTCACAATGAAGGAAACTATAAACAAGGTGAAAAGATAGCCAACATAATGGGAGAAAATAATATCAAATGAAGCAACTGACAAAGAATTAGTCTCAAAAATATACAAGTAGCTCATGTAGCTCAATTCCAGAAAAATAAATGACCCAATCAAAAAGTGGGCCAAAGAACTAAACAGACATTTCTCCAATGAAAACATACAGATGGCTAACAAACACATGAAAATATGCTCAACATCACTCATTATCAGAGAAACACGAATCAAAACCACAATGAGGTAACATCTCACGCTGGTCAGAATGGCTGCTATCAAAAAGTTTACCAATAATAAATGCTGGAGAGGGTGCAGAGAAAAGGGAACCCTCTTACACTACTGGTGGGAATGCAAACTAATACAGCCACTATGGAGAACAGTGTGGAGATTCCTTAAAAAACTGGAAATAGAACTGCCATATGACCCAGCAATCCAACTGCTGGGCATACACACCAAGGAAACCAGAATTGAAAGAGACACGCATATCCCAATGTTCATCGCAGCACTGTTTACAATAGCTAGAACATGGAAGCAACCTAGATGTCCATCAGCAGACGAATGGGTAAGAAAGCTGTGGTACATATACACAATGGAGTATTACTCAGCTATTAAAAAGAATACATTTGAATCAGTTCTAATGAGGTAGATGAAACTGGAGCCTATTATACAGAGTGAAGCAAGTCAGAAAGAAAAACACCAATACAGTACATTAATGCATATATATGGAATTTAGAAAGATGGTAACAATGACCCTATATGCAAGGCAGCAAAAGAGACACAGATGTAAAGAACAGACTTTTGGACTCTGTGGGAGAAGGCAAGGGTGGGATGATTTGAGAGAACAGCATTGAAACATGTATATTATCATATTGAAATAGATCGCCAGTCCAGGTTTGATGCATGAGACTGGGCACTCAGGGCCAGTGCACTGGGATGACCCTGAGGGATGGGATGGCAAGGGAGGTGGGAGGGGGGTTCAGGATGGGGGACACATGTACACCCATGGCTGATTCAAGTGAATATATGGCAAAAACCATACATGTGTAATTAGCCTCCAATTAAAATAAATAAATTAATTTACAAAAAAAAGAATCCACCTGCCAATGCAGAAGACCCCAGGTTCGATCCCTGAGATGGGAAGATCCCCTGAAGAAGAAAATTGCAACCCACTGCAGTATTCTTCCCTGAGAAATCCCATGGACAGAGGAGCCTGGGGGTGCTGCAGTCCACTTGGTCACAAAACAGTTGGACATGACTTAGTAACTAACAACAACAATCCAGACATTTGAACCCACCCTGGACTCCCTAATATCTCTTCATTTGCTCCACCATTACATACTGTTTTCTTAAAAAAAGTCATTAAGGTATAGTTGCTTTGCAGTGTTGTGCTGGTTTCTAACTCCCAAGGTAGGTATGTGCTGTTCTAACTCCCAAGCACTGTTGCCACAAGCCTGCTGGACCTCTGGGATCCATCCTGCGATCTGATACACGTGGAACAAGTTAAAGCTTCCCTCTTCTCACTCTGAAAGTAAATCATCATCAACATTGAGTTAAAAACTGGTTAATCACGCAGTCTCTTAGATTCCCATGGGATTTCGTATTTCTGAAATCCTTGCTTACCTGCCTGAATCCTTTCCCAAACTGTGTACCCCTTAACAGCCTCCCACATAGCCTTTCTGATTCCACTCTTGCCTCACTCCACAATACTTTCTCCATTTATCAGCCAAAGTGGTCTTTTGACCATCCATGTGTTTGTAGCCTTTGTGATTACAAAGCATCTGGCATTAACCAGGCATTCAGTAAATATTTCAGGAACAAGTGAATCGAGTGAACAAAAGAATCCACGAATGAATGAATGTTGGACTTTATAATACAGGTACACATGTTATCGTTTTTATAAATAATATATATGCAAAGATATTTTAATCTATATAATACCCCACATATCAATATTATTTTACATGAAAAGTTAGAAAATACTAAAAAGCATTTTCAATAAATATTATATGATATCTGAACATACTCAATAAAAATAAATTATGTTAGCTATCTAGCTGTAGATAATAAATCTATGAGAGGAGAAAAGCTGTAAGTTTACTTTTAATTAGAAGGAAAATTATTATTCTATTATTGCTCTTGCGATGTATAGACAGCAGACATAAAACCACCTGATCCCATCATTAAACAGAAAAAAAAAAACTGCTTTATTTTGTGTCTTCTACCTTGCTTTCATAGGACAAAGCCAAAGTTAATGAGAAAAAATGTACATGTTCATACAGGATGTATTATTACCTGCCAGTCAGAGAAGTTGCAGGTAATTAGTTGTTGGCTTAAAGATACCATTTATTTTTTGTTGGTTGGTTTGGTTTGTTTTTGCACAGGGTTTTTTTTTTCCAGTTTTTATTTGTATAAAGACACCATGTTTTTTGACCAAGAGCCACATCCCCCATGTACAGATTTCCACTGGTTTGCCCAAATTCTGTTTTCCTGCTCTAGGTCTGAAGGGCAGAGAACACAAGCAGCTGGTTTCCAGAGCACTGTGCTCCCCGTCTGAGGCAGGCCTGGGCGACGACATGTCACAGAACAGCTGCCTCTAGTCTCCCCAACCAGCCAGGAGTAAGCTGAGCACAGCAAACCCAGGAATAAAAAAACCTCGACTTTTCATGCAAGGACAAAAGGTGGTTATTAGGCATACCAGGAAGCTTCTTTTATAGCTGGTAATTACATATGAATTGGGGACATATAACAAGAAAAAATCATTTCCCTCTTCATTTACTTAAAAATGTGATTTCTGCAGTCATTATATAATTACTGGTATTTTTCAGTAACATTATTAGGAATAAATGGGCTACTGATCCTGAAATTATCATAAAGATAAAAATACTGAAACTTCCTTATGAGAACTGGTTGTTGAGTAGGTGGAAAGGAGAAAATGGTCCAGTTCTCTAAAACAGAAAACTGAACTTTCTTCTATGCCAAAAGGGATCAATCTGCCATTTTTCACCTTTAAAAAAGCGATCCCTCCTATTTCTCACATATTCTCCCAAGCTCTCCATCTTGCCTAATTCCACCCACAAACTTCCTATTCTCTTTTTACTGCTGATCTGTTAGAAAAACTTCCCTAGGCCTTAGCATCCCTCTGTTTCATGCTTTCTGGACTACATGGTAGTCAAGAAAATAGGAAACAGGGCTTCCCTAGTGGCTCAGTGGTAAAGAATCCACCTATCAATGCGGCAGACACGGGTTTGATCCCTGGTCCAGGAAGATGCCACACACCACAGAGCAAGTAAGCCCATGTGCCGCAACTACCAAGTCTGTGCTTTAGAGCCCAGGAACCACAACTGAATGCATGTGCCACACCCACTGAAGCCCCTGCACCCTAGAGCCTGTGCTCCACAACAAGAAAAGCCACAGAAACCAGAAGCCCGCGCACCGCAACTAGAGAACAGCCCCTACTTGCTGCAACTAGACAAAAGCCCGTAGAGCAACAAAGATCCAGCACAGTCAAAAAATAAATAGAATTTTAAAGAGAAAATAGGACACAGCTCCTTGCTTTTATTTTTCTAGGCTACTTTGAGGGCTTACGCAGAGTCATCCTCAACAAAAGTACAAAGCAGTGTCCTGTTTTCTCACATCTTTCCACATTTTTCCTCCCCTGCCTTCTACTCGCTCAATAGTCTTCATTCTTGGAGACCCCCATAGAAAAACCTGAATCAAGTCCCAGGTATGCACAGGATCTGTGCCAATGAAAACCTCCTTCCCTCATCCAAGTTAAGAGCTCCCAGTTCCAGATCCAACTACAGAGACAACAGGTGGTAAGCAACTAACAACAAGATAAACACATTTCTGCTAATAGGTTCATCCCATGCTGGTCCCATCCTTGCTCTCAGGTAACACCATACCTTAACCTTGTGTGAGAATACCTTTGTTGGTGGTATCAGACACTAAGGCCAGAGAAGGGTAGAATATTTTCATTGAGTCGACCTTTCAGCTCTTCTCAAATCACAACACACAAACATAAAAACTATGCCAAGGCATAAAGCTGACACTGTTTATAGTTGTCATTACCTCTAAAGTTTACAGCTTTCCAGGAGAAAGGAAGAAGGGGGGAAATCTCCCTCTGGATCCAGGCTATTTCTCAAAGCAGAATCAGGATTACAACAGCCAGCTTACAGCTGTGCCAAGAATTTAGCCATAGCTCCTAGGAGAAGTGTGAGTGAACTGGCTAATGCTACAGAGACCAGAGATTGAAAAGGTAACAGAAGAAATACCAAATGCAGAAGTAACGATAGAACTAGAAAACCACAATTCTGCACCCCCAATGAAGGAACAGACCTAAGCAAGTTTCATCAATGGCTGCTAAAACCATTAGCTGAGATGACCACACCTAAATCCAATCATCAATTTTCACATCACTAGAAATGGGACACACATACTCCACATTCCCTTAATAAAATAAGATGTAACATCACCTATGAATTATTCTTGCTCCCTTCCCCAAATAAAAGCCCTGAGCCCTTATCTAATCATTCCTGTAGCTGTAACCTCCAGAAAATATGAAGGGTAAAGGAATGTGTTAAATAACATCATGGGGAAACAATCTGAAGAAGGCAAATTGAGAATGTGGGCAAAGGACAAATGACCTGATTTCTTCAACAAATGAAAGTGGCAGGGTGGGAGTGAGAAAGAGAGAGGGAGAGCTGTTATAAATATAATAGGACTTTAAAAACATATATCAGTGCAATGAGTAGACCTGTTCAGATCCTAGTTCAAATACTGGTTTTCATTGTTGATTATTTAGTCACCAAGTAGTGTCCGACTCTTTTGTGACCCATGGACTAGGGGATACTCCTGTCCCAGGAATCAAACCCACATCTTCTGCATTGGCAGGTGGATTCTTTACCACTGGGAAGCCCAATTCAAACATACTCAAATATATTCAACCTTAAAAAGACATCTTTCAGAAAACTTGATAAAGTTGAACATGGACTGGGTATTAGATGATATTATGGGAAAACTGTAAATTCTGGTGGGTGCTGAGTATTAATGGGCTTTCTAGATGGTGCTAAGTGGTAAAGAATCCACCTGCCAATCCAGGAGACCCAGGAGACACGCATTCCATTCCTAGGTTGGGAAGATCCCTTGGAGAAGGAAATGGCAACCCACTCCAGTATTTTTGCCTGGAAAATCCCATAGAGAGAGGAGCCTAGCAGGCTATAGCCCATGAGGTCAAAAAAGTGTCGGACATGACTGAGCGACTAAACAAGGATGACAGAGTATTAACAGGTGAGATGATACAATGCTGGAATTTAAAATATTAAAAGCAAAACCAAAGGAAACAAGGTTGGTAAAACATTGGTGGGGGGTGCTCACCTTTCTATTCTCTCAACTTTGGGAATCTTTAGAAAACTTCCATAGTAAAATGGGTTTTGGTTGTTTGGTGTTTTTTAAGCTATTGAACATTCATGTACGGTAGTCATAATGGGTAGTCGTATCCCTCCTCCTCATTTTTTTAAGGCCTGATTTAATTCAGAAGATCCAGATAATCAAAGGAAGAGACAGTTCTTTGCACCAACCATAAAGAAGGTAAATTGGCAGCCCAGCCAGGTGTTTAGAAGCCAGCAGCAGCAAGCAGAATAGGGAGGGTTGTGTGAAACTTTGGGATCTTCCACAACTGGCTTGACAAAGACGACGTTCGCAAGTTCCCCACCCTGAGCACAGACCTGCTGGCCAGTTTCCCACTCCTCGTTGCCAGCTGGCTGCAAGGGTCTCAGAGCTCGTGCCCCCGGCTCCCAGGAGCAGAGGGCAGGAAAAAAAGAGGCAGCTCTACTTGCAGATGGAGTCGACCATCTCTGAGCCAGCTGGCCTCCTCCTAGAGCTCCACACAGAGAGGCCCTAGGGACTGACGCTCCTCGCCCCAAGGCCGCCAGCCTGCAGACACTCACTGCCACGGTACCAGGGGCCTGGGACCCAGCCACTCTCCGCCCACAGTGAACAATTCTACAGGATGAAGCAGACTTATCAAGTTATTTATTTCCAAAAGAGAAAATGTAAATTTGGAAAATGAATGTGTCTAAGTACTAGATATTAAGGAATAGTTAACTTTGCTTGATATGATAGTACAACTATGGAGGAAAATAGTCTTGGTGCCCACTAAACTAGGAAGGGGTAATATGTCATGATAACTCTAATGGACTTTAAAATACTTCAGCAATGAAAAATACCAACATGTTAACAATTACTAAATATTAATAACATCATAGAACTAGACTTAAAATAAAATTAGGAAAGGCAGCATGGTGCATGTGAGAATATGTGTAAGCCTACCGCAACTACTTTCACATTTTACATATTATTTCCAGTCTTTAATCTAAAAAAAAGTATATTCTGGAATAACTGCAATCATAATTGTATTCAGCTTTTTCCAGTTAATATGTTCATAGAGAGTTTTCCACTGTGTTATCTTAATAATTATTTTTAACATTACTTCATAATGTGCCATAATACTGATATTCCCCTAAATAAAACTATACCTTGTTTACGGCCATATCACCCTGAACCTGCCAGGTCTCATCTAAATAGCCATATCTTAATTTTGAATACTTCACTGCTTTTTTCTATAGGATTTATTGCTGCAGTGAAAAACCATGTGCATATAGCTTTATGCTTTTGTTAAAAATGTTTCCCTAGAATAAATCCTCAGAAATGTGAGTTCTGCGCCTATATATATATCCCTGGCAAATTATCCATGTTGCTGGACAGATGACTTTAGTGCCATTTGGCAAAATGCACAATTTCAGAAGATTACTATTGTTTTCTTAAATTTAAGGATCTTTTCATGTGCATGTCTTTGATTTCTATGAAAAAGAATATGTTTGTACATCTCTGTTTACTAGAAACTTGGTTAATATTTGCCATTTAGTTATTGGAAACATGAAGCTTTCTCATAAATTTCAATGAGCTATTTATATATTGCTATTACCCTTTGTTATTGGGAAAACTAATATCTTCCTTGGATGACAGCTGTGTTCTTTATTTAATTTTGATATTCAAATGCATCAGGTTTTATTTCTCAACAAAACAGAGTATCTCTAAGACCATCTTGACCTAAACTGCATTTGCCAAAAGCCCACTGACAGTGTGATTCTACCGAACACTTTGTAACTGACCTGCCAGGAGCACACTTGACTCTCACTCTTGCTCACAAAATCCTCCCAATGGTACCTCCTAGCTATTCAACTCGATCCTCTCCTCTCCACCCGTTACCAAAGTACCACATCATATGTCACCTGAAATGTTGAATACAACTGCCTCCTAACTGGTCTCCCTGCCTCCAACACAAATGTCTTGCAATGCAAGCTATCTGTCCACATGGCTTACATCTTCCAGAGACTCTCCCTTTATGGCCCCTTCACAACTGCTGGATCACTCAAAAACAATTAAAGACCCTCCCTTTATAGCCCCTGCACAACTGTTGGATCTCTCAAAAACAATTAGCCAACATTCTTCGAATATTTACCAAAGAGTCGGACACGACTGAGCGACTGAACTGAACTGAAGCACTTTGCAAACAGTACTTCAATTAACATTCACAAGAATGCCTTAAATACAATACCTTTGTACCCATTTTACAGATGAGTATGCCAAGGCATACAGAAGTAACATCATTTGACTAGGTTCCCACAACTGGGAAGATGCAGAGCCAGTATTATAAACGTTGTTGATGGTGGAGGTCAGTCGCTCAGTCGTGTCTGACTCTTTGTGACCCCATGGACAGCAGCACACCAGGATTCCCTGTCCATCACCAACTCCCAGAATTCACTCAAACTCATGTCCATTGAGTTGGTGATGCCATCCAACCATCGTGCCCTCTGGCGTCCCCTTCTCCTCCTGCCTTCAATCTTTCCCATTATCAGGGTCTTTTCTAAAGAGTCGGCTCTTAGCTGACTCATATGCTGAGGCATATAGAAGTTACATCATTTGGCCACGTTTGCACAACTGGGAAGATGCAGAGCCAGGATTATAAACATAGCTCTGCCTAACTCCCAAGCCCAGAAATATCGTCTTAACCACTGTACCACACTTCCTCAGAGATAGATCCTCACCTTTCAGCAGACTGTGTGCTTGCCACTCTGCCCACCAGCAGCACAGAACTGTCTCGAATTTCTCTCATACATCTGTGCTGCTTCTCCACTCAGTCTCTTCCCTCAAGGTATTCTGTCTGTTGGAAACATCCTTCCTTCTCTCTTGACACTTGCCCTGTATGACTCCTACCCATCTTTTAAGACTCAGTTCAGGTGTCACCTCCTCTGACAAGCTTTTCCCTATTTTAACTCCTTCCCCACCTTTCCCCTCTTCTTTATCTGACCAAAGAGGTATCCTTCTTCTGTGCTTATCTCCATCATTATGCCTAGCACATTGTGTTGTCAATATCTGTTCCCATGTTTGCTTCCTCCACTAGACCACAAGCTGCTGGAGACCATCTGAACCATTCTGCGACCCCAGTCAGTACAATGCCCAGCATGTAGCAGCCCCTCAGTGCTTCAACACGGTGTCCAGAAGACTGAGAAACTCAAAGAGCATTTAATCAATTAGTTCTTGAATTCTTGCTGAATATCTAAGTATTGTACCAGGGATATTATAAAAAGCAAAAAAACATATTTCATGTGCAATATGTGCAGTTGACAAAATAACTAAGTGACCAAAAAGTCCCGCAGACTATCTGCAATGGAAATTCAAGGAGGAAAAGACTTTCTTGGGCTGGGACAGTCAGAGAAAACTACAGAGAACAGGAGAGATTTTAAGTGAGGGATGAAAGATGAATGACACTCAGAAAGCAAAGGCACAGAGCAATCATCTAAGTCAAATGTTTGAGGAAATGTCTAGGCTGAGGACCATGGCAAGCGATGAGAGTCAAAGCTGAGAAGATGCACTTCTTCCTCTTGATCTTGTAAATTCATCTTTGTAAGTTCAGCTATTCCCTTATCTAAGTGCAAGATGCCAGATTTAAGTTTTATTCCCAAGCTCTTAGCCTTCCAATGATGAGCATCTCAGAACTCTCAGATTATATAGAGGACAGAAAATCATGGAAATGTTTCTATATAAATTAAAAACCTAGAGGCTGTTAGATCATGAGATGCATAATAATGACAAAATGTCAGAAACATGTGCAACCCCAGGTAATGAATTCAATGACTATCCTAAGGTCATAGAGGTCTTCCTACAAAATACACGTCATTCTGTTTACATCAAACACAGAAAACTCATTTACAAGTGAATGTCATTTTTATCTTTGTTCCATGGCCAAGTGCATCTCATTTGCATTCGTTTGTTTCCTTGCTGGAGTGCCTGCCACTGTTCCACAGCTGGTACGGGTTGTGCTCTATACCTGCTACTTACCATAGGCCCACACTCCAATCACCCAGTTACAAATCTGAGTCATAATCCCAAAGCTGGTTCTGCATAAGGTATTTTTAAGTAATACATATCATAGGGAAATCAAAACTTGATGTAGTGTAGATAGAAAAGAACTTTAAAGATTCAAATACATGCGCCCACAAACATATGCTTCCATGTTAGACTAGCATTACGATTTCCCTGTTGCCTGGCCTAAAGAAGTACAGTCCTACAGCTGAGTCTCCCTTAGGATTCTTTGCCAAGTTCCCAAGAGAACACAAGAATGGGATGGAGGCCCCACTTTTATCTCCCTTTGCACAATATGGTCAAGAGGTAAAAGTGCTCTGAGTTTTCTAACCACAGAGAAAGGGAACAAGCTGAACAGTCAGCCAGTCATCCATATCCTAGTCATTAGTCTGGTTCAGATACTATCCTGGCCAGCTCAGTCTTCACTGACAGTCTTCCCACTATAATCAGAGTAGTGACATCTTCTGAAAAATAATCTGGTCCCACCTACAGAATCACTTAGCACAAGTTATCCATTGAAACATTCTTTATAGAAAACAACCCACTTGTTCATCAACAGAACAACGGTTAAATAATCTATGTATTATACTCTAGAATACTATACAGTAGAAAAGGAAAAAAAATGAGGACGCTCTCTTTGGACTGTTATGGAACTATATCCAGAGCATATTCTTGAAGGAAAAAAAAAGTCCTAAAAGTACAGGGGAAAAAACTCCAGCTTAGGAAAGGGAGGAAAATAAAAATATATCCAGTTTAGGGTGTTTATATTTATAAAATAAATACTGGAAGTATACAAGAAACTAAATGTTTATGTAGTAAAGATCCAGATTTTGTACCTTCTGAAACTCACAGGCTTTTTTTTGGTCAGGGGACCGCTTTAAGAAAAGACAAAATTAGATACAAGTCTTAGAGCAAGCTTGCTCCAGGGAGCTTCATAATAAATCTATCCCTGAAATGACTTCTAGAACTGGAGTGTACAGAAATGAGGGAGGACTAAGAGGTCTAAATATAAACCTATTTATACCTATTTATCTTTGAACATGTGAACATATTATCCATTTAAAAAGCAAAATTAACATTTTAAAAAATACCTATATCCAGGCTTCAGTCATTCAAAGTCTCACTCCTTCTTCACCTTCTTCATTATTTCCCAATCTTCTCGTTCTAGTTTGGTTTCATTGTGCTGCCTTGCATCTACTGAGATTCTGCCTCAGCCTGGCCCTTTCCAGATGGTAATGTACCTGGCATTCTATTTTGCTTGTGCCCTTGTTTCTCTCTTTCTGATCACCCTTGGTTCTACCATCAGTAGAGCAGCTTCAAGGCAGCCCAGTTCCACCCCTGCACCCTGCATGGCCCAGACTCCCAGGAATCCAGCCTGCTACTCATGAAAAGAGTTTGAAAATTGACTGAACTACACCGCAGGTGATCAGTCCCAAGGGATGCTATGATACTGGAGAAAAATTTTATGTACTTACTCAGGAATTGGGTGCTTCTCTGGCAGTACACAGTTTGTCCTGAAATACTCAACAGAATAAAACGATCATATTTTCCTTTTTAGTGTCCTCAGGATAACAGGTGGGCCACTCTACACTCATCCTTAGACACACATCTTTGTGTTAAATAAGACAAAGTCAGGCTAGACTAAACTGAGCCCAGATTTATATTTACCAAAATTCAAATAATTTCAAGTATATAATGAGGCAAAGATGGTCACTAACTTAACTCTGGTTCCAGCTGAAAAAGTCTAGGAACCATTGTTCTTTCAGTCCACCTCATCATTGTCCTGTAAAACATTCACTTGATCCAGTTATAAAGTATTCAAACTGAATTTCTGGATACCTCCTATGTCAGATGAGTGTTTTAAAAAGGATATATAGTATGTTAAGAGTCAGGCTTGGATTTGACAAGCCCAGGAATGAATTCTGGAACTATTTCTAGCTGGCTAGTTGGCTGAGCAACATAAACTTCATTTCCCTTATCTGTAAAGTAGGTTGTTAGAAAGATTAGATGAGATAGTGAAGATTTAATAAACTGAGTTATGTCCCAAAAATACACTCAAGGCAAAGCTAATTTTTTTCTCACTTTATAAGAATATTGGCCAGTATGTGTAACAGGACGTTCCAAACTATCAAGTTACATCAACATCAGTAATACATACATTGATTTTGGAAACAAACCTAAGGTGCAATATATATACAAGCACCTATAGATGCAAAGTTAGTACCCTGAATTCATGCTGAATTCACATTTCAGCATGTTAGCTTTAAATAATTGAGAAAGCCTACCCTATAAATCCCCTCATGGATTTTCTTTTCTCTGTGTCTTCTTGGTTGTTAAGGCCTTTCTTTCTCCAGCTTTCTGAAAATCACAAATAAACTTATAAAATACGACATCCTGTATTGACTCATTTCTCATCGGACTGACTTTTAGCATACCTGAAAGCATTTTGTTGCTCACAGATGTGTTCTGCTATGGTTCAACGCACTCAAGTAAGCTTAAACCTGACCTGGTCATGTCTCATTTTACCTTAAGGTGATAATTCAGGAATCAACTGCTCAGTGTCAAGTACAGAATCTTATCTTTCTGCCTGTTGTCAGGGATATTTAAAAAAAAAAGATTAAAAACTATCTTTGACCTTCACCATGTTTTTATGTAAAGCCATTTGCTATTGCATCTCTCTTCACTGTATCTCCTGTCACATAAGACATTTCCACCGAAGGCTTTCTACTCAAATCACTGGAATTGAGTGTCTCCCATTCAAATACAACTTGCCATGGAACATTGGATCTTATATCCTTCTCTACTTCAACTAACCTCCAGGAACATTACTGTACTGCCAACATCAAAAATAGGAAATACATATAGGAAACCATCTCCTACAATACTGAATTATGCAAATGTGTATGTGGATACCAAAAAGAGAGATAATGTTCATATTTAGATATTGACTATATTTTATTTTTAATAAAGTTTCCTCTATGTGAAAACGTTCCTTTCAATCTATTTGATTCGAATCACCAAAAAAAGACCCTCTTTTATGCTATCACATATTCTTTAGCCAATTTGTGCTTTAATTTTTATTTACATGAAAGGCTTAAAACCGAAATCATTAAAACATATTAAAATAAAATCGGTGTCTCTAAAAGGTTTACACGCATACACAGAATCTACCCCCTCTTGATCCCTTGTTGAAGGGCCCTCGTATCGTTTACAAGCCAAAGGCATTGACAGGTTGTCTGTTGCGTACAACGGTTACACCTAATTTGAATTAAACTACAGTCGCAGATGACAGAAGCGCTCCTTTCATCTTTTGTAGGAAGGTCGCCCAGCCCAGAACGAGCGCCACGCTCCTTCTGGAACTAAACACGTTGGCCCCGCCGTCTGTTGAGTCCTCCCTTCACAACCCACACCTGGGTGGCCAAGGGTCACGTCTGACCTCCCAATGGCGCCAACGCCTCTGCACTCTTCCCTTTGAGGAAGCAGCAGATGGCAAGGGCGCGCAGCCCTGGTGCCGCAGCTCTCCGCCACTGCGGGCCAGGACCACCGAAACAAGGACTAGTCCGGCGCCTGGGACTCTCTCGGTCGCCTGCTGGATGCCGCGGGGGTTTTCCCTCATCTCTCTGGCTTCCGGGCTCTCGGAATGTACACCTAAACGAGGCGAGACTCCCACACTTCTGCCCGGAACCCAGCCCCCGAAACCCTTGTTTCCAGGGAAAACTAAGCTGCAAGCAACACACACGCAGAGTGACACCGCGACACTCACCCAAGGAATACGGGCACTGGGCCGGGGGTTCTCGCGAGGCAGCCCCTACCCCGAGCTTCGTGCGCTACCAGCCCGCCACCAATAGCGACCCCGGCTCCAAAGAATGAGCCAATGGGAGCGTTCGAACTCAACGGGAGTAGCCAATCACCGCCCTCTCGGCTCTGGAACCCCCGCAGCCAGTTCTTCTGCTGTTCTCCCGCTCCCCAGAACTGCAGTTCTAAACTGGAAGTCCACCGCCGCCCACCTTCTTCCCTCAGAGTCTAGTCAGTAAATAAACTTTCCCTAGAATGGAGAAGGAAATGGCAACTCATTCCAGTTCTTCCTGGAGAATCCCAGGGACGGGGGAGCCTGCTGGGCTGCCGTCTATGGGGTCACAGAGAGTCGGACACGACTGAAGTGACTTAGCAGCGGCAGCAGAGTAGAGCCTGAAGAAGCTGCAGCTCTTGCTGTATGCTCCGTATAGGCAGGACCTCATCTCTTGTGCATTCTTCTGCTAAAATTCATGGCTCACCTCAAGCACAACCAAGCTTTCAAAAAATTAGTGAAAACTAACAAGCATTGTTCTTCCCGTTCACGTAACCGCTATGAACCATTTAAACCGGTGTCTGAATTCAAAATAGAAAGATGAATTAATAAGGAGCTTGAAGAAATTTCTCTTCAGCAAATGTGTGAAAGGCCTTTATTTACTGACGTTGGCAAGAGTTTGTCTGGGGCTAGACGTGAACCCAAGAGAGCGAGTGCCCTGCAGAAAAATGCTGATGAAAGGGCGTCTCCCCTTATCTCGTTCGTTGATGTCTTCGAAATGAAACCACAAAGAGTTGCTAGAAGTTTCTAAATACTGTTTGAGAGCTCACTGCGTGTCAGGCTTGATTCTAAAAGCAGTTTACCTGAATTAACTCTCATTCAGTCTTCACAGCGACTTTATTGCTTATTTCAACCTGTTTTACAGATGAGGACATTGAGAAAGATTGGCCCAAGATGTCAAGCAAGTGAGAAGCACCGGCAAGCCTACAACCTATGTATGGCTGATTTATTCAGTTAGCAAAACATTTTAATGTCCAAATTAACTAGGCCTAAACAACCCAGAGTCTCTCACTTCTAAGAGGTATAAATTCTCCTACTTTAAAAAATCTTTTGGTACAAAATATTCAGTTAAAATCTCAGAAACTTCGGGAGTCCTTAGTGTAATTTTCACAGTTAGCTGCGGTCATCAGGATGAGGATTAAGGGTTGGAGTGGTGAGAGTGGAGAGAGATACAAGACTGAAAGAAGTAACCTGAGAAACACTAAGACGACTACTTAAAATAAGTAGTGTCTTTACTGATTGGATGTCACCAATTTGATTTCATCATTAAAATAACTGCATTAATTATGTATGATAGTGTGCACACATACGGACAGATATATAGGTTATCTGAGGTAACCTATGGAGAATTATGAATGATCTATGATTAAGAGTTTTTTTAATCTATGTTCAATTTTCATGTTTATATTGGAGTTTAATAACATATCAATTAATAAAGAGGAAAGTGGAAGTCTGGAAATTGTTTTATTAAATATTTATCAATTCTAAAACGTGTTTCCTCTCCAAACTGTATTTATTTTTTTTAAGGCTATTTCACACAGAACAATTTGTAGAACTTAGTAATGAGCTAGGTAATTGGTGAAGGAAACATGGCTTTTATAGCAGATAAAACTTTCTATGTCTCAAATCTGGGCAACCTTTCTCAATTTTTTTGAGGACTTACACAACCTGATTTCAGAAAATTTTCCAGTATTTCTCTATAAGTGTGGATTTGGTTTTAAGCTTTGCTTCACAGGGCAGGACCACTAAGCAGGCAGTGATAAGCAGATGAACTAGCAGATGCTTGGGTTCATTTCCAGTTCTGTGTGGCAGGGCCATCACTAAACCTGGTAGTTCTGCAGAGAAGAACAAATTTGCAAATAGCATAAGAATCCTCAATAAATAGTAGTATCATTACCACCATATGTAAATGTTAATCCACGCATATTTTTTGTTCCTCTTTGGGCTTTCTTTTACAAAGCAAAACATTTTCAGGTCAGCTGACACTTAAGTGAAAGTCAGTGTGAAACTTAAGTGAAAATCACTTAAGTGAAAGTCACTTATGCTGACACTTAAGTGAAAGTTCAGTGTGTCTGACTCTTTGTGACCCCATGGACTATACAGACCATGGCATTCTCTAGGCCAGAATAGTGGAGTGGGTAGCCTTTCCCTTCTTCAGGGGATCTTCCCAACCCAGGGATTGAACCCAGGTCTCCCACATTGTGGCAGATTATATACCATCTGAGCCATAAGGGAAGCCCAAGAATATTGGAGTGGGTAGCCTATCCCTTCTTCAGCAGATCTTTTTGACCCAAGGATCAAACCAGGGTCTCCTGCATTGCAGGCAGATTCTTTACCAACTGAGCTATCAGGGAAGCCCAGCTGACACTAAAAAAAAGCCTATAATCCAAGCATAAATTTTCCCATAGAAGAAATTTTTTTTGCTGACCACAACCCACAGAATTTATATGCCCTTCATCTCCCAGCCATGCCTCCTGCTGGGATGGGTTAGAAAAAGTCCCTGCCAGCTACCCAGTGATTGAGGCTGTGTTCCCAAATGGAAGACTGCAGGTTGAAGAATGCCAAAGTACTAGGATGCAGAAAACAAAGCACATTTTTAACTGAGTTAAATCATCAAGGTCATATCCAAGACCCTTTGGTGACCCACTAGAATTTTCCTGCCAATCTCAGGGAGAAGCGCTGCAGACCAGGGCTTTTAGGGGACCTACCCTTAGCCAAGGGGTGTGACTAATCCTCCTCTTCCTCCATAACTGCAGTGAAACCCCAGAGAGCATGTGGACAAAGGAATGGGAGGTAGGAGAGGTGTTTTCCAGTTTTAGCCCACAAAATTATATTCTTTATGATATCCTTCCATTAGTTAGCATTAATTTTGTATACCCATAAATAAAGTCACTGCTCCTAAGTTTGCCTAATTATGGGCCTCCCAGTAGTGACCTTGAAGAGTATTATTTCCTCTTCTGTAAAAGGGGACCCATTCAGACAGCAGGAGATTGTTGAAAGATGTACTTTGGGTAGGGGGAACCTATGTAAAACAAATAGATCATCCCTTCCAATAAAATAGATCCTTCTTTAATATTTGTTGAATGAATATGAAAATGTACGAATCATAAAAGCACTATTCAAGTTTCCTTTTTTTGCTTTCCAAGGGAGGTTCTGTCAAAATGGTACATAACAAAAAATAGTGATTCTAGGGTTGCACAGTTCTTTTTGATGAGGAATATTGTGTGTGGGTGTGTTTTTTCTTGAAGGTCATTAGCTTCTTTCCATCAAGATGAAAACACAGCGTGATTAACAATGGTTTCAGCAAACAATTGTTTTGCCTGCTATCTGGGAGCCTGTGCAATGCACGTAATGAAAATGATGTTTCCCTATTATAACAGTACTTAAAATTTATTTCATGAATAATCAAAGTATTCATGTCCCCTGATTTATTGTATTATGGAGTCTCCTCAAAAACCACTTTCAAATTAAATTATTTCATTAAAAGATCTGCTGAACCTGGCAAGTGAGCAAACTCTTTTTAATCTTTATTTTTATTAAAGATTGCACAAACTGGAACCAAGACCAAAATACTGAATCCACTTTACATCATTCATTATAAAACAACATACATCACATGTGTTCTCTACCAAATAGGGCATTTTCTTTAAAATTATATATTGCGTGCTCTCAAGACTCATGCTTTATATATTTTACATTTGTCATCATTCTCTTATAAATAATTGCAACTTGACCAATTTGTACACCTGCTACCACTATATATTCATTGCGTCAAGGCGTAGTCTTTGACACGAAAACAGATGAAATGGAAACTAGTGTATGGATGTCACATCTACCGAATTGCGGCTACTATTTTGCCTATGCAGTGAAATGCTAATGTAAAATACACACACAAAACGTCGTTTCAAAAGGCACAATTTTCTTCACAAAAAAGAACAGTTTAAAAATACGCGGCAGTTAAAATCGACGCCCTCGAGGGCGCTGTGGCTTCCCATTCATGTGATCTTAACCCTGGAGAGCCAACCGCCTGTGTTGGCAAAAGGGAAGCCTATTCGCGGTGCTCAGGGGCCTAGAGTGCGCTGGGACTCGCCGCCCTGGGGGTGCTCGCAAGGCAAGATTTCTGTAAAACGCCTCTAAACCTTTGCTCAGACTTTCAGCTTCCGACCTGGGACCGCTCACTGTTCCAAATCTGGCGCGCGACCAAAACCAAACCAGTTTTGTCCGCCGGGTCTTTCTCACCACCAGCAGCTCCTCTTCTCCCACAGCAGAACCCCCTCTTCTCTCTGTCCACGCCCCCACACTCCCCGCCTTCCCTGAAAGACTCGTTACTCGTCGCGTTCGCCACCGCCCCCGGCCTCGGGGTCGCTCTGGTCGTCGGTGAAGCAGACGTCCACGTCACTGTCGTTGTCGCTCTTGGGCTCTCCCGGCTCCGGGGGGTAGTGAGGCTCGGCGCCCGGGCCGTCGGCCGCCTTGGGGAGCAGGTTCTGGCCGGGGTGGCGAGACTTGACGTGGCGCTCCAGGTCCCGGCGGCGTACCAGCACCTTGCCGCAGAACTCGCAGCGGTAGGGCGTGTTGCCCTCGGCGTGCAGCCGGATGTGCTTGTTGAGATTGCTGGGGTCGCCGAAGGGCCGCAGGCACACCTTGCACTTGAGCGGCTTGTAGCCCGTGTGCGTCCGCATGTGGATCTTGAGCCCGTACTTGCGCGAGTACAGCTTGCCGCAGTAGAGGCACAGGTGACCCGTCTTGGGCTTGCCCGCGCCGCTGCCGCCCCCACTGCCGGCTCCCCCGGCGCCGCCCGCCGCCACGACGGCCGGGGGCAGCGTCCCCGCGTCCAGGCGGCCGCGGCCTTTCCCCGCTGCCATCTCCGACAACTGCTGCGTGTGCATGGCGATCTCTCGGTCAATGCTAGCCAGGGAGCCCAGCTCGGCCGGGCTCAGAGCGGCCGCCGCCGCGGGCCCGCTGAAGTAAGAGATGGACTCCGGATACTTGAGCAGCCCGCCGAAGTGCAGTTTGAGCGGGTAATAAGCGGCGGCGGCTGGTGAGCCGTACAGGAGCTCCCCGTTGTAGACGGTAAAGGCCGGCATGACGGCCGGCAGGTGGCTGCACTCGCCACCCGGGTAGCCTTTGAGGCCGCCCGCGTCGAGGGGTGGCAGCGAGCAGCGTTCGAGGGGCAGCCCGGCTGCGGGGGGCAGCTGCGCGTAACGCGCTCCTGGTAGCTCGGCGGCGGCGGGCGGGGCGCGCTCCACGTGCTTGAAGGCGGACGCCTCTTCCGGGGGCCCGGGGAGCAGAGGGAAGCCGCGCAGAGCCGCGGAGCAGGGCAGGCCAGGAGGCGGCGGCGGGTCCCCCGCGAGTAGGCACTTGGGATGGTGATGGTGGTGCGCATGGTGGTGATGGTGGTGGCCAGCGCCGCCAGCCGCCGGGTTCTCCCCGCTTCTCGGGTGTCCGCCTGCCCGTCCCCCGCCCAGCAGCCTGCTTAAAGCCAGGCCGGCCCCGGGTTTGCCGCCGCCCTCGTCCCGGTAGGGGTCGCCGTGCGTGGCGGCGGCTGCCCTGGCCAAGCCAGCAGGCTTGAAAGCCGAGCGCACGCCTGGGTAGAAAGCGAGGCCGCCCCCCGCTGGGGAACCGCCCACGATGCCAAGGAAGTGGCCATGTCCTCGGGCGGGACCACTCATGTCCAGAGCGCGGTCCGGCTGCTCTTTTCCCTTCTTGGACGGCCCCCACTTGGCCGGGGTAGGTGGCGTGGCGGAGGGCGCGGAGGAGGCCTCGCGCTTGATGCTCTCCCGCGCTCCGCAAGCCTGAGGGGCCGGTGGGACCTGCGGGTGCGGTCGAAGAGTGGTCGCCGGGGCGGCCGCAGCGAAATCTGACGCCGGGGGTTTCGGGGAAAGGCGAAGGCCATCCGCGGCCGGGGCAGCGGCTTGGCGAGCCGCTTGCTCGTGGTGCAGGTAGGCGCGGCCCCCGCCGCTGCTGAGCACGCAGTGGAAACGTAGATGTGCTTTAAGGCTGTTGGGATATCTAAACGTCCTCCAGCAGTACCAGCAAATGTAGCGCTCCTCCCCTGGGCGAGAAACAGTTAAAAGGAGACCCGGTGAGAAGCAAACAAGCGAGAGAAAGCGCCAGGGCGCCCAAGGCAGAGCCCAGGTTTTGACCAGCGGTATGGGGTGAACTATAAGTATTCTTGGGTACCGGCGAATAAGTGAGTTCGGTAGCCCCATTGTAGCAAGGACTCCGAGAAGCCCCAAATAGCCAACTTTGTCACCATCTCCATTCTCTGGGATTACTCAGAGACCGAGAGGTGTGACCTGGGCTTTTCCAACGAAGACTTTTTCCGGGCCATCTTCAAGGGCAGTGCTCAGGGAGGCTGGCTTGAAAGAGCCAGGGAAGAGCCGAGAGCAGCTGTTGCTTTAAATCAAGTGTCGGGGCTGTGCTGTGCCTGGGCCCATCTGTTGGTGTTTGCAGAATAGGTGGCGTATGTCAAGGAGTTTGGATAAACTGAACAAAGGCCAATCTAATGGTCGTGAGCGCCTCATTACCAGGCGAGACAATATCCTGTATGTATGAGCCATATGTAATCATTCCTTTTCACAGAACAATGTCTTTTATGTCCACTACCCACCCTCCCCAACCCCTCCCAGTCTTAAACACTTTGCTTGAGATTTTCCTGGAGCGTGACCAACTGAAGGACCACATCGGGACTATGATTTGCTATTCTTCAAAATTATTTGCATCTGTATTTCCTCTTTAACCCCATTTAATTTGATGGGAGAAAAGAAAAAGTCTTAGGTCCTCATATTCTAAAAACAGAAGGATTATATGCATTGTCTTGTCAGTTATTCCACCTGGTTATTAATTAACTCCTAGACAGCTGCACAAATCCAAGCTTAGTAAAGTTCTTGGAAAATATCAATGTATGTGGGTGTGTGTGTGTGAGAGAGAGAGAGAATAATATAGATACTCAGCTTTCAATAAGTACACAGTTCTCTGTCAGGGACTACACACATGCTTTTGGCATCAAACATCCTTGTGTGTTTAATATTATTAACATAAGTTGTTTAATTTTGCTAGAGTCTGGGAACACAGTCAAAAGACATGTGTATGAGACAGATTTTGATCACATGGTAGAAGTTAATTTTCACTTTAAAAGCTCATGTTATATCGCTTCAGAGAAAGCAAGCTTTGCAGTGGGGTTTCTTCTTAAATATTGTGGTTGATTGATAATACTTGGTTTATTGATTATTGGTTTTTTAATAACCAATTATTATTGATAATTGGTTGATTGAAGGTAAGGATGTCCATAAGAAAGAAGTTAGTTGAGCCACAAGAAAGTATACAAAGTAAACATCAGTTTCATTAAACATAATGGGAAAGTTAAATTTTTCCTCCTTGCATAGCAGCAGCTTAAACTTCTAAAACATTACTACAGAAACAACAATGGGAGAAATTTTCAAATATTCCTCTCTTCATGTATTTCACTCTTGAATCTGGATAAAGCAAGTAGTCCTTCCTCCCAGATAACTAAGGTGGAAGTTCAAGTAAGGAGCAGATTATTCTAGCTGAAGTTATGGTAGAGCAGAAAGAAAATGGAGAAAGGAAGATGATTTGCCTATGTGACCTATCCTCATTGTTTATGGAAGACAGATAAAAGTGATTCTAATGATTTCAATGATAAAAATCATGTCTTGTACTGAACAGCCATGTAAAATAAATCTTCATAAGAGGGAAGATTTTCTGAGTTCTCTTGGTGGTTGTGTTGATTTAATATCTTAAGTAACTTCCTTTCTGCTAAGTTCAGAACCTCCCTCTCATCACACCTTTTTAAAGAGGGCATTTTCCAAGGCTACCCCAAAGTGACTCAGCTCTGTTTCTAAAACAGAGTCAGTATTTTCCTTAATCTTACTATGGAATTGAAACCCACTAGAGTTAGCCAATATTGGAAGAATTGCAGCCATCTCTACTTATTTCTTCCTCTTTTCAAGGTTTAAGCCAATGTATGTTTTCTGTTTCATTATGTTTTTTTAGTTTATGCTAATGAGTTGACATGTTCTCTTGATTCTGAAATCCAACCTGTGCCAAACATATCAACACACCTTGTAAGTGATTTTACCTCCTCTCTCAGATGCATCTCCAAGGTTATCAAGATTTCAAGCATCTGAAAGCTGGAGAAATCAGGGTTCAAAATAACCTACACATTCCCCAAAAGGGAAATGGTGTCTGTTCTGACATCTGTGACCATATGATGTTTATTGGCTCTATGGACTGAAATGAAAACATGAGGGCCACCACTCAAACAAATTGCCTTTGTACTATTTGAGAGTGTCTAAGAAAGGGTGTTCTTTGCAAAAATTCCTGGCCCCCAAAGGCCAGTAGTCCTTGGAATTGTTCTATAGTGACAGATTTGAGAGTTCTCCACTATGGGGCTTTTGTCATGTTTCTCTTTTACTGGAAGAAGTTGACAAGAGAATGTAATATAATGTGATAGAAGGAAAAATCTAGGAAAACTTTTATGAATACTGTACATACAGGTCTACCCACAACATCAATAGAATTAATTTACAGAGGACAAGGACACTCTGAAGTGAAGTGATTCATCATTTTGAATTAATTTCATTCTGTCTTATTCATGAAGTGTTTCTTAAATCCTAAACTTATATTAAGTTCTTTATTTCTAAAGGAATGAGATCAAGCAGGCGATTCAGGAGAATGTGTCAAAATATTTCACAGCATCTGTGATGTTGACTTTAAATATAACTATGTCTTTAGGAGAAATTACAAACTAAAACAACTGGTGAAGAGAAAAGAAAGTCACAGAAGCATTGTGCAATAAAAGGGACTCTGGAGATCTTAACTATTTTAGCACCTTCCAGTTTTTTTCCACAGGAAGTGTTTCTCAGTGTCCTAGAGGAGGTTTGAAAATGTTTCTTTAGTTACTTGCTGCACCTTAATTTGCATGAATCTGCTCTGGGCTTTGGAAAGGATCAAATAAATCTGAGAAGAAACTGGGCCGAGTTTCGATTTAAGTAGGGAGAGGGAAATGAATAAATACCATTTAAACGGAAGGGTCTCAATGCCTGGCAACTGACAAGCTGTAAGTACCGTAATGCTTCTAAAACGCTGTAGAAATACATTACTCTCCTCCAAACCGATGAAGGGATTCCCCCTCACCTTATAAAAGCATTCCAGGTTTGAGTTACATTTTTTGGAGCTCATGATGTAGTTATCCGTATAATATGTTAAGGCATCTTTATGGATTCTTAAGTAAGTAAATAATTGTCTCTTTGGGTATGCTATCGGAAAGGACGACCCGCATGAAATTCATGGAGTATTTTTCCCCTGACATCAAGAGCGAGATTACTATGGTCTGTTAGCATTTAGTGTTGATTTAAAGGCAGTAGTGGTGACGTCGCCTCTGCCCACTCCGACTGGGAGTATGAATTCAGTTTTACACAGAGCAAGAAAAAGGCCTTTCAGGTCTAGGGATGCCCCCCAAAGACCAGAGGAGGAGGACTGGAGCCTCACCCACCCACGCTTGCCCTGGAGGCTCACTTAGCGGCGGTACCTTTCTCGTCGTGCGTTGGAGTTGCAATGATGGGTATGTCGAACCACTGCGCCAAGGAGTTGGAATACCACACGGTCAGCTCCTCCCCTGGCTGGACGTCTCGCAATGCTCGATAGAAGATCTGGGACGCAAGGAACAGGACAGCTTGCAGTCATTTCCTGGGTAACTGGTCAAAAAACAACTGAGAGGAAAGATTCGATTCCCAGCCCCGACGCTGTGTGACGCTGGGAAAAGCTATTAGACCCCTCTTCAAATGGGGAAAATAATAGTATCTACCTTATAGGGTTGTTGGGATGTTTAAATGAGATCTCTAGCTAAAGTGCTTTGCTCTTAACATCAGTGACAGTTTGGTAGATAGAATTGGCGGTGGTGGGGGGAAGCCCACTGTACCTGTCCTCCGGGTAAGTCTGCAATAGCTTCCAGAGTCTGTTCCTGGGGGTTCCTGGCTGCCCGGATTAACCCTATCCACTCCAGGGGGGAGCCCCCCGACTCGTCCACCAGCTCCCCTCTCACCATGCGCACCTGTAACACAAGCAGTGGTCGTTCTCCCCGGTGCCACGGCCGGACCCGCAGCTGGAGGGAAAGGGTATCCCCCCACCACCCGACGTAGGAATGGTTGCGTTCGCTTTGGCCAGACCGCTGTGCGCTGCTGGGAGGAGGGTAAGTCCTTAAGACCCTTGCTTGGGGGAGGGAGGAAGAGGGGAGGCTGGCTAGTATAACAGTTCCCCGTTTTGTTCCACCTTGACAGCGCGAGTGAAAGCATCCCGCCCGAGATGTTTCTCACCCCGACCCTAGCTCTCCTTTTCGCGGTACTGAGAGCAGTCGTGATGCCAGGCAAGAGACGTTTCACAATCAGTCCCGGGACACAGGGCATCCCGGGCCTCCTCTCGTGCCTCCTCATTCCCGCGGCACTGCACCAAAGTGCGGAGATGCCTGCAAGCCCCGCGGCGAAAGTGTCTGAACAAAGCGGCCGCAGGCTGACTGGTCATTTAAAAGCAATTAAAGCGCGTTTAAAGCAGAAGGCGTGGTTCGCGACGAGCTAGGCTTTACTCCGCCGGGAAGAGGATGATTTCGAGAAGAACCAGGTACTGGTCTGGCCGGCGAGCCCCCGAGCAGCGCCTTACAAGAAAGCTGTAGTCCAGGGTCCTCTTCCCAGTTCCCCCCTCCCCAAGTCACCGGACTCCTGCCTTCATTCCCGGTAGCAGTTGGCCGACCTTCACCCGCTGGGGCGCCGCCTCAGGGCGGGCGGGCGGGAGCCTGTTAGAAACCCTCTCAGGTCAGGGGTCGCGACGCTGTTTGGGAAGTCGGAGCTGGCAGGTTGACCCTGAAGCCTCCCATCTGCGATCCTAGCCCCTCCGAGCCCTGCTACAATCGCCGGGCCCAGGTGACCCACGCGGGTGGGCGTTCCTGGTCCTCGGAACCCGCATCAGAGCCACCGCCTGGCGCATCCTCTCTCCACTCGCCCCAAATCCACAAGCAGACATCCGCAGAAGGAAACACCTGGGGAGGTTCTAGGAACTAAGAGTCTCCAAGGATAAGTTTTTTGGAGACGATGAGATTAAATTATCTGAAGGTAAATTTAAGCCTCAAATTAGCTTATTGAAAGGCAGAAGATTAAAAAAAAAGAAAAAGTCCTCAACGCCTGTGTGTTGTATAAAAGAGAAAAGGCAGGTTTGCCAAGAGAGGCTGGATAGGGCGGGGAGGAGGGTTGGAGGGTTGCGCCTCTGCGACAGAGACCCCAGCGCTCCGGGGAAATCGGGAGTTCCTAGTGGTCCCAGCACGTAAAGAGCCTAGTGCACTCCACCCAGGGGCTGTCCCCCCTCAGCCATATCTTCTCCCCTAGCCTGGCCCACGTCCAGCTCTTGGTTAACGCGACTTGTGGGAAATGATCGCAGTCCCCTTCCACCTGGCAGAATTGGCAGGTAACGGCTCAGTCACCCGTTTCCTCCCCTAACCCTGTCCACCCCTTTCCTAGGCTGGGAAGAAGGGGTGACGAACGAGCGGCAGAGAGCGGAGGTCGGACTGGCTAATACCTTTTTCTTGGGCCCGGGTTCCCTGCGGTCTGACAGGTACTTGCCCAGCTTGAAGGTTCCAGGCACCGGCCCGAGGCGCAGGCCGGCTGGGATGCAGCAGTCGGCACTCACACTGGTGGCCGGAGCGCGAGCGGCTCCGTGCATTGCTGCCGCCGCCGCCAGGCAGGCGCTCGGGTGCGCGGGGTCCTCGGCAGGGCGCGAGTGACAGAACAGGAGCCGCGCGCGAGCCGGCGAGCCGCGCCCCGACGTGCGCCCTGCACCCGCAGAGTGACGCGGCCTGGCATGCACTGCGCCTTTTCAATCTGGGCGGGCGCCTTTTGGCACCGCGAGCGGAAGGGCGCGGAGTTTGGTGAGAGAGTTGCGCTGCGGAGCAGCTGCAGAGTCCCACCCGAGAGGGTCACATGGAGTGGTTCCCTCAGCCCCCTGCATAATCGAGGCCTCTGAATGGCTGGCGCACAATGGTCCAGGCGACCTTCCCATTCCTAAAAATCCAATTTGTCAAGGGCGAAGAAAAGGCGCTGGTGAATCAAAGGTCCGGCGGGACCATTAATCCTCAGCATGGGGTATTGTCCTCGAGACAGTTACGATATTTTAAGTGACAAATCCACTGTATAATTTCTCCATAAATTTTACTTCCTTTTATTGTTCGCCGACAAACCAGTTTTGGGAAATAAGTGACTAAGTCTACTTGGCTGATTCCTTTGAGCCTTGGTCTACTTCAAAGATTTTTAATTCTCTCCCCTTTGGCTTTATTGTAAAGGAGATTAAACAAAGAGATGGGGACTGTTTGGAGGACTTGTTAACTTCTATTGATTTCTGGCGTGTGCCATACAGAAATTAGGCAGGTACTTGATGGGAAAACACCAGAAAATACCTACACTTTTTAAATAACGGCCATATTACCATTTCAGGGGATTGGGTTCAGGCCAGTCGACTACTTAGAACCACTTTATCGTCCCCTCTGTCTAGTTTGAAGAGTCCGGACTAGTTTTGGGAGACGACGTCAGTTGCACCTTTGCTCCCCGGTGCCCCCCAGGCTTGCACTTTCTCTGGAGAATGGGAAGAGGCCGTGGGACTAGACGTGGGGATCGCGTGCCCTGACTACACCAGAGGATTGAAGAGGGGTTCTGCTGGCTGGGTTTTTAATCATTTCTCCCCTGCAGGCCAAACGAAGACCAAACCCTGAATGCTTTTAAGTTTAAAACGAGGACGAATTTCTTGGGGCGAACTTCCCCAGAACCAACAAGCCAGACATATCTTTTAAAAGCACTCTAGCAAAGGTCACAGGAAAGAGGCGCGGGGTGGGCGTTGATAACAGTCCATGCGGGCTCAGTCGCTCGGTCGTGTCTGACTCTTTGCAACCCCATGGACCGTAGCCCCCAGCCCCACCCCCACCCCAGGCTCCTCTGTCCATGGAATTCTCCAGGCAAGAATACTGGAGTGGATAGCCATTCACTTCTCCAGGGGATCTTCGTCACCCAGGGATCGAACCGGCCTCTCCTGCATTACTTCGTATTTCAGCCAGAATGCTCCTCCTTTTCTTTTAGAGAAGCCTCCGATTTGTGTGGGGACAGTTACTGTATTATTGTCGAATGATAGACGAGTGATCGAGCTCATTAGATATTTGTGACAGTTCTGCTGGCACCTGCAGGGTGCTAATCATCCTGAGCGCTGCTTCCCAAACGCAATGCCCAGGAGTCGGTATTCCGGGAGAAACCTGAGTGACTCTGTGCTCCGACCTGCTGTTGGAGGCCCAACCACTGCGCAGACGCAGGAGGACTCCCTGCTGTGGCCACGTGGAAATCTCCACCCGGCTCTGCCGGCCGAACCTGTGTTTCTTAGGCCACTGGTGGGGATAATCCTGATTAACAGCAGCGGCAGGACGCAAGGTGGCGACACCTGTAACTTAGCAGTTCGTCCCACCAGGCCCTGCCTGCGGGACCCGTCGATGGAGATATGCGTCCGCAGTACTGGACAAGGTCAAGAGGCTCGGGCTCCTGCAGTCTGTGCTCCGTCACTCAAGGTTCGAGGAAACTTCGGGAAGTTGCTTCAGAGCCTCAGTCTCGTAATCCGTAAAATGGGAATAATGATGCAGCCTCTTAGTTTCCATTCTGCAATTCACTAGGGTTTATGTGAAGGTCAACCGCAGTGATCTGTAGAGTGAATGAATTTAGTTCGTTCCAAAATTCGCGGCTTGCCTAACAGGGGAATCCAAGCCAAGTCAAGGGAGAGGTGGTGACACACGGATGGCCGCTAGGTGGCAACCCCAAGGCCAGTGTAGACGCTGCAGCTGGGACGGAAAAGAGCCAGTGGGCGGATCCGAGCGACCATACGCTGCGGTTCCTCTATCCCTGCATCCACACGGTGTCCAGGGCTCCTTTCCGAGGGAACTGCCGCTGATTTTTAATCTTAACCCTCCAATTGCCCCCTCTTCGGGGCGCGAGGGCTGGCCTCGACAGAGAGCAGGGAGCCTTTGATCCAGCGGCCCATGAATGGCAAAAGTCAGGGGAGGGGAGGAGAGGAAGCGGCTACGAAGAGTGGAGGGCAATAAATTTAAGCCATGAACATGTCCCTCTAACCTCTGGCCTGGCGACTCCGGGATGACACCCAGTTTAAATTACCAGCACTGGGAGCGGGAAGGGGCGAGCGCGGGGCCTGGGTTCGGGGCTCCTCCCCGGCCCTCCTTAATGAGTGAAAAAGCGTGAACGACACGCGAACAATTTTATCAATAGAACCATGTAAAGGCCGACTGTGAGGAAAGTTATTTATTAATATAGCCAATTGTGGCTGGTTCCCAGCCCTGCGAGAAGAAAGGGACTGCGCCAGAGGCATTCACACCAGCTCGCCCAGTTTTATTCTGTCCTGTGGCTTAGAGTTGAAGTTCCCCAAGTGAAATAAATTGTCCACAAAGGAGGAAAGGAACACATTTTCTTTTATTTTTCCTCCCCTAAAAAGCAAGGGTGAAACCAATCTAATGTGCCCAGTGGAGCAAGATGGGCCATGAAAGGCTGGGTGTTAAAAGTAAAAGCGGGCTGTGCAGCAAATGGGATGGAAAATTAAATGAAATTAAATAGCTTGAACGGCCGTATTGTCCCTTATTAAAAAGACACATTAATTACATGGTCTCAGCCTTATTCAAAGACAATGTTGAGACTCAATCAAAACATTCCACTCGGCTTTTTTAGGGACTGAAAATGGGCGTCCGGAGGCCCCGTTAAAGCGAAATCCCTTCTACGCCGAGGTGCCGGACCAGGCACGTTTGTGGGCCGCCCCGCTCGCTGCCCAACGCGGAACTGCGCGGCCAACACCGGCGTCCCGGTAACAGGTTGCCTCTAATCAGGCGTGGGCGCGGGAGAGCGGCGGCCCTCCCGCCACGGGACCAGCCCACCCCGAGCCGAGCCCCACCGCGCCGCAGGGCTCTGCCGGGCAGCGCTAGGGGGAGGCCCCGCCCGCGCCTGGTGGCGTCGGAGCGCCGAGCTGGATACGCTGCCCGCGCCGCGCACGTGTAAGCAGGCTGCGCTGCGCTTGGAGGGAAAGAGCCCCAGCAAGACTTCGCGCTGAGCTGGAGTCTCCGCGGCTCAAAGCCCTGGTGCCTCAGATTCTAGTGGGGCCCAGTTGGCTACTCCCCGCTCCCCCGCGGCCCTTGACCTTGAGGCCCCGGGTGTTAGGGAGTCACCAACGCCACCACCCTCCCCAGCCGACGCGCAGAGTCCCGAAACCCCGGGAAGGAGGGAGGGGCGCGGGGTCCAGGACTGCTGGCGAGACGGCGGGGGAGGCAGAGGCCTGGGGACTCCGCCGAGCTGGGGCCAGAGGTGACGGGGGCGCGCCCTCCGAGGGTGTCCGCGCCGGCCGGGAGGGCGGGTCAGTGCGGACCAGCTGCGCTGCCCCCGAGGCGCGGGTGGGACATTAAGGCCGGGTCTGAATAGGGCGGCGGAGACGGGCTCTGGGAACGCCACCAGATGACACGCCAGCGACGGGGCCATTTTCCCCTAATTGCGAGGCCGGTGGGTGCGCAGCGGCCGGGGACTCCAAACGCGCGCCGAGGACGCAGCCCGGACGCCGCTGGTGGGTTTTGTGGTGCCTTTTTTGTTGTGTTTTAAGTCCTTCATTGGAAGCGGCTCAATAAAAGTATTCAGAGTCCCTCTCAAGTTGCCTTTTAACCGGAGTTCCCGCAACTTATTTCTTGGTTCTTTCGGTTGACATGGTGCAAAGAAAAGTCAGCGAGCGTGTTGCTGAATTGCAATGTCTCGGGGCACCTCCACATTCAACGCTCCTCTGCCGGCCGCTGCCGAATGAGCCCGCACTCAATTCGATTTTCCTTGCTGTTGGGCACATTTAGGAGCGCCTCTATTTGTGAAGTTCATTTCTAGGCAAATGTATTCAAGAGCTGATGGGAATGAATAGGACCGTGTGTCAGCCGCCCCTAATTGGGATTAAAGCACTTAGGAGCATATGCAGAGAGTGACAGAAATTCTCAGGTTGCATTGTGTTCAGACTTCCACCCGCTTGGACACTCCTCCTCCAAGGGAGATTTATAAAGCTTGCAGGGAGAAACTGAGGAAAGAAAAGCGAAACGGAAAAGAGACGGGCTAATGGCTCAGGATGGGGCTGTGGTTCAGCAAGTGGTGGTGACAGCTTCTGAGAAAAGATGTTGGGGATAATTGAAGGCGGGCGGGGGAGCGGGTCTGAACTCTTTAATCAGAAAGGCGGAGAGTTAAAAGGCGAAATAAAGATGTTCTTTAGATTCCCAGACGGTTTTTCTCCCCCTTTCCCCGCCTCCCCTCGAAGAGCTCGGCTTTCTTTCTCTTAATCTCTGCCTCCCATCCCCACCGCCTAAGAACATACCCTCTCTTGGGGCAATAATAAGAACAATTTGGTATTTGAATTGGGGAGAAAAAGTCAAAAGAAACAAAAGTATCTTCTTGTGTATGTTAAAGAGAACTTCACATCCAAATAAGTCAATAAAAGTATTTTCTGATGTTTGTGTGTAAAATTCACACACAATAGTTAAATCACAAGCATAATGATGTGTCTCTATACAGTCATATGTGTATGAACATAGAGTCAGACGTATGTTTTCTTGTAAATCTCCAAAGAGGCCGCTGGGTTTCTGAGCTGAAGGAGACAAGGCCTTTTAAAAAGCTGGAAATCAGTCTGCTTTGAGGCTGGGACAGTTGTTTAAGCAAAGAGCAGTGACAGCCTCTTTTAGCCCCTGAGGAGCAGGGAAGCCAGAAATGACATGAAAACTAAAGAATACCAAGGGGAACACAGATTATCTGGATTTCCTTGTTTGTTTCTCAGCTTGGGGCCAGATGGAGACATCTCAGTTTTGGTGTCATTTTGGTACCTAAGAATGTATTTCCTCCTCCCTTTAATTGGAATGTATTTCCAATTAAACTTATTTTGAGATTTAATTCTGTTTGAAAATCTACATGCAGCAAGAGAAAAAAGAGGAAGAGAAAAGGCAGTTGATGTGTGCACCTGGAGAAGGAATAATATAACCAGTGGTTTTTGTAGTAAATTTCTACTCAAAATTGGTTCCCAGACTCAGTATATCTAGAGACACGTCCCCCTCCTTGCCTGATGGGAAGGTGAGCTCTCCAATTACAAGGAGGATTTCAGGTCAGAGAAGATGACCATGTGGCAGAGGGACAATCCCCATTGGTGAGCCATGAGTCAAACATTTTTTTCTCTCTTCAGTTCCTCCACGGACCTAAAGACTTCCTTTCTTCCCAATCAAGCCCACCTCATGAAGAAAAAAACATGTAAATTTATATTCAGGAAGCACAGAATTTTCCTTTAACCCATGATCCAGTGGTACATATGGGGCAGGGGGATAGGGGGGCAGGAAGCTGCCTAGCAGGCACCGTGTAATTCCTAGGACAACCTGTGAGCAATGGAAGTTCATTAAATAGTCATTATGATAGCAATAGAAATAGAACAATTAAAAAAAAAACACCCAGCTGAATGTCACAACTAAGAATCAAGTTCAGGTTCATAACCAGCATCTCTGAATAACAATTAGTAGATTCACTAGTAGGAGTAGCATCCTATGTACTCCCCTAATTCACCACTAGGTATGTGTTTGTCCAGTTGAAAAGTCAATTTCATCACTCATGTTATTCATGCTTGTGCTATTATGTCCATGACCAAATGATATGTTTTAGCTTCCTGAAAGCATGTTTGAATTTTATAGTAGGGACTTCACATTCAGAAAAGCTTTCCAAATAGATATATGATCATGACATAAAAAATTAGGTGCAGTTACAAAAGTACATTTTTATACATATATACAAAAACATTTTCTTCGTTAAACAGTTTTATTGAGGTATAATTTACTCACCATACAATTCACCCATTTAAACTGTACAATTCAATGTTGGTGGGTTTTATTTATTTACTTATTTTTAGTATATTCACAGGATTTTGCAGCCATCACCAGCAGTCTGATTTTAGAATATTTTTATCTCCTTTCCCCAAAAGAAAGCCTATACCCATTTGCTATCACTCCCCATATGTTCGCAAACTCCCTAGTTATAGGCAAGCATCAGTGCATTTTCTGTCTCTAAAAGTTTGCTTACACTGCACATTTTATATAGATTGAACCATGCAATACATGGTCTTTTGCAACTGAATTCTTTCACTTAGCATAATTTATCAAGGTTCATCCATGCTGTAGCATATGTCAGTATCTCATTTATTATTGTGAATGACCTTTTATTGCATAGATATATCATATTTTGTTTATCCATTTATCAACTAATAGACCTTTAGTTTGTTTCTACCTTGCTATTATGTATAATGCCACTGTGAACATTTGCACGCAACTTTCTGTGTGCATATATTTTTTCACTTGTTTTGGATGCATACCCATGAGTTAAATTGCTGGGTCTGTATTAAACTGTTTGACCAACAGTCAAACTGCTTTCCAAAGTGCTGCACCATTTTACATCCTACCAGCGGTTTACAAGTGTTAAGTTTCTTCATATCCTCCAAGATTTCTTATTATCTGCCTTTTTTTTCTCTTTTTTTACTATACCCATCTTAGCAGGGGTGAAGTAGAATCTCACTGTAATCTTATCTACATTTACCTAATGACTAAATGGCTAATGCCCAAGCATCTTTTCATGCCCTTCTTGCAATTTGTTTACCTTCTTTGGAGAAATGTCTATTCAAATCTTTTCCACATTGTTAACTGTCTTGTCTTTTTATTATTGAGCACAGATACATTTTTATAACTTAAAAAATACTCAACAAAAAAACAGGCTATTAAGTTTAACCATCATAACACCACTATGAGGTAGATTTTATTATTTATCTTTTGCCAATGAGAAAAGTTCAGAGGGGTTAATAAGCTTGCTTACAGTCACACAGCAAATAATAGAATTCCTCTCACACCGTCTGAGAACCAAGCCCAGGCTATTTTCACCTGACCACATTATATTCAGAACTTTTAATTGACTTCACATATCTTCACATGCTCCTTTCTGTGAGGATCATTAAGTTATCATGGGATGTCCTAGTGGTTGAGAGAGTGGGCTCTAGAGGCAGACTGCCTGGATTCAAATCCTACCTCTGATAGTTACTATGCATGTGACCTTTAGCAAAGGTAACCTTTCTATTCTTCGGTTTCTTCATCTGTAAAATATGCATAATAAGCAGACCTTCTTCATAGGATTGTTGAGAGGATTATGAGATGTTGATGAAAAGTGCTTAGCATTAGAACTCAGGACAGAGGATATACTCAAGAATGTGAGTTATTAATACTTTATGATACCTATGCTTACCATTCACTGAGTCCTATGATAAGGTATTGTACTACTAGGCTGGAAATTGTACATGATAAGTTAAATCAAGCCGGATTTCTGACACCGAGGACCACTTGCTAAGGCAGTCACATAAGATATATAGTCATGTGTGTCTCAGGGCAACAAATAATTCATGAGGGGAAGCATCATTTTATAGACACATGCTAGCTAACAAATGAAGGAAGAGTTCAAGAATTCCAATATTATGGCAACCCTTCATAGAATAATAGATAAAGTCAATGATGTTCAGTGATGACTAGCATCACAAAGAACAAGCCTCCGAATGGAAGTATACAACACTGCCTATGAAATAGGCTTGTCAAAACAAGCAAGCAAGCAAAATTGAACCTGAATCTGATTCCTCTGATAATAGGAAATAGAGAGGACCAATGATAAACAAACCCATGAGGATACAGTCAGAGAAACAGACGGTGGAATCCTCTACTGGACAAACGACCTGTGTCACAAGTAGGTTGCAGGGGCGAGTAGGAAAGAAAGGGGGAAGCAAAAGATTTAAAGAGGCTTAAAGAATGTCATGGTTTTAAAATATGTCCACAGATTCTTTGACAATCCTCCCCTCTAAAGGTGGAGCCTTGAGTGTGAGTCAGACTTAGTGATTTGTTTGTCACCAAGTTGCAAATGTGTGATTTTTGAGACTAGGCCATAAAAGGCATTGAAGAGTCCACCCTGATAATTCTAGAACTGATTAGATATTTAATGATAATTAAATAATGTTAACTACAAGTGGAATAATTGTAATTATTAATAGTATAATTGCAATTGTAGTAAATTTTTAATCCTTATTTTTCAGAAATACACGCTGAAATATTTAAAGGTTGAATATGATGTCTAGGGTTTGCTTCAAGTAATTCTAAGGTGGGAGGCAGTGGGTACAGGTATAGATCAGGGTTTTTCAACCTCAGAGCTATTGACCTTCTACATGGTAATTCTTTGCTGTGGAAGCCGTCCTGTGCATTGGAGGATATTTAGCATCATCCCTGATCTCTACCCACTAGATGACCAATAGAACCCCTCCCCTAATTATGACACCAGACATTGCCAAAATGTCTGACAATGTCTAAGGGTAAAAATTACCTCCAGTGGAGAACCACTGAGTATGGTGAAACAAAATTGGCCATAAATTGATAATTGTTGAAGTTGAATGATAGAAGCATGGAGCTGATTACGCTATTCTCTCTACTTTTCTATGTGCTGAAAATTTACCAAATAAAATGTTATTTTAAAATAAGACTAGGACTTTCCTGGTGGTCCAGTGGTTAAGACTCCGCACTTCCGCTGCAGGTTTGATCCCTGGTCAGAGAACTAAGATCCCATATGTCGCCTGGCTCAGCCAAAAAATAAGCAAATAAATGAGTAATAAAATAAGATTTAACTTTTTAAAAATAGTAGGGCAGAAGAGATCTGAAGCAAGCAATAAGTATGTATATGTTGCTTGTATCCCACTGAGATGCATGAAAAAAAAATAGATTCTTTGTTCTGTGTTCTTTCAAGAAGCTATACGAGAGATGCTTCTTCTTAAAAGGTCACAGAACAAAGAACCCTATTTTTTTTTTTCATGGATTTCAGTGGGATATAACAAAGGATGGGGTTTCCCTGGTGGCTCAGACAGTAAAGAATCCACCTGCAATCTGGGAGACCTGGGTTCAGTCCCTGGGTTGGCAAGATCCCATGGAGGAGGGCATAACAACCCACTCCAGTATTCTTGCCTGGAGAATCCCCATGGACAGAGGAGCCTGGTGGGCTAGCTACAGTCCATGGGATTGCAAAGGGATTGTCAGAGGAATGTGTTGAGTTTCAGAGTCTGTGATCTAAATGGCCATCTGGAATCTTCACAGCTACAGTGGTACCCCACCAGGCCTAAGGAGCCCACAGGCAGTGTCCAAATCTCTCACAATCAGAAATGCTAATCCGGTGGCATTAAATAAAACTTGTTCTCCTTTTCTCAGTTGTAAACAGAAACCACCAAACATGCTCTGCACTTAAGTCAGTTATAAATGGCCTACATTTGTTGCATTTGTACAAATACCTTCCTTTAAAAGAAATCAATAAAGTTAGTCTACATCCATCCTTGACATTTCAAATCCTGCAGTTTTGTTTTGGAGAGACCAGTAGAAGAGGAGGCAGCAGGGAGGAGCAGAGTCTTCTGTATTACTGCTGAGTTTGGGGTACTGTGCCCCTGACTTGATGCCCCTGACTTAAGACATCCCTTCATCAGGGAGGGTTCTTATGTATTGTTATGTGTTGAATTGTGCCCATCAAAGTTCATACATTGAAGTTCTAACCCCCAGTATCTCATCTGGAGATAGGGAATTCACAGAAATAATCAAGTTAAAATGAAGCCATTAGGGTGGGCTCTAACCCAATATAACTAGTGTCCTTATAAGAAAATGAAATTTGGTCACAGACAAGAATATAGGGAAAACATCATATGAAGACAACTGTCTATTAACACAAGCCGAAGAGTTAAGACCTGAAAAAAAAAAAAAATGGAGCCACAGAGTAAGATAGTCTCATCAAAGTTGTAAAGGTCTTAATAGATTCTGGTAGCAAAAAAATTATAATAATAATATGCAATTTCACTACATTACCTTATTCATTGTAGTAAAGTTTTCTATTTGCCTCCCAAGTATCGATTTTCTCCATCTTCTAACAGAACTCTTAATTACATCCCATTTCAGTTGGTTACATTGCTGTGGCAGCAAGGCTATGTGTCCCAGCTTTTTTGTAGCTAGACCTGGTTAATGTGATATAAGCAGAGTGCTGTCTGAGACTAAGAAGACAACTCAGTTCCCTTTGCCTTTCTCCATTCCTAAGTGCAGACACAATGGCTGGCACAACAGGCTTTTTGGTCTATGAAATGACCCTGGGTATAGAAGCCATATTAAAAAGCAAAGACATCACTTTGCTGACAACAGTTCATTTAGTCAAAGCTATGGTTTTGCAGTAGTCATGCAGGGACGTGAGTTAGACCATAAGAGGGCTGATTGCCAAAGAATTGATGCTTTCCAATCGTGGTGCTGGAGAAGACTCTTAAGAATCTCTTGGACAGCAAGAAGATCAAACCAGTCAATCCTAAAGGAAATCAACGCTGAATATTCATCGGACGGACTGATGCTGAAGTTGAGGCTCCAATACTTGGGCCACCTGATGCCAAGAGCTGCCTCACTGGAAAAGACCCTGATGCTGGGAAAGACTGAAGGCAAGAGGAGAAGGGGGTGGCAGAGGATGAGATGGTTAGAAAGCATCACTGGACATGAATTTGAGCAAACTCTGGGAGATAATGAAGGACAGGGAAGCCTGGTGTGCTGAAGTTCATAGGGATGCAAAGAGTCGGACACAACTTAGCAATTGGACAACAATGGCAACTTTTTGTTTTTTAAGAAACGTCTGTACTGTTTTTCATAGTGGCTGCACTAATGTTGATTCCCACCAACAGTGGAGGAGGGTTCCCTTTTATCTGCACCCTCTCCAGCATTTTTTGTTAGTAGAGTTTTTAATGATGGCCACTCTGACTGGTGTGAGGTGGTACCTCAATGTAGTTTTGAACTGCATTTCTCTAATAATTAGTGATGTTGAGCATTTTTTCATGTGCCTATTGACCATCTGTATGTCTTCTCTGGAGACATATCTATTTAGGTCTTCTGACCTTTTTCATTGGGGTTTTTTTTTTTTTTTTTTTTTTTGGTTATTGAGTTGTACGAGCTGTTTGAAGATTTTGGCAATTTAGCCCTTGTCAGTTACATTGTTTGCAAATATTTCCTCCCAGTCCCTATGTTGTCCTTTCTTTTTGTTTACTTTCCTTTCTATGCAAACACTTGTCAGTTTGATTAGGCCCAATTTGTTTCTTTTTGCTTTTATTTCTATTGCCTTGTGAGAGCGAGTGGTCAAGTTCTTTGGAGAATGCTAATCCCTCCAAATCCCAGGAACTGGAATTTGTTTATGTCAAATCTTTACGTGAATTAAGATGAGCTTACAACAAATACGACAGTTTGTTTTCTCTTACTGGGATTGGTTTAGAAATGTGCATGTGAAACAATTCTGGCCAAAATTACAGGAGGGTAAGTTTTTTAGAGATACCCAGGAAAGGTTTATATTGATCTTGGAAAGGGTGTACAAAAGGAAAGTAAGAGTGAGAATGTTAGTTGCTCAGTCGTGTCTGACTTTTGTCACCCCATGGACGGTAGCCTGCCAGGCTCCTCTGTCTACGGGATTTCCCAGGCAAGAATACTGGAGTGGGTTGCCATTCCCTTCTCCAGGGGATCTTCCTGACCCCGGGACTGAACCCAGGTCTGCACTGCAGGCAGACTCTTCACCATCTGAGCCACTAGAGAAGCCCCCCATTAATTCTGTCTTTGAATATGTGAGGATGAGATTCCTAGAATAGTGACAATCAATCACGAGGAACAAACCAGAGGACAGAAACCAATATGCTAATGAGACTAGACACTTGTCATTGAGCCATTCTGAGACATTGAATTAACCAGTCTTACAGTGGCTCAGATGGTAAAAAATCTGCCGGCAGTGCAGAAGACCCAGGTTCAACCCCTGGGTCAAGAAGATTCCATGGAAAAGGGAATGGTAACCCACTCCAGTATTCTTGCCTGGAGAATGTCATGGACAGAAGAGCCTGGCAGGCTACAGTCTGTGGTGTCACGAAGAGTTGGATACAACTGAACAACTAACACTTTCACATTCACAGCAGTTCTATCTTCAGATAAATAAATCCTATCTGAAATGATAAGTGCTATGAAAGAAAATAAAGCCAAGCAAATGGTAAAAAGATTGATGGAGGAAGATTCTAGTTTATATGAAATGGCTAGGAAAGGTCTGTCGGATAAGGTGATTTTTGAGACTCAAAGGAAGTGAGAGAGAAGGCCATGTGAGATATCTGGGGGATGTGCAAAGGCCCTGAGGCAGAGGTCTACCTAGTAACCTGCAGGTACAGTGAGGAGGGCAGTTTGACTGGAACACAGTGTGTGAGGAGAGTGGTAGGAGATGAGGTTAGAGAGAAAGTAATGGGGCCTATTCATCTAGGGCCTTTTGAATCATGTTAAGGACTGTGCTTTTTTTTTTCCTCTGATGATATGGGTAATCATTATAGAATTTTGAACAGGGGTGTGACACAATTGGAATTTCACTTTAGAAGAATGACACTGGCTGCAATATGAACAACAAGGTAAAGGGGAAAAGGTAAAGTAGAGACCAGTTATGAGACTAACAGTATCTGGGGAGAGATGATGGTGGTTTGGACCAGGATGGTAGTGGTGATAAGAAAAGGCAAACTTTGGGAGATGTTTCCAAGACAGAGCCACCAAAACTGGATTGAAATGTGAAAGAAAAAGAAATCAAGGGTATCTCCTAGGTTTGGGGCATAAGCAAATGGTTAGTATGGATTTGTTATTTACTAAGATGAAAAAGACCAAAGAAGCAGCAACTAGGGGAAACACAAGTTTGTATTAGATGTGAGATGTCTATTAGCATCCAAATGGAGAAATGCAGAAGAAAGTTGAAATATATAAATTTACAATTTAGAGAAGCAGTCAAGCTGGAGATGTAAATTGGGAAGTCATCAGTATATGTATGTATACATGTATGTATACTCTGTCATGACTATATATATAGTCACGATAATGGATGAGCTTCTTAAAGGAATGAGTGTATATACCGATGAAAATCCAAAGACTGAGCACTTCAACTTCAGAAGTCAAAGAGGTGAGGAGGAAACAGCAGAGAAGACTGAAGGAGCAACCCGTGAAATAGGAGAACTGAAAGAGGAGTGTCCCGGAAGTCAAGTCAAGTTTCATAAAATAGAATTATGATATCTGTCAAATGCTGGGGAGAGATCAGGTAAGCTAAGGATTTAGAAGTTGACCACTAGATGTGGCAACATGGTGGTCAATGCTGACTTTGGCAGAAAAAGTTTCCATTGGACTGATGAGGGTGAAAGTCTGATGGGATGGGGTTCAAAAAAGGATGAGAGAAGAGGAAGCAGGGACAGCAACTATAAGCTACTTTTAGAATGATTCTTGCTATAAAGGGAATCAGAGAAATATGGTGGTAACTGGAAGAGAATATGGGATCAAAGACTTTCGTGGTTGGCAGATACTAGAGTAGGCTTGTACAATGATGCTAATAATGCACAAATGAGGAAATATTAATGGTGCAAGAAAAAGGAGGAGACAACTGCTGAGTTAATTGAGTTAAATCAGAATGGTTGATAATATATCCCTGAAAACTTGTAGCATATTGGAAGATAGGCTCAACAACTCAGTCCCTAATGCTATTCCACCTCACCAGGCTTCTTTTTATGCTTCTGCTCAGTTGCTCAGTCTTGTCTGATTCTTCATCAGGCTCCACTGTCCATGGGATTTTCCAGGCAAGAATACTGGAGTGGGTTGCGTTTCTAGTGTAGATTAAAGAGAGAAGGTGACAGAAGCAATGTCCCCCTTTCATCTTGGTCCTCTCAGGCATCTTCTTGGAAGTCAGAAGGGTTGACCCTATCACCTGTAGGCCCTCTGCTGCAGGCAGGGAGGCCTGCAGGACCTGCTTGGCCCACCAGCTCTCCTGCAAGCAGCCTTGGGGGCCCAGACAATTTGGGTAACCAGGATCTAAATGGGGTTTTAGATGCATTCATATAGAGGGTTTTTAAAAATATTTACTTATTTGGCTGCACTGAGTCATAGTCAGGGCACTCGGGATCTTCAATCTTCTTTGTGGTTGGACAGCTCTTAGCTGTGTTATGTGGGATCTAGTTTCCTAACCAGGGATCAAACTCAGGCTCCCTGCCTGGGGAGCTCAGAATCTTAGCCAATGGACCATCAGGGAAGTCCCAATATAAAGAGTTTTGATTCTGGGTCTGAAACCAAGAGAGTTTATGGGCTAGTTTGAATTCATCATTTCCTCTGAAGTAGAAAAAGTGAAGTGAGCTCACTCAGTTGTGTCCGACTCTTTGCGACCCCATGGACTGTAGCCCACCAAGCTCCTCCATCCATGGGATTCTCCAGGCAAGAACACTGGAGTGGGTTGCCATTTCCTTCTCCAGGGGATCTTCCCGACCCAGGGGTCAAACCTGGGTCTCCCGTGTTGCAGGCAGGCACTTTACCCTCTGAGCCACCAGGGAAGCTGTTATCTCCCAAATCTTAATGAATTCCCAACCTTTAACACAGCTTTACAAAAACATTGTCATTACTTGTTTACTAGGCAACTCTAAAAAACATTTGTATTGTGGTTCATGAAGTCAAGGATCTCAGAACCAAAGGGACATCTAGGGGTTCCAGGTCCCAACCTTCATATACCTTTATAAAGTAAAATCTGTACATGCGTGTGTGTGTGTGTAATGAAGCAAATAGGTCTCTTCTAGGTTCTAGGTTACTGAATTAAATAAAATCCTACAAGATATCTTGAATTTATACTTACTGCAACAGGTGGCCATCTGAGAGATACAGGTTCTTATGTTCCCTTCTTCATTTCTCTACTCTCAGTTCAGTTCAGTTCAGTTCAGTCACTCAGTTGTGTCTGACTCTGTGACCCCATGAACCGCAGCACACCAGGCCTCCCTGTCCATCACCAACTGCTGGAGTCCACCCAAACCCATGTCCACTGAGCTGGTGATGCCATCCAACCATCTCATCCTCTGTCATCCCCTTCTCCTCCTGCCCTCAATCTTTCCCAGCATCAGGGTCTTTTAAAATGAGTCAGCTCTTCACATCAGGTGGCCAAAGTATTGGAATTTCAGGTTTAACATCAGTCCTTCCAATGAACACCCAGGACTGATCTCCTTTAGGATGGACTGGTTGGATCTCCCTGCAGTCCAAGGGACTCTCAAGAGTCTTTTCCAACACCACAGTTCAAAAGCATCAATTCTTTGGCACTCAGCTTTCTTTATAGTCCAACTCTCACATCCACACCTGACCACTGGAAAAACCATAGCCTTGACTAGATGGACCTTTGTTGACAAAGTAATGTCTCTACTTTTTAATATGCTGTCTAGGTTGGTCATAACTTTCCTTCCAAGGGGCAAGCGTCTTTTAATTTCATGGCTGCAGTCACCATCTGCAGTGATTTTGGAGCCCAGAAAAATAAAGTCAGCCACTGTTTCTACTGTTTCCCCATCTATTTGCCATGAAGTGATGGGACCAGATGCCATGATCTTAGTTTTCTGAATGTTGAGCCAACATCTTTAAGCCAACTTTTTCACTCTCCTCTTTCATTTTCATCAAGAGGCTCTTTAATTCTTCTTCACTTTCTGCACTAAGGGTGGTGTCATCTGCATATCCGAGGCTATTGATATTTCTCCCGGTAATCTTGATTCCAGCTTGTGCTTCTTCCAGCCCAGCATTTCTCATGATGCCCCTCTACTCTAGGTACACCTAATCTTCTTTGGTCTCAATATTTTATGGTCCAAAAGAGACACTTCCTTTCTCATTATAACATATAAATTATACCAAAAATGGGGGAACCCCATGCAAAGTCACTTTAAAAAATGAGACAGCAGGCATAAATTCAAGGAAGGTTATTATATCCAATAATATCCCTCTGTAGAAACACCTCAAGATCTTGGTATGTTTAAGAGAAAAAAAAAAAAGAAAGGTTTAACTTGAAAACAACTGAAATATCTAAAGAGTTATAAAAAGTGAGCAAATGTTTATTTAGTAATAAGAATACTGAAGATACAAGCTACATTTTCTTGAATTTTATTCCATTTTAAGGAACCATAGCTACTCAGTCAAGACTAAATTACCCAGATATCCAAAATTGTTTTTTTGAATTATTCTTCTTTAATGGCTGGATAGTATTACCCTCAAAATTCTAATTCTGAATATTTTACATAATGAAGATGATGAGGATGGAGAATTTACTAAACTCCACATAATATTTACAGAGAAAGTAAATTTAGTATGTGTATACTGAATTTGACCTCTGAAACCATTCTTACCTCTTTCATACTGTCTATATAATGAAGAATGAATTTTCAAGGCTTCTTGTTATTAGAATGGCAGGCCAAGGAGGTAACATATGAAAAAGAAGAGTAAATATTGTTTGATCTCAGGAAGAAAGTTACACCCTCTTCCAAGCTGAAAAAAAATCTGTGAACTAAGGATGGTTGTGATTTATTCAAAGCACTAACCGATTCTCAGCACCCAAGACAATAAACATGGGAGAAAATGAAAATTAAGAATATTATCAATTTATTAATAAGTTTATTACCAAATAAACTTAAGACTAAAGATATTTGGATCAGTCTAACTGAAATATTCATTTTAAAAGAAGGTATTTGCAGAACATGGTGTTACTTAGAAGAGGAAAGACCTTTTATTCTCAGCATGGAAAACTTATTCTTTCAAAACACATTTTGAATTAGGCAGTACTTTCTGTTTTGCTCGGTAGAATTGTTCCATGTGAGAAGATCAAGGAAGGTTTAGCTTAAATATATAAATTTTAAAGAACCCGTGTTTCAACTATTGAAAAGTCCCACCCTAAGGAAAGTTTCTGCCCAGCTTTTTAAGCATAGGCAGTTAGATTCCATATCAAAAGATAAAGAAATGTGGGGTGTTTGAATAAGTTGACAATATCTGTAATCTAAATGTGAGATGTGGGTATTTTGCTTTGCTGCTTCTTGCAATTTGGGCAAGAAATTTGAAATAGAAGAAAGAAAATTGCTGGGAGCAGATTTATAAAGGGGGACCAGTTTATATTTGCTGTTATAACTAATTTTTCTAACTAATATTTCCCCTCCTGTGCTTTGCAACTAATTTACCTTTAAGCATTGGTTGGTCTTTTAAAAACTGGTTACAAACTTGTGACAAAATTGCAACTCTTAGAAAATATTAATACATTCAAACAGTCAATTCTACATTCTGGCGATAACAAACGTTGCGGTGAATGCTGGAATCTTAAAAAGATTTTTCTTTCTGGAGCAATGCATTTAGCCGGATTTCCGGTGACTAAATGGGTCATCTCCAACAAGAAATGACTGATTGCTCGGGGCATGAGATTTTACTCTATTCCATCAAAGTGACGTTCAGGTGCAGAAAGCTCCACACATGTGACAAACAGAAGTGAGAAAGGAATGAAATGTGAGACATTTCATTTCCCCATGTGGTCCTTCAGCCCCCTGAAAAAACTGACCTCCGGCGTTGCAGAAAACGGAAGAAGGAAGCCCAGGCAGAGAGAGCAACGTTGGGGATCTTTGAGGGTTCGGCGGAGGCCTGCCCCCTGCCACCGAGGAAGGACGTCCCAAGCGCTGGTGACCCAAAGAGCTCCACGGGACAGCCGGACTCAGGCGCAGAAGAGCGCGAGGTCTGGCCTCTGCCCTACGGCCGGCGCCCCGGGGAGGAGGGCCCGGGTCTCCTCGGGGACTTGGAAACTTCGGGGCGCTGGATTCCTTTGGCTCTCCTCCTGGGATTGGACCCACTGGCGAGCCAGACTGTTTTGCTGTGCAGACGGAGAGAAAAAGCTCCCCCTAGACCTCGTGGGACCTACGTCTCTCTTCCCGTGAATGTCTCATGCCGCCCTCACACCTTTTTAGTAATGGGCCTGCGTCGCGGTGGGGCAGGGGAACTACGAGCTCCTGGAAAGCAGGATGTGTGACTACAAAGTGCCGGGTTCCTGGAGCTGCGGGCAGAGGGCGGGCAGAGCAGGGCGGCTGGTCTTGCTGGCCCGGTCTGCTCCCTGCGTGAACTTTGTCAGATGCTCGCGACCCGCGTCCTGCTCCGCGTCCGGGCCCCACCTTCTCCCCAGCCTCGAGCGCCGCTAACCTGCAGAATGCAGGGCAAAGCAAGCCGGGCCTTGGGGCCCCAATGCTGTGCGGCTCAAGAAAAGCTGAAGGAGGTTGGGGGCTGGGGCGGGGGAGGGTAAGTGGGTACCAAAATCGGAGCGAGGCCGGTGCAGCCATGACTGTACTGGGCTGGCGTGAGACTCCCAAGGCAGGAAGCCTTTTATAATAATTCCTTTAAATGCTCTTTACTGATAAAGACATAAATGATAATAAAAGAGAAGGAGGAGCTCACATTTGTCAGCCAAAGTTAGAGTAACGAGCCTTTTGGCCTGAGCATCCTAAGTTAAGTCTCTCATCACTGTCCGTGACAGGTAATGAGCACTTACTGTGCGGCAACTCTACTGATGCTTGATATGCACCATGCTAAGCCCACGCAGGCCCTTCAAATGTGATCTTTCCCCACGTTTTCAGGAACACTGCAAGGTAACTGTGACATAGATGGTTTTCAAAAAGTCTGGAGAGCTTCGTGACCATTACAAAGGCGTGATCTCGCACAGAAAAAGGTTGTACAATTCTACCTGCATGTCTGGAGTCAGATCTAGGTTTTGAAACTTAGGGAAAAAATGGACCAAAGTCAAAGGCTTGGTGCTGCCTGTGGAAAGACCAGGAAGACTCCAAAGGCCATTTCTATCATGGTTATTGTTCATTTAAAAAAAAAAAAGTTTGAACGTGTAAAATTATTTCCATTTAGTCAAAGAATTACAACTAGAGCTGAATAAACCCGTAGTCAATATATGTATTCATATCCTAAGGAAAAATACAGAAAATCGGTGAAACAGTGATTGTGAAAGGTAGTGAGTGGTTTCCTGTGCCCCTAGTGGGTAGCCAGCATGAGTCTGTGTATTGGAAAATACAAGAAAGCATGCTTAACAAGAAGGAAGACTACTTTTGGAAATGTTTGTAGGTGAAAATGTTGAAATTGTCAGATGAAGTCTAGCATTATCGTCAAGGAAGACACGGAGCAGGAGCATACAGATGCAATAATATTTCCCGTATAAGTTTAACTCTTCTAGTAATCCTGCCTCCCACCCTCACCCCCAAATTCACTACACTACAGTGGCAGCTGACAGTGTTTGGGGTTGTCAGGCAGAGGTAATCGAGCTTCAGAGCTCTTTGCTTAAATAAAAGTTGATTAGTAGATTCCCGAGTGTCCCAGGATGGGCACGTTGGCAAAAAGCTGGGAGGAGAAGGAGACTCGCACACTGCCCAGCTTTCCGCTGCTTCTACTGCCGTTTACTGTCGCCCTGCCAGCTCCAAGGCGGCAGCCGCGCTCCCATCTCCAGAGCTCTTGCGGCTGTTTCAGGGTTTAAGACACAGGAGGAATTCCAAGTCCCTGAGCACTGAGAGTTTCCCTGGCTCCAGCTAAACCTGGCTGGGAGAGGAAACAACACAGCCGCCAATTTGACCCTGCCCGAACCGAAGTGAAAACACCTCTTGCAACCCCCCCCCCCCCCCCCCCCCCCGCCCCACACACACACACCCGGTTCTCGTCGGGGGAAGATGCAGGATCTGCCCCATAGGCTGCACCCCACACACTTCCCCCGGCTGGGGCAGGTGAAGTCTCTGAAGAATTTGGAGATTGTTGCGGCCCGCAGCCGGCGGATGGGGGCGTATCGCTCCCTGGAGTCTCGCAGGCCTGAGCCGCAGCTGGGCGGACGCTGGGAAGACAGGTGTGTGCTGCCCAACCCCGGAGCACCGGGAAGCGTCTGGGAACGAGATAGGAACGCCCGGGGGCTAGTCCGTCGGGAGGAATCATCTGGCATTCAAACAGCTCCAGGGTCTGTTGCTGCAGATCGGTCCGCGCCGCGGGAGCCAGAGGAGAGCCAGGCCAGACCCGCCAGACGCGCACGCCACCCAGCGCCGCCTGGCGCAGGTCTCAGCCCGGCGTTCCTTCCCTCCATTAGGCAGAACGCTTGGCGCGTCTGTTTTTGTTCTCTAGCGTGGGCTTCCACAGGAACCGCAATGCGGTCCTTACCTCCCTTTTCTCAGCTTCTGGAGCGGTACCCAGCACACAGAAGTTCAGTAAAATAATGGTTCGTTCATTTAACAAGTATCTGTTGAGCGCCCACTATGTGTCGATGTGCCGAGTAAGGATACAGAAGTGAACAACACAGACAAGGCATCTGGCCTTAGCAAGCTTTATTTCCAGTTGGTTGAATTAATGAAAAAAGGATCAAGTATCAAGAGCAGCTGCAGCAAAGATTCTGCCTCTGAACAACCTTTCCATTGATCACCTCATAAAGGACAGGAAAGGAAAACAGGACAAAGGAGATAAAAACTAGAACCACCCCCTCCCTTAGGTTCTCTAGGGATGATTGAAGAGATCTTCTTTAATGTATTCTGTGGGCAAATTAACCGACTTTCTCGTATTTAGTGCTAAGGTCTGTATCTTTGCCTCCTCCAGAACTTGTATATTGAAACCTAGGGTCCAATGTGATGGATGGAGCCTTAAGAAAGTGGTAGGTCATGAGGGTGGAGCTCTCCTGAATGGGGTTGGTGCTCTTATAAAAAACACTCCAGAGACCACCTTCCCCTTCTGCCATGTGAAGACACAGAGAAAAACTGCCTATGACCCAAGAAAAGGGTTCTCAACAGACAAAATTCTGTCTGTAGTCTTGATCACGGACTTCTCAGATTCTAGAACTGCAAGAAATAAATGTTTGTTGTTTTTAGGCCACCCAGTTTATGGTATTTTGTTACAGAAGCCCAAATGGACTGATGTTCAGTATATTTTCCATACTGAAGACAGACCTCTGTCTTTAAGTTTTAAACAAAATCTATCATTTTAGTCTCAAGGAAAACTCAAAGAAGACAAAGAATAAATAGGGTGAATAAAAAGGGAGATGAGTAATCAAGCAGTCCAATGATTAGAAACAAAAAGAATGGTAGGGTTAATTTACACCAAGTCTCATTTTCCCTTCTCACAAAGAAATATTTTGAATTTAATTCATGTGAACTAGGGGCTTCCCTGGTGGCTCAGACAGTAGAAAATCTGCTGCAGTGTAGGAAACCAGGGTTCAGTCCCTGGGTCTGGAAGATCTCCTGGAGAAGGGAATGGCTACCCACTCAAGTATTCTTGCTTGGAGAATTCCATGGACAGAGGAGCCTACAGTCCATGGGGTCACAGAGTCGGACACAACTGAGCAACTAACACACACATGTGAACTATCCACTGTTTTGTTTTTTTTTTTAAACATAGATCAAGATCTGCCAAGTAAAGGAATTCAGTTCAGTTCAGTACAGTCGCTCAGTCGTGTCCGACTCCTTGCGACCCCATGAATGGCAGCACACCAGGCCTCCCTGTCCATCACCAACTCCCGGAGTGCACTCAAACTCATGTCCATCAAGTCGGTGATACCATCCAGCCATCTCATCCTCTGTCATCCCCTTCTCCTCCTGCCCCCAATCCCTCCAGCATCAGGGTCTTTTCCAATGAGTCAACTCTTCACATGAGGTGGCCAAAGTGTTGGAGTTTCAGCTTCAGCCTCAGTCCTTCGAATGAACAGCCAGGCCTGATCTCCTTTAGGATGGACTGGTTGGCTCTCCTTGCAGTCCAAGGGACTCTCAAGTAAATGAATTCGAATCATAAAATAAGTACATCCTGATAAGCTTGCCCTGAAGGGCAAGTCGTTATTTGATAATACTCAGTACTCTTCTCCCTCTTAAGCTACGTTAGCTTTGAAAAGACCTGCTGGTCTGTGTTCTGTGCGTAAGTCTTATTTATAAAGGGGACTGAGTGACAGCACAGAGAGGTCAGTGCCACTGCAAGAAAAGTTTAACGTTTCTCACAATTCCCCTAGAAACAGAAGGGACAGCTCATCACACAGCCACAGAACAAACACCAGATTTTGATCATGAAGCAAAGGCAGGAGTGTGCAATATGTTTAGGCCAGACATTTTATTAGGGTTCTTATGGGAAAGGTAAGGTCGGGCAGCATGAACAATTTAGGAATGGCTAGTTTGAAGAGTGTCCTTGAGTTTTAGGCTATAGCTGAAATGGGAGAAAGCATTTCAGGACACAGCCGAGAACAGGCTTTTCCGTGTTGGCACAGAAAGAATTCAGCAAGAGGCAGTGACAGGTAAGGAAAAAGTTTAGTAGTGTAGGAAAGCATGTGAGATTTACAAGCAGGCGGATGAGGGAGTGCTGCCCAAGAGCTTAGTAGGCTACAGTTTTATAGTCAAAGGAAAAGTGAGGAGGTGGAGAAGACCAGCTTACTCATTCTTCAGTAGATGTCAAGCTCTATCATTAGTTCCCCCTCCACATCAGATGGGGAAGTTTTCTTGTCCCTACATGGTCAAAATGGGATTGTCATGGCACAATCAAAATAAGCAAAAAAGTGGTGACATATACTAAAATATGGTAAATCATCTCAGGTTTCAATATAATGTCACCTCCTCCTTATATTTTTGTTTTTAGTGTATGCAGAGGAGCATGTCCTAGGAATCATTAACTTACTGCCCTTGCTGGGCAGGATATGGGTCTCATTCCACCATTGTTTTATTTTATTTTTAATTTTCTGGCTGTGGCACAGGCTTGCAGGTTCCTAGCTCCCTGATCAGGGACTGAATCCATGCCCTTGGCAGTGAAAGCGTGGAGTAGGGGAACCAGGGAATTTCCCTGGAGGATTTTTTATTTCCTTCATTTGCTTTGTATTTTATTTTTTATTTTATTATATTATTATTATTTTACTTTACAATATTATATTGGTTTTGCCATACATCAACATCAATCTACCATGGGTGTACACGTGTTCCCAATCCTGAACCCCCCTCCCACCTCCCCCTCCCATGCCATCCCTCTGGGTCATCCCAGTGCACCAACCCCAAGCATCCTGTATCCTGCGTCGAACCTAGACTGGTGATTCATTTCTTATATGATATTATACATGTTTCAATGCCATTCTCCCAAATCATCCCACTCCACCATTGTTTTATTGCTTTGGGTCATGACTTATGGCTCCCTGGCATGGTTTTGTTAAGCAAACGTGCTTTCTTGAGTGATCCTTAACTTATGAGGGTCTATCATACATTTTTTTTCTTTTTCAAAAATAATATTTACTTATTTACCTATTTGGCTGTGCTGGGTCTTAGTTCCAGCACGTATTATAGATCTTCAGTTGCAGCATGTGGAATCTTTAGTTGCAGCATGCAAACTCTTAGTGATGTTATGTAAGATCTACTTCCCTAAACAGGGATCAAACCTAGGCTTTCTGCTTTGGGAGTTCAGAGTCTTAGCCACTGGACCACCAGGGAAGTCCCATCCCATACTTTTTTCTTTACTTTTGTTTCCCTAGTGGGATTACTTATTGAATTGCTGTACTTTGTCCCTTTATTCTGTTCCTATGATGGGGTGGTCCTTATTGCCTGGCACCTAACCCTGTGGTGATTAAGGCACAGGAATATGGGCCAGATAGCAAAGGTATGATGGCTCTGGATTCATTAGTTTACATATCAAGGGCATACATCTTGTTGGATCCTTTGCACTCCCTAAGAATTAGCTAGCCCTGATGCAGCAGTCTCTCCCCAGCCACAAAGATTATTTAAGATGTCAAAATGTCATACAGAAAAATTTTAAATATGATTAATGCAACTGGGGTAAGAAGAAGGGGCAGAAGTTTCCTGTGGTCTTTTGAACAGTTTGCCCCTGTGATCTGGGCAGCATACTTTCTTCTCTTTGGTGCCAGAAAATTACTTTGGAAACTGATTGGTTTGGGTGAAAGAGAGATGAAATCAAATGATAAATGCCAAAGAATAGGTTCAGAGAAGTAGAATCCAATGAAAGGATGAAGTTATCAGCCAGACTTATGGTGGGCTGTTGAGCTAGGTTTACACCATAACCAATTCACTCAGTATAGCAGAGGTTAAATGGACTTCTTGAGCTTAGAATTTGAGACTGTAAAGCCTTTCATTTGTTCAACAAATCATGTTTTCCAAAGATCACCTCCATATGTTGTCCAACATTGGAAAGCAGGCCCAGCTGGTATTGTTATTCTGACTTGTTTTTTTCATGGTAAAGACTGCTTTATTGATGGCAGTTAGTACAAGTCAATAAATACTGACTCAAAGAACTCAGTTGTGTATCAGATTTACTGGTCCACACAGAGCTAAATGGAATTGAACCAATTGATTGCTGGGAAGATAAACTGAAGTCAGTCCTGCTTTTTGGGAAATGAAACCACAGCCAGCTGATATATAGCATATGCTGTTTCACCAACTGTAAGAACCATGGTGGTTCTATATAGGAGGGCATCAGCTATCCTACCCTTCAGATGCACTGGAATTCCATTATCCTCCTGAAACAGCTTTTGTTTTGCTGGAAGCTTATTTTCAAACTGCCTGTGTAAAGCAGTACTTATGGTCCTCTTAGTAATCTAATGGAGAGATAGAAGATTCCATAGCATCTTGGCTCGGCTACTGCTCACCAACCGTGATAACTGACCATCAAGAACCATTATTCTGAGTCTAAAGCTGAGCCTCCGACAAGTAATTTGTCCAAGGCCACATAGTTAGTTAATAGAAGAGCCCTTGTTAACATTGGGTCTATTGTTCTATTCAGTGCTCTGCCCACTATTCATGAACAGTATAGTTCTGTTTCAACAAGGACATTTAAAAATTAATCATAAGTATTTATTGAGGAATCATTAGTAAAGTGTTCAGTACTGTGTGAGGGCCTGTGGGAGTGTAATATTTGCTGGTCCTTAATATGTTCAGTGTTGACAAGTACTTGGTTTGTCCCTTCTTGGCACTATTTATATAATACAGAAGTCATACCCACTCCAGACACGCAGACTGGTGCTGCATTCTGGCTCCACCATATCCCATTTGTAGACCTGAGCTGGTTGTTTAACTTTTCAGCCTATTTGCTTATCCATAAAAAGAGCCTAATAATACCACTTAATAGGCATGTCAATAGGATTAAGTAAAATATATACATGTAATTATTATTAACTATAGTTTTGGGTAGCTGGATTTGATTTCATGAGATAGAAGATCATGAATTGATGACCCAGCAGTTGAATGGGATTTTTTTTAAAAAATGTGAATATTCACAAATTTTCATGTTATCCTTGCACAGGGGCCATGCTAATCTCTACATCATTCCAATTTTAGTATATATGCTGCTGAAGCAAGCACTAAATGAGGATTTCTGTATTAAAAAATGTGCATTGAGAAGACTGCTTATATTAAAAATGTTTCTAATCATTATTAAATGTACAATGTGTAATGAGAGATAGCATTAGAGTATGAACTCACCAAATTCAAGTATTTTACAATATTGTGTTAATTTCTACTGAACAAAAACAATACATGTATATATATATGTGTGTGTTAGTCACTCAGTTGTGTCGGACTTTTTGCACCCCCATGGATTGTAGCCCACCAGGTTCCTCTGTCCATGGCATTCTCCAGACAAGAATACTGGTGTTCATAGCCATTCCCTTCTCCAGGGGATCTTTCTGACTCAGGTATCAAACTTGGGTCTCTTGCATTGCAGGTAGATTCTTTACTGTCTGTGCCACCAAGGGAGACCTATATACATACACCTATATATATTCTTTTAAAATATTTGTTTATATTTTTATTTATTTATATAAATATATTTTATATTCTTTCCCACTATGATTTATCACAAGGAAAACTTTTAGATCAAATTATACAAGGCATTTCTCTTATTGGCCATGGATCCCTGAATCTCTTGCCCCCAGTGGTGCCTTAATCATCTCTTATTAAATAAATAGCTCCCATAAGATCATTTAAAGTTTTTCACTGTGCTCTGTATTCCATGATTTCCTCACTTGTATCACATTAGAGAGAGAGAGAAAAAAAAAGTAAAATTCAGTAATGTTTTTCTTTCTCCATTTTTTCCTATCCCCATTTATCCATTGTTTTATAATTAACACAAAAATCATTTTTCAAGTTCAGTTCCAGGGGATGAGATGATTGGATGGCATCAGCAACCCAATGGACATAAGTCTGAGCAAACTCCAGGAGATAGTGAAGGACAGGGAAGCCTGGCATGCTGAAGTCCATGAGGTTGTAAAAAGTCAAACATGACTTAGCAGCTGAATAACAACAAAGTTCAGTTCCAACCATTTTTCTAAGTTGAAAATTTAAAGAGATCATGCCATTTCCCCCCTTTTCAGCATTTTAAAGTCTTTGAAAAGTTTTGAGGCTGTTTCCTCAAAGAATATATAAAAAGTATAATTTATGCTTCCTAATTTCAACTCACAAATAGTTTTTATTCAATTTTCCAAGAAGAACAAAGAAAATCAGTGTGGTATAATGTGATGGAAGTGTCTAGCTGAGAATTTCAACAACAGAACTTATTTTGGAAAGCTTCCCAGAGGAAATAACACTTCAGAGAGTCAGTACCAGATTGGCCATTTCCTCTTGCCCTGGGACACTCTGTGCTTATAGAATGTGCTTACCATATTTTGTCCTAATCCTTCTCTCTCCTTGTCAGTTAGGATGATCTTGTCTGTGGGTATTAGAAATGGCAACTGAAAGTTGTTTAAACAATAAAGGGACATTATTTCCACATAACAGGAAGTCTGGAGGCAGTTTTTTGAGGGTGGGTTAATTCCACAATGAACCAGTTTTTTTCCCCTGTCTTTCAGTTTTGTCATTCTTAGCCTGACTGCCTTGTCCTCATAATCATAACACACTCGTCTCACCATATATATCACAGACAGAAGTTTCTCAGACTTGGCACTACTGGCACCTTGGGATGGATAATTCAGCGTTGTTGCACATACAGCATTGCAGGATATTTAACAACATACCTGGCCTCTACCTAATAGATGCCCTTAGCACCCACCTCATAGTTGTGACAAGCAAAAACGTCTGTAGATATTGCCAAATATTCCATGAGGTCAAAATAACCCCGAAAGTTCCATCTTATGAATAGTGGGAAGTATGTGCATGTATTGTTTGGAATTCTTCAGTAAGGAGGATTTATCTCTTTTTACCCATTTATTTATTCAAACATATATTTGTATCAATATGGATTCAGGTATATTTATTTTATTTTTGGGGATACAATAGTACACTATTTTGTTGTTGCTATTGCTCAAGCCTTTCCACCTTAGGCTACTGGGGTCTTTTTCAAGTTGACTGCTGTGTCCTTTTGATACATTTCCTTCCTTCTTTTTCATTTTTGCTCACTTCCTTCCTTACTGGTAGTATGAATTAGGATCATCTTGCATTTTCCCTGCCCAACCTTATAACTGGCTATTTCTCCAAGGATCCTGGGTTCCTTTTATTGGAGAACAGTATTTGGAAACTAAGATCTGGTGTGAGTGTCCTGCTTGCAGTTGGGGTGTCACTGCTCCTAGCTTCTCTCAGCAGGTAGAACTAGGAAATATATATATGTATACTAACACCTGTGTACAAACATATCTATGATTATTTTATATCTGTTTGTGTATATAATGAGCTAAACAGAGTTAATTCTCTGATCTCTAACTCTAATTCATTACCATAGAGTTCAGTCTATCCGTTCTCCGTTGATTATCTGTAACTTCTTTATCTGATAGTAAGAAATCTGGCTCCCATTAGCTACTATCCATTTACTTATTTGTTCAACCTCAGCATACATGCAAAGCATATTCAGAATGATTAGCCTATATTCTTATGAAAAACGGATGTACAAACCAGAGTACAATGTTTCTACAGTTCTTTTTGTTTTTGACTTTACAGTCTCCAGTGGAGTACATTTTTTATTCAGAATGTTAATACAGAAAGAAAGCCACAAAATTTTTTGCCCAAGAATCCATATCTTAGCAGCAGCCTTGTTCTGTCTCACTAATCCCATTATAACTTTGTGTGCATATTCTTCCACAGTTTTTCCTTATTCAAACTTAAATACATATCTGCTACTGCTAAGTCACTTCAGTCGTGTCCGACTCTGTGTGACCCCATAGATGGCAGCCCACCAGGATCCCCCGTCCCTGGGATTCTCCAGGCAAGAACACTGGAGTGGGTTGCCATTTCCTTCTCCAATGCAGGAAAGGGAAAAGTGAAAGTGAAGACGCTCAGTCGTGTCCGACTCTTCGTGACCCCATGGACTGCAGCCTCCCAGGCTCCTCCATCCATGGGATTTTCCAGGCAAGAGTACTGGAGTGGGTTGCCACTGCCTTCTCCATACATAATACATAATACATATACACTGTACATTATACATATACATATACATATGTATACATTATACATATACATATACATATGTACATTATACATATACACTGTACACTATACACTGTACATTATAAATACATATACAGTCATATAAATACATGTATATGTACATTAGTTCTACAAAATATTTTGGTCTGGAAGTGAAGCTTGAGAAACACAATGTTTGATGGCTCCCACGGTAAAGCGTCTGCCTGCAACGCGGAAGACCCGGGTTCGTTTCCTGGGTCGGGAAAGTCCCCTGGAGAAGGAAACGGCAATCCACCCCAGCACTCTTGCCTGGAAAATCCCATGGATGGAGGAGCCTGACAGGCTACAGTCCATGGAGTCGCAAAGAGTCGGACACGACTGAGCGACTTCACTTCACTTCACTTCCCGATCCCCATCCCCGCCACAGGTAAACTCTAAAACAGTCAAGGTTAGGGATCATCCTCTTAGCCAGTCATGGTAATTCTAATCAGGACTGCCCCTGGCTGTATGGTGTGGAATCCCTGAAAAATATGTTTTTTGTGTTACCTCTACGTATATGAATAAACCAGAATAGAAATGGTGCATGAAATAGAGTGGAAGCTAAGTTCAAAGTTCACGATGTAAATAAAAGCTGAAGAGCACAAAAATTAGCTACAGTGAGCAGAGACTATGAAGTAGACAGAGAATGGAGGGAACTACACAGGCTAGCTGGAAACAAGAAAACATAAGAAAGAAGTAAGCCTCCATGAAAAGATGCTCAAGTTTGCTAATTATTAGAGAAACTACTGCAATGAAGTACCACCTCACACCAGTCAGAATGGCCATCATTAAAATGTCTACAAATAAAATATGCTGGAGTGGGTGTGAAGAAAAGGGAACCCTCCTACACTGTTGGTGGGAATGTAAGTTGGTGAAGCCACGATGGAAAACAGTATAGAGGTTCCTCAGAAAACTGAAAATAGAATTACCATATGACCCAGCTCACTCCTTGGCATATATTCAGACAAAACTATAAAAAGATACAGGCACTCCTATGTTCATAGCAGCAGTATTCACAATAGCCAAGATGCAGAAACAACCTTAATGTCCATCAACAGATGAATGGAGAAAGAAGATGTGATCCATATTTACAATGGAGTACTACTCAGCCATAAAAAGAATAAAATATCTGCAGCAACATGGTTGCAACTAGAGATTATCATGTTAAGTGAAGTAAGTCAGAGAAAGACAAATACCATGTGATATCACTTATATGTGGAATCTAAAATCACACAAAAGAACCTATCTATGAAACAGATTCACAGACATAGACACAGACTTGTTGCCAAGGGGGATGGAGCTGGGGAGGAAGATATAGTGGGAGGTTGGGGTTAGCAGATGTAAGCTATTACATATAGAGTGGATAAACAAGATGATCCTACTGTATAGCAGAGGGAAATATATTCAGTATCCTATAATAAACCATAATGGAAAAGTATTTTTTTAAAAAGGTATGCCCTGGGATTTCTTTGGAGGGAATGATGCGAAAGCTGAAGCTCCAGTACTTTGGCCACCTCATGCGAAGAGTTGACTCATTGGAAAAGACTCTGATGCTTGGAGAGATTGGTGGCAGAAGGAGAAGGGGACGACAGAGGATGAGACGGCTGGATGGCATCACTGATTCGATGGACGCGAGTCTGAGTGAACTCCGGGAGTTGGTGATGGACAGGGAGGCCTGGAGTGCTGCGATTCATGGGGTCGCAAGGAGTTGGACATGACTGAGCGACTGAACTGAACTGAACTGATGTATATGTATAACTAAATCACTCTGCTGTACAGCAGAAATTAACATAACATTGTAAATCACCTATATTTCAACTTTTTAAGCAAGTCTAAAATGAAACCTAGTTTAAAAAGATAATTAAAAAAGAAGTATGCCTCAATCTTGCATAGTTTTCTAGTTACGGTTCTATTGTCCATTCACGTTTCTTTGTATAGTGAACTGTACATTTCTGAAAGGAACATTAGCAATCAAAGGAGTCTAATTAAAACACACAAATTTGAAAAAAGAATGAATGAAAAGATTCATTCATTGAAGGAAATTAGCCAGTGTTCCAGGAGTAAAGGATGTGATGGGAGCAATTAGGAGAGCCTTTCAGTCCACAGCCAGACTGTGAGATCCATTCTGAGTATGAGTTTGAAAAATATATTAAAGTCAGATTTCAATCACTTGGGAAGATTACTGAGACAGATGGATTTCTTCAGAGTTTTACAATCTGGCTTTTATTCTCACAGATTCAGAAACCTGAGCTGCCATTCTACCAAGTCTAGACCATCTCTTAGGTGTGGACACACATTAACCAAACACACAGAAATTCATATGTTAAAAAGCCAGTATAAATTTGTTAATCTATGAGGATAATAATTGCCAAATTGACCAAATACTTTTGTTCACTACTCAGAGCATTATGTTTCTATAGGCAAATCCATGTGAAAAGCCAAATTATTACTGGAGGACTACTTAGTAAGTGAAAGTGAAAGTGAAGTTGCTCAGTCGTGTCCGACTCTTTGTGACCTCATGGGCTGTAGCCTACCAGCTCCTCCCTCCATGGGATTCTCCAGGCAAGAGTACTGGAGCGGGTTGCCATTTCCTTCTCTAGGGGATCTTCCCGACCCAGGGATCAAACCTGGGTCTTCCGCATTCCAGGCGGAATTATTTCCTCAGGGCAAGAATTCTTAAAAAGATAATTTTTTTCTTCAAGCTTTCTCTGGAGTCTAAAGAATATTGTGACCACATTGTCAAAAATAATATTTTTCTCTGATCATAGTTTTATAGCCAGAATTTAGACCAGACAGTGCTCAAGTTGGTCCTTATAACAAGGGCAGATTGGTCCCAAGCAGGGATTGTCCCTCTAGGGAAGTGAGGGTCTTAGTTTGATTAGCCCCAGGCTGTTAATTACAGAAGGAAGTCCTAGACATAAGGGAACTTTAGTCCATTTTCCTATCCTATTGTCAATAAAGATCTAATATTTTAGGCCATTTTTCTTGTCACAGCTATAGATTGACCAGTGAAAAAAAAATCTGTTTTTCCAAGGGGTTCCCAGGTGGAGTGTGGAACCTTAGAATGAGCAATTCCCATATTAGCTCGAGCAGTATGTACCAGATGTCTGCACACTCAAACCAAACCAAACCAGAACTTCACCAGGCAGGAGTCACATTCCAAATTCGTCTGCACTCCCCAAGAATGGGCACAAGGGGCCGATGCTGGTACCAAAGCTCCGGTTCCTCGTGGAGTCCAGTAGAAGGAAGGAAGTCCACTCTGGGTCCCTTCGTGGTCACAATAACTGTTGACTAAAAAAGATGTACAACTTGAGAGTGGCAAGTTAAGTTTTACTGGGGACAAAATGAGGACTGCAGCCCGGGAGGCAGCATCTCAGATAGCTCTGAGAGACTTCTCCAAAATGGCAGTGGGGGGAAGTCAATATATAAGATTCTGGAGAAGGTAGAGTTCAATACCACAAAGCACTCATTTTACAAAGGTTTTCTGTAGTTATAAGAATCAGTAGGATCCAGGGCTATTAAGCTATATCACTCTGAGGCATCACCTCCATTCTAAGACCATACCTGTTGAAGAGCCTAGATACTTAAGTCCGTGAGCCAGAGCCATTGAATAATTGGAAGGCATTACAGAAGTCAGAATAGTGCACCCCATCCAAAGATGTCCACATCCTAATCCTCAAACACCTGTGAATAAGTTAGGTCCAGGGTCCTCAACCCCCTGTTATGAACCAGGCACACAATGGGAGGTGAGTGGGTGGGCCAGCGATCAAATCTTGAGTTACAGGGCAAAGGAAAACTGAGTCTGAAAATGGAGTTGAGATTGCTAATAGGTTGAATTTAAAATAAAGAATCCAGCTTATTCAGGTGCACCCAACGTAATAGTCACAGAGTATTTTAAATGCAGAAAAGGGAGGCAGAAGAGTCACTGTCAGAGTGATGCCATGTGAGTCAATTGGCCATTGCTGGCTTTGAAAATGAAAGGGGGCTGTGAGCTAAGGTATGTGGGCAACCTTTAGAAGTTGGAAAAGACAAGAAAAAATTCTCCTCTAGAGCTTTCAGGCAGGAACACAGTCTCAGTGACTCTGTGACTTTAGCCCCAATGAGAGACCCATGAATTTAGGACTTCTGACCACCAGAACTGTAAAATAATAAATGTGTGCTGTTTCACATAATCAAGTTTATGGTCATTTGTTATAGCAGCAATAGTAAACTCAAACACACACCTTGCCAAATTTGATCTTTCTGACATCCATTTACATATTTCAGAAATTTCCTTTCCTTAAATACCTTCTTTCTTAAGAAAAATAATACAGTAACTTGGTGTAAACTTTTAGAAAAATCACAATTCAGACAGGCTTCTGTAATTGGTTCATGCTGGCTAGGCTTAGCATGTTTATCATTTAGACATTTTTTTGTTCTGGAGGATCTTCTTGGGAATGTTCCATTTCTTGGTCCTGGGTGTAGGGTAAGGGAGTTAGAGAAGACGAGGTTCGGAAAAAGAAGGAGACCAGCACTTTACAGGAATAGATCACCTTTAATGAGGCAAGAAGGGGCATCAGTCAGATTAGTGAGCTACTGCACTAACCCAAGAAAAGAGTAAGTATATTACAGGCTGCTGCTGCTGCTGCTAAGTCACGTCAGTCGTGTTCGACTCTGTGCAACCCCACAGATGGCAGCCCGCCAGGCTCCTCCATCCCAGGGATTCTCCAGGCAAGAACACTGGAGTGGGTTGCCATTTCCTTCTCCAATACATGAAAGTGAAAAGTGAAAGTGAAGTCGCTCAGTTGTGTCCGACTCTTCGAGACCCCACGGACTGCAGCCTACCCGGCTCCTCTGTCCATGGGATTTTCCAGGCAAGAACACTGGAGTGGGTTGCCATTTCCTTCTCCATTATACAGGCATATATGTGGAAATCTACTGTCTTAAGGGGGCCTGTTCTTCTCCAGGGTTGTTCAGAGTTGTTATCTCTTAAATGGCTGGGGCAAGGAATTCTGAAGATTGGGCAGAGGCTGGGACCAGCTGGGAGCTGGGCGTAATCAACCTTAAGTAAGTGAAGTCATTCAGTTGTGTCCGACTCTTTGCAACCCCATGGACTGTAGCCTACCAGGCTCCTCTGTCCATGGGATTTTTCAGGCAATAGTACTGCAGTGGATTGCCATTTCCTTCTCCAGGAGAGGATCTTCCTGACCCAGGGATGGAACCTGGGTCTCCTGCATTGTATACAGACACTTTACTGTCTGAGCCACCAAGTACTGTAAAATTTTTTTTCTTTTGTTGTGAGAGTTCTTTGTTTTGCATAGAATGGTGGGGAGGACGTGGAGGGGAGTTTTGAGCTGTGTAACTTTCCTTCACTGGGAATCTTCAGACTGATTTAATATCAGTGAGTTCAAATTATATGTGTAGTAAGGACTGAGAAAGAATATTCCTAAACTTATAAAGGAAATTTAAGTATCAGAGAAAAAAAAAAAAGCCGCCAGCAAACTTACATGGCTCATCACCTTTTGCATCCAGATAAGCTGGGGTATTTAGACATTTTAACAGCTTTTGTAAATTGCTGCATTCCACCAGAGATATCCTAAACTAGTTTTTCAGTTTAGTCACTCAGATCTGTCAGACTCTTTGCGATCCCATGAATCACAACACATCAGGCCTCCTTGTCCATCACCACCTCCAGGAGTTCACTCAAACTCATGTCCATCGAGTCGGTGATGCCATCCAGCCATCTCATCCTCTGTCGTCCCCTTCTCCTCCTGCCCCCAATCTCTCCCAGCATCGAAGTCTTTTCCAATGAGTCAACTCTTTGCATGAGGTGGCCAAAGTATTGGATTTCAGCTTCAGCATCAGTCTTTCCAATGAACACCCAGGACTGATCTCCTTTAGGATGGACTGGTTGGACCTCCCTGCAGTCCAAGGGACTCTCGAGTCTTCTCCAACACCACATTTAAAAAGTATCAGTTCTTCGGTGCTCAGCTTTCTTCACAGTCCAATTTTCACATCCATACATGACCATTGGAAAAACCATAGCCTTGACTAGATGGACCGTTGTTGACAAAGTAATATCTCTGCTTTTCAATATACTATCTAGGTTGGTCATAATTTTCCTTCCCAGGAGTAAGCGTCTTTTAATTTCATGGCTGCAATCACCCTCTGCACCATTTGATTTTGACCTAAATCAAATCCCTTATGATTATACAGTGGAAGTGAGAAATAGATTTAAGGAACTAGATCTGATAGAGGGCCTGATGAACTACGGACAGAGGTTCATGACATTGTACAGGAGACAGGGATCAAGACCATCCCCATGGAAAAGAAATGCAAAAAAGCAAAACGTCTGTCTGAGGAGGCCTTACAAATAGCTGTTAGAAGAGAAGCGAAAAGCAAAAGAGAAAAGGAAAGATATAAGCATCTGAATGCAGAGTTCCAAAGAATAGCAAGGAGAGATAAGAAAGCCTTCCTCAGAGATCAATGCAAAGAAATAGAGGAAAACAACAGAATGGGAAATACTAGAGATCTCTTCAAGAAAATTAGAGATACCAAGGGAACATTTCATGCAAAGATGGGCTCGATAAAGGACAGAAATGGTATGGGCCTAACAGAAGCAGAAGATATTAAGAAGAGGTGGCAAGAATATACAGAAGAACTGTACCCGAAAGATCTTCACAACCAAGATAATCACGATGGTGTGATCACTCACCTAGAGCCAGACATCCTGGAAAGTGAAGTCAAGTGGGCCTTAGGAAGCATCACTATGAACAAAGCTAGTGGAGGTGATGGAATTCCACTTGAGCTATTTCAAATCCTGAAAGATGATGCTGTGAAAGTGCTGCACTCAACATGCCAACAAATTTGGAAAACTCAGCAGTGGCCACAGGACTGGAAAATCTGAGTTTTCATTCCAATCCCAAAGAAAGGCAATGCCAAAGAATGCTCAAACTACTGCACAATTGCACTCATCTCACACACTAGTGAAGTAACGCTCAAAATTCTCCAAACCAGGCTTCAGCAGTACATGAACCATGAACTTCCTGATGTTCAAGCTGGTTTTGGAAAAGGCAGAGGAACCAGAGATCAAATTGCCAACATCCGCTGGATCATGGAAAAAGCAAGAGAGTTCCAAAAATACATCTATTTCTGTTTTATTGACTATGCCAAAGCCTTTGACTGTGTGGATCACAATCAACTGTGGAAAATTCTGAAAGAGATGGGAATACCAGGCCCCCTGACCTGCCTCTTGAGAAACCTATATGCAGGTCAGGAAGCAACAGTTAGAACTGGACATGGAACAACAGACTGGTTCCAAATAGGGAAAGGAGTACGTCAAGGCTGTATATTGTCACCTTGCTTATTTAACTTATATGCAGAGTACATCATGAGAAACGCTGGGCTGGAAGAAGCATAAGCTGGAATCAAGATTGCTAGGAGAAATATCAATAACCTCAGATATACAGATGACACCACCCTTATGGCAGAAAGTGAAGAGGAACTAAAAAGCCTCTTGATGAAAGTGAAAGAGGAGAGTGAAAAAGTTGGCTTAAAGCTCAACTTTCAGAAAACGAAGATCATGGCATCTGGTCCCATCACTTCATGGGAAATAGATGGGGAAACAGTGGAAACTAGTTTTTGGTTCAAGCCAATTCAATTCAACCTACATTTATGGGGCCCCTCAAAGGTGATTTACCTTTGAACTAATGAAGCCTAAGCTGATGCTCCTGACTTGCAGGGCCACTGCTAAAACTGAGGGATGCTGGGCATTTAGACGCTGGAGTTCTGGGTAGGAAGCAGAACCCAGGTTGTACACGGGAAGTATTTCTATGTGGCATTCTGGTAAACTGCCTGAGAGTTCACAGAAGGAAGGGACCTGAATCTCCTAGCTTCTAGTAATTTGTCGTAATCTCTTTTTGCATTGTTTCGCAGTCACTTCATTCCAAAAGAACTCCATTAAGAACCTATTTGGCTTGTTAGGTTTTGAGGCCAAGTGAAAGTGTCAAAGTCGCTCAGTCGTGTCCGACTGTTTGCGATCCCATGGACTATACAGTACATAGAATTCTCCAGGCCAGAATACTGGAGTGGGTAGCCTTTCCCTTCTCCAGGGGATCTTCCAAACACAGGGATCGAACCCAAGTCTCCCGCATTGCGGCTGGATCCGTTACCAGCTGAGCCACAAGGGAAGCCCTTTGAGGCCAAAATTAACTTTATCTCTCTTTCCAAACACAGGAGAAAGAACAGAAGTCAGGAAGTCGTATACTTTAATACAAAGCCACTGTGCTGCTTTGGAAGCCTGTAAGATGGGAGTAAACTTAACCCGAACAAGGGACGGTTTCCCCATCCTACCCATTCTCCGTGAATCGGAGCTGCCACAGACGCCCGAGCCGCGCGGGCTCTAGGCCGGAAATGACGAAAACCTCTCGAGATATTTTCCCAACTGCCGCGAGACTTCGTGAGAGTCAGTTCCCGACTCCTTTTTCAGTGTGCGCAAGGGCTATCTCCTCCCCGCCTCTTTCCTCCGCTACCGCGGGGCGGGCCGGAACTTCTATGCGTAGGAACTGGTTTGTACAGCAGAGTGTTGCCGGCCGGCGTCAAGGAGAATAGGGTGCTATCTTCCTCTCACCGTCGCCGCCGCGGAGCGGAGCCGAGTCCATCAGATCCAGGAGCGCGGTGACCGGGAGGGTTGGGTCTATGGTCGCTCCGCGCTCCGCTCCGCCGGCTGGTGCTTTTTTATCAGGCCAAGCTGTGTTCCATGGCAGGGAACTTTTGGCAGAGCTCCCACTAGTAAGTGATCTTCCGTTTTCTCCGGGCCTGGCTCTTGGAGGTGCTGGGTGTACGGGGCCTGCGACTCCTTTTGGCCTGGATCTCGGCCCCTGTCCGAGCGCCGCGGAGGCTCCAGGGAGGCGGCGGCCGGAGGCGGGATGTGCTTTTTCTTCGGCGACTCTCCTCACCGCGCCCCGTTGGCCGGGTTTTGGAGTGGTAGAATATTTCTTGGCGGGGGTGGGTAAGAGGGATTGCGTCTCCGGAGGAGGAAGGTTCGAGAGTTTTAGCTTCTGATTTTTGGTTTAGCTAGGCCAAGGTTGGGGGCAGGGGAGAGGCGGGGCTGGCGAGGGTTGGGATATGGGATGGACACAGGTATGGGAAATGTGACAGTTCAGAACTGTGAGGCTGGCTTCTCAGGACAGTTGTGGTTCGCTCTCGCCTGATATTTGTAAAGTAGATTGGCATCAGTAGTCGTTTGTCATTCTTCTGTGTTGAGTGGATTAATGTTACTCCAAGGAAAGGGAGTCAGGCTTGTTTCTGCTCATGAACCGCATTCTGCCACTGTCTTTAAGCCTATATGGTTTTTATGTTTGTAAGTTATAGATCCAGTGCTCTCAACGTTTGTCCATTTCGTTAGTCTGTGTCTCATGTTTTGTTTTAAAAGTGTATTTTCTAGAGACTTTACCAATATCTTTAACGTGTTTTCGTGAATAAGTTTTTGTTGACGTCTGTACCGTGGAAGAACTAGAGTAATATTGAAAGCATTTCTCCCTAAATACATTTGTGTAAGCAGATAGGACGATGGTGATGGGACTAATTGAACTTTGGGTAGGCTGTACAGTGTATAGTTGAAAGACGAACAGAACTTGATGATACCTTGGTGTAAATAATTTTTCATGCCAAGAGAGCATAAGTAAATTTTGTGAGGATGGATTCCTATATTATTCAATTGGTATTTTAGCCGTTTGCACTAGAAAAAAAGAAACAATGGGCTTTAAAACCTGTTTTCAGAAAAGCAGGTTTTCTTGCTGTAAGTGGTTCTGTGGAGATGAATGGCTATAGAAGCTTTACTTCCGATCATATTTAATTTGCACTGTGTTCACTGACTGAAATATTTGCTTGGGCAAAATTAAAATATGGAAAATTTCTGTAGTGAAGTAGTAGTATTCTGGTTAACTTTGAAAGAAGCTGAAAAAATTGACAGGTAGCCAGTTGTTGATTATCAGAAGTTACAGCCCTTTTTCAACTTAAAAAAGAAAAAAAAGATGTTTGACCCTTTGATAAGTCTTCTCATTATGCTTTCATTTACTGTTGGCTTATTAAAAAGGGGCCAGGATGTATTTTATAAAATCAATTATTTTTTCACTTTTCAAATATAAAATTATTATAATGTTAAATGTGCTGTTTTTAAAACTTGTCCTTGCCTTCCTAATCAAATAGTCCTGGAGGAAGGGGCCACTTTATCTTACTCAGATCCCTTGGGAATCATGGAGTCCCTGATCTGCAAAAGGTAACAAATATGAAAGACAAGACAAGCAATTCAGGAAAAACAAAAAGATTATGAAAGCCATTGTTTTAGGTGATTTTGGTGAAAGAGAAAGATTGATATGATTTTTCATGGCTTAAAATTGCCCTTTAACATTAACTGCTGCTAGCAACAGTTAAAAAATGGATAACATTGCTGCTATCAGCATGGCAGTTTTTGTTTCCCTCAGTAACATAGGAAATAATGGTGAATCTTTCAATCATGTGTAATTTTAAATTTGAGAATATGTGGCGTTAACTGGTTTGTCTTCCATGCTGTGTGCTGTGAAGAAAAACTTTAAAGTAGTTGTTTGTGGAATTTGTTTTTAAATATTTGAAATGACTGTGGAGAAGAAATGGATGATTTTGAAACAGAGACACTGGTAGTATTTTTCAGGAAGTTAAGTAGAACACAATACATTCTTTGACCATGATGCAGTAAAACTAGAAGGACAGTAGACATTTGCTGGTTGACTGAAATAATGAACAGGTGACAAAAAATAAAACTACAAAACCAACTCTGGATACTTTACTATAGCAAAGAGAACATTTAAAATACAGTTACATATTATCTAGGAAATAGTATAATGAGATTAATATATATTCATATCTTTGGGATGTGGCCAAAGCCAAATTTATAAGAAAGTTAACATCTTGAATAACTGAAAAAGAATAAAAATTATATATTTTACTTCAGAATATTAAAAAGGAAACAGTGAAATAAACCTAAGAAAAACAGGCATAATAAAGGTAACACTGATATTGAAAAGGAAAAAACAGTCAAATTAAAAGAGCTGCCTCTTTGGAAGGGAAAACCAAAACAGTAGACTAAACTATGCTACTGAATATAGGGGAAAAGAAATGGTCAGTTCAGTCCCTCAGTCGTGTCCGACTCTTTGTGACCCCATGGACTGTAGCACTGCTAGGGTTCCCTGTCCATAACCAACTCCTGGAGCTTGCTCAAACTCATGTCCATCCAGTTGGTGATGTAGAAATACAAAATTAGGTAGGAGAAAAGTAAGTAATCACAGATGTACCTTTGGGTTATCTTCATTTTCAAAGTAAATTTTAAAGCCAGAACAAAGTTATCAGAGAGCTACTTCTTTAAAAATTGCTCCAGGCCCACATTATTTCATAGGTAAATTTTTACCCACTTTCAAGACGATCTGCCATTAACGTTGTTCCAATTCACATGAAAAGTTTTCCGGTTCTCTTGAGGCCATGGTAACACAGATAAAAATCTAGCAAATGTAGCAACAACAATGGTCACTTTCGAATATTGATGTAAATGTAAATTACTATCAAACAGAGTCCCACATTACATTAAAAGTATAAAAAATGACACTGGTTTTATTGTAGAAATTAGTTAATATTAGGAAATCTGTTAGTAAACAGTGAAGACATTAAAAAGACACCTAATAAAATTCATTTTTTTTTTCAACATTCATTCTTGACTAAAGCTCTTACTAAAACAGAAATAGGATGGTAATGTCATGAATACATATCAGAGCATTAATGGTGAAACATTAGGAAAGTTAGGATGCCTCTTTAAAGTTGTTCTGAATGTGCTACTATTAATGTAATTAGTAGGATGCTCGTGCTTGTGCTTAGTGACGTCAGTCATGTCTGACTGTTTGCGACCCCGTGGACCGTAGCCTGCCAAGCTCCTCTGTCCATGAGATTATCCATGGACAGTTCATTCATTCTCCAAGAATACTGGAGTGGGCTGCCATGGCCTTCTCCATGGGATCTTCCACCATTCAGGGATGGAACCCGGGTCTCCTGCATTGCAGGTGGATTCTTTACTCCTGAGCCACTGGGGAGGCCCAATTAGTAGGATAATGAAACATGACAAAATTATAAATACAAGGAGATAAAATTAACCAGAAAATGTAATTAATTGAAACATTATTAGAAATAATAAAGGTTTGATAAAATGACCAGTTAACAAAATTTAAAAATTGAAAACGTTCTTTTAATGTTGATGGAAAAAAATAATTTACAGTGTAACAGAAAATATAAACTACTCAAGAATAAATTTAAATGTGTAAGACTTGTAGAACATAAAGATTTTAATAAATGAAGTTTGAATGCTAGCATTGTAAGGGTATAATTTCTCCCTAATTGACCTTTAAATATAATGCAATCCCAAACAAAATTTTGTATGAATTTCCTTTTAGGGGATGTGATATAATGATTCTAAAGTTTGTGTTTTAGAATAATATATAATTATAATAGAATTGCCAGAAATCTTCTGAAGAATAGTAGCAAGAGGTTTTTTCCATACCAGATTTTAATTACTTGATTTTGTATGTTTTAAATTTGGAGAAGGGACTGACAACCCAGTCCAGTATTCTTGCCTGGAGAACCCCATGGACAGAGGAGCCTGGTGGGCTACACAGTCCATGGGGTTGCAAAGAGTCAGACATGACTGAGCAACTAAGCATATATGTTTTAAAATAATATGGTTTCCCCTGTGGCTCAGAGGGTAAAGAATCCACCAGCAATGCAGGAGACAAGAGATGCGGGTTCAATCCCTGAGTTGGGAAGATCCCTCTGGAGGAGGAAATGGCATCTCACTCCAATATTCTCGCCTGAAAAATCCCATGGACAGAGGAGCCTAGCAGGCTAAAATCCGTGGATTGCAAAGAGTCAGAAATGACTGAATGACTAAGCACAATATGTTTTAAAATAGCATGGCATAAGAACAAGAAAAACAAATTAAAAAGAAGAAATTAGAAGATCCAAATATAATGATAGAATTATACACTGAAATTCTGATGACATTTGAATAACCATTTAACAAAACATTTAGCTGGATCCTTACTTTATACCCTATATCAGTTTCCAGATGGATCACAAAAACTGAAAGAAGAACGCCTTAGGGGTATTAGAAAATATGTAGAAATGGTGTTGAAGCTGAAACTCCAGTACTTTGGCCCCCTGATGCGGAGAGCTGACTCATTTGAAAAGACCCTGATGCTGGGAAAGATTGAGGGTGGGAGGAGAATGGGACAACAGAGGATGGGATGGATGGATGGCATCACCGACCCGATGGACATGGGTTTGGGTGGACTCCGGGAGGTGGTGATGGACAGGGAGGCCTGGTGTGCTGTGGTTCATGGCGTCGCAAAGAGTCGGACGTGACTGAGCGACTGAACTGAACTGGAAATTTTTTTGTAAGTCATTTTGTGTCAGGGAAGGCCTTCCCGTGTGTGACAAACATAAAATCAAAGTAAAATGTAAATAAATTTGAATAAATATATGATTCAAATTTCTGTATCACAAATCATTAAATATTGAGAAATCATGCTAAACTTGGGGAATGTCTAGAGCATATTTGACAAAGAAATGATTTTTTAATCCATAATATACAAATTTTAGATCATAAGACTATCTGAATCATAAAAAAGATGACCATAATTCTATTAGAAAAATGGTCATGTAAGAATTCAGTTCAGTCGCTCAGTTTTAGAATTACAGTGTACCAAAGAACTTTATTAAATCAATAAAGGTTTTACCTTAGAAGTAAATTTAAATAAAACAGTGAAATGCTAATTTGCCTTAAAGTTGTAAATTATGTAAAAGATAGGTAGTGGGAAGAAAGGACAACAGAAGACTGTCTAAAGGATGTCTGGCTTCCTTATCATCTCAGGACTCTAAATACTCTAACAGCTGTCCAGTGCTGGTGATTCCAGTGGACTGTATCTCTGTAAAAAAACACAATTTTGCCTTTTTATAATTCTGTTTGAGAAAGTTGGAAGTTTAATTAGCTTTCCAACCAACCAAATTTCTGCATTTGAGTCTTAATGATATTTTAAGTGTTACTGTGGCTTCAAAGCAGAGGAGGCAATGGCACCCCACTCCAGTACTCTTGCCTGGAAAATCCCATGGATGGAGGAGCCTGGTAGGCTGCAGTCCATGGGGTCGCTAAGAGTCGAACACGACTCAGCGACTTCACTTTCACTTTTCACTTTCATGCATTGGAGAAGGAAATGGCAACCCACTCCAGTGTTCTTGCCTGGAGAATCCCAGGGACAGGGAAGTCTGGTGGGCTGCCGTCTATGGGGTCGCACACAGTCGGACACGACTGAAGTGACTTAGTAGTAGTAGTAATAGTAGTAGTAGTAGTAGTAGTAGTAGTAGTGGCTTCGAAGAAGCTATTGTTTCTGAAGTAGTGGGTTTTGATTGAGTTGGCTGTTTTTAAAAAACTGTTTGGATTTTAATTGTGATGCAAAAGTTATAGTAACGAACATTTGGTTTTGTACAGATATTATTTCCACTCTGATGGATAAGCTCAAGAAAGGTCATATCCCAAACTAGTTGTGTATAAAATTTGCTTGTTCACAGTAGGAACAGCTTTGTTTTGAATAGGTATCTTACCTAGCAATAAATTAAGCACATTTCTTCCCTTGAAATTATTAATTCTGTCTGTAGATCAACAAAGTTAAAAGGCCCAAGTATTTTTTAAAAATACTGTGTAATGAACTATTAAAAGATTTTAAAACTTAAAAAAATAAAAGGTAGTAACCTGTTGGGTCAAGTATTTTACGACACACTCATGTCTCTTGTGTGAATGGAAACTGCTGTGGGAGGCCAGCTGACAATGCATATCTAAATTACCAGCAAAACTGACCCGTTCTACTTTTAAGAATTTATTCCATATATTAATCAAATATACAAGGGTGCATTACAGATGTTCATTAGAGCATTACTTGTAATAGTGGAAAAAATAACTTACATGCCTATCAATAAGGATTAACTAAATAATGATCCATCATCATGACATGCAACAGTTTAAAGGGATGCTGAATAACAAATTCACTGACACAAAACTTTCAAGACATACTGAGTGACAAAAGCATGTTGTAGAGTATTTTGTGGGATCATGTCAATTGCCTGTCTATTTAAAAATAGACTAGGCAGGAGGAGGAAACTATTAGTAAAATAAATTCTGAAGCAATAACATGAATAGAATTTGTGAAGTGGGATACTCTAGTTAGTCATGAACAACTGAGAAAAGGTATACTTCAAATCTTAGGCACCATCAGATAATTTCTTTGTCACTAAGAAAGTGTAAATATTACTGCCTATTAAAATGCTAGGCAAGAATAGTGACGAGGTGGGGGTGGGGAGAGACAGATCAATAGACTGAGAAGGAGGGGATAAAAGAGCAGATTTTTTTTAGGGCATATTTACATTTATTAGTGAGATCATTCTCAGTATCAGTGTTCCAAGAAATGTGAAAAATACTGTTTTTAAAGGTTACTTGTATTCTGTACTTCTCACAATATTAGCAGCCTGTTCAATCTTAGAATATTTTATATAACTTTGTTAGTGAATTTTCTATGAAATGTCTGAATCTTTGCCTTTTTTAGTTTACAATGGATTTTGGATAAACAAGATCTGTTGAAGGAACGCCAAAAAGATTTAAAGTTTCTCTCGGAAGAAGAGTATTGGAAATTACAGATATTTTTTACAAATGGTAAACTTCCCTTTTAATTGGTTGAAATGGTGTGGTTGGTTACCTCTGAATTAAATGTTTTTCTGTAGTAATTTGTGATGTACTGTTTTAGTCCCTATTTTACATTTTTATTTGCATGTATCTTCTTTTTTACAATTTATATATCATTTTAAAAGTAATTTAAAGTCTTTTGTGAATCTTAACATGTCAGAGACCCTCAAGACAGTCCAAAAGTATTAATTTCCCAAAGCTTTTATAATGTATCATTAAACTTAATTTAAGATTGGCTAAAGCAAAGTTCTTTGAGGATAAATGATTATTTGGATTGGCATCCCTTATTAGTCATTCCTATCTTACAAGTATGCTTTAGGATTTAGTGTTAGAAGATCCTTGTTCTGCCACACGATAGCTTTGTCACAGAATCTTTACTACTCTCTGTCCACTTTTATTGCAAAACTACCTCTCTGTTGTTTTGAGGATTCATTTTGGGTTTTTTATCAGCTTTATTAAGTAATTGTTATAATGCTGATAAGTGTCTAATGATATGAAAAGCATTAAAAACACTTAGCAGGTAGAAGGGAAACAATCATTCAATCTCCTTGATTCAAGAATAGTTTTTACTGTGATATAATTTCTGTTTTTTATTGTTTATGTGTCGCTATATATTTTTAAAGAAATTTGCAGCCCTAGTAGTAGACCACTGTGATCCAGGTAGAGCTGTACAGCATGTATAGGTTTTTCTCTTTGTTAAAATGAATATAGTCATCATTTAACAACAAATAAATTATTGTTAAATGTTAATTATATCAGAAATACATTTAACTTTATTTCTCTTTTAGTTATCCAAGCATTAGGTGAACATCTTAAATTAAGACAACAAGTTATTGCCACTGCTACGGTCTATTTCAAGAGATTCTATGCAAGGTAGGGATGTGTTATTTTTGAAATATTTTATGTATATTTTAAATCCTTATCTAATGTTGATGACCTTATATAAGTGAATCATGTGTTTGCCAGAGTTATTCTTTTTTCCCATATAAATATTTTCTATATGAAATGTTTTCATATATGTTTTGTGTATGAATGACATTTACCTTCATTTAATCATATTTTAGGTATTCTCTGAAAAGTATAGATCCTGTATTAATGGCTCCTACATGTGTGTTTTTGGCATCCAAAGTAGAGGTATGAAATACTTTTCTGTTCTTCATCAAAGTACAGTCAACGTATATTGGTTAATCTATTCCAGTTTTCACATTACCTGTGTAAAAATAATAACAGATGGTGATTTATATAAAATACTGAAATTTGTACGGGATCAAAGAAATATCTTCTGCCTCTAACACATTTATTGTTTGGCACTAAGGCGCATTGCATACATGCTACAGCTTGTCTACTGTAAGCTGAGAATGTTCTTCCTTTTCCTCTGCATGCCTCCTGAGTTCTGCTGTTTTCCCTTCTTGCCTCCTGATTGGCTGCCTAGTGGGCTGTGGGGAAAGCAAGCATTGGGGTGGTTATAGGTATTATATGCTTTCTAACGAAGAATGGGTTGGGTGAGGGAAAGAGAAAGATCAGAACTTTCAGCTAAGACCAAATCTCTTTTCACCTTACTTAGCCTTTACAGTATTTTTGAGAGAGTTCAGCTAAAATCCAGATAATAAAGCAGATATAATTAACTGGTTTTTATAATAATCCATTGTAATCTTTAGTAATATGAATCCTTTATATTTCTATTTTTAGATGCTGTGTTTAGAATAGTAATTGTATTTCTGAATACTGAATGGAATTTAATTGTAAGTGGTAATTTAAGGAGGTAGAACCAACCCTGTTTTTAAGTTCTTTAATGGAAAAGAAGGTGTTTATAAAAGGCCTGTGTTATGGGGTGGCTTTTCCAAATACTACCATGTAATGGAATGTATCTGAAGGACAACCAGTGTGGGAAACTAAGACAGAAATCTTTATAAACTTCTTGTAGATTAACTAGAGTTTTAATTTGTCTTCTTTGTTAGATATCTTTTGTTACATGATTTACTGAATAGAACTCTTATAATAATTTACTAAGTGAAAGTTTTTGCCTGAAGAATTTTGGGTAGAATTATCCTGGAAGATCATGTATTCTTTCATATTTGGTTATAGCATTTAAAAAAAAAATCTTTTAACTTTGACCAAATCTTTCTATGTTTTGTCCAGTTGTGTGAGAACTGTATTGAAATGTCATATAAGAAATGTCTCAGGCATTTAAATTTCAGTTTCATTTATTATGGCTTGAAGTTTATATGAAACATATACTACAGGCATACATGGGTTCAAACACAATTAGATAAGGATGTAGGTTGAAGGTTTTTGGACAGGCTCTCGTAGTTAGTTTCTTTTTTTGACTAAGGAACCAAGTCTTGATTTTTCAGTTTTAAAATGAAGCTTTGGGGAAATCGCTGGTGGTCCAGTGGTTTGGACTCCATACTGTCACTTCCGAGGGCCTGGGTTGGATCCCTGGTCAGGGAACTAAGATCCCGCAGGCTGTACTGTGCAGCCAGAAAAAAAAAAAGAATACAGCCTTTTAACTTTATAAGGTTAGCTACAAATTAATTAAGACTATGTAAGGTAGGTCACCTGATAAATTTTAGTTATTTTTACAGCAGGGGTATATTAAGTTCAGAGAATAAATAGGAACTAGTGTCCAAAGTCGTAAGGCCATACCATGGAAAGGAATTTGAGTCCAGAAAACTGGCACTGTCACTTTAGGGCTTTCTACTTTGGTGGTAGTGGTGGTTTAGTAGCTAAGTCCTGTCTGCCTCTTGTGATCCTATGGACTGTAGCCTGTCAGGCTCCTCTGTCCGTGGGATTCTCCAGGCAAGAATTCCTGGAGTGGGTTGCCATTTCCTTCTCCAAGGGATCTTCCCAACCCAGGAATCGAACCCAGGTCTCCTGCATTGCAGGCAGATGATTTACCAACTGAGCTATTTACTTTGGTACCTTCCAATAATAATAAATTATAAAATTATTTAAGCATTTGTGTTTAAAGTAATTTTAAGGAAAGGTCATAAATTTAGATATTTAAGTACATCATTCCTTTGCAAACATCGGAGAAACATAGGAAATACTCTGTTTTGATAGACTTCAGATATACTTAGGTTCATTGGGTTACTGTGTACTTATTTAGTCTCATTTACTTTTCTTTGTCTAGGAATTTGGAGTAGTCTCAAATACAAGATTGATTGCTGCTGCTACTTCTGTATGTAAGTGCGAAAATTATATCCTGCTTTAAAATTGTAATTCTGAAGAAGGCTCCATAGGACATAGATGTTTTGCAGTTTATGAGAGCTATGAGAGATTAGTTGAATCTATTAAATCTCTTGAGGTGAGGTTATTTGAATACTAAAAATGGATAGTTACTGTTGATCTAAAAACATCAGTTCTGTGGCTCTTAATTGTATAATTAGGGTAAAGAAAATATTTATTTTTCAATTTTATTATACTTTATTGCTCCATAATGACTAGCTATTGTGTTACTTTTGTGGGTGAAATAAACTATTTCTTTAGCAATTGTGATTATGTCTTTGATGGAGATTATGTGTTTTTCCTCCATATGGGAAAATATGGTGCAGGAAAATATGCTGACTCTTTAGTCCTAGAGCTGATTCTAAGCACCAGTTTGGGTCTAAGCAGCAGCTATGTAACTTTGAGCAAGTTGCTCCACCTTTTGGACTTAGTTTTTTATCGAAAAAGATGGGGTTTATCTACCTGTGAGTGATGGAATTAAAGGAAATAACATTGTAAAGTACTGTACACAACGTAATAACAGTGTTATCTTATGCTCCATCTTCCTAGGTTAAGCCAAAAGATATCACCTAACAAAAGCTAATTTTTTTTTTTTCTCCTGTGATCTTACACAGAAGAGGCAGAAGGTGTTTTAAGTTTCTGAGCCAAGGTTTCATATTATGGGGTCATTCCCTTTTCTGAAAAGAGTGTATTAATATAATTGAATCTTTTTCATGTCATGTCTTATTTTGAGGATAGAAGAGTAATAATCAGTGTTGCCATAGAGTTTAATATACCAAATATATCCCAGTGATGAAGTATTAAATTGTCATCTGGAAAATCAGTATTATTAAAAAATTGAAAAATGACTGCAAGGAAATCTACCAGAATATTAGCAGTGCTCATCTCTGAGTAGATTATAGGTGCCTTATTTTCTTCTTACTTTAGTTAGTCTCTGTTATCCAGATTTTTTTAGAAGGTGTATATTTTAAAAAATGTAAAATACTTATTTCCAAGCTTTTTTTTTTTTTTAGTAACCTGCAAATCACTTTATTTTTTTTTTCACCTTAATACATATAATTTTTATTAAAAGATAAAATCCTAATCAAAAGCTAAAGCCAAACAATTTAAATTGAAATTGTCATTTCTTTTACCTGGTTGCTACTTACGCTGCTTATCTAGAGCTTCTGTTTCTTGGGAATGTTTTTCTTGGCAAAAGGTAAAGTGTCCTAGCTCTGTGAAAAATACCACTGGTAGCTTGATAGGGATTGCACTGAATCTGTAGATTGCTTTGCGTAGTACACCCGTGGCAGATTCATTCATTTATAGTGTATTATATGGCCCAGACAGCTTAGGTTTCAGATTTCAGCTCCAGTGCTTTTGACATGCAAATTAAGCAAAATATAACCTCTCTGTTATATGAGTATATTAATAACATCTATGTCGTAGGGTTGTTGAGAGGATCAAACAAGTGAATATTAATAAAGCTTTTAGAACCATGGTTTGCTCAGTGTGTTATTAGTAGTTTCCTAGGGCAGCCATAACAAAATGCCAGAGCCTGCATGATTTAAACAACATTTATTTATTTTCTCAGGATTTTGGAAGCTGGAAATCTAAGATTAGGGTGTCAACAAGTTAGATTCTATTGAGGCCTCTTCCTGGCTAGCAGATGCCTACGTTATTGCCATGTGCTCACATGCCCCTTTCTCTGTGTGTACATCCCTAGGATTTCTTCCTTTGTAAGGATACCGCTCTTATAGTATTAAGGCCCCATGCTTATGATCTCATTTAACCTTAACTGCCTCTTTAAATGCCCTGTCTCAAAATCTAGTCAGATTGAGGGTTAGGGCTTCAAAATGTAAATTTGGTGGGGAGGGACATTATTTAGCCCATAGTACTCAGTAAACTGGTGACTGTCATCATGTTCATCAACAGCAGCATCAGTCATCACTGGAAAACACCACACTGGATGCAGTGGTGGATAGAAAAATAAGTACAAAGAATTTCAGGACAAGAAAATAAGACATCAATATACAAATACTAATACAGAAGGAAGTAAGTGGCATAAAAGAGGAACAGAGGATGCAGTGAATGTTTTACGTGGGAAAAGATGATTTGTTAGATGAATCCAAAAAAGACTTAAATAGAATTTGATAAAGAATTTGTACCCAAGGAAATGCAGGGGAAAGACAATCTAGGAACACTGAACAGTTCAGTTAATAAATATATGGAAAAGCTAATGAGTTACATTTGCCGAATGGTGAGTAAAGAAATAGTGGGAAAATAGCACTACCTGCCTAAGGCCAGATAATAGATGGCCTTCAGTGAGGAATCTGTAGCTTGTTCTTTGTCAGTGGTGGTACCTTTCATAGCTTTTTTTCCAACATGAGGGTGATTCTAGAATTGTGTGTTGGGAAGTGATTTTGGCAGAATTATGTAAGATGAATTGGAAGAGAGCTTGAGTGTAAGTCGATGGACAAATTTTGAAGTTTTTTATGTGATACGGCATGGATGAATCTTGAGGATACTATGATAGGTGAAATAAGCCAGTCATAAACAGGTAAATCTGTGTGGTTCCACTTACATGAGGTAATTATAGTAATCAAATTAATAGAGATGGAAAGTAGAATAGTGGCTGCCAGGGGCTGGAGGGAGGGAGAGAAAGGGGGCATTATTGTCTAATGAAAACGGGGTTTCAGTTTCGCAGGAGAAAGCGTTTTGGAGATGAAGTGTACCTGCATGTGTGCTCAGTCACTTCAGTCATGTCCAGCTCTTTGTGACTCTGCTGACCGTAGCCCGCCAGGCTCCTCTGTCTGTGGGATTCTCTAGGCGAATACTGGAGTGGGTTGCCATGTCCTTTTCCAGGGGATCTTCCCAACCCAGGGATCGAACCCTTGTCTCTTATGTCTCTGGTCCTGGGAGACAGGTTCTTACCACTAGGGAAGCCCATACAACATTGCAGATGTAATTAATACTACTGAACTGTATACTTAAAAAGAGTTAAAGATGGTAAATTATATGTAATCTATATTTTATCACAATTCAAAAGCCACCAGGAGTTTCCCAGAGAACCAGTGGTTAGAACTTGGAGCTTTCACTGCTGGGGCCCAGGTTCAGTCCCTGGTCAGGGAAGTAAGATTCCACATGGCATGCAGCCTGGCCAAAAAATTTATTTAAAAAACAAAGAAAGCAGAGAGGGATTTATAAATCTTAGAAACTTTAATAGGTGATAATTTTCAAGTTATTAATAACTAAAAGGAGAGGAAAGGAAAGGTTAAGTAGACAATTCCTAATGTCAAGTTTAAATGGCTTAAGATTTCAAATCTTGACAGAAGTTATCTATCTAAATTAGCTGTTAGAATACTCAATTCCTACCATTTTTGAGGAGACAAAGGATTGATTAACTGTTTTCATTTGTACTTTTTTGGTGACTAAGTAGTAACTGTGTGTGTATGTGTGTGTGTGTGTAGTTTTAAAGAAAATCCTAGAGACCTTTGCATGTATGTTCATGATTTTATTAAAATGTATCATTTGATTAAAAAAATACATATTATAAAATGTTTAGAATGTTCAGATCAGTAAAAATCCTTAAATCTCAGAGATAACCACTGTTAACATTTTTTGGTTGTATTATCCTTCTAATATTTATATATACAGTTTACCTTGAATAACATAGGGGATCAGCACACCAACTCTGCTACGTTGAGAAATCTGCATATAGAACCTTGGCTCATATAGTACTTACTTACTGGAAAAATCCATGTATGTGTAGACACAGTTCATATCTGTGTTGTTCAGGGACCAGCTGTGCTGTGCTTAGTTGCTCAGTTGTGTCCAACTCTTTGTGACGCCATGGACTGTAGCCCACCAGGCTCCTCTGTCCATGAGGATTCTCCAGGGCCTTCCTCCAGGGGATCTTCCCAACTCAGGGATTAAACCCACATCTCCCACATTGCAGGCAGATTGTTTACTGTCTGAACCACCAGGGAAGCCCACGGTCAACTGTATATATTTACAAATATATAGATACTTGTAAACACATATACAACTCTTGTTCCTTTTAAGCTAAATTACTAAAGAATATAGAAATACCATTCTAGAGCTGAAAAGATTTTAGAAATGATAAAAGCCATTGATTTTTTTCCCATTTCCTTTATTTTTTAAGCAGCAGAATCCTGTCTTAATATATTAAATATATCATTGAAACTCTCTAATTGTAACTTGGATGGGGTCCTAGAGCTTTCTGCCTCTCAGTCTTTCCCATTGCCTGAGAAAGGAAGAAAAATCTGCATCTCTAAGCATCCTCAAGAGTTCTTACTAAAAATGATTTAGCTCCGCCATCAATATTTTACACTGTATTAAAAAAGTTTGTGTTAATGAACTCCCCATTTTCTCAGTTACAGTTTTTTTGTTTGTTTTCTCAGTGAAAACTAGATTTTCATATGCCTTTCCAAAGGAATTTCCTTATAAGATGAACCATGTAAGTATATTGTATAAAATAAAACTACTTGTCAAAGCTGTATTTATAAACTATACCTCCATTTTATATTAAAATAAACTGAATAGTCTCCTAGAAATGGCAATTTAAAATTGTACGAGAATGTGGACTTTATTTCTAAATTAAAGCTAACTTGCTCCTACCATAAAAAAAATAATTTATAGTTGTGGTTATTAACCCTGGGTACCCATTAAATCACATACTGATGTCAGGGCTGTCTGGAAAAGATGAATTTCTATTGCCATTTTAATAGAAATATTCTTTTTCCACCTTGCAAGGGTTTTTTTTTTTCTCTCTTTAAATTGTATTTTTGTTTCCTTTTAGTACTCTCTTCTATTATTGATTTGTAACAAGAATGATATTTAAGTGGAGATAATTGCGTTTTTGCATTTGTTGAGTGGAAAGTGTATTGTAAAATCTGAAGTTTATACAGGATATTTTAAATAAAAACAAGTAATAAGAATGCTTACATGAGACTGGCTTTTCCTTACAAGAATTAAAATGTCTCATAATCACAGTTGCATGCATTGTGTAAAAAGTAATTTTTTATAGCATATATTCATTTTGACATAAGCTATTGTTTTCTTAAAAATATTTTAGAACTTTTAATAGCTATACATTCTTAAGTTAAACTAAGACTCAGTTTAATTTGCTTTCATGTTGACATTTATAATCTTTTCCAAACAGGTATTAGAATGTGAATTCTATCTTTTAGAATTAATGGTAAGTATATTTATTCCTTATGGTTAATAGAGTAAAACTTACTTTCAAATTTAGTGAAGTCATAAATTTAAAGAAATAATTGTAGGGAGGTGCATTTTAAAACCATCCGAGTAATATGTGATGGTAAACCATAGTTCCTAGTGGCGTCATCACCTGTATGCTCTTGGAAGCCTGTACAGTTGTATATCTTACTTAGGATGGGAAGTGTTTTCTGTTCTGTAGTAACTATAATAGGATTACAATCAAACCAGTCAGGACAGTAAACCACTGTAAATTATTTGCACAGTTTGTGTATATGTGTGGGATTATTTAAAGATAGATTATGTCTTTGGCAGAATTCTGCTCCACCAGTTGGGAATTATGGATTTATAGGCTAATAAGAGGTTTCAGTGTGTTGCAGATGTGACACTTTGAGTCTCTAAGGGAATGGATGCTGACTGACTGCCAACCGATTTACCAAGGTATATTCCAGAGAGAGCACTGCCTTCACTGTTACAGTAGAGTTTAGGGCTGCCATGCTGCTTGCTTAAGAGAATAAGAGGGAAGCAAGCATGAGTTAGAAAAAAAATACATTTTGAAATACACTATTAAAAATCAGTTGGGTAATGATAAGGTTTTTGTGCTATAATAAATCTGTTTTTATACATACACATTTTTTAAACTGTTTCTAGGATTGTTGCTTGATAGTGTATCATCCTTATAGACCTTTGCTCCAGTATGTGCAGGACATGGGCCAAGAAGACATGTTGCTTCCCCTTGCATGGTAATTAGAACAGAAGTTATTCATAGTGTAACATGTTATTAGCTAGGAAGGTTGACAATTAAATATGAAATTTAGCATTTTTAAAGTAAGTAAACCGTGCCCCAAGATATTTTATGTTGAGTGAAATATCTGCTTATTGAATTTTAATAACTATATGGGAATAAATGCTAAAATGATAAAGATCTTTAAATTATTTATTTGATGGATATTTCCATTAAAATTTGATTCTTATGAAAAACAGACTGTTTAAATGAAAATTAAGATTTTATCTTTAAACAATAATGGAATATATAACTGAATCACTATGCTGTACAGAAGAAATGAACACTGATTTCAACTATACTTCAGTAAAATAAATTTTAAAATGTTATCTTTAATCAGAATATTTTGGGTGGTATTCAACATACATATTAATATTTTGTATAATTTCTAGTTTCCTAACTGATTTTCTAATTTTAGAAAAAATTTTATCTTATATTAAAATTTATTATGAAGTTTTAAAAATTTAAATATATTTAACTGTAATTTTATTCAATAAATTGGCTTATTGTCACATTCATGTATCCATCTTTTTCCTTTGATGTTTTCACCTTTATGTCTGTTAAAGTAATATAAAAGAGATATAAATATATACAGATAGGGAAAATCTGGCCCTCTCTGGAGGGAAATGTACAATCATATGAAGTAGTGATATTATGATTTACATTTCTGTAGGAGGATAGTGAATGATACCTACAGAACGGATCTTTGCCTACTGTATCCTCCTTTCATGATAGCTTTAGGTATGTAAACGTGGTGTACCTTTATTAGCTAAATTATTATAAACCTATTTAGGTCATCCTAAAAGAAATTTCACCCTATTGTGCTTTATGTTTTTATGTTCCTTGAAGTAATAGACTATTCCTTGCATGTGAGCTTTCAATAATATGAACTGCAACTGTCACAAATCAGGATTATTCCCCCCCCCACCCCCCTTTTTTGGTAAGTTTTTTTTTTTTTAATTGCTTGAAATAATTTTAACCAGTATCTGAGTTTTTCGGCAGAGAAGTTTGGAATTAAGGCTTTTAACATTAGTTGATATTTATATAAAATTAAGTCTGCTTTCCTGAGCCCAGTTAAGTCCTCAGAGGTCAAGTAAAGGAGCCTTTTGTGGTCCTTAGTGCCTTGCTGGAGGGAAAGTTAGCCACCATTCTGTCAGTTTTATCTGTGAAAGGCAGTACTGTCATGAATTACTAATAAAACAGATGGTTTTAGGTTTAAACTTCCTTTAATTTACATTTGTGGGAAAATTACCTAACCCTTTCTGAGTTTGTTTCCTTAATTATAAAATGTGGGCGGTACTAAAAACTGTATAAATTTGTTACAAGAATTAAACAAGCTTTCTTTTAAATAATGCCTGCCATATATTAGGCACTTGTTAGTTTCTGTTTCCTTTCTGTTTTCATTTCCATAACTCTTGTCTTCTTGATTTCCTCCTTATTCTTTTACCAGTTCAGACTTATTTTCATTGGTTTCTCTATATTCAGTTACCCCTTTAATGTTTATGTTTCTCAGCCTTCTTACATGAGGGATGGCAAAAAGGTTATATTTTAGAGTACTGGAGGCTCGCTGGAAGTCCTGTGTTTAGAAGGATTCTGAAGTGGCATCTGGTTCAGTGGGGAGGAATGCTGAGATCTGCATGGGTAGGAAGGCTGTGTGCCACATCCTTGTCATCCATGCCGTTTTGTTCTTCCTCGGGCAGGCTCATTGATTCTGCTGTCTCTCTGTGTTGAAACATTTAAATTTCTTTATTCAGCCAAGATTTGCTCCTGAACTGGTCTTTATATCAGACTGCCTTTTGGATAGCTTCCTTCGGCATCTTCCTGGCCCTCAGACTCTTGAACAACAGTTTGCTCCAAAATATACTTTTGAATGTCTTTGTTATGTTGATGAATAGGACTATTTAGTTGGAAATCCAGTAGTTAGGCTCTTTTATCTCCCTCGATACCTACTTCTAGCTGGTAACCAACACCTATTGTATCTCTCTTTAGTAATCTCATAGCTATCTTCTCATTTTTATCCAGATTATTACAGCTATCTCCTTCCTGACTAATTGGCTTCCAGCATCCCTGTTCTCAGAGAGCCAGTCTGTCCTCCACACTTGAGCAGGGCTAGAGGTTCTCAACCAGGGATAATGTTGCTCCCCACAGGATGCGTGGCAGTGTCTGAAGATGGTTTTGGTCATGACAGCTGGGGTGGGATGCTCCTGGCTTCTAGTGAGTAGAAGCCAGGGATGCTGCTAAGCATCCTGCACTGCATAGGGCAGTCTTAAAGAATTGTCCAGTTCATAAAGTCAGTAGTGCTGAGATTTAGAATCTGAGCTGGAAAGAACTTTTTTAAAATGCAGAATTTGTGCTCCAATTAAATCTTTCAGTGCTCCTCCCAGTTTAGTTCAGTTCAGTTGCTCATTTGTGTCCGACTCTTTGCGACCCCATGGACTGTAGCATGGCAGGCCTGCCTGTCGATCACCAACTCCCAGAGTTCACTCAAACTCATGTCCATTGAGTAGGTGATGCCATCCAGCCGTCTCATCCTCTGTCGTCCCCTTCTCCTCCTGCCCCCAATCCCTCCCAGCATCAGGGTCTTTTCCAATGAATCAACTCTTCCCATGAGGTGGCCAAAGTACTGGAGTTTCAGCCTCAGCATCAGTCCTTCCAATGAACGCCCAGGACTGGTCTCCTTTAGGATGGACTGGTTGGATCTCCCTGCAGTCCAAGGAACTCTCAAGAGTCTTCTCCAACATCACGGTTCAAAAACATCAATTCTTCAGCACTCAGCTTTCTTTGTAGTCCCAACTCTCATCCATACATGACTAATGGAAAAACCACAGCTTTGATTAGACGGACCTTTGTTGTCAAAGTAATATCTCTGCTTATTAATATGTTGTCTAGGTTGGTCATAACTTTTCTTCCAAGGAGCAAGCATCTTGTAATTTCATGGCTGCAATCACCATCTGCAGTGATTTTGGAGCCCCAAAATATAAAGTCTATCATTGTTTCTACTGTTTGCTTATCTATTTGCCATGAAGTAATGGGACTGGATACCATGATCCTAGTTTTCTGAATGTTAAATTTTAAGCCAACTTTTTCCCTGTCTTTCACTTTCATCAAGAGACTCTTTAGTTCTTCTTTGCTTTCTGCCATAAGGGTACATCATCTGCATATCTGAGGTTATTGATATTTCTCCTGACAGTCTTGATTGCAGCTTGTGCTTCATCCAGCCCAGTGTTTCTCATGATGTACTTTGCATATAAGTTCAATAAGCAGGGTGAAATATACAGCCTTGATGTACTCCTTTCCCTATTCAGAACCAGTCTGTTGTTCCATGTCCAGTTCTAACTTTTGCTTCCTGACCTGCATATAGATTTCTCAAGAGGCAGGTCAGGTGGTCTGGTATTCCCATCTCTTTCAGAATTTTCTACAGTTTATTGTGATCCACACAGTCAAAGGCTTTGGCATAGTCAATAAAGCAGAAATAGATATTTTTCTGGAACTCTGTTGCTTTTTCGATGATCCAATGGTGTTGGCAGTGTTGGCAGTTTGATTCCAACTTCTGGATAAATCCATAGCTTTGTTTTAGCATTTATATACCTGTCATTCTCTGCTCCACTCCTACCTTTTGTAAAAAGCCAGCTTAGATATCATCTCTTTAGTGACATGCTCCCCAACTTCGTACTCCCCGCATCACCTGAGTCTTTGTTTAGGATGTCTCTGTCCCTAGTTTACTCTGTGTATGCCCTGAAATGGCATTTTCCACCGTATTTTTTTAATGTATTTTTATAATTCTGACCTTTGGCCTTTCAGTTCATCTTGGATGAAGCCCTACTTTGTAACTTTATTTAACTTGGGGCAGCCAGTATGTTGTTTCACATTTGAATTGTTCTTTGCCTAGAATGTCACTCTTAAAGTCATATGGTTTAACCTGACCAGGGAATATAATATTTAATAAGCCTGTGTGGGATCAGGGTAGGCAGGCTGCTTGGGAAAAATTATAGTAGGCAAAGTTATGATTTAGATTGTCATCTTTGGGCTCTTTCATTATCTTTGTTAGTTTGTATTATAAGCAATGTATATAAATACATTGTATATAGTTCATTACAGTTTTTTTTTCCTCAGCTCTGTTGGATTACAACACTGAATTCTGTATAGAATGCCCAGTTTTCATCTAACTTGATCATATGCTAATGACTTGAAAAAGCAGAAGTAACACTGCTTTTAATTGAAATACCAAAACAGAGTAGTGTTGAAATTTATCATTGCATAGATTGGCTGGTTTTTCTGGTTTGTTTTTTTGTCACTCTGACTTTTGGGTGCATTTTGACCACTGCTTTGTACTACTGTTCAGGGATTCTTCCCCTGTGCTGATTTTCTCAGTGGACTTTTTCCTCTCTGACATGCCCTAACTGTCAAGGCAACTGCACCATGACTAGCTCACCTCATGCTCACCATGAGGAGCAGGTGTCAAAAACGTTAAAAACAAAAATTATATATATATATCACCCAGTAATTTTTCCTCCCTGTAAGATTAAATTGATGGGATGGTTATATAATTAATAAATTATATGAATCTATAATTTTTAAAAAGAATATAATAAAATACACATAAGTGAATGAATCTTTCTGACTCCATACATTCCATGTGCAGTTAAACATGGAATTTGTGTCTCATTTTCTCTCCAGCTTGCCTGCATGTAGCCTGTGTTGTACAGCAGAAAGATGCCAGACAGTGGTTTGCTGAGCTTTCTGTGGATATGGAGAAGGTAATCTTTAGAATTCCCTTAACTGAATATAAACTTGAATATTTTGAAGTTAATGTCGTATGTATTTACCATGTGCCTAAAATTTCATAATGTCAGCCAGGCAATGAGTACTTTTTGGTTTTAAAAGAAAAAATGTTAAGAAATATGTTGGGAAGAAGAATTGATTTTGACCATTTAGGTTATATTTCTCTTCAGTTTAGGATTACATAGAATGGTAAACTTAGAGTTTGACTGGTTGCAAAGCAGTCTCTAATTGCCAAAATTATTTTAAAAGCTACCTAGTGACTACTGTAATACTACTGTAAACTCCAGTAACACAGCCTATCTCCTGACAGTGGATTGTTGCCCTTTTTTCTACCTTTTTTTGCTGAAATGTTCTAGAATCAGTCCAAGGATAGATTTACTCAGGGGAAAAATAAAGATCTAATTTGGAAACTGGACTTGATAGATTTGTAGCTGCTGGTTTTTGAGCACCTTAACTCATTTGTAGAGTAGTTAGTAGAGAATCAAAACAAAGTCTTTTGTGCACTACCGCTCATTAAATTTTTTGAAACAGTGGTTTTAGAGGCGTGTACTCTGTAGTAGGGCTTCCTAGGTGGCTCGGTAATAAGGAATCTGCCTGCCAATGCAGGAGACACTGGTGTGATCCCTGGGTCAGGAAGATCCCCTGGAGGAGGAAATGGCAACCCACCCCAGTATTCTTGCCTGGAGAATCCTATGGACAGAGGAGCCTGGCAGGTTACAGTCCATTGGGTGGCAAAGAGTTGGATATGACTTGAGAATACATGTGCTCTATAGTGGTATTCTCTTTCATGATTTAGACTTTTGTTTCTAGTACCTCACTGTTTTGTTTTGGTTTCAGATATCAGTAGATAGAAGGAAACCAACAGAAGAGATGGATAAGGATAAGACCTAGCATACATGTGCTTTCACATTTACTGGGATTGACTAACCTAGCTGAAGGATAGAGACTATCTTTTCACTGTTTCCTAAATGATGTCTAGGATATGATGTGTGTTCTTTATATACCAAATGTTGCTTGATATTGCCACTGAGAACTTTTCAAATATTTTCTTCTAGATTTTGGAAATAATCAGGGTTATTTTAAAGTTGTATGAGCAGTGGAAAAATTTTGATGAGAGAAAAGAGATGGCAACTATTCTTAGTAAGATGCCGAAACCAAAACCTCCTCCAAACAGGTACTTTGTAGAGTTTAATTATTGCTTTTATTTAATTATATATTTCATAGGCATTATCATATTTTTAATAGAGTATGCTATTTTGTTTTTATAAAATGTCTTCTAAAACTTCATGATACGTGTTTTTTTGTGACTTAATATTTTGAAGACATCTCATTTAAAAAAATATATTAATCTGATCATCTGTTAAGTAACTTTTCCTGATATAATGGCAGGTCTATTACAGGTATCCCTCAACATATGGCTATATACTTACATAAATTTAAACAGAACAGAGATAGGCAAGTCTGTTTAAAATTCAGGGATAAAGCATTTTGGAGTAGTTCCATGTCAGTTTCACTCTGTGCCATCTTTTTTCCCCCAGTAGTGGCTGTTAACCCTGTTGATAAAGTTCAGTATCATTTTTCAAAAACTTAGATTATTGATCTGATAATGTAAAGATAAATAAGTTTGACTTTCGAGTGACTCAGAGATCCACTGCACATGATAACATAATTTTGCTAAGTATGAGTTACTTGTGCTGAAAGGGTTTTTTTGTTGTGGTGGGGTTTTTTATGTGTTATATTGTTTTTTAACTGGTTTTTAACTTAATTCATTTAAGTTCAGTGGTTTTCAGATGTCAATGTACATCAGATCATTTTGTTTAGGGGAAAAAGGTCAGAAGGGAAACTACCCATCTTAATCATTTATCAAGAAAAATAAATAAGTTATATAACATTAAGGTTGATTTGTAGATCTGGTATGTTAAGGTTACCATTTGGAAAAATTAATACTTTTACAAGGAGCTGTTTAAAGCAGTCATTCAAACAGCTGCCTTTGGATGCATTTTTTGCAGAAATTCCCTGAGTGATTCTTCACTAGTTGCAGGGCCTGAAGCTGCAAGATGCTGATGGACAAGATAAGGCAATTATCCTATTGCCACAATTACTGGTATTTTCAGTTTCAGTGCTTAAATATTCAGTGCTTTACAGGAAATTACCATATTTCTTTCTGACTTTTAAAGGTTTGCTGTATTGACGTATGGTTTTATTATGCCTTTGGACAATGATCTTTTGGAAGAACATTTCTTGATTTTCATTATTAGTAGGAATAAGATTTTCCATGTATAATTTAATTTCATAGGAAATTTGTCTAGAAGAATCTCTATGTTGAGTGATACCTGTAATGACAACAAAATACTCTAATTTAAATTTTTGAGTGTGTATGGACACTAACTTCCAGAATGCTTGCTATATGTGTGAGGGCACCAAGTTACATAAGAATAAAAACATAAAACCAAATGTAGTCTTCTGGATTTTAATTTTTCCACATCTGTATCTTATGATTGGAAATGTCTTGTTTGTAAAGCTATAGCAAAGAATAACTTTAAAAATTAGTAGCTTACTAGGGTTTTTAAAATGAGTCTTTTAATTGGTGTAAAATCTCTTTCTTCCCCACTTGAACAGTGAAGGAGAGCAGGGTCCAAATGGAAGTCAGAACTCTAGCTACAGCCAATCTTAAAACATTCCGAAGAATTTCATAGTGGACCAGTTGGAAATAAACCATTGGACAGATTTCAGTAATGTCTTCAATGGAACACAAATGAAAATGAATAGCTTGTTTCTGTCAAGCATATTGGGAAGTGATTTTATTTTTGCAAAATGTTTTCCTTACCTAATTTGATTCTAATACATAATTGATTAAAATCTATTGTTTATGAAAGTTTGCAAAGGTTCTAAGAGGACCTACAGACAGACATACATAGACTTTTGAAAATTAATAGCTTCTGATTAGTGTAATTTTTCTTAATTTGGATAATAGAAATTTTAACTCTTTATTAAGCCAGAAAACATGAAACATAATTTGTTTAAAATTATCTTTGGTCACTGAATGACCAAAAAAAGGAAATAAGTCAAATAAATGAGGGTCTTTTTTTTTCCCTCCTTAAGTTAAACTTTAAAATTGTATTTAAGGAATCAAATCTTACAAAATCCTAGAAGGTTTTGGTGATGATGATGATGATGATGATGATTTCAGGGAAATGAATCAATTACCTATGATTTTAAAATGTATTTTATTCAGTAGTTTTGGTATCTTGCCATGGAGGATACTAGCCCAGCCTAGCAGAAAAGTGCAATATGTACAGCATACTTTGACATTTTAAAAGTTATACTGCATAACCATTTTGAAATGCTGGGCAAACATTAAAAAAACTTACATTTAATTCAGTTAATCAGGCATTTTGAAAGCTAATTGGATGAAAACTGTAATATGGTTGAAATTTGGTAACATTTTTGTTATTTTTACTGTGAAGTTTTTAAATGATGTACACACCCTAGTTTATTTTTGTGTCTTAGTGTGGACTTACAGATTTACTACAGGAATCCTGAGCCAGGAACACAGTCAGGTTTCAGGCCAGTTAGATACTGGCTGTTCTTAATTCTCATCTGAGTGTAGGACTTCAGAATAAATGTTATATCAGTGGGACTTTGCTATCTGTAGAAGTTACTAAATTACATGATCGTTTTCTTCAGACTTGAAGGAGAGTGATAAAATTTGGAGTCATAGGATATTGATGTACAATTTAAGGATTAAAAATTTTTATAATTCAGTTGTGAATAATGGATTATGTTGACTTCCTAGTATAAAATTACAAGAATAAAAATACATTCTCCAGCTATATTGGCTAGTGTCTTGAATTTATCTTTTTTGAATCTTCTTTCTGTTTTTGGAGTCTTTCTTCCTTTGGATAAGTATTAAAGCCTTCTATGGTTTATCAAGTAGTAATTTCATATAGTTTATAAACAGACTTTTAGAGTTCTGCTTCCTTGTGGAGAGTATGACATAAGCTGGAAAGAGATTATAAAGTCAGTACCATTGACAAACATTGGTCTCCTAGGATTATGAAATTAAAAAAAGCTCTCCTCAGGTCTGAAGGAATTAAGATTGGGCTTGGGTTGGAAGGGCAGAGTGATTATATATATCACAATCATTGACTTAACCCTAATTTTTTTTTTAAGCCTACCTATATTTCTAAAAAGTTTTTAGTTTAAAAATATATATGCCTGATACTTTTATTTTCAACCTCTTAAGCAGAAAATGTAAAAAACATACAAGAGTAGATAAAATGTTATAATGAGCCTCCTTAATACCTATCAATTCATGGCCAATTTCATTTTAAACTCCCACCACTTCCTCCAATATGCATATTATTTTGAAGCAAATCCAAAATATTTTGTCGGTAATTATCTTAGTATGTAATCCTAAGAGTAAAATACCTAGAAGAGAATTTGTCAAAATAGTTTTGTAATAATCAAATATCTAGTGTTTATATTTTTAGTTGTCTCCTTAATATCATGAAAATTATTAAATAATTCTACTTAGGATCTAAATATAGACCACATGTGTAATTCATTGGTAAATCTTTTAAAATTCTTGGATTCCTCCTTTATTTCATTTCAGAAGTTCCCCATTTTGGTTTGCTGTTCATTAAGAATTTCCCATCATATGTACTTTGCTGATTGTATCTTTGAGGTGCTACTTAACTTGTTCTTTTTAATGGAATGCAATAGCTTGATCAGGTTCAGGCTCAGTTTTTCTTTTTCCTTTATAAACTACTGTATAAAGTATGGATATTTTCCCTCAGGAGGCATATAATGGCTGGTTGTCTCTTCCTTTACTTAGCAGCCATTGAGGATGTGTATTGTTTTTAAAAACTAAGTATTACCGTAGGCTGCATTATTTAGTAAGACAGCCGCTAGCCACATGTGGCTACTGTACACTCAAAATGTGGCTATTCTGAATTGAAGTGTGCTATAAATGTTGAATTTTAATACTTGGTACAAAAGAATGTAAGATATCAAATTTGTTTATAATGATTATATGTTTTAAATGACTTTTTAGATACCTAGGAGTAAATAAAAATATTAAAATTAATTTCACCTCTTTTATCTTTTTAAATGTAAGTAAATTAAAAATCACATAATGGCTTGCATCATAATTCTTTTGGACAGTGTTGCTATAAGACATAAGGAAAATGTCAGATTCAGTTCCATTTTATCTGCTTTTTATTCCTGCTCTAAGAGCAACTTTTAGTCATTTCTTTCCTGTTGTGTTACTTCCACATTTTCAAGTAACATGCTTATCGCATTTATTGAGCACTTACTATGTAACAAGTATATTCTAAGCTCTCTACCTAATGAAGTCATTTAATTTTCAGGCAGCCTTTTCAGAGATGTTCTTGTCCTCAGGAACAGAAAGTTAAGTAATTTACCCAATCACAAGTCAAGAGCTTGGATTTAGTTCAGTTCAGTTGCTCACTCGTGTCCAACTCTTTGCGACCCCATGGACTGCAGCATGCCAGGCCTCCCTGTCCATCACCACTCCCAGAGTTTACTCAAACTCATGTCCATTGAGTCAGTGATGCCATCCAGCCATCTCATCCTCTGTTGTCCCTTTCTCTTGCCTTCAATCTTTACCAGCATCAGGGCCTTTTCCAGTGAGTCATTTCTCCGAATCAGGTGGCCAAAGTACTGGAGTTTCAGCTTCAGCATTAGTCCTTTCAATGAATATTCAGGACTGATTTCCTTTAGGATGGACTGGTTGGATCTCCTTGCAGTCCAAGGGACATTCAAGAGTCTTCTCCAATACCACAGTTCAAAAGTATCAGTTCTTCGGCACTCAGCTTTCTTTGTAGTCCAACTCTCACATCCATACATGACCACTGGAAAAACCATAGCTTTGACTAGACGGACCTTTGTTGTCAAAGTAATGTCTCTGCTTATTAATATGCTGTCTAGGTTGGTCATAACTTTTCTTCCAAGGAGCAAGTGTCTTTTAATTGCATGGCTGCAGTCACCATTTGCAGTGATTTTGGAGCCCCAGAAATTAAGTGTGTCACTGTTTTTACTGTTTTCCCATCTATTTGCCATGAAGTAATGGGACTAGATGCCATGATCCTAGTTTTCTGAATGTTGAGTTTTAAGCCAACTTTTTCACACTCCTCTTTCACTTTCATCAAGGGGCTCTTTAGTAGTTCTTCGCTTTCTGCCATAAGGGTGGTATCATCTGCATATCCGAAGTTATTGATATTTCTCCAGCAAGCTTGGGTTAGATTTTTATTAAAATCTGGGTAAGGGACTCCAAGGCCCACGCTCTTAAACACTTCACTTTACTGCCTCCTCTGCTTACCCTCCAGTTTCTTTTAATTTTTTTCAGTTTTAAATATTATCACAACTTCCTACTATTGAAGATTTAACTTTCCTGCATACCTCCTATTCTCTATTCCAACTCCTATCCACCCCACCACCACCCTGCCCCCACACTCATTCTACCCTGGGACTTCTACTCCCATCATCCTCCCAGGTAAACTGCATAACTGTTGTTAAACTTATATTCAGTATATATTAAGTATACACAGATAATTTCGTGTTCTGTAGTATTTCCTTTTTATTTGAATATTTTTTGCCTTCTGGAAGCAGGGGTTTTAACTAAGTCTGGTATGTTTATGCAGACTCTTCACCCTGGTGTATTTACCTATTCCTTGTTGGGTCAAGTACTTCAGCAGCAGTTCACTCTCTATAGTTTTTCTTCTCTGTGAGCTTGTGGCTGTTAATATCCTCACTTTGTTAATATATATGCCCTAGTAATATTTGTTTTTATATAAATATAATTTGCTTAAAGGCAGCAAAGATTTGAAGAGTCACAATCTGGGGAGAAGGAGAGCTGAGGAGGATGAGCCAACATCGAAAAGTGTATCTGTGTGTGTGTGTATTACATGTATTTTCCATCTTTCTAGTTCTTGTAGGGAGTTTGCTCAGCTAGAAACTAGACTGATGTGTCAGAAATAGAAGTTCAAGGTGATAACATCACATGTCTACCCCAGATTCTCTAATAGCTCAATAAATTATTTAGGACAAAAACCAGGTCCTTAAAATTAACTTTCCAGGCCTTACATGTTCTGAGTGACTATATAAATGAGACTAAAAACAGATGGGTCCGAAGAGACAGATGGAAGAAAGCACAAAGTTGTTTTACCACTCATCAGTATATGAGCAAGTATAGGACTTAACATTCTAAAGGTATATACTTATGCTAGTGGGAATCATTTGCATTTAAACTTTCTTCTAATATTATTTTCATTATTTTTAATTGAGATATAATTACAGATAGTTTATCATTTAAAAATGTTCACTTCAGTGAGTTTTGGTAAATGATTATACCTGTGTCCCAGCACCTCAATCAAGATAGAGAGCGCTTCTGTCACCCTAGAAATTTTCCTCCTTGTTTTTCTAGTTCATCTCTTATCCTCAACAGAGGCAACCACTGTTCTGATTATTATCCCTATAGATCATATTACCTTTTTAGATTCCAAATTGTATCACTACCATGTTGGTCATAGTGCCATAAGTCTTTGCATATTGTTAATATTTTTCATTGTTTCTATTTCACCTATTTTTCATCCCAGATTCTTGGTATTTTAAGGTTAAGTCTGTTTGGTAATCTACTGGTCTAGCTCATAGCCTCTTTGATGAAGAGTATAGAAGCTATGCTGAACACCTGGTCACACATGATAGTTAAGTAATACAAGTAACTGGGTATTTTGGAATATACTATTGAATAATACTAAAATATTTAAAAATTTATTTTAGAATCCCTTTATTTTAGAAACCTTTATGTTTCCATGGTGAGTCACATACATTACCTTAATCATCATTAGCCTTTGGAAATAGGCTGGGGGATGTGGTATTCCCAATTCATAGGTGAGAAAAAGATTCAACAAAAAATAGTTGACATATACAAACTCCCTTTCCCATTAACCAGTGGTTCCAGGGCTACATTCTTATTCTTTTGCCTATTCCACTATTCTGGGCTGCATGTACACAAGGAAAGGTTCAGCTTATATTCCAAAATTCAATTTTCTTGTTTCTTCTCTGAAAGTTCATAGGTTGCCCATTCCTTCCATCCTCCAGCATAGTGTTGAGCACTAAAAACATACATCAAATAATTAGTGCTCTAACCATTTTTTCCTGCTTTACAGCACAAGGTTCACAGGAACTTTAGAGATAAGATGACTTTAGAGATTTAGTAGTGCAATGACTTTTCACCATAGTAGTTACATTTGAAGCATATTTAAAGGATCATAGAATGAAAAGTACAGCCAGTCTATAATAGTCTGTACTCTATACTTCCATTAATATAGTGAGTATAAAATTCTTCAGTAGACCAGTAAAAATATGCCTAGGAAACACTGCAATACATATCCCAAACCCATTTTTATTGTTAAGCTGCTGCTGCTGCTAAATCGCTTCAGTCGTGTCCGACTGTGCGATTCCAGAGACGGCAGCCCACCAGGCTCTGCTGTCCCTGGGCTTCTCCAGGCAAGAACACTGGAGTGGGTTGCCATTTCCTTCTCCAATGCATGAAAGTGAAAAGTGAAAGTGAAGTCACTGAGTCGTGTCCAACTCTTAGCGACCCCATGGACTGCAGCTCACCAGGCTCCTCCGTCCATGGGATTTTCCAGGCAAGAGTACTGGAGTGGGGTGCCATTGCCTTCTCCGTATCCTTAAGTTGCTTACCTGTTAAAGCCCAGAGATACTGCTGTGACCATAGCCTTCTTGCTTCTCACTCCAGCTAAACAAGAAAACACTAGACTGTCAGATTTGGATGGCTTTACTTCTTTGTACTTCTCTTTGAAGTCTTTTGGGTTCATCTGTAGAGCTTCCCCTACATGATCCACTGAAAGAAAATGTTAAGAATTTCGATTAAATTTTAGATACAGTCAATTACTAGATATATGTTTTCTTAATAAATGAGGTTAAAACACATCACTTACATGGTATATTGACAGACCCGGGGATTTTTCCAGACTCATGAATTTCCCATGGCTCTCTAACATCAATTAACATAATTTTTTTGGACTTCAGGAGGTTTTTAAGTTCCTTATAAGTGACATCTTCACAAATAGTGGTACAAAAATTGAGGCAGCTTTTTATTGACTTCAAACCTGGAAAGAATAAAATAAATTAGCTACCTTCAAAATGACACTTCTATTAATATCTGGAAAGAGTAAGTCAAAGGAGTTTTCCCCACTGTTCAAGTCAGCTCACCATATCAGTCTTTTGATTTGACTTCTTATATAAAGTCTCATTTTCATAGTGGAAAGAACAGGGGTTTTAGAGTCAGATAAATCAAGATTCAAATCCTGGCCTGCACATTTAGCTCTGTGACCCTGGGCAGATTACTTAAACTCTCTGGGAGAGTAAAATCAAATATTATTATTTAACTTTTAGAGTTGCTGTGAGGTTTAAATGATCTATACAGTACACAATAATCTCTTTTCACCTTTCCTTCATGATCTATGCACATTGTTCCTTCTGAAGGGAACACCTTTCTCGTCTCTACCTGGCACTCTTTAAGCCTCCTTTACCTCACTTACCACTTCCCCTTTGATCAAACACTTCCACTTCTAGGTATCCATTCCTGTAAAATACTTATACACAAAGAAGGGTGTACATATACAAAAAGAAGCGTGTACAATGATAATTTTTGAAGAACTTTTAATAATAGCAAAGAAATTGGAAACTAAAATATCCATCAATAAGGAACTAGCTTTAGGGTAATTCATAGTTATGGGGTATATGCAGTGGTTAAAAGAGTTTTATGTACTGCCATGAATACCTAAGCTTCTGAATACCTAAGTGAGAAAAAAAATTACAGAAAAGTAAGTTCAGAAGATCACACTATATATTAAATATTTCCCAGTGGCTCAGCTGGTAAAGAACCTGCCTGCCAATGCAGGACATGCAAGAGACACATGATCCCTGGGTTGGGAAGATCCCTGGAGAAGGAAATGGCCACCCACTCCAGTATTCCTGTGTAGAAAATTCCATGGACAGAGGAGCCTAGTAAGTTACAGTCCATGGTGTCACAAAAAGTCGGGCATAACTGAGTGTGCACACACACATAGATTTGTTTAGTTGCTAAGTCATAACTGACTCTTGTGACCCCACTGTAGCCCACCAGGCTACTCAGTCTGTGGGATTTCCCAGGCAAGAATACCCAGATTAACATTTCCTACTCCGGGGGATCTTCAGACCCAGGGATTTAACCCTCATCTCTTGCTTGGCAGGCAGATTTTTTATTGCTGAACCACCTGGGAAGCATGTACATTTATTTAGGTATACTCATATCTGGGGAGAGTATGTAAAGGGGTGTGCTTTATTGTTTTAATATAATTTTTGCTTTATTGTTTAATGAATATAATCATGTATTACAAGTATTTTTTTTAATGAAACAGGCACCTTTTCTCTAACACCTCCAACTCCATCCTTTCCAGTGCAGTCTCACTCGACTGGGTTGTGTATGGTGATGGTTTATTTGTGTCTCTCTTACCCCCAAATGGGCTTCCCTGGTGGCTCAGATGGTAAAGAATTTTCCTGCAATGCCAGAGACCTAGGTTTAATCCCTGGGTTGGGAAGATCCCCTGGAGAAGGGAAAGGTACCTACTCCAGTATTCTGGCCTGGAGAATTCCATGGACCCATGGGGTCGTAAAGTCAGACACGACTGAGCTACTTTCACCTTCACCCCCAACTGGTGAAGTAAACTGTATCCCAGCAGGATATCTGTCACATTAGGAGCTCAAAAAATGATTGTGGACTAAAGGTAAAACCAAATAACAGAATTTGTATGAATGACACATCTTCAACTACACAGGCTATACCAAGAGTTAACAAGGGACTAACGGAGGGGGGGGGGGGGGAGTGTTACACGGGAGCCCCTGTATCTTTATCCACAAAAGTTGTTGCTAAAGGAGAGGCAGCATATTAAGCAGAGAGAAGGGACAGGAGGTCTGCTCTGAGTTCTAGACCACCTCCTCCACTAACCACCTCCGCTTCTCTGGCTTCTGTTCGGCCAGTTGTGGTACTATTACAGGCCGAACGTGGTATCTAGGTTTGATCAACCCGTGAGTGCTGCTCTCTAGTGGGTCATAAGTAAAACTCGCAAGACGGCTTCTCATTGCGACTCTCCAGGGCAGAAATTGAACACGGCTCATTTCCCTGAGTCGCGAATTGACCTTTATTGCTCAGTCAAGCACCATACCTTTCTGTTCCCACGAGAGCCCCCTGAAGTCATGTTTACCTGTCTTTGTGTCTGTGGAGAGCAACCCCAGACCCCAGTAGCCCGGAATCTGAAGAAACAAGGACTGTAAGTGGGTGTTACATTCCCAGGGCTCAAGTGTACTGGGTCTGACTTTTAACTGGAAGCCTTAAAGAAGCAAACACTGTCACGAACGCCATCCTTTCCCAGGGGCTCGAGGTTAGGCGTCCTCCCTTTCCCCGGGGACCACTGAGCTCACCCCAGAGTGCAGTCTCCGCAGACCCGAAGACCGTCCGGCAAGTACTCCAGGGCAGCAGGCGCTGCAGCACCATCGCTGCTAACCCCTTCGTTCTCCTGTTTCTTCACTTCCGGCCGCGCGGCGAGCGGTGCCGGGCTCTCGAGCGCCGTCCAGCTAGGCGCGGGCCGAACTCGGTAATGCCACTAGGAGTAATCGCTTTAAAACTTAAAATATTAATGGGAAAGAAACAGGGTTGGGAAGAAACTGAGGTACGGGCTTTTTTTTTTTTTTTTAATTTTTAATTATTTTTTTTAAGGAGAGGCAAAGTTTAAAAGTGAAAAGAAAATATAAAGAAGGCAATATTTAAAGGTATAAAGTAAATTCCTCCGGTTTACTTCAAAACAAGGATTCTTATGTATTGGATTAAAGCAAACTTTAACACACGGACACTTTGCTAAGAATCACTCTTAACTCCCATAGCTGACTCAACTGATGTCAGTATTAAGATAATCTCATCTTTTCCTCACTCATGATAATAGTTGACTATATTTGATGATAACATGAATGTGTTGGCTGGTTGGATGGCATCACTGACTTGATGGACATGAGTTTGAGCAAACTGGGAGTTGGTGATGGCCAGGGAAGCCTGGTGTGCTGCAATCCCTGGGATCGCAGAGTAGGACAAGACTGAGCGTCGGAATTGAACTGTGTTAGTTTGCGATTGCTAATGTAACAATTATCACAAATTTATTGACTAAACACAATTTTATTATGTACAGTTTTGTAGGTCAGAAGTCACTTGGTGAAAATTAAGGTGTCAGCAAGTCTGTGGTCCTTCTGAAGGTCCTTCTGAAGGTCTGAAGGTGTCAGCAAGTCTGAAGGTCCTTCTGAAGGGGACAATTTCTGTACTTAACTTTTACATCTACTGAAGGTTGCCTGAATTCCTTGGCTATTTTTACCCTTTCTCCATCTTCAAAGCCAGCAGTTTGTCATCTTCAGATCTCTCTCTGACTCTGATCTCTGCTTTTGTTGTCACATCCACTTTTCCTAACCTTTTTGCCTCTCTTTCACAAGGAACTTTGATTACAGTGAGACCATTGGGATAATCTTAATCATATGTGCAAAATCTTTTTGCCGTGTAAGCTAGCATAATAATAGGTTCTTGGAATTAGAACACATTGTATGTGGTTGTGGGGAGAGCATATTAAGCCTGTTGGATAAAGTTTCTTATTACCTTGTTTTTATTTTCAACTTGGCTTATTACCTTATTTTTAATTTATTCTCAATTTTGCTTCCCAAGGATAATGAAAGCCATATTAACTGCAAATTGATTCACAGTGAAAATTTTAAAAATAAGTTTCCAACTGGCATTATTAAAGTATGAATCCAATGAATAATTTCATTAAGGGTATACTTTTATTCAGTTTTAATATTTTAATAATTAATAAACCACTTCAGATTTCTATACTAATGACATCACTTACAATTATGTTTTTTCCAAGTCATTTGGAGTTTAACCGTAGTCTGTGTAGATTGACTTTGAACTAAGATGTCATTAAATACTGTAGATTCAAGTACTCTCTGTAGCATCCCCATTATAAACCACAAGTGGAATGGACACAGATATGAAAACGATGTACTTGACTTCAATGAGTCACATTTAATCTAATTTATACTTTTGCAAGAGCATATATTACTAAACAATTATTTTTCAAGTGTTCATTGCTACTTATTTGAGAAATATTTTTCTGTAGGTTTTTTTTCCTGAAGAGATGAATTTGTCCTTCTGTAACCAGCACAGTGCCAAACTTAGTTTATTTAAGAGGCTTAGAGCAAAAAGATTTTGTCAAACAGAAGTACTGATCATTGCTCCTTGAATAAATGTCCCAGGTTCTTCATTCAGAATTAGTGTGAGGGAAGGAAGTAAGGCTTAAAGTGGGATGCAAGGGAGAGAAATCATGTAACTTTTCTGGGAAAGGTCTACTAGTGCTGAGTTGATATCAGTCATTCTCAACTCATTCTATTTTTTGCCACAATGCAGGTGAAAGACAATCAGAAAGGAGAGGATTCTTAAGAGACTTAGCACTTTTTCCATTTCTTTCTAAATCCACATCAAGCCCCCACATTTTAGATAATTGAATGAAGAATTAGGAAATTTATTGCCCTTCATGCAACAAATTTTTTTCAAGAGTTTCTATCAAAACTTGTTTTGACACAGCATTTTCACTGTTAATCATTTATTGAAAATAATCATTTATTGAAAATACCCGCACAAGTGAAGTGAAGTCGCTCAGTCATGTCCGACTCTTTGCGACCCCATGGACTGTAGCCTATCAGGCTCCTCCGTCCATGGGATTTTCCAGGCAAGAGTGCTGGAGTGGATTGCCATTTCCTCCTCCAGCGGACTTTCCCGACCCAGGAATCGAACCCCGGTCTCCTGCGTTTCGGGCAGACGCTTTACGGTGGGAGCCATCAGGGAAGCCCAAGTACTGGACAAGTACTCACAGATAAATGTACACCAAGAGGGGGCTGATGGGAAAAAAATGATACATCCATTCATTGGAATTTTAAACAACCAGTAAAAAGAATGAGGTTAGTATGGTGATAAGTTCACAATATATAATCAAGTGAAAAAGAAAAATCAAGTTGTAGAATAGAAGGTAGACCATAATCTAACCTGACCATGATCTTTTTTAACAAATGGTAATCATATAAAAATGTCGTACAAATGCATATCATGTGCAAAGACAATTCCTGAAACTATACACAAGAAACAGCAAATAGAGGAGAGGAAATGTTACCTCTGAGGAAGAGAATGGGAATGTGGAAAGGCGGAAAAGATGAGGAACGTTATATCAAACTCTCATGTATTACTTTTATAATAAAGAATGTACCTTTTAAAACACATGATAAAAGTTTAATATATGTATAGCCTATAGCTTAGCAAAGTACTCCATACATTTCTAGACAACAATGATGGTAAAATTAAGATATTTAACATTATTTGAAATGTATACACAGCCGACCTTAAGCAAACTTATATTTCTGTTTGATGTTTTGTCATAATGTCTTTTTTTTTCATAATGTGTTGACAATAGCAATAAAAGTATACTTACTAGGTATTATTTAAAGATAATTTCCTTCCTTTGAAGCATCCATCGAATAATAAATTTCACTTTAACTGAAAAGATAAATAATTTGAATAATATCAGAAACAAAAACAGTGTTAGACAATTTCCCTTAACTCCTGTAAATTTTTACGTGGAGATTGCAGTCTCTGGAGATTTGGGTACATCTGCTGGAAATCAAGATAACTTTGGAAATTTGTCATTTTCAAGAAAAATTTAAGTATTGTATCATGATTTGCATAATTCCTGTTTCTTTTTATGAGAGAGAACTTAAAATTTCATATTCTGACTCAGTCCCCTCCTTTTTTTCCTGGTAAATTGGATTCCAGTATATGATATATTTAAAAAACCAACCCCTTTGATTATAGTGTCCTTTATTTATTTTTAATTTTGGCTGTGCTGAGTCTTTGTTGCTGTGGGCTTTTCTCTAGTTGCAGCCAGCCAGGGCTACTCTTTAGTTGGGGTTAATGGGTTTCTTATTGAGGTGTCTTCTCTTGCTGCCAAGCAGGGGCTCTAGGGCACATGGGGTTCTGGTTCAAGCTGCTCCTGGTTCAATAGCACAGGTTCAATAGTTGTGGTTAGTTGTGGTTGGTTTAAGGTGCTTAGTTGCTCTGTGGCACTTTGGATCTTCTCTGATCAGGGATAGAACCAGTATCTCCTTTATTGGCAGGCAGATTCTTTACCACTGAACCACCAGGGAAGCCCCTGTAATGCAATTTAGTATTCAAATTATTTAGATTTGCTCGTTTTCATGTCCTTTTTCCCTCCATGTTCTGTTTCCGATCCAATGTTAAATCATTTATGAAGCAGACATTTTTTACTTTAAAATTACAACACAACCTGGGTTTATTTGTTGAGTATTTTCTTTTTCCCTAGGGGGAAAAAAATTCCCTACCCTAAAACATGATTATGTACCCCAATACTTAGCACAATGACTCACATACTTGTATTCAGTTCTATTTGTTGAATGAATGGTTTCCATACACAGAATGCCAATGTCTAATAACTTCCTTGGCCAAGTTCTGTATGTGTAAATAATTGTAAATAATTTAAACTATTTCTTAAGAAATGAACCAAAGTTTTTAAGAGAAAATCATAGTTTTGGGAGGTTTATTTCTAGTAACTTTTGACTCGTAATCCAAGACTCTCTCCGTAAGGCCACATCTGTCCCTTGGCTGAAGAACTGCTAAAGATTACGAATCTTGTCTCGTAGCATTTAGCCATAACTAGGGTGGATGTTTGCTATATTATTCAAACAAAATATTTTTCAACCAACTACTTTTACTAAACATGCAAAGTGCAAAACACTTTGAATAATCGCGCTTCAAAGAGGTTTAGGTATAGGTCAGGAAATTTTCAAATGAAGAAGAGAGAACGGCAAGTAAAGCAACAATAATGGAAAAAAGCAAGAAAACATGATAGATTTGACTTAACAGCACGGAAGAGTGTGACGGAGGGAAGTCGGAGGCAGTCTGCGCAGGGTGTCCAGCCACAAGTGGGACTTAAACCCGACTCCGAGAACACGGGAGGTGGGCAAACTCCAAGCCCTATCAGGATCCAATTAGGATCTATTTACGTTACCCTAAGATTAGCTGGGGTCTACCTACTGCTGTATAAGCACGGGAAGCATGTGCGACTGCAGCCCGCAGAGCCCGGTGTCCACGCCCAGCTCCGGGTAAGCCGCCACGCGAGGGGCGGTCCCAACTCGTCCGGACGTTGGGGCGGGCACACGAGGCCCCGCCCCTGCCGGCGGGAGGGGCGGCTGCGCAGGCGCAGTCTCATGGGGTTGTGGACGCGGCTGCTCGGCCTGTCAGGGTGAGTTGTGGGTCCGTTGCTGGGTCGCCTCGTTTTCTCTAACTTCGTTTACGCAACCCTGGCCCCTTGTGGCTTGGACAGGCTTGGGAGAGAACCCTCTCCCCGCCTTTCTCGGTCCTTGGGGGTTCCAGGCGGTCACCGAGGGCCATGTGAGAGCGGCGGAGCCGGCAGGGTGTCGGGGCGGCCGCGGGAGGAGCCGGGGAGGCGGGACGGGAGAGGGGCCGCCTCACCTTGACCTAGGGGCGCGGCGACCCAGCAACCTTCCGGCCGCCCTTCCGCGTTCAACCTCGCGGCGCATTTTCTCTTCGGGAATTTGGGATGTTTTTGTTAGAGACCAGAGAAAGCGTGTCTTACCAAGGTCTTCTGGCAGCATCGTGTAGTATTTGGAACCCTGGAGATGGACTGCCTGGGTCCAGATCGCCATCTACCACTTACTGGCTTTTGGCTTCTGCAAGTCACCCAACTCCTGGGTGTCTTTCTTCAAGTGTAAAATGGGGGAAATAATAGTAACCTACCTCATAAAGTGGTTGGTGGTTGGGAGGATGAAGTGGGTTAATATCACTGAAGTCCTTAGAACCGAGTGTGATGCACGAAAAAGTGAGTGCTAGTCATTTTTTTGAGCCTGGTATCCTTTTGAACCTCTGAAAGGAGAAATTTTGTCCCTTTCCTCCCTCCCCTCGCACCCTCGCAGAAAGTAATGGCTCAAGAGTAGGAAAAGAATTTTTTTTTTCTTTCTTGAGAATATGGGCTTCTACAAGCATGGCCTTAAAAAAAAAAACAAAAAACTTATAGTTTAGTTGCACATCCTACATTATGGACAAATATTAGGCTAATGCAGAAGTTGGAAGTTGGAAAGTTTTATTAGGAAATCACCTGAGAAAAATGGCCATAATTTATTTGTGCTGAAAAGACAACATGGCAGGCCTGAGACGGCTGTCCTTAAAAAGGTCTGCTTGCAAGGTTAGCCCTTGCTTGGCTTGCCTAGGAACAATATGGTTTATTCTGTAGGACATAATTTATCCAGAAGTTACTAGCCCCCATAAAAATCCTGCACCTGTGAGTGTGTAATGGGCTTCTGTGAGCAGAAACATTGCACAGACATTACTTATTGGGGGAAGGATGTAGGGTATTTGACCACTCTTGGGAGGGAGAGAATGGTAAGGAAGCCTGCATTTGGATTGCTCTAGACTTCACCTGTGTGTTTTTCATTATGATAGTCTGTGTGTTCACACTACATTGCTGCAATAAACGTTAGCCGTGAGTACACCTATATGCTAGGTCTTGTGAGTCCTTGAGTAAATCTCCACATGTGAGGGTGATCTCAGAACTCTCCAGACGCATTATTGATGATATGCAATATGTGAAGCTCTAATAATTGGAATTTTTTTGTAATAATTGGACTTTAATTTTGACTCTTTTTACCTGAACGGGGAATTGAAAAAGAAAGCTATACAAATGAGTGACTGCTTAATAGTAGGTTACTGTCCAAAATGACTCTATGTTTAGACATACTGCGTGTGTCAGAAAAATCACTGGAATTGACTATATTGCCACATTTGAGTCAGTGTTTTTGAGAAAAGGCATAGGTCTTTTATAGATTCTAAGTTAAGTATCTTGTTCTTTTGGTTCCTCTGCCAGGATTAGTTATGTATTAATGCTCATCTTTATCAAGAGTTTACCTGTGTGTGCGCGTGTTAGTTGCTCAGTCATGTCTGACTCTGCAATCCCAAGGACAGTAGTCTGCCAGACTCCTCTGTCTGTGAGATTCTCCAGGCAGAAATACTCGAGTGGGTTACCATTTCCTTCTCCAGGAGATATTCCCCACTCAGGGATTGAACCTGGGTCTCTTAAATTGCAAGCAGATTCTTTACCATCTGAGCCACCATGGAAGTTTCAAAGTTTAGCTATGCGGGGAGTGTAAAAATATGACCAGTTTCTTATGGACCATATTTCTTGGATTCCCTTAGTTATGCCCATCTCTTTTTCAGGACATCAAGTTACAATAGTTGTAACAATAGTTACAATGGTAAGTGTATAAGTTTAAGGGTGGAAATATCTGATTTGCAATCTCTTTTGTGTCCTTTCTGTCAGTAAAGTAGAAGACCGGATGATATTTGAAAGAGTAGGGAGAGGAGGAGTTGGAGATTGGGAGAGTGAAAACAATTTCAGATTGCTGTGTAATAAGTTGACCAGAAGTTGTAGTAGATAATGGGATGTCTTGATCTGTTTGCAGTTGTGGTGGTTAATTTAGTGGACCCAGTCACCTTTCTTGCAAGACTTTTTCTCTAGCCTCTTTGGATACTGTCATGGAGAACGTGGTTAATTGGCTTATCTAGGATTGAGATTGTTAGGGGGGTGACATAGTAGCCATTAGGCTGTGTACACGTATTCTTTTCTTGCTAGGTACATGATAAGGTTGTACTCTTTGTATACTCCCCTTACTCTCACCCCTCCCTTTCCCCTACCATGTCTATTTGAAATTAAATGTGGCTATATGACTTGCGTTGGCCCGTAAAACATAAGCAGACTTGCACCATTTGCAAGTAAAGCTTGAAGAACCAGCACTAAATTTTCTGCTTCTCTTTCTCCTTTCCCTGCTACAGTGATCATGGAAGGGCTTGTTGAGATGTAGCCTCTTCTCAACCTGGGCATTAAAAGAGAATAGGAGTGGCTGATCAAGCAAGCTGGCAGAATTTGAAGCTGTGGTCAGAGAATGGAATACTCGAATTAGTGATTTTGTGAGGTTGAAATGTAGCCATAGGTTGATGAAGTAGTCTGGAGGGTGAAGGCAGGAATAAATGAAGTGGTCAGAAACTTGGAGGCCTTCTGCATCTCTGTAACCTTGAAGGCATTAATTTATTGCAGTGTTGTTCAATAGTGATGACCCTTGGGCCTGAAGAAATGACTTTTAAAATGGTAAACGCAAAAGCTTCCTTATGTGGAACTTGGTACAACTAAATCAGGTTTCAGAATTTATTATTGAATTGAGCGATTGTTCTACCTTGATCAATCAAAGCATATACACAACCACAAAAATTACAGTATAGCTTAGCCAGGTAGCAGCATGATATTAGGTAGGATTTAGGATATGTGTGTGCTTAGTTGCTCAGTTGTGTCCAGCTCTTTGTGATCCCCATGCACTGTAGCCCTTCAGACTCCTTCTGTCCTTGGGGATTCTCCAAGCAGGAATGCTGGAGTGGGTTGCTGTGCCCTCCTGCAGGGGATCTTCCCAATCCAGGGACTGAACCCAGCATTGCAGGTGGATTCTTTACCATCTGAGCCATCAGGGAAGCCCATGAATACTGGAGTGGGCAGCCTCTCCCTTCTCCAGGGGAACTTCCTGATTCAAGAATCGAACTGGAGTCTCTTGCATTGCAGACAGATTCTTTACCAGCTGAGCTACCAGAGATATAGTGGTTTTTAAAACATGCATTAACTTCTATCTAAAACCTTTAGAATTAACTTTGAATTTTTATGAAATATAAGAGATTTCTTAAAAATATATTTAGAGGTAAATAACAGCATGAACAAAAAATTAAAGTCTGTGTGAGACATTATACAACTTTGCTGTTGAAAGTGTGGTCTGTGGATCCCAGCAGTGGCTTCCTGTTGGAAGCTTTTTAGACAGGCAGACTCTCAGGTCCTGTGCTAGACTTAAATAAAAATCCACACTTTGAGAGGATTTTGCTAGACTGGAATCAAAATCCACACTCTCCAATGTGACTCATATGCACTGTCCTGATCTCTTAAAAAGTTAGGGTCTTAGGAAAGTGAAACACTATTCTCCATTTCTTGCGGGAAGAACAGCTGTCAATTAGAAGATACTGACATAACCAATTGAATCCTTATTCAAAAAAGCAGACGTTTTGGGTTACCTGAAGAAATTAGAATATGATAAGATATGATATTAGGGAATTACTCTTAATTTTCTTAGAAATGATAATGATGTGAGTGTATAGGAGAATCTCCTTAAGGAATATATGTTGTCTGCAACTTCTAAATAGTTCAGCAAAAACAGATGTACTCACATACATGTGTAGATATGTCTATGTACACATTGATATTTAGATAAAACAGATGTGGCAAAATGTTCCAGATATGGACTCTAGATAGTCTATGGTGTTCGTTATACTGCTGTTTCAACTTATGTGACAGTTTTAAATTTTTCATAACTAGAAAATGGGGAAAAAAACACACAAAAAAGGCAAGAGCTTAAAAAGTTGGAAATGTATTTCTCTCTTTGTAGTCCACTGGGTTGTACAGTGCAGGAAGGGTGGCTGTACTGTGCTTGGCACTTGGCATCCATCCCTGGCATGTTGTGGCTTTTCCAACTCCTACTGCTTCCTAGCTGGTGAAACAAGAGAAAGGGCGAGATGAGCACAGGAGTCAGAAGTGGCATAAAGTTTATTTTTTTAAATTCACCTGGACATCATACATGTAGGGAGCTGTTGGTTAAAGTCAGATGTAATGTGGCATTTGTGTGTTGGTGTAATAAAAATTTCTTTAGTTTCAGCTGATGTTCCCCTCTTTCTCCTCTGTTAATTTACGAGGCTCATTAAACTTGAAGTCATTTTAATATGCATTAAGTAAAATACATACAGTTTTTAATTTTGAGGATTAATGTGTTTTTCCCCCCAACCCCCAATCTTTTCAGTAAATAACAGATGCGGGTGAAACAGCCATCCAAAGCTTCACCTGAGAAAGCTAAGAGAAGTAAAAGGCCTCCTATACCTCACGATGAAGACTCGTCAGATGACGTTGCTGGTAAATTATGATGTCTCGCATCCTGAACAGTGTTGCAGAGGACAAATCATATGTGCTTTTAATGAATAAATCCTTTGCTCTTTATTTTAGCCATTTTCTGCATTACTTCAAAATCAGCTTGTCTATTTCCAAAATACCCTGTTGCCATTTTTGCTGAGATTTTGTTTATTTTTTAAAGTAACTTAGAACTGGCATCTTCTCTTGTTGTTTGTTTCTCATGACTATTAGAACTGAGCCCTGAAGCCAGTGAGGTTGGTTGATGACCTTGAGGGGCTTCCTGGTTTGTCTTTCTCTTTAGCCTCATGCCTTGGGTTTTAGCTTCTGAGGATTTTCCTTACTGGCTTTACCAGTTCAGTTCTCCATTTAAAAAAGATGTTTTTAATCTGTTGTTTCCATTTTGAGTATTTTTAACTTGGACAGTGTTTCAGGACAGATTGCTGAATTGAGGGAAGTCTGAATTATGTCTTCAAATATTTGTTCTGTTAATATGGTGTTCTTCAGGGGTTTGATTATTCTTATAACTCTCTTTTGCCTATCTACCATAGTTACCATTTTTTCTTAAAGCCTCTAAAACTCCTGTTTTCCTTTTCTTGTTGTCTGCTGTTCATTTTTATTTTTTTAGTGTGTTCAGCAGTGTCTCTTTCATCTTCTTTTTGGTTTTACCTTTGTTTGATTTATTTTTCCTGAACTCTGCTGGTCACTTCCCTTTGTGTTGCCACTTGAGCCTCAAGTGTTCACTTCTTTTTTTGTGTTTTCCTCTCATGGCAGTGATTGCGCTGCCATTTTTGCTTTTCCTTCCTTCCCTTTTCATATTATCTTAGCACGGAATTTGGGGCTTTGATTTTCTTTGATTACCTATTCTTTCATGTAGAGTTGCCTTTCTTGGGCCAGTTCGGTTTAGAATATTTGTGTAAGAAGGAGGGCCAGAGCACTGCTGAGACCTAACTGTTGAGTTTGAGCCCAGTTAGTCTTTACTTCTTTCCAACTACCAGGATTATTCAGTCCTGGGCTTTTTCAGAATCCAAATTCTCTCTTCTTTCCAACTGCCATAGGAATAAGGCTGTTCTCTGCCACTATGGCTTGCTTTTTTACTTTCACTTAGTGAATGAGAAATCCCCTTCTTTCATTTCTTCTGAAAACAAAATTGGATAAAGGGGTGCTCCTGCCACTTTTGTTGCAGCACAGAAATGTAGGTTTTGTTCTGTATGCGCAAAGCGTGCGTGGTTCTCTGAATCCACTGCTGCGGTGTTCTCTCCACGTCCTTCTATGCGCATTCCTGTTTGATCTCCACTGCTTTGAGGTGGAAGTCTTCCCATTTGATTTGTGACTTCGGGCTTCAGCTCTCTCCTGGTTGCTCTGAGAATGAGCTTTGTATTTTTACTTTCTGTTCTTTTTGCCCTTGGATAGTTTTGGGGAGGAGAAAGGGGAAGTGTTGATTTTATGTCGCCATTCGCATGCTGGAAGCCCTCCATGTAAAATTTTTATTAATATTTTTAAAATGTGAAGATTTTGATTATTGCTTTTGATTTATGAATGTGAAATAACTATTTGCTTTTAATACATTTTTATATTTTTATTCAGGAATCTCTAGAGGACCTGTTTGTCAAATGAAAATTTGACAGTTATATGATTAAACAACTTGCAGGAAACTGAGGAAATTTACTTATTATTGTAGAAGGATATTTTTTACATTTTCCCTCCTCACAGAAGATAGTAAATGCTGTTTAAACACTTATAGGAAAACCTCAGACTTTTAAATTTGTTTATACTTATAAAAAGTATATACAGTTAAGATATTTAAAAGCTAGTAAGTTTAATTTAGGAACCTGCAACCTTTTTATCTTGCATTCACTTATCTTTGAATTCATTAACAATTTCAGTTTGTAAGTCTGAGTTGTAGAGTCAGAGACTGGTTAAGTTGTACCTTGGCTACATCTTATACTAGAGATGATTCAAAAGGTGTATGGAATGATTTTTCCTTAGAATTTTAAAATATAAAAGCTCAAAAACAAAGTGATGACTTTTGGTAAACCATTTCTAGTTCTTGTGTGGTCATTTTTATCAGTCTTTCTCTAAACACCTTTTTTCAATGACATGTATCTTTGCTGTTCAACCAAAGGACTTCAGAATTACTTCTTTTATGCCGATTCTTATAACTTGCTTTTGGTGTAATATTAGAAGTTTTAATCTTTTATCAGATTTACATTTTACTTTTGTTGAAATTATTTATTTTAATTTGTCACATTCTTTGTCTTCAGAATGAAATGGAAGTAATATTTAGTCTCATTAACCAGTAGATAAAAAGGAATGCTTTATGTTCAGAAAGGAAAGTAGGGAAAGTTGAAATGTATATACTTCTGTTTCCCTCTTCAAGGTATTCAGTTTCTGCCTTTGTTGTTTGATTTTGGCAGATAGCTGTAGGTTTAGTATTTGGGACATTTGAGGTGGAGAAATTGAAGAGTTCAGGTATTTAGGAGAAATGGAAGTGTACTGAGCCCTTGGGAGACAAATATGGTTATTTGAAGAATTAACATATATGCTCATTTTGGCCTTTTGTCTCCACACAGTGCACATAGTTGGAATCTGTTATAAAGGATAATTATTGGCCATGCAAAATATATTTGTTATTTGGGAATATTCATTAAGAAGAATTCAGATAATTCTTGTTCCTGCAAATTATGCCATTGTTTGTTCCTCTCCTTTCTTTCAGCAGTGGTGAAAATAGTATCACAGCAGAGCTGGCCCATGGGAGAAACTTTTACTTGTGTATCTTAGCGGAAAGAAAATATGTTCAAAATGCTTGAGGCATAGTAGCTGCTCAATAAATAATCTTCTTAATTTATTTATTAAACTTTAATTTTTGAACTAATTTTAGATTCACAGGAAGGTACAAAAGATACTCCATTTACCCTTCATTCAGTCTCTTCTGATTTAATATCTTGCATTTCTGTTGCACAGCATCAAACCCGGGAAACTGAAATGGGTACAGTCCTTAGAGCTAATTCAGGTTTCACCAGTTGTACATACGTGTGTGTATGTGTGTGTATAGCTTAATAACGTGTAGCTTTCTATAACCAGCACTGTCAAAATACTTGACTACACACTGGCCACTCTGAGTGCTGCTTATGTATAGCCACACCACTGCTCTCTATCGAAAGCCCCTGGCGACTGCTAATGTGTTCTCCAACTCTATAATTATGTTATTTCACAGTGTTTTATAAGTGGTATCATACAGTATGTATTCTTTTAAGTTATTTTGTCTTTTGAATCTTCGTGCTTTTTAGTTAATAGTACTTTAATATTGCTGACTTTTGCTTGCTGATGTTCAAATTTTGTTTTGCCTCTTTCAGTAGGTTTCACTTGCCAACATATAAGTCATGCTGTCAGTGTGCATCATGTAAAAAAAGCAATAGCTGAGAACCTGTGGTCAGTTTGCTTGGAATGTTTAAAAGAAAGAAGATTCTGTGATGGACAGCCAATACTTCCTCCTGATATCTGGTTGTGCCTCAAGTGTGGTTTTCAGGTGAGAAAAGTCTCTTTTCTGTGCGAGTTTGTCTTAAATATTTTCCTTAATTGCTCGCTCTGAGTTGGACTGTTGGTAGTGCTTAGAATTTAAGATAAATTTATTCTGTGTTTAGATAGAACTCTCCAGGGCCAAGCATAGAAATGTTTAAGGTAAAGTAAAACGTACATTGTGTTCAGAGAGTTATTGTGCATAGTTTATAAGTATTTTGAAAGGGAATCCAACCTACTTGCAGTAGTTCTCATATGTGGACCCTCCTTTACCTATTTGTATTTACTTAGGAAATGGATCCAAGCCTTTTTAAGAAATCTTTTGGGATTCATTTTCTTCTCTATGAGAAGTGATTTTTCTTTTTTTTTGCAGAGTAACTTCTCTTAAGAGCTTAGACGCAACTGATTCTATTAACAAGGGAATTTCTAAATAAAATTAAAAGTATATATGTATATTTTTCAATAAGAGTTATCTTTATTATCTCATATAGAAAGCCAGAAATAGGGTCACTCCTGAGTTAGTTACTTCAGTGGAAAAAACATTAAAAACTGAGATGTCTTCCATTTTTCTGCTGTGCTATCCTATTCCATGGTTTCAGGATGGTCGAAGATGTTTCATGCATCATGTATCATACAGCAATCCCCAAAGGTCAGAAGGAGGACAAAAAGTACATCCCTTCCCATATGTAAAACTTTTCCAGAAACATATATTAGACTGCCCCTCATGGCACATTGACAGAAATTGAGTCTCATTTCTTTACTTACCAGGTGATGGGAGTTACTGTGATTGGTCTGAGTCTCAGTAGTTTTCAGTGGAGTTGGGTGAGGTGTGAGGATATGAGAAGTGTGTGTACAGGGGAGAGGCACTGCTGGCCTGTGAAGATGCTCAGTGTTCCACTGTGCATCACAGAAATGGTATGGAAATTAACTTGGCTCATGCCTGTTTTTACTATATGACAAGAAGTAAATTAAATTAGCCTCTCTGCAAGAAGTTGAGTTTAATGAGAATCTAAATTGCTTTCTGAAACTTTTTTAAAAAGTTTAAAACAAAACTCCGCCCCCCCACCCCCCACATTTCAGCCATTTGTTTTTTTTTTTAATCTTTTAATTCCTCTGGGGTTCATTAGGTCTTTATCAGTTAACATTCTCATTTACAAAGACCAATTTACATTAACTGTAGTTAAATCTGACATATCAAGGGTGTGCTGCGTGCTGCTGCATGCTCAGTCCTGTCCAGCTGTTCGTGACCCCACGGACTATAGCCTGCCATGCTCCTTTGTCTGGGAGTTCCCAGGCGAGAATGCTGGAGTGGGTTGCCATTTAAGGATAATTTAGGTTTTGATTAATTTGAAATGAACTTGTATGGAAGTCATACAAATAGTGTTCTATTTATCTTTAGGGATGTGGTAAAAACTCAGAAGGCCAGCATTCACTGAAGCATTTCAAGAGTTGGAGAGCAGAGCTTCACTGTATTATAATTAATCTGAGCACATGGATCATATGGTAAGTTAGATTTGGTTAGTACTTGTAAACATCTGAGTTTTATAAGGTAAGATATCTAAAGCTATTATATCAGCTTGCACTTTTAAGCCTGAACAGAATCTATAAAATAAGAAAATTAACATTATCCATGAATATAAAATTTAAGTAAGAAAGAAATTTAGTCATATCTCTAGTTTTCTTTAACATTTTCTCTGTACGTTAAAGAAAAATTCTTGCTAGTTGATTTTGCTAAATTAGAATTCCAGAGGAGAAAGTATCAGTTCTTCAACAGTCAGTTGGCTTGGTGATTCTCTACAGGGAATAGCCTAAGCATGTACAGTTTGTGAAAACTTAAGGATCTCTCAATTTCAGTACTGTGGTCATTTGGGTTGATAATTCTTCATTGTGGAGGGGCCTGTCTCATGAGAGGACAGAGTTAGCCCTGGCCCCTAGCCACTGGGTGCCGAGAGTAGCTTTGCCAGTTGTGATAATCAGAAGTGTCTCACAGCTTTACCAGATGTCCCCAGGGGTGTGGGTGGGGCAGAACTGCTCCTGTTTGAGAGTCACTTGACATACCCACATCAGCTTCTCCCTTTCCTCTTTCTTTTCATGTCCAGTTCATTCCTGCCTGAACCTGAAAGTATGTAAATCTGTTCATTTCTCTCTCGAGCCACTGTATCTACCCTGATCTCCTGCTATTCCTGATGCTATCCAGTCTGACATTAGACAGAGTGATGTTTTTAAAATGTAAATTGGATCATGGCAACCCTTGCTTAAAAACCTCCCATGGCACTCCATTACACTTAGGATAAGTGACCCAGACTCTTAATTTGAATACCAAGGCTCTGTATGAACTGTCCCTGGTTATGTCTGTAGCTGTATCTCATTGCTCTTGCCTCACCCTATGTATTTTCCTTACCCCTTAATTTAAAGACAAAAGTGGATAAATACTAACTTTATTACTTGATGTGTAAAACTACTGAACATGTTTTCATAATATTTGCTTAAATTTATTTTTTTTAGGTGTTATGAGTGTGATGAAAAATTATCAACACATTGTAATAAGAAGGTTTTGGCTCAGATAGTTGATTTTCTCCAGAAACATGTTTCTAAAACACAAACAAGTAAGTTAACAGCAGTTGCTAAAGAAATTTGTATTAAAGTGTAATATTTTATAATTCCTATAAAGAAATGATACATTTATAAAGAGTACTTTGAATTTTAGTGTTACCTCTCAGTATGAGTGCTGTGAATTCTTAGGTAGCGATTTTGTGATGTTATCTTGTGTTGTACTTACATAACTAATAATGAGAAGATGGAGAGGATAGTTACTGGATTGTGGGCTTTGGAGTCAAATGGTGCTGAATTTGAATTTCAGTTCCACCTAAATAATTAAATTGTCTGTGTGACTATAACTTCTTATTTGTATGATAATTCTATCAAGTGGGATTGTTGTAACGCTTAGACATGTTCTCTAAAGATTAGGAAGTAATGTGTATAAAAATACATAAATCTCAACACATATTTATGAAATGACATCTGTTATTTGTTATCATCATAATGCCATCCTGACATTCACTACCTGGAGTTAGGCTAACCTGGCAGATTAAGGGCTCAGTTCCCAAAAGATTGCCCTCACATCAGACACCATTTTCGGGCTAGGAGTTCTCAGGCCCCCTGCATTTCTGACCGACTGGCTATCAGGGTGCCCACTATCTTCTTAGTTCAATAATTTATTGGAATGACCCAGAACATAGGAAAGTGCCATACTTAAAATTACTGTTTCAATATAGCAGCAACAACAACAAAAAAGACACAAATCAGGACTGGCCAAAAGAAAAGACATAAGCTGAGAAGTGGGAAGGTAACAGACATGAAGCTTTTGTATCTTCTTCCTGTGGGGTCAGGATGCATCATTCTCCCAGCTCAGTGATGTGTCAGTACACCCAGGGTATTGTTAACCAGGGAAGCTCACTGGAGCTTTGGTGTCTGGAGTTTTAGTAGCGTTTCATTGTATAGGCATGGTTGATTGAATCACTGGCCACATGATTTAACTGAGCCTCCAGTATCCCAACCCTCTAATCACACGTTTGGTGCTTCTGGTATGGCTGGCCCCCATCCCTAGTCATCTCATTAGTGTACACCCTCTAGAGTCCCACATGAATAAATAAAAAAGATACTTTGCTAACATAAACTATCAAGAGTGGTATGAAGGGCCCACCATAAGTAGAATAGATTCTCCAATCACTCTGGAAATCCAAAGATTTAGAGAGGTCTTCTCAGGAACTTGGAATAAAGAGCAGCCAAATTCTTTATTATGGAAGTGATGTATTATATACTGTATTTTCTTATCTAACATAAGAAATATGTAACACATGTTAATATATATTAAGAATATATAGAGAAGCAGTTTCTTCAATCAAAAATGTTAAGTGCCTACCACTTAATACTTTGATATGAAGTGGTAAAACAAAAGCAGTTTTAACTTGTCCTCATGGAGTTTAGAGCATAGGGAGAGAGACAAACATAACACACATGTAACTTCTGATAAGTGCTGCAAAGGAAAGGAACAGATTGCAGTGATATGTGGTTTCATGGTCATAGTGATCAAGAAAGGCTTACATGGCTGGAATGTGGTTTGCTGGGAGAGAGCAGAATGTGATGAAGTTAAGATACCATTGTCAGGTCATGAAGGATACCGTAGGGAATTCCATGGTAAAGAATTTTTATTTTATTGGAAAAGTCATGGAAACTGTTAAAGCATTTTAAGTAGAAATGTAGTAGTCATTCTGTCTTTTTAAAAAATAAAGATTACTCTGCCAAATGGAGAATAGACTGTTGTGCATGAAGAGTGGAGGTGGGGAGATCCTTAAAGAGGTTATTGGGGCAGGGCAGGTAAGAGATGAGGAGGGGTTCTGGTGGATAGCGGTGGACTAGGTGTAATGAGTGAGGGAGAGTAGGAGGCATCAAGTACAGATCTCAGGATTTGGGTTAACAAGGTGAATGGGGATAAATGGCCATGATAATTTTGAAATGCCTTTGGAGCAGGAATTGAGCTGCTTAGTAGGTGGCATCAGAAACTGAAAAATTATGTAAAAGTATAGTTTTCAGCTGTGTTTTCTGTAGCCCATTAGAGAATGATTTTTTTTTTTTTTTTGAGGATGATTTTTATTAGCTATTGCTCTGAGACAGTAATGGTGAAAACACTGGAGGAGGAGCTGGAGAAGGTAAACTCAGGTTCTTGGACAGCAGAAGAAATGATTAATTTTATCACTCACTCATTGGAAAATATGGTGGTTGTAGATATTTAATACTTAAAGAGCAGATGTTGGTCTTGATGGCTCTCTCCTGAAAGCTGCACATTACTTTTGTTGGCCAAAAGAAGAAATGTAGGGACAGGATGGCATGGGTGCTAAAACTACAGTTGTAGAAATTATTTCCTCTGGATTTTTACGTTAGAGCTTCCTTGAGGTTGAGAATAAAGACACTCTGATTCCATTGAATTTTACAGATTCCTTGTGTATTTATTATCACAAAGGATGTTGTAAGGTAGGGAGTGTGGAATGGGAGAAAAATCATGGGGGGATTTGGCATTCAAATCTGACTCTTTTCAATCACTAGCTCTCGTTCTTTTATTTCTTTTCTTTTTTTTAAATATAAAATTTATTTGGCTGTGCCAGGTCTTAGTTGCGACATGTGGGATCTTTAGTTGCAGCATGTGAAGTCTAGTTCCCTGACCAAGGATCAAACCCAGGCCCCCTGCATTGACAGTGTGGAGTCTTAACCGCTGGACCACCAGGGAAGTCTTGTCTGAGCCTGATTTTCCTCAGCACTTTATCCATCTTTCCCATGAGAAGAGAGGTTGACAAGACCTTTCTTAAGGTTTAAGGTGTGAAATTAAAAAGATAATGATGTAATTCGAATAGAATTTATATTTTGAGTGATATTCACATAGAGTCCTTCAGAAATTCGAAGAGGAATACAGTGTTCAATTGAACTCAGTAGGAATCACACATGAGTGGATGAGCTGGCTTCCTAGTTGGTCCTTAAAGGATAAACTTTGGACAGGTAGAAGACATCATTTCAGGTGGTGAGAAAGAAGTGCTAATGTAAGCTTTAACTGTTTATGGAACCAGGGTAGCACTTGGAATAGGGGAAACAGGTTCTTGAAGGAGTTTGAGAGGTGTGTAGAACCTTTAAAGTCAGGGAGAGACATAGTTCTGAATTCAGGGTTTCCAGAAGTTCTAGGCCAAAATGTTATTATCTCTGTGTTCCAAGTTTCAGTAGCTCTTGGGCAAGTTTGATTTAAGATAAGATCCCATGGTATTCTAGAAGTAAGTTTTTTGGGATAGTAATATTATTATAAAATGCTTTACAAATCAAATGTGGAAGTTGCTATTGAGGTTTGTAAGAATGCTGGATATGATTATATAGCTATTTTAAATGATAATCATGAAGATTGTGGAAATATAAAAGTGTCTGTATATGGAAACTCAAAAAGACTATTAAACCATATACACTGTGTTCAAGTGAAAGGATAAGAGTGACTTAAAAGGAGTCTTTTTATATGTTAAGTAAAAATAACTACTGAGAGGAAAGCCTGTACCTGTATGTTAAACATGTTTTTAAGTTACATGATGCCTGGGCTCGTTTCACATCTGATACATCTAGTTCAGCCTCTCTGCTCGGTGAATCTCAACTTTTGTTCCCAGTAACTCTTTAAACTCTATCAATATTTCTCATACTAGAAATTAAAACTGAAAAAATTAGAATGTTTTTTAATTTTACTGAAAAATAGCAGTAATTCCATGACATGTTAACACAAATATCATATTTTTAGGACAGAGAACTGTTTCCAGAACAACACAAACCAATCAGTGGCATTGTTTTACATTTTTACAACTCTCTTGAATGTCTGGCTTAATAGAAACAGCTGGATTCTCATAGCTACTTATGCATCCAATCTGTTCTGATATCACATGGCATGTAGCTGCTGGAAAACTGCTTTGTATAATTGAGAATGAATGAAAGTTAAAAAACCAAATAACATCTTGGGCGTATTACGAAAATACTGTTGAGCTTAAGGATGCTCAAGAGATGGAGGTCATCTTCAGATCCACTTTGAGAACTGCTGAACTAGCACATTTTTGTCCTTGTAGTTTCTGTCTTCCATCTTTCTTGTCTGAAGGCTCGGCTCAGATCCTACTTCAGTGGCACTTTCCCAGTCCTTTGTTTTATCTCTGCTGTGTAGCCTACATTATAATCTTAACACTCGGTTTTGTGGTGTTCAGCTTTTGTGTGTATCTGTGTCTGATTTTTACAACTGTACATGTCTTGAGGAATGTACCCTGGCTTACGTTCTCTCTGATTCTCATAGAACTAGGCAGTAAATACTGTTGAACTGAACTGAATTCTTGCATTTTCACCAAGACACCCCTGAATATTATAAAATTATTTGTTCATTCAGTCTTTTAATATAGCTGAGTTTCTACCTTGTGCCAGAAACTGCTAGATGTTGGAGATACAGTAGTGCATGAGACACATCTGCTTCTCAGTTCCTGCCATTATTGATCTTTTAGTCAGTGAGGGATATTGACAAGTCATAATTACAATTGCTGTTTAAATAGTGCTGTGATGGAGCAAGTACAGTGGACGATGAGAACACTTTGGAGTGGTATCTAACCTAGAGGATCCAGGAAATTTTTATTTAGAGGAAGAGATTTCTAAGCTGGGAGCTGAAGGCAGCTAAATATTAGCTAAGCAGGAAGCTGAAGGACAGCTAAACATTAGCTAAGCAGAAAGGGAAGGGGAGATAGCTTATTGATGAAGGATCTGTTCAGGGGATTGTATAGCTGCAAGGTTGAGTTTTGTGATGATGGCCATGGTGAGAGGTGAGAATCTGGAGGTAAGTGGAAATACCTATTGAAGGGCCTTCTAAGTTTAGAGTTTATCTTGCAGGCAGTATTGAGCCGCTTGTAGGTGCTAAGCAGAGAAGTGGATGATCAGTTACGTATTTTAGAAAGACCACGTACTGTGCAATGGAGATAGATAAGAATGCCCTTGTATGTATACCTGCCCACTCATATGGCAGTGTCATTTTATTATATGACTCAATCCAGACTTCTAAGGACAATGCTTAACCAGGAGGTAGAGGAATTTGGAGAACAACCAGCTGAAGTCATTGTTATTTGATTCCAAGGTAGAGGAATAGTGGGATAGCAAGTTTTTCCTTTTACTCTTTAAAGATTAAACTTCTTTTCAGCTGTAGAAATGGGCAAATTACATTAATACTACATGACTGGTTTAGGTAATTGCATTAAGCAGTTGAGGGAACCCCAGTGCTGGTTCCCAGAAGAATGCTTACAGCTGTGTAGATCTCACATCTGATGCTAGGATTTGCTTTAAAAAAAAAATCTCCACAACCTCCACCTCAAACACATATCAGAAAACTAAAAACAACAAATAAAATCTTATAATGAAAAGGTCATATATAACACAAGATTGGAAAAAGAGCAAGAAAACTTTCTTGTGAGACCCACCCAGAAAACCAGAAATATGTACTGTTAAAAGTGGGCCAGTTTTCTCAGAGGGCTTATTGCTCATTTTGATAGTCTTGTAAATGTCACAAGTATTCTACACATACAGGAATTCCTGTCGAAATTGTGTCATTGCATATATGTGAACTAGGCAGATGATAGAGAATCCCACATTCTTTCTAAACCAGTAAATTTGAGTAATACTGATGGGATGCCATTTTCAAAGAACTTAAAGGAGCATAAAATATTATATTCTGTTCAATTAATTAAGCTTATGCTCCTGATGTAAAAAGACATGTTGGTTCTTTGGTTTTATTAAGTTTGTTGTACCTGTTTTTGAAATAAGAAAGTATATACATTTGGGATCTGAAATAATATATCTGAGTATAAATAATATTGTACCCTTTTACAATAACAATGTATAATGTAATACTTTTTAAAATAAATAATACAGTTCTGCTATCAAGTGACAGTCGTATGCCTAAAATTTGCATTTTCAAAACATAAGTACTAAAAATAGTTATTCCCATATATGAAAGGGGTTAGGGACAAAAAAAATGTTGAACATTTAAAAAAACCACTTGTTACCTGTAGGGATTTCAATCTGGAGTTCCTCTTCCGAATTACAGAACACAGAAAACCACTTGAATGAATTTCCTCAGTTCTCCCAAAAATGGTGCTAACTTGTACCCTTCTGGGTGTAGGGGAAGATGTTAAATTGCATACAGTGGGTACGTAGAGTATTAGGGCTTAATATTTTTTGATGAACCCTTTGAGAATCTCAGGGCTGCTGTAAACTTTAATAAAGCTATAAATTCATACACCAAAGACATCCAGCAATTGATTATATCCAACTTTTACTTGAAAGCAGTAGTCTTTTCTATCACCACTAGCATTTCATCAGTGTCTTAAGTTGTTACACTTAGAAACCTTATCGTCCATTGTTAGACAGATAGCAGATCATAACGGATGTGTGGATTCTGAACCCAGATTGCCCACGTTTGAATCTACTCTGTACAGTTAGCTGTGTGCTTTAGTTTGATCATGATCTTTACAGTGAGGAAAGTTATCAGAGGAGATGATGCTTTCAGATTCTTTCTTTAAATAAGCAGACTGCAAAATAAGTTTGCTTTCCTCATGCCTATGGGACACTCAGGATGCACTAGTGTTCCAGCTCTGGTTTAACCAAGACAGTTCACAAATATTTATGCCTTTGCGAAAAGAGCGACATTTGATATTATTTGGCAACAAATCCACTGTTGGTTGTTTTCAGTTGTGTCCTATGATGAGCAAAACTGCATCTCTGTGTATTTGCTTCTGTATTTCTGTAGGTTAAATTTTTTGGAATTTCCGGCCAATTTATAAGCACATCTTGAATTTTGATTACTGTTGTTAAGCTGCCCTCTGGAAAGACTATGCAAAGGATATAGTTGGCAAGAATACTCATTTTTCCGTATCTTACTTTCTTTATAGTTTTTAGTGATTTTTTTGGATTTGTTTTTGGGGGTTTGGAGGGAGCAGTAATGAAGTTTTTAGAGTCATTGTTACTAAGTCCACCAGTCTTTTCTGTAACGGTTTTATAGCCTTTGAGGTCATGCTTTGAAAGTCTTTTGTATTCTAAGGTTATAAAGATATTCACTCACAATTTTCTGGTACATTAAGGATTTTTTAAAGTTTATAATTTAATGTCTAGAGTTGGTTTAAAAGGTAGGGAATCTTTGTGTTGGACTCATTTTTATGGTAGCAAAATTTGAGGTACTTAAGATGACTTTTTAGATAGTCTTAGCCAAATTTTGAAAATATTTTTTTTTTCTCTTTATTTTGGCTCTGCTGGTGCTTTAGCCAGAAAATGATGAAGACTTTGTCTAGTTTATTTTTTTTGTTATTGTTGTAGCAGCTTTGTCCTTTTAATTATACCATCCTTCAAAACATCTTGAAGTTCAGCCCTTAGTTGCATTCATTCTGTGTTCATAAAGGAAGAGTTCTTAAAGTGAATATGATCTCAAGTCGCTGCCAGATTGAGAAAGCTTTGCTGTCTCTAAAAACAAAATGATCAGTAGTTTTTCTACGCTGGAAGTAATAAATTGCCTTTTATTAAAATGCATACCTGTCTGTAGGTCAGATAATTGTGAGACTGATTCAAACACCCTTGTTTTCAACTAGAACCCTAAACTCGCAGCTGACAGTTTCAGTAAGTAAATGTACATGAATACTTAGTTTCTAAAAGTTTTACCATGATGTAATCATTAATTTCAGGCTAAATTTCTCTATGCTATTCACTGTGTGTTAATTCCTTATACTCCAGTCATAAATCATAGGCAATTAATTATAAATAATTACAGATAGTGGTACATACAGTATCTGGTACACAGTGGACATTTAATAAAACAATTTTATTTGAACTGTTAGATTTTACATTTATAGTTTACATGTATTTATATAAACTGTTTCATATATAACTGTTTCATTGTAAGCATGCTGCTTAGTAAAATGAAAAATGTGCCCTTTAAATAAGATACATATAAATAGTTCTTAGAAAATGTCAGTCTGTTTTCTAGTCCTATTATTGGATCTATTTAATATTCAAGCCTAATAACATAATTAATTTTGAATGTGTTCTCACAGAGTTACATGTAAAAGTCAACAAAACAGACTCTTGCCACTTGTGCGAAGTAGCTATTTAACCATGAAATAAACTATTTTTATTGCCATTGCCCCGTGGATATGTTCTTCCTGGCAGTGCTGTCCATATTTGGTGGCTCTGCATGGAGAGCCAGGTGGTGCTGAAAAGCATCGCACAGTGAAGCGTGGATATATCTAGGTTTGACATTTGTCATCCCTTACTGCTGAAGGGAAGGGTAAAATCTGGTTTTCCATATGCTTATGCTTTTTTTTGCCTGCAGTTTTGACCAGATGGTCTTATGAACATTGTTTACTTTAAGATGCTATCCCAGATGTTTTGAAAACTGATGGGTAAATGTGATATACAGATACATAAATCATTTGCACTTTATGGTTTAACAAATACTATTTGGCCTTAGAAGATTAAAATATAATTTAGTTCTGGAAGTGTTTTCCCAAGTGAATAATAAATATAATTTATAGATATATAGTATATATTTATATGGAGATAATATCTATATAGTTTGTTTCCCCCAGCCACTCTGTTTTCATAATAAGCTAAAACATGGCAACATTTATTAAGAACATTAACTAAAGGGAATACTTGTGAGAAGTCATATTTGTTAGGGGTTGAGAACAGTCAAATCTGTACGAATCTTGCCTGCTATTTTTTTGTAATTCTTCTCATTGTGCATAAATCACTGAAGAGAAATTACCTGGCAAAATGACAATGGATTTATAATCAAAAGATTATCATTTTTAATTCTGGGCAAATCACTTAACCAGTTGGAGAATGAGTTTTGTAAAATCACAGCAACAACCTTGCCCCAAAAGACGGGACACTGCTTGGATTTAATTATTCTTTTGTCCTAAATCTCTTAAAAAGCACTGTGAAGCCATCCAGTGGCAACAGCTACAATGAGAGCCTGAAATCTGCCAATTCTGGACTTCAGTCGGAATATCAGATATAAGTAAGAGGTGGACTGCTCCCGTTTGCAAGCCAGGATCGGCATGGGGCTTCCTCTTGTTTGTGTAGTGCTTCTTAAGCACTGGCTGGCTTTTTTCATTTGCTTTACATTTCCTTGCAAGTTTGAATACTGTCTGGCCTTTCCCCGCTTTTCCTTTTCTCTACGCCCGGCCTCTGTACTTCAGCGACCCTCTCCATTGATTGTACCAAGTTTTGTCCCCAGGCTCTACTATGGGATACAATTCTTATCATTTATTTTAATATCTGGAGGACAGGAGAAGAGATCTATTTTACTAGTTCTTTTCTGTGTTAATTCAGAACTCTAGGGTTGGGATTTAAAAACAATTCTTCGTTATCTGGATAACAAATATCCAGTAACAACCAATAGTGTTTAACATAGAAATAAAGGGGAAAACAGGAGTAAAGGGGGAAAACACAGGTAATAGAGTTTATGATAAAATGTTGCGTCACAGGGTAAAAGTTGAGTTGAAGGAAAAATCTTTTCTTTGTAATAGATTTGGTTAGTGAAAGAAATATCTGAGAACCTACAGATCTATTTTTCTCACTAAGATGTTTTCACATTAGGAAAAAAAGCAGGATCACAAAAACCATGAAGTCAATGTAAAAGGCAAAACTCACATTAGCAATTTAGGAAACTTGAGGGGGAAGTCCCTGGAAAATACAGGAAATGATTAAAGAGAAGAAAGTGAGAACAGACCAATAATGGATGTGACAAATAGCTCATGAAGATGTGGATGTTGGCATGAACAGCAATTTCGGGGGGCTCTCTGGGCTGTTTTTCACACACTTACATAGTGCTTAGCATGCTAGATACTTTGTAAAGCAAGTTTAGCTCATTTAATCCTTATACAAACCATATAAGAAAATATGTTAGTCATCCCACTTGATTGATACTGGAGCCCTATAGCTAGAAGCCTTTTCTTTGGCAAAAGTCACAGGTTCCAAGTCAAGCCTAATGTGACCAACAAGGTGTGCCTGATGTCAGTCTGCCAGTACCTGAGACTGAGGTTTCTTTTGATGGTGTTTGTTTCCCACTCCTGTCCCTGAGAAAAGGGCCTCCTCAGCTCCTTTACATCTCCCATAATACTTTTGTACAGAAGGCCGGGGAGGAGATGTGTTCATTTATTTCGTCTTAAGAAGTCATTGGAAAAAAAGTCATTGGAAGCATATAAAGCTCAAATTTGACTGTATTTGCTGTTTAATGTTGTTGGTTTTAATTTATATTGAGCTTTTAAAATGTATATATTCTCTTCAACATCACACCTCTGTGGAGGATAGAGCAGTCATGAGACATTCTTTTATCTCCATGAATCTGGTTGGAGAAGCAGACAGCCAAGTTAATTAGCAATGCAGTATAGCATGTCAGTATTGCGTGCATCCATGCTAAGTCACTTCAGCTGTATCCAACTCTTTGAAACCCCATGGACCGCAGCCTGCCAGGCTCCTCTGTGGGATTCTCCAGGCAAAAATACTGGAAGGGGTTGGTTGCCATTTCCATCTCCAATGTCAGTATTAGGTAAATAAAAATATAATTGGAAATATTGTAAAATCTGAGAGTTGAAAGGAATATAAAAGAACATCCCTTTAAAATCAGATTTGAGAACTTGGCAGTTTCCTGTCAAACTTCAAATTACAATGATTTAGAAATCTGTTAAATAGATAATAATGTCAGTTCATAAATGTTAGAAATTTTTCTTCATTTTCATAATTATTAAACACGATGAATTGATATAATTTGCAAATCAGTGTTAATTATGCAAGTCAGTAAGCCCAAAACATGCACTTTACCATACCCTCAAGTATTAGGTATTTTACTTTTTATATTATCTGTGGGGTTCCCCACCCCCAAGCCCCAGGTTCTACATCCTTGGATTCAGCCAACCACAGATCAGAAATATTCCCCCCCCCAAATTCCAGATACTTGCTAAAAGCAAAACCTGAATTTGCTGTTCACTGGCAACTATTTATTTACATAGCATTTTTATTGTATTAGGTATTATAAGTGATCTGGAGATGATTTAAAGTATATGGGTTGATGTGTGTATGTTACATGCAGATACTGTGCCATTTTATCTAAGAGACTTGAGCACCCATGGATTTTATTTTGACAGTTTCTAATTTATAGAAAACAAGAACTATACCATCCCCAAATTACTACTGTATGGTGTTTTTAAAATTCCATCACATTTCTTCTGTTTATTAATTGGCATTCTTTTGTAAGGAGACTTTTTTTCTTTTATACTCATTTAAAAAGTCTTATCAATTCAGACTCTTTCTCATTTTGTTCAGTGAGTAATATTCTTATCAGCACTCTTCTTTATTTTGATATTCAAATTGTTCTAAATTGGACCACTGGAAACCTGTTCAAAATGATGCCTGTGTATTTTGACATACTCATCTTTTTTTCTTCTTTGGAGCACTTATTTTCTGGCATAACAAAAATGGTATAGGCTCATTTTGCCTCTTGCTGCCCCAGGTTTAGAATGAGCCTTTTCTTCAGAGAGTCTTCATTTGTTTTAATGGACAGTGGTATTTAGAAACCAAGATCTTTTCTGCCTGCTTATTTAAAATTCATTTTAAACTACTTTATTTTTAAATTCATCTGGAATTCTACGGGGAGGTTTGAAGAATGGATGTGTATGTATTAAGATGAATTAAAATGAATTGCTTTAGCAGTAGGATACAAAACAAGAGCTACTTATTTCCATTTGTATTCTTGCCCCTCAGAAACACTGATTCAGAGGAAAAATCTTATTTAATTTTAAATAATATATTTAAATTGTATCAAATGATATGTATTTTAAGTCTCATATCCATTGTCTTTTCTCTAACTTAGGTGCATTTTCTAGAATCATAAAACTTTGTGAAGAAAAATGTGAAACAGGTGAAAAAAATAAGGGGAGAAAAGGTGGCAGTGTAACATCTGTAAAGGGAATTACAAATTTAGGAAATACTTGCTTCTTTAATGCAGTCATGCAGGTAAGAGCCATGGGAAAGCTTTGTAAAATATAAAAGTTTGTTTTACTTAATTTGTGTTTTTTGGCACACCTTGGACGTCAAATAGCACACCTTGGACTGCTAAATGTTCGTCTAGAAGTTTGTCTGTTTTCTTTTTGATTGTTTTAGGCTATCTTTAGCAGTTGGACTTCCTTTGTGGCTCAGCTGGTAAAGAATCCACCTGCCATGTGGGAGACCTGGGTTCGATCCCTGGGTTGGGAAGATCCCCTGGAGAAAGGAAAGGCTACCCACTCCAGTATTCTGGCCTGGAGAATTCCATGGACTGTATAGGCCATGGGGTCGCAAAGAGTCAGACATGACTGAGTGACTTTCATTTTCACTTTAGCCATTGTCATACAGTACATATGCCTTCTTTTTCCACAGTGATTCTGCAAAGACCTCTGTATTTTACCATGGCTCTGTTAGTGATATTTATTAAATGTAAAATGTATTTAGTTAAATTTTCTTAAAACCTAAAGACATTTTTGCTATATCAGATGATATTTGAAACTTGGAGAGAATATTTATTCTGTGAAATTGGAGGCATATTATAACTGAATCAGAAGATAATACTTTTATTTTCTTTCAGAATTTGGCACAGTCTTACATTCTTACTGAATTGATGAATGAAATCAAAGAACATGGTACAAAACTCAAGATTGTTCCTTCCTCTGACTCTCAACTGGTGAGAAGTATAATTATCTGGATAATAGCTCGTTTTAGAGAAGCCAGTGATGTTGCCAAAATCTATCTTCTCAGAGCTATCCATTGAGATGGTAGTCAGAGAATTTGAAAAAATAATTCAAAAACATTTTGTGAAAATAAATAATAAGACTTAAAACTGCTAAAATCAGAGCTTTAAGATATGTTTTGCTTCAAACATCTCATAAGTCAAACAACAGAGAAAATACTGAGGCAGCTCTTGAGTAGACTTACTAGAAAAGACTAAAGCGTTTTGATTTTTGTTGAATGAAACGTCTAAGATTCTTGTTTTATATTATAAAATCTCTATTATAAAGTTTATAGTTATTGGTAACATTTCCTTAAATACAGCATTTTTTATCCTTTAAAGGTAGATTTAATTTTAATAGTGATCATCTAAAGGTTTTTTGGAGCCTAGTTTGATATTGGGTTTTTTAACTAGTGAGAAAGGGAAAAAGGCAGCCTCTGACACCTGGAAGCTATCCTGATACCCACAGTTAGGCCATGTTGTTCACGTGAACCTCACAGAATACCAGCCTCAAGCAAGGTTACTCCAAGACTGTTAAAATGAGACAAAACAAGTCCGCTTTTTGTCTAAACCAAGATTACTCTTCCACTGAGAAGATCCCAGTCACCTTCTCTTGGCCAAAATGAGTCACTGTGACTTCTTTTTTCACTTGTAACAGCTTTATCTTCATTCTGCTGCTGCTGCTGCTAAGTCACTTCAGTCGTGTCCAACTCTGTGCAACCCCACAGACAGCAGCCCACCGGGCTCCCCCATTCCTGGGATTCTCCAGGCAAGAACACTGGAGTGGGTTGCCATTTCTCCTTTTATTGAGATATTTCATCATATAAATACCCCCACTTTCTTACAACATCCAACTGAGAGCAGACCTTTTCTAAAATTATTTTCCTTAATTTCTTCCCTAAACCACCCAACTGAAACCCAAATCCTCCATTGGTTCTTTTGAATACCTCTGATTGAGACACTCCATGGTTCCCTGTTATGTGTGTTCCCCCTCAAAGCAACAAGTAATGAACCCATCTTGTTCTGCTCCAAGTGTGTTCCTGGTGGTCTTGGAGGGTATTACACTAATAATTAGGATTCCAGTTAGAAATTGATTCGGAGAAGGCAATGGCACCCCACTCCAGTGCTCTTGCCTGGAAAATCCCATGGACAGAGGAGCCTGGTAGGCTGCAGTCCATGGGGTCACGAAGAGTCGGACATGACTGAGCAACTTCCCTTTCACTTTTCACTTTCATGCACTGGAGAAGGAAATGGCAACCCACTCCAGTGTTCTTGCCTGGAGAATCCCAGGGACGGGGGAGCCTCGTGGTCTGCCGTCTATGAGGTCGCAGAGTCGGACACGACTGAAGTGACTTAGCAGTAGCAGCAGAAATTGATTTGTCTGTGTGTTTTAGAGGAACAAAGAGTGAAGGTATAGCTCATAATCTGGCTGTTGAAATTCTTAAAAAAGAGCAATTCTAAAACTTACTAGCCCAATGTAGTAACCTTAGATTTTTCTTCCAAAGAAGCAATTTTGAAAGACACTATGGTTGTATTTTTTGTTGAAAAGTCAGTCTGTAAACTCACTGCCCTTTCATTCTCTTGAGATTTTTATGGTGGAGCCCAGTTGCCACCTTAGGAGCTAGTGAAGACTGCTTTACAAAATAATGATAGGTGTTTGAAAAGATTTCTGACCAACTGTGATCTGATGTTAGATTTAAGTATTTCACACTTGAAGCTGTGAAGTTAGTATATGGCAGTCAGATATTATAGCTGATCACTGTAGGTTTGTGTCATTCTAAGAGGGAAATTTTTAATCTTAGGTCTTAGTTTTCTAGGACATAATAATTGACCTGAGTGGTGGGACTATTGGTATAGATCACTGCTCTTTCGCCACCTGTTTTCTTTGGGCCTTTGTAATCTGTATGCCTTTTCTTTCTTTTCCATACCTTATTGTGGCTCAAACCACCAGTAATTTTGAACATAAGTTGAACAGAAGTGATAAATGTCTTCATCCCCAAATTAGGGAGAAAACACTCAGTACTTCATTATTATTAAGAGTATGCATAAAATAAGTACAAGGTTATGTATTTTGTGACATAATTCCCATTCCTTATTTTATTAGTAAAATATTTGGAAAAAAGAAGAGTATGGGGTTTTGCTCATAAATGTTTATGATTATTTGTGAATATGTACAAATAGCAAGTCAATAAGTAATTTTAGGAGGGTACATGAAGGGACAGTTAAAAGCAATGAAAGATTGGTTTTTTACTCTCAAGCTAATAGTTATATAAAGTCAAGGGCAGAGGATATGAGAATACCTATATTTTTCAAGGTAAGGCATTTAATTTCATTTTTTATATAGTTATCTTGTATATGAGGAAATAAAGCTTTTTAATACACTTGAGATGGTTTAGTCATCATTTAAACAGTATAACTCTTAGATTTTTTAATGACATTTTATTTTAAATTTGTTTATTTTTGACAAAGAATTGATCCTGTTTTTAAAGGACCCGTTAGTGGTGGAACTTTCAAGCCCTGGACCATTGACCTCAGCCTTGTTCCTGTTTCTTCACAGCATGAAGGAGACTGAAAGAGGACCACTTTCTCCCAAAGTTCTTTTTAATCAGCTTTGTCAGAAGTGGGTACATCTACCATCTTAATATGAATGATCATGAGTTACGAAGCACTAACATGCTCATCTGGGCTTCCCTGGTGGCTTTGACAGTTAAGAGTCTGCCTGTGATGCAGGAGACCTGGTTCGATCCCTGGGTAGGGAAGATCTCCTAGAGCTTAATATGAGTAGTTTGACACTTACTGTGACATTGCCGTTATGTCTTGGACTACCAAGAGAAAGGGACTTTCCAGGTGGCACTAGTGGTAAGGATCCCACCTGCCAATGCAGAAGACATAGGAGATGCAGGTTTGATCCCCGGGTTGGGAAGATCCCTTGGAGAAGGGAATGGCAACCCACACCAGTATTCTTGCCTGGAGAATCCCATGGACAAGAGGAGCCTGGTGGGCTATAGTCCATAGGGTCAGCGAAGAGTTGGACCTGACTGAAAGCCACTTAGCACACATGCAGAAAAGGAACTAACATTTGTTTAGTTGCCGCTGTGTGCTTTATGTAAATTATGTCTCATAATGCTCTGAAGACGTGATTGTTTTCCCCCATTTTATGTATAAGAAAACTGAGACTGCCAGAAGTTGAGTAGCTTCCCTTGCTCCATGTAAGGGTTTAAATAGATGTCTGTCCTGACTCAGAAGCCCATTATGTAATACCATAAAGTAAGAAAATTATAGAATTATAAAATCTAAAAGTGCCGTTATAGATCATCTAGCTTAGTTTTCTTATTTTTTAAGATGAGTTTTCAGGCATGCAGAGTTTAAGTAAATTTCCCAAGATATTGCCAATATAGTTAAAAACAAAACCCTTATGTGCCTAGAAATAAACACGTCATAAAGGACCTAGCTTAGCTTTAAAGCATTCATTTATTCTTTCCTAGAAATTTGAAAAAAAAAGTGTGTGTGTGTGTATGTGTGTGTGTGTGTGTGTATATATATATATATATTCCTAGTTTTGTGATATTCTGTGGTGTGTCATGTACCTTAAGGGTGTCTCCAAATTCTCAAGATAAAAGTTCAGAATACTGTACTGTGAAGCTTGACACATTTACGGTACTTGATGTGTAGTCACTGCTTAATAAATGTTAGCTATATTGTTTCCAGTGTCCTGAAGATCTCATCCTCATGGAAACAGGAACCATATTTTGTGCTTCTCTTTATAGAAAAAAGAGTAAATTGAACCTTTGAATATATGAATATTGAATATATGTTATTTCAAGGTGATTTTAAATAATAGTAATATATTATTGATATAATTACTTTATTTATTTATTTTCCTTTCCTGTTTTGTTTTTAAATCATAGGGCCCCTGCATTTAAAAGTTTTCAACAACAGGACAGTCAGGAGCTTCTTCATTATTTGCTGGATGCAGTGAGGACAGAAGAAACAAAGGTCAGATTTCTCAATGTTTATCACATATACTCTTTAAGAAGAAGGTACAAAATTGAAGGAATTTTACCAAAATTTTAATGTACAGTTGAAAGTAATTTGACTTTTTAAAAAACTATTTTGTTTATCCTCCTCCCCTTTTTTGCCCTGCCTACCACAAGATTATTTTTTTTATCATTTTACAGCTCTATTATCCTTTATTAGTTTGTATACTTTGACTATAAATAATAGAAATTAATTAAAACTAGCTTAAATAAAGAAAAAGGAATCTAATATTCCAGATAAATGGGGATATAGGACAAGAAGTTTTTCAGCAATCCAGAAAGTATTCTCCTCTTCCCCCTGGTTTCTCTGGCTCTGTAGATTTTCTTTATGCATGTCTCTGCAGACTGAGTAGCTTCTTTGCTTCCCTGTCTGAATGGTAGCTCCTAACTGCCGTGGCTTGCATGTTGCAGTTCCACATGTATAAGATGAACTGGCTGCTTGTGAATCCTAATTTTAAATTCCCAAAAGAGAGAAACCTCATTGTCCCATGTTGGGTTAGAATTCACTCAGGGACTAGAGAATTGGAGTCCCAGCCTTCTGAGTCAGGGTCTGTTGAGTAAAGAAGATCTAGATAGATTTCCCAAACAGTGTTTACTGTAACCCTGTCCCTTAATTTAGTGGCTGTTGGTTGACTCTAATATTAAATTAGTTATTTACACCTTTTTTGGTGGGGTCCTATGCAAATAGGATACAGTTTTTCAGAGAAAATGCCAGACATTAAAGATGTCCAGTATACAGTACATATCCCCCATTTCCTCCTTTCTCACTTGGAGCAGACCCTGCTAATCATTTCATCACCGTTCCACTGAGTCAGGATTCAGTCTCAGAATCATTCTCGACATAGCACTCTGGACAGCCCCTGCCAATCCTAATTGTCGTAACAGGTGAAAACCCTGTTTCCTGTTCAAGGTGAATATATTTCTTCATCTGTATGTTAATATGCAGTAGAACAACCAGGTGCAAGTGAAATGCTGATGTGCTTGTGGTAGGTGTTTCTTTTGTTACTATGAAGGGTGGTATCTTTTCTTTTTTAATTCTGCTTTGTTGGAATTGTACATGACATGGTAGTGTTTCTTTATTCTGTATGGCCAGTTTTCAGTGAAGAGACAGTCATGGTTCTAATAATTTCTCATAAGTTATCTTAAAGAATGAGTTAGTTACCAAACAGTGTATATTACAGTTCTGTCCTTAATTGGCTGTTTATAGGGTATCATATTAAATGAGTTGAATTTCCACTTCATTTTAATGGGGCTTCCCTGGTGGTTCAGATGGTAAAGCATCTGTCTGCAATGCTGGAGACCTGGGTTTGATCCCTCGGTTGGGAAAATCCCCTGGAGAAGGAAATGGCAACCCACTCCAGTACTCTTGCCTGGAAAATCCCATGAACAGAAGATCCTGGTAGGCTACAGTCCATGGGGTTGCAATGAGTCAGACACGACTGAGCAACTTTTTACTCACCTACTGTTTAAAATCAGGTCTGTCGTCTCTGAACCGATTGTCATCTCCTCAAGGAATGGTATTCTGTGTGCCTTGCACTTAGTAGGTGCTCATTTAATGTTCAATATGTTGTCTGTGTTTACTCTTTAAATGGACAATTTCATTTACGTATTGAATTGGGAAGAAAACAGTTTCTTAAATGAATAAACTAGCTAGTTTTGGGGGGCATTTGTACTTATTTTGAATATGTTATAATTTGAGTAAACTGTTAAATTGAAGGGTAGTTCTGCATTATGTTTTATCTGTAATTTGTTTTGAAGAAATCATTTAAGAGTAAGTTTTGGTAACATTAGCACATCCCCCTGAGCTAATAATTCATTACATTTTCTTAGATCTGGAAACTGATACCATGAGTTTGGAGATACAAACTTAAGTGTTTCAGACTACCAAACAAATGATCTAATTCTATACAATACTGCTGATTAAACTTTAATTTTAGGAACTTCCCCTGTGGTTCCATTGCAAGGGATACGAGTTTGAGCCCCAGTTGGGGGACTAAGATCCCACATGCTGCACAGTGTGGCCAAAAAAAAAAAGGTTTAATGTTAATGCTTGATCATCAGTGACTAGTATAAATATACATTTTAAGGTTGCTATTTAAAATGTAACCATAATTATTTCACTATTTGAAAAAGTATTGAATCTGATTTACTAATTGATATTCTTATTGAAGGGATTGATACAATAAGAATTGATATTCTTATGGAAGGGATTGATACAAGGTAGCAAAGTAGAAAGAGATGCTCTGTGTTAGGAATAGTAAATGCATTTTGACCTTCTGAGCCTACAGATGACACAGTAGTTACTTTAGGATTAATTGAAGCCATCAGTTGCTAGAATGATTTTTTTTCTTTTCCCCTGAGATTTACAGGAATATGTTTACTACATAGTGGTCATGTATCATTGTAATGGAATTAAAAGTCACCTTTTTACAATGTTTTTCTCTGTTGCTATTACAAATAAAACAATAAAATCTATCATTGTAATTTTTTTCTATTTTACTTTCATTGATGGCATTCTTTGTTGTAATTATTCTTTTGTCGTAATGATGCGTTGGGATTCACAGTATCTTGAAAACTCAGGCAGTACAGCAGGAAACATTATTTTTTGAAAGCTCTTATCTTTCTTCCTCTATGTGAGGCTTTTAGATGGAGTGGCAGAATTAAAATGTCAAGTCTTGGATCTGTTCTGTCTCGTAAGCAAGGACGGTCGTGCTGGCTGTACAGTGAGCACCCGGGCAGGAGCTGCATTGTCTGGCCTGGGAACTCCACAGCTGTTAATCGGGCTGCTGTTGTAGTGTGTCAGCGCATGTGTTCTTTGATTGAAGGAAGGCTACAGCGGTATGTCTGCCACCAGACTCTTCCAGTGATGGTTAAAAAACAGCTGACCTCCTTTCATCTTGTTTCACTAAGGTCTTTTTCTTATGACTATGAAGTTGAGGAATATAACTCCCTCTTGCTGAACAGAGAGATAAAAGGGATCATTTGTGGAAAAATTGTAAATTTTTTATCTGTGAAATAAAGTCAAATTCACAATAAGGGCTTCTTTTATAGGCAGTCTTTTCAGCTTAGAAATATATGCTTCTTAACTTTTTTTCCTTTTAGTTTGAGCTATCACTAAATTAATGGTATTATTACATTTTTATTATCAAAGATTTATCACTTTAATCCATTATTAGGTAACATGCTTTTAAAGGTAGACTAGCTCTGCTAACTTAAATTATGTGTTTTGCATTCTTATTTTTAAAAAGAGTTTAACAAGGAGGTTTGAACTGGTTGAACCTTGATGCTGCAAATTGATTAATGTGCTGCAGTTGTTAGTAGCTCTCTGACCAGTCTTTTTTAAAAATCTAAATGGTTCAAAGCACAGCTCTTAACAATGAAAGTTGTAGATGGACCTAAACCCATTTATTTTATTCAACTTGATGAACTACCTTTTAACTAACTTTAACAGTTTAGAGCAGAGAATGTAAATTTGTGGCTAGGATACAATAAAAAAAGCAAATGTCTAATAGTTTAGAAGTTAAGAATTTAAACAGCTTCATTGTTTTTATTCTTTTAAAAAAGAGTGATATTACAGCTTACATATCAGTGTATGGTAAAGGCTCATTAAAAGTCATGTCTGAATTAATAAAATGTTCACATTGTAGAATAAATTTATAGACTTGTAAGTTGAATTAGAGGTCTTTAGTTGCTCGAGAGACTTTTTACAGTTATATCTATAGATGATATTTATAGGTAAACTTGGGTATTTATGGCATCTTTCATTTAAGTCCATTGAATATTTCTCTTGCATATCTCTTGCACCATTCTAATTCGCTTCTTTTAGTTCAGTGTTCTCTTTTCAAGGTAAAAAAGTCAAGTTTACCTCAGACAGTATCAAAATGATATCAATTTTCAAGTTTATTGAGTCTGAATTGGAGATTATTTCAATATTTAATAGCTTCTGGGACACATATTTCAATATCCTTCACATGTAAGTATATTTTAGGAGTGAATAACATGGTATGGATTGTTGTATGTTTACTTTTATATCCTACTTTGTATATATTTAAATTTTTGAATCTTACATTAACTTTCAAAATACACTTGAAACAGAATAGTGAGCAGTTCTAGGAAATACAGTGTGCTGATCATAGGCTAGTTAATAAATATAACTTACTTTCATAATTATTGGGGAGGAATATTAAAAACTAATTATAAACATATCATACATATGAAAGAACATGTACAAATATAGTTTAAAGCATACTATAAATACTATTAGCACTCCTCCCTACCACCACCCCCAGAGTTAAAAAATAGATTATTAGTACCATGAAAGCTACCTGTTTCTTTTTTTCAAATACTTCTTCCTCAGCACAGGTAACCACTGTTTCGACTTTTACAGAAATCATTCCATAGTTTTGAAAGCTACTTCTGTATGCTTAAACAATATATTGTTTAGTTTTTGAAAACTGAGTAACAAGCACAAACTTAACTGCCTTTATTGGATGGTTCCCAAAAGATGAGAGAATCTCTGGAACATAGTCTGGCTTTGGCTTGCCAATTTACAAGACCTCTTTCTGGGAAAGTCAGTAGGCAAGGTCATGAATGTGTTCTGAGTCACACCTGTCAAAGTCGAGGTCAATTGACAGAGATTAAAAGAGACCAGGTACTAGTTCTCATCCCAAAAGGCTGGAGACTGCTCCGTGTTTTCTGCTTCTGAGTTCATCATGGCCCACATCATGACTCTCGGGAATAGGCCCAAGCAGAACAATTCTGGGGTGGTAAATTGTGTCCTCTTCTGATCAAGGTAGCAGAGCAGGAAGGGGAGATGTAACATTAGCAGCTCATTCCCTGTACATTCTGTTCTCAGAGAAAAACATGGTAGAATGGCAGAAGGGATCTTGGTGTCAACAATATGTCCATCTTGTAAGTCTCACTGCCCCAGTCTAGATTGGTTGCCTCCCACATTAGCAGTGTAAGCATCATTCTGAAATTCTTCCTAACTGTCCTCCTGGGAATTCTCTCTGACTCTCTTACATTATGTCCCTGCTGTTGCCTGTAAACCACTTTGTTATCTTTCTTTGTTTATGTTCTCATTTGGTGACATGTGTGTATACATATGTATATTTCCTTTTGATTCTTCAAAAAGTGGCATATACTAATCCATGACCCTGTCTTTTTGAGGTAACATATTGTAGCAACTTTCCATATCAGAAGATAAAAAGTTTCCTTTTTTTAAAAAAAACCTGTTCCTTTATAACCAATTCTAACCATTTCCCTATTGATTGTCCCTTATATGTTGTTTCCAGTGTTTTTGCCTTTATGAACAATGCTCTGATGAATAATGTATGTGTGTTATTTCACATGTCTGTAAGTATATCTGTATAAATATAGAAGTGAGCTTTCTGGGTCACATGATACATGCATGTGTAATTTTGATAACTGTTACCAAATTGTCCTCCATAGGCATACAGTTTTCACTGTGTCAGCAACATAAGTGTTTTTCCATAGCCTCACCAAAAGACTTTTGTACCAAACTTTTAACATTTCTGCCAATCTGATAGGTAGAAAATGGTATCTCAGGGTTATTTTAGTGTACGTTTTTCTCTTTATGAATAAAGCCCAATATCTTTTCATTTGTTCTAATTTTTTTGCCCATTTTTCTACTGGGTTTTGATCCTTTGATGATTTCTAAAAGCTTTTTGTGTACTAGAGAGGAAATATGTTACCAAGTTTATCATTTGTGATATGATTTTGCCTATAATGTGGCAATAGCTTTTTTTTTAAATGTAAGTTAAACATTTTTTTGTTTTTGAATTTAAAAATTTTAAGATTTTTTTTTTAATGGCTTCTGGATATTGAGTCTTAGTTGAAAAGGCATTTTTAATTTACTTCAAGGTTATAAAAGAATTTCCCCATGTTTTCTTCTGATACTTTTATGATTGACTTTTATCTAAATCTTAATCTATTGAAATTTACCCTGTTCCATGATATTTTCATTTTTCCCATTTGGCTGTCCTATAGTTACCCAAACTATATAGTATGCTTTCCCCACTAAATTGGTAGCACTCTTACTAACGTCTCATATTATTTGGGTTTTTTCTCAACTTGCTCTTGGTTGTGTTTGCTTATATGTTTAAGTACTAGATTTAACCTTTCAGTTATGAAGATTTTAATGCATTTGGTCAGTCATCTCTTACTACACTTTCCTCTCTGCCCCCAAGTTTTCATTGCTATTCTTATTTATTTTTTCCATATCTGGGTAGAACCTATCTCTCCCTTCAATCTCTCACATTAAAAAAAGAAAAAACTCTAAAATCTATATACTATTGCCATTTTCACTGGGATTATGTTAAGTAAATAAATTGGGTGGAAGGTGGATTGAAATGTTCATAATGATAGGACTTATCCAAGAACATGCTATGTCTTTCCATTTGATCAAATTTTCTTTTGTATCTTTCAGTAGTGTTCCTCATTTAGATATTACACATTTGTTTAGTTTATTCCTAGCTATTTTATATTTTCAGTTGCTATTATAGTTTATTTTTTGCTATATCTTTTGACAGTTCTGTTTGTGTGAAGGCGATTGACTTCATTATATTTATATATTCCCTATTAAATTCTCATTATTATAGTAGCTTTTTATTTAATTTAGTTCCTCTGGCTTTTCAAAGTAAAAAGTCATCTCATCTGCAAATAATTTTCTCTCTTTTATACTTTTATATCTCTGAGATTTATTTTTTGTCAAATACATCAGTAAAACTTTAATACAGTGTTAAATAGTAGTAGTGAATGGGGGTATTGAGGGATTTGATCTTATTTTTACTCAGTGTATATGATGGCTTATATTAATTAATATTATTAGATTTCCCTAATATCTCTGTATTACTAGAATAAAAGCCTCTTGGTCATACTGTAATCTTTGTGTGTGTTTTTTTTTAATTGTGCAGCTAGCTATATTCTGTTGCTGATATTTTATTTAGAATTTTTTTAGGTGATAGTATATCTGTGTGTACACTCTTGTCAGCTTTTGGTACCAATATTATGCTTCATGAAGATAATGATAGCTTCCCTTTTTCTGTGCCCTGGGACATAGCTTTACTGTAGTCTTCTGTGAAATTATTGGAGGTTTGTGTAGGGAATATGTAATTCAGTGACTTTAATGATGTTTTTTTTCTTCCTTGAAAGCTGGAAAATTTTCTAATGTTTTGGAAAATTATCTTTTTTTTTTTCCTGAATTTCCAAATATAATTACCTAAGAGTTGAGCAAAATGGTCTCTCATGATTATTTGTAATATCTTTCATTTAGGTGGTGATTCTCCATCTTTGTTATATGTGATGTTATGCTTTTCATGCTTATGTTTTTTTTCACGCTTGTCTTGATTTAGATTAGTTGGTGGGTTTATTTATCCCTGGTGCCCAGAAAATCAGCTTTTGATTCATTTATTTATTCTCTTCAATTTCTACTTTTTTCCTCTTAACTCTTTCCTTATACTTGTGTTCAGTTTGATGTCCTTTTCTAAATGTATAAGTTAGCTGCTTAATTTGTTTTAAATTCTTTTCAATCGATCTACATATATAAAGCTGTTCTGAAGAGTGAAAAGTATCTTGGATTCTGACATATAAAGTTTTCTTACTCTCTGAGAAGATTGCAATTCTGTTTAATTTCTCTTTGACATGATAATTTTTTAGCAAAAGATTTATGTATCATTTTCATATCAAGAAATCTAAGTCAAACAGTGGTTTCACATATATGAAAACCTGACTTTGCTTACTACCTTTCCCCTCACCCCACTGTTAAAATGTGAATTAGAGAAGATTAAATTTATCCACTAAGAGGGCCGCAATTAGTGTAAAAGATGATAATTTATTGGCTTAAATAAATCTTTATTTTTGAAATATATTTAGTTTTATTCTGAGAGTTTTTCGTGAGGTTAGATCTTTTCTAAACCATAAGAGGTGTAGAACCATAAGCCTTATCATTTACTAAGTGCTGCTGATGACTTGAACACGTGATTTTCATTGACAACTAAATTCAAATAAAATAAAAATCAAGTTCTGGAGTTGTCTTCTTCTTGTGGACAATATTCTGGACTTTAGTCATATATATATATGTTTATGCATATGTGTATATATATATATATAAAATAATCTATATGGAGGTCATAGTGACAAGTTTAATAGCTTCTTATGTATTACGACTTTCTTTGTAGATAAGAAATTTCATATGGTCTACTTGTTACTTTTTGTCCTGATTAAGGAGTAAATCATCTTAGGGATAGAGTTGGGGAGAGGAAGGGAGGAAGCGAGAGATGGGGGATAGAAGAAAAAAGGAGAACTTATTCTAAACCTGTAAAAAAAAAAATGGGGCTAGACTGCTTGCATTTTGTTGACTGTGAAAAATACTTTAAACACAAGAGAGAACCTGTATATAGGAACCTTCACTTATTTGGGGGAGAATCTGGCAACACAGAATTATTCATGCATGGAGTTTTAGAACTGGAGTAAAGGATACATTTAACTTTCTAAAAATTCAGTCATTTTAATTTACAGGCTAGGGAACTGAGATCCAGTGTATGTTGCTGTTTGAAAATCCTCTTGTTAAGAGGATGAAGCTTGAATCAGTTGTCATTGAAACCAGATTCTATTCACAGGAACACAGAATAATGCTTTGAAAGGATACATTCTAGTATAGATTCTTAAGAAATTCTTACTGCTTTGTTTTATAGCGAATACAAGCTGGCATTCTAAAAGCATTCAACAACCCAACTACTAAAACTGCTGATGATGAAACTAGAAAAAAAGTCAAAGGTATGTTGACAGTTTCACTGTTAAGAGTTTTTTCTAGAAGAAATTATTGTAAGTTTGTTTTTAGCGGGGAAGTAGGAGAGGAACTGAACATTATGTGAACTAATTCTCTGAAGTAATGAGAATTTACTTATTCCTGTGGTGGCAAGATAGTCTAATGGGTCATAGAAAGAAAATGTTAGAATCTATGTGAATTAAAAAAAAAACTAGTATCAAATATACAGTTTGACTGATGCACTTAAGAGAAGTATCCTATGGGAGATTTGAAAGGTTGTTGAAAGTAGCAACCTCCCTTGGAAGTTCACTTTTATCATACTGTGTCATTTTTCGATAGTGGATTTATGGATATTGGCTAGTCTTAGCTAGACAAAATGCTTCAGTGTTCCAGAGATTCCTTCAAGGAAATCATTATTTAAGAGGATACTGTTAAGTCAAGCATACATGTCTGCTCCTAGTGTTGACTCTTCATCAGCCAAAATATGAGGCAGAAACAATGATTAACTAACTGATCAAAGCTGATCATTTATAATGATCAGTATTTAAATGTAGGTTTATATCCCATTTATTAACAATTTATTGTGTCCTATAAATATATTCTTCCTTGAAGTAGTAATTCATTTTTAGAAAATGTTTTAAAATATTATTTCTTACTTTATTTATTCTCTTTTCTAATTCTGTTTTTATAGCATTATATATAAAGCATGTCTATATGAACAAATATAAATACATTAAGCTTCTATATAACAAAACTTTATGTGCAGTTGAAGGTTCAAGATTTTAAAAAATAATAGGTTCTCGGGTATGCTCTGTTCTTTTGTTTTGAGATAGTGCCATCTAGTGCATGTTTAGAATAACTGTTCGTTTTTTCTTTCACCCTTTTTCAATTTTGTAATCTGACTTATTTTCAATCCCTTGTACAGTTTTCCTTAATGAAACATCTTAGTCAAACATAACTTCTAAATAGTTACCATCATAATTAATAGGTATTTCTTGATATGTCCAGATAAAAATCTGCTCTGTCATTCAGTGCTTCAAGTAATGTTTTAAAATGATTTGAATTGTTTGCATGAAATTTGAGGATAGAGAGCCAAAAAGGATGGAAGAGAAATTTGAAAGAGGAGTGAATAGGTTTAAAAAACATTTTTTTAAATATATTTTCCCCTGTGGTTTACTGTGAGAAATTTCAAACTTCCATTAGAATAGTGTGAAGCCCATGTGCCTGTGTGCCCATAATCATGCTTAAATTACACTTGATTCATGTTTCATCTGTTCTCCCCCAATTCCATATTATTTTGAATCAAAGCATAGGCATCATTTTCTTTTATTTATAAATATATAAATATGTAACATATAATATATAAATAGAAATAGAATGATTTTAGCATTTTTATGTAACAGGAGTTAAATATATAGCTAAGTTATTAATTTCCATGTTAGTTCTTTATGCTTTGCAGGGTTTACTTGTCTTTTACTACTCTGTTGTTCCCACAGTTAGGGTCCTGGCATTTGTAGCCCTAAATCATAATCTCTTTTCTCATCCCTCTGTCTACCTCTAGGTTAGGCACAGAGGCTTTTTAAAGGGTTTAGTGGGAGCAGTTGACTGTGGTATGAACAGTGGTGATTACTCTACTTATTTTACTTCTTAAAGTTTAAGAACAATCAGTTTGTTATTTATTTGAGACTGCAGTAGTTGATAGTCACATTTTCTCTATAGCATTGTAAAGAAAATTATAGCATCGTATAGTAAAATATATTATTAAATATGGTCCCAGATTATTCAGATTTCTTTTGATTCAACAGAAAAAAAGCCTGTTACATTGTTAGGTTGATGGTTGATATGTTTTTTGCATTAAAAGTATTATTTTTACAGCATATGGAAGAGAAGGTGTGAAAATGAACTTCATAGATCGTATCTTTATTGGTGAATTAACTAGCACGGTCATGTGTGAAGAATGTTCAAATGTAGGTACTTTGGAATTCTCTTCAACACGGACTAGATTATAGTCACATTGTTTTATTGTTTTCTTTCACATGTAATGATCAGCAGTCATTTTTATTTGTGACAGATGACTACATAGTAGTTTTTGAAAGTCTTTAAAAAATATATCCTTCACTGCTAGAAAATAAACATAATGTATAATTTTTTTTAAGTAAATGTTATCTAAATTTTCCTCTTGACACACCTGTGAAGTTCATTTAGCCTGTTTTAGTATGGTCCTATGTGCTCGCTAGTCATTTGGGTTGAAAATGAAAGAGAAACTTCTGTGAAGAGAGTAACTACGTTAATATCATTATGCATTGCCCTAAATTGTAATCCCAATAGAAATAATTCAATGTAGTGACATAATTTAGACTGATCTTCTTTAAAAGTTTACATTTATATGACTTGTTCAATTTTTTCTTAAAAAGCAGACTTGACTCATCTTTGAATTTAGTGATAATTTCATTTTGAATGCCATCTGTACTGTAACAGCTTCTTAAGGACTGTGTAAATTTTTACAGGTTTTTCAATTGCTTGGTAAGGAATATTTCTGGAACTGTATGGCATATAATAGGTTTAAACTTCTGTCAGATTTTAATCATAAAAGAGAGAGTTTTTATATCTGTCTTCCTATCCCAGATTGTAGAGTATCTTCCCTCTCTAATCTTATAAAATCAGGATTATATATTGTATCTCCTTCAAGCCTATCATAGTGAAGCACAGAATGTGTCATCATGATACTATGGTTGACCCTTGAACAGCATGGGTTTGAATGGCATGGGTTTGAACTGCAAGGGCTCACTTATACACAAATTTTTTCAATAAATACTGCTAAAGTCCTACACAGTCTGCATTTGGTTGAATATGCAGATGCAGAATCCCAGATACAAAGCGCCAACTGTGAAGTTATGCTCTAATTTTTGACTATTCAGTGGGATGGGGGTCAGCATTCTTAACCCCCACATTGTTCAATAGTCAGCTCCACTTAGGTTTCTAATATATTCAACGTAGAAGTTGATTTCTTTTTTCATAAACTATAGAGTATCTTTTAAAATAGAATTATCCTGAAGAATCTTCAAAACATAGTCAAGTTCTCTAGCTTTTCTCATGGCTTTTTCTTAACATTTCATATTTTATTTATGTTATGTCATAACATATATCATATGTTATGGCCCCAATTTCACTAAAAATATACTTATATCCTCAGTTAATCAGTTTTATTATATAAGTTTATTTTAAAAGTTACTTTAAATATTCCACATTAGTCATATTAGCAGTATTATAAAAGTCAACTGTGTTGCATTTACTGAAGCTTTGGATTATCTTATTTTGATTAACTGCATATGTGTTGCCATGGGGTCACAAAGAGTTGGGTACAACTGAGCGACTGAACAAATGTATTGCTATACCCAATTAAATTACTCTTTCTTCCAGGAATGCTTTTTAACTTAAGATTTTAAGTTTTCCTGGGAAGATTTCTTTAAGAGTTTACAAAACTACATTGTTTACATTAGAATTCTAACTGAAGTTTTCAATGTGTTTTCTTTTTAAGATCTCCACGGTGAAAGATCCTTTTATTGATATTTCACTTCCTATAATAGAAGAAAGGGTAAGGAGAAAAACCTTAAGTCTTTTTGTGAAGGACATTTATAAATTCATAATGTAGGCATTTTTGAGTATATTATCAAGTATCTGAGAGTCATTAGTCTTATACAGTAATTGAGTTTGTGCAGTGTATTTGATATTGGAGTTTGTATATGTATGAGTGAAGGATGATATAGTTCCTAATCTCAAGGAATTTAAACCCTTATGCTTTATATTTTGAGAATTAACATTTAGGAAATTATATTTCAAGTGTTACAAATATTAAAAAGTATATGATATCCAGAATTTATTTCCTAAAGAAATTTTGTATTATGTACATGCTATCTATATAGGTTTCAAAACCTGTACTTTTGGGAAGAATAAGTAAATATGGAAGTTTACAAGAGACAGATACTGGTCAATACAGTGGCACTCTTACTGTAGAAAATACTCATCAACCCAGAGCCATCAGGAAGCATTCTTCATCTAAAGATATGGTAAGATTATATGCATTTGTGAAACAAATGCTTTTTGAAACATTTTAGTAAGAAAAAAATTTTAAAGTATACAAAAATAGAGAAAAAGGTACAATAACCCCCCATGTGCCCATTTCTCAGTGTCATAGTTGTCATCTCACAGCTAGTCATGTTTTATCTGTCTGTCTCACATTTTCCTCCTCCTCATCCTAGGTTATATTGAAATAAATCCCAACATATATCTAAATGTATGTCTCCAAAGGATGCTTTTTAAAGACATAACCATTGTGTCATTATTGTACCTAAAAATATTTAAAACTTATTGGACAAACATCTAGTCATAATTTTAATTTCTGTAATTGAGTCATAAAATATTTGTTTCTGCTTTTTCAAGCATATTTGAATTTAGGATCTTAAAAAGATCTATAGATTCCCACGTCTCATAAATGTCTTTTAATCCACAGATTCCACCTTTTTTTTCTTTGCAATTTATTTGTGGAAGACACGAGATCATTTTTTTCCAGCAGCCTCACCTTCCCACATCAATAGTAATGCATTTTGCATATTGTGGTAGTTCGTTTTGCATGCAGTAATTCATCTAGATGTTCTTAAGAGATGCCTCTGTTCCCTTTGTTTCCTCTCTAAGGCAGTTAGAACTAAAGGCCTAAGTAGCTTTAAGTTTGATTATTTAATTTTTTGCAAGAAAACTTTTTCCAGTGATGGTATGTATTTCCCTCAGGAGGTGCATATTACGTTTGATATGTCTTTTCCTGTGATGTTATCAGTAATTGATGACCATTGTCTGATCCACTGTTTCACCAGGGACTCACTAGGGAGGGTGACCATGGTGATTGATGAATAAAGCCATATAAATTTAAAGACATCCATTTGAATTTGCACCTTGTTAAGAAAAAAAAACGCTTTTTTACATGATATGATTTATACTAGCTTGGCAAATTGATGTATTACCAGATTTAACTTACTCTGTTCAAAAGTCCTTTAAGGGGCAAAAGTACAGAGATTGTGCAGAGGTTTACACTTGAAAAGCCTCCAGCATAGCACTGTTCCACAGAAGTCCTGTTCCCCACCCATAAATAGGTAACCATTAAGTTGGTTCCTTGTATAAAAAGTTTATTTTTAAATTAGAGCTTTTTGTTAGCATACTGTTCATTGTAGTTTGGGTAGATTTAGGAAATGGATTTCAGAGGTACTAGAAATAGTATTTAAATAATTGTGAAATGTTTAAATAAGACTTATTAGCATTTATTTTCAGTAAGGTCACAAGATTCTTTTCTCTGAAAACACTATCAACTTACAGAATCAGCTAATTCATGGCAGAAAATGTACAAGAAAATCTGGAGAAGATAAAGCTGCTGTCATATACCAGAAAAATGAAAGCCTTGAGGTGAATAGAGACTCTTCATTGTTTGCAAGCGTCATGAACACCGAGTTGACTGTGACTGAAAGCCCTACCGATGGCAGTGAGAAAGAAGACAGCCTTTCTGAAAGTAGCGTTGATGCTGACAGCGAGGCTTCGGAGTCTGAGAGTGCTCCGAAACAGACTTTGCTGCTGAGATCCAGAAGCGGATACTACACGCACACAAATGGACACCCTCACTACCCGTCCAACAGTGAACCACTCACTAGGGAGGGCGACCATGGTGATGAGGGAGTGGCTGAAGCTATTTCTGAACTTCATTTGAGCAGCACTATAATTCGAGCTAGGGATTTTGACAGAGAAAATCAGCCACTAAGTGTTTCAAATAATTTGTGTTTTTCAGAGGACAAGCATATGGTGTCTCAGAGCCCCCAAAATGCTTTTCAGACCCTTTCTCAGAGCTATATAACCACTTCTAAAGAATGTTCAGTTCAGTCTTGTCTCTATCAGTTTACATCTATGGAATTGCTAATGGGGAATAACAAGCTTCTGTGTGAGACCTGTACTGAGAAGAAACAGAAGTACCAAAAGGAAACCACTTCTGCAGGTAAATATTTAGCTTAACTTTTTTTTTTTAAGTATTCATGGATTATCTGATAATCAGTAACTAGTGGCTTATAGATCTTACATGGAGGAACCTAAGGACCTGTCACCATACATTGGCTGCTTGAAGTCAGGGGTTGTCTTACTCATATTTGTACCTTAGCATTGAAGACACTGACTGGGCAAGAGAAATTTTCAATAGAATTTTGTCCAAATTGAAGAACAGGAAGTATCCATCTCTGCCTTGAAAATGCAGATTCACATAATCTTATTTCAGGGAACTAGCTATCTCACTAGACGGACCTTTGTTGGCAAAGTAATGTCTCTGCTTTTGAATATGCTGTCTAGGTTGGTCATAACTTTCCTTCCAAGGAGTAAGCGTCTTTTAATTTCATGGCTGCAGTCACCATCTGCAGTGATTTTGGAGCCCCCAAAAATAAAGTCTGACACTGTTTCCACTGTTTCCCCATTTATTTCCCATGAAGTTATTGGACCAGATGCCATGATCTTCATTTTCTGAATGTTGAGTTTAAGCCAACTTTTTCACTCTCCTCTTTCACTTTCATCAAGAGGCTCTTCACTTTCTGCCATAAGGGTGGTGTCATCTGCATATCTGAGGTTATTGATATTTCTCCTAGCAATCTTGATTCCAGCTTGTGCTTCTTCCAGCCCAGAGTTTCTCATGATGTATTCTGCATTTAAGTTAAATAAGCAGGGTGACAATATACAGCCTTGATGTACTCCTTTTCCTATTTGGAACCAGTCTGTTGTTCCATGTCCACTTCTAACTGTTGTTTCCTGACCTGCATATAGGTTTCTCAAGAGGCAGTTCAGGTGGTCTGGTATTCCCATCTCTTTCAGAATTTTCCACAGTTGATTGTGATCCACACAGTCAAAGGCTTTGGCATAGTCAATAAAGCAGAAATAGATGTTTTTCTGGAACTCTCTTGCTTTTTCCATGATCCAGTGGACGTTGGCAATTTGATCTCTGGTTCCTCTGCCTTTTCTAAAACCAGCTTGAACATCTGGAAGTTCACGGTTCACGTAGTGCTGAAGCCTGGCTTGGAGAATTTTGAGCGTTACTTTACTAGCGTGTGAGATGAGTGCAATTGTGCGGTAGTTTGAGCATTCTTTGGCATTGCCTTTCTTTGGAATTGGAAAGAAAACTGACCTTTTCCAGTCCTGTGGCCACTGCTGAGTTTTCCAAATTTGCTGGCATATTGAGTGCAGCACTTTCACAGCATCATCTTTCAGGATTTGAAATAGCTCAACTGGAATTGCATCACCTCCACTAGCTTTGTTCGTAGTGATGCTTTCTAAGGCCCACTTGACTTCACATTCCAGGATGTCTGGCTGTAGATGAGTGATCACACAGTCATGATTATCTTGGTCGTGAAGATCTTTTGGGTACAGTTCTTCTGTGTGTTCTTGCCACCTTTTCTTAATATCTTCTGCTTCTGTTAGGTCCATACCATTTCTGTCCTTTATTGAGCCCATCTTTGCATGAAATGTTCCCTTGGTATCTCTAATTTTCTTGAAGAGATCTCTAGTCTTTCCCATCTATGGTTTTTCCAGTAGTCATGTATGGATGTGAGAGTTGGACTGTGAAGAAAGCTGAGCGCCGAAAAATTGATGCTTTTGAACTGTGGTGTTGGAGAAGACTCTTGAGAGTCCTTTGGACTGCAAGGAGATCCAGCCAGTCCATTCTGAAGGAGATCAGTCCTGGGTGTTCTTTGGAAGGAATGATGCTAAAACTGAAACTCCAGTACTTTGGCCATCTCATGAGAAGAGTTGACTCATTGGAAAAGACTCTGATGCTGGGAGGGATTGGGGGCAGGAGGAGAAGGGGACGACTGAGGATGAGATGACTGGATGGCATCACCGACTCAAGGGACATGAGTTTGAGTGAACTCTAGGAGTTGGTGATGGACAGGGAGGCCTGGCATGCTGCAATTCATGGGGTCGCAAAGAGTCGGACGCGACTGAGCTACTGAACTGAACTGAGCTATCTGAAGTCTTTCGAGAAATAATTTCTGTAAAACTTAATTGCAACACCAGTGAGATTAATGTCCTTCACAAAAGTCATATCATGAGATATAAATTCGAAGATTTTAAGTAATAGTATATTATAAAGCTAGCTATATACTAACTATGTTTTGTTGACAAGAGAAAAGTAGAAAAGGTTGATTTGTCAAGTAGGAAGTTTTTGGTGTACCTCTAGCCTTGATTAAATGAAGAAAAAATTCTGATTCTTAATGACTGTTTTAAAATGTAGGTTTTATTATTCAGGTATAATGAGCCTAACAGATGAGATGATTGCCACTGAAAAGGTAGTTTATTACTTAAGTGTAGTTCCCAAGAGAAGAGGACACACTAAGACATGCCACCCAGGGTAACAAGGGGAAGCACCAGGGTTGGTCGGGAGACAGAGGGAGCAAGGGGGAAAGTGCAGTCAAGTGCCTTTATTGTGGTTGCCGAGGGAAGGAATGAATGGAGCAGGGCGAAAAGGTTTAGAAGTGAATAATCTGAGGTATAGGGACTGTCTCTAGTGGTCTGGTACCTGGCTCTGGTGTGAGTAGGGCAGGTTAATAGTGACTTAGAGTATCAGAGCCCAGTATAGGAGGTAGTTGGGTAAGGGCTTTGGAAATACATATGAAAGGCACACTTAATTTGTTTACTGTCTAAGAATTAGGCCCTGGAAAAGGCACTTTGCAGTGTCAGCAAGGCCCCAGATGTCAAAGCATCAGAATGAAAATATGATTAATACATTAAAATTAATGTCTAGATGGGAGAGGAAGAAATGCCAGCTTATACTAATCCAAGTTAAATATGCAATTGGCCTTTGAAATCCTATCACAAATCTTTCCTAACAACGTCTTATTTTTTTATTAATTTATTTTTAATCGGAAGATAATTGCTTTGTAATGTTGTGTTGGTTTCTGCCATACATCAACATGAATCATAGATATACATATGTCCCTTCCCTCTTAAACCTCCCTCCCACCCCGCCCCACCCCTCTACATTGTCACAGAACCCCAGGTTGAGTTCCCTGCATCATAGAGCAGATTCCCACTAGCTATCTATTTTACATATGTAACAACCTTTTATGGAAATGTCCCATTGTTCCCATGATACATGATCTTCTTTCACTGCAATGAGTTATGGACCCAGTTTTTTCAACTACAAGTATACTGGAAGGCGTTGACATAAGTCACTTCTGGTCTATCAGCTTTCCAGCTTCCAGAGTTGTGTTGCAAGTGTCACCTCCCCTGTTCTTTGTCCTTATAAGTGTGTGGCTTAAAAATAAAATCCCTTTCATATCATTGGAGTTTTAGGGTTGAGTTGAGTCTCCCAGTAATCAGAAGTCTTAATTTCTTTTCTAACATTTTAAAAAATGTGGTATACTGCTTCTGTTTAAATGTTTACTATACTTTATGGGCAATAATGTATAAGATGTAATTTATAAATAAATTTATTATATTGTATCTTATGCAGAAAAGAAAGCAGAGGGGGTTTATACTAATGCCAGGAAGCAACTGCTCATTTCTGCTGTTCCAGCTATCCTGATTCTCCATCTCAAAAGATTTCATCAGGTAAATTCTCTTTAGTAGTACTATACATATTTTCATCATATGTTTTGCAGAGCCCTTAGTCTTGTAAGGCTTCCCAGGTGGTGCAGTTGTAAGGTATCCACCTGCTAATGCAGGAGATGCAGGAGACACGGGTTTGATCCCTGGGTCACAAAGATCCCCAGAGGAGGAAATGGCAGCCCCCTCCAGTATTCTTGCCTAGAAGATTCCATAGACAGAGGAGTCTGGCAGGTTACAGTTCACGGATTGCAAAGAGCTGGACACAACTGAGCGACTGAGCGTACACACACAAGTCTTGGTACTGTCAAGGATTAGACAGTAATTTTTTGAACTTAAAATTTTTCTTGTGAAATTTACTGCGCTTTCAGCCATGATAGCTTATAAGACTTTTCTAAATAAGATTGTCTAATTCACAATATATGAAGATTTAGCTGGTATGGTAGGAACCTCAGTGGTGTGTGTCTGTGACAGAGAGAGAGAGTGTGTGTAGGTTTGTGTCCGTGGAAAATAGAATTTTTAAGGAACCCTTAGAAGTAGGGAAATAACAAGGTACACATAGCTTTCTGAGGTTTTATCCCAGTGGAGAAGAGTGCTTGGGCTGAGTGTGGTTGGCTGGGACTAATTGCAAAAAGGGCTACAAGGCAGGCCTCACTTTTCTAGGATTCTAGTGGGAGAGAACCTATTTTTAAAAGTTTTTCTCCAGTTGGTTATACTTTAATGTCTTATCTCTCTCTCTCTCTCTCTTTTTTTTTTTTTTTTTTGTATTTGATAAAATGATTTTAAAGTTTCTCCAGAAGAAACTTTAGTAATTAAATACTGTGGTCAGAATTGTCAGTGAATTTGAGTACAATTTAAAGTCTGTTGTTATGATATAGGACGAATCTCAAATCAGTTGGGAAGAAGGCTAGGTTATTCTCTAAAGGACTTAAGAAAGGTGTTTGAAATAAAAATTTAGAGCTTCCTTCTAGACCAAATATGTTGATATCAGTACTGTTTTCAGACAGATTTTTTTAATTGTATGAAACATTATAAGAAAACTTCAGGAAAATTACTAACCTGATCCTTGTGTGAACAGTTTTCTAAATATAAAACCGTTGAAAGAAATCTCAAGAGATGGAAAGCTTTGATGATATATCTGCTACATATCAGGTGGGCGACAGATGGACTAGAAGAGATTTTTCTCTGTATCTGCATCCCTACCCATGGAAATTAGATGAAGTTCTTGATTTCCTATAGCCAACATTACAGAAACTCTGTGGAAATGGCCATGGAAAGCAGAAGCAGATGTATTGTGTCTCATTACAGTACATCAGAATGCTAAATGGAAGGTGTATATCTGCAAGGACTTGGTGTGAATTTGCTAGGGTCATGCCAGATTTGAGAATGATATACCATGGTTATTTTATATTTGGTACTTGCATCCCTTTTAGGAACAACCTACAGAAGGAGTTCATGCCCTTACCGGGAAATTTTTCTAGACGTCTAGGTACGTCAAGTCTGTATATTGTTACCCTGCTCGTTTAACTTCTATGCAGAGTACATCATGAGAAACACTAGGCTGGAAGAAGCACAAGCTGGAATCAAGATTGCTGGGAGAAATATCAATAACCTCAGATATGCAGATGACACCACCCTTATGGCAGAAAGTGAAGAGGAACTAAAAAGCCTCTTGATGAAAGTGAAAGCGGAGAGTGAAAAAGTTGGCTTAAAACTCAACATTCAGAAAACGAAGATCATGGCATCTGCTCCCATCACTTCATGGCAAATAGATGGGGAAACAGTGGAAACGGTGTCAGACTTTATTTTTTTAGGCTCCAAAATCACTGCAGATGGTGACTGCAGCCATGAAATTAAAAGACACTTACTCCTTGGAAGAAAAGTTATGACCAAGCTAGATAGCATATTGAAAAGCAGAGACATTACTTTGCTGACTAAGGGCCGTCTAGTCAAGGCTATGGTTTTTCCAGTGGTCAAGTATGGATGTGAGAGTTGGACTGTGAAGAAAGCTGAGCGCCGAAGAACTGATGGTTTTGAACTGTGGTGTTGGAGAAGACTCTTGAGAGTCCCTTGGACTGCAAGGAGATCCGACCAGTCCATTCTGAAGGAGATCAGCCCTGGGATTTCTTTGGAAGGAATGAGCTAAAGCTGAAACTCCAGTCAGTACTTTGGCCACCTCATGTGAAGAGTTGACTCATAGGAAAAGACTCTGATGCTGGGAGGGATTGAGGGTAGGAGAGAAGGGGACAACAGAGGATGAGATGGCTGGATGGCATCACTGCTTCGATGGACATGAGTCTGAGTAAACTCTGGGAGTTAGTGATGATTAGGGAGGCCTGGTGTGCTGCGTTTCATGGGGTCACAAAGAGTTGGACACGACTGACTGAACTGAACTGAGGTCCCTTCTTGATCTCAGGCTAGATGTAATGTCTGCAAAGCCACATTCTCATTCCCTGGAACTGTGAAATAGAGGGATCAGAATCTCTAAGCAGTGTCTCTGCTTCTAGCTTTCTTGTGTCTCTGAAAACCTATTTCCCCATACTAATTTTAGATTTCTATTAGAAACATCCATAGAACCTGAGAGAGCTCAACAAGATGGAGCTCTTTGTCATAAATATAGCAAGTGATTAATATTGAAAATAAATAAAGAGCCCTTAAAGACTGGATGGACATGAGTTTGAGTGAACTCTGGGAGTTGGTGATGGACAGGGGAGGTCTGGCGTGCTGCGATTCATGGGGTCACAAAGGATCGGACACGACTGAGCGACTGAACTGAACTGAACTGAAAGATCAATAAGAAAAAGATCAAGACTCTAATAGTAAAATGGTAAAGAACATGAATTGACAGTTCATAGAAGTAAAAAATTCCAAGAAAAAGTAAAAGGAAGTTCCATTCTTTCTAGCAAAACAAATGCAAAATACAATGACAGTGGGATTCCTCTTTTAGCCTGCCCAAAATTGCAAAGATTATAACAGTGTTGATAGAAGTCTCTTCTCTTAAGGGGTAATTTTTCAACAGCAAAGTACTGTTTGGGGAGGACACATAAGCCTGACATGATCTCAGACATTGCAGGTATCAGCTGCAAAAAAAGGAGGCAAACAAATTGAATACAGATTAAGTTTTCCTGATATGACTTCATAATTTCATTTCTGATATCAGGTTAAGACTCCTAAAGATTACTTGAAAATGTAAATCACTGGCAATATTTTGGTCAAAAAATAAGTTGTTTTTTTTTTTCTTTAAAGAAAGATAAGAAATAGGCAACAATCTATAGTAAGTGTTATGTGATTAGTATGCAAATAAAAAGACTAGTCATTGAAATAAGTAATGAAACCTTTTCATGAAAGGTTGCGTCTGTATTAATTTTGTCTACCCAAACGGGATTCAAATATCTTCTTATTCTAAAAAGAGTCCATTTTTATTTTTTAGTTTCCTATCCAATATATTTGATGGTCTGTCAGTAAATTTTTATTATTACTTAATGCAAATATACATTTTTCAAGGCCTGCCTTTGGATACTAAAAATAGAGAAGGAAGTAGAGTTTCTTAATCAACATGAAGATTCATTTTGACTTATATAATATGTAATGTTTACTTTTATTGATAAAATGATTTGGGTGTTCAGGCTTTTTTCTTTTTAATGAATGAATATCACTGAATTTTAGAACTGAACATGACCTAATCTAACCCATTTATCCCCATTTTCTGCCTTGATCTAGATAAGGTTGTCTAGAGTCAAGTTAACTGTTAACCAGTCATTGAGTCAGGCCTGTAACACCAGACTCTTGACCCTTCAATTGAGTACATTTTTAGGTAGCATATGTGTCAGTAGCTTAGCTTCAGTCACATTGAGTTTATTTTTCAGTGTTGAAATGCACAGTGAAAGTAATTATTTTCATATTGTCTGTGGTAAAAATACCCATGTAAATGAACTATCTTTGCAATAAGTTTATGAAACCTAATTGAGAACTTAGTCATATATCAGTTTTGGATTGTTGATGTTTTAATAGCTATGAAGAAACTAACTTTTTGGATTTCCCTTTTGGTTTTAATTAAAATTAACAAACCCAATGATCTATAAATTAAGTTTGTTACAATTTTTTTTTTTTGAGGCTGGTTTGAGTCTTCGCAAAGTAAACAGACATGTAGATTTTCCACTTATGCTTGACTTAGCACCATTCTGTTCTGCTACTTGTAAGGTATAGTATATTATTAATATATTTAATTGTCTTGCAAATAATATGCTTTAGAATATCCTATGTATTGTTTATTAGACCATGTCTTTCTCCCTATCTCCTACCCTCTGTCTCTCTTGTCCCCTTCCTCCCTTTCTTCTTCCAGCCAACATTTAACACACTGAATATGACTTTTGTCCTTTGGGAGACAGAATAAGTTGAAAAGATGCATAAAGCATAAGTGAGGCATGATGTTACTGATCAAAGCTGCTTGTAAATGCTGCTAGAGTCAGATAGTTGCTGAGAGAAATAAGCAGACTTTGTGCCCTCTCCTGTTCCTTGTGAATGATGTGCTTAATTGGTAGTAGTTGTAGCATTTGAAGAGTTTTCTTCTCGTTTGTAAACCGGTGTACTAGTGCATTGTCTTTCATGCCATTTCATTTACGTAACTGAGACTAGTGTACTTGCCAACTGAGTACAAATTTAAAATTAATAATACTTTAATAATCAGACATAGAAAACAAGCTGGTTTATATTTGCTTGTGCTTATATGTGAGAACTAACTGTAAGTGAAATTGACGACTTTACTTTCCATGTGGAAACCACACAGTTCTGGGGTAACTCACATATTGCCCTGTTCGCCATTTCTAGTTAACAGTCTGGGTTTAGTGGTACATAAACTTATTGAACTTAATAATTTCAATACATTGATCAGTCAAGACAAAAATATCTTAAATGCAGTTTTTCAGTGAATCCAGTTCGTCTACTGCGGAATACCAGCACTTTTCTGCCAGATGTTTATATTCAGTCTCCATACAATTTGATATATTCATAGAACTTGATAATCTGGCAAACAAAATGTCTAGCAAGCTGTGTATTAAACTTACAAAAACATATTTTTTAAAAGTACCTATTATGGAGAATTTCCAACAAACACCAAAGAGTACAGTACAAATGAACCTCTCGCCCCCAGATCCTACCTATATGGCCAGTCCCACCCCATCCACATACTCATCTACCTCTTCCTTTTATATTAACTTTTTTCTTACATTATTTTGAAGCAAGTATCAGGTATCCTTTCATTCATAAATCTTTTCCTCTATGTTTCTCTAAAAGATAAGAATTACCCCCTCCCCTCCCTTTTAAACATAACCACAATACACTTTCACGCCAAAAGAATTAGCATTACTTTTTATATCTTCTGGGCTTCCCTAGTGGCTCAGATGGTAGAGTCTGCCTGCAGTGTGGGAGACCTGGGTTCAATCCCTGGGTCAGGAAGATCCCCTGGAAAACGAAATGGCAATCCACTCTAGTATCCTTGCCTGGAAAATCCCATGGACAGAGGAGCCTGGCAGGCTACAGTCCATGGGGTCACAAAGAATCAGACATGACTGAGGGACTTCACTTCCACTTTCTATCTTCTAGCATACGTATTTCCAATTGTCTAATAAATTCTTTAAATGAATTAATATCCAAGTAAGGACTACATGTCATGATTGAAAAATCTCTCTCTTAATACATAGTTTCCCTCTCCCATCTCTGCTTCTTACAATTTATTTGTTGAAGAAACTGGATCATCTTTCTGGTAGTTTCATAGAGTTTAGATTTTGATGATTATTCCTTTATCCTCTTGATTTCCTACAAATAGGTAGTTGGATCAAGAAAAGCTTAAATAGATCCTCACCCCACCCCTCAACTTCCACCCCAACCCCTGATAAGGCTGTTTCATAGGGAGTTTCTGTTCTTTCATCAGGTGGCACATAATGCCAGTTACTTTTCTGTGATGTTAGCAACCAGTGTTGCCCAATGAGTTCATTAACAGTTACAGAATGGTGGTATCCTGTTACTCTTTCTTCATTTATTTACTGGAATACTTCTATATAAAAGAAATTCCTTTCATCTCTTTAATTATTTTACATTATAGTTCTTTTAGAAAAGGCAGGATAAATGCTCAATTCTTTCCCCATTCTCCTTTTAAGCCAGTTTCAGAATAATGAATTTACTATCATGCTCAAACTGTGATCAGTAAATTTATCATTATGAATTCATGAATTTTAACACACTAAATATGTTTGAATTTACTGCACTCTTCTTTTAATTCATAGTCTAATACATCTAGTGGGTCCATTGTTGACCACTGAGAGCCTCTTCAGGTTGGCTCCTCGGTTCTTTAGACATGACCCCTGTGGTTGCTCACAGAATGATTATGCCACCAACTGGATGTTCACTTGCTTATTTTAAAATTTTCATTTTTAGGTATTATTACTTAAATTTTTTTGTTGTTGTTTAATAATTACATAACGTATTTATGTAGTTCTAAAGTCAAATGTATAAATCAAGGTAAATTCAAAAAGTGTAAGTTTTCTCCATGTCCGTTCTACCTGTTTCTTTCCTTTCTTTAGAGGTAACCATTTTTTCAAATTATTATTTATTCATCTATAATTTTAAAAAATATAAACAAATAAGTACATATCTATTATATATATATAATATCTCACCTCTTTAATAATTATAGCTTACGAGATGTATCCTTTCTTTCTACCGTATTAACATTGTATCCTGGAGAGTATTTCATAGCAGTGTTTAGAGATAATCTGCACTTCATTTTTCAAACAGCATAATACTCTATTCTGTGGATGCATTATAGTTTATTCAAGCTGTCCCCAGTTTATGCACTTTTGAGTCTACAGTTTTTTGGTATTACAAATAATCCTGCAATCACTTGTCTGGTGCATGTGTTTTAACATATTGCTCATGATACCTATGAGATAGAGTCCTAGAAAAGGGACTGATAAATCCAAGAGTAATGCACGTGTAGCTTAGCTAAATAGCATGAAATTTTTCTGAATAGAGCTACCCTTTTGCATTCTCACATGTGAGCACTCTTTTTCCCGACAGCCCAGGCAACAGAAAGGTCAAGTTTTTGCATTTTGCTAGTCTAGTACAGGTGGGCAAGTACCCCAGTATAGTGTTTTGCTGTTATTTTAAGTAGGATATACATTTAATTTAATTTTCCTTTATAATAAGATGTCACTAAATATTACTAATTAATTTGAGTTTTTTTTTCTTTGTCTAAAAGAATGTAAGTGTGGGAGGTAAAGTTCTCTATGGTCTCTATGGCGTAGTGGAACATAGCGGCTCAATGAGAGGAGGTCACTACACCGCTTACGTGAAAGTGAGAACACCCTCCAGGAAATTACTGGAACACATCACTGGAAAGAAAAATGTACCTGGTATGCCACCCTAAGTTTGTTTTATTCTTAAAAACAAATTAATTTATTCTTTTTCTGGAAGAAGTAGGTTTTTTAATGGACACTTCATGTGGATTCACTTTGTTAAGTGAGAAATACCTTAAAGAGTACCTAGATAATCTTAAATATTGTAAAACTGTACCCTTCACATCATGTGAAATGGCATCCAGTTTTTCAAGGTGTTAAGTCATTGTGTTTTGCAGTGGAATAGCATTTTAATAGTATCAGTAGTTTTTGAAGATATACTAGGTCCTCAGAATAGAGCTAGAGTTAAAAATTTGCTTCAGTCATCTATGTATTTCTTTCTTTCTCTTTTAGTGTAAATGCACTTTTCCTTAAATAAGGCTATCTAGTATTTCACTAGATATTTAAATGCTCTTAATATTAATGCTTTGAAAGAGTTCATTTTGGAATATGTTTAACCCCAAACAGCCTTATGCAATGAAGTCTAACATTAGATACATATAGTTAATGATAACTTTCGTGTAAAGTCAGAACATACTTATTGTAAAATTATACTTCTTTTTGTTTTGTTAGGTTTGAAAGAAGCTGATAATGAATCAGCAAGCCAGTGGGTCCATGTTAGTGACACTTACGTGCAGGTGGTTCCAGAATCAAGAGCACTTAGTGCACAAGCATACCTTCTTTTTTATGAAAGAATATTATAATTATTTGTTAATTAGTATTGATAATGATTATTTAGGTCACTTTTATTTAAATGCTGCAGTGTTAACCACAATATGCAATGTGCCTTTGTAGTCTTTTCTGTAGGAATAGCATGTTCCTCAAATGTTCCTGAACATTGTTACCATTTTGGTGAATCCTTTTAAAGTAAATTTACTAAATGCATTCAGGGACTTCCCCAGTGGTTCAGTGGTTAAGACTCAGCTTCCACTGCAGGATTGGGTCCCTGGGTAAAGGAACTTAAGCTTCTGCATACCTTGTGGGATGCAGCCAAAAACAAAACAAAGTAAAAACAAAACTAAATGCTTTCAAACTTATATCCTTAAAATAAACATAAACACATGTTTTTAAAAACTTACTTGTCCTGGAAAAGAATAACAGAGTTCACAATAGTTAACTCCTTTATAATGTGACTTATTGCAGGCATTCAGAAATGATGCTGGCTAAGTCAAATCATTCCTTAGACAGTGTTTCCCAAATGTGACTCACATACCAGTTTTCTGTTTTCGTGTGTGTGTGTGTGTGTGTGTGTGTGTGTATATCTCCTGTGCCATTGTTTATTATTCTTAACCTTATTTTTTAGCCTTTTTAAACCATAGTGTTATTTTGATCATATTCCACATTTTATGTGCTAGTTATATTTTTTCTAATAAGTATTAAAATAAATGTATAACTATTAAAGAAAAATTGTTCACTCATGTAGCACTCCACTTAAAATCATCTCAGGGCTATCCAGTGGTATATCACCCGGCTGTGTGGGAAACATTGCTATAACATGTGCTATGCTGTGCTTAGTTACTCAGTCGAGTCCATCTCTTTGTGAACCCCATGAACTGTAGCCCGCCAGGCCCCTCGGTCCATAGGTATTCTCCAGGCAAGAATACTAGAGTGGGTTGTCATGCCCTTCAGAGATCTTCCCAACCCAGGGGTCGAACCCAGGTCTCTCGCATTGCAGGTGGATTTCTTTACTGTCTGAGCCACCAGGGAAGCCCAAGAATACCAGAGTGGGTAGCCTAACCCTTCTCCAGGGGATCTCCCTGACCCAGGAATTGAACCAGGGTCTCCTGCATTGCAAGGGATTCTTTACCAGCTGAGCTATCAGGGAAAGAAGCCCTTTTTGTAACATATACTTACACAATTGGCATAGTGACTTTATCATTTTTTATATGACTCAATCATATAAAAAAGCACCACTGTTACTTCAGTAATATGGATTTACAAATAACATTGATTAGCTTATTGCTTTGAGGTTTTGAGAACTAGAAAAATACTAAAATATTTTATCAACATACTATATTCAGCCTATTCATGATGGAGTTGAGAATAATTTACAGGTGATTAACCAAGATCAAAATGTATTTATAGATAATTGTTACATGTAGAATTGGTAAATAGAAGTTGTTAATTCATATGGAACCATAGGATACTTTTGAAATGTAAATTACCAAATCATATTTGTAAATAGAGAATTATATTCTTATACTTAACAGGAAAATATGCATTTTTCTGGTTCTGTAGAGCAGTAAATATTAATTATGATTTTGGGGTTTTGAGATCACTTTGTCTTTAGTAAGCATCATTAGTAAGTTCAACTAGGTTTTGTTTTTATTTTAATGGACCATTAAGTTGGCATTTCTGATTTTCTTTCAAAATAATTAATATCAAAATGATGATATTTCCCCCCACTCCTAGAAAACAAATTATTAAGCTGTCAAAACTTGCCATGAAAATGTTACTATTCCTTAGGCTTAAATGTTTAAAAAATGACTACTTTGGTGTTACATTATTAAATCAAAACACATAACTGGATGGTTCAAGCATCCTCATCATTAGTGCTCACAAATGATAGTACAGGCAGGTGCTGGATAAGTGCCTGGTGCTAGTTCATTCTCCTGTTGTTAAAGAAGTGGCTATAGATAACGTGTGGAAATATTTAACCAAGATTCTGACCCTTCTTAATATTTAAGTGTATATAATATTATCAAGGTTATTAGTGCTGCCTTTTGCTATATGGATGAATGGAATTGTGATTAGTGTTAAAGACAGTAATAATATATGAAATTCAGAGCTTTAAAAAGTCATTGCATAAACTCTATTTTTAAGCTGTCAAAATTTCAGTAGTAGTGATTTCCTTGATTTTTAACAGTGAAATGATGGAAAAATTTATCTTTAACCTGTAAACTCAGGTTGTATCCTGTAAAGGTGAACAGTGTTTAAAGGTTTTCTCTTTAACTTTAATCCATTAACATTGAAGAGTTCAGTACCAGAGCAGTGAAATCTTTTGGAAAACTATTAGTTAAATCTCTTTATTCAAGTCAGCCATCTTGGTAATGATAATTACCAAGATGTAATTGTCACTCGTAAGTTGCCTCATTTTTCTCCTAGAAAAAATACCATTAAGAGGCATGCAGATTTCTTTGGATGTCACCTGCTTCTTATTTCGTTTATAGGTAGATGGATAGATGAAAAAGAGAAGGAAAGAAACAGGGAAAGGAAAGAGAAGAAGAAAGAAGGGGAAGAAATGAGCATTCTTTTCTGCTTCCTCTTGGCTTACCCATTACACAGTTAAGTAGAGATGGTGAATAATCCCTGAGGACAAGCATCAAGGAAAGTGCCTAGTTCCTTTTTTCATTGATAGGATGCTAGGACATGAACTAGGGCTATATTTGTTAATTAGGAGATCTATTAAACTTTATTCTGAATACCAGTTAAGAGTGACTTTTCATTAAGTGATACGTTGTAGCTTCAGAATATTAACTGAGTACTCAAGTACTACAGTAGTTTTTATGCTTAACTTTATGTTTATTCATTAAGTATATATTTTATTTAACATCATCCAGGAGTCAGGCACTGGACTGGCACTATTTTAACATCTTTTAAAATGAGGCCTGTGTAAATTTTAGACATTATTCTAGAGGTAAGGAGATACTTTTATTTTCATTTCCATAGTGTTAAATGAGTTAATTCTGATATATATATATTTTTTAATGGCCTGAAGTTTATGAATGCTTTGCTTTTCCAGGTCTGCTAGTAATGGAATAAATTTAATTTTGAGATCTAAGAATTGACTAAAAATAGCTTTTGTAATAGAGAAGGTATGTTAAGTTACACATGGATCTACATTTAAATTTTTGCTTTTATTTTGAATATTTCCAAAGCACATTTGCAGGGGTATTAAATTGTGAAGCTAATTTAGTAACAGTAGCTTCCAGATGACCTCAGGAAATAGTACAAATCAGTGAGAATGTTTACAGATCCTCAAAACAACTACCACAGTGTTTGGCCAGATGAATTTAAGAAGTAAGGCGAGAGTTTAGCTTTATTTAGAAACTGGCTTACAGTGTATATATAACCTCGGTTTTCCGTCGTTATTCCATATTTAAAATGATAAAGTTTTGACTATATATAAATTATGTGAATATTTTTGACATAACCAAAGTATGTTTATATTTAAGATTTTGTCATGTAATGTTTTTAAAACTGATGTAAAGGCCACCGTTTTGAATGGCCATGGAGAGTGGCATCAGTTCTAAGAGTAGGTGATATCTGTTTTCTTATTGTAAATATGCCAACGAAGCTATTTTACTATGATATATTTAAGAGCTCTTAGTTTGCATGTGTGAGTTTAGTCAATGATTTTATATGGCATCTGAATAAAATTTCCTGAGGATTAAGCTGTGAAATGTATCAACTTCATCTTATTTTTGAGGTATAAAATAATGTCTTGCCTACTTTATTAAATTCATCCTCATAATTTGCCTGCATGTTACCTGAAGAAATAAAGCTAAGCCAGATGTGTACAGTAAATGTGATTCTTTATTATCTGTTGCATTAAGAAAGACTTTTTAGATATTTAAATGTTCAGTTCATGTAGAAATGCATCAATTCAAATCTATTTAAAAGATAACTATATTTTTAATTTTGAGTAATAATGATTATATATCATTCCTACTATTTTATCTTTTTGTGCAGTTTTTTTTTAAAATAGCTATGTAACTTATGGAATATTATTTTGATGTTATTATATAAACATGCAAAATAAATATTAAATTCATATTTACTTTATGTTTCAAGACTGGTTCTGGAGTCTTTTCAGTGCACATTATTGACAGAATATTTTTTGTATCAACACTGTATCAGCTTACTTAGCTATATTTAAAATATCCTTCATATTTCAGAAGTTTATTATTTCAAACTAAAATATCTCATGGGCCTCTTTCATTTTGACTGCAGTATGTAACAAGGCTAAGTCTTCATGCTTTCAAGTGTTTCTCAAACTGTTTGAGTTATTTAGGTAGAATAATTCATTAGGAAATATTTTGTCTACCTTTTTTCATTTAACTGTTATATTGAATGTTACAGACCATCCTTCATAAATATTGAATATCTGCTGTGTGGTAGCCATTGGGGATACAGTACTGACCACAGGAGATAGAAGTCTCTCCAAAAAGTGAGGAAACAGACATTCTAAGGAGTGAAAATTAAGGAAAAGATATTTCAAATGTTAAATGATACAGAGAAAAATCAAGCAGCATTACCCACAGAGCCATATGGGAATTAAGTTCCATGGGATGAAGGATGTTCTAGGGATAAAAGATGGATGATATTAGTCCTGATAGTTCCAAAGGAAAGCTATGAGTGTTGGAGGAAGTGGAAGGTTTTAATTCTGGGGCCGTTTCTGAACTTCTGCTGATGGCAATAGAGAGGCTAGGAAGGGAAATTTTGACATTTATATTTTATTAGAAAAATATATGCCTCAGATTTTTGAATGTAATTTCTGAGGTTCATGGACCCTGTGAAGCCCTTTTAAAACCATTTTTTATATGAGATGTTTAATTAGTTAAACATTGGCTGTGCCACAGGGCTTGTGGGATTTTAGTCCCCAGGGATTGAACCCACATCCTCAGCAGTGAAAGTGTGGAGTCCTCACCATGGCACCGCCAGGGAATTCCCTGAAGCCATTTTCATACATTTTTAAAGTTGTACTCAAGCAGAAATATCTAAAACGTCTGCATCCCCGTATGTATTAGAATAGGCTGGGTTATGCTGTAGTAACAGTGACTTAACACAATAAAAGTTTATTTCTAACAATAAATCCAGGTGCACTGAGGGGGAAAAAAAATAGTTTATTTCCTCCTCATCCAAAGTCCACTAAGAGTCTGGACAATCTGCAGAAGCAACTGTTTGCCAACTGGTGACTGTCATCCTCACTCACTGCGTTCTGGCTCTGTCATTTGAACACCAGGCCTCTTCACTGTGTCAGGGGAAGAGAACACCAAAGCTCTTGCACCAGCAATTAAGTTCTTCACTTTAGATGTGTTTCACACACCTGGGTGACCAGAAAGAAGTAGTCACATAGCCCTGTCTGATTGCAAGGAAGAATGGGAAGAAAAGAGTTAAGTCTCCAGGGCTCTGAAGAAAAGGAGAATGGGATTGTGAGTGCACTAAAAGTTTCTCAGAATCTGCCCTCTGGTCACCAGATACTCAGCTCTTCTTTCTGCATGTGGAGCACAGTGACTGTCTTTTCAAGAGATAAGCCCCAGAGTACCATCTACCTTTCCAAAACCAGGCTCTTTGGAAGTGCTATGTCAGGTCTGAATGCTGCTCCCACCGGTCAGGCTGGAGGCCCAGGAAACGAGTATGTTCTGTTTTCCACACACTTACTGTACAGTGGTGAAACCAGTGGAACTATTATCACAATAAACATCCTCGTTCAGAAAGGGGAAGAAGAATGGAGACATTGTCATTACCCTGGCTATGGGAAATGTTCATTATCAGCCCTTTCCTCTATTCTCTTAACAATTCACTTCTCCATTGTTCTCTGTGACTCAGACGTCACTGTTTGGCTACATTTGAATGGCTGTTGAGGAGTATGACATCCTTGAAAGTTGCACAGCTTTTTTTTCAGGCTTTTCCTAGATAATTGGGAGCTGAAGTTTTAAAGTTTGGAATAGTCACAAGTTCTGTTAGCTAAGGCTTTTGGTTTCTTTTTCACTATGACTCTTAAAAGCTTAGTAAACCTCTTTGTTCCTGGTCAGATTTATATGTCAATACCACTTTTTTTTTTTTTTTTTTTGAGACAAATAGTTCTTGGGTTGGGTGTATTTCTTTGATTTCCTACCTCCATACATCTCTCCTGACGTTATGGCAGGTACCTTCTGTCTATAAGCTTTGATGGGAGAGCCATCCTCTTAACCACATTTTCATCCTTAGGTATTTTTTTTCCCAAGTGAGAAAAAAAAAATTAGATTACCCTAATTAACCCATTGAAAATTTCCAAAATAACTATGATGTTTACACCCTTAGGTATGATCTTTGCTGCAAGGCTGAGTTTTAATGATCCTTTGTCATTTAACAGGCTTTCTAAAGTTTATCTCCTACTGCTTGGAGTTGAAAATCACAAACATGAGGCTCGAATTCTGGTTGCCTCTGTTCCCTGATTTCAGCTTTACAAAGTAAGCACTGCTCTCTGAGCTCCGCTCGTTTTTAATAATAGCTTGCCAAATGCATCCAGTACCCAACACACACTTTTTTTTCAACTTCTTACCCTGCTCAAATTTCAGTAAATATATTTTCTGCCTCCCAGGTTATTGTGTGTGATAGTTACATTAAATGTTTTACCATTGCATAAAAATCCCATGTTTCTAGTCTCCAATATTAATTTCCTGTGTATATCAAATAACCGGTAAGCTGATGCCCCATATTTTCAATATGCCTGATGTCTTCTTCACATCATAAAGCAACAGAGAAATCCTCGATGAAAGTGTTGAGGGAAATGTAAAACTCATTTCCTGGTCTGGCAAACTGTTTGCAGAGGGTGCCTCATTAAACTGGCAGAAGGCACAAACGTGAGGTATTTAATAATTCTCTCACTGGACAAATGGAGAACTTTCTATATGCTAAGCAGTATGTTGGCCAATTGGAGAACAGAATTCAAAGGAAACAACAAAAACCTACCAGAAAATTGTTTCAACGTTACGGTAAACAAGCAAACAAATATAATTACAGAAAGTAGGCGCTTAAAGTTTCTCTAGGGCAATCAGGTTTCACATGGAAGATAGGATGTTTCTCTGATTAGAAAGTTTCTCAGAGAAATAAACTTGAAAATCAGGGCCTAGGCAAAAAACTTGGAAAATGATCAGAGAGCAAAATCAGACAACCACTGATAATATGTGGTAAATGTGCTTCTAGTTTTTATTTCAGAAAGTGGTTTTAAAAATCACACTAAGGGGACCTCCCCTGTGGTACAGTGGATAAGAATTCCCCTGCCAACACAGGGGACATGGGTTGGATCCTTGGTCCAAGAAGATTCCACATGCCTGTGGAACAACAAAGTCTGTGCACTGCAATTAGTGAAACTTCAGTGTGGCAACTTCTGAAGCCCATGCACCTAATGCCTGTGCTCCTCTCGAGAAGCCACTGCAATGACAAGCTGTTCACCACAAGGAGGGCCCAGCACAGCCAAAAATAATATTTTTTAAAATAAAATATGAAGTACTTTTTAAAATTCTCTTAAAAAAAAAATCACACCAGGGAAGCTTCAGGGCAGTCCAGTGATTAGGATTCTGTGCTTTCCTGGCCCAGGGCTGGAGTTCAAGCCCTGATGAGGGAACTAAGATCCCACAGGACACAACCAAAACAACATAAAAATCACACTAGACTGTTGTGTAGTCTTTTTGTGTGTGTGAAATTAGGGCAAGGATCAAAGGAACCAAATTTTCCTTTTGCCTCCAGTAATATTATGTACTCACTTGATGGTGTTGGTAGGTATACTTAGTGAATGTTTCGCCCAGGATGAAGTTGTATTTTGTGGGTGGTTTTGATTTGAGGACCAAGCGGATCGTTACTTATTGAGGACTTTGTTCTAATACTGATTCAAGAACATCTGGATGTCAAGTATTTTCACAAGAAGGCTGAATTTCATGCAAACGCCATCTATTCACCTGTGTGATCTTTATCATTTTTTTATCCTTCTAGGTGTGTTTTTAACATTTTATTTTACTGTTAGTTGCTATTTCTTTTGCACAATTCCCAGTGAAACAATTTAGATACTTGGTGCACTCTGTTCAGTCATGCAAAAGTTTAATGTTACTCTCTAGAAAGACACTTTCTAACATTTAGTTGAGAAATACTGTATTTTATCTTCAGAACATTTTTGTTTTCTTTGTAGTTCCTAGTCTAGAAATGGATACTTTTGATACCTGAATATAATTCCTATTAAAAACATCATGGAATCAAAGTATTCCATTTGAAGAATCTCATTGCATAAGTCCTTTTGGGAGGCCATCTTGTGGTTGAAATAAAGGAGCTGCTGCTAAGTCGCTTCAGTCGTGTCCGACTCTGTGCGACCCCAGAGACGGCAGCCCACCAGGCTCCCCCGTTCCTGGGATTCTCCAGGCAAGAACACTAGAGTGGGTTGCCATTTCCTTCTCCACTGCATGAAAGTGAAAAGTGAAAGTGAAGTCGCTCAGTCGTGTCCGACTCCTAGCGACCCCATGGACTGCAGCCTACCAGGCTCCTCCGTCCATGGGATTTTCCAGGCAAGAGTTCTGGAGTGGGGTGTCATTGCCTTCTCCGAATAAAGGAGCAGCGGGACGGAAACTGGGCTTCGCTGCCTCTTTTCCCTAAAGGTCGTGGGGAAGGAACGAAACATCGGGACTAGCCGAGTGAGGAAGAGCTTAGCAAGTGTCCCCCGGAAGGGGGCGCGATGTTTTCTAGGTTAGCAAAGACCCCCCCCGCCCCCCCGCTGGGGGGTCAGCTAAGGTCTCCGCTATCTCTCCATCCAGACCAGTCATTTTACCAACGTCCGGTCTCTCCCTGGAGGCGGAGCCCTTGGAGGCGCTCGATGAGACCCAAGCTTAGAGTATTGTGGAAGTTCGGGCCGATCCTCGTGGCCCTGACTTACGGCTCAGGGTGCACCGAGCAACCCGCCAGTTGGTTCGTTTGACCCTGGGGCCCCTCCGTAGTCTGAAAAGTAGTGCCGCGAACTCAACCTTTATGGAATCCAACACACATCCCCTTGAAATAGGATCGCGCTGCTAAAGTAAAAATTTTGAGTGCGCTCTGTACAGAATACTTAAATTCTTGGCTTTCTGTTCACTGTGAAGATAAAAATGGGTCAGGCATGGCGCTGGATACTTTAAACAGTAAAGTACAAGAACGTCCAGATATTTGCATTGTGTTCTTTACAAAGTCGAGGTGGGTTTGCCCATAACAAAAATGGCGTCTCAACATGTTAACCGGGTACAGTCATGTGCTCAAAGACCTGGATGGGGGACAGTATGGCTTCAGGTGACTAACGGATGTTATTATTATTCACTTCCGGGTGAGACGAATCGGGCGCCATCTTGTCTTGTTCGTGGAGAAGTAGAAGCATCGAAAGGGTTGGAGAGGTATTACAGGAACGGTGGCGACAGCGGTGTTCCGGAAACAGAGTGGGTAAGTGGTGTTGAACGATTAGGCGCGGGGACTTGTCAAGCCATTACAGCTTTCTTGGTTTCTGTGGCGAAGGTAGCATAACTTAAACACGTAGCCTGCGTACGCTGCTTGGGGCGACCGCTGGAACCTCTTCTCCCTTAAAGCGGTGGCGTCCGCCTGACTTGATGAATCACGGCGATGCTCCCGGTGAAAAGGAAATGTTCTTATTGAAAGAGAGTGCTCACGAGCTCTCCTAACTACGAGAGTTCCTTCTCCGAGGAGAAGGGAGTGATTGTTGGGCTCCTGACCGGCCGTTAAGCACTGCGCGTGCGCAGTGGGAACCCTCTTATGGGGAGGGGGTGCAGGGGAGCAGAGGAGGCGGGGGCTCGGCCCTGGACCTTCTGTGTCTCGTAGCTAAGACTACGCAGGCGCAGTCAAGGGCAACTGTGTTCTTTTAAGTACAGTTAGGTTCCTTATAGTTTGTATTATCCTTGTATTTTTAAAGTCATAGAGACTGTCTTAAACTTCGGGAAAGAAAGGTAGCATCCGGCATTTCAGTTTCATTATCCTGTAGAGGATACTATTGTCGTCTGAACCTCTCGGGTCCTCGACAGATTCTGATTGTTGGTGGTTAATTTATAGAACAGCAAAATAAACTTGGAGTTTCTCGTTGGAGTGCAGCAAGGCAGAGGCAACAAAAACTGTTTTGTAAGGTGATGTGGGCTGTAGGTAAGGTAAATCTGTTATTTTAAGGTGTTCTTGAGACTGTTTAAAAATGTATTGTTAATAGGCTTTAATTTTTTTAGAACAGTTTTTGATTTACAGAAAAATTGAGCAGGTGGTACAGAGTTACCGTATAAACTACTTCCTCTCCCCCACCCCTCATACACAGTTTCTCCTATTAACTTTAGTATGGTACGTTTGTTATATTGAATGGACCAATATTAGTACATTACTACATAAAGTCCCTAGTTTATTCACATTGCCTAAGTTTAAACCTAATATCCTTTTTCCAGCCCAAGATCCTATTTAGAATATCATATAAATTTAATGGCTATATGTCCTTAGTCTTCTTTGGTTGTGACAGTTTTTTAGGCCTGTTTTGTTTTCTATGGCTTTTACAGGCTGAAAATTCATACAGTGATGTCCTAACTTCAGTGCCTCAAAATATGACTATATTTGGAGATAGGATCTTTAAAGAAGTAAAATGAGGTCATTAGCATGGGCCCTACATGTTATAATGAAACTTCAGTAATGTTATAATAATAACTTCGCTCTGTGTACTGCTCTTTTGGAAAAAAAAGAGAAACGCTTAGCAGCCTCCAGAACAATGAGGAAATAAATTTCTGTTGTTTGAGTTATCCAGTCTTTGGTACTCTGTTATGGCAGCCCTAGCAAAGTAACACAGTGATCTTGACAATTTCTAGGGGGTACTGGCCAGATATTTTGTAGGGTGACCTGCTATTGGAATTTGTTGTTTTTCTCATGATAAGATTGGTATTAGGGTTTTTGAGGAGGAAGATCACAGAGGTTCAGTGCCCTTTTCATCACGTTGCATCTAGGCTACATACTATGAACATGACTTACCATGTTGATATTGACCTTGCTCACCTGCTTGAGGTAGTGTTTGTCCAATTGCTCGGGAGTATAGTCTCCCCTGTCCACTTTCCCCTTTCCATACTGTACTCTTTGGGAGTCCCTTTGCACAGTCCATACTTAAGGAGTAGAGAGTTAAGTTCTTCCTCCTTATGATGGAGTATCTACATAAGTTATTTGGAATGCCTCTGCATAGAAGATTTGTCTCTTCTCTCCAGTTTATTTTAATCACTTATTTATGTCAGGATTCATAAATATTTATGTCATATTTGTGTTGTAATCCAGTACTACTTTATTTTATTGCCCAAATTATTCCACCTTTGGACACAGGTAGCTCTTTGAGTTGTCTACTCTGCACATTTGACATCCTCCCATGTTACCCATTCCCCTTTTTGAGCATCATCTTACTTCCTGGCACTGCAAGATGCTCCAGGCTCATTTTGTATATTTCTTGCCCCAGTTCTAAGAATCAGCTATTGCTTTACCAACCCCTGATTACTTTCATTACTTGGAGAATGGTATTAGAACAAAGGTAAGTGTTTTTGTTGCTACTGGGGGTTGTTTCCTTTAGATTTTCTACAGTTTTTTTCTTCCAAATTTATTTTTCAAATATCACTTGTTTTTGTTGTCTATAATCAAAGGATTCAGTTCTCCAGTATTTTTTGATTACCTCTCGAGTTGTAAGCTATGGACGTATTTCAGTATATACTAAAATGCATTTCACACCAAGTAGCAAAAAAAGTTAGGACATTTCAAATGATTACAAGGTTAACTTTGTTAGTTCCATTTTTAAGTAATCTGACTTGATCCAAATATATTCTTTTTGACTTTGAGGTCAGTTACCATGAGTGTAAGACTGAAATGGCAAGGGGTAAGAAGGTTGTTGCATTTTGTGGTTTGTGTTTGATGTGAGAAACTTCATTATACGCACCAAAGAATGGGTATATTTCTATATTTCTTTGATTTTCCAATTGGTGCATTAAGGGCTTTAAAACAAACACTACATTTTCATTCTCATTCATCTGTCATACAGTCTATAAGATGACTTTTGCAAATATTAATGATTGTCATTTAAATGAGTAATTTTAAGAACCTCATAGCAATGATTGTTCTAATATAGAGTCATCTAAGAAATAAATATGATAATTTATGGTCATTTCCGGTTGTATTAGTTTCATAGAGATACTGTACCAAATTGCCTCAGACTGACTTTAAAGCAACAGAAATTTGTTCTTTCACAGTTCTCCAGCCTACAAGTGTTTGACTGAAATTAAAGGTTTTGACAGGGTCATGCGTTGTGTGCTCAAGAGTCCTCCCCACCATTCTCCTCCTTTTCCTTCTTCTCTTTCTCTCTGCTCTAGGGGAGGGTGTTTTCTTGCCTCTTCGAAGTTTCTGTTGGTTCCCAGCAGTCTTTGGCTTTCCTGGGCTGTAGACAATTTACTCCAGTCTCTGCTGCTGTGGTCACATGGCATTTTCCCAATGTCTGTCTCTCTTTTTCTTAAGATGCCAGTCATACTGGCTTAGGACCCACTTTAATCCAGTATGACCTCATTTTAATATATTTGCCAAGACCCTATTTCCAAATAAGGCCATGTTCACAGTTAATGGAAGTCGGGGTAGAACTTCAACATATATTCTCAGTTCAGTTCAGTCACTCAGTCATGTCCGATTCTTTGTGACCCCATGAATCGCAGCACACCAGGCCTCCCTGTCCATCACCAACTCTCAGAGTTTACCCAAACTCATGTCCATCGAGTCGGTGATGCCATCCAGCCATCTCATCCTCTGTCATCCCCTTCTCCTCCTGCCCCCAATCCCTCCCAGCATCAGAGTCTTTTCCAATGAGTCAACTCTTTGCATGAGGTGGCCAAAGTATTGGAGTTTCAGCTTCAGCATCAGTCCTTCCAATGAACACCCAGGACTGTTCTCCTTTAGGATTGACTGGTTGGATCTCCTTGCAGTCCAAGGGACTCTCAAGAGTCTTCTCCAACACCACAGTTCCAAAGCATCAATTCTTCAGCACTCAGCTTTCTTTTAGTCCAACTCTCACATCCATACATGACCACTGGAAAAACCATAGCCTTGACTAGACGGACCTTTGTTGGCAAAGTAATGTCTCTGCTTTTTAATATGCTGTCTAGGTTGGTCATAACTTTCCTTCCAAGGAGTAACATATCTTTTAGCAGAACACAATTCAATCCATAACACTGGGCATATTTATTAACTAGATTTTTGTAGCTGTGTGTAATAATGTGCATGATCTGATGTAAACCATGGTTGTTGATCTTTCTGGTCTTCCCAAATCCCAGTTGTTTCCAAGGAAATAGCAGTTAATTTAATCCTGTGAAGGGAAAGTCTTGCAGCCCAGCTCATCAATGATCACATTTCTCTAAATTTGAGAAATTGAGCTTATGGTTCTTTAAAACTAAGCAAAGAATGAATAGATTGAAATTGATTTTTGATGTTACAAAGTCAGAGATGCAGTACTGGAATGTCATCCTCATCAGTGAATATTAATATATTTACTTGATAATAAATTTCAGTGACTGAGTAAAATATTTTACCACTAAATATGGGCAAAGCACTTTGGAGAATTCAAAATAATTATATTTCCTATGCCCTCAATATTCTTGAGTCAAGATAAAACACATAAAAATTTTGATGATCAGCTTCTTGGTTCTTTGTATCTTTAAAAATCTTTAGTAGATTTGTTTTTTAAAATGCACTGTCATAATTAAATAGTTCAAAGAATACAGAAAGAAAATAAAAAATTAAAATTAACTGATCTCTGTTTTCCCTCTCCAGAGCTTACCAGTTTTAAGAACTTTTTGGTAATTTAGTAATTTTCTATACTAAATTGCATTCTTAAAAAATAAAAAACTTTGAGTGGCATCATTATTGATCCTGCATCATAACTTTTTCCCGTATACAATTCATAATACAATTTGTACATCAGTATATGTCAGCATATAAAAATCTACCTTATTCATTTTAAGGGCTAAAAATAGCAGTCCACTGTATGGTTCACTCTTAACTCACCTATTGCCTTTTGAGTGTCACTAAAAGCAGATGTTCACTGTTACAGACATGCTACAGGTTTTTGAATTAGATGGTGAGTATGCTCATCCATGGTTCTAAGTCCCTGAAGTGGGATTGCTGGCTCAGAGGGATGAGCATTTAAAATTGTGATAAAATACTCTACTGTTAACTTGCCTTCCAAAAAGACTGAAACTTTGGTGTTCTGCCAACATGCTTGTTCAACATTCATTTTCTGTAGCCAAGTAAAGTTTCTCAAGTGCAGGTTTAACTGAAGCATTTTATTGTTGTCATTGTTCAGTCACTCAGTCATGTCCGACCCTTTGTGACCCCATGGACTGCAGCATGCTAGGCTTTCCTGTCTTTCACCATCTCCTGGAGCTTGCTCAAACTCATGTCCATTGAGTTGGTGATGCTTTACAACCATCTCATCTTCTGTCATCCCCTTCTCCTGCCTTCAGTCTTTCCCAGCATCAAGATCTTTTCTAATGAGTCAGCTCTTCGCATCAGGTGGCCAAAGTATTGGAGCTTCAGCATCAGTCATTCCAATGAATATTCAGGATTGATTTCCTTTAGGATGGACTGGTTGGATCTCCTTGCAGTCCAAGGGACTCTCAAGAGTCTTCCCCAACCCCACAGTTCAGAAGCATCAATTCTTCAGCACTCAGCTTTCGTTATAGTCCAACTCTTAACGTCCATACGTGACTACTGAGAAAACCATAGCTTTGGCTATACAGACCTTTGCTGGCAAAGTAATCTCTCTGCTTTTAATATGCTGTCTAGGTTTGTCATAGCTTTCCTTCCAGGGAACAAGTGTCTTTCAATTTCATGGCTACAGTCACCATCTCCAGTGATTTTGGAACAAAAGAAAACAAAGTCTGTCACTGTTTCCATTTTCTCCCCATGTATTTTCCGTGAAGTGATGGGACCAGAGGCCATGATCTTTGTTTTTTGAATGTTGAGTTTTAAGCCAGCTTTTTCTGTCTACTATTTCACTTTCATCAAGAGGCTTTTTAGTTCCTCTTCACTTTCTACCATAGGGTGTTGTCATCTACATATCTGAGGTTATTGACATTTCTCCCCACAACTTTGATTCCAGCTTGTGCTTCATCCAGCCTGGCATTTCGCATGATGTACTCTGCACATAAGTTAAATAAACAGGCTGACAAGATACAGCCGTGACATACTCCTTTCCCAATTTGGAACCAGTCTGTTGTTCCTTGTCTGATTCTAACTGTTGTTTCTTGACCTGCATACAGAATTCTCAGGAGGCAGGTAAGGTAGTCTGGTATTCCCATCTCTTTAAGAATTTTTTCACAGTTTGTTGTGATCCATACAATCAAAGGCTTTAGCGTAGTCAGTGAAGCAGAAGTAGATGTTTTTATTCTGCTTTTGTCACAATTTCACATTGTTTCCATATTTTTCTCAGCCTAAGTGTATCAAACACTGTATTTGAATAATAGCCTTTATAAAAACTTTGGAGGGAACAAAGCTTTGGAAAGTATAGTAAAAATAGAAATGGTTGGTTTTAACAAACAGAGAAATGGTGTAAGTAATACAAATCACTTTTGAAAATATGCACATAAAATCTCTATATAGAAAAACTTGAAAAATTTTGCTTTGTTTTGTTTTAATAAAAGCTTCAGCTTATGATATCGTGAGAAATGGGAGCAAAAAGTTTTGTTGTTTTTTTTTTCCCCCAAAGATAAAATGAAATCTGGATAACTTTTAGATTGCTTTAAGGTAAGAAAATGGAATTGAGTTGAAATGGATTGGGTTGATCACCCCTCCCTGTCCCCAGTTGTAAACTTGAGTGCTATCAAAAACATTGTGAGAAAGTCAAGGTGGTGATATTAACTGCTACTTATTGAAGCTTTTTGTGCCCAGTTTTTATATATTTCCCACTCAATCTTCATAATAACCCTGTGGGATAGACATTTATTATGTCTACCATTTTAGAGTTGAGAAAACCAAGGATTAGAGAATAGTTAATTTCCCCATATTCACATAGCTAGTGAGTGGTATAGATAGGCATCATCAGCTTGTGTTCTGAAGTCTAGATGACAAGTGATAATCAGAAAACTTAAGAAGCGGAATTGAAAAAATTGGCCTTGACAACCATTAAACGTGAGTAAGTAAAAGAAACTGGTTTTAGAGTGGTTTCCAGAAAAGTAAATGTGTGTCTTGGCAATGATGATTGTCAACATACATCACTGATATGTTAAAGTGATTTTATTATGTGCACATCTATTTGCAACCCCAGCAGACACTATATAGAGCTTATTATAGTCCCTGCGTTGTATGAGTTTACAACCTACCACAGAAAAATCTATGCATTAACTCTGATGTGCTGTTAGAGCTTTGTAAAACATAGCAAACTGTGCTTAAACACCAGCCTTTTGGTTCTCATGTATGTAAGTCAACAATTTTCTTATTAACAAGGTAAACAATAAAAGTAAACAGAGGGAAAGAAGAACCTATAGGCTTATTTATTCATTTGTTGTTTAGTGACTGCAGGGTCATAGGCTTTAGGACAGCAAGGTGTCCAGTACCTTTGGAAGGTCTATCAGCTTTAAAAAGGTATTAATATAATGGGAAGAAGATGAAACTATTTGAAGGACAAATTGTTCTCACCTTGCTGATGTAATTTTTAAACTTAGAATTCCATGGAAGACTGAATTTATTACCTTATTTGTATCATTAATTTCATATCAGATAAGACGAGATCTTTTAAAATGTTCCTTTTTTTCTTGGCATATATGACAATTGCAGCTTTCATTCCAATCCCAAAGAATGACAATGCCAAAATGTTCAAACTGCCACACAGTTGCACTCATTTCACATGCTAGCAAGGTACTGCTCATAATCCTTCAAGCTAGGGTTCAGCAGTATGTGAACAGAACTTCCAGATGTACAAGCTGGATTTAGAAAAGGCAGAGGAAACAGATCAAATTGCCAACATCCATTGGATTGTAGAAAAAGCAAGAGAATTCCAGAAAAATATCTACTTCTGCTTCATTGACTACTCTAAAGCCTTCAACTGTGTGGATCACAACAAACTGGAAAATTCTTCAAGAGATAGGAATACCAGACCACCTGACCTGTCTCCTGAGAAACCTGGATGCAGGTCAAGAAGCAACAGTTAGAACTGGACAAGGAACAACAGACTCGTTCCAAATTGGGAAAGGAGTACATCAAGGCTGTATCTAGTCATCCTGCTTATTTAACTTGTGTACAAAATGCATCATGCAAAATGCTGGGCTGGGTGAAGCACAAGCTGGAATCAGGATTGCCAGAAGAAATATCAACAACCTCAGATATGCAGATGATACCATCCTTATGGCAGAAAGTGAAGAGGAACTAAAAAGCCTCTTGATGAAAGTGAAAAGAGGAGAGAGAAAAAGCTGGCTTAAAACTCAACATTCAGAAAACTAAGATCATGGCCTCCAGTCCCATCACTTCATGGAAAATAGGTGGGAAAAAATTTGAAACAGTGACAGATTTTGTTTTCTTGGGCTCCAGAATCACTGCAGACAATGACTGTAGCCAAGCAATTGAAAGACGCTTGCTCCTTGGAAGGAAAGCTATGGCAAACCTAGACAGTGTGTTAAAAAGCACTTTGCGGACAAAGGGCCATATAGTCAAAGCTATGGTTTTTCCAGTAGTCATGTATGGATGTGAGAGTTGGGCCATAAAGAAGGCTGAATGCTAAAGAATTGATGCTTTCAAGTTGTGGCGCTGGAGAAGACTCTTAACTTGGACAGCAAGGAGATCAAACCAGTCAATCCTAAAGGAAATCAACCCTGAATAGTCATTGGAAGGACTGAGGCTGAAGCTCCAATCCTTTGGCCACCTGATGGAAAGAGCCGACTGGTTGGAAAAGACTCTGATGCTGGGAAAGATTAAGGGCAAGGAGGAGAAGGGGGCGACAGAGAATGAGATAATTGGATGGCATCACTGACTCAGTGAATGTGAGTTTGAGCAAAGTGTGGAAAATAGTGAAGGACAGGGAAGCCTGGCCTGCTGCAGCCCATGGGGTGGAAAAGAGTCAGACACGACTTAGTGACTGAACAACAACGAATGACAGTTCCTAAATTGCTGGACGTGTTTTATATTGTTAGTGAGCTGTTCAAGTAAATAAAAAAGAAATTTTTGAAAGAAAAATGTTTTAAAAGCTTTGCTTTCTCATTTTTGATGTACTGGTTTCCTTAAATTTACAATGGTAAATGTTTTCTTATAAAATTAATGGAAGAAAAAGTTTCAGATTAATTTGGAGATGATCACACTTTTGTGTTGCATCTCTAGAATTTATTTTTATTAATTCTCATAGCTCTTTATTATTTAAGTGCTAACGTTCACTTTTTTTTTTTTCCAGGGCATAAGTAATCTTGCTGCTATGCTTCCAAGCTGTAGGTCTGAATCATCCTAAATTTTGAACAGAAGGTGAACCTCTGAGGTTAGTCAAAATAGCATTTGGTGTTTCTTCTGGCTGTTCCTCTACTTATTTGTTTCATTTTAGCTAAAGTTATTTAAAGTTTTCAAGAGTGCTAATGAGTCATTAGCTTTTAAAGAACTTTAAAGGTATAGTTGGAAAAGAGGAAATTGGAAAAAAGATCAGAAAAAGAAGCTTGGAATTGATACCCAGTCCAGTTATTGGCCTTAAGTGTGGTACTATTTAGTGCCTGTTTTGCCTTATTCTAATAATACCATTATAATAGAACATATAATACAATTAGAAGACAAGTAAGTGCACTTGACCTATGAGTAAATAAGGTATAACAAAGGAGTGCATCTTCCCTAATTCACAGTGTTCAACTGAGAGGTCAGGATCTGCCGCGGATAGAAGTATTTAACATTGTGAGAATGCAGCAAAGACTAGTTGCAAATGCTACAAGCCTGGATTGTAATAGCCCATTGTTGTATTTAAGTTGGAGAAGGCAATGGCACCCCACTCCAGTACTCTTGCCTGGAAAATCCCATGGACAGAGGAGCCTGGTAGGCTGCAGTCCATGAGGTTGCTAAGAGTCGGACACGACTAAGCGACTTCACTTTCACTTTTCACTTTCAAAAGAAATAGCTTTGTTCTTAGAATAGAGGAAAGGGTCTGAAAGGATGCATTTAGTAAATATTTATTTAATGCCTGCTATATGTTAAGGCCTGGGGTACAAAAATGAAGAAACATCTGCCTACTGTGCATGTCATTGATTCTTGAACAGGGTTGTATATCTGAGTCGGAAAAAGTATAAAAATGACTTGTAGGCATTTAAAACTTTTTACTGTGAAAGTTTTCAAGCTAGTTTACAGTTTTGTCCCCATACCCATCACCTAGATTTAATAGTTACTAACATATGTCTTTCCCCCCTACTTTTCCATCTTAATTATATATTAAGAAACCTGGTCTTGGGGGGTTCCAGGTGACCTAGTGGTTAGGATTCTAGGTTTCATTGGTTCAGTCCCTGGTCAGGGAACTGAGATCCCACAAGCTGCACGATGTGGCAAAAAAAAACCTTGTCTTGTGGGCTGTCTCACCTTGTAGATTTGTCTGATTGTTTCTTTTGATACTGTTTAGCCAATACTCTTGTCCCCTTGTAATTCCTTCACACTGGAAAGTGAAAGTCGCTCAGTCGTGTCCAACTCTTTGCAACCCCATGGACTATACAGTCCATGGAATCTCTAGGCCAGAATATTGGAGTGGGTAGCCTTTTCCTTCTTCAGGGGATCTTCCCAACCCAGGAATCGAACCCAGGTCTTCCACATTCCAGGGCTGGGAAGATCCTCTGGAGAAGGGAAAGGCTACCCACACCAATATTTTAGGCTTCCCTTGTAGCTCATCTGGTAAAGAATCCGCCTGCAATGTGGGAGACCTAGGTTTGATTCCTGGGTTGGAAAGATCCCCTGGAGAAGGGAAAGGCTACACACTCCAGTATTCTGGCCTGGAGTATTCCATGGACTGCATAGACCATGGGGTCACAGAGTCAGACACGACTGAGTGACTTTCACTTTCGCTCAGTTGGATTCAGGTAAACATTTTTGGTGAAAATAGTAATTATGGGGACATAATATTGTATCTCATTGAATTTTTGATTTCCCATCAACTTTTCTTCTAAGACTGTGTGAATCAGCTGTTTTTATTAGGTTTGACAGTATGACTGCTTTCTAAATCTATTCTACCTTCTGCGCTCATGGTTTTCTTTCATTAACTAGAACTATTTGATAACCCTCTTCAGTAAGTCTTGGATTATGGGAGGCTAAATAGATAAACCCTTTTTTTCTTATAATCTTCAAAATAATTACATTCCACAGGTTTATATGAGATTTTAAATTAAATTAGAATTAGAAAAAATTAGAAAAATTAGATTTTTCACCCTTTGAGCTAAATTGATTAGAGCTATGCTTTCCTCCAAACTCTTGACACCAGCATTAACATGAAATTTTCTATTCTTGCTTGCCAACCAAAAAATTCCAGTTGCTTCTGGCAACCTTTTGAGCAGAATTTTAGAGCTCTGATGACATAAATGTAAAATCATATAATAATTTCTGATGTGTGAGCTTTTTTAACATTAAATAACGCTTATTCTCTCTTTGTTAAACTATTTTTTGAAGACAGAAAGACAGATATATTTTAAAAGTCAGGATGTGGGATCAAGGAGGACAACCTTGGCAGCAGTGGCCTTTGAACCAACAACAATGGATGCAGTCATTCCAGCACCAGCAGGATCCAAGTAAGGAAACAAATTGAATTTTGGGGACTAGAGTAGGGAGTTATATAGAAATGGGTGGAAGATAGGCACAAGGATTAAGGGAGGTAGAATTGAAATTGGTTTATTGGGTCATTTTATGGTTGGATTTTAATTTTTTCTCTTGAATCATCTTACCTAGCATACATATCAAGGAATGGATTTCCCTTTGGAATATTTTCTCAAAGGGTAGAAAGTTTTGTATAGATTTCATATTTCTAAAACTGATTTAGTTCTTGTTTTCTGAAGAAAGTCTTTCTTAAATGTGTTGCTTAAGTTAATCATATTTCTGCTGTTAATTCTGAGTCTTAAGATTCTATGTAGGTCATAATCAACTGATGGTATACTATATAGTTTTAAAACCTCTCTTTAATATGAAGTATCTCAAACTTACATAGATGCAGAAAAGGGTATAGGGATCCCCCATTTATTACTGAGTTCTAACAGTGGTTAATTCATAGCCAATTTTGCTTAACTGGTATGACCTCTTCTACTGCCCTGTGTTTACTGAGTTAATGCTTTCCTATTTCTTTTTTTTTAATAGCTACATAGCATTCTGTTATAGGACTGTACTGTAATAAATCTACTTTTAGATGATTGATTGTGACTTGACTTTTTGAAGACATTCCCCTAATTTTGTATACATACTATTATTACTTATCCAGTTATTTTCTTAGGAAAAAAAGCTAAGAAATAGGTTTGATAGATCACAGTTGTACATTTAAAGTTTTAGATATACATTACCAAGTTTAACTGCACCTTTGTCAAAATGTATGAGAATATATTTATTTAATCTTAGCTAAACTGAGATGTAAAAACCTGTGTCTTAGTCTACATTGTGTACTTTATTAATACTGTTAGATCTTAAAACGTTAGCTATAGTTTTTTTTTTATGATTTTTAAACCTTTTATTATGAAATAATTATACGTTTATAGGAAGTTGCAAAGGGATTACAGGGAATCTCATGTAATCTTTATCTTGTTTCCTTGAGTGGTTACATTTTACATGTTTATAACAGGAAAACCAGGAAATGGACATGGGTAGTACCACATGTATGTACAGTTCCAGTCACTTTAATCACATGAGTAAAAGCTATAGATTTTTGATGGGGATAGAGGAAACAATGAATTTTGAATAAAAATGAGTAAGAAGTTGTTGAGATATATTTTGACTAGAGAAAGGAGTTAAAGATGCTCAACAAAGGTGACTGAGAAGGAATAGAAATAGCTAGCTATACTCACCTGAGGTGTGTAGGATCCAGTGTAGACCTGAATGGGACCTGTCTGAGAAAGAGTGAGTTTAATCATTTGTTCTTATAGTGATTTTTAAAAAGAGTTTTTAAAAATTCAGTGAACTAAGGTACAGGGAATATATTTTCTTACGAGTAATACTAGAAATTGGTTATTTTGTAAAGTCTTTTTCTGAGTGTCTTAAGTCATTTTGTAACCTGCATATGCATTATTTTTAAGCATTTTTTCCACTATAACATTCTATAATATTTAAAATCTCTAATAAAGATGAACTCAAATGCTTCTTTTACATAGAGGCACGTTCTTTTAGCTCCTACATTCTGAATGTCAAATTCTGCTGTGTTAAATTTTGTTAGGCCAGATTGACTGGGCTGCATTGGCTCAAGCTTGGATTGCCCAAAGAGAAGCTTCAGGACAGCAAAGCTTGGTAGAACAACCACCAGGAATGATGCCAAATGGACAGGATATGTCTACAATGGAGTCTGGTCCAAATAATCATGGGAATTTCCAAGGGGATTCAAACTTTAACAGAATGTGGCAACCAGGTTTGTTGTTTATGTTTTCCAAATTTTAGGACTCAATTTTAAAATAAAATGAGGATTAAAAGTAAATTGTTTAATCTGCTTAGTTTTATGACTTCTTGAATACTTCTTGAAGACTAGGTAGTTTCAGTTAGATTTGACCTTGAAATTTTATGGTTAAAATTATTCTATACTCATTCTCCTAGCATTGTGGCACTCAGTTTGATTCTTTTCTTGGTTCTTCATTCCTAGGCTGACAGGGGCTGGGAACACTGGAAACCTCACTTGGCATCTAGGGAAGAGAGCATTCTATGTCTCTCTGTTGCAACCTCTGGCCTTTCAGCAGCAGCACTGGCAGAGCAAAACATGTCTAGTCTCTAATTAAAGAAAAATTGTGTCATTTTCTGACAGATTAGTCTGTCAAATATACTCTGCCCCTACCATCTGCTTATTTTTCTCTTCCCTTTTTTCAGATAGTAAAGATCTTCCATAAGTTTTTATCTGTATATTTTTGTTTGTTTGTTTGCTTTTTTTACTTTATAGTGTGATTTAGGCTCCTTGATGCTAGTTCAGTTTTCTGACTTGTGTTATTTTTAACAATCACTTCAAATTATTTACAGACGAAGCTTACATTTGAGTATGTTAACAGTGAAGTCATAGCTCCATTTTCTTATTAATACTTATTGTTTCTCAGTGTGAGAATGGAAAACTCAAGAAGTAATCCTCTGATATCACTTTTAAAATAATAATGAATATTCTAATCTTTAATATTGAGAGAGAGTTCATTTCTAGTTTTCTTGAGTCTGTGCCAAATTTTCCCACATTTGAAAATGTTTTGGTTCCTAAGTTCATCGATGATTCATCTTGGCATTCTCATTCCCCAACTTTACTGTGCTGGCTTTGTGTCCCAGGCAAATGATTTAAACCTCTGTGTGCCTCAGTTTCCCCTCCTGAAATTGGCGAAAATAGTACCTGATTTCTTCCTACCTCACAGGGATGTTGTGAGGATAAATGTGTTCATGGAAGAAAGAAATTATATAAAAATCTGGAGGTATTATTTTTATGGTATTGTTACTGAACACAAATAGAAAAATTGAACAAAAATTTGCTTTGAATTTTGTTATGTTCATTAAAAGTAATTTTGGGTATTTGGTTTCCATTTGTTTAGAATATAAATTAGAGTAGTAGTTAGCGCATTTGAATTATTTATTAGATTCATTGCTTATTTTTAAGATATACAAAAGGAATTTGACCAAGAAGTCATAGATTTTTTAATCTGTTTCTTTACTGAAAAGTCTAGCTTTCTTGAGATCTTAAAAATTTGTGTTGATTTTGTTATAACCCCCTGTTGAATGTTTTTATGCCTGAATCCTAAATAGAATGGGGAATGCATCAGCAGCCCCCACACCCCCCTCCAGATCAGCCATGGATGCCACCAACACCAGGCCCAATGGACATTGTTCCTCCTTCCGAAGACAGCAACAGTCAGGACAGTGGGGAATTTGCCCCTGACAACAGGCATATATTTAACCAGAACAATCACAACTTTGGTGGACCACCCGATAATTTTGCAGTGGGGCCAGTGAACCAGTTTGACTATCAGGTGAAAGATATTTTGTTGCTTTAATATTGTAGATGTGCACGTAATCCATTCTTTGGAAGTGTCTCATCAAGAGTATCTAAGATATGTGTTTCACTTCTCAGTCTTGTACAAATAAGCACGTATGTGTCCAAAAAAGTTACTAGTTTTTGAGTATTAAAATCATTAGGTTTTTGTTTTCTGGTTTTTGATTTGCTTAGGAAAATGGTATAAAAGACTGTTAGGGAAAAAATCGGATAAAATGAGAAATGTGTAAGTGCAATAGCTATGATGTTTTGTTTTCTAATTTATAATTTCAAGATGGTACCTTTAAATATTAAATAAAGTTTAGAAAATGCACAGTAGTTGAATACATTATTTATCAAAAATAGATTATGGTTAAGACATGAATAAAATACATGAAGAACATAGATCATCTTCCTAAATGCAATTCCTTCTGCTGTGTAGAGTAAGACTTTTTCTAGTGTTGTCATTTTTTTTTCCCATTCTAACATGACATGTTAATGGAATTGTACATACTTCCTTTGTAGCATCTGATTCATTCCTAGGGACATAGAACTCTATGGGGAATAGTGTCATGTGGGGCTTTATTTTCTCTAATCACTTTGCCAGAGTCTACCCTAAATTATAGTGCTAGGTGTTATTTTGAAATAATTGATTGCCATTTGTTACCTTTAAACTAAGCTATCATTTAAAATTTTGGGAAAAAACCCATATGTTGTTTCACTAATTGTATGGATAATGGTCATAAATGTGAACAATATTAACCTTCGACAGTACTCCCCTTATTCATACTTACTTAGATACCTTTTTATAAGAATATTTGATATACAGATATGACAGCTTTTGTTTGTTTTGAAAAAATGTAGTCATGGGGAGCTTCTCTTCACACAACATTTGCTCATAGATCCCCATGCTAACAAGATAAAAAGCTCTGTTGGCATCTGGCTTGGAAAAGCCTCTGAAAATAGCAAAATTGCAACAACAAAAAAATTAATACAATGATTCAGTAGCTTTTATCTTTGATTAGTTATTTCTTGCAAGATTATAGAAATAACAAGTTCATAAGTAGGAAGTTGTAATTGATTTAAATTTTTTTTCCTGTAATTTTCTAGTTACAGAAAAATTGACATTTATTTGATTTCTTGGTAGTGGAAGGAGTAGTTGATAAATGGATTCAGAATGAAAAAGCTCATATTAATATATATCCTTTTCTATACTTCTTGAATGTAGTATATTAAAAACTGGATTTTACATGGCTCTTTGATTTACATAGGCAGAAAATCTTTATCTTTCTTAAGAAAAGTAAGCCTAGGTTCTTAGGGCTACAGAAATATCGGTGGATATTAGAACCATGGAAATCTTGGATTTGCTGCACACATGGATTTCTACTGTCCCAGTTCATAACACACGTGTGTCCCAGAGAGTATATTGTATTAATGTGAAGAAAAATAAACTGCAATACTCTTTCAGCATGGGGCTGCTTTTGGTCCACCGCAAGGTGGATTTCATCCTCCTTATTGGCAACCAGGACCTCCAGGACCTCCGGCGCCTCCCCAGAATCGAAGAGAAAGACCATCGTCATTCAGGGATCGGCAGCGTTCACCTATTGCACTTCCTGTGAAGCAGGAGCCACCACAAATTGGTAGCTATTTAAATTTAGGGAACCACAATTGGCATGATTTCTTGATGATGTAAAAAGGATGCTGTGTTTTCTTAAATTGTTCTAATACTCTCATATGTTAGGAATTGATACTTTAAAGTCCTGCCATTTTATAGTCATAAATCTTAAAATTATAAAAAAGATACTATCTAATAATACTTTGTTTTCAATAATTTTCTTTAAATCTTTTGTTATAAAATTTAAATTTATCATAACCATAGCATGTTAATATTTCTTTGATGTTGATAGTTAGATACATTTTGCCAATATATGGTCAGTTCCCCCTTTTAAAACTTATTCATTCTCTCTTTATGGACTCTTTCCACTCTCAGTTCGTTGGATATACTGTTGTCAGATTGATTTCTTTGATTTATTTCATTCACCTTCCATAGTATTTTGGCAAAAAAAATTAACTTTTAAATAACAAAATAGAACTATTTTATTGCCATCAGTAAGTTACATATATATGTTCCTTTTTATCTGGAAATCCAAATCTAGCACTTAATGGACATTTAAGTCTTTCTTTTTTAAGTCACAAAGTAGACATTTTATTAATAGAAAGATTCTGACTTTTTTAACTTAAGGAATAATACTCAAATGAATTCTTAATATGAAGGCTCATGGTTTTGTAATTCTTTCAATATTTTAGGAAACCGCATAGTACAACAGTTGGCTCTGAATTAGCCCACATCACTACTTATTGTCTTTATAACCTGGAACACAACACTTAATCTTGAGCATCAGTTGCATCACTTAAAAAAGATGAAGTGCTCTTTTAGGGCTTTTATAAGATTAAGTGAGATGATGGACTCTCCCAGTGCTCTGGCACATTATAAGCGTTAAAGCCATATTTACTTTTGCTATTAAAAGTGATGATTTTATTTATTTATTTATTTTATTTTTTAAAAATAAGTGATGATTTTAAAGAAAAGCATAATGTTTAGTGAATTGTTTTTATTACCACTGCCTTGCTAGAGAATGATAATATTTTCTACAAGCACTTAAAGGGCACCAACATTTTTTTTTTAACCTGCAAGGATTATAGAAATTTAAGAATAAAGAACTCATGCATTTATGATTTTTACTTAACTGACACGAATATTTTGTCCCATGTGAAACAGATGCAGTAAAACGCAGGACTCTTCCAGCTTGGATTCGAGAAGGTCTTGAAAAAATGGAACGTGAAAAGCAGAAGAAGTTGGAGAAAGAAAGAATGGAGCAACAACGTTCACAATTGTCCAAAAAAGAAAAGAAGGCCACAGATGATGCTGAAGGAGGAGATGGCCCTCGTTTACCTCAGAGAAGTAAATTTGTAAGTAGACTTTCTTGATCTGAACTCCTTGTGACATCTATGTGAAAAACTTAACTGACTTTCTGACTTAATTAATTTGGTATGATAATCTCTAGGTCCATCCATGTTACTGTAAATGGCACTATTTCATTCCTTTTTATAGCTGAGTAATATTCCTTTGTGTGTATTATATACACACACATACCACATCTTTATCCATTCATCTGTCAATGGGCCTTTAGGTTGCTTCCGCGTCTTGGCTATTGTAGATGGTTTCCACAGTGGCTGCACCAGTTTACCATTTACAACTACAATATATCATTTGTATGTGGAATCTAAAAGAATACATATGGGGAATCTAAGAAGATACAAATGAACTTACTTAAAAAACAGAATAGACTCACAGACATAGAAAACAAACTTATGTTTACCAAAGGGAAAAGATAGAGGGAGGGATAAATTAGGAATTTGGGATTAACAGATGTACACTACTATATATAAAATAAAAAACAAAGACCTATTGTGTAGCATAGAAACTGTGTTCAGTATCTTATAATAACCTATAATGGAAAAGAATCTGAAAAAAAATGTCTGTTAAAGCACTTGCTATATGCCTGAAACATTGTAAATCAAATATATTTCAATTTTTTAAAGTTTATGAAAATAAATAGGTATTAATTTAGTCTTTGAAAAGTACTAGAGTAGTATCCTTGAGATTAACTTTCAGTTAAGTATACTGGAGTTTATTTTTATATATGTTACTGAGGGTAGTAAGGAGAAAAGAGGGCAGCAAATATATAAAATGTTTCATTTCAGAGAGAAACTACTCAGTGAGATGCTAGATAATAGGTTTTACCTTGACAAATAAATCTCTGCTCCTTTATTGTAGTACAGTGAACTCCCCAGTGATGGCCTATAAAGCAGCTATACTTACACTCAAGGATATAGTAACTTAGTTTTTGACAGGTACTGAAAGTAACATAAGGTTTTAACTCTTTAAATCTCTTATCAGTTAGATGGCATGAATGGCTTGATAATTTTTTTGTTTTTAGCAGCTTGACAGCCACAGCAGTGGCCTGTGTGCAATTCAGGAAATTCTTCTTCCTCCCAAGGCCATTTTTTTCCTTCAGAAGTAAGTTTTAAGGACAGCCAGTTAACTGTTGGCTCAGCTGGTAAAAAATCCACCTGCAATGTGGGAGACCTAGGTTTGATCCCTGGGTTGGGAAGATCTCCTAGAGAAGGGAAAGACTACCCACTCCAGAGTTCTGGCCTAGAGAATTCCATGGACTGTTATAGTCCTTGGGGTCGCAAAGAGTCGGACTGAGTGACTTTCACTTCACTTCAATCAGGTACTGGTTTTGCTTCAATTCCATGAATGCCATAAGCTACTTTTTTTTTTTTTTAACAAAACGATACCAAAGATGTGATTTTGTTCTGGGTGTTATGCAGATAAGAAACAACAGGCTGCCACTTTTAAAATTTATCTTTAAAAAGAAAAAAAAAATTTTTTTTAATCTCTACATGAAATAGTAGATTTCCCAGTTTGATTTTTTTTTTAAGTGTCCAAAAATCCCCTCAAAACTGGAGATTGTCCTCCCTTTTCTCCCAGATGCCTTTGGACTTGTTTTTACGTGTAGTCTTCCTCTGGTTCGAATAGTCTTTCCATAGTATTTTTTAGGTTAGGTGATCACCTTGGCTTTTACTTAGTACGATTGTTAAGAGTGACTGTGGAATATTTCTTTGCCTGAAGAAGAATCTACCTTTTAAGATGTGCCATCTGAATACTGAAAACCTAACACTATACAGAGATAAACTACTGGTATTTCCTCTATCTGAAGTAAGCCTCATTTCTTGCTTATCTGTCCATTATATAGCTAAAAAAAAAAAAGCAAATTTCAGTAACCAGTTTAGATCTGGAAACTGACTTTAGTTTTGTTTTTTTTTTAAAGTCACATGATTTTAGGTAAAAAGCTTAAATTTACAGCTATAAAAGTTATACGGAGTATATGACTGTGGCCCATTTATCCAAAATTCTACATACCACTCATCTCAGGACCATCATATATAATGTATATTAATTAAATCAATCTCTGGGCATGATGTGCTTCTAGTTATTTATCTTAGGAAAACTTAACTAAGGGAAAAAATTGAAATTGATTCTCACAAGCCATCTTGTAATCCTGTATTTCCTCTCTTTAAATTACCAAATGAGATCTGTAGCACAAAAGTGTTATTTAGAGAGAAATTTCATTTTTCTGTAGCTGTTTCATAGACTTTAATTTGGGGTTTTAAAATAGAATATTTAAGATAATTATTTTATGACAGAAGCATGAATTTGGGTGGCCCAAAAAGTGCTGTTACTTTTTTTTAGGATAGTGATGAGGAAGATGAAGATACTGAAAACGTTGAGGCTGCAAGCAGTGGAAAAGTCACCAGAAGTCCATCTCCAGTTCCTCAAGAAGAGCAAAGTGAACCAGAGATGACTGAAGAAGAGAAAGAGTATCAAATGGTAGAATGTTAAATTTCCTACCTTTACCATGTACTGGCTTAAAAAATTTTGGGGGGGATATAATGACATTCAGCATTATATTGTAGGATTTATCTTATTAATAATTAAAAAAAAATTTTTGGTTGGCTATCTTAAACTTGGGAACTTGTAAAACAGTAATAAGATGTATATTTGCTGGGCACTAGTGTCTGCAAAAATCCAAGTAACTCATAGTATATGAAATCTCAGCTTATAAAGCAGTTATTAAGCACATTTTCTAATATCAACAGCATGATTAAATAGTGTTTTATTAATACTACATGAGACCCAAGAGACCATTTCCCTGGTGGCTCAGATGGTAACGAATCTGCCTGCAATGCAGGAGACCTAGGTTCAATCCGTGGGTTGAGACGATCTCTTGGAGGGGAGGGCATGGCAGCCTACTCCAGTATTCTTTCCTGGACAATCCCCATGGATAGAGGAGCCTGGTGGACTACAGTCCATGGATGGGGTCACAAAGAGTCAGACATGACTGAGTGACTAAGCACAACATTATTTTCTAAAGTATGTTTTTTGTATACTGTAGAAGATTAAAAGAATGTATAGAAAAATAAATTTAGGAAGCTCTAGGTTTAACATGGAGAAGGTGATGGCACCCCACTCCAGTACTCTTGCCTGGAAAATCCCATGGACGGAAGAGCCTGGTAGGCTGCAGTTCATGGGGTCGCGAAGAGTCGGATACGACTGAACGACTTCACTTTCACTTTTCACTTTCATGCATTGGAGAAGGAAATGGCAACCCACTCCAGTGTTCTTGCCTGGAGAATCCCAGGGATGGGGGAGCCTGGTGGGCTGCTATCTATGGGGTCACACAGGCGACTTAGCAGCAGCAGCAGGTTTAACACAATTAAAGATGTTTCATTGAAAGACTTCGCAGACTTCAATGTCTATAATGTGTACTGTAGATTTCTGAGATTGGGTATATAATATGCTGCGTTTCTCATGTTGGTTAGTCAGTGATCTTTGGAATGTCCTTAGATGATGCTGATTCGGTGTACTCTTATTTTAGTAGATGAGTAATCTGGATCCCAGAGAGGTGCACATTTGAAACAGCTGTTGGTAGCCAAACGAGTGCTAGAATGCAGCTCTTATTTCAAGTCTATTGTATGCTATACGATAGTAATAAAGAAAAAAAGAATTTCATTTCACAAAATGCAGTAATTGCCATTTCCTTATTTTCCTTGTTTTTTCCCCTTAGATTTTATTTTGAGCTGAGGGTTAATGTAAATTCCGAAGTGACATAAGAAACTAGTATTGTGGTGCTTACTAATAATATTATTAAGTGAAAGGATATTCCTCTCAACTTAAAACACTTCTGGAAACTTATTAATAGGGACTTAAAAAAATATGTTTTGTCTCCAGAATTAGAATTCAGCGTTTCTGCTTTATAGATAAATTTTATATATATTTTAATCCATATGATTTAAAATGTTTTTAAAGTTCTGATAATTTACAATAATTTTCAAGATACTCTGTTTCTTGGAATAGCTAATCTGATCTTTAAAAATGTTTTATAAAATGGCTTTGCCTTTTAATTTTGTTGAAAATGTCAAACTGTGTTAGTAACTGTAATAATTAGGAATAAAAAACAAATGTATAAAATATCCTTCCTTAGATGTTGCTGACAAAAATGCTTCTGACTGAAATTCTACTAGATGTCACAGATGAGGAAATTTATTACATAGCCAAAGATGCACACCGGAAAGCAACGAAAGGTATATTGTGGGTGTTCTTGGTTTTCTTTATCTGGGGCTCTTTGGTTTTGGTGGCTACTTTGGACTTTTTTGTTGTCCTTGTTGAATTACTAGCAGATTATGGATCCTCTTGCATGTTCTAACTCTTTGGGAAATATTAGATTTGTAGACACCATATTAAAACTATACATATATTTTTGTTTTATCCAGCCTAAGCACAAATTAGCAATTTTGCTGTTGTCCTATAACACGTACTGTGGAAAATTCTTGATGTTCAATTTCACCTGATTTTTTTTTTTTTTTTACTATATAGATACCATGGTATTAGGTGTATGATTTCTAATGCATTTAGTTTGACTATTGAATTATGAACCTTCAGAATTTTCACAGTTACCACTTGCAATTCTTACAGAAGCAAGTAATATGTCCCACCCTCCCATAATTTTAGTAACACTTAAAAAGTATATTGAAAGAAAATTTTAGTTATGGTCCATACCTCAAAAATAAAAATACCAGTGTATTGGTCAACATTTTCCCTCATTATCAACCAGTTTCAGCTCACATCAGAGTTATAATTTCAAGGCCAGACATACTACTGGTTTAAAATGAATGTTATGTTTTTAATGTTTCTTCTCTCCCCAAAAAGCAGCAAATAGTAGTAGATTTAACAATACCGTAGACTCTCATGACTATGAAATCGTGGCTATTTGTGTTAACATGTTGTTCCTGTTGTTGATGTGATACAAAGCTCCTGCAAAACAGCTGGCACAGTCCAGTGCACTGGCTTCCCTCACTGGACTCGGTAAGTATTCTCCTTATTTGTGAGAGGGCCTTAAAGGGAAAATCACACTTACCTTGTCTCTCTACATGTTCTGTTTAGAAACTACTGGGCCTACTCAGTGTATAAAATTTAGGTCTTAGGGTTATATCAGTCTCTAAAAGGTTTGCTTTTGTTTTTTTTTAGCTAAAGCATTCACAGTGAGATTATTACAAATGTGGTGACTAATTAATAGTTTATTAGTACAAGTTGTAATAGTATATAATTTAGCCATGATAGCATTTAAGCTCACTTTCATAATTATTGAATACATGCTTTAGGGGAGAACCTATCCATAAATGCTTTTAAGGACCTTTATTTAGATTGTATTGTAGCAAGTCAAGTTTACCATAGAGGAAAGGGTTTATCTTAGAGCGTGATAGTAGTGATGTTCATAATTTGCCATTTGCATGATACAGTATCAAGTGTATAAAAGCTTGAGCTTGCCTTTTCCACATCTGCATTTCAAATTAATATTTGTGAGGGTCAGCAGAAATGGGTAAAACCAAATGCCCATATGATTTTGTTATGACTACTATCTAGATCACTTCAGGGTGGGGAGCAGTTATATAGCGCCTTGCCATTTCTGTACCATTGAGAATTACAGTATTCTAATTTTGTTAGGAAAAAAATATTTAGCATCCCTTGGATTTTTGAACTTTGAACAGTGAAAGAGTTAATTTTAGAAATATTTTCAGGATCATGGTAAATTTGTGTAAGGTAGTTTGAATTAATTATGCTTTAGTAAGGCTTTGTTACTGCCCTATTAAATGGTTTTGTTGGTTAGCAGGGACAATAAGATAGTCATTTTCAAGATTCCCTATGGTGAGCAATATATGAAATATTCTTGAAAGAATAAGATATTAAGTATCAGTTTTCTTGAGGATTCTGTATACTCCTTAAGCATTGTAATTTATACTCCTCCCCACCCCGAATAAGCATATTCTTCCAAGAAAAGGCAATGAAAAAAGAAATGAGCTTTCTTCTCGGACCTTAAAAAGTTTTTAGTGCACAGAATAATGTTTACATGTGATAGACTGGGCTTTATGCACACAGGTGGACTGGGTGGTTATGGATCAGGAGACAGTGAAGATGAGAGGAGCAACCGAGGTTCTGAATCATCTGACACTGATGATGAGGAATTACGGCATCGAATCCGGCAAAAACAGGAAGCTTTTTGGAGAAAAGAAAAAGAACAGCAGCTGTTACATGATAAACAGATGGAAGGTATATCTTTTAGACTCATTCAGTGTTTGTACAGTTCAGTTTGTATTTCTTTTTATTATTTTTTAACCAACCTAAAAATAACAGGATAGAATCAAAGCTATGTGACGTAATTGAAACTAAGGTTTTTGACTCATTTGCAATTTTTATCAAACTTAAAAGTAAAAATTAATTATATTATTCAAAGTGTGTAGTTTATGAGAGTTAAACTTTTTTTGTTTGGGGAGACATTAATTCTACTGACTGTAAGTTAAGCTATTTGGTGTCTTTTTATTTCTCATTGAAGTTCCTAAAATGAAAAGACTTTTGAGAGGAATACATTATAAACTATTGAAGAGTAATTTGTAGCTAACGGACAGTAGAGGACTTTTTAGAATTCAGTTGAGCTTCCCTGGTGGCTCAGAGGGTAAAGGATCTGCCTGCAATGTGGGAGACCCAGGTTCAATCCCCAGGTCAGGATGATCCCCTGGAGAAGGAAATGGCAACCCACTCCAGTATTCTTGTCTGGAAATTTTCATGGACGGAGGAGCCTGGTAAGCTACAGTCCATGGAATCGCAAAGAGTCACACACAACTGAACAACTTCACTGTAGAATTTAATTATGTAAAATGCTATACATGTGTACAGCTCTTAGTTTATATAATGATACTAGGAATAGTGAAAGAATATTTACGTAGACTTTATTGTTTGAAAAATCTTACTGGACAATCTCAGAAGTAATTATTGAGCTAACAGCCAAAAATTTCCTATAAACTACTAATTTACCTTCAGGTTGCTTTACTGTGTAAGAGGGGAATGTTTTCTTACCTGCTTTACGGTACCTCTGCACTTTGGTGCTCCATTGTTGTATTGTCCAGACAGGTCGCTAACTGCATGTAGCTACTGAGCATTTCAGATGGAGCCAGCTTAAACTGAAATGTGCTGTAGGTATAAAATAACACACTAGACTTCAAAGACTTTACAATACAAAAAAAAAGAGCAGAATATTTTGATTTTCTTTTTAACTCATTGGATGTTGAAATGATATTTTTTATATGTTGGGTTAATAAAATATGAAAATTAATTTCAAACCGGTTTCTTTTTAGTAGCTTTTAAAAAATTGTTTAGTAGCTGTTAAAAAATCCTGAATTGCTTACTGCATTTTATTTCTGTTGAACAGTGCTGCTCTATTTTTATAGTCTTTCAGCTTGAAATTTGCTAGTATGGAAGTTTTTTCATTGTATGTTTGCCTGTCTTACTATTTTTGTCTTTTTCTGTTTCAGAAGAAAAGCAACAATCAGAAAGGGTTACAAAAGAGATGAATGAATTTATCCATAAAGAGCAAAATAGTTTATCACTTCTAGAAGCAAGAGAAGCAGACGGTGATGTGGTTAATGAAAAGAAAAGAACTTCAAATGAAACTACGTCAGTTTTAGAACCAAAAAGGGAACATAAAGAAAAAGAGAAACAAGGAAGGAGTAGATCAGGAAGTTCTAGTAGTGGTAGTTCTAGTAGCAATAGCCGAAGTAGTAGTACTAGTAGTTCTGTCTCTAGCTCTTCATACAGTTCTAGCTCAGGTAGTAGTCGCACTTCTTCCCGATCTTCTTCTCCTAAAAGGAAAAAGAGACATAGTAGGAGTAGATCTCCAACAATTAAAGCTAGGCGTAGTAGGAGTAGAAGTTACTCTCGCAGGATTAAAATAGAGAGCAATAGGGCTAGAGTAAAGATTAGAGATAGGAGGAGATCTAATAGAAATAGCATTGAAAGAGAAAGACGAAGAAATCGAAGTCCTTCCCGAGAGAGACGTAGAAGTAGAAGTCGCTCAAGGGATAGGCGAACCAATCGGTCCAGTCGTAGTAGGAGTCGGGATAGACGTAAAATTGATGATCAACGTGGAAGTCTTAGTGGAAGCAGTCATAAGCATAAAGGTGAGGTTAAAGAACAAGAGAGGAGAAAGGAGAGGAGTCGAAGTATAGATAAAGATAGGAAAAAGAAAGACAAAGAAAGGGAACGTGAACAGGATAAAAGAAAAGAGAAACAAAAAAGGGAAGAAAAAGACTTTAAGTTCAGTAGTCAGGATGATAGGTTAAAAAGGAAACGAGAAAGTGAAAGAACGTTCTCTAGGAGTGGTTCTATATCTGTTAAAATCATAAGGCATGATTCTAGACAGGACAGTAAGAAAAGCACTACCAAAGACAGTAAAAAACATTCAGGCTCTGATTCTAGTGGAAGGAGCAGTTCTGAATCTCCAGGAAGTAGCAAAGAAAAGAAGGTTAAGAAGCCTAAACATAGTCGATCGCGATCCATGGAGAAATCTCAAAGGTCTGGTAAGAAGGCAAGCCGCAAACACAAGTCTAAGTCCCGATCAAGGTAGTATACTTTTTAAAGTATTTTGTCTGATTTTTTAAAAAAAAAATTTGACTGAATTTATTCAAAGTTGAAAGTGTCCTTTCTCTCTCTCTCTTTAATAAACTCAGTTTGGTACTTGATAAATGATCATAATCATAAGTAATTTTAGAAATCCTATATAATAATATTTATTTGAAAATTGCAGATTCTTTAGCATAAAATACATTTTTATTTTTAAATTTTATCTTTTCCCTTTCTTTTTTTCAGATCAACAACCCCTCCCCGTCGTAAACGCTGAGGAATGATGTGGCAAGAATGCCATGATGTTTAAAAAATTCCATGAGTTTTAAGGGCTTGTCTCATTATAGAGGCATATTGTGGCTGTGTAGGTGAAACCAGAATTTTTTTTTCTAATCTGTAAATAGGTGTACCTTTTTCAAATGCTGCTCCAAGTTACTTAATAGGATTTCTTTCTATTACATTTTTTTCAAAAAATAGTGCATAATAAGACTATAAACATGCCATTCTCTTTCAGCTGTAATGTTCTTAAAATTATTCTTGAATGTACTGTGATGTCAATAAAGCTCTTTAGTTCATTTTTGTTAAACTCTTGCACCTTAATTTTATGATTTTAGTCTAAGGAACGTACTTTTATAAAAAGGCAGCTGGAATTTTGTATAACAGGTTTTAAAGGTACTTCCTCTCATCTCCCCCAAAGAAAATGGTTTTAACTTAATAGTTTGTCAAAGTTTGTAAATTGTACCCATGGATTTTTGTCAGATTCCAACTATAAGGATGTGAAGAGGGCCAGAAACAGATCTTTACTTTTCATTTGGAAGCATTTGAGAGCTTTCTAAATTTTTCCTGTTTGGGGGATTTTCAAGTAATATATTCTCTGTGTATAAAGTATGGTTCACTCCTGTTAATGAAACTGCTGGAATCAATCAGACCAGTGCACCACTAGAATTATTTATAAGGAATGATTGTGTTTGACACTAATAGCAATTCAAGTCCGGAACTATATCCTGCAGTTACCACTTCTGTTTTAAAGTGTATTTTAAACACTTCGGGATTACTATAGAACTAAAACTCACAATTGAATATGTTTGTTTATATTTTTAAAGCATAATATGACCTCAGCACAGTGGAAGCATACTATGTTATGCAGGTTTGTGTCAATTTCATAACATTAAAATGATTTGGTTTTGTCACTTTCTTCAAATTATGATCAGTGAGTGGTCTAGCAATTTAAGGTAGTCATAACTTATGAATAAAATGAGGCTCTGCAGGCACTGAAATGCTGAACTGCTTCTAGGGTCCATTTTATATGATTACTCACTTGTGCCACAATAGATAAACCTCTGAAAACCAATGCTTTTAAATTTTAATTTAAAAAAGAAAGAGCAGGTGCAGATCACAGAAAGGTTTTAAAGTATGCCTTCGTACCAGCAATAGTTCATTTGAAAGTAAGCCAGGTTTTTGCCAAGATCAGTGTTTCCTCAAAATGAAGGTAGAAATAGACTTGTAATAGTGTGCTCTTGTACCTCTACATAGGTTCTTAAATAATTTTGAGCAGTTATGCATTTATCTTGAAGAAATAAGTCAACTGTGAATAAATGCATGTTTACCAAAATGATTGTTTTACAGTGCAGTTAGTTCTGATATTTATAAAGTTGACATTTCACACAATAACTTTTAAATAGTTTGGAATTCTATATAGTTTAGACATCAGTCACATCTGGAGACAAAATAAAGGAAAATGTGCAATATTTTTTATGTAGATGAGCTTAACACCATGTACCTAATTACAGAACTAATTATCTGATTAATTTGTAATAAATAAGTTGTATAAATTTTCATATCTTAAAATGTTTTTTAGAACAATCTTCAAGTGAAATAATATTTTCAAAATAAAATTCTACAGAAAAATACTGGCTATGATATGCACATTTTTGGGCAAGATATGAACTAGAGCCAAAAGTAGTATTTGATAGTTTGATTTACTCTGCCATAATATACCAGGTTATCATTTAAATCTGTAGATAGTTTTGAAAGCATAGTCATGATGTATATGATTACTAGTAAATATATCAGTGTTAGATATTTGGGTTTTCAGTTTAGAAAATTCATCATTTCATTGACATGTAATGAAGTATGTTTACCTTGAGTGGTAAGATTTTATAAAAAATAGGGCTTCCATGATTTGGGATGTGAATGCTAAAACTTACACATAAATTAATGTGTAATTTGGTTATGAAATCTTTTCTAAAATGATACCACCAGAAAATTAATAGATTAAGTTTTTGAGATAATTATTTGTCTGGATTGGTTAATAAAAATCTGTCTTAAGAGGTTTTCCTTTAAAATATTTCTAGTGTATTAATAATCATACTTGTTTTTGTATAATGGGGGTAAACCACACCATTAAGAGAATAAAATGTAATTTGGAAGAGGTAATTATAAGATTTGTTTCAGGCCCCTAAATATAAATAAAGACTGGTGTGGAATTTCAGTGTACGTTTCCTACCCTTGTAAAATGTCTTTTTTAAAAAGCATCTATTTCTAGTGGTATAATACATAATAGTTAAACTTTCCAAAAATATCTATTTTTTAATGTCTGAGTTACTCTTTCTTCGAAGAAAGACATGAAGTATAAACAGTAGTTATATTAAAGTTTCTAACCTGTACAAAGCATGGTGTAGTGGAAATAGATTCATTTGGATTGTCCTGGCTCTGCTTCTTGATGGTTTTGGGCAAATCACTAAATCACTGTGGAACTCATTTTCTTAAACTATATAAGGTCTTAAACACTTCTTGTCCTTAAGTTCTTCAGTTTTAAGGAGAATTTGTAATGTCTAAACCTAAAGGAGAAGATGGGCTTAAAATAACTTAGTAGCCCTTAAAATAACTCATGTGTGATGAGTTACATTTATACCCTAAAGGTTTATTAGGTGTCACCCACAGGGTTTTCCTATTTCCTATTTTGATTTTGGTAATATTTAAGATAAAATTACCCTAAGTTACCAATTTGTATGGAATTTTATAAATACAGAAATGTACCAGTTAAACCTGAGTGGATATAATAGAGTTATTTCTTTTAAAACTTTATATAAAGTTATAAAATTGAATTTCAAAATATTAAATAGATTTTTAGTTTTATAGCAAAATAAACTGTAGATTCTAGTTTACAGTATGGGTGAGACCATGGAGATGATCTGGAAATAACTCCAAGGACAACTGTACATCACATAGCTGCTAGTCCTTCCAGCACAACTTGTGTTTAAGCATCATTGGAAAAGCCTTTTGTTGATACTTGTAGAGAAAACTCTGTAAGCTAGTTTTGCTTAACTGAAGCAAACCAGTGGGTGTTCAAGAAACTTTGTTTCCTCTTGGTATTAAGGCAAATCACTGCCTTTGTTGTCGAACTGATGTGAAAGCAAACTTTCACTTTGCTTTTTCCTGGGATCTCCAGCAAATAACACACATGCTAATAAATGTTCTTTTGTGCAGAGCTTTGTGCCTTCAGTTGGGAGAGAGATTGGAAAGGAGCTCTGAAGACAACTTTTAAATTTGCAACCACTTAAGAGATGGTCAATATTTTACTAAGAAGCCATAGGCAAAGACCATTACTGAACAGTAGATTTCACTAATTCACAGAAACATTTACCAATCTGACCCTGCCGGTAAAAAATGTGCAGTGAATTTTTTGTCTTTAATGTTCGAAACTTATCATTCTTCTTACCCAAGGAAAGGCTGTTGAACGTGAACATGAAGTCGCTCGGTCGTGTCCGACTCTTTGCGACCCCATGGACTGTAGCCTACCAGGCACCTCTGTCCATGGGATTTTCCAGGCAATAATACTGGAGTGGGTTGCCATTTCCTTCTCCAAGGGATCTTCCCAACCCAGGGATCGAACCCGGGTCTCCCGCATAGTAGACAGACGCTTTACCGTCTGAGCCACCACACAGAAGTAATATGTAAATGATTGCCTCTTCTAATTCTTCAGTGAAGTTGCCTAGCCTGAGTGACTTAACAGTTCCCTGCTACATACTGTGTGCCCTGTCTGGAATATTATCAGGTCACTCACGGAAAAAATTTTCAATTTAGATTTCCGGCCCTCTGACATTTGAGTGCCTTGAAAGGGGGGGAACAGTATTCCCCTTAAGAAAGAAATGCTTCAGACCTTTTGTTATTCTCTTAGGGTCAGTGTCTCATAGATAGGAATATAAACGTCCTTGGGAGACATCTGTTAAGTATGAAATAATTAGAGCTATACAGGAATAAAAGCTAGCTCACACAGCTCATACGTGGCTACCTGGAGGTGGTCTGATGGCTGCTTTGAGAGGTCATATAGGAATAGACAGCCAAATATGATAATGCAAGCATTCTATAGTCTAACTGAATGCCTAGTTGACACTAAACGTGAACACTAATTACAGCCACACATCTATAATATCCACCACAGTGACCATGATTAAGATGGCTCTCGGAACCTTTCTGTTGGGGATCTTTTACGGGAAGGACCGGAAGAGAGGCGTATCCGTTCTGTCGTGATGTGGGGAGGAAGCAAACTAAGCTCCTCCGGGAGCCGAATTTTAGAAGGACTTAGATTGGGATTCCAGAGGACACAGGCTGACTCTTCTCGCTTAACTACGTCGGCGGGTGAGTGTGTGTCTGTGTGTTTGTGTATGTGTGTCGCGCTCACGAAGCCCTTGGAGCGGACAGAGTGTTCTGCGCAGGCGCGGTATAGGGGGGTTCCGCGCGGGTTGGGCCAAAAGTCTGTGTCTTCGGTGCTGGTCCTTCCTGTGAGTCGAACGCTCGGCCTAGGCTCTTACCCTCCCTTTCCCAGAGGCTGGGAAAAGTAGCTGAAGACTAGTGGTCCTGGCGGAGGAGAGCGAAGGCCGCGCGGTCCGCCGCCATATATTCAGTGACCTTTGTCTAATTTTCGTTGAGCTCCTTCCCTAGGAGCCGGCGACAACTGTGCCTGCTGGAATCGCGGTCTTTTGCTTTTTTTCTTTTGCCTCAGCGGGAAAGGACACCAACTGTCTTATAGTTATTGATTGTCTTGTATTTGTGTTTTATTTGCACATATCTTGCCCCTCCCCCCTTTTTCCCAGAGCATAAGGCAGCTATACTGTTTTTTGATGAATAGGTTAATTCAACAAACTGAGAAAATAAGAAAAAAAACCCTCACTGAACCTGATGCTTGTAGAAGACAGTTTGATTATTTAACTCCCAGTATTAACCAGAACGTTAAGTTCATTCTTTGCATGAAACTCATTTAACAAATACCCTATGCAAGGCACTGGGAATTTTAAAGAAGTGATAGCTAAAGGTCATTTTAAATAAAATGTTAGTTGAAGCTAAGATCAGGTTATAAAGAACAAAACCTGGGAAACTTAAAGGCCTCCAGTAGAATTGAGAAGTTGTGGGAGTTCGCTGGTGGCCTAGTGATTAGGATCCCAGTGTTTCACTGCCGTGGACAGGGTTCAATTCCTGATAGAGGACTGGAATCCCACAAGCTGTGACCCAGCCAGTTAAAAAAAAATGAAGGTGTTACTGTCAATACAGTGAAAAATAATGCTGCCTCAATTAAAATCATAGTTTAAATCAAAGTGAAGCCACGTGGTAAATGATTAAATGTAGCGTTAAGAAGGCAATGGCACCCCACTTCAGTACTCTTGCCTGGAAAATCCCATGGACAGAGGAGGCTGGTGGGCTGCAGTCCGGTGGGGTCGCTTCCAGTCAGACACGACTGAGCGACTTCACTTTCACTTTTCACTTTCATGCATTGGAGGAGGAAATGGCAACCCACTCGTGTTCTTGCCTGGAGAATCCCAGGGACGGGGGAACCTGGTGGGCTGTTGTCTCTGGGGTCTCACAGAGTTGGACACGACTGAAGCGACTTAGCGGCGGCAGCAGCAGTGTTAAGAAAGTAAGTTACAGAAGACCTAAATAGACATTTCTCTGAGGAAGACATTTGGGTGACCCACCATATGAAAAGCTCAATATTGCTAATTATTCAGTTCAGTTCAGTAGCTCAGTCGTGTGCGACTCTTCGTGACTCCATGAACCACAGGACACCTTGGCTCCCTGTCCATCACCAACTCCTGGAGTTCGCCCAAACTCATGTCCGTTGAGTCTGTGATGCCATCCAGCTGTCTCATCCTCTGTCGTCCCCTTCTCCTCCTGCCCTCCATCTTGCCCAGCATCAGGGTCTTTTCCAATGAATCAACTCTTCACCTCAGATGGACAAAGTATTGGAGTTTCAGCTTCAGCATCAGTCCTTCCCATCAATATTCAGGACTGATTTCCTTTAGGATGGACTGGTTGGATCTTGCAGTCCAAGGGACTCTCAAGAGCCTTCTCCAACACCACAGTTCAAAAGCATCAATTCTTCAGCACTCAGCTTTCTTTATAGTCCAACTCCCACATCCATACATGACCACTGGAAAAACCATAGCCTTGACTAGACAGACATTTGTGGGCAAAGTAATGTCTCTGCTTTTTAATATGCTGACTAGGTTGGTCATAACTTTTCTTCCAAGGAGTAAGCGTCTTTTAATTTCATGGCTGCAGTCACCATCTGCAGTGATTTTGTAGCCCTAAAGAATAGTCAGCCATTGTTTCCACTGTTTCCCCATCTATTTGCCATGAAGTGATGGGGCCAGATGCCATGATCTTCGTTTTCTGAATGTTGAGCTTTAAGCCAACTTTTTCGCTCTCCTCTTTCACTTTCATCAAGAGGCTCTTTATTTCTTCACTTTCTGCCCTAAGGGTGGTGTCATCTGCGTATCTGAGGTTATTGATAGTTCTCATGGCAATCTGGATTCCAGCTTGTGCTTCCTCCAGCCCAGCGTTTCTCATGATGTACTCTGTGTATAAGTTAAATAAACAAGGTGACAATACACAGCCTTGACGTACTCCTTTTCCTATTTGGAACTAGTCCATTGTTCCATGTCCAGTTCTAATTGTTGCTTCCTGACCTGCATACGTGTTTCTCAAGAGGCAGGTCAAGTGATCTGGTATTCCCATCTCTTTCAGAATTTTCCACAGTTTATTGTGATCCACACAGTCAAAGGCTTTGGCATAGTCAATAAAGCAGAAATAGATGTTTTTCTGGAACTCTCTTGCTTTTTCTATGATCCAGCAGATGTTGCCAATTTGATCTCTGGTTCCTTTGCCTTTTCTAAAACTAGCTTGAACATCTGGAAGTTCTCGGTTCACGTATTGCTGAAGCCTGGCTTGGAGATTTTGAGCATTACCTTACTAGCGTGTGAGATGAGTGCAATTGTGTAGTAGTTTGAGCATTTTGGGGGATTGCCTTTCTTTGGGATTGGAATGAAAACTGACCTTTTCCAATCCTGTGGCCACTGCTGAGTTTTCCAAATTTGCTGACATATTCCAAATTTGCTGCTAATTATTAGAGAAATGTAAATCTACAATGTGGTATCACCTCACACCAGTCAGAATGGCCATGATTGAAAGAAAGATCTACAAATAATACTAGAGAGGTGTGGAGAAAAAGGAAGCCTCCTTTACTCTAGGTGGGAATGTATATTGGGGCAGCCATTATGGAAAACAGTATAGAGTTTCCTTAAAAAACAAAAAATAGAGTTACCATATGATCTTGCATATGGGTTGAGGGGTTTCAGTGTCAGCAGGATGATCAGGGATGAAATGATGTACTTGAACGTGAATGAGATGAAGGAGTGAGGTGTGTTGATAACCTGGAAAAGATATGCCAGGCAGCGACAGCAGCAGTTGCAAAGGCCCTGAGGTGGAGTCACGTCTGTTGTGTTCAAGAAGAGCAACAAGGACCCTGCAATTCCACTTCTGGGCATTTATATGGAGAAAACCTTGATCTGAAAAGAAGCATGCACCCCATCGTTCATAGCAGCACTGTTTCAATAGCTAAGACATGGAAACAGACTAAGTGTCCTTTGACAGACGAACAGATAAAGAAGATGTGGTATATATACACAATGGAGTGTTATTCAGCTTTTAAAGAAATAATGCCATTTGCAGAAACATAGATGGACCTAGAGATTGTCAAACAGTGAAGTAAGTCAGAGAAAAACAAACATCACATGATACTATTTATATGTGGAATCTGAAAAAAATGATATAAATGAAACTTACTTACAATACAGAAATAGACTCACAGACGTAGAAAACAAACTTACAAAAAGGGATAGCAGGAGTGGGGTAGGAGGGGATCAATTATGAGTTTGGAATTAACATATACACACTAATATATGTTATTTATATATATATAAAATAGATAAACAATAGGAACCTACTGTATACCACAGAGAACTATATTCAGTATCTTGTAATAACCTATAATGGAAAAGAATCTGTAAAAAAATGTGTATATATTCATATGTGTATATATATACATCCATCTGAGTCACTGTCTGTACACCTGAAATGAAGACAATATTGTAAATTAACTACATGTCAATTTTAAAAACAGTAAAAAAAAAAATCAGCTACAAATCAGCTTGTATTATGAACTTGGAGATATATAGCAAGAATAAAGATATATTAAAATTTTAGCAGTGATTATATGAAGTGGAGTTGGTGATCTGTGATTTTATCATTCTTTATATACTTTTTGTAATTTTTCAGTAAGTATGTCTTTTATAATCAGAAGTTTAGAAAACATACAGTGTAAACATTTCCAGTTTTCCGGAGTGGACATAAAAGAAATAGATATTTGGGGTCAGGGAAAGTTCTTAAACAGGGTATTTAAGAAGCTGTCTTAAAGTTGTCCAGTTTTAGAAGTTGGAGTGGCCAGAGGACCAGCTTGAGTATCTGTGAGGCGGTTTCTCAGAAACTGCAAGGTGTTGCTTGAGAAGTATGGTGTGGATAAAGGGCCATAAGTGAGGGCAGAGAATGGCCAGGGATAAGACAGGAGACGTTGTAGGTCATGACGAGTACATGAAAGACCACACACAGCTCCTGGGATTGACTTTATCTTGAGGAAGTGGGAAATTACTAAAGGAATAACATAATCAGACTTGTTTTTAAGAAATAACACTTGGCATCTGTGTAGAAAGTGGAGTGGCGGCTCAGGGAGGCCTAAGAGTAATCCAGACCATGACGAATGCTGGAACTACAGCATTGGCAGGGTAGAGGGCTTCTGCACTGTTAGCTAAGTACACGAGAAGTGCTGATAAATGACTTTTTGAATAAATAAAATGAAAAATTTCCCCATTCCTTTGAAATTTCAAATACCAGAATGTCACAGTTTCAAGGTAAAGTAGGAATTGATATGGGACTTCCCTGGTGGTCCAGTGGCTGAGACTCCAAGCTCCCAATGGAGGGGGCCTGGGTTTGATTCCTGGTCAAGGAACTAGATCCTGCAGGCTACAACTAAAGATTACTCATGCTATGATTAAGACTCAGCACAGCCAAATAACTTTTTTTTTAAAAGAAGGAATTGTTAGCATCTATTAATACAAACTTGATTAGTTTCTCTCAGTTATGGTGAAGCAATTTTTAAGGCTGTTAAGAATTCTGGCCATACTGATGACTGAAGGCCTAATTATCCTGAAATGAGATGAGGTGAGAGGGAGACAGGGGTCATCACTGGCCAGAGAGCAAGGACTACATTAAAATCTTTGAGGCTCAATTTCATGATAATACCTTATACAATTGACCCTTGAACAATACAAGTTTGAACTGTACCAGTTTTCTTAAATGCAGATTTTTTTCAGTAAATATGTATTCCAGTTACCATACTGTCTGAGGTTGGTTAAATTCAAGAATGTAAGATGGCAGATACAGGAGGCTGTCTGCAAAGTTATACCTGGGGTTTTGACTGCATGCATGCCTTGTCACCCATAACCCCCAAGTTGTTCAAGGGTCAGCTGTAAATTCTTATCTATGTATCACAGTTTACATAATTCTCTTCTTTTTTAAAAATATTTTTGTGATTTGGACCACTTTTTAAGTCTTTATTGAATTTGTTACAATGTTGCTGCCTTTTTTTTTTTTTTTTAACATTTTGGTTTTTTGGCATTCCTTCCCCAACCAGGGATTGAACCCACACTCCCTACATTGGAAGGCAAAGTCTTAACCTCTGGACCATCAGGAAAGTCCCACTTAATTCTCTAATAGCTCATTTACCTACCTAAAGAAATAAAGGAGGTGATAGTTGACCTGGGTCTTAAAAAGTAATACAGCTAGCAATGATGGAAGAGAGAATAACATAAGCAAAGGCTAGAAACACAGACTGTTTTTTGAGAACATTGAAGTTAATTTGGGCCAGACTGTAAAGTCCTATAAGACAAAATTTGAAAAACATAAAAATCTCAGGAGGAGAATGTTCAGAGACTGTGAAAAGGCAAGACATGAAATATAAATGACCATTTGTCTTAGTTCCACTACTGCAACAAAATACCACAGACTAGGCAACTTATAAACAACAATATTATTTTTCACAGCCCTGGAACTGCAGAGTCCAAAGTTTGGTACCTGGTGAGTGTGCACATCCCTGGTTCATAGGTAGATCCTTTTTACTCTTTGCAGTCTTTTTATATAAGGGCACTAAATTTAGTCATGAAAGTTCCATCCTTAAGACCTAATCCTGCCCAAAGTCCACCACCTAATACCATCACCTTGGGGGTCAGGATTTCAACATTTGGAGGGGATATTATTCAGACCGTAGTACTACTGGGGGCTTCCCTGGTGGCTCAGATGGTAAAGAATCTGCCTGCAATGCAGAAGACCCAGGTTCGATCCCTGCGTCGGGAAGATCTCCTCGAGAAGGGAATGGCAACCCACACCAGTATTCTTACCTGGAGAATGCTATGGACAGAGGAACATGGCAGGCTGTAGTCCATGAGGTCACAAAGAACCAGACAGCTAAGTGACTAACCCTTTACCTATAGCACCATTAAATTTAAAAAAGACACTTAACTTCACTCATGATAAATTGAAACTCTACTGAGATACGATTTTCACCTATTGGATTAGCAAAGATAAAAAATTTTGATAATACATTGCATAGGTGGCTATCAACATATTATCAGTGTGGGAAAATCATCCCTAGAATCTCATATTACCCATGAAATTGCATTGGTTCAACATCTGTGAAGGAAATTATGAATTTATAAATACACATGCCAGTTGACACAACAGTTCTTGGGGTTTTATATGCAGGTAGTCTCAAAAATACATGAAGTCACCTGTGTAATTCAATCTTATGTTTTTGGAGTAGCACAAAATTAGAAGTAGCCTAAATAAACATCTATTAGTAGAGCACTGCTTAAATAAATGATGAAATATAGCCATACAGTGGATTACTGTGTAACTCTAAAAAAAGGAAGTTCTTATGCTCTATTATGTAAAAATGTCTTCAAGATACATCAGTACCTGAAAAGAGCAAGGTACAGAAGAATGAGTGCTACATTTTGTATAAAAGGAGAGAAGTTGATATACAAGATAAACTATGTATAGAATATCTGGATGCTTCCAAGCAAATCTAGTAACATTGGTTGCCTCTGGAGAGGAAAATTGGATAGATGTATAGTCAGGAATAGGAGAGTCATTTTGTAGTGTGCACTTGTGCTTTTTAATTAAATTTTATTTTGAATAATTAGACTCATAAGTTACAAAAATAATACAGAGAATTTCCATATGCCCTTCACCCATTTCCTCAGTGATAACATCTTACATAACCATATTATTGGGCTGGCAAAAAAAAAGTTTGTTAGGACTTCCACTACATTGTATGGAAAAATCCAAAAATCAACTTTTGGGCCAATATAATACAATGTCAGGAAATTGACATTGGTGTGATACCATTAACTAAACTACAGTCCTTATTTGGATTTCACTACCTTAACATGTGCTCCTTGGGTCTGTGTGTGTTTGTGTTACTACACATAGAGATTTGTGTAATAGTCACCACAATCAGGATATGGAACTGTCCCATAATCACAACAAAAGTCCTGGTACTGCTCCTTTATAGTCAAATCCTACCGGCAACCTTAAACCTTGATCTGTTACATTATATTATTATTTCCATTATAATTTAGCCATTTCAAGAGTTTTATATGAATGGAACCATACAATATATACCTTTTGAAAAAATTTTTCTGTACTCAGCATAAATACCCTTGAAATTCATCCAACTTTCTGCATGTATCTATAGTTAACTCCTTTTGACTTGTTAGTAATATTTCACGATATGACTATGCCACAGTTTGTTTAACCATTCACCTACTGTAGGATATTTTGATTGTTTCCAGTTTGGGGCTGTTATGGATTAAGTTGCTATGAAAATTGATGCACAGGTTTCTGTGTGGATTAAATTTTTACTTCTCTGGGGTAAATGCTCAGGAATGCAATTGCTAAGCTGCAAGATAAATATGTTTAACTTTATTGGAAACTGCTAAACTCCTTTTCATGGTGTCTGTACCATTTTACATTCCTACTAGCAATATATAAGAGATCCAGTTTTTTCCTATCTTCATCCACACCTGGTCATATCAAGGATGGTTAAATTTTAGCCAACTTGAGAGGTATGCAGTGGCTTTCATTTGCATTCTTCTCCAGGAGTTGGTGATGGACAGGGAGGCCTGGCGTGCTGCGATTCATGGAGTCGCAAAGAGTCGGACACGACTGAGCGACTGAACTGAACTGAACTAAACTGAACTGAATGGCTATTGATACTTAATACCTCTTTATGTGCTTATTTGCATCTATATATCCTCTTCTAAGCACAGAAGAATTGATGCTTTTGAACTGTGGTGTTGGAGAAAACTCTTGAGAGTCCCTTGGACTGCAAGGAGATCCAAGCAGTCCATCCTAAAGGAGATCATTCCTGAATATTGATTGGAAGGACTGATGCTGAAGCTGAAATGCCAATACTTTGGCCACCTGATGCAAAGAGCTGACTCATTTGAAAAGACCCTGATGCTGGGAAAGAGTGAACGCAGGAGGAGAAGGGGACGACAGAGGATGAGATGGTTGGGTGGCATCACCGACTCAATGGACATGAGTTTGAGTAAACTCCGGGAGTTCGTGATGGACAGGGAGGCCTGGTGTGCTGCAGTCCATGGGGTTGCAGAGTCGGACACGACTGAGCTACTGAACTAACTGACTGATCCTCTTTAATGAAATGTCTTTTTATATCCATTTTATAATACCCACACCCATTTTATAACTGTATTGCTTATTTGTTTTGTTTTTTCTGTGGGAGATTTTTATTTGCTTTTGTTTCATTTTACTGTTGAGTTTAGAGTATATATTCCAGATACCAGTTCTTTATGAGATATATGTTTTGCAAATATTTCCTCCCAGTTTGTGACTTGACTTTTCTTTTTCTAAACAAGGTGTTTTGCAGAACCTAAGTTTTGAATTTTGATTAAATCCAATTTAATCAATATTTTCTTGTATGGATTGTGATTTTGGTGTGAGATATGAGAACTCTGTGTAACTCTAAGTCATGAAGATCTTCTGCTGTATTTTCTTCTAAAAGTTTTATAGTTTTGCATTTATATAATTTTGATTTCAGGTTTGTGTAAGATGTGAGATTTAGGTCAAAATTTTTGTTGTTGTTGAGGACGTCTAATTGTTTCAACATCATTTATTGAAAAGACCATTCTTCTTCCTCTGAACTGCTTTTTGCACTGTTGAAAAAAATCAGTTGGGTAAATTTTTTTTTTTTGTCTGTCTTTGGACGTTCTTTTCTTGCACTGATATTTGAGTCTGTCTCTCCTCCAGTACCTCACTGCCTTGGTTACTGTAGCTCTATGATAAGTCCTAAAATTGGGTATTTGATTCTTGCAATAAAATTCACAAAATTTTTATTTTTTTTCCAATATTGTTTTAATTATTCTATCTCTTTTGCCTTTTTATATAAATTTTAGAATCAGCTTGTCTATAACTACCTAAAAAAGGCTGTTGGAATTTTGGTAGAAATTGTGTTGAATATATAGATGAATTTGGGGAGGATTTATGTTGAATCTTCCACTCCATGAATATCATATGTTTCATCATTTATTAGGTTGTCTTTGATTACAGATCTCTGAACATGTTTTGCTGGAATGGAAGTATTTCACTGCAATGGAAGTATTTTTTTGGACTGATTTTAAATGAAAGAACATTTTGAATTTTGCTTTCCAGTTGTTCATTGTTAATGTGTAGAAACCATTGACTTTTTTTGTTTGTTAAATTTCTAATGTCCTAGTAGTTTTCTTTGCTCTGAGGTCTATTTTATTTAAATGTTTAGTGAACAACTGAATGTTTTGCTGCAGAGTAATTCATGAAGTAGGCTCTTGTGTAAATTGGAACTTGTAAACTGGATGACTATTTATTTTAGGATATATATACACATATGTATACATTTTATATATATATGCACATTTTTTCCTCTGTAAAGAGTATTGAGCATATGTATAAATCAATTTCATGTAGCTAACATGAAAGTGAGAGAATTTGAACCAGTTTTGATAAATAATCTCAAAATTAATATTACCTTAGCTTAAAAGGTAATATAGTTTTAATTTGAATGTAATTTTAAATAATTTTATACAGCATTATGTGGATATAAAAACAAGTGCATGAAAAACTTTAACATAGGCATTACTTATTTTTGCTAATTATAATTTCAGGAATGTCTGATTAGAGTTAGATAGCAGACTGCAAGATATTTTTTATATAATTTAGAATAAAATACGAAATTAAGAAAAAAACCCTTTTGTTTGTCAATTGTAATACAAGATTGCCATATAAAATAGTTTCTTCAGTTACATGCATATCAGGGATTCACACTGTACAATGCTTTGTTTAGACATTTAGTTTTCTTTTTTCAGTTTATCCAAAGAATCAGCTCAGTTGGATTCCACAAATTAAACCATGGGTTTTCAATGAAAACAGAATCATGTGGTTCAAATCCTATAGCATGACTTTTGCCTGCCTGAATTGGATGAAAATTTATAGGTAAGTTTATTCATTACTGTGGCAAATATTTACACAGTTATGTACAATAATAGTTTTGTATTGATTATATTTAATAAACTGTCAGTATAGCTCATGTGGTTTGATTAAGGTGCTTAGCCACTCGGTCATGTCCGACCCTTTGCAACCCTGTGGACTTAGCCCACCAGGCTCCTCCGTCCGTGGGATTCTCCAGGCAAGAATACTGGAGTGGGTTGTCATGTCCTCCTCCAGGGGATCTCCCCAACACAGGGATTGAACCCAGGTCTCCTGCGTTGCAGGCGTATTCTTTACCATCTGAGCCACCAGGGAAGGCCTTAAGGTAGCTTTTGTTTATTTAAATATTCTTATTTTTCCAACAACTTTTAAATTTGAAAGATTTCAAATGCACAGAAAATTTGTGTATAGTATAAATCCAGTGCTCACTTTTCATCCATATTCAGTGATAACTTTCATTTTTAATGTAAGACTATATTACTTGGAGAACTACTTTTACTTCCTTGTAATATCCTTATGACAGAACACAAATAACACAGTGCTTAAATCATAAATGTTTTGGGTGCAACATAAATATATAGTGGTTAAGTATACATTCTAGATAGTAAGATTGAATCAAAGTAATATCTTCATGTATTCATATATTATGAACCAATTTCTAACCTTGTGAACAATATTGCTTAGAGTTAAGGTATGAGCTCTGTTTTCCAAATGCATGCTTTTACTTCTCATAAATGAATGAGTTCCTTTGAGATTGGATGTCTGTAAAATCATTCTTGATCAACTGAGCAACCACCTGCTGTTATCTATTGTAAGTTAGTCCTTCATTACCCAGGCTTTGCATGAAGCATGAAAAAGAAGGTAATATTCATAAGATAATATTAAAGAAGAGTGACATTTAATTCTTAAAAGGATAGTGAGTAATTAGTATAGAACGTACTCTGTGTAGCTAAGAAAAACGAGGTACAAATTTAAATGTCATTACCAATGCTAACCTAACAACCTATTCTGTTACCCAAGAACCTCTGGGGGATTTTCTATCATGTTCTTTGACATGGGACCTGGTGTAGTGTCTGTGTGATCCCTATTTAGTCCCTATTTGATCCCATTTGATTTTTAAAAAATTTAGGTGAACTATATACTCTTCTAGCCCTTCCCCTTCAGATTATTTATTTGACAAATGTTTCCTGAGCACCCACTATGTTTCAGGAACTGTGATCAGTAAATAGTTACTACTACTACTCCACTACTACAGCTGCTACTATTAAGTGACCCAAAAGTCCAAGTTTTATAAAGTTTCATTTTTGTTGTAACTTACTTTGAAAGCAAATTAATTTGTTATATATATATGTATATATACACATATATATATGCACTGTAATTATAAGAAAACTTGTTTTGAAATATCAGAAAATGAATAATATATATGTTTAGAATCTAATAAATTGTAAATTAGACTATCTTTCTACTTAATATATCCCATGGTGCATTTTTTTAAATGGTAATTTTTGCCTGGCTCTTCTTAATGATCTCTTAGGCTCCCTTGGACAAGACCATACAGTACTTCACAGACCACTGTAGACACGAGTGAAGTGAAGACCTTCCTGGCCCTGGCTCACAAGTGGTGGGACGAGCAAGGAGTATATGCACCCCTGCACTCTATGAATGACCTGAGGGTGCCATTCATTAGGTAACAGTCCAGAAATTCTAGGCCTTTTAAAATACAGCTCTTTTCAATAATTCATTTTCTTTCAAGTTCATTTTTCTCTTGGTTTATGCCTAAGTTCAAAACTTTGCATTTTACGTTTGCTCTGGAAATTAGGAAGATTCTCTTCAGTGTCCATTGTTCAAAACTATTAATTTTTTTAAATAACACCATTTAAATTCTAGACTACTGTCATAAATTAGCTAGAAGTATTTTTGGTTATTATCAAGTTAATTAGAATTAAATCCATATGAAAAGGAATTATGATCCTATGGCATCAAGGTCATTTTATAGCATCTTTGACATTTAGGAAGTTTGATAAAAGGAATGCTACTTAGAAAGTTCAATTCAACAAATTTTTTTGAGAACTTAACCTTGTACAGAGCTTGGGGTCTAGACTCTGTAAGAGTATAAGAGCTGCTGAGGTATTCATCATTCAAAACATAGTTCATGTATTTCAGGAACTTAGAGTTTGCTACGGCAAGGGTTCATCAGAACCCACCTATCACAAAATTGCTTATTCGTTCAGCTGTCCATGTCTTTATTTATTCATTAAACATTTTTCAGCAGCTGATAGGGCAAAGCTCTGTGATAGACCCAAAATATCAGATCAGACTGCCTTTAAGGAACTTCCTGACTGGTTTTGCTGGTTGATATTAGTGCAGCAAAAAGGAAACTGCTGGTGTGTTTTTGCTACCACTGAATTAGCGGATCACAGAAATACTAAGGCAGAGAAAAGCAGAAATGTCATTCTGTTAAGCTCGATCAATGGTTCTCAAGGTTAGCCCTGGACTAGCAACATCAGTATTGCCTGTGATTTTGTTAGAAATACAAAATTCTCAGCTATCATGATGGACCTACTGCTTTGGGGGTCAGCAGTCTGTGTTTTAGGAAACTTTCCAGATGATTCTGATGCACACTTAGCTTGAGAACCACTCTATTCCAACCACTGTGACTCTCTTAGTGAAGACATCACACTTAAAAAGACCATCCAGGGCAGTCCAAATTATGGTTAGAAGTTTAGATTTTATTCTAATCATAATTAAAACCATTGAAAGGGACCAATATGATTTGAATTATGATGTAAAAGAGTCATTTTGTCCAGTGTGTGAAGAATAGATTGGATTTCATTTGAAATGGGTCCTTTCTGTTCTAATATTCCGGAGTTATCTCCTTAACCACTATGTAGGTTTTTCTTAAAAATCAATTAATTTGAATAGCAATAAAAGATATCCTAATTACATATATTCATTTTAATATAAGTATAATTAGAATTCCAACTATAAGTGTAATTAAAATTCCAAGTATAATTAGTAGTCCAACTTAAAAGTTCAGTTTATGATATTTTGGCTATATGTATCTGAGTGTGTTTGGGTGTATATATGTGTGTGCTTACATTTGTGTATATGGTAAAGTATTATTATGATTATCTTAGAATTAAGTTTACTTGATTTGGATGCCTGTTTACGTGATCATAAAAACACCACTAACTTAGAAGATTAAAAGAGACTCAATTTAGAAGGGAATATAGACAAAATCTGAAAGTACAAATCTCTAGTCTGCTTCTTCTCAGCCCTGTTAAAGAGCCTATTTGTTGCTAATATGAAATGAATCTAGCAAATACTAACAGTGTAGCTAATAAATGTCTCAGGTGACATATCAAGTGAATAAAAGTAGGGTAATCTAAATGAGATTGTTTTTAAAGGTTTTCTTTAGATTATTACTAAAGTAATAATTGAGTCATAATTATTACTAGATAATTTCAAGAGCTTTACTTTAAACCTCCTGCTTTTGATTACTAAAAATGTTTTATAAATTAAGCATAATATCATTTTATGCTGAAAATAAAAGATTTTTTACCCCCCAAATCGATAGTCTTAGATTAAAAACAGTTTAGTATTTCTTTGAAAATTATACACTTTTAAGACTTTATGGATAAAATTAATAATCTGTTTTTATATATTTTGAATTTTTTTAAAGAGATAATCTTTTAAGAACAGTTGCTGATCACCAGCCAGGAAAACCTTTGTCTGGGATGAAGATTCTTGATGTTGGTTGTGGTGGTGGCTTGTTAACAGAAGTAAGTGATTTACGGCTTTCTTGCCATTTTTAACTGGGAACAAAATTGAGAAGTGGGTTTATGCCTCTTTTATCCTTTTTTTTAAATTGGACAAGGTTCTTTTCCCACTTATTTTATTTGTTTATCTTTAGCTGCACTGGATCTCCACTGCTGCGTGGGCTTTTCTCTAGCTGTGGCGAGCGGGGCTGCTCTCTAGTGCTGTGCAGGCTTCCCATTGTGGTGGCTTCTCTTGCTGCAGAGCGCGGGCTCTAGGGCCTGTGGGCTCCAGTAGCCGTGGCACGGGGCCTCTGTAGCTGCAGCTCCCTGGCTTCGAGCACAGGCTCAGTAGTTATGGCCCTCGGGCTTAGTCATTCCAGGGCATGTGGGATTTTCCCAGATCAGGGATTGAACCCATGTCTCTTGCATTGGCAGGTAGATTCTTTCCCACTTAGCCACCAGGAAAGCCCCTCTTTTATCCTTTTAAGAAATAATACTGTTCATTTTTTTTTAATGGAAAAGTATAATGTTTTTAATATTTTTATGATTATAAAAGTAATACATGCTTTTTACTTCCTTAAAATATATAAATATTTCAGAAAAGTATAGTGAGGAATTTTTTTTACACAAAAATGAAGCACTGATGCAAATAAATAAATGGGAGCTAATTAAACTTAAAAGTTTTTTTACAACAAGGAAAACTATCATCAAGGCAAAAAGATGACCTACTAAATGGGAGAAAGTATTTACAAATGATATGATTGATATGGGTTTAGTATCCAGTCCCTTCACTTCATGGCAAATAGTTGGGGAAACAGTGGAAACAGTGGCTGACTTTTTTTTTCTGGGCTCCAGAATCACTGTGAATGGTGATTGCAGCCATGAAATTAAAAGACGCTTGTTCCTTGGAAGGAAAGTTATGACCAACCTAGATAACATATTAAAGAGCAGAGACATTACTTTGCCAACAAAGGTCTGTCTAGTCAAGGGTATGGTTTTTCCAGTAGTCATGTATGAATGTGAGAGTTGGACTATAAAGAAAGCTGCTGAGCACCGAAGAATTGATGCTTTGGAACTGTGGTGTTGGAGAAGACTCTTGAGAGTCCCTGGACTGCAAGGAGATCCAACCAGTCCATCCTAAAGGAGATCAGTCCTGGGTGTTCATTGGAGGGACTGATTTTGAAGCTGAAACTCCAATACTTTGTCCACTTGATGCGAAGAACTGACTCATTGGAAAAGACCCTGATGCTGGGAAAGATTGAGGGCAGGAGGAGAAGGGCACGATGGAAGATAAAATGGTTGGATGGCATCACTGACTCAATGGACATGGGTTTGAGTGGACTTCGGGAGTTGGTGATGGACAGGGAGGCCTGGTGTGCTGTGGTTCATGGGGTCACAGAGAGTTGGACACAACTGAGTGACTGAACTGAACTGAACCAAAATACATTAAAGCTCACACACCTCAACATCAACAAATAAACAACTTGACTGAAAAACTAGCAGAAGACCTGAGAGACATTTTCCCAAAGAAGACATTCAGGTGGCCAACAGGCAGATGAGAAGATGCTCAACATCCCTAATCATCAGAGAAATGCAAATCAAGACCACAATGACATGTCACCTCAAACCAGTCTGAATGGTTATCATTAAAAAGTCTACAAATAACAAATGTTGGTGAGGCTATGGAAAAAGGGAAACCGTAGGACCCTGATGGTGGGAATGTAAATTGATGCAACCAGTACAGGAGAAAGTGGGGAGGTTCCTCAAAACACTGAAAATAGCACTGCCATATGATTGAGCAGCTCTACCCCTGGGTCAACATCTGAAGAAAACGGAGAAACTAATTCGAAAAGATACAGCAGACCAATGTTCAGAGCAGCATTATTTACAAGAGCCAAGATATGAAAGCAACCCAAGTATCCATCAACAGATGAATGGATAAAGAAGATGTGATACACAACACACACACACACACACACACTAGTAGTATTCAGCCATAAAAAAGAATGAAAATTTTGTCATTTACAACAATGTGGATGGACCTAGATGGTATTACACTTAGTAAAATAAGTGAAAGACAAATATTGCAGTTACTATTTATATGTGGAGTCTTAAAAATAAATAAATGCCTATAACAAGACAAAAACAGATTCACAGATATAGAGAACAAACTAGTAGTTGCCAGTGAGAAAAAGGAAGTGGGGAGGAGCAAGATAGGTATAAGAGGATTAAGAGGCACAAACTGCTGTGTATAAAACAGATAAGGAACAAGGATATATTGTATAGCACAGGAAAATATAGCTATTATTTTATAATAACCTTAAATGGAGTGTGAAGTGAAGTGAAGTTGCTCAGTCATGTCCAACTCTTTGCGACCCCGTGGACTACAGCTCACCAGGCTCCTCCGTCCATGGGATTTTCCAGGCAAGAGTACTGGAGTGGGTTGCCATTTCCTTCTCCAAAAATGGAGTGTACTCTATAAAACTATTGAATCACTGTATGATTATATACCTGAAATTAATATAATATTGTAAATCAACTATACTTCAATTTTTAAAGAAAGAAAGAAAAAAAGCACTGGTCATTCAAATAGTTTTGAAAATTTTGTTGTCTCTTTCCTCGCAGGATATTAGGCAGTTTCCACTGGTTTAAATGTACTGATAAGCTGTCCTTTTGCACTTGCTTCAGTATCAAAATGTAAGAGTCTTGTAGGCTTTGAAGGCTCTCCCCTTTTTAGGTGCTCTAGAGTTCTTGGAAGAATACTCATTCTCCCTGTGAACAATATTTGCTTTAGCTTAGAGTAAATTTTGTAATCTTCTATTAGCACAGTAACTTTTTGTTTCAATGCTGCATGGTAAGCAGACCTTTGAAAGATATTTTAAGTAACAGTGTAGGTAAGAGTCAAATATCAGTGAAGATCCAGGGGTGTGTCTTACTGTCAAGGTCATAACAGCCAAGTTGACAGTGAGGTTAGCAGAGGCCTTTGATGCATAACTAAGTTTCTGTATGCATAGAACATGTGTTCTTCATATGGCAGTAGCCTGGTTTCTTTTGACATCAATTATAAAATTTCAGGAAATGTAAAATACATGAAAATACATCCCCTAGAATCAAGAATATGAGGTGTATCAAATGGTGAGTGAGTACACTTTCTGTATGTGTTCTATGGCTTTTTCAGTGTATTATTACAGATCTTATGTCTCCAAGTTAAAATAATTTGATTTTCACTTTTAATTTGTTAACTAAGGAGTGATGCTAAAGCTGAAACTCCAGTACTTTGGCCACCTCATGCGAAGAGTTGACTGATTGGAAAAGACCCTGATGCTGGGAGGGATTGGGGGCAGGAGGAGAAGGGGACGACAGAGGATGAGATGGCTGGATGGCATCACGGACTCGATGGACGTGAGTCTGAGTGAACTCCAGGAGATGGTGATGGACAGGCAGGCCTGGTGTGCTGCGATTCATGGGGTCGCAAAGAGTCGGACACGACTGAGTGACTGAACTGAACTGAACTGAAGGAGTTATAAAGTAAATACTGTGCAGTGTTTTGATCAAAATTAAGGCTGTGTTTAAAAACTTAGGCATGTCATGGGACGCGATCAAATGTAGAGGTTGAAAGAAGAATTGGCTGTGAAGAATCATTTCTAGTCAGTCACAGGAGAAACTATTGAGAAAAAATGTTCCTTAGAGAATTTGAATATTACAAAATTTTGCTCTTTTTACAATGACCTGTTTCATTTAATGCACTTTGTAAATATTTTAATATTGTACTATATGCCTATAAATGTATCTAGAGAATGTAGACAAAAATTCCTCACTATTCGTAAGTAGTTCTTAATAAGTTTTTTGTTGTGATTATTATTCTCACTTTTAAGCTTTTTATTATGGAAATTATCAAACATATAAACTAGAGAAAATGGTATATTGAACTTCCACGTACCCATAAACGATCTCCAGTCATTCCCCTCATGTTTAATCTTGTCTCCTTTTTGAGAAGGTTTTGACTGCTAACTGTTCTGTTTTCTTCCTGAGGGTAACGGGTTTTTATGCCATTAGCCTCTAGGGCGGCTTGGGGCTTCGGTTATTGGAATCGATCCTGTGGATGAGAACATTAAAACAGCACAGCACCATAAGTCATTCGACCCAGTCCTGGATAAGAGGATAGAGTACAGAACGTGTTCCCTGGAGGAGATTGTGAAAGACACTGTGGAGACGTTTGATGCTGTCGTAGCTTCTGAAGTTGTTGAACATGTGATTGATCTAGAAACATTTATACAGTGCTGCTTTCAAGTGTTAAAGGTAAGACTTTCAGAGTTTACTTGTTTGTTTTTTCTTTTGAGTATATGTATGTATCCGTAGCAATAAATGTTCTATAATACTTGAAGCCAGGAAGACAGAATCTAGGGACAACATCTCTACTGAAGATTATTTCTGCCTCTCAGCTTGCCCTGAGTCCTGGGGTTTTCTAGATCCAGTATCTTGATGTCCAGGGATCCTGAAAACTCTTGGTATTAAACACTGTAATATAAACAGTAGATTTACAGTGGTGTTTTTCCCTTGGTATAATTTGGATTAAATACCTAATAGGCATTGAATGACAATTACTAAGAAACTAATTTGGATTAATACTTTAAAATTTAAAAATATAATTAGCATAAACTGGTTAGCCAGCATTTGTTAAGTCACTCTGTATACATGACATGTGTAATAGTTACCAGCTTTTAAAGAAAGAAAGAAAAGTGAAAGTGTTAGTCACTCAGTTATCGCTGATTCTTTGTCATGGACTGTACCCTGCCAAGCTCCTCTGTCCATGGAATTCTCTAGGCAAGAATACTGGAGCGGCTAGCCACTCCTTTCTCCAGGGGATCTCCCTGACCCAGGGATGGAACCTCGGTGAATTGCACTGCAGGCAGATTCTTTACCATCTGAGCCACCAGGGAAGCACTTGATACAAATGATCTCATTTGATCTTACCTACAACCAGGTGAAGAGGGTAAGGCAGGCATTCTGAACTCCTTTGACCTGGAGAAGATCAGAATTCAAGAGATGTCAAAGGTCACATGGTCTTTAAGTTAAAGTCACTAGGCACTTAAATGGGACATAAGACTACATCTTTTTATTTCAAGTCTGGTTCTTTCCATTACATTATTTTGCTTATGTAACTTGCCACAGACTTAGTCCTCTGAAGGTGGTTCCAACTCTGTTGTTTATGTATTCAAGAGGTAACCCCCTAAGTTCAAGAGCTAAAAGCATTAAATGCCTTTATCTAAATTTGTTGTTATTGTTTTTGAGTCTCTAAGTTGTGTCTGACTGTAGTGACCCCATGGATGGCAGCATGCCAGGCTTCTCCGTCCTCCACTATATCCCTGATTTTGTTCAAATTCATGTCCATTGAGTTGGTGATACTATCTACTTTGTCATCCTCTGCTGCCCTCTTCTCTAAACAGAGCTTTTAAAATATACTTTTCCTTTTAAAATAATTTTAAATGTATAGATGTTACAAAGACAGTACACAGTGTTCCTGTTCCCATGTGTCCCACTGTTAGCATCCTACATAATAAGGGTAGGAACTGGTAAGAGCAAGTGTGGTACCCAGGGCATGATGTCCGAGGCAGCACCAATCCTGCGTTTGCACACCCCGAAAAGGGAGCACCCCCTTGGGTTTTGTGCTCGAGGCATCTCACTTGCCTCACCATAGTCCTAGCCCTGAATATAGCTCATGATATATTTTTCAAAGCTACAAAATTAACATTGACATTATACTATTAACTACGCTACAGACCCTGTTCAGTTTCATTAGTGTTTGCACTAATGTCATTTTTCTGTTGCAGGATCCAATCCAGGATTCCGTGTTGCATTTAGTTACCATGTATCCAGGGTCTCCTTCAGTGTGTATTGTTTCTTGATGGTGTTCCCTCTTAAATGAGCCTTATTAGGCATAGTTCCTATTTTCCAAGCAAATCTCCTGAATTATTTCTTTTTGTGTAGTGTCTCAGTCAGTATGTATGGATGGAGAGTCTTTCACATATATTAGGAATACTGGCAATGTGGAATTTCAAGCTAATTTTTGCTTTAATGGAAAGCTTCTTTTTTTAGAAAAATGCGTGACCAGTACTCACCACTGTTTCCTTAGAATAAGATTTTATGAAACACAGATTAGATATTTATAATTGATTTTTCCCTTAGCTCTATTGAGATATAGTTGACACATAAGTGATTTTGAATGATATTTTAGAATACTAAAGTTTTACAGAGAAATGTTACAATGTGTCATGAAATAGTGTCTGATATTTTAGTTTTAAAGGTACATCCCAATATTTCAGGGCCTTTTCGCATCATTTTTATTTTCGGTTTGGAGTGGTATTTGAGATATTTTCATATATATATATATCTTAATATGATTATCTTGGAGGGGCATTTTATCTCCATCAGATGCTGATTAGAATGTTTAAAAGAGCCATTAATGTTTTTGCCATTTGTGGGAGTAAATATGTATGTGTGTGTGCTAAGTATGAACTATAGCCTGCCAGGCTCCTCTGTCCCTGGGACTTCCCAGGGAAGAATACTGGAGATAGCTCCCATTTCCTTCTCCAGGGGATCTTCTGGATCCAGAAATTGAACTCTTGTCTCCTGCTTGGCAGGTGGATTCTTTACCACTGAGCCACTTGGGAAGCCCAAACACTTTCCATACCTTAATCATTAATGCTTTTGTCAGAGAATACCTACCAGCCTTGCTGGCCTGCGCAAGCTGTGGGGCTGTGTGCTGTGCCAAACAATTTAGGCAGGCTTGGCTTCCCCGAAGAGAAGGCAGTGTTGACACGTTAAAGCATCAGTGTGGACATGAAACAAGGACGAGCAGCCTAATCTCATTTCTATACTTTTATTATAAAGTATTTTGTATGTACAAAAGAATGTATTTAATATAAACATAAGTCATAGTAACATGTGATTTTAGGAGTTAGTTGTAAGCACTGTTGCATAAACTCAGTAAGTGCATCTATAGTGGACTGCCTATAACAACGAATTTCTCAAGAGGGAAATAAATATTATTTTGGTAAATTATATTTTATTTACACTTGTGTATCTTAACTGCGCTTAAATTATTTGGAAGGGAGGAGGAGGGCAAGGGAAGCCAAGCTTTTATCTAGCTGATACTCCTGACATATAAAATTTTACTTCTATTCATACTGTTTTTAGCCTGAGGGTTCTTTATTCATTACTACAATCAACAAAACACAGCTGTCCTATGCCTTGGGAATTGTTTTCTCAGAGCAAATTGCAGGTATTGTACCAAAAGGTACTCATACCTGGGAGAAGTTTGTTTCACCTGAAAAGCTAGAGAGCATTCTGGAATCAAGTAAGTATTAAAAATGTTTCCAATTTTCAAGGCCTAACTATACTTTTGAAAGTGAAAGTCACTCAGTCGTGTCCAACTCTGCAACCCCAAGGAATTCTCCAGGCCAGAATACTGGAGTGCATAGCCATTACCGTCTCCAGGGGATCTTTCTGAACCAGGAATCAAACCGAGGTCTCCTGCATTGCAGGCGGATTCTTTACCAGCTGAGCTCCCAGGGAAGCCTTTAAATGTGCCAATAATGATTAATCACAGAACCTAGTACTGAATGAACTAGGCCACTCTTTTTTGGATGTTGGTTATCTCTCCTCAACTAGATCATAATTCCTTAAAGTTAGGAGTAGGTATTACATACCTCTTCTCTCTCACCTGTGGCACCTAACCCAGGGTCAAGCAAATCATAGATGATCAATGAATCCTTTTTGGCTATTTAGCTCTCTCTTATTTAAGGATTAGGTACAAATGTCTTTTATTTACATATCCTCGGTTTGTCCTGTTGAGGTCATTCTTGAATCAGCTTATCTTACATATTATTTTTCCTGATTCCTTCGTGTGTGTGTGTGTGTGTGTGTGTGTGTGCATGCATGCGTGCACGTGTCAGTTGCTCAGTCGCGTCTGACTCTTTGCCATGTCAGTTATATTTTGAACTTTTCACTTTTTATGTAGTGTTTCATATCAGTTATAACAGGCCTTGTAGCATGGTTATTTTGGTATCTGTAACATCTTTCTGGCTATAAGCTCCTTGAAGACAAGACTGTAAATCTATTTTTGTGCTCCCTGTAATTCCTAGCCCTGCTTTACACTTCCTGAGGACTTGATTTATCTGTTGAATTCCTGTCAAGTAACAACATTGGTCTGTTCATTTATTTGGCATTTAGTATTCCTCTGGAATATTTAGAGTCATGTGTGTTTCATGCTTTTTGCTCATATAACAGTATATCAATAAACTTGATGTTACTAAGACTATTATCTGTTCAAAGAAATGTAGCAATTTCTACAAGTTAGCATTGTTGAAATGGAGCTGAAAAAAATATTTTAAAGGTGCTTGATTGGAATAGTCACTTGTCTTCAAGTATTTTCTAATAACAGCTAACATTTATCGAGCACTTACCCAAATTCCAAATATCATGTTCTGTTGCAGTAAAGAATGAGCTGTAATGGTTACAAAATATTTGTGTCTGTTGAGTTAGAAATCTTTTTTTTTTTTTTTTAATATGGAGAGTTGTATGAGACTCTTGGCTTGTGGAAGGTAAATATTTGTTAAATATACTCTGTTTGATATATGTTTTGTAGATGGTCTGTCAGTTCAGACTGTGGTGGGAATGCTCTACAACCCCTTCTCAGGTTACTGGCATTGGAGTGAAAACACGAGCCTTAACTATGCAGCTCATGCCCTGAAATCCAGCCTCCAGGAACACCCAGCGCCTGCCGAGTTTGCTTTAAAGGGGGAAACAGAAGAGCTCCAAGCTGAAGCCTCCACCAACACAGGTGTGCAGGAAGAGCTGAAGAAATGAAGTGTTTCTAAGGACTGTAGTATAATGGCTTGAAGGTCTGATGTTTACAAATACACAAAATATATACTGTTTGTTTTTTGAGACAGGATCATAAAGAAAAAGTCAATAAAAAGGGCTAAAACCTAGATAAAAGCCTTTGCTGTTTCATCTAATAACTACTTTCAAGGGATTATTCTGTGGATAAAAAACATTTTGATGAGGTATTATGTGATCTAGAAGTTTAAGTTCCTCACCCGTTGTTACATGATGATTATTTAATTGCTAAGTTGTGTCTGACTCTTGCTACTCCATGGACTGTAGCCCTCCAGGCTCCTCTGTCCATGGAATTTCCCAGGCAAAAATACTGGAGTGGGTTGCTATTTCCTTTTCCAGGGGATCTTCCTAATCCAGGATTCAAACCTGTCTCCTGCATTGCAAGGAGATTCTTCACTGAGCAACCCTGGGAAGGCTTTGTCATATAATTAGGGTATACATGTTTCACTTCACCTTACAGATTATATAACATTTTCCCCACGTGTATGCACACACACACATATATATATATATACTGTAATATGTTTTAATTTCACCAATCTATATCATCTACATTCTTCTTTATTTGGTTTTAGTTAAAGGCAGTTATGCTTCTGACTGATGAAAACCAATTGTCATTTTATACCACTAATATTTGGGAAGATAAAATGTATTTTTTCTTATAAATTTTTGTTTTTTGAAAAACAAATTGATTGTTAAATATATACTGAGTTTTATCAAACATTAGAATCAGGAAATTCAGATTATGCTGGGCATATTTCTCTGTACAGTTCTATAAATGTTTCGTGGTGCTTTTTTTTTTTAAATAGAAAGAAATTTTAAACTTAATTTAAAAGTTCGTTTATAGGACTTTCTTCTTCGGCTAACATTTTATAATTAAAGTTACTGACTTGAAATATATTTTTATGCTTCTTGAAGTATGATTCTTTGGCTTTTTCTGAAAGCCCAGGATGTATAAGGACTTTGATAGAGGGTGTTGACCAAAAACGACATAGACTGAATGCATGCTACTCATGTAGGAAGTCAGCTTTTACTTTCTAGCCTTTTTCACATTTTGTGTGTGTGTGTGTGTGTGTGTGTGTTTTGGCTGCATTGCACAGCTTTCAGGAATCTTAATTCCTCAAATGGGGTTTAAATCTGGGCCCCATGAGTGAAAGTGCAAAGTCCTAACTGCTGGACTACCAGGCAATTCCCTAGCCTTTCTCACTTTTAAGCTCATATGTCTTCAGTATTTCTTTGTCAATGCCTGTTGTATTGGGCTCACCAGACAAACACTTTCCAGTCACATTAGCTTATCATTTGCTTGTTCTCAGTGGCATTTCAGGGAGGAAACTGAAACTTAAAGTGTTAAAAGAAATTTTAACTTCAGTTGCTAATGTCTAATTAGGACACTAAAAATCAGGAGTGCCCATTGGATTTCATTTAAAAGTTTAACTCCTATTCTGAATTCTACTAGTTTTATTACTAAACAAAGTCTCCTCATTCTATCCTTCAGGGGGAAAAAAAGTATGGGTATTAGAGATTAATTTAAATATAAAATCAATAACCCTGGAAGAAAACATAGGTGGAATACTCTTTGACATAAATTGCAGCAGTGGTTTTTTTTTGGGGGGGGGCCTCGTAAAATAAAGAAAGTGAAAGCAAAGATAAATGAATGGAACCTAATTAAACTTAAAAACTTTTGTACAGAAAAACAACAAAAAAACAAAAAGATAATATACAGAATAGGAGAAGGTATTTGCAAATGATATGACTGATAAGGGGTTAATATGCAAAATATATAAATAACTCATACACCTCAACATCAGAAAAACAACCAGGTTAAAAGATGACCTGAACAGACATTTTTCCAAAGAAGGTATGTAAATGGCCAACAGACACATGAAAAGATGCTCAATATCACTAATTACAATGGAAATGAAATCAAAACTGCTTGAGATACCATCTGACATCAGTCAGAATGACTATCATCAAGAAGTCTACAAAGAAGTGTTGGCAAGGATGTGGAGAAAAGGGGACCCTAGCAGTCCATGGGGTCGCTAAGAGACGGACATGACTGAGCGACTTCACTTTCACTGTTCACTTTCATGCACTGGAGAAGGAAATGGCAACGCACCCCAGTGTTCTTGCCTGGAGAATCCCAGGGACGGCAGAGCCTGGTCTATGGGGTCACACAGAGTCGGACAAAACTGAAGCGACTTAGCAGCAGCAGCAGTATACTGTTGGTGGAAATGTGATTTGGTACAGTCACTATGGAAAATGGTATGGAGAGTCCTCAAAAAATTATAAATAGAACTACCATGTGACCCAGTAGTTTTATGCCTGGGCATATATCCAGAGAAAATGAGAACACTCATTCTATAAGGTACAGGCCCCCCAGTGTCAAAACAGCATTATTTACAATAGATACGGAAGCCTCGTAAGTGTCCATCAACGGATGAGTGGACAAAGATGTTTTTATACACACACACACACACACACACACACACACACACACACACACACACACACACAGAGGAATACTACTCAGCCATAAAAAAGAATGAAAATTTGCCATTTGCAGCACCATGAATGGTCTAAGTGAAATAAGTCAGAAAGACAAATACTATACATCATATGTGGAATCTAAAAAATAAAATTATTGAATATAAGAGCCATTTCTGATTCTAACTGTTGCTTCTTGACCTGCATATAGGTTTCTCAGGAGACAGGTAAGGTGGTCTGATATTCCCATCTCTAAGAATTTTCCAGTTTGTTGTGATCCACACAGTCAAAGGCTTTGGCATAGTCAATAAAGCAGAAATAGATGTTTTTCTGGAATTCCCTTGCTTTTTCTATGAGCCAACGAATGTTGGCAACTTGATTTCTGGTTCTTCTGCCTTTTCTAAATCCAGCTTATACATAAATGGAGTATAACCTGTAAAAACTGTAAATCATTGTGTTGTACACCTGAAATTTATCTGATTTAATATAGTATTACAATTAAGATATATAATATAGTACATCAACTATACCTCAATAAATTTTTTAAAAAAGATTAACCTCAAAGACTAAAATTGATTAAAAAGCCACCCCCAGAGACTTCCCTGGTGGTCCAGTGGTTAAAGACTGTGCTCCCCGTGCAGGGGGCACAGCTGAAGTCCTGGTCAGTGAACTAAGATCCCTTAGGCCACATGGCAGGGACTACGGGGTAAAAAAGACAGCCCTCAAACAAAATGTATTTATTTTGGAAAGAACACTCACTTTCAGATATTAAAAATATACATTGCGAAGTAGTAGAAATTCAGGATGATTCAGTAATAGCCCTGTGAGGTAGGGACCGTCGTCCCCACTATTTCACAGAGATGTTAAATGTGCTGAGCCTCACACAAGTAGTAAGACGCAGGTCCAGGCAGTCTGATCGCTGAGCCTGTGCACTTCACCACTTTGATACTTACACCTATGCCATCGTATGGTCGTCATAGCATAATCACACATGACTGGACTATTATCACTTATTTGAATTGTCTGAACTGTCTGAAGGTAGTGCCTTCAGAAACGAGTAAATCAAACTGTCACAAAGTCTAGAGTCTAGGTTATTTGCTTAGAGCTTCAGCGCCTTTCTGTGAGTAAAACAACTACATGCCATTGATGGGAACTTAATGAAATGCTTTAATGACACTGAATAAATTTATAACCTTTGTATAGTATAGTTACATGTTTTACTATTGTATTAATGATAAATTGAAGAAAAGTGTTGATTTAAAGTACTACACAACAAAAATATCTCAGTCAAGCAAAAACGTTAAAAATTTTGACATTATTTGAAATGTCTTTTTGATGTGTGCCAGGAACACACACACAGGGGTTTCTATGCTACTGTTGACCTGGAAAACACAACGTTGCTGCTGCTAAGTCGCTTCAGTCGTGTCCGACTCTGTGTGACCCCATAGACGGCAGCCCACCAGGCTCCCCCGTCCCTGGGATTCTCTAGGCAAGAACACTGGAGTGGGTTGCCATTTCCTTCTCCAAAACACAATGTTACGAGGCACCAAGTAAAGATTTAGAGAGACTGCTCAGTAACCAGGCACAGGGGTAAGTCATGCTTGCTGGAAATATTTTTAAAATCTGGATTGTCAAGAGTCCCTGCAATTCCTTAAAACATATATGCATCATTACAGACTTACAGATGTAAATCCAAAAATCAAAGAATCCTGAGAAAATGTCAGTGGAGAAATAATAAAGATGGAAACAAAACCAAATGGAAGTGTTAGTATAGCCAACACATAATTGCTTTTATTAACTTACAATGTGACTCTATTAGAAGGGAGATTCTTACTTGACTATTAGAGATGCAAATGACATGCAAGCCTTCTCTGTATCAAAAAAACCATCCTGACACTGATGGTTTGTATGCAAATTAAACGAGAATGTACTGTGAGATCAATAAACCTCTTGTATCTCAGCAAGAAAAGGATGCAGTTTGTATAATGAGCCACTGTATAGGAGCTAAAAGACACCAGTTGAAGCCAAATTTAAAAATATGTTCTCAAGATGATGTGAGCAGAGCCGAGAAAGGGGGTGGAGAGTTACAAGGTAAGTATGGATGCAAGATGTTTCTGCTCTGATAGATTTCAAGCTTTGTTTCCTGTTGACAGGTGGGATGTAAGGGACATAAAAGTCACTGACATGTAAAATCTCCACTTGTCTTTCTGACTCAAACTAGCTCTGTATCTGGGGTCCTAATATAGGCTTCTGAGGTTCCAGGAACCCTCTGAAATAGGGAACAAAATTGTGCGTGTGTATTTTTCTGCTGAGAATATTCCATAGCTTTCCTCAGAGTCTCAAGAGCATTCATGACCCCCCAAAAAGTTTAAAGATGACTGTCCTAACATACTGCAGTAGGGAAATACATCCTTTACTTGACAAAGTATGTCAGGAAAAAAAAAAAAGGTCATTCTATCTTTTGCTTATATTTTGTAACAGTGAACACGAAGGCTGTCGATAGTTGTGAAAGGCGAAAACTGGAATATGATTTAAGTTGTCTTTTGCTGGTCATTCTTTTGATATTAAATTGAAAAGACATTCTGAGATTGTTTTTAGACTTAGTTTTGTCAGGATGAGATGGTAGAAGACCAGTCTGGATTAATTAACAATCAGATTTATGCAGTGGTAAAAGAATTTCAACTCACAAGAAAAAAGATTTATTTTATTTATTTGTTTTTTGCCATGCCGTAAATCTTGCAGAATCTTAGTTCCCCAACCAGGGATTGAACCTAGGGCCTAAGCAATGAAACACAAAGTCCTAACCATTGGACTGCCAGGGAATTCCTAAAAGATTAACTTTAAAATAGAGATAAATAGTTGGATTAGTCACCTAGGTGGATGGCTAGGTGAATGGACAGAAATGGATGGATGAGAAATACTCAACCCAATGTTACCAAAGAGCCTGTGGGAACTACAGTGGGCTATCCCAGCAGCTTTCCCCGTCACCCCATCCTCACACACACCACCAGGTGGCACCCAGACCCACCACACGGTAACCAGGGCTTTGCCCTCTCAGGCCTCTGCTTACCCTGAGCACCCACAGACCTGGCGGTTTTGTGCCCGTTTTTCCCCGAGAACCAATCAGTGGATGCCTTCTGTGTTCCTGAGATGACATCTTCCTCTGAAATCAATCACGCTAGTAAAGTAATGCTCAAAATTCTCCAAGCGAGGCTTCAGCAATAAATGAACCGTGAACTTCCAGATGTTCAAGCTGGTTTTAGAAAAAGCAGAGGAACCAGATATTAAATTGCCAACATCCTCTGGGTCATTGAAAAACCAAAAGATTTCCAGAAAAACATCTATTTCTGCTTTATTGATGATGCCAAAGCCTTTGACTGTGTGGATCACAATAAACTGTGGAAAATTCTGAAAGAGATGGGAATACCAGACCACCTGACCTGCCTCTTGAGAAACCTGTATGCAGATCAGGAACCAACAGTTAGAATTGGACATGGAACAACAGACTGGTTCCAAATAGGAAAAGGAGTACGTCAAGGCTGTATATTGTCATCCTGCTTATTAAATTTCTATGCAGAGTACATCATGAGAAACTCTGGGCTGGAGGAAGCACAAGCTGGAATCAAGATTGCCGGGAGAAATATCAATAACCTCAGATATGCAGATGACACCACCCTTATGGCAGAAAGTGAAGAAGAACTAAAGACCTTCTTGATGAAAGTGAAAGAGGAGAGTGAAAATGTTGGCTTAAAGCTCAACATTCAGAAAACGAAGATCATGGCATCCAGTCCCATCACTTCATGGCAAACAGATGGGGAAACAGTGTCAGACTTTATATTTTGGGGCTCGAAAATGACTGCAGATGGTGACTGCAGCCATGAAATTAAAAGACACTTACTCCCTGGAGGGAAAGTTATGACCAACCTAGATAGCATATTGAAAAACAGAGACATTACTTTGTCAACAAAGTCCGTCTAGTCAAGGCTATGGTTTTTCCAGTAGTCATGTATGGATGTGAGAGTTGGACTGTAAAGAAAGCTGAGCACCAAAGAATTGACACTTTTGAACTGTGGTGTTGGAGAAGACTCTTGAGAGTCCCTTGGACGGCAAGGAGATCCAACCAGTCCATTCTAAAGGAGATCAGTCCTGGGTGTTCATTGGAAGGACTGATGTTGAAGCTGAAACTCCAGTACTTTGTCCACCTGATGCGAAGAGTTGACTCATTGGAAAAGACCCTGATGCTGGGAAAGCTTGAGGGCAGGAGGAGAAGGGGACGACAGAGGATGAGATGGTTGGATGGCATCACCGACTCAATGGACATGGCTTTGTGTAGACTCTTGGAGTTGGTGATGGACAGGGAGGCCTGGTGTGCTGCAGTTCATGGGGTCACAAAGAGTCGTACGCGATTGAGCAACTGAACTGAACTCTGAGATCAATCAGTTCAGGCCTCAGCAACTGGCACTCCAGGGATCTGCTGTGGCCAAATGTTTCTGCCACTCTTGTAGCCTGAGAAGACCCTCACAACCCCGAGTCGTTGCCCAAGATTCAGACACCTCACAACATTTCTTTTCTACAGTCTCTCCCTGAGACTCTTTCTTGAATTGGTCTTCCCTGACTTTACCTTCCACCACTCCCTTCTACACTTTTCTGTTGCAACCTCTACAAGCCCCATTTCATTATCTATCAGTTCCCTACTTCTGAAGTCTGTGTCCAAGTTTCCTTTGCTTCCTACCTTACCTGAAACCTGGCTTTCCTCTGAGGATATGGTTTCACCTGGAGCCATTTTGAGAGGAAGTTTCACATTTTCTATGAACCTCAGAGTTGGGAGATGGAATGTACGTCACTTTCACTCACCATCATTACTCTTGAACAAAAGCTCTTGTGTCTCCAAGCCTCAAGTCCAAATCTCCTGTCTTCTACTTCCCCTTTATTGCCAAGCCCTGCTTCTGGCCACTCCCCTCAATCACAACAAAGTCTTTATTTTTCCCTAAGTCCTCCCAGCTTCCCAAGCAACTCCGCCGTCTATGTGGATGGTGTGTGTCCTACATCATCAGCAGCTGGACTTGTCTAAAGAGGCCTCTACCGCTATGGTCAGCGCTTGGAGTCACCTAACATCTGAAGCCATAGGCTAGCACAACCCACTCGGAAGAGAAGCCTTCTCTGAAACCACCATAGAGAACCAAGGAGCCACAGAAGAAAACATTTAAAAACAGCAAGCTGGGGAAATACCTGCAAGTTAATTAATTTACAGAAAAAGAATTACTTTCCTTAATTGCTGCTGCTGCTGCTAAGTCTCATCAGTCGTGTCCGACTCTGTGTGACCCCATAGACGGCAGCCCACCAGGCTCCCCCGTCCCTGGGATTCTCCAGGCAAGAACACTGGAGTCGGTTGCCATTTCCTTCTCCAATGCATGAAAGTGAAAAGTGAAAGTGAAGTCACTCAGTCGTGTCCGACTCTTAGCGACCCCACGGACTGCAGCCTACCAGGCTCTGCTCTCCATGGGATTTCCCAGGCAAGAGTGCTGGAGTGGGGCGCCATTGCCTTCTCCGTTCCTCAATTAGGACCTCATATAAATCAATAAGGGCTTCCCTGGTGGCTCAGACGGTAATGTAATTAATGCAGGAGACACAAGTTCAGTCCCTTGGTCGGGGCGATCCCACATGCAGTGCAGCAACCAAGCCAGTCCACAATTACGGAGCCTGTGCTCTAGGGCCCGAGAGCAACAACTGCTGAGCCCTCACACTGCAGCTGCTAAAGCCTGTGTGCCCTAGAGCCTGTGCTCTGCAACAGGAGGCGCTACGGCAATGAGAAGCCCTTGCACCACGACTAGAGAAAGCCCGAGTACGGCAATGAAGACCCAGCACAGCCAAAAAGAAAGAAAGAAAGAAAGAAAACTACAGTGAGACCCTGCTTTCTCACTGACAATTGGGAAAGATCAAAATATTTAAGAATACGTGTGATCAGGCTAAGTATGAGGAAAGAGACACTTTCAAAACTGTGGAGAGTGCGTATTGCCCCTTATGGAGAGCAATATGGCAGCATCTATCACAATTACAATGCATGGCTCTTTTGACATAGAAATTCCACTGTATATATATGTATTTTTAAAATGTATATATTTATATATGTATACATATGGAATTCCATGAAGAATGATAGAAAACAAGAGGACTTCTTTGGCGGTCCAGTGATTAAGACTCTGAGCTCCCACTACAGGGTTTGATTCCTGGTTGGGGAAATAAGATCATGTATGCAAAAAAAAAAAAAAAAGTAAGATGCAGGACAGGCAGTTAAACAATACAATTTGTATAAAAATAACATAAAACAATATATACACACATAATATTAATACAAGTCCATGTATATATAGAAGGTGCTTTTATAATGCATAGAATATCTCTGGGAATAAACACAGAGGCTGACAGTTGTATTTGTCCCTGGGCAGGGGTCTGGAGAACAGAGTTAGGAGGAGACGGTATCCTTTAGAATCCCAGCAGGAAACTGAAGGCACATGCAAAGCAGATATTTTGAGGACCATTTAATAAAAGGCCTATTTACAAAAGTGCAGAACCTCAGGGTTGGCAATGGCAGGAAGCCATTACCAGCCCTCCTGTAGAAGGAGAAATGTGAGCTTGGCTTCTGAAACCCACAACGGGAGCCATGTAGAGAGACACAGTGCGGGGTGACTCTGCAGGAAAAGGTGCTCAGGGTTTGTCTTCCCTTCCTTTCTGTCCTCTGGCCCTCCCCTCCCCATCACCAGCAAGTCTCATGGGCAACGTGGGTGCCCACAGCCTCCGCTGTCCTTCAGGCAGGTTGGCCTCTGGGGCAGGGAGGAGGGTGTATCCGGATGTGAGGAAACTGAGTAGAGACTGGCTTTTCATTGTATTCTCCTCTGTAACATTTGAACTTTGTACTATGTTTATGTATTGAACTGAAAATGGGACTTCCAAAATAGGAAGAAAAAAAAAAGGACTTCCCTGGCGGTCTAGTAATAAGACTCTGCCTCCAGTGCAGGGCGTGCCAGTTTGATCCTGCTTGGGAACTAAGATCCCACATGCCTCCCAGCATGGCCAAAAAAACCCATATATATATATATATATATATTACATGTAATCCCTTTTTTTAAAAGATTCAAGAAATATTTATTCCCCTCTTCAACTATAAAATGATCAACCTTTACTTCCTTCTTTCACACCCAGATTCATTTTGGGTGTTTTCTACTATCCTGCCTTCAGTTTTCAAGCCTCGCTTCTGACCCCCTGACACTTGAATGTGCTTGTCTGCCAAGGTCACTAATGTCTGTGCTCTGAGCTGCTGCTAAATTTATTCTACTTGTTGGGAGCAGATGATGCAATTGATCCCATCTCATACTTTCTTGAGACACCCCCTTCCCCTGGCTCCTGTGGCCCCACACCTGGTCTGGCCCCCCTCCCCCCCACTGGCCCCTCTTTCCTTCTCGGTTTCCTGGAAGGGCCCCTCCTCCTCTGGCCATCCTCTCACTGTGGTGTTCTCAAGGCTCTGTCCTTGACCCCATCTCTCCTCTCACTTAGCATTCACCCTCATCTTCTCATGTCTACCCCTTTCAACACCTTTAGTGATCCCCACCCATCTCAATCCCAGGCCCAAAGCTCATTTCTAAACTCACACATTCAGTCACCATTGGTCATCTCCACTTAGACATTCAATAGGCCATCTGACTCAGTGGACATGAGTTTGAGTGGACTCCGGGAATTGGTGAGGGACTGGTGTGCTACAGTCCATGGGGTTGCAAAGAGTCAGACATGACTGATCGACTGAACTGAACTGAGGCCATCTGTTAGAATTTGCATTGTGTCCCTCTAAAATCCGTATGAGTTGAAGTCCTAACGTCTAGTGGGTAAAAATGTGACTGTATTTGGAGGCAGTGCTTGCAAAGGGTAAAAAGAGATTGCTAGAGTGGTTGCAATCTAATGCCCTGATGAGAAAAGGAGATTTTGGAAAGACCGTGTAAAGACACAGGGAGAAGCTGGCCATTAATAAGCTAAGGAGACTGGCCTCAGGATAAATCAACCCTCCCAACAACTCGATCCCAGACATCTAGCCTCCAAATACTGTGGGGAAATAAATTCCTATTGTTTAAGCCACCCAGTCTGTGGTGCTTTGTTATAGTACCCCCAGCACACTAATGCACTGCCCAAGCTAAAAACCTTCCAAATCCTTTCACAACCCGTCTTCTCAATTGCCCCTCACTTATCTGAGCCTGGTTGTTATTTGCATATCCTTTCTCAGTATCAAGTCAATCTTGCATGAAATGTTTTCTGAGAGTTACATACTGAGTAATAAAATGCTCAAGTCCAGTGGATCAGAAAGTAGACAGGTAAAGTCAGCTATGGTGACAGGTGGCTTCCAGCTATAATGTTGGATACCTGGGTAGGGGAGTATTAGACCTCTTCTCAACAGGTCGAGCCAAGAAAGCAGAAGCTTTCTTGTTCTGTAGCTATCCCTCCTCAAGATTGAGGAGTATCAAAGAAAAGGGGGGATTAAAACGGAGCAGGACCATGTGGTCCTTGCCCCCGTCCCCTACCGTGTCCTCTGCCTGTCTGCTGCCTGCGGAAAACTTTAGTCAAAAAATAAGTTTAATCAGAGAAGTCAGATAATAATAATGTAGTCATTAAGTATAGTCAAGGACCTTTAGTTCTTTCTCAAGGGCTGTAGATAATATTCTGAACCATATCCTATGAGCTATCTTATTATAGATAACATAGCACCAGGTGATGTTAACTACATGACAACCAGACTAGTACCCAGGACTTGAGCTGCCACAATTCCGAGAACTGACCGCAGAGAAATGGGAACAAGTGCACCCTGCAACTGAAGATTGCTGCTGCCTTAGCGTCACTTCAGTCATGTCCAACTCTGTGTGACCCCATAGACGGAGGCCCACCAGGCTCCCCCATCCCTGGGATTCCCCAGGCAAGAACACTGGAGTGGGTTGCCATTTCCTTCTCCAATGCATGGAAGTGAAAAGTGAAAGTGAAGTTGCTCAGTTGTGTCCGACTCTTAGCGACCCCATGGACTGCAGCCTACCAGGCTCTGCTGTCCATGGGATTTTCCAGGCAAGAGTACTGGAGTGGGGTGCCACTGCCTTCTCCACAACTGAAGATTAACTGTACCATTGGAAAAGACTCTGATGCTGGGAAGGATTGGGGGCAGGAGGAGAAGGGGACGACAGAGGATGAGATGGCTGTATGGCATCACTGACTCGAAGGACGTGAGTCTGACTGAACTCCGGAAATTGGTGATGGACAGGGAGGCCTGGCATGCTGCGATTCATGGGGTCGCAAAGAGTCGGACGCGACTGAGCGACTGAAATGAACTGAACTGAACTGAACTGAACAACCAAGATGATGCTAGTCAGACCACTGATGACCAATTTGAAGATGACTGTTAGAGACGACTGTGCTGTTTCTGCATGTTGCCCTCTCCCACCCCTCCCCCACCAACTCTGCCTATAAATGCTCTCACCCCCTACTTATGGGGGAGAGGGGAGTCGGCCTTTGGACGGATGTCCGCCACCCTCCCCCCACACAGTTGCCAGCATCTGAAATAAAGCAAACTTTCTTTTCTACCAACCTGGCCTGTTCACTGGCTTTTGAGTGGCGAGTAGCCCGACCCCCCATGCATACCTTTCGGTAACAGCTTTACAATAAAATACAGGGTAACGTTATCCAGTAAACTGTTTATTTTTTAAAATAATACAGAGATAGTTAAAAAAAATAGCATACTAAATTTCATTATGTAAACTCAGCAATAATGCTAACATCACATCCTACTCAACAGCAGGATCTTAAATCTCTTAAGCTATATTTTGAAGCGTGAAGTATAAAATTCTTGTGAAAATGTTTTCTGGGACAAAAAAAATTATAAAATATTTTACTCATTTGTTTATGCTCTTTGTGTTGGTTCCTATAAGAAGGCGCTGTGATACCACTAGTCTCTCCAGGACACCCTGGTTTCTCCCTCTTCTCCTAACACCTCACCCCCACCTCTCCTTCCACATGGCTTCCATCAGATTATCTTCTCACAAGGAACATGCATTTCTCACTGTTCTAAATGCTTTTCTTGAGTCTTGATTCATTTTCTTTCCATTTCTGATTCTACTACCCCACCAACCCTTTTATCTGTGTTTCTGGTGTCCAAACTCATCAAGAATGGTGACTTAATGGGGTTGGTTAGGAACCAGTCAATACGGGGTTCTGTCTCTTTGGGGCAGAGTTTTTGATGCTGCTTGTAAGCTAGTGTTCCAGATGATTGATATAGTGTGGTCTGGCTTCACCTGGAAGCTTGTTAGAAATGCAGAATCTCAGACCTCTCCCCAGAACTCCTGAGTCAGAATTTGCATGTTAACAAGATCCCCAGTGACTCATATACATGGTGATGTTTGAGAAACACTGAACTAATTGCCCCTTTTGATCATTGTGGCAGATTCCCAGATGATGAGTATACAAGGTTTGGGAAGCACTGATTGAGTTGTCCCTTGTCACGTTGTTATGACCACGCTGCAGAGTCACATGACAGAGGCATAGCTGTGTAAGGAGCTAAGTCTACCTTTCTCAAAAGGTGATAGCGTAACAGGAAGGCATGCTTGAGGCTTTGTAGCCATCAGATTTAGACGTGGTTCAGAAGACTGAGTGGAGAAGGCAATGGCACCCCCCACTCCAGCACTCTTGCCGGAAAATCTCATGGATGGAGGAGCCTGGTAGGCTGCAGTCCATGGGGTCGCTAAGAGTCAGACATGACTGAGCGACTTCACTTTCACTTTTCACTTTCATGCATTGGAGAAGGAAATGGCAACCCACTCCAGTGTTCTTGCCTGGAGAATCCCAGGGACGGGGGAGCCTGGTGGGCTGCCATCTATGGGGTCGCACAGAGTCGGACACGACTGAAGCGACTTAGCCACAGCAGAAGACTGAGACACAGACTGATGTCTTAAAGAAGAAATACCATGGACAGCGCTCGACTCCTGGTCCTTGGGATGAGCGCCTTTGTAGGTGGTGGAAAGCCCAAACAAAAGGCAGCTGGTGTGAGACATACTGGGTTTGTCTCACTCTATCATTACTAGGCTCTGGGAATTGAAATTGTTATTTTACCTCTCTGAGCGTCAGTTTTCTCATTTGTAAAACAGGGATGCCAGTACTCATTTAATACATAGTTTTGGCATGTTACTGAAAAATGTATCATTAGACAAATAAGTGTTCAATAAATGCTAGCCCCTTCCTCTTTTTTTTTTCTTTTTTGTCTTGTAATAACTTAGCAGTTAGTAAAATAAGGTCTTTGAAAAAGCAAAAATAAAAAAGATGCCTATAGCCTGGAGTTAATGTCCATAGTTATGATGCTAAGGCTGTCAGAATTGGTGTTGGTGGGGGGGGGGTGTGGAGTAAAGAGTGTGCCCACTCTCGCTGCCAAGGTCTTCATACTGCCTCATTAGCTGAAGGAGCTCTGGAAGGGGAGCTGGAGGGCAGATGTGCTCAGATCAACTCTCTATATCTTCACCCTGCAGGGCCGGGGGTGGGAGGCTACACAGGCACTTGGGCTTGAGCCTGGGATCTGGCTTCACACAGGGGCCTCTGAGGAGCCCCTGTTTGGGAGTCAGTCTCCTCAGTTAACCTAGCTGTGTTCACTCCCTCTCTGGGTGTTAATTACACTAACACCCTGGGGGCTGAGGCATTGCCCCTGAGACACAGTCTCCCTTCTCTCTGACTGGATTGCAGCCCTTTGTGGTGCAGCCTTTCCATCTACAGCCCTGTCTGATTTTGTACAAAGTGTTGGTTAAGGCTTGAGTCACTGCTGAGACTTTAACTCTAGCGGGTTTTCTTGTTTCCCCGAGCTTTGTTCTACATACTCATGCCAAACTTTTGCTCAACTTAGGTCTGTTGACTTCTTAGATCCTACTCTATCTTCTTTCACCTTTATATGAGCCTGAATTCCAATACTCTTCTCTCTTCTATGCCATGAATCTAAAAGCTAATTTTAATCTGCATCAGATCATTTAAGATTATATTTTAACTTCTCTTACAGGATTTTATTTTACCTACACTTGCTTTTAGTGGCTTCCCTAGTGGCTCAGTCGGTAAAGAGTCTGCCTGCAATGTAGGAGACCTGGGTTTGATCCCTGGGTCAGGAAGATTCCCCTGGACAAGGAAGTGGAAACCCAATCCTTGCCTGGAGAATTTCATGGACAGAGGAGCCTGGAGGGTTACAGTCCACGGATGGGGTCACAAAGAGTCGGACACAACTGAGTGACTAATTTTCACTTTCATACCTGCTTTTAAAGACATTGACTTCAGGGAATTCCCTGGTGGTCCAGTGCTTAGGAAGCCACACTTTTACTGCTGAGGGCTCAAGTTCAACCTCTGGTTGGAGAACTAAGATCCCACAAGCTATGTGACTCGGCCAGAAAAAAAAAAAACACACAAAACATTTACTTCAGAGTAGCTCTGAAAATTTAAACCGTACTTAAACCAAAGCCTAGATAATGCTCAATAATTATCTGGTACTCCCAGGACCGCAGCAGTGGCCAGTGGCCTCCATGAGTGGGCGTGTAGGTCTGCTGACAAGAGCAGCTGTGAGAGTGCAATGCATTCTGTGGATCTCAACATTAAATTTCATCTAGTTTCTAACTTGCTTTCCGGGCACAGGGTTTGCCAGTGTTGATTCTCTCTTTTGCCTTCTATATTCCTCCCTTCAAGGTAATTTATCCCCACCCCATCCTTGTGGCTGGACCCAGACACTCAGGTGAATAATTAGGGGATATTAAATACTGGCCCAACATGTAAAGAGAGCAAAGGCTGAGTGCCACGTGGGAAGGACGCAGAAAAACAGTGGAGAATCCCTGATGCCAGCACTGCTTGTCCCGTCTCTGCACCAGAGCTTTTCTGCCCTGATCCCACTCCTACCCACTCTGCTTCCTAGGCAGCCTCCTGGTCCTCTCCTAGAATGCGGTCTGATGACAACTTCTATCTCTCCAGCAGGCCCTTGAGTTCCACTCCTTGCAACCTGTTCATGAAAGGTCCCACCTCCAACCACACACTCTGCTTCTTTCTGAGAGGTCATCTAAATGGCTACCGCGGTGCTCTGTTCCAGTCCTTCCTGCGCGAGAGTGCTTGGGCCCCAGCCTGGCCAGCCCCTCCCCTTTTCTGGTTGGGACTGACAACACGCCAGGATTTTATTAGCTATATGGCAGCACTCACTGCCTATTCTAAGTGGCTGGCGTGGGATGGGAAGTATTAACAGAAAGGAGGAGTCCCTCTTCACTCCAATCTCCCTTCCCTCACACAAAAGCTTAGATTCCTATATCCATCCTTTCACCTTAAGAGTGATAACCCCCACTACTTGAATTTTTTTCAGTTCCTTTAACAATTTTAAACTATCCATGCTCTTGCTAAAATTTGTGTGTACATCCTACACTTCTATGAAGCACGACCCTGTTCTTAGCACGAATGAACTTTTAAAAATAAAGTTAAAGGCAAAAACAATTGAACACACGCGCGCACACACACACGTTTGACAGATTTTCTGCACCGAAAAGGAAAAACAACACTCCCCCCGCCCCCCGCCCCTCCCCGGGCCCACCCTGCTCCATCCCTAAGTTCCCCGATAATGATTTCCAAGGGGAAAGACTAGGACTTGGGCTGTGTCTCTCAGAGGGTAAGTCACTCTAGGGTACACTTTTGTTGTTATTTGTTAAACCAGACATCTCTCCGGGGGCACACGGCCAAGACCCAGGTAACCGTGTAATGTGATAAGAGCGTTTTTGTAAGTTCTGCAAAGACACAGCGCTTTCCCGACGGCGAGAACAATGTAATTCGCCACCTGGCCCGGGCCCTGTTCCCCGGCTCGCGCGGGGCGGTGTCTCGGCTGGAGCTCCGCGCGGCCCCAGGTGAGTCCTGCGCGCGCCCCGCTCTCGCGCCCGCGGGAGGGGCTGGAGCGGAGGCGGAGGACGGGCCGCGGGGTGCGGGAGGGGGGGCGACGGAGATCCGGGCCCGACTGCAGCTTCCTCCGAGCGGCGCCGCATTTCCAGCCACCTCCGCAGCCCTGCCCTCGCCCGCCGAGCCGTTCGCGGCCGTGCCGCCTGGAGGCGCGGAGCCCGCCCGGCGCGCCCAGCCCTGCAGCTCCGGCCGGGGCGGAGGCCGCCGGACCGCGGAGATGCGGGGCGGGGGCAGGGCGCGGGGTAGGTGACTTTATCCCGCCTCTGTTTCCCTGCCCCGGGGAGCAATGACATCACGCGGCCTTCTCCCGGCGCCGACACAAAGAGCGGCGCGGAGAGGCCGCTGCGGGGGGAGCCGGCGGCCGCCGCTGCCGCCCAGGGCCCCCGGGCCCCGCCGGCCAGGCCCGCCGCCCGCGGCCCGCGCCCTTCCTCCTGTGCCGCCGCCGCCGCCTCGGTCACCGCTGCCCGCGCCGCCCGCGCCCCCAGCGCGCCGCTGAGCCCGCGCCCGGCCGCGCCGGCCCCTTCCCATGCGGGCGGCGCGGGCCCTGGGAGGGGCGCCCACAGCCAGCCGCGCAGCATGCACTGGGGGGTTGGCTTTGCCTCGTCCAGGCCGTGCGTGGTGGATCTGAGCTGGAACCAGAGCGTCTCCTTCTTCGGCTGGTGGGCCGGGTCCGAGGAGCCCTTCTCCTTTTATGGGGACATCATCGCTTTCCCTTTGCAGGATTACGGTGGGATCATGGCAGGGCTGGGCTCCGATCCCTGGTGGAAGAAAACCCTTTACTTGACCGGGGGAGCTTTGCTGGCCGCAGCTGCGTATCTGCTCCACGAACTCCTGGTCATTAGGTGAGCCGGAGAGAGGGCCCCTCGCAGGGGCGCAGAGAGGGGCACCTGGCTAGGGCCGGGCCGGCATGAGGGGGGACCCGTGCCAGCCCCTCGGTCACGCTGCCCAAATGCCCGAGTCCTGTCCTTCCCTTTCGTCAGAAGAGAGTCCGTGGTCGCCCGGCCATGAGGGGCAGTTTCGAGTTGACAGGATAATTAAACTGGTACCGGGAGGGGAAAACACTTGAATCCCTATCGTTTGGTGCTAAAGCAAAAATTCTCTGGGCTGTTATGGAGCATACTAGTACGTTATGAAGATCCTAAGTGCAGTGTGTTTGCGACAGTAGAAGTAGGCCCTGTAGAGATACTAAGTTACATTTTTATGAAACGCCCTATTTGTTTATAGATGATCATGCTGGAATATTAACCACTCATCTTAGCTTTTACTTAAAGGTTAGTTTTTCATTGTCCCTTCCCAAGTGTCACCATCATAAAAAGGCTGAAATTGCACAAGCTCCAGAGAGCTCTGGGTCTCCGTGAGGGATGCACAGCGGAGAGTGCGATTTTGATGCAGCCTTAACCCGGTTATCTGCTAACCTGGTATTTAAAGCTAAGCACCATCTTCAGGTTTAAATGCCATTGTTGTGCGAACAGTAGGGGATCTGAGGACTGAACGAGCACAAGAGCGTGCACGGGAGTTGCCCAGTGCCGTAAACACTTGCGTCTGCTTCCTGCCGCAGAATGTTTACAGGATTGACACGGAAATATCGGAAAATGGAGGCCCCGGCTGTTGGTACATTCAGCCGGACGCCAGATCTTTGAGTAGAATAATACCGTAGGCTCCTGGGACTAGGGGTTTGGCTAATTGGTACAATTTATGGTTAAAATTTCCATGCGTTTTAAACCTCTGTCTCTGGGAGAGGACCAGGAAGAGCAGTTTTCAGTAGCTCAAAATGTCCCTCTTGGCCAGTATTTTCTAAAGAGTGAGAAAATGTGTCCGCATGCCTTTTTCCCATGGGGAATCCTACACAATAGGTTTATAAACAAAGACAGCGATAGGTGACCTTTAAGGGGCCTGCAGACATGCAAGGAGGACATTGTGACAGCCTAACAGGTATTTGGAAAATTTCTAGTCTCCGAGAGAGGAAATCATTTAGGTCTGGGGCAGTGTATTGGCTTGCATATTTAGCCATAATTGAGAAGTTTTACTTTAAGCTTATCATTGAATTCTCTGACTTAGCACAGTGTCTTGAATATTGTTGAGCCAAATTTTTTAAACATTACACGAATCGTTTCCCTAGATTATTTTATATATTTGCCAGTTTTGGGACTCAATTTCAAGTTAGGTTTCAAGCTATATGAAAACCGGAAACATCTGTGCAAGTAACTAAAATGTCATCCACTTGTTCTGAAATTAGATATCTGTCCAAAGCCTTTTGAGGATCCTGAACCATGTGGCTTCTCACCAGTCTTCCACTCTGAGGAGGGAGAAAGGCACAGCTTCAGGGAACTGAGTCTAAAACTTGCTTAAATGACCTTGCAGAAATGGGGAGGTGGGTGGGAGAGCTCAGAGTTGACCCTGGGAGCGGGCCATACCGTGGTCGGTGTGGTCGCAACTCTCAAGAGCCCTCTGCCCACGTGGATGCTTATTTGAGAAAGTGTTTTTGATCTTTGGTTTATTCACTTTTGTTTCTTGACAGATGTTTATATTGAGTAGGGAAACCCTGTTGTAATGCAAATAATAAACAATTGCCCATTTTTGAGCCCTTAGTAGCGGGCTTTGCTTGGAAGTGCTTTACCTTCCTGATGGTGTTTAGCCTCCTCCTCTGCCACTACCATTGACTGCTTGGTCTCCACTTCGTAGATGAGGACATTCCAGCTGAGGGAGGTTAAGCAGTTTGTCCGAGACCACGCAGTAAGAGTAGTGGGATCCGGATTCAAATCTGAGAATGTGTGTCTTCGGCGCCCACACTGGTACTACTTTCTGCTAACGAGCACCAATTCTGGAGTAAGTTTTGATGGCAGAAAGAAAGGAGAATTGGGGCAGTTCCCAGGGAAGACAAGCCTGTGGCAGCGACCTGAGTTTTTGACAACTGCTAAGGGCACAGAAGGGATAGGAAAAGAAGACCCAGGAAAGCGGGGCACTGGTTGCAGGATAGAGACCGTCCCTTGATGTGAAATACGAGTTTCAGTTGTCAGTGTAGTTTACGCAGAAACTCAGAATAGTCTGAAATACATGGGATGGAAAACCCATCTTGCAATGGCTATACTGTCTGAGTTTATTGGCAATCATAGTCTTCACCACTGTACTTGGATTTCCTGCTGTGTTGACTTAACCATAATCTATGGGTACGTCTCCAGAGTGGATAGTAAAGTTGACAGGTGAGAATTATTTAGGACGTTTACTTAATGAGTACCGTATAATAACTAAAGCAGGTACTTTGGATTTTTCTCATATTTTTCCCATCATGGTATTTTTAAAGAAATATAGTCCCAGTCCTTTACTTTATTCTCTCCTAGTGGAAAGAGACTTGCAGCTCTCCTGAATTCAGTCCAGCGTTTGGAACTGTGTTGTCTGTAAATGGTATGATACCGAAATGACTTGTTACCCACACAGCTTGTCTGCACTGTAGGCACAGGGGCTCAGCCTGCCCTAGAAAACTTAGAGAATCAGAGCAGCCCATGGGTCATGGGACCTCTGTAAACTAACAGCCCATCGACAGCGCAGAGGCATGGTCACCCATCTGTGATACTCTTCACCATGGGGGCAGGCTAGTCTTGATGCTCGACAGGTGCCCTCTTGTACACTGCTTATCATAAGGCCACTTCATGTCTCGATATCCTGCTCCTTCGATCCCAAGTTAGAGAGCTTCCTGATGTTGAGGAAGGGCTCTGGAGCCAGACTGGGTTCAAATTCACTCTGCCTTAAACCAACCATGTAACCTTGGACCCAAGAGTAAACTTGGTTACCAAGTGTGAAATGGAAATAATCTGTGAAATGGGAATAATAATATTAGCCTTCCTCACAGAGGTGATGACATGAGTTAACATGTGACATGCTTAGCAGAATCAGTTAATTGTCAAATCTACAGAGTTCAGCCTTATAGTGAGCATTCACTAAAAGTTGGCCATCATTAGTTATTATAGGCTTTCATCAGAAAGTTCCAGGCTTGAGTGGTCTGAGTCAAACTGGCTTCTTTAATAAAGTTAACTGGGAAATTGCCCATTTTGGTGTAGTCAAACTGCTTGGGAGTTTGGGAACTAGAGTTATTAACAATTTGATCTTAAATTGATACTCCTTGGGCAAATTACTTAACCTCTCTGAACTTCCGTTTTCTTGTCTACTATAAAATATAAGTATGGTATAATATACAAAATTTAGGGACTTCCCTGGTGGCCCAGTGGTTAGGACTGGTTAGCACTGGTCCAGTGCTTCCAATGAAGGGGGCTTGGGTTCAGACCTTTGTCAGGGAACTAAAATCCCATGTGCTGTGTGGCTTGGCCAAAATAAATTTTTTCTAAATACTAAATTTAAGGTATAATGATATTCACTCTATGGTGTTACTGTCAGAATGAAATAATATATATAATGTACACAAAGTCATTGGCATATGCTAGTCACATCCATTTTTATTATGATAGGGCCCAAGTTAACCATCAGAATTAGGTTGTTCTGGCCAATGGAGCAGGGAATTTTATGTTTATCTTTTCTTCTTTCAGTTCTTTAATTTTTGCCTGGCTGAATTTACATGAACTTACTCTGACTTGAATTACTTGACTGGACAAGATCAGTTAATGATCAAATCTACAGTTTGCATTTTCTGGAAACGTAGTCTGAATGGCTTCTTAACTTTAATATCTGACCTCCCAAACATCTCATCTAAATGAAAAAGTTTGTTTTATAGCAAGTATTGTCAAGAGGCAGCAAATATTTTTATTCTTTTGACCAGTATTTTCAAAATGAGTTGTTTTTAACTCTTTAAGCAGGAATGACACTTACATGGTAAACTTCTCCAAGAGAGTTTGTTTTCCTGGAGATTCTGCAGGAAATGGGCATCCTTGTGAAGCTGATATGAAGAACCTGCCCTTGCTTGCTTCGGGAGAAGGATGTGTGGGATTAAACTGGGAACAATGTGAGAGAACCAGAGGCTCAGGGAATGCTAAGGGGGAAGAGTGAGGTTTATCTGACTCAGAAATGGTTGGGTAGAGTGAAACAGGGAGGTTGCAGAAGTTCCCGAATATGGTATATGAGCGGTGCTGTGTGGAATGAGATTTTGTTCCTTAAGGGGATAAGACCCTATCTCTTTGAATGAGAATGAAGTCCACGGCTGGTTCACAGTGTTTGGTAGCCACCAAAGGTTTACAGATATTGTCTTATTTAGTCTTCACGATAAAGGAGGCAGAATTGGTATGGTCCTCATTTTCCATCTGAGAGTGTAGACGAGGTCTCAGGTGACATAGCTAGCTGGTAGGAAGCAGGGCTTGCACTTGACCCCACGTGTCCAGAAGTAGAGTCCAGCATTCCTTCTACTACATGGCGGCTGATGAAAAGCTGTGCCAAGGAAGTCCTCATCACCCAGAGAAGTAGCCAAAGGAAAAGAGGTGTGTGGCTGAGAAAGAAGAAAGGGAAAAGGCAGAGGTTCGGGGGTATATGCTGTGTGGTGAAAGTGTGGAGCCTTGAAGGGAGAGAGGAGGAGAGAGCACCCAGAGGGTAGGTTCCTGGGCGCCGCGGGTGAAAGGCCAGGGGAGGGCACTAATGGTTTGGAAGAGGGATCAGCAGAGTCGAGTCTCAGGTTCCCTGCAGACTTGAGTCGTGGCAGAGCAGATCTGCACTGTTCCTCTGAGGTCCTGTGGGTGAAGAGACTGCTTCAAGGAACAGACTCATAGTCGAGAACGTAGGTTCTGACTACACGGTTTAATCCAGGGTCTGCCATTTACTAGCAATGGGACTTTGGGTAGGTTTATCTTCTGTGCCTCAGTTTCCACATCTACAAAACGTAGATAATAATAGTACCGACCTCATAAGGTTATTGTGAAGATTAGATGAGATAATCCCTGTGAAGCCCTTAGAACAATGCCTGATGCACAGTAAGCACAGAATACCTTTTTAAATCCATCCAGCTTGTCCCTGGCAGGTAGATAGATGCAGCCCAGTGGAGAAGAGGTGGACCTATCCCAGAAAGTACACCTCCTGCCCATAGGTTACAGGTGCTAGAGAGAGAGTGACATATAGTTACTCCCCTGAGCCCATGCCGTGAGCCTGTGCCGTCATGGTAACAGCAGACTTTGTGAGGTTCTCTTGTGTTTTGACCAAGCTTTCCCCCTCAAAGTGCTTCTGAGTGAGGTAAGGCCCTGTGACAAACACATGTATTTATTCCTGGAAGAGCTGCAACCTAGCAGGGACCTCTGAGGAACTAAGGGAACCACATGTATAACACACGGATTGTTCTTTTTTTCTGTTTTGGTTTTGACAGGAAACAGCAAGAGATTGACTCCAAAGATGCTATTATTTTGCATCAGTTTGCAAGACCTAACAATGGTGTCCCCAGTTTATCTCCTTTCTGTTTGAAAATGGAAACTTATTTAAGGATGGCTGACTTACCCTATCAGGTACTTGTGTGCAAATATGTTTTATCCTCGTGGCAGCAGTATTGGCTGGCAAGGCAGGGTGGTGGGTGATGGCGGGGAGGGGAAGTACTTACTCTCACAGTGGGGGAAGGGTTCCCTCTTGGTGCCAGAGGAAGTGGGTATGAAAGCAGCGGTGCCCAGTTCTTAGTAGATGCTCAGGAACCTTAGTTCCAGTCTTTTGATTTTTATATCCAGTTTAATGAGTGATCTCATTAAATCAAGAAGAGTTTGGATTTTTCATAGGTTTCAGGCAGGGACCATGTTATTTTTCTCCTGACAAGAGTATTCTTTGGTTAATAGTGTGGATAGGCCTTCTGGGCAGCTATAAATAAAGGTGAGCCTGACATGGTTCTTTCCTTTAGGTTTCTATTTATTGGAAAAATTGTATTTATTTCTCATGAATCTTGGGGGCAGAGGATCCAGCAGGCCACCAAGGAAATATTTGTAGATTTTGTGAGATTTCCCCCCAGAACTTTTCGCATTCTGTTTGGGTGACTGTCAGCGAAACACTTGCTCATTTCAGCCTTAGAGAGGGAACTGAAGAATGAATGCATTGAAAATATACATTTTTTTCTGAGTAAGGCTGGAACTGTCTCACAAATTTGACAGGTTGTGTTTTCATTGTTGTTCAGTCATATTTTTTTAAAAATTTCCCTTATGTTTTTCTTTTTCACTTAATTTCTAGCCATAGGCATTAAAAAAAAACAAGCTTTGATTTTGTTATGTTTTTTAATTTTATGGTCAAAGCAGGTAGTCTTTGTGATATTAATTCCTTGGAATTAACTGACACTTTAGCTTAGTATATGGCTACTTGTTATAAATGTTGAGAATAAAGACATTCTCTGAGAGTAGAGCTCTTTTTATATACTTCTCTGAGCATGTTTAGTATATCATTTAGAACTGTTATATCTGTTTATTTTTTGTCTGCCTCCTCTAGCAGTTTCTGGAAGGACTGAGTTAAAATATTCAAGTATATGTTTTGATTTGTCTCTTTCTTGTCATTCTGTCTATTCCGCCTTTAGATAAGAGTATGTATATATTCAAGGTTATATTTTTTAGGGCCATATGATATGAAAGATTACATCTTTTACTGTTTTATTTCTTTTTCTGGTATATAGCACCCATCTCTGTGCCTTATGAATTTTTAAACCTTGAATTATGTATTATCAGATATTCAGATTGAATCTCCAGCTTATTGGCCTGGAATATCTTTCTTCATCCTCTTTCTCTATTTTTTTTGTATTTGTCTCTTGTAGGCAATGTATTAGTTATAACCAATTGGAGAGTCCTTAATTGGTGAGTTTAATCCATTTTTACTTGTAATGATTATTTTATTAGGACATATATCTAACATCTTATTTAATATTTTTCTCCTCCCTCTACTTTTTTTTTCATTTCCTGCTGTCTAATAGATAAATTTTTTTCTTGTCATTTAAAATAAATCCTATTTTTGTTCTTATGGCAGTTGCTCTTAAGATCCAAATTCGTGTTTATTTATCCCTACTCACTTCTTATACATGTCAGAATCTGTGTTTGCCCTCTGATGATACAGGTCTGTTAGTAGGTTCATGTTAGTCTTGGGTTTCTTTCTTTTCAGGCTCATTCCAGGTGTGTTGCTATTACCTCATGTGTTAATTATGGAATTCTGGAAATCCTTTCTCTCTTTATAGTCCTTTTTTTGGCTAAGAAAACTTACCAAGTTATTTGACTAGCCTTATTTCCCATATGTCTTATCCTACAAGATTTATTTATGTTTTTCTATAAGTACTTCTTTGATGAATATTTTGAGTGAGCCTTTATGGGGCAAACCTTCAGTGGATTTGCATGCCCCAGAACATCTTTATTATGCTGCACTTTTGATACGTCTTTGTCCAAAGTTTTTTTCCTTTGGTGCCTTAAAAATATTACTCCATTGTCTTTTTGCATTAATGTTGCTGCTGATAAGTCTGATGTTCATCTGGTTCTTTTTCTTTCTCTTTGGAAGTTTTTAGAATTTGCATTTATGCTCGACTCTTTTTTTTTTTTAATATCTATTTATTTGGCTGCACCATGTCTTAATTGTGGCAGACGAGATCTTTTAGTTGAGGCATGTGGGATCTAGTTCCCTGACCAGTGATTGAATCCCAGCCACCTGCGTTGGGAACATGGAGTCTTAGCCACTGGACCATCAGGGAAATCCTTAATCTCAACATTCTTAACTGTCATCATACTCTGACTTGGTATGGATTTTTATGTATTTTTTTGGTCCTTTATAAATGCTTTTCATCTGAAGTCTTTAATCTCTTTTTAATTCTGAGAAACTACCTATGTTCTTCACATATTTCTTTTTCTTTTTTATTTGTTTGTTTCCCCTTCTTCTTTCCTGTTCCTGATTATCCTGGAATCTGGATCCTGGAATCTAGGCTTTTATTTTCTGTTTCTCTGAACCTATCCTTTATCCTTTATTCTTTTCCTCTTCCTCCTTGGAGAATTCACTTCTCTGAGCTTCCATTGCATCCCTCTGTTCTCTTCTTGTAACCATCCTACTATTTATCTCATCTATTGTGTTCAACTTTGCATTTTTCTCCTTACTATTTCCCCTTGGTTTGTATTACAATCCCTTCCTTTATCCCTTGGAGGATATTTCTTATGCTCATTAATTAGATTAAATTGGTATTTCCCAATCATTCTGCCTTACATTGTATATATTCAGTGTGCTACCCTTCTCTTAGTTACTGTGCCCTTAGATGTCTAGTAATTTGGTTTGCGATCTCCTCTTTCCAGGGATGTTAGCTTCCCTGCCCAGGACTTTGTACTGGGAAAGGTCTAAAGCTTAAGATGCAGGCTGTGTGCCTCTGAAGGAATGTAAGTAAAGTAGGGAGGTGAGCCCCAGGCACCCCCACACCACTGTGATCCCTCCAGTTTGCTGCGTTTCCTCAGATGATCAAGGTTCCACTTTAAGCTCTTACATAGTAGCAGCACTGGGAGGGGTGGTCTTCTTAGCAGGAAGCAGAGCAGCTGGGAGGTTAGAGAGGGAAGTCCCTCACCTAGCCAAGCTTTTGGTTGCCCTGCTAATGATATTATCCCTCCAAGTCCTACGTCCCAGTGGCCTGTGCTTTCTGAGCTGGTTTCTCTACAGAGAAGGCATGTGGGGTGGCAGGGTGTGGCACTGATCTTCCTAAGGCAGGGCTGGGAGAGTTGAATGACATGCTCAGTTTGGTCACTGGTCCTCTGGGAATATGACACTGAACCTGGATTTCAGGCTGGGAGATCTGGGAGAGCAGAAGATGCTGGAAAAGATTGAAGGCAGGAGGAGAAGGGGACGACAGAGGATGAGATGGTTGGATGGCATTACCAAGTCGATGAGTTTGAGCAAGCTCTGGGAGTTGGTGATGGACAGGGAAGCCTGGCATGCTGCAGTCCATGGGGTCGCAGAGTCGGACACGACTGAGCAACTGAACTGAAGGTGATCCAGGTCTTAGACTCACAGAGGGTCTTTGTGAGTGGAACTGGAATGCAAGGGGTGAGTCTGGACAGAGAGGCAGGAAGATTATTCAGGATTTTGGAAGCCAGCAATGGAGGAGAAAATAGCAAAAGACTCCACAAGGCTTGAATCATTGTTCAATTGGATTTGAAAGACCCTTGTTCAGCTCGGTGTGGACAGTCAGTGCTTGAAGGTGTGTGTCACTGAGGGACTCACATTGGAGGGAGAGACTGCTCCCCAGTGGCCGTTTAGCTGTGACCGCTTGCCACTGGTCCCTCATCACTCCCCACCACATCACTGCGTTTAGCTGTGACTGCTTCTGGCATGAGGGTCTGAACCTGAGTTTTCTGCTCTGTGGCCTCTCCTGGCTTTCTAGATTTCCTGTGCCCCCCATCCTTGATGAAGTCATCCTGTGGGCAGTGGTGTGGCAGCTGCCATCCTGTGTTACCTTTTCCTTCCCTGGTGGCTCAGACAGTAAAGAATCTGCCTGCGATGCAGGAGACCTGGGTTTGATCCCTGGGTCGGGAAGATCTCTTGGAGAAGGGAATGGCAACCCACTCCAGTATTCTTCCCTGGAGAATCCCATGGACAGAGGAGCCTGGTGGGCTACAGTCTATGGGATCACAAAGTGTTGGACACTAATACTTTTCTTTTAAAAGAAAGAATGTAGATGATACCATCTAAAAAAAAAATTTATTTTTGCATGCACTGGGTCTTCACTGCTGTACATGGGTTTTCTCTTGTTGTGGCTCCTGGGCTCTAGGGAGCAGGCTCAGGAGCTGTGGGGCGTGGGCTTCGTTGCTTCATGGCATGTGGGATCTTCCTGGATCAAATCTGTGTCCCTTGCATTGGCAGGAAGATTCTTAACCACTGGACCACCAGGGGAGCCCTGCCCTTTCCTTACTTGCCTTCAAGCCGTCAAGCTCTAAGTGCTCTGCTGCTGCTGCTGCTGCTAAGTCGCTTCGGTTGTGTCCGACTCTGTGTGACCCCATAGATGGCAGCCCACCAGGCTCCCCCGTTCTTGGAATTCTCCAGGCAAGAACACTGGATGGGTTGCCATTTCCTTCTCCAGTGCATGAAAGTGAAAGTGAAGTCTCTCAGTCGTGTCCGACTCTGTGCGACCCCATGGACTGTGGCCCACCAGGCTCCCCCGTCCCTGGGATTTTCCAGGCGAGAGTACTGGAGTGGGGTGCCATTGCCTTCTCTGTCTAAGTGCTCTAGCAGCAGCCTAACCCCCTCTGGTCGTGTTTCAGGCTTCTGCTTTTCGTTAGTATAGCTGGAGCAGCTGGACACACGCCTCGCTCTGAAGCCTAGAGAAACCTTCAAGAGGGGGACTGCTTACCCCTTCTAAAATTATTATTTCCTGTTAAGTTATATTTTTTATGAAAGGAGTGATATTGGAGTGTTTCTTCTGTGAGGTCTCTATGGAAAATAAATGAAGTGGGTGTTCACTGGGGTAGGTAACAGGAAGATGGTTTTATGATTTAGAAAGGGATGCTCTGATCCCGTCTCAGGGGTGAGGGTGGGGATCCTTTGAGACCTTGTGCGTCCTCAATGAGGGTTTGTGTTGTTGCTGGTGATGCCTGGGAAGTACTATTTGGGCTCTCTGCTTGGAGGATCAGTAGAGAGGTATTTTGTCATCAACCCAGGGAGCACTACCCTCTGCCCCTTCTTTGCCCTGTGCCTTTTAAAAAAAGATTAAAATGTCATGTTCCTAAGAGCATGACTTTATATTTGAAGCTTTTTTTATTTTTTAATCAAAATGAGACAGGGATAAATATTTGATGACCATTAGTAGGAACTCACAAGGGTTTTCTTAAAAAGCCTGATGTATTAGTTGCAGTTGTTAGCTTTTTAAAATAAGAATATAAATATTGGCAGATGAACTTTTAAAACTTCATTTTGTTATAATTATAGATTCATAGGAAGTTACCAAAAAGATGTAAGGAGGTCCTGCTGCTGCTGCTGCTGCTAAGTCGCTTCAGTCGTGTCCGACTCTGTGCAACCCCATAGACAGCAGCCTACCGGGCTCCCCCGTCCTTGGGATTCTCCAGGCAAGAACACTGGAGTGGGTTGCCATTTCCTTCTCCAATGCATGAAAGTGAAAAGTGAAAATGAAGTTGCTCCTGCAGATATGGTTTTTTTTTCCCCAAAATGAAAACAGTTTACCATTTGTTTTTCTGATTACATTTGGAGGATATGGCCCTTATAGGAATTTTAACAATTTCAACAAAGTGTCAGTGGAAAATGAAAATCGATGATATCTTACTAGCTGGAGATTGTCATCACAAATACTTCTGAGCATCTTTCCATACTTGTTTTTAGACATACATACATAAAGGGCTGGAGAAGGTGAAGGCACCCTAATCCAGTACTCTTGCCTGGAAAATCCCATGGACGGAGGAGCCTGGTAGGCCTGCAGTCCATGGGGTTGCTAAGAGTCGGACACGACTGAGCGACTTCACTTTCACTTTTCACTTTCATGCATTGGAGAAGGAAATGGCAACCCACTCCAGTGTTCTTGCCTGGAGAATCCCAGGGACGGGGAAGCCTGGTAGGCTGCCATCTGTGGGGTCGCACAGAGTTGGACACGACTGAAGTGACTTAGCAGCAGCACATAAAGGGCTTCCCTAGTGGCTCAGATGGTAAAGAATCTGCCTGCAATGAGGGAGACCTGAGTTTGATCTCTGGGTCGGGAAGAGCCCCTGGAGAAGGGAATCACTGCCCACTTCAGTATTCTGGCTGGAGAATCCCATGGACAGAAGAGCCTGGTGGGCTACAGTCCACGGGGTCACAAAGAGTTGGACACGACTGAGTGACTTTCACATAAAGATACCTGCATCATTTGCCGTAACTGATTGTATAAGAAGCATGTATTTCACACAATCATTCTTTTTAAATCTGACAAAGAAAAGAGAAGGAAATGGCTCTTTTTGAAACTCTCTGCTCTGGTTCTTAGCCCTAACTTCTGATGTTCTATTTGCTGTTTTTGTTTGTACACCACCCTCCTGCCCTATACCACCCCACTATCTTTTTGTTTTGGAAATTTTCGGAGCTACAGACAAGTTAAAAGAATAGTATGTGAATATCCATATGCCCTTCCCCTAGACTCACCAACATGTTAACATGTTGTCTTCTTTCCTTTACTTCATTTTATGTATACCTTTATGAAAAAAATTTTTAATGCAACATTTGAACATAAGCTGTAAGAATCTCAACACTTCACCCCTCCAAACTTTAGGGTACACCTTCAAAACACAAGGACATTCTTCTACAAAACTATAGTGTGTAGTTATAAAGGAAAGTACTCAGATTTTTCCTTCCTGTGTAGGGGAAACCAGTCCCTCCCTACTGTGTGTTTCTCCCCATGAGTCTCCTTTGCGACTCACATGAAACACTTCATTTCTGACACTTCTGGTCAAACATGAGGCCCACAGCAGTCAGTCCTCTCTGACACCAGCTGGACGTTGTTATTCAGTCACTCAGTCGTGTCTGACTCTTTGCAACTTTGCGACCCCATGGACTGCAACATGCGACGCTTCCCTGTCCATCACCATCTTCTGGAGCTTGCTCAAACTCATGCCCATTGAGTTGGTGATGCCATCCAACTGTCTCATCCTCTGTCGACCCTGCCTTCAGCTGGACAACCTACACTTTAGTTCAGTCCTGACGCTACCCAGAGGCAGCATCAGATTCCCTGGGTGAAGTCCCACAAGACTGCCCCGGCTTTAGATGCAAGTCGCAAGCCCAGATTGTCGCCTGTGCTTCTGACCAACCGACTGTAGATCAGAGGTTCTAATGACCCCTCCTTAGGTTTGATTACTAGGCTAGAGCAGCCCACAGGACTCAGGGAAGCACTTACGTTTACCAGCTTACTGAAGTATTTGATAAAGGATACAGATGAATAGCTAAATGAAGAGGGACGTGTGGGAGGGTCCTGAGTAGGAACGTCTGTTCTTGCGTATTTGGGAGTTTCACCCTCCCAGTGTGGATGTGTTCACTGGCCTGGAGGCTCTTCAAGCCCCATACTTAGGGGATTTTGTGGAGGCTTCCTCAAGTAGTGTGCGCATGTGTGCTAAGTCATTTCAGTCATGTCTGACTCTGTGACCCTGTGGCCCGTAGCCCACCAGGCTCCTCTGTCCGTGGGATTCTCCAGGCAAGAATACTGGAGTGGGTTGCCATGCCCTCCTCCAGGGGATCTTTCTGACCCAGGATTGAACCCGCATCTCTGAACATCTCCTGCATTGGCAGGTGGGTTCTTTATCACTAGTGCCACCTGGGAAGTATAACTCCATGTCCAACCCCTCTCTGCTCTCTGGAGGATGGGGGAGGAGGTTGAAAATGCTAAGCTTCTAACTGTGACTTGGTCTTTCTGGTGACCAGTTTATCCAGGAGCCCACTCAGAGTCACCTCCTCAGAACAAAAGGTTTTCCTCATGTTCTGAACACTTAGGAATTTATAAGGATTTTAGGAGCTCTGTGCTGGGAACCAAGGGCAGAGACTAATGCATTTATTTCTTATTCACAATAATGGATGCATGAATTTTTTTTCAACGTGTTATATAATCCACAAAAGGTGCTCAAATTTAGCTCAAATTTACCCAGTGGGGGACCTTTCAAGATGATTCCAGAGGTGCTGTGAATGTAATGGATATAAATTTAACTGAAAAGTTGGGGGCACTGTGGCCAGTGTAGCACGTCAAAGTTCCAAGATTGGGATTTCTCTGAAGGTTGCAAGTTATCCATTTTGAAATGGGGATGGTGATGTTAATACTTCTGATAAAGGCACTCTGTCAAACACATTGTGTGCATTTTCTCATTTAATTTTAGCCACTGCTATTATCCTAATGGGCTTCCCAGGTGGCACTAGTGTTAAAGAACCTGCCTACTAATGCAGGAGACATAAGAGACATGGGTCGATTCCTGGGTTGGGAAGATCCCCTGGAGGAGGGCATGGCAACCCACTCTAGTGTTCTTGCCTGGAGAATCCCATGGACAGAGGAGCCTGGTGAGCTACAGTCCATAGGGTCGCAAAGAGTCGGACACTACTGAAGTGATTTAGCGTGGCATAGCATATTATCCCAATTATATAGAGATGAATCCAAGGGGATTAAGGGAGACCAGGGAGGTCCAAGGTCACACAAATGAGGACTGAATGAGTACACCAGAGTTTTAAACCCAAAGCCTATGCCTTTCACTGCTGTGCTAATAATGTAGTGTAAGTGTAGATGCATTAATCTCATCTAGGGCAGACTTGCAGGGGGAAACATCAGCTTTGCAAAGATAAAGAGGATTTACCTCTTCATCATTCTTCTGAAAATTACTTTCAGAAACTATTGTTGGTGGGCCAGTCAGACTCCAGTTCAGTTCAATCACTCAGTCACGTCTGACTCTTTGCAACCCCATGAATTGCAGTACGCCAGGCCTCCCTGTCCATCGCCAACTCCCGGAGTTCACTCAGACTCACGTCTATCGAGTTGGTGATGCCATCCAGCCATCTCATCCTCTGTCGTTCCCTTCTCCTCCTTCCCCCAGTCCCTCCCAGCATCAGAGTCTTTTCCAATGAGTCAACTCTTCGCATGAGGTGGCCAAAGTATTGGAGTTTCAGCTTCAGTGTCAGTCCTTCCAGTGAACACCCAGGACTGGTCTCCTTTAGGATGGACTGGTTGGATCTCCTTGCAGTCCAAGGGACTCTCAAGAGTCTTCTCCAACATCACAGTTCAATAGCATCAATTCTTAGACTCCAATTGCCTAAATAAAATTAGACCAGGTATTCTTTAATATGTTTAAGGAAGTTAAAGAATATTAAGTATTATTTAAAAATTATATAGATTTATTTTAAAAGGAATATAACATTCAGAAAAATTGAAGTTCATGGAAAAAAGATTACTGTCATCTCACACTTAGTTTTGCCGGTTACTTTTGTGTTTCTTTTTAAAAATATTTTTTGAATTCATCTAATCTTTAGATATTTTCATAGTATCTCTAAAATGTTGTCTCCTGCTTCCTGGAGTAGGAAGTGGCAACACGATTCAGTATTCTTGCTGGAAAATCCCATGGACAGAGAAGCCTGGTGGGCTGCAGTCCATGTGGTCACAAAGAGTCAGACACAGACTGAGCAAGTGAACACGCACGCACATGCACACACACACACCCCGCCATGAGAAAGCATATGTACAAGTCTTTGCATGGACATATGCTTTCTTTTCTCTTAGGCAAACACCTAGGAGTGAAATGATTGGATTGAGTGACAGGGTGTACTTAACCTTTTAAGAAATTAACAAATGGTTTCAAAATTGTTGTGCTGTTTTACATTCCCATCAGCAACGTCTGAGAGTTCAGTTTACTGCACAGGAACTAACATTTGGCTACTAGTCTATAGTATCCAAACTATTGACTTGTATGAAGTATGAGAAGTTTGTAATACTCTGATTAAGCTGTGTTGACCACCCAAAACTGGATTCAGATTTAAAAATCAACTTTGAGATTCACACAGTCCAAATTTATTGAGAAAAGCAATTGAATAAATACAATCATTATTACAGAATCCGCTCCATCAGTGTAGTTAAGATCTTTTTATACAGGGATTGGAAGATGTTACCCTGTCATTCTCAATGCTTATAAAGTCTTTGACTCCACCCCCACCTCTCACCAACCCCGTTTTGGGATCAGAATCTCCCCTGAGACACCACAGACTTCTAGTGTGGGTATGAATCAAAGGGAGGTTGTCAAATGTACAGATTTCTGGCCACCTTTCCCTGGATTCTAACTCAGTGATCTGGGTGTGGGCCTAGGAATCTGCATTTTCATAGGCACTGGAATTGAGTCTGTTGGGCACACTTTGTTATATCCCACTGTTGTAATTTCTGGGACCACTTGTTTGCAATATAGTGGTATTATGATAAGCATTTTCAAGTGTAAGGTACTGTTCCAAGTGAGATTTGTGATCAGTAGCCCAATCAGTATATGCCTCCTTATGGTTTATTTTCAGTTTCTGTGTTTTTGGATTGTTCAAACATTATAATTAGATGGACTCTGACCAGGATTAAGATCATTTCAGCTCTCACCTTCCTTTCTGCCTTTTTTTTTTTTTTAAAAAACAACAACAAACAAACCAGTAAGCCAGAACAATAAGGGCTCCCCTGGTGGCTCAGATGGTAAAGAATCTGCCTGCAATGTGGGAGACCTGGGCTCAATCCCTGGGTTGGGAAGATCTCCTGAAGAAGGGCATGGCAACCCACTTCAGTATTCTGGCCTGGAGAATCAGCAGGAACAGAGGACCGGGCAGGCTACAGTCCATAGGGGCACAAAGAGTCGGACACAACTGAACGACTAAGCACACACAAGCCAGAACCCATGATAAAATGTACGGGAGTAAAGTAATATTTTCATGTGAGATAAACCTTTTTTCCCCCAGATTAACTGTTTATCCCCTTAAGAGTTTTTATGCTGATTTCATTCACTTGAATAGTGCAGTCACTATCAAATATACTGTTGGAATGTTTGTTTCTGTTAACCATACAGTGAAGTTTAAATAAAACTTTGCTTTTCTCTTTACAATTTACTCTGCTTAGAATTATTTTGGTGGAAAACTCTCTGCTCAAGGGAAAATGCCTTGGATTGAATATAATCATGAAAAAGTTTCCGGGACAGAATTCATAATTGACTTTCTGGAAGAGAAACTTGGAGTGAATTTAAACAAAAACCTTGGTCCTCATGAAAGAGCCATCTCCAGGGCAGTGACTAAGATGGTGGAGGAGCATTTCTACTGGTGAGTGCCCCCAGGGGCCTGGGTGGGTGTCCAGGGCACGTCCCCATCATGTGAAGCAAGCCAGTTGTTGCACGTTTCAGCTCCCCCTCCCCCACTGCTGCGCCTTTCCCAAAGTGTTCTGCGTTCTGACCGACTTAGGGGTCAAAACTGTGACTGTTAAGTCTCTAGGTATCTAGAGCAGAATTGACATTTTCTGCTGAGGCCCAGCTAGTACATATGTTAGGCTATTTGAACTACATTTGTTTGTGGCAACTACTTAATTCTGCGGTGTTAGCGCAAAAGCAGCCATAGATGATACACACATGAATAAGCATCGCTGTGTTTAAATAAAACAACAAAAGCACTGACATTTAATTTCATTTAATATAAAATACTGTTCTTTTGATTTTTGTCTCCCTCAACCATTTACAAATATGAAAACTTCTTAGCCCATGGGCTATATAGCTCCTTACCCACAATCTAGGTCACTGAAATGAGGGCGATAGACTGGGCTTTTTACAAATACAAACTGCTGAGTTAATGTTTCATCAGATACTCAGAGGAGGGAACAGAACACTAAGGCAGATAGAAGTCTTAGGTGAAATAAATTATGCAAGCTTTGGCAGAGTATTGTCAGTTTTCCCTGTATGACAAGAACTTCTCAATGATCCAGAAGTAAAGCTTACTACTGTTTTCTGAGTACCTTTGCCTTGATTGGCTTACTCCTAGCTTATACTTTGTCCTAATTGGCTGACTCCTAGCTTGTACTTTGCCCTGATTGGCTGACTCCTAGCTTGTATTTTGCCCTGATTGGCTGACTTTCAGCCCATATTTCCTGAGTTTGAAGCATTGCAGACCCCGTGTGGGTTAGGTGCCCCTGTTTTGCAGGTGGTATGCTCCTGTGACATTGCGTGAGTTAGGCAGACTTGGTTCTTCTTGCTTTACAATTTCATTGAAATGTGGGGTTTTTTTTTTTCCATTTATCTTCTAGAGTTTTAGCCTTTCTGTACACTCCAATAGGTAATAAATATTTTTCCCCTGATTTCTGCACTTCATCTTGTTCTAAAGATTTAATAAAGAATTGCTGAGTCCACTTTTTTGGGCATTAATTGTTACTACTAGGTCATTGCTCACTGAATAGCTTTCACCTCTTCCACTGAGAGTTACACTCAATGTGGGGTTGACTGTAGAAAGTTCTTTGCCTTCACATTCCTATTTCATACATTCAGCTCTTTCTAAATGGAAAACTTGTCTCTTGAATTTTGTGACCTTCTCCTTTTTTTCTTTTTCTTTTTCCGCTTTCAGTTCTTGCCCACTTTATTCCAGGACTGACCTGAAGCATCACTTTCTTCTGTTTCTCACTGCAGAGGTGAAGGTGTTGGGAGGAAGGAGGGAGTCAGGCAGAGTGAAGCCAGGGCTGCAGATCAGTGTGGGATAGATTACAGGCTCAGTGTGGTCTGTTCCTTATAATACTTATGGAGAACTGCTGGTCCTTCCCTCTCAAAGAGTGCAGGGGTTGCAGGGTGGAACAAAATGCAGGAGTGCAGGTGACATGCTTAGCCTCAGGGAAAAGCCCTTGGGGGACAGAGTCGTCTCACTTGCTTGCCCGGGGTTGCAGGTCCTGCTTCGCAGTGATCAGGAAAATGAAGAACCAGTGTAGGGCCACCCAGGCTCTCTGTACTTTCCCCTGCTGAGCCACCACCGGCCCCCACGAGTGCTACTTCATTTGATGGATGGGCCATTAATATGGAGAGCTAGCACTTTTTCAGCTGCCTGAAAAGCTGAAAGCCTTACAGTTAAGTTGGTACTTTTGCAACACTCTTTGATTTCTGTGTGTGCTATGTGTGCGTGCAGGAAATTTATATTTGGCTTAGAAAGACTTTGATCCAGCAAGATTTCCAAGTACCAGCTGTCACTGCTTCTTGCTCTGGGTATTAGTGATGTGTTATATATGTTTACTTCCTGATAGAAGTTCATCTTCTGTCCTTCCCTTCTCTTCTTTTCCTACTGATGTGGTGAGGGGGCAGGGTGTGGTGGGGAGGGCTGGGAGGGAGCCTTAGGAGGTGGTACTCCACTGGGTGAGAATCTTAATTTTACAGATCACAAACCCCCAAGTGCTTGGGAAGTTGCAAAGGTCATATGTAGATTCTTCTCTTTTTTAATTAAAAAATATTAATTTTAAATTAGTACTTTAAATTTTTTTTAATTTTTGTGACTGTGCTGGGTCTTCGTTGCTGTGTGGGGTTTTCTCTAGTTGTGAGCGGGGGCTACTCTAGGTGCAGTGTGTGGGCTTCTCATTGTGGTGGCATCTCTTGTTGCGGCACATGGGCTCTAGGTTGCAAGGGCTCAGTAGTTGCAGCTCCCAGGCTCCAGAGCACAGGCTCCATAGTTGTGGCACGTGGGCTTCATTGCTCTGTGGCATGTGGGATCTTCCCGGATCAAGACTCAAACCTGCACTGGCAGGTGGACTCTGCCACTGAGCCAAGCCACCAGGAAAGCTCGTAATTAGTATTTTTAAATTAAAATACAAATAGCTTACTTTTGGGGGTTAGCTACTGTTTCTCATTTGTGTCTCCTCAAGCGTTTATTTGAAAAATGAATAGTGAAGGTGGGAGGTCAAGTCTTGACTGAGATACAAATATCCAGTGACCTTTCAAAAAATAAAAAAAAATCCTACTTCCTCCAATTTCTTTTAGTCTTCGGTAGCAGAAGGAAAAACAAACTTTCTCTGTTTCTTTAAGTTTCCAAACCTTTAGCAAACTTCTTGCTTTGGCGGGATCCTGAACGGTCTTTCTTGAGAGCTCTAAATCCCAACACCCACCCCCTTTACTCGGTGCAATCCATGGTAAGAAAGTGCACGCCTGTGGAAACCGAGGGCCGGCATAGGAAACTGACCACAGTATGTATGAAAATATTATAAGTATGAGCTTTCCATGAGAGCTTGTTGAATTTTGACCATTGATGAGCTCTAGTTGTGTTTATACTTACAGAAGTGTAAGAGGGAGAATTAATTATTTGACTCAATTGATTCAGTTATCTGGAGTTTTCAGATATGTCTGTCTGGGTCTGAAACTTTAAAAATACTCCACTTGAGATATGATTTTCTGAAAAACAAAGACTCCTGTCATTATATAATGAAGACATTATTTAACATATAATTCTGAAGCTCTGAATTAGGTCTGTACAAAAAGCACGCTCAGCTATAAAGTGGTTTTTTCTTGCACTTGAAATCCATACAGTTATATCCCACTTACATTATAAATGCTATTGTTGAAGACAGTTTTTTTATCCCCTTTGTTTCACTGGATGCTAAAGTTAAATGCAGGGAAGCCAGAATAAAGCAAAGTCTGAGAGACTTGGGGTCAGATTACTGGAATGAAATTGTTTTGATAACAGATGCTATAGTGGCTTCTAGGTGACATACTGTCCCCTTGAGGACACTACTGGGTGTCGTGTATGTTTGTATGTGTGTGTGTGTGTTAGCAGCTCAGTTGTGTCCGACTCTTTGTGACCCCATGGACTGTAGCCGCCAGGCTCCTCTGTTCATGGAATTCTCCAGGCAAGAGTACTGGAGTGGGTTGCCATTTCCTTCTCCAAGGGATCTTCCCAACCCAGGCAATGAACCTGGGTCTCCCATATTGCAGGCAGATTCTTTACCTTCTGAACCACCAGGAGTGTCTTAAGCTCTTCTAATCTCAATGGTGTTGGGTACCATTGTCAAACTCCCTATAGTTATAACAGTGTCACCCATAAAAATATGGATGTTACAAAAGAAGATTCAAATCACTTCTAGGTTGGCTATAATTAATTTTTTTTTTTGATGTGGACTATTTTTTAAAGTCTTTATTGAATTTTTTGCAATATTGTTTCTGTTTTGTTTTCACCCCTCTCTCGAGGCATGTGGCGTCTTAGTTCCCTGACCAGTGATCAAACCTGCACCCCCTGAATTGGAAGGTCAAGTTCTAACCACTGGACCGCCAAGGAAGTCCCATTTTTTAAAATTTTGAGTTTGGCTTTTGGTGAGTGGGAGAGATGGGATGCTTTAATAAGAGGACTTACCCGAGATTTTCTCTAAAAGCCAGGAGACTCTCTCTCCTTGATTACAACTCGATTGAAGCAGTCCCCTCTCCTTTCTTTTTTGTATCCCTCCCCCCAGTTTTAGATGTAGTGAGGGCCCCGTTCAGGGAGGCATTTCTAATCCTGTGAAAGGTGGTGAAATTGCAGAAGCGTATCATATGCTCCTGCACCTTAGAGCATCTAGAGTACAGGTGAAAGGTGGCAAGGAGGTAGTAGTGTGACCAGGGAAAGGGCGTTCCTATGGCAGGAAAGGCCACATGCTAAGATTCATTCAGCAAACAGTAGGTTTGCAGTTTCTTCCATATGTGCTAATAGTCATTTCGGCCACAGCCCAGGCTTCATGGGAGCTTATAATGAGAGATACCTTTATTAAAGCATCAGAGATCTACTTTTCTTTCCTTCCTAGCTCCTTTAAAAATGTTTCAGCAGGGTTTACTCTTCAGTTCTAAGATCATCGATAGTGGGGAGGGAAAACCTCTCTGACGTCATTTTGTAGGAAAGACCAGATATATCCGTTGTGATATATAAAACAAAATGAGTATCAACTTCCTGACAGAGGCTCTCAGAATGAGAAATTATTTTAATTGCTCAGCTTGGTCCAGTTTCCAAATTGGCCCGCCCCATCCTCTCTGGTTTATAATTCACAGTTCTCCGAGTAGTGGCCTCTTCCCAGAAGAGAGTGAAGAGGCAGATCCCAGAAGGAGGACGGGGGCAGCCCTTCTCCCTCAGTCTCCACAGGCCTCTCTCTTTCCATTTTCCTGCGTAAATATTGTCAGCCTTTAGAAACACCAGCAGCAGCTGTCTCAGAACTTTTCATTCAGTCAGCAGTTCATCCTTTCAGCAGAGTTCCAGGATGAATGACCCTAGAGGCTGGATGTCAGGGAAGACAAGGTGCCTGTCCTCAGCTGGCTCACAGGGCGGGGCGCCATCCAGCCTGCATAGGCAGGCAGCGCTGGGGGAGAGTCTGAAGAGCCCGTGCTGGAGCGATGCGACGCAGGCTTCCGGAGGCTGCTAAGTCGCCTCAGTTGTGTCCGACTCTGTGCAACCCCAGAGACGGCAGCCTACCAGGCTTCCCCGTCCCTGGGATTCTCCAGGCAAGAACACTGGAGTGGGTTGCCATTTCCTTCTCCAATGCATGAAAGTGAAAAGTGAAAGTGAAAGCGCTCAGTCGTGTCCGACTCTGTGCGACCCCATAGATGGCAGCCCACCAGGCTCCCCCGTCCATGGGATTTTCCAGACAAGAGTACTGGAGTGGGGTGCCATTGCCTTCTCTGGCTTCCGGAGGAGATGATGTCAAACAGGATCTAGGGCCAGTCAGAGTGGTGGGGGAAGGGATTGGCTGAGAGGGTAAGATGAGGATGTCAGGCGGAGCGGGCAACAGTCTGCAAAAGTTTAGAGGCAAGAAGGAGGCAGTCGGGGAGGCATGTATAATTCTGTGGGGAAGCAGTGCCATTTTGGGGTCAGGCTGGTGGGGGGGGGGTTAGGATGGGGAAGCTGAGGTGCCAGGTGAAGCAGCTATGGGGAGAAAATGCATGACTCCAAGAAGCAGTGTGATACCATGGGATTTGTGTTTTAGGAAGCTTTTTGTGGCTGACTAGAGGAAAAGGGATTTCTAGAAGTCCTTAAGGGGGAGTCCTTAAGGTCTCTCCAATGGGAGACCTATGAGGAGGCCACCGTCCTCAGGGTTCGGCAGTGATGCAGCCTGAATGATAGTGTCAGTCGAATTGGTGACAAAGCCGCAGGGTGACCGGCTGTCAGGAGGGAGAGGTGGGGAGCGGTGAAGAGGACCTCCCAGGATTCTTTCTGGTTTTGGTGCAGAGTGGCAGATTTGCGAGGAAGAAATAGGATGAATCCAGCTTTGGAAATGTTGGTTTGGGTGCCTGAGGCTCCCTCAGTGTATCTGCGGATCTCAGGACAGAGGTCTCGTGGGCTGTGATATGGAGTTGGGAGTCCTCACTTTGAAATCATGAATGTGAAACATAGGTCACCCCACAAATGAGGTGTAAGAAGGTAGAAGGGATAAAGATAAAAGTCTTGGCAACATGTAAGAAGTGAGAGGAAAGTGGTAGAGACGTAAGCCAAGAGAGAATTCTAAGAAAGAGGCTGATAGTGTTGGATGCTGCAAAGAGTTCAAGGAAGATAAAGATGAAAAGAAAATGTATTTGAACTTTGCAACAAGAAGGGATTGTTGACTTGGACGAGAGTGGTTTCGGTGGAGTGGTGGGTATGGAAGTCCCTTTCACGTGGAGATGTTTAGGAAGCTTTCATGTGGGAGAGTGTGGACTTGTGGTTGTCAGGATATGGCAGCATGTGTGAGGGATGTCTTTGATCTGTAGAAATTGACTTAGGGACCCTTGAAGCGTGCATTTTCATTGACATTGCATTTTATACTCACTTCACAGGACTTGGCCATAGAAGAGCCTGCCTGGCCCTCATTTGCTTCTCTTCCCCGGTACTGGTCTACAGTTTTGGGCACAGGGAGTGAAAGAGAGGAAGGAAAATGAGAGCAGGGTGGGAAAGAGAAGGAAAGAAAGCCACTGTTTGAGGTTACTTTCAGCTGCCACATTCTGAATCAACCCAGTGTTTCTCCTGTGCCCTGAATCCAACCTGCTAATGCAGGTGGAGAGCCTTACACCATAGCCTGGGGCTGGGGATGGTGTGTGTTTCTCTTCCCTGCTCAGCTGTGTGGCCCAGATAGCAGCCGCCTCGTCTGTCCCCATGGCTCCTCTAACTCATTCGTCTTCTCAGACTCTCTTCCCACTGCTGCACCCTCATCTTCTGCACACGACCTCACTTCCTGCTCTCAGAGGAGACCGAGTTCATGGGGCGGAAGCTTGGAACCTCCTTGCAGCCCCTTACTTCTCCATCTCACAGAGAGTGGTGTCCCTGCTTCTCTCCATGCTGGCCTTTCCAGCCTGGCCCTCTAGTCTTCTCACTTGCCTTTGAACTAGGCTTCCCCTAAACCACTCCTTATCCTAGAAACTTTCTTAGGCAACCTCAGTTCCTCTTGCATCTTTGAAACTGCCACCGCCACTGCCACCTAAACCTTCGGGATCCTCCCTTGCAGGTTTTATGGAACTTTCAAATGCAACAGGTTAACTCATCTTTCATCACCTAAATCTGTCCACTTCGTGTGTGCCGGGACTGGTTACCGTCCACTGCAGCCATCAGCCTGGGAGATCGCGTCCTCTATCATTTCTCTATTTCCGGTCCTTTCCTCACCTTGCCACACATCTGATTATGTGTCTCATCTGCTTAAAACCTTTCGGTGGTTAAACTTGGCTTTCACAGTAAGTTCTAGTCCCTTTGTGGCAGGCGCATCTTGACCCAGTCCTTGCGCATCCTTCTGGCTTCGGCGCTTCCAGGCTCCCTCAGGCATCCCAGGCCCCACCTGCCCATCCTGAAGTTCTTGCCGTTCGTGGAGCAGCTGGGGCTCTTCATGCACACGCCTCTGCCTCTGCTCTACCTGGTGAACTGCTGCTCATTCTTCTAGATCAGTTGTGCTTGTGATCAAACTCATGTGATTTGCCTACAAAGAATGAATTCTTTTTCATACCGATCTATCTGTTTAGACCCATCCCAATCCTCATTTTTACACTTTAGATGCTTCCTGGATGCTATTATTACCTGGTCATGCTTAACTTAGGGTAATTTAGTTTTATTTTCAGATCACTGACTTCCAGAATAATCAAGGATGGAATTGACCTTTTTACTGTGAATTTAGGTCTAGCATAGTTATTACTAGAATCAAAGTGCTGATTAGTGGAATATGAAAAGTGACACCCTAATTATTGCAGGTATAAAAAAGAACAACTAGAAAAGCATTTTATTTGCGCATTTATAAAAAAACGTGAGAATAAATGAAATCTTTTATATCAGAAGTTTTATTGGCTCTCTACATATTAATTAGTTACCATTGCAGTGTACTTTTTCCTCTTTTCAGTCAAAATTTCTTGCCTCCTCAATACTTTATTTTGAGATCCTTACTAAAAGAGGTGCACAAATCTTTCTAACGAGATTTGTAAGCACCTTTTAAAAAGCTATTAAAAAAGAGTTATAGTTGTGGAATACAGTATGTTGAAATTGGTTATGAGACTTTTCAGTGAAAATCAGGAAGACTTTAAAAATTAGAGAAATCTGTTTTTTCCCCCTTATTTTTATACTTCAAAGAATAGAACTGTATAACATAATCAAAATATCAGGATCTTATTTTCTGCTTTTGTTTCTTTTTCTTGAGATAGAAAGTAGCTACAGTTAGCTATCATCCCTTGTGTTCTCTCTGTAAAAAGTATTTTCACTCCTCTGATGCGACCATTTTCACTCCAAGTGACCATTACTGCTGTATCAACCAGCAGCAGGAGATGACTCCAGTACAGCTTTTATTGCTCACTGTGAGGAAAAGCTAAACTATCTTCTGTCTCTACGCCCACAGCTATGTTTTTCTTAGCCTCCAGTAGGAAAACCTTTTAATTTCTATCTACCAACACTATGAACCATAAAAACAGTCTGGCGATCACTCCAGCTTCAGAGAACAAAATCAGCAAAGGCCTGAGTATTGCAGCCAGCACACCATACGAGCAGCTGTTAACCGCTTAGCTGTCCACACAGATCACACAGGAGCTTCTGGACTTTTTGCCACAACCATCACCTAGTTGGGAAGAATGATCCAACCAAGTTCCTTTAGTATTTCTATTCACTCTAGGGTCCTGGAGAACAAACTGAAGCAGAGAGCTGCCTTTCTGGAGAATGAATCATTTGTATACTATTTATAATTTATATAATTCATAGTAAACATGGACAGCTACAACTGTTCCGTGAAAGTGAAAGTGTTAGTTGCTCAGTTGTGTCTGACTTTTTTTTGCAACCCCACGGACTGTAGCCCACCAGCCTCCTCTGTCCAAGGAATTCTCCAGGCAAGAATACTGGAGTGGGTAGCCATTCCCTTCTCCATGGGATCTTCCCAACCCAGAATTGAACCTGGGTCTCCTGCATTGCAGGCAGATTGTTTACCATCTGAGCCACCAGAGAGTCTGTCAAAAAGGCAAAAAAATTTCTTTTTGGAAAAAAAACCCTTTTATATCAGGAAGTATAAAATGTATACACAAAGTGTATAAAACAAAAAAATGTTCAGCTTAAATAATCAACATAGAGCATAAAAAAGAATGAAATAATGCCATTTGCAGGAACATGGATGGACCTAGAGATTATCATACTAAGTAAAGTAAGCTAGACAAAGACAAGTATCATATGATATTGTTTATATGTGAAACCTAAAATAATGATACAAATGAATTTATTTACAAAGCAGAAATGGACTCACAAACATAGAAAACAAACTGATGATTACCATAGTCAGGGAGGGGGACAAATTGGGAGTTTGGGATAAAAATATATATGCTACTATATGTAAAATAGATAATCAACAAGGACCTACTGTATAGCACAGGGAATTATATTCAGTGTCTTATAATTACCTATAATGGAAGAGAATGTAAAAGAGACTATAAATGTGTGTGTGTCTGAGTCACTTTGCTGTACACCTGAAACCAGCCCAATAACTACATTTCAATAAAAATTAAAGACACAGAACACAGGCTTGTATGACCATCACTTTGATCGAAAAAGAATGAAACCAGCACCCCAGTCACTGCCACCTCCTTCCCATTGCCACCCCCCTCCAACCCACCCACACAGGTACTCACTGTCCTGCCTAAAACCCTTTTAAAGTGAGTTTCTACTTGTTTTCTGTGGGGCTGCCTGAGAGAGAGCAGAAGCACGGCCTTGGGGGGTGGAGGGTCTCCAGGCAGGTTCAGAGGAGGCTTGGTGGATGGTAGCGTGGCAAGCTATCTGACCCTACGTCCAGGCATGGACTTGAGCCTATTGTAATATCTGCCATTCAGACTACTCTTTGTAGAAGCTGCAGTGATTCAGTCCTCTAGCGTGTGCTGAATTCCCAACCCCTCACTGGAAATTGACTCTGTGGACCTACTATGTATCTAACGCACAGTAGTAACTTCTTTCCACGCAATTCCAGGACCTTAGCTTATTGCCAGTGGGTGGACAATCTCAATGAGACCCGGAAGATGCTCTCTCTTAGTGGTGGCGGTCCCTTCAGTAACCTGCTGAGGTGGGTCGTGTGCCACATAACGAAAGGAATCGTGAAGCGCGAGATGCACGGCCACGGCATTGGCCGCTTCTCCGAGGAGGAGATTTACATGCTGATGGAGAAGGACATGCGGTCTTTAGCAGGGCTTCTGGGTAACGTACCACACCTTCTATTCTGTATTTTCTGTCCTTACGTTTTGCATGAGTAGTAAAGCACTGCTAGTTTACTGCTTGAAAGCTTTATTTTGGTTGATTTCTTTACTTCTACATGTAGGTTGCAGCCCCACCTTTTAACCGAGTCCCCTAATTTTCAGGAGCATGCGCCTCTGAATCACTAGAGGGTGAGTGTTTCTAGTGTGGTGACGCTCCCGGGTAAAGAGAACATAGAACGTGGCCTAGCATTACTAACTGGCTGTAAGTGATGGTATTTCTGAATGTGTTGTGAGCCAAGGAGGAATATGAGCGCTTCTATTTATAAATGGGTCAGGGTGAAAGGCTATTTATAGACAAGTCTGCTCAGAAGATTTGACTGGGCACTACTGTTGACCTCCAGCTAAGAGAGATGCCGACCCAGACTGAGAGAATGAGAAAATTTGACATTTTATCACGTCTTTCATTTCTCTTTGTAATCTGAGTCCTCTTCTTACTAGCATGTTTGAGCTCTTCTGATTTTGTATTTACTGAACCCAGTGGGTTTAACTGCATTTGGGAAGCCGCTCAAAGAGAAGCACCGGGGGGCCTGTCTCCATGGGTACGTGACGATGCTCAGTCGAGTGACACCCCCCCCCCTTTGCTCACCTGGTTGGCTGGTGGCTGGGCTAATGTGACATTGTTCTGAGTGAAGCTTGAGCCTTAGCTCTGACAGTTCACAAACGGATCATTTGAATTCAGCTTCGATGTGTGAAATAATGTCCTCTCCTGGGAAAAGCTCGTGTATACGGAACCAAGGTCATAGGACCTAGTCCTTCAGAGCTGCTGATTTTGTCCAGCGACTGTGGTTGTCCTTGGTCCTCTCTTGGTGCCCTCATCTCTGTTCTGGAGCACATTAAGTATCTCCTCCAAGAAGTGGAGTTTCGGATTTGTTTTGTTCAAACCTACCAGGAACCCAGGAACTGGGGGCTGTTCTGTCACCCATCAGAGTGACCCACTCTGACTAGCTCCTTCCTGCTCCTCGCTGCAGATGCTTACTGGACCTGGAGTCCTCCCTGGAACCTGCAGAGGGAGATCCCAGCAGCACACCCAGCTCTTGGCCAGCTTTGTGGTGGGGGCAACAGTAAGGGTGGGTGGGCCTTGATGTGCTGGGTTCCTGCTCTAAACAGACACTCCGAAGCCCTGCCTGGCTTGGAGGTTGATGCTGTCTGGACCTGCTGGCGCTTTGTCTCCGTGGCCCTAGGGGGGCCTGCCTGATGTAGGTATGAGTGGAATTTGCCTCCAGTTTGTCTTGTTCCTTTGGAAACTTAGTGCTGGACTCTGGGCCACACAAAAGCCAGTGCAGAGAGAACCATTTCTTCTCAGCAGCGGCTCCATCTGCTCCTGGCTTCTTCCCCAGTTTTCACTGTATGGAGCCCCACAAAGCCAGGAGCTGAGCTTTCAAAGTGAAGATAGCTCATCTCTAATGGTTTAACAGTGCTGGCTCCTTAACCGGAGTGGGGTGATCATCTCCCTTCTAGAACATTTTTGGCTGGGGAACTTGGAATCAGGGTGATAGTCACAGTGAGGATAACACTAGTGTCTCTCCCATGTTTGATTTCTCCCCACTACTGGTAAGATGGGAGGCAGTTGCGTCACTGATTGCTAGGCTGGGTCCCTGGCAAGTATCACAATGGCATTCTGAGTCCAGATGAGTTTCTAGGATGAGAAACTGAGTGGGTTATTTGAAAAGCTAAAGTTTGCTAGAGTTCTATTCTGAATGGGGGTCCAGGGAGCAGTCTGGTTTTGAATTCTATCGTAAGAGAAGCACATTTTCTGTGTCTAGGGAAGAAGAGGCTCTCTGGCTGAGCATCATTATTTTCTTACTAAATGAGGCAGAAAGCATCTATTTTTCCCTTCACCCAGGATATAGCTTACTTATAATATCCAGCTGTTTTATGATGTTGCTCTTGGAGGCTGAGGGCAGCATGGACTATGGAGTCTCATCATTGAAGTCAGTTTCCTGGGCTTTGTGAGTTGAAGTCATACTCGTCCTTAGGAGGCTGGCTTCCAACAAGGAGATGTGTTAAAACTCCAAGCTGAAGTGCACAAGTACTTGAGGAGAAAAGGTCTTTTTCTTCTTTAGGAGCTGCTATTGAAAGAGCCTTGCTTCCCTGCTGGCTCAGTAGTAAAGAATGTGTCTGCCAATGCAGAAGCTGCGAGTTTGATCCCTGGTTCAGAAAAATCCCCTGGAGAAGGAAATGGCTAGCCACTCCAGTCATTTTTGCCTGGGAAATCCCATGGACAGAGGAGCCTGGCTGACTACAGTCCATGGCATTGTGAAAGAGTCAGACAGGACTTAGTGACTAAACAATAACAACAACAATGGAAAAAGCCAAATAATAAAATGGAATTTGTAAATGAAAGTGAGAAAAACAAGCTGGTTTCCAGCCAACTATACTAGACTAAAGTGAAAGTGAAATGCATGTTTCCCTCCTGGTCCAAGGCTTTATTGATTCATGAAAATGGCTCGGGGCATCTTTATTTTTCAGCGTCCTTGTTGCCATTGGGTTGGCACATGTCAAAAAGTCAGATCTGTTGGTTATTTTAATAAACATCAGTGTGTAATCTTGGCTATTTAATAAAGAGTAATGGGATGTAAAGTAGTTCTTTCAAAGGAAGCAAAATGAGTCACTTGTCATGTGTATGCTTCATGTCACTCTTACCAGCATGTAGAGTTACAATGTGGTATAGTTTTTCAGAATGATTATTTTGCTGTTGAACTAAAAAATAAAATTATTTAAAATTTGTTTATTTTTCAATTTGTAAATAACTTTGTTTTTCAAATATATAGATATTCAACTGATCACTTAGTTCTTAGATAAATAATATGTGAAAGTAGCTCAGTCGTGTCCAACTCTTTGCTACCCCATGGACTGTAGTCTGTGGAATTCTTCAGGCCAGAATACTGGAGTGGGTAGCCTTTCCCTTCTCCAGGGGATCTTCCCAATCCAGGGATCAAACCCAAGTCTCCCGCATTGCAGGTGGATTCTTTACCCGCTGAGCCACAAGGAAAGCCCAAGAATACTGGAGTAGGTAGCCTATCCCTTCTCTGGCAGATCTTCCCATCCCAGGAATCGAACTGGGGTCTCCTGCATTGCAGGTGAATTCTTTACCAACTGAGCTATCAGGGAAGCCCATAAATAATATGCAGAAGATTAATAATATATAGGCTTTGTGACTAGTAATAGAAAAATCTCTAACTCATTTTTAACCTGAAATACCTTTGGGGTCCCATCTGTCCAGACTGAAAAGGCTTGCTATGGAGCAGAAGTGGTGATTTAGTATATTAATTTTGTATCCTGCAACTTCACCGAATTTATTGATGAGCTCTAGCAGTTTTCTGGTGGCATCTCTAGGATTTTCCACATACTACCATGTCATCTGCAAACAGTGACAGTTTACTTCTTCCCTTCCAGTTTGGATTCCTTTTATTTCTTTTTCTTCTTTGATTGCTGTGGCTAGGACTTCCAATACTCTGTTGAGTAAAAATGGTAAGAGTGGTCATCCTTGCCTTTTTCCTGATCTTAGGGGAAATGTTTTCAGCTTTTCACTGTTGTGTGTGATGCTAGCAATGCGTTTGTCACATATGGACTTTATTATAAGAAAACTGGTCTTAGAGTTGGGACTGCAGAGCAGGAAGCTGGGCTGGGTAAGAAATAGATTGGGGTGGGAATCTTGTAGCTGCAGTACAAGAACTTCGCTCTTTGGGGAATGTGCCTTAGGTTGTTGCCAGACTGCAGTTTTACAGTCCTTGTCTTGTGGTTCTCAAGCGCCTGATTGCAATATGAAGCCTTTGGAAAGCAGCTTTTGTCAGGTGGACCGGAACTAAGGAAAGGTGAAGCGGTAGCTCCTTGTGTGTGGGCGTTGGGGTGGATGAAGCTGGACCAAGTTTCTTCTCATGTCTCTGACTGCCCCTCAAGTTCAGGCTGGGGTAACAGTCTGCAGGGTGGGGGTGTAGGTGGTAGTTCATACTGTTATGAAGGGGTCTTCAGGGAGCCATGCATTTATCTGATCATAATGAAGCAGCACAGATGACTGAACTCTAGTGTTTCTTTACTTTTGATTGGACCTTCATAGACCCTGCCTAGTGACACAGCACTTATGGGAAAAGCAAATGAATAACTGGCAAATAGAGTTGGTTTGGGAGACATAATCATATAGGGGATAGAATAATAAGAATACAATTTCAGTTATGAGGCTCAGCTGGGCACTGTTGGTGGGCAATAGATACCTGCTGGATGAATGAAGGAAAAAATTGAATGAATGTCTGGAGATGTTTAGCAGCCAGCCAATGAGGCACTCCAGGATCTGTGGATCTGAGGGTACTTTCTGAGCAAAATTTGAAATTTGTGAATGCTTTTAAGAGGCAGGATCAGAAATAAGCCTGGGCTCTCTAGGTGGAAACTGAAAAATCCTATGAAAGAATGTTCTTTTTAGCCATGGCTGGAGACCGTAGGTGGGAGAGTGTACTTGGAATGATTAGAATGCAGACAGAAGGGTAATGCCTTTGACTCAGGACTGTATGAGTCTGACTGTAGGAGCGTAGCTGCCTTCAGCTCTTTGTAAGGGACTGTGAATGAGTTGGGGATATTTATTGATTAATTTTTGACTGCGCTGGGTCTTCCTTGCTGTGCATGGGCTTTCTCTAGTTGTGGCAAGTGGGAGCTGCTCTTCATTGCAATGCACGGGCATCTCACAGCAGTGGCTCCTCTTGTGGGGCACAGGCTCTAGGGTACAGGGTCTTCCATAATTGTGGTGCAGAAGCTTAGCTGCTCCTCAGCGTGTGGAGTCCTCCTTCACCGGCAGGAGAATTCTTAACTGCTGAGCCCCCAGGGAAACCGGATCCGCCTGATTTCCGCATCTGCAGTTCAGCCAAGCCTGGATCCTGTAGTACTATGTTTAGGATATGTGATTGGCTGAATCTGTGGATGTGGAACCTGTGGATATGGAGGGCTGACTAAGGGAGTTACTTGAGCATCTGCGGATTTTGGTATATGTGGGAATCCTGGAACTGATCTCCTAAGGGATGACTGTAATTGCTAGATAATTAAGCCTTTTAGGGTTTTTCCTAAAAAAAAATTACGAGAATTTTTATCTATAAAGAGAATTATAATGCTGAAACACTGATTATGATTATTAATAGTACGGATTTTTTCTGTCCAGAGTGCTTGGTTTTTGTTTGATATGGTAACGGGAAGCTTAAGTTACTAGGCATTCACCACTCTCTTTTTCTTCATTGTTATCTGCCCCCTTATATTGTCAGCTTTCCCTTCTCTTGGGGCAGCTGAAGGTCAGCTTCCCCTTCTCTTAGGGCAGCTGAAGGTTTAACCATGACAGAACACGTATAAATTGGTTTATCCTTAGGTGGCTACTTGTGGATCGTTTGTAAGTAATTTGCATTTTTCTCCGGAAAGAATGATGCGTTTCATCAGTTCTCTTTGATCACAAGCATACCCAACGAAATTGTTATTAGTGCAAAGGGTGCTCTAAAGAGCTGAGCAGAGAGCTGTAATGTCAGGAGACTGAGGATTGTGGTTTGCAAGAGAGCTCAGAACATTTAAATGTTTTGTTTTTTTTTCCAAGGATGCAAACTTAAGTGACAGCGAGGATAAAATCAACACTCAACTCATAATTTGCTTCTACATAAAAAGTTGAATTGAAATCTAAATTAACTGAGAAGGTCAAAAGAGAGCATTTCAAGATTTTTAAACAACTAAAGACTAACAGGAAAAATACCTGAACATTATTTTTGTATCAATTATGCACTGGCTGCTATGCTAGGCTCTTGGGAAATTAAGATGAATAATAATGGTATAATGGTGTCCACTTTCAGGAAGCTTATAGTATATTGGAGCTCATGTTTCTAGGCTGACAATATCCTAGGATGTGAAAAATTGCCCCATGTGATCTTAGAATTATGATTGTAATCTTTCAGAAATGAGGAGGCTAGGAAAAATGTCAGAAGATGGAGATAGGAAGTCATCCTTGTTTCCAAAAGGGGGAGAGAGAAAGTAGATTCTCATAATGAAATAAAACACTAGAATGAATTATTGAATAGATGACTGGTTTTCTTGAAGGACTGTTACTGGTTCATTGTGAATGTCATATCAAAAAATGATTGCAGTCATCCCTCTGTGTCCACTGAGAATTTGTTCCGGGACCTGCTGTTAATACCAAAATCCGTGGATGCTCAAGCCCCATTGTTGGGTCTTTGTTTCTGTGGGTTTCACATCAGCAAATTCAACCAGCCTCGGATCATATATGTGAACAGTTTATTTATTGAAAAAAAATCTGCATACTAGTGGACCCGCAGCAGTTAAAATTCATGTTGTTCAGGATCAGCTGTTTATTTTCTTGACTTGCTGGGCCTACTGATTGGATAGACAATCTCTTGATTTCTTCAAACCATTGGAGACCATCTCTTATGATATGCTTGTGGGAGATGGCTCATTTCCAAAGGTGGCTTCATGGATGCCTATGGTACCACCAAGGTTTCTTGAGTGGTTTGTTGTGGGGGAGAGGGATCCCTTGATGGCTGAACTTTTTCTACCCTTTCTTCACTTAGATCAGCTCTTCTGTTACTTCTCTGTGTATTGGGAATCTGTTTCATTTTGTTTGATAGAGAACTTCCCCTACCAAAGAAAAAAGTTGGAAACCCCTGGATTAATTGGTGGTGGATGTGTGCTTGGCTGAGTATCTGTGTCCTCACAGTACCCATTAATGGACTGGTATCCCCTGAATCTCCAGGGACACTGCCCTTGTCGTTTCTCAGAGATCTATTGACAACTTCAAAGACAAGTTTAATGGTTTTTAAATGACTCCAGGTGGAACGATAGCTAAAAATTGGATGGAAAAATCAGGGATCAAAGCTGTCAACCATAACAAGAAGAAAGCCAGTAGGGATAAATGTCAAATTCTATACTTAGGACCTCAAATTGAATTGCACTAATACAGAGTGGGGAGAGATGTATGAAAAATGATATGAGGATTTTAGTTGACTTCAATCTCTATATGTCACCAGCATGATGGACTCCCAAAGAAGCTAATAAAAATGTAGCCTGTTTAAACAAAGCATAATGTCTTGGATTAAGTTGTTTCCTCAAGGAAGCCTTTCTGGAACTTTCTCCCAGACTGTGTCAGGAGAACCTGTTTCCTGCTCCCAGGCCCCTGGTACTTTTCCCTCCAGAGCACTTCCTGTACTATCTCTGAATGGTAGGCATGACTGTCTCCTCAGCTGGACTGGGTGCCAGGCCTGGTGGATAAGTTTCTGTCTCTAGAGCCCGAACAAGCCCCTGGCATATATGAGGCTTTCAGCAAGTGTTTGTTGAACAAAGAATGCAATACTCAGTTCTGAGGTCCATCTTTTAAAAAGAACGTGGCCAAACCTGGGTGCATCCAGAGAAGGGTGATTAGGAAGGTGGTTAGTCTCAAGATAATTTCCTGTGAGGAAGATAGTGGGCATAGATAGTCTGGAGAAGTGCAGATATAAGGGTCATAAACTAGTTTTTTTTTCAGGTATTGAAAGAGGGTGCCTTAGGTGTTGCTGCAGGTGATGGGCATGTTTGGGCAGAGGAAAGGAGGGCAGAGGGGGACTAGGGTGTGTATGAGGGGAAATGACAACAGATGGCAGCTCAGGGTTGACAGCACTGTAGAACAGACCCATCTAAAGTTAGACGGGCTTGTGACAGAGAGGCCTGGTGGGCTACAGTCCATAGCGTTGCAAAGAGTCGGACGTGACTGAAGCGACACAGCACGCATGCACACACACATCTTGTCATGTGGTCGGAGCCGCTGTTTTTCATTTGCTCCATGAGGGTGAGGACCACCATCCAGATAGCCAGGGAGTCTTTCACAGGCAATATCATGCTTAACTAGAAATTGTCGTGGGGATCCTTTCGGTTCTGATGGTTTGATAATTTTGTATTCATTCTCTAGAGAAAAGAGCAGAGGCGAGTTTCCATGTTATAAGACGAGGCAGATTTATTCACTCGTGTTCTGGTTCATCTCTTGGATTGAGATTTATGTTTGGGCTGCCACTCATGACTTTCAAAGGCAGGGTGCTTTAAATGATCTGCGTTTACTCCGTGCCCCTTGTTTTTAAATCTACTTTTTGAACAAGGTTGATTTCCAATAAACCTCTCTTCTAACCTTCTACTTCTTTTGAAGTGATTTTTACTCCAAGGCTTTTGGACAGTAGCAAAATTGTTTTTTGTTTTTTTTAAGAGAGCTTGGGAATAGGCTGTTTTAATAGCTGCTCATCCTACCCTGTTTAATTGCATCATGTAAGCTGCACTGCCTTTTCATGAGGCGTTCCGGCCGAGGCTGGGAGCCTACCTGGCACACAGCAGCCACACGCCATGCCTCCCAGTGAAAGTGGCAGGGCAGAGTCTTCACAACTGGCAGCAGAAAAGGATGAGAAACATTAGGTTATATCTATGTACATATTAGCCTATTTAGCATATGTTGAGTAACTGAACAGAGGGCAGAGGAGGAGAACAAAGACAGGAGTAATTATGCCTGTCAATCTAGCTCGAAGGAGAAAACCCACAGATAAAGAAGACTATGATAGACACTCTAAGGTATGTTCTGGAACCTCAAAGCAATGTTTCCTAATGTAGGTTCTAATCCCTTTGCAAATTACAGGGGCCTGTCTAGGACAGTGGTTCTCAGCCCTCATTGTTTATTAGAATCAGGGCTGGGAAAGGTATTTTTAAAATCCAGGAGGTGATTCAGATATGTTTGTCATTTACTATAGGGCAGAGAGAAGGGCAGGTGTGTGTTCTGGGAAGGGGCCACATGAGGGAACTGTGTCTTGGTTAGGGTGACCCTGGTTGGGTCTGTCTGCATGGGCCTTGGCCCACTCCTTCCTTCTCTCCATGTCACAGACCTACTACGCAGACTGCAAGGGTTTTTTTGTGTGTGAATAAATTTTAGACAGTATTTTTAACAGTGTCCTGAAGATGTTGTAGTCTTACAGCACCCGTGGGAGTTGGTTATTTCACAGATGAGAAAGCCCAACGGGAGTCAGAGAGGCTAGGGAGCCAGTCTCGGGCTGTGCAGCTGGCGAATGACAGTGCATTTCTTCTGCTTCAGGACAACTTCTGTACGTGTGCATAGGTGGCTTGTTCAAGTCACCTGCAAGAATGGTAATAATTCGACTTGGAATCCATAAATTTTATTTTTACCTGGATTGATGGGGTTCCTGTGAAAACTTAAGCTTTGTACAGATTCATACCGGAATCTGATCTGACTGAAGTGAAGTGATCCATGTGCTCTGAAAGATCTTTACATATTGTTGAGTAACTAAATTGCTGCAGCTTCTAATGGAGAGGGCCATTAGCTCCAATCCTCAGAGAGCAGCAGCTCTTCTCTTCAGGCATCACATCCATTCCAGGCTTTCAGAAGGCGGGAGCAATGGAGGCCTGGGGGGCCTGGCCACTTTCAATAGCCGGGGATTGATTGGTGGGACCAGGCCCTGCTCTTGTTAAAATCTTTATATCCGTATGGGATAGACAGTTGTGGCCTTGAGTTGTGGCTGATTTCTTTTCTAGTTTCATCGTTGCTATCTCAGTTGGTAAAAGTGTGTTGATTATTAAGGAAACAAAAAAGTTACTTAGCAGATTAAAGTGGAATGCTAATCAGTGCTGAATTCTTAGAATCTTTATGGCTTATTTAGTGGCACAAATTGGTTGATGTCATTCTGACAGAAGCAGTCTGGTTTTTGCTTCATCCTAGGGGTCTTCTAATTGTTTCTTCCCTGAGAAAAGTCACTTTATGTTTAAATGTAGTGTGTGTGCGTATCCAACTTTCTGCGGCCCCGTGGACTGTAGCCTGCCAGGCTCCTCTGTCCATGGAATTTTCCAGGCAAGAATACTGGAGCGGGTTGCCATTTCCTATTCCAGGGGATCTTCCTGACCCAGGGATTGAACGTGTGTTTCTTGCATCTCCTGCATTGGCAGGCAGATTCTTTATCACTAGCGCCACATGGCAGGCCCATGTATTTAAATGTTTTGGGTTCCAATTCCTGAATGATTAAAAGAAAAGAAAAATGTTCACAAGATAATGCCATGCAGACGGTAGATCTTTAAATCCCACTCCGTACTGAATATTTTATAATAACCTTTCCCTGGTGGCTCAGACGGTAAAACGTCTGTCTACATTACGGGAGACCTGGGTTCAATCCCTGGGTTGGGAAGATCCCCTGGAGAAGGAAATGGCAATCCACTCCAGGACTGTTGCCTGGAAAATCCCATGGACAGAGGAGCCTGGTAGGCTACAGTCCATGGAGTCGCAAAGAGCTGGAAACGACTGAGCGATTTCACTTTCACTTTCATAAGCCTAATAGGGGAAAAAAAAAAAATATATATATATATATATACACACACACACATATATATTTAATACTTCGCTGTACATCTGCTGGGGTCCTGCCTTCTTTCCGATTTCATTTCTTTTTTTTAAATTTTTTTATTGAAGGATAATTACTTTACAGAATTTTGTTGTTTTCTATCAAACCTCAACATGAAACAGCCATAGGTATACATATATCCCCTCCCTTCTGAACCTCCCTCCCATCTCCTTCCCCATCCCACTGCTCTAGATTGATACAGAGCCCCTGTTTGAGTTTCATGAGCCACACAGCTAATTTCCATTGGCTATCTATTTTACATATGGTAATATGCAGATGACACCACCCTTATGGCAGAAAGTGAAGAGGAACTCAAAAGCCTCTTGATGAAAGTGAAAGAGGAGAATGAAAAAGTTGGCTTAAAGCTCAACATTTAGAAAACACAGATCATGGCATCTGGTCCCATCACTTCATGGCAAATAGATGGGGAAACAATAGAAACAGTGTCAGACTTTATTTTTGGGGGCTCCAAAATCACTGCAGATGGTGACTGCAGCCATGAAATTAAAAGATGCTTACTCCTTGGAAGGAAAGTTATGACCAACCTAGATAGCATATTGAAAAGCAGAGACATTACTTTGCCAACAAAGGTCTGTCTAGTCAAGGCTATGGTTTTTCCAGTAGTCATGTATGGATGTGAGAGTTGGACTGTGAAGAAAGCTCAGTGCCAAAGAATTGATGCTTTTGAACTGTGGTGTTAGAGAAGAGTCTTGAGAGTCCCTGAGATTGCAAGGAGATCCAACCAGTCTATTCTAAAGGAGGTCAGCCCTGGGTGTTCTTTGGAAGGAATGATGCTAAAGCTGAAACTCCAGTACTTTGGCCACCTCATGCGAAGAGTTGACTCATTGGAAAAGACTCTGGTGCTGGGGAGGGATTGGGGGCAGGAGGAGAAGGGGATGACAGAGGATGAGGTGGCTGGATGGCATCACTGACTGACGGATGTGTGTTTGAGTAAACTCCGGGAGTTGGTGATAGACAGGGAGGCCTGGTGTGCTGCGATTCATGAGGTCTCAAAGAGTTGGACACAACTGAGCGACTGAACTGAGCTGAACTGAATGTAAGTTTCCATGTTACTCTTTTCATACATCTCACCCTCTCCTCCCCTCTCCCCATGTCCATAAGTCTATTTCCAACGTCATTTCTTAAACCTTGCCCACTCTGTGAAAACAACACTTGTCTTCTCTCTACTTCACAAACACACCATGCTTACCCTGACCTTGTGATACTTCTCTTAGCTGTTTTCCCTGGCTAGGATCCCCTTCTCCGGATTTGTGCACCACTAGATCCTTCTTGACATTCACGTCTCTGGGTAACTATCACCTCCACAGAGAGGCCTTCCTTGACCACCAGTCTAACATAACTGTCAGTCACCCTCTCTTACATCAGCTTCCTTTAATTCTCTGCATTGCACATATCACTGGCTGATGCTTTCTTATTGGTTGATTTGTTTATCCTCTCTCCATGGGATGTAGACTCCATGAGAGCAGTGACCTTGTCTGTTCTGTTAGTCACACAATCCCAAGTACCCAGAGCTGTGTCTTGCATAGAATCAAAATAATTTCAAGAGCTGACATTTATGGAACATTTCCAGTGTGCTTAGGCAAATAGTAATACAATACATAGTCCTTACCCTCATATGGTAATATATATATTTTTATAATAATATACATGTGTATTTGAAAGAAAGTAAAAGTCGCTCAGTTGTATACAACTCTTTGTGACTCCATGGACTGACTATACAGTCCATGGAATTCTCCAGTCCAGAATACTGGAGAGGGTAGCCTTCCCCTTCTCCAGAGGATCTTCCCAACCCAGGGAATGAACTAGGATCTCTCTCATTGAAGGAGGATTCTTTACCAACTGAGTCACAAGGGAAGCCCCACATGTGTATATGCATTAATTATATAATATACAACATAATAAAACATATTATACATATGATGTATAATATGTAAAACACACAGAGAAGTAGAATAGTATTTAATAGTCCAAATAATAGCTCTATAACCATCACCTCTATTTAATAGTTAATGTTTTGTCATACTTACCTCAACTATTTTTTTCTTGATGTGGAAGTGTTTTAAAGTTACAGATATCATGACATTTCACCTGTGATTTTAAATGCTGTGCTGATATTTTTCTCCTGTGGTCGTCAGCCTCCAAGATGCCCCAGTGATCCTTGCCTCCCAGGATTCATCCTCTCGGGTAATCCCCTTCCCTTGAGCACAGGCTGGACTTACTGCTTTGCTTCTGACAAACAGAATATGGCAGAAGCAATGGGATGTCCCTCCTAAGATTAGGTTTTAAAAAAAATGGCAGCTTCTGTCTTGCACATCTTACTTCTCCTGCCCTTGATCTTCCACTTGCTCTGGTGGAAGCCTACACCGTAGTGAGCAGTGTGATGGGGAGGCCCACGTGGCAGGGAACTCATGGCCAGGATCCAGCAGTGCTATACAGTACTGTTAACAACATTATGAGTGAGTTGGGAGGCGTCTTCCCCAGTCAAGCCTTGAGATAACTGCAGACTGGCTGACATCTTTTTTTTTTTTCCCCAATATTTGGGATTTTATTTATTTATTTATTTTTATTGAAGTACAGTTGATTTACAATGTTGTGTCAGTTTCTTCTGTATAACTCAGTTATACATATATACACATTCCTTTTTATATTCTTTTCCATTATAATGTATCCCAGGATATTGAATATAGTTGCCTGTGCTATACAGGAGGATCTTGGTGCTTATGCATTCTATTTGTAATAGTTTCCATCTACTAACCTCAAAATCGCAGCCCATCCCTTCCCCACCTCTCCTCCCCCTTGACAACCACACGTCTCTTCGCTGTATCTGTGAGTCTGTTTCTGTTTCGTGTGTGTGTGTGTTAGTCGCTCAGTCGTGTCCGACTCTGTGACCCTACTGACTGTAGCTTGGCAGTCGTCTCTGTCTATGGAATTCTCTAGGCAAGAATACTGGAGTGGGTTGCCATTCCCTTCTCCAGGGGATCTTCCTGACCCAGGGATCGAGCCCAGGTCTCCCACATTGCAGGCAGGTTTTTCTTTACTGTCTGAGCCACCAGGGAAGGCCCTGTGGATGAATTCATTTGTGACGTATTTTAGATTCCACGTGTAAGTGTTATTGTATGGCCTCTGTCTTTCTCTTTCTGACTTGCTTCACCTAGCAGGATAATTCTAGTTGCATCCCTGGCTGACATCTTCACTGCAGCCTGTTAAAGACCCTGAGCCAGAGGCACTCAGCGAAAGCTGCCTGGATTCTTGACTCACAGAAACTGTGAGGTAATAAATATTTGGCCTTTTAAGCTGCTAAATTTTTGAGGAAATTTGTTATGGAGCCATCAATAACAAACACACCTACATAGCCCCAATCCCATTAATCCTAGTAGGAGCCTCTTTGAGCACTGCTGAACTGTGAAGGGTACAGCTGGGTTGTCAAGAGGAAAGAGTGCTTATCCTGCTGTGATGGGCAACAGGCATCAAATCTCTGTTGCCTTAAGTTATGTGGATAAAAGATTTTACATCTTTTGGAAATGGAATCTTATCTTTCAGTCTCTTCAGAGACACTACTTCTCATTCTGGTTTTAGCAGTGTTCTTGTCTTGGCTGGGAAGAAACCCGGATTTCTTTCGAGACGATAGAGCTTGACTCACAGGAGGTTTCCGTCTCTGGATTCAGTGATCTTTGAGAAAATGGTGTGCACTGGGGAGACAGTTGTGTGGGACATTCTTAACCATCTAATGGTCAGGATACATGGACAAGAGGGTTCAGTAGGGGAGTGATAGATCTCCCACAGGGTAGGAGCTAAAGACCTAGTCCTGTGCTTGAAAAGACGCAGCGCACAGAATTCTGATGTGATACCCAGCGTACTCATGGGTATATCATCTGAGAAGCAATCAAATTCCTTTTTTTTTTTTTTTTTGCCATTCCTAGACCAGGGCTCAAACCCAGACCCCAGCAGTGAAAACAGAGTCCTAATATTGGACTGCCGGGGAATTCCTCAGAAAGATGAGGTCGATAGTAGTTTGGTTTCATCCCAAGGGACTTGTGCCTTTTGTGTGAGTCAGGTCTACCACTCTGGCCAGATGCTAAACAGTTCTGGTGGTTAAAGATTTTCACCAATTTTTGGTGATCACTCAGGTGTTTGAGTGGAGAAGGAAATGGCAATGCATTCCAGTATTCTTACCTGGGAAATCCCTTGAATAGAGGAGCCTGGCTGGCTATAGTCCATGGAGTTGCAAAGAGTCGGACACGACTTAGCAACTAAACAAATGTTTGAGAATGGTTGAAGATCCTGGATTCCAGCTAAGGTAAAACCTGAGATCCATAACATGAAGATAAGTCCTCCAGGAATGTGGAGTCTGCTTGTAGGACCCTGATGGCCAAACAAAACCTGCCATTAGAATCTGCTTCTGTTCAACTTTCTTAAAAGAAGGATAAGTTCCTTACAACAGAATTTGATTTTAAACTTCAACATGACATTGAATTCAGTCTGATGTGTTATTTTATTAACTAAATCATATTTGAGGGCAACCAGATAGTCTTTATTGAATAAAGAGAACAGCTGCCTCCTCTGCTGCTCAAATACAGAACAGCCAGGACAGAAATGAAATTAAGGAGAAAGCCTCTTGGGAAGTGATTTGACTTGGGGTGCTCTGTATTCTTTACCCTTAGACGGCGTAGTTGGGAAAGTGAAACTGGGGAGATACATAAAGCTTTTATACTCCTCAAATCTCACTATTTCAGTTAAATGTCTAATCAGACCCAAACCCAGCAATATTGCAGCAACTTCAAGAAAAGAGATGAATAAGAAGGCCCATCGTCAGTGAGTCAGTAACGCTGCGTCATTGTTAGAGATGTCAGCTATGGTTCTTGAAGACTTCCAGAAGCTGCTGTTTAATGATACTAAATTATAATAATAAGTGAAGCTAATCAGGTATTTGCCTCCTCCTGGGAAATATTTTCCTACTCTAGATCTCCCATATATGAAATTTTTCTACAACTGCTGCAATTCCTTTATCCCACTTCCTTAAAATTACAATGTATGTGCATGAATGCTTTGAGTGTGGAGTTCAGAAGGTGTTCAGACACATTAATAGGAGGACTGAAGTTCAGAAGAGCAAGTGCAATCCTGTCCTTATAGTGGAGAATGTATGTGCATCCTTGTTGGATCCACAGGGAGTTTTAAGAGCAGGGGCATTAACAAAGAGAAAATTGGGAGGAAGAGGTGAGATGGCAATTAGGGAAGGGGTCAAGATAATGCATGTACACTGAAAAAAATTTTCTTGTATGTTCCTCTAGAGAATTTTGTAGATTATAGGAGTATCTAGTTGCCTTCCAGAATGCAGTCTGAGGAGCGATTAAATTTAGGGGCTTCTTCTGGTGCCCACCCCCACCTTAATTTTTTTCCCAGAGTGGAAGCCAATTGGTGCAACTAGTGAATGTCAGAATGTTGTAAAAGTTAATGATTTTAATTCTGATATTTACCCATAAGGACAGTTAATAATCTCTTATATAAGATAGCACCTCCTATAGTTGAAAGAATCACACATTCAGTGATTTTAGAGTGTGCTGGGAATATGAGCAAGAGCTCTTTAAGAAGTGGCCTGTCCTATTGTTTCTGACAAAGACAAGTCTGACCAGGAGTGTAAGAGACTAGAACGTAGATTTCCTGCAGCTTTCCGTCTGGGAGAGTCTCATGCAGAAAAAGAACTTCAAGTGTGTGTTCTTTGAAGGTTGGAAGGTTACTGGGATCTTGCCATCCTTGGGGAAGGTACTCAAAATCTTTCTTTCTCAATAGTCCTTAAAGTCTAAGTTAATTGAGAGAGGGACAATTAGAAAAGGAATGATATTGACATTGACTTCACTGGAATTATCTTCTTATAAATCGTATTGGTGTCAAGTATAGCGGACACTAAGTAGGTGAAACATGTAATTATCATTTATTCTTAGACTAATAGAAAAATGAGTGCTTGAAAGTCTTTTGACTATTAATCTTTAATTTCTCTCTAGAACAATATTTTCCAGCACAGCCAGTCTTTTCTCCACTTACAGCACTTGGAAATTTAGCTAAATGGCAGAAATGGAGCTGATAGTGGCCAGTAAAAGCTGGGAACAGAATTAGTAAAGGAGTAAGTAGATGAAATTCTGTGTTCATTTCTGTAGCTGCTTCCCAAACACTCTGCTCACTACCCATAGTGATATGTGTGAAAACAAGTCATCAGTTTTTACCTAGAAGCATGTTAGTGGAGACTGAATTTTCCTAGGAAAGGGTGCTGTGCAGAGTTGTTGTTTAGTGTCTAAGTCATGTCTGACTCTTTGCAACTCTGTGGACTGTAGCCTGCCAGAATCTTCTGTCCTTGGTATTTCCCAGACAAGAACACTGGAATGGCTTGCCATTTCCTTCTCCAGGGGATCTTCCCGACCCAGGGATCAAATACGCATCTCTTGCATCTCCAGCATTGGCAGATGGATTCTTTACTACTGAGCCACCAGAGAATCCCTGCCATGTAGAGTAAACGTGACCATAAATACTTTGTGTGCTTCCAGAGGAAAGATCTGGAATCAATGGTAGATGTCCCATGGAGACATATTTTGTCTCAGTATAAGGAACTGACTATCCATAGAATTGCCTGTCTTGCCCAGGAAGTGATGGATAAGTTCCTGGAGGGCTTGGGTTTGGGAACTGTCTGGTCAGAAAGTGGGTGAAGGGATTTCTATATTGGGAGGAAAGTTGGACTGTTCTGCCCACAAATAGTACTTGTTCTATTATTGGTGATGAGTGTGAAATAATTGCGTATGTTAGAATAGCACCTTCTAGTTTGCAAAATGCTTTCACATTTTTACGCTTTAAAATCCTTACAGGAGTCCTCTATTCTAAGAAAGGACAGAGATCAAACATACTTAAATCTAGTTGCTGTTGTTCTTGTTTAGTTATTCAGTTGTGTCCAACTCTTTTGCGACCCCACGGACTGTAGCCTGCCAGGCTCCTCTGTCCTCATGGGATTACCCAGGCAAGAATGCTGAAGTGAGTTGTCATTTCTACCTCCAATGGAGATCTTCCAGACCCAGGGATCTAACCTATTGGCAGGCGTTGGCAGGTGGATTCTTTACCACTAAGCCACTAGGGATAAAGGTGGTTAATACTTAAGGCTATCGACACCTTATTTGCTGATTTCTACTATAATAGATATCAGAGGGACAGAAAAGTAAGAGGGTTACCTGCCCTCAAGGAGATTAAACACTACTTGAGGAGATAGGACACACACATAAATAAGACTATGAGATGACATGTGTGAATTACCTAATGATTGATTTAGATGAGTGTTTCCCAAAGTGTGGTTCCTGGACCAGCAGCCTTAGCACTACCTGAGCTCGTTAGAAAGGCAGAGTCTTGAGTCCCACCCCTACCTACTGAATCTGAAACCTGGGGATTCATGGGAGATAAATCAGTATTTTTTAAAAGTCCTCCAGGGGACCATGATGCATGCTTGAGTTTAAGAACACTGATATACTCTAGTCTAGACCAGCACTTACCAAACTTCAGTGTACGTGAGAGCCATCTGGAATAGCACTATTCAAAGTGTGGTCCAAGAATTGCTGGCTCTCTAAGAATCACTGACCTGAAAGCTCGTTAAAACACAGATTCTCTCCCAGTCTCACTCTCAGTCATTTTGATTAAATAGGTAGCATTTGCGATGCTGATGCTGCTGGTCCCTAACTGCTGTTTGAGCAGCCCTGCTCTAAGCAGGTGTGCCTCTCAGGGTTGGTAGAGGAGAAGCGGTCGAGGACTGGACAGTGCAGGTAACCTTTCTGGAGTGGAGGAGGGAGCATGTGATCTGAGCCTTAAGGGAAGTGTTGAGTTAGACCAGTGGAGGTTATTGGAGGAGGGATGGGATGGGAGGTGGTGATGAGAGTACCACCAGCTGCTTCTGTGCATCTGGACACATGAAAATGAAGCTTGAGTTGTCTCATCACCCAAACCTTCTCCCTCAGTGCTGCAGAAATGCCCTTAATGTTCTGCTTTTTGCTGAAACCCTCCAGTAGTGAGGACTGGGCCCGCTTGGGGACGCCTGGGGATGCTACAGACTTGAGACTCTGACGTGGCCTTTTCATCTCTAAGCAGAATCTAATCTAATTTCAGTCTTTTTCTTAAAAATACTTCCTGCTAGGCTCAAAAGACCAAATTTGGAACAATTTGGGCAACATAAGGAATAATGAGAGTACTGGATTACAGGCCATACAGTAAAAGAAATATCGACAAGTGCGTGTTTACATAAATAAATAATTGAATATGTCAGTAAAAGGGGGATGAAGGGAACAGTAGTATTTGAATCAATACATGTAGAAGTAATAGAGAGAAATAGAAAATCCTGATTAGGCAAACTCCACAGTATTTAGTTGTTTCAGTTGACGTCTACTGATGGATGCTAAAATTAGTGGGCCAACGTTTGAGGAGAAACAGGATAGTGATACAGTCTCAAAGTTTCTCCCCCAAGGTTATTAACTACAAAAGGAAAACTAGTAACATTACAGGGAAGAAACCTTACGGATACTACCATTACCACATGGTCAGGGTTAATATCCCCAGTGATAAGACATATGGACATTGTGGACCTCCTGATATGATGCTCTGAGAAGGGGTGTCGGGGTCTCCAGAGAAAGAAACCAGTAGCAGATGTAGCTCTAGATATCTGGATCGATCCATTTCTATTTCTCTTATGTAATAAATTTATCTGGGCTCATACAATTTGGAGGCTGACAGATACCAAGATCTGTAGAGGGGGTTGGCAAGCTGGGGACCCAGGAAGGCTGATGATGTAGTTCCAGTCAGAACTGGCTCAAGACCCTGGAAGAGCCAATGTTTCCATTTAAGTCTGAAGTCAGCAAAGGCCTCCGTCCTAGGTCAGAGGCAATCAGGCAGTAGGAATTTCCCCTTCCTCTGGGGAGAGTCAGCCCTTTTGTCATATGAAGACCTTCAACTAGCTGGAGGAAGCCCACCCACACTAGGGAGAGTGTTCTGCTTTACTCAGCCTATCACTTAAATGTTAACCTTGCCCACAACACCCTGATAGAAAATCCCAGAATAATGTTTGACCACATCACTTAGTCCCCCATGCAGTAGTCAGGTTGACATATGAAATAAGCATCACAAGAGCATTTGTAAATATGGATTACTACTCTAATGATTAACCACCTTGGACAAACCCAAGTTGATGAACATTTTGCAAAATAGCTGATCAGTATTCTCTAAAAATGTCGAGGTTATGAAAGACAAGGAGGGACTTTCCTGGTGGTCCAGTGGTTAAGCCTCTGAGCTCACTGTATGGGGTTCAATCCCTGGTCAGGGAACTAAGGTCTTGTAGGGCATGGCTGTGTGGGTGGGGGGAGGTGGGGGTGTGTGACAAGGACAGACTGAGGAACTAAGGTGACCTGACAGCTACATGCAATGCGGGATCCTGAAGCAGATAAGAACAGTAGTTGAAAAACTACTAAAATTTTAATGAAGAGTACAGCACAGTTAATTGAATTATATCGATGTTAATTTCTTAGTTTTGGTAAATGTACTGAGGGACTTCCCTGGTGGCTCAGTGGTAAACAATCTGCCGGCAAGGCTGGAGATGCAGGCAAGAGACATGGATTTGACCCCTGGGTTGGGAAGATCCCCTGGAGAAAGGAAATGGCAACTCACTCCAGTATTCTTGCCTGGAAAATCCCAGTCCATGGGATTGCAAAAGGGTCCAACACAACTGGGCGACTAAACAGCGACAGCAACAATAAATGTACTGTGGTTACCTAGTTCAGTTCAGATCAGTCACTCAGTCGTGTCCGACTCTTCGCAACCCCATGGACCACAGCATACCAGGCCTCCCTGTCCATCACCAACTCCTGGAGTTTACTCAAGCTCATCTCCATTGAGTTGGTGATGCCATCCAACCATCTCATCCTCTGTCATCCCCTTCTCCTCCTGCCCTCAATCTTCCCCAGCATCAGGGTCTTTTCCAGTTAGTCAGTTCTTTGTATCAGGTGGCCAAAGTATTGGAGTTTCAGCTTCAGCATCAGTCCTTCCAATGAACACTCAGGACTGATCTCTTTTCGGATGGACTGGTTGGATCTCCTTGCATTCCCAGGGACTCTCAAGAGTCTTCTCCAACACCACAGTTCAAAAGCATCAATTCTGCGGTGCTCAGCTTTCTTTATAGTCCAACTCTCATATCCATACATGACTACTGGAAAAACCATAGCCTTGACGAGACGGACCTTTGTTGGCAAAGTAATGTCTCTGCTTTTTAATATGCTATCTAGGTTGGTCATAACTTTTCTTCCGAGGAGTAAGCATCTTTTAAAATTTCATGGCTGCAGTCACCATCTGCAGTGATTTTCGAGCCGCTAAAAATGAAGTCAGCCACTGTTTCCACTGTTTCCCCCTCTATTTGCCATGAAGTGATGGGGCCAGATGCCATGATCTTAGTTTCCTGAATGTTGAGCTTTAAGGCAACTTTTTCACTTTCCTCTTTCACTTTCATCAAGAGGCTCTTTAGTTCCTCTTCACTTTCTGCCATAAGGGTGGTGTCATCTGCATATCTGAGGTGATTGATATTTCTCCCGGCAATCTTGATTCCAGCTTGTGCTTCCTCTAGCCCAGCGTTTCTCATGATGTACTCTGCATAGAAGTTAAATAAGCAGAGTGACAGTATACAGCCTTGATGTACTCCTTTTCCTATTTGGCACCAATCTGTTGTTCCATGTCCAGTTCTAACTGTTGCTTCCTGACCTGCATACAGATTTCTCAAGAGGCAGGTTAGGTGGTCTGGTATTCCCATCTCTCTCAGAATTTTCCACAGTTTATTATGATCCACACAGTCAAAGGCGTTGGCATAGTCAATAAAGCAAAAGTAGATGTTTTTCAGAAACTCTCTTGCTTTTTCGATGGTTACCTAAGCTGTCCATATTAGCAGAAGCTAGTTGAAGGGTATACTGCTGCTGCCTCTGCTAAGTCGCTTCAGTCGTGTCCGACTCTGTGTGACCCCATAGACGGCAGCCCACCAGGCTCCCCCGTCCCTGGGATTCTCCAGGCAAGAACGCTGGAGTGGGTTGCCATTTCCTTCTCTGATGCATGAAAGTGAAAAGTGAAAGTGAAAGTGAATTCACTCAGTCGTATCCGACTCTGTGTGACCCCATGGACTGCAGCCTACCAGGCTCCTCCGTCCATGGGATTTTCCAGGCAAGAGTGCTGGAGTGGGGTGCCATTGCCTTCTCCGTGAAGGGTATACAGAAACTGCTATTTTTGTAACTTTTTTATGTCTAAAATTAACTAAAAAATTAATTAGGAAAGTTTTTTAAAAAGTTTCCTGCCATTGGGTACTCTGAGGACTTCTTAATAACAGAGAGTTTTTTATAATCTTTAAATTTATAACTGTAATGTGTGTGTATATATGTATAATTGTGTGTCTACCATGAATGCTAAATTCTATCCATTTTTTGAGGGAGGGGGCAAGTACCTTTAAAAACCCTTAGACTTTTGTTCCTTTCTCCTTCTATATTCTGTATTCCCTCCTGATCAAAAGCATCCTTTTGTAAACATTCACAGCTTAACCCTCCTGCTGTTCCTTGGGGTCTTTATCTCATAGATGAAGCTCTCTGTGGCAGCTTGTGCAGAGCAGAGAGTATCAGGCTGGGAGTCAAGAGACTGGGTGCTGGCATTTTTAGTCTGTTTCTGTTATTATTAATAACTCAGGGTCCTTCTAGCTTTAATGTTTTGAGCCAAAAAGTAAATTTGGGCTGAACGCTATATGTATTAGTTGATGTACAGATTCAAATGATTATATTTATCGTTATTATTTTTCTTTTTTTATCAAGGTTTTATGTGCTCTATTTTTAGGTTTCCTAAGTTTTTATAAAACTCATGTACATTTTTTCCTCCTGCTCCCCCAAATATTTGGAGTCTACAACAGACTTCACATTGTACTCTAGCATTTCCCTTAGACTCTTTCCTTTTAGCAGTTTAAGGAAATCAACGTTTCCGGGGGGCCAGGAAGCCATTGTAGCTCTCCTTTAACCCGTTTTCTTCCCTTTGAATCTGGGTCGTATGTGTAAAAGTGAAATTTGAAAGAGGGCTGTCTGAACTGACAGCTTCCATTGCCATGAGAAGGCTTGTGCTGGAAAGATGAATATAATTTATGGGATGGAGAGAAGCAGGGGGCACATACGGGTTCTGGGAGGGCAGGGAGGTGTGTGGGTGCAGCATGAGCAGAAGTGTAGCAGTGGGAAGCATGGCATGGGCGGGTGAACGGGGCCGTCCCAGGCCTGCCGGGTTAAAGAAGGGTGAGGGGCAAAGCCGGCATGTGGGTGGGAGCAGAATGTGGTGAGTCTTGGACTGCAGGATGAGTTTGGACTATATTTCATAACCCATTTCATAAATCATTAAAAGTTGTTGTGAAAGGCAGTGCCACTATGAAAAGAATGTCCTAGAAATTTAGCTTTGGGTGAGATATGGAATAGACTGGAAAAACAGAAGGGCTCTTATCATGAGTGCTGGTATTTGATGAGTTACCCAGATCTGGTGCTAAGTGCTTCACATGTGTTATGAAATGTAATCCCCACAGTGGTCCTAGGAAATACCTTTAATATCATCTCCTTTTCCAGATGGGAGAACCGAGGCTTGGAGAGGTTGATTAATGAGCAGGCTTTCATAGTGAATAACGGTGGGACCAGGATGTGAAGGAGGATGGATCCAGTTCCTCCTGGGATGCAGTTTTAAAGCTTCTCTTTGTTTGTTTCCTGTTGGTACACAGTGGTGAGAACCTTGCCAAGACCATGGAGATATCATACAGAGCCTTGCCTCCTCAAACTTAGTAGCTTAGGGTTCTGGTTCTCCCTGAGGAAATCTATTAATTTAATAAAGTAAGTGCTGAGGCTGGCTGTGCTTGACTTGAGATGGTTTAAGCGAATGTCCAGATGTTCTTAAGCATCTCAAGCTTTAACAACTAGAGCTGGAGACAAGGAGGTGCCTCTGGGGTTCTGGGGGTGATAAGTTCTCCCTTTTCCCCATGAACCCCCCCCCCCTCACCTGCTTACCTTGGTATGTTCCCAGTTACTTCCCTGCTGTGCTATCCTATCAGTTGATACGTCACAGAATTCTTTGTTTTACTTTTGTTTCTAGTTTTTGGTAAAAGAAGGTGCATGCATTTGGTCTTGCAAAGCTTTTGATGCTCTGTTAAGCAGATGGATGATGGAAGATGCTGAATGCCATTGTGACTTAGCGGGACAGCAAGGGCCAGCCAAGTGACCTCTCTCTCTCTCTCTGCTGCAGGTGACAAGAAGTACATCATGGGGCCCAAGCTCTCCACCCTCGATGCTACTGTCTTTGGACACTTGGCCCAGGCGATGTGGACCTTACCTGGGACGAGACCTGAACGGCTGATTAAAGGCAAGCCCTGTGAAGCTCTCAGGTTTGGGGAATTGCTGGGGGCCGGGGGTGGGGGCAGCACAGTGGAGAATTCTGGGCCCAAGCCTGTGAGCTTGGCTCTGCTTTGTGGAGACACCAGGCTGTGGTGTCCAGGGCCAACGTTAGTTTTCTGTGTCAGGATCGGTAGAGGCAGAAGAGGAGAGATGGGGCTTCTCACCTGTCATCCTGCACAAACCATGTTCCTAGCAAAGCTGACACACATCCTGCCATGTTCTACACAAGGGCTTTTCTTCCAGCAGCCTACCTAGTGGATTTAATGCTTGTCACCGAAATAGGACTTAAATTCCCCTAGTGTCCTTGTTTTGTCAGCCTGCCTTAATTTCCTTTGGATGGTGGGGGCTTTCCGGTTTCTGGTTTATCCAGCGCTGCGGCACCTGAGCTTGGGTGGTCGTGATGGACTCACTGCCTATCTTGCATGCTCCTTTTGAGTACAGACTGGCCTCAGATAGTTCACATGTGGATATAGGTACATAGGATTCTGTGTCACAAGTTCAAAACATTCCCTTCTATTCCAGTCAGGTGTCTGTAGATCATACCTGGAGAGTAGTAGAGCTGGAAAATTCAAGAACTTTGTGGGAAAATGAGGAAAAAATGTCAACAAATTCTTTGTAAGTTTGGTGCTGTATGAGGTATTATTATTGATATTATATATACGTTTTGACCAAAGAAATACAATCTTGTATCTTTGTTGTGTGATCTTGATGTAGGCCTGTGAGAATTATAATTCTAAACTGGTGGAGTAAAAGTGGGCTGAATGGGGCCAGAGCTAGAGGATGAACATGTGTGTGGGGGTAGTGATGGGGATGGTTGCCAGGGGTCAAGTTCTTGTTGGCAGTGGGGCAGGGAAAGTCAACTTAACCTGGGTTGATGTTAAAGGACCAGGTCTTCATGTGTGTTCATTTGTGTGTGTGTATGTGTGTGTTGGAGTGGAGTGTTGGAATATGAATGGCTGCTGGGGCCTCTGAGAAAGGATTCTTCTCCATGAATGGAAACCACTTTGAGTCATCTCTGGTTTGAAACTACCTAAGAAAGTACCTGGTGCTGGGAATGTGGGGATCAAGGTTCTATATTTTGGTTTGGGGAAGGGGAATGACAGAAGTTAATCAGGGCTTTGCTAGCTCAATCAGTAGAGCACGGGACTCAATTCCAGGGTCATGTGGTCAAGCCCCATGTTGGGTGGTTACTCTTCAATATTTGGGCTTCCCTGGTGGTTCAGACAGTAAAGAATCTGCCTGCAATGCAGGAGACCTGGGTTCAATCCCTGGGTTGGGAAGATCCCTTGCAGAAGAGAATGGTAACCCACTTCAGTGTTCTTGCCTGGAGATTCTGATAGCTTATAGTGAATGGTGCTGCCAGATTCGTGGTTTCCAAAGGAGAAGATTTAACTCTGGAACCAAAGACAATCTCAGTTACTCAAAAAGTTTTGTGTAGGTTTTATTAACGTAACGGGAATAGAGAAAGCTTCCAACAAGAGGCACTGGAAGAGGGCAGGAGAGTACCTGCCTCACAGATTTAAGTGAGGCCTTATATACTTCTCAACTAGCTGCTAAAAATAGATAAAAAGGATACCTCAAGATTGTAAGTCCCACCAGACACTTTCCCAGGGCATACCTCCTGAGATAACTTTGGCACAAGATTAGCCAGGGAGAATGGTTCCAGCAATGTCTCTGGGTGAGATATACTGTTGCTGTTAATCAAGATAATTAGTCTTGAGAAACAGATTCCCAGCCAAGATCTGTTACAATTATAATTATTAACATAGAGTTTAAGAAAAGCATTTCCATGAGTAAGATGTTCTGTGTGATCATTAGTTCCTGGACCTAAAGAAAGGCCACTTCTCAAATAAGATACATTGTTGCATAAGGCTCAAGGAAAGCATGAGCAGAGGATGTTCAGTTCAGTTCAGTTCAGTCTCTCAGTCGCTCAGTCCTGTCGGACTGTTTGTGACCCCATAAATCGCAGCACGCAGGCCTCCCTGTCCATCACCAACTCCCGGAATACACCCAAACTCATGTCCATCGAGTTGGTGATGCCATGCAGCCATCTCATCCTCTGTCGTCCCCTTCCCCTCCTGCCCCCAATCCCTCCCAGCATCAGAGTCTTTTCCAGTGAGTCAACTCTTTGCATGAGGTGACTGAAGTATTGGAGTTTCAGCTTCAGCATCAGTCCTGCCAATGAACACCCAGGACTGATCTCCTTTAAAATGGACTGGTTGGATCTCCTTGCAGTCCAAGGGACTCTCAAGAGTCTTCTCCAACACCACAGTTCAAAAGCATCAATTCTTCTGCCCTCAGCTTTCCAGTCCAACTTTCACATCCATACATGACCACTGGAAAAACCATAGCCTTGACTAGATGGACCTTAGTCGGCAAAGTAATGTCTCTGCTTTTTAATATGCTATCTAGGTTGGTCATAACTTTCCTTCCAAGGAGTAAGCATCTTTTAATTTCATGGCTGCAATCACAATTTGCAGTGATTTTGGACCCCCCAAAAATAAAGTCTGACACTGTTTCTGAAGTGATGGGACCAGATGCCATGATCTTAGTTTTCTGAATGTTGAGCTTTAAGCCAACTTTTTCACTCTCCTCTTTCACTTTCATCAAGAGGCTTTTGAGTTCCTCTTCACTTTCTGCCATAAGGGTGGAGTCATCTGCATATCTAAGGTTATTGATATTTCTCCTGGCAATCTTGATTCCAGCTTGTGCTTCCTCCAGCCCAGCATTTCTCATGATGTACTCTGCATATAAGTTAAATAAGCAGGGTGACAATATACAGCCTTGATGTACTCCTTTTCCTATTTGGAACCAGTCTGTTGTTCCATGTCCAGTTCTAACTGTTGTTTCCTGACCTGCATATAGGTTTCTCAAGAGGCAAGTCAGGTGGTCTGTTATTCCCATCTTCCTTAAAGGGCTTTGGACTGCCTGCCCAAGCTTTAATTCTTTCATTCCTCCCTTTTTCTTGTAGGAGAATATGATTGCCAGGGAAAGGGGTGGAGAAATCGTTCTGTAACTTCTTCCTGCTGGTAAGGGGCACAGACTCTAAATTGTTGAGGCAACATACTCTCCTTACCCTCATATTGAGGGTCTCTGATCCAGGGGCCCTGAGTAATAGCTAGAGGAGGCAGTAAAAACTATAGGAAGCATGAACAATCATTAGTAACTTAAATGTCTCAAGCTGCTTAGATACAAAGTTAATTATACAGTTACTGATATAAGGAGCAAACAGCAAGAATAAGATGATTACGATTATTACAGTCAAGATAGTTTACCACTAAGGAGAGCTTCTAAATCAAGATTGTATCTGTGAGAAGAGTGGAACATCAGGAGAGCCCATTTTGAAGAGTGACCAGAAGCTCTGCATCACGGTTACTTTGTCTGGGAAGCCATTGTATCCTTTAGAAAGAACAAACTAGATAAGCAGATTAAAAAGCAGAGAGTAAATATGAGTAAAAGAATTATTGTAATCAGCAGTCCAAGGAAGAGTCAAAGAATCAGGTTACATTTGATAGTAACTTTGATCCTGGTCCAGATAGAGTCAACACTTGGGCTTCCCTATTTATAAGAATGGAGCCATTTGGCATGTTCATATACATTTTCAGTGTAGGTATCACAGACCCAGTTAGAAGTAGTTGAAAGAATGACAACCTGAATCTTAACAGACAAAATAAATATTACCATTTCTTTTGAGAAGAATGAGTCTGAACCCCAATGTAGACAGCTATTTTAGGGACTTATAGCCAGGTAGCGGAGAAGGCAATGGCACCCCACTCCAGTACTCTTGCCTGGAAAATCACATGGACGGGGGAGCCTGGTAGGCTGCAGTCCATGGGGTCTCTGAGTTGGACATGGCTGAGCGACTTCACTTTCACTTTCCCCTTTCATGCATTGGAGAAGGAAATGGCAACCCACTCCAGTGTTCTTGCCTGGAGAATCACAGGGACGGGGGAGCCTGGTGGGCTGCTGTCTATGGGGTCGCACAGAGTCGGACACGACTGAAGTGACTTAGCAGCAGCATAGCCAGGTAGCCAGTTGTCTAAGTTTGTCCAAGTAGGCTTTAGCCTCTTATTGTGGTATTAACATATAAGCCAAAGTAGTTGTCACCACTGACAATTTTAGCATTTTTTTAGGTATGAGAAGATGCAAGAATTTGGGTTCAAGAAAATCTTTACCTGAAAATATCTAACTGTCTGAAGGCCTGTTTTGTCCATTTTTCCAGAGCACAGAGTGAGTGCCTAATTTCTGATTTCCATCCTGAATTCCATTCAGGAGATGTTGACGGTCAACAGCTGTGTGTTCATGAGTTAATCTTTGTAGATGCCAATGGCAAGTGCCAGTTTCCAGTTTCAGGACCCCTTTATGGCCATGAGTTTGACCCTAGTTTGGGGGGCATTTCATGACCACCTTGTCCCACAGTACTGGGAAGGCTCATTCCCAGATCTGTCAAAGATTTCACCGATGGGCCACTCAACGTGCTGTTATTGCACTAGGCCCTGTGAGTAGCAAAAGTCTCTAGACCTCACCTGTCTCACTAGTCTCTTGGTCCAGGAAAACATTCCTTCTTGTTGCTTCTTCTCATATACAGAGTCACACCATTATAACTATGGGTTTCATATGGAACTGTGACTCGGTCACACACTTGATAATGTAAGGGACAATACTTCTTGAAACAGGCAACGTAGAAAGCAATATAGTTAGCAGTAATAGTAAAATCATAACTTAAGTCAAGAACTTCCATTAGGTATAGCCCAGTGACATCTCCAGGTCATCTGACCTAGTTTGTTAAATGACTACAGCCTGTTGTTAATCTCCTGGTTGCATATCCTGGAGCATTTGATCTTTATTCAAAGACTGGTTACTGAGATAAGCTTTAGAGACAGCTCAGAGTGTCCTTTTTAATAACTTAATTAAACCTCTTGGCAATGTAACATAATTGCAAGGAACTATGTCAGAAGTGACTTTTAGTAAATATAGACCTTAATTAACAAACCTAGAACTTAATATTTAGGGAAACATAATAGATGCTGTAGGCCTGACATCAGTTTGGTGGATTTTTCTTTTAGAGCTCCCCAGTATACTTTGAAATTTCTGTATATATCCAGAAACAGTCTTTTTTACCTTGATGAGGCTGTTCAGAACCCAGATGTCTCCAGTTTCTCGAGGGACGAGGCAGAGAAAAAAGAAAAATGTTTTAATTTTACCCACAGATGTAAATCACTAAATTGTTTTAAAGCATCAGTAACTTAAGGAGAGAGCTTCTTTATATCTAAAAACAAAGATTAGAAGCCAGTAATATGTCAGACAAAAAGTCATGAAAATTGTAGTCATATTTAGCAGTCTATTCAATCTCATGTAACCTAGCCTTTGTTCTGTCATCCTTGCCCTACGACCGAGGACATCAGTGAAAACGATAGTCTCCAAGAAGCTTGTGAAGTTTCTTGCCAATGTCTGTACTACCTGTCCAGCAAAGTGGGTGCCCCAGTCACTGGAGATTGTAGAAAACATATTTTAGACATTTTTTCTCTATTGTGAGATACTAACCCTGAAGCCAGGAAAGGCTTTATCTTATCAAATAAAAGTGAAATTTGTCGGGGAGCTAAGAAAAGCGAAGTGGCTGTCTTGGATTTCCCATAACCCCGACTATTTAGTTTATAGCCATTGTTTATCTGTTTTAAGTTCCCCACTGCTGCTGCTAAGTCGCTTCAGTCGTGTCCGACTCTGTGCGACCTAACAGATGGCAGCCCACCAGGCTCCCACGTTCCTGGGATTCTCCAGGCAAGAACACTGAAGTGGGTTGCCATTTCCTTCTCCATAAGTTCCCTGATGAGGGGTTAATTTTTGTAGAAGCAGAATGAGCTTTGTCTATGTGTGCCATAGTCTGTCATCAAAAGCCACATTTAAAGAAAACTTTGTTCTTTTAACAGGAAGAGAAAACCAAATTCCAGATTGGTACCAGCTTTCATTCACTGTGAAACAATAGTTATTCACTTAGTCAAAGTAACAATAAAAGGTTTCAAAGACAGTTTAATGTCTTAAGAAGCTTGTATCATGCACAAAACTCTCTTCCCCTTGCCACAAACCTTTTTTATACTTCTGGGTTATTTTATTTGCCCATGCAGAGAACAGCCACCTGTAAGTTTAGATTTGCTTCCTTTCCCTTGATAGAAGGTAATTCCCTTCCTTATGCCTTTTTATTGAAAACACACATCCTACTTTCTTTCAGCAACCATGACCTGTACTTTATATCATCATTTTGTAGCATAGTAAATATAAATCACCCAAAGCTATATCATTTGGAAAAGTATCTTCACAATGTCTGTGTTAATTAGATCAATAAACAAACATCAATACCAGGTATCAACTCAATAGTGAATATTTACCAGTTCACACAAGCCTGAAATTTGTTTTAGTTTAATTTTTTTTAAATTTAGAATTGATTGATTTGTAAGCACTTAGTTCTCTTTAGGCCAATTAAATAGAGCTTATTGACCAATTAGCCTTTAGCAATGTTGTCCAAGGATGGAGACACACACTGGGACACACAGAAACCTCACAGTTTTCTGCTTGAAACTTAAAATGTCTGTTTGCCTTTTTTTCCTTTGGCCTGAAATTCTACCAGTTTGCTCATGGCTGGAGTCCCAGAAAGAATGGGCTGTGTATCTCAAGGACATGATAAGAGATAACTTCAGAGTTTTTTCCCAGGCATGTTTTTATTTCTCAGGCAGGGTTGGAGCTCCAAAAAAAAAGTATTTTAATAAACCAGCTTTTTCCTAATTGCACAAACAAAAAGAACCGGTTTTGCAATTTCAAAAAGATTTCATTTTAACCAGTTTCCTCCAGAATCTAAAGAATATCGTGGCCATTCAGTATCAAAAATGTCATCTCTCTTTCTTGTAGTCATAGTTCCATAGCTAAAATTTAAACCAGAGAGTATTCAAATTGGCTCTAATGACAGGGCTAGCCTGACTGATAAGGTGTTGTCCCAGCAGGGATTGTCTCTCCGGGAAGGTGAGGGCTTTTCTTAAAGAAAGCCTGTTTAGAAGGGGCTTTTTAGGCTCTGGGGATCAAACTTATCCCAGTTTTTCAATATACAATTCAAAGGGGTGGTTCTGGAACTGTTAGCTCTCATCTGTAAGAGAAGAAAAAGCAGCACCCCGTGTCGTGGCTTTTTCCTACCAGAGGCATCCCTCCCTGCTCTAGATGGGAGTGGAGACAGGTCTTCCACCTAAGTTTCCTTCCCTGGCCGGAGTTAACCTGTCCTTACCAGCGCAGGTGTCCCACTGTCGTCCCTCCCGCTTCTACCACCGAGGAGGGGTGGAGATGCACCAGGGGTAGACCTGATGGCATCCCAGATTGATGTCGAGTTCCTCGCCATTAAAACCTCTGCCTGATTTCTGCTCCTCCTCTGAGGCCACCGGGGTAGAGCAGAGTAGCCTTCCAGAATGCCTCCCAAGCTAAGACCGCTAGGGGAAACACCCATCTTCCGTGTGCCTGTGTATATTCCTGAGCATATTCCTGACCACAGTAGAAGCAGTAAGTTATAAAGGGCTGAACAGAAAAGCCAAGATGTCCCTTCTGAGAGCTTCCATATCAGCCTATGTGATAAAAAAGGAGGTGATGGAGGGCTGGCCTGCTAGGAAAAGAATAATCTTTCATGTTCATGGAGTGTCAAGGTCAACATTTCTATTGCTGTCCAGCAGATTGTACAAAAAGAATATCTAAAGAGTTGAGACAAGACTCACTGGAGGGCTTTCTTTGGTCCACTAAGAGCTTGCATTACTAAGGGAAGAAGCCCGTTGCATTTCCAATCTGCCCAAATCTGGGGTTCCCTGATCTGAGTCCTCAGGAATCTCATGTTCACCAGTAATGTATCCATCCATGCAGTCCGGAGGCATGGCCATAACAAGAACTCACCTCTGGGTCTCTGGGGTCAGGAGGGGGTGTTTTTCAGTCTGAGAGATGTCCCTGGAGCTAGAGCTCCACTTAGCTCCCTAGTGTGTTCCTGCCTGCAGTGTCCTGTAAAACTTGGAATGGTGGTCTGACTAGAAAAACTCAGTAACAGCATGGGTTGTAGGTCTCCTGACAGTCTGCAGTCTGGCACACTAGGTTAGTACCTTGAATTCCTCAGGCAGTTATGAAAGCAGTCAGAGAGACCAGGAAAGGCTGACCAGGGAAAAGAAGTTCGGTCCATACTCTTCATCCACTTTTGGCCGTTCCCCTCATGAGGACATTGGGTGCCTCTTGACACTGGCAGGTCAGTATAACCCCCTGACAGGCATACTGCCATATGAGGATCACCATGGAACCGTGGAGCAGGACACAGCTCTTGCTTCTTGCACATTCACACAGACAGGCACACACTGAGTTAGCAAAGTAGAGACTTTACATTAAAAGAGCAAAACAGTCCCAGCTCTGAACATTCTTACCTTGTCTTGAAGATCCCGGACGAGACCCCAAGATGATAGCTTACAGTGAACAGTGTTGCCAGATTCATGGTCTCTGAAGGAGAAGATTTAAGTCTGGGACCAAAGACAGTTTCAGTCACTCAGAGCTTTGTGTAGATTTTGTTAAGGTAATGGGGATAGAGAAAGCTTCCAGCAACAGGCATTGGAAGGGGGTAGGAGAGTACCCGCCTCACTAGCTTAAGCAGGGTCCTATATACTTCTCAGCTAGCCGCTGAGAATAGATAAAAAGAATACCTCAAGGTTGTAAGAGTTCCACCAGACCCTTTCTCAAGGCATACATCCTGAGATAACTTTGGCACAAGATTAGCCAGAGAGAACGGTTCCAGCAATGTCTCTGGGTGAGATATACTATTGCTGTGTCATCAGAGGTACAAGTCTTGAGAAACAGGTTTCCAGGCAAGATTTGTTATAATTATAATCATTAACATAGAGTCTAAGAAAAGCATTTCCATGAGTAAGACACTGTGCTGTGATCATTAGTTGGGACCTAAAGAAAGGCCAGTTTTCGGGTAAGATACATTGTTGCACAAGGCTCAAGGAAAGCAGGAGCAGAGAATGTTCACCTCCTCCTTATAGGGCCTTGGACTGCCTGCCTAAGCTTTACCTCTTTCAGTTCCATGGGCAGAGGAGCCTGATGGGCAACAGTCCATGGGGCTGCAAAGAGTTGGACATGACTGAGAAACTAAGGCTTTTCACTTTACATACCCTGGCTGAGAGACTGGGGGTGTACATGAGGTCACCAGTGAATAACGTATATAATACTCATAATTAATGTTGGATGGATGGATGGGACCAAGCAAGGCAAAATCATACAAGAAACTGAGGCAGGTGAGCAGTCATGTGTGGTAGTCATGGGTGGGTGGGTAGGGAGGATGGTGAAGGCTGTAACTGTGTGTGTGTGTACTCACGTGTATGCCCAGAGGTTCAGACCAGGCTAATGGCAGCAGGAGTATGCTCCAGACTGGTGGGGATAGGACTTCAGATAACACATTACCAGGCTTAGTTGGAGGGAATCAGGCATTTGTTGAAGGTCTTCTAAAACTACCACTAAGTGGAGGTGAGAATAGTATGGGCTTATATTTAATTTCCTAGATAATCAGCATGAAGATATTCCTTGTCTTGTGATATGTTGGGAATTATCTGAATTGAATATTCAATTCATAAGTTGACTATCAGATTGGTGATGCTTGTAGCACTTAAAATAGTTTCCCTTTAATGTAATCACGTTTTCCATGGTGGTCTAAAAGATACTGATTACTTTTAATTCATTTAGGAGTGTGTTTTGTATATACTCTCTCTTCCTGTTACTTCCTACTCTGTCCTTCCATTTCCCTACACACCTGTGAATACAAACACACATTTACTTGCTGGGGTCCAGCCCCAGTGGATCCAGGGAATTCAAAGTGAAGACGGCGTTGGCGTCTGAGGATTAATTGCTTAATTAAAGATATGGAGGGAGATTAGAAAGAAATAGTGTAGTAGGAAAATTAGTGGGGAAAAAGAGGCTGAATAACTTGGTTTACTTGGAAAACCAATAAAACTCCAAGACAAGGAGTTTGCATCACCTACGTAGGCCACCGGTGCCCGCTTGAATAGCAGAGGGTGCCCTGCCTTGGGCTCCCTCTTGCGTGGGTCTTAGAAGCCAGGGCAAGTAAGTATACATGGTGAGCCTCCACGCTCCAGGTGGGAATTCAGCCAGAAAAGAAGAGAATGAGAAAAGACCACACGGGGGAGGCCAGTCTTTCCAGGAACTGGTCTGTTTCTTTATTTTCCAGGTCCACTTTTATACTTTCAGTTGTACATAGAGATAAATGTGTTCTCAGCATATCTTTGTTCTTACAAGGGTCTCACATTTGTTTTACAATATTTTCTGGTCTGGAGACTGATTAACATTTTATGGCCCCACCTTTCTTTCTATTGATAAAGGTTAATCGATCAGAAAACTTGTTTCCCCTTAAGATCTATTTAGTCTTCAGTTCAGTTCAGTTCAGTCGCTCAGTCGTGTCCAACTCTTTGCGACCCCATGAATCGCAGCACGCCAGGCCTCCCTGTCCATCACCATCTCCCAGAGTTCACTCAGACTCACGTCCATTGAGTCCGTGATGCCATGCAGCCATCTCATCCTCGGTCGTCCCCTTCTCCTCCTGCCCCCAATCCCTCCCAGCATGAGTCAACACTTTGCATGAGGTGGCCAAAGTACTGGAGCTTCAGCTTTAGCATCATTCCTTCCAAAGAAATCCCAGGGTTGATCTCCTTCAGAATGGAGTGGTTGGATCTCCTTGCAGTCCAAGGGACTCTCAAGAGTCTTCTCCAACACCACAGTTCAAAAGCATCAATTCTTCGGTGCTCAGCCTTCTTCACAGTCCAACTCTCACATCCATACATGACTACTGGAAAAACCATAGCCTTGACTAGACGGATCTTAGTTGGCAAAGTAATGTCTCTGCTTTTGAATATACTATCTAGGTTGGTCATAACTTTTCTTCCAAGGAGTAAGCATCTTTTAATCTCATGGCTGCAGTCACCATCTGCAGTGATTTTGGAGCCCAAAAAAATAAAGTCTGACTGTTTCTACTGTTTCCCCATCTATTTCCCATGAAGTGATGGGATCAGATGCCATGATCTTTGTTTTCTGAATGCTGAGCTTTAAGCCAACTTTTTCGCTCTCCTCTTTCACTTTCATCAAGAGGCTTTTTAGCTCCTCTTCACTTTCTACCATAAGGGTGGTGTCATCTGCATATCTGAGATTATTGATATTTCGCCTGGCAATCTTGATTCCAGCTTGTGTTTCTTCTAGTCCAGTGTTTCTCATGATGTACTCTGCATAGAAGGTAAATAAGCAGGGTGACAATATACAGCCTTGACGTACTCCTTTTCCTATTTGGAACCAGTCTGTTGTTCCATGTCCAGTTCTAACTGTTGCTTCTTGACGAGCATACAGATTTCTCAAGAGGCAGGTTAGGTGGTCTGGTATTCCCATCTCTTTCAGAATTTTCCACAGTTTATTGTGATCCACATAGTCAAAGGCTTTGGCATAGTCAATAAAGCAGAAATCCATGTTTTTCTGGAACTCTCTTGCTTTTTCCATGATCCAGCGGATGTTGGCAATTTGATCTCTGGTTCCTCTGCCTTTTCGAAAAGCAGCTTGAACATCAGGGAGTTCACGGTTCACATGTTGCTGAAGTCTGGCTTGGAGAATTTTGAGCATCAGTTTACTAGTATGTGAGATGAGTGCAATTGTGTGGTAGTTTGAGCATTCTTTGGCATTGCCTTTCTTTGGAATTGGAATGAAAACTGACCTTTTCCAGTCCTGTGGCCACTGCTGAGTTTTCCAAATTTGCTAGCATATTGAGTGCAGCACTTTCACAGCATCATCTTTCAGGATCTGAAACAGCTCAACTGGAATTCCATCACCTCCACTAGCTTTGTTCATAGTGATGCTTTCTAAGGCCCACTTGACTTCAGATTCCAAGATGTCTGGCTCTAGATTAGTGATCACATCATCATGATTATCTGGGTTGTGAAGATCTTTTTTGTACAGTTCTTCTGTGTATTCTTCCCACCTCTTCTTAATATCTTCTGCTTCTGTGAGGTCCATACCATTTCTGTCCTTTATCGAGCCCATCTTTGCATGAAATGTTCCCTTGGTATCTCTAATTTTCTTGAAGAGATCTGTAGTCTTTCCCATTCTGTTGTTTTCCTCTATTTCTTTGCACTGATCCCTGAAGAAGGCTTTCTTATCTCTTCTTGCTGTTCTTTGAAACTCTGCATTCAGATGCTTATATCTTTCCTTTTCTCCTTTGCTTTTCACCTCTGTTCTTTTTATAGCTATTTGTAAAGCCTCCCCAGACAGCCATTTTGCTTTTTTGCATTTCTTTTCCATGGAGATGGTCTTGATCCCTGTCTCCTGTACAATGTCACGAACCTCTTTCCATAGTTCATCAGGCACTCTATCTATCAGATCTAGGCCCTTAAATCTATTTCTCGCTTCCACTGTATAAGCATAAGGGATTTGATTTGGGTCATACCTGAATGGTCTAGCGGTTTTCCCTACTTTCTTCAATTTGAGTCTGAATTTGGTAATAAGGAGTTCATGATCTGAGCCACAGTCAGCTCCTGGTCTTGTTTTTGTTGACTGTATAGAGCTTCTCCATCTTTGGCTCCAAAGAATATAATCAGTCTGATTTCGGTGTTGACCATCTGGTGATGTCCATGTGTAGAGTCTTCTCTTGTGTTGTTGGAAGCGGGTGTTTGCTATGACCAGTGCATTTTCTTAAGATAGTGATAAAGTTACATTTTTACATAGCAGGGACACAATGATTTATAACAAAGAAAGAGGAGTACAGTGATCTATAACAAAAGAGAAAATTCATTAACTCAAAAAGTCTAGTATTGCTAACATCAAAACTACTATATTTCTTTTTCTACATTCCAATTACATTGATTATCATACTCCCCAGTGCCTAAGGATATGGAGGCCTGGCAGCAATCATTAACTCAGCAATGAAACCCCTCACCAGCATAATTTCTAACTAACTCGCTAATACTATACTAATAATTTTCTAACTTCTCAAGAGAATCTGTTTTTAGAAAGTTTAAAGCATCTCGTGCCTCTCACGGTTGGGAGGCTGTAAACAATCACATGTGGCCGGATAATCCTGTCAGGCAGGCTAGAGAACCATCAGAGGAGTTTTTGGACTGAAACACGCCCAGGAGATTTATTAACTGGGGTCCTAAGTTAACTGTTACAGAGAGAGGTGGTGGGGGATAGCCCCCCATAATGTCAGAAGTATAGGTGAAAGGCATAATGCAGCAAGGCAGGCTAACTCTGGTTTTTGGGGCAGATTCACAAGCAGATTCAGCGAGGCTCCCTTAAGGCTTGACTCGCCTTTGCCTGTCGGGCCCCTTAACCTCATGACCTTTGCCATGGGCGGGACTCCTCGTGCTGGCTCCCAGCATTTACTCACATAGTTGTATACATACTGACTTATTCACACACTTATACTTTTACCCAAGTGTGTACACATACAGTCACATGCCCTATGCACACAGGCACTACATTTGGCGCCTGAACAACACAAGTTTGAATTGCACGGGTCACTTATATATGGGTATTTTTCAATAGTAATGACTGTGGTGCTATACAATCCATGGTTGGTTGAATCCACGAATGTGGAGGAACCTTGGATACAGAGGACTGACTGTAAGTTCTATGTGAATTAACCCCCACTTTGTTCAAGGGTCAAGTGTATGAGGTCATCTGTTATTTTAGAAGTATTTAGGCATCCAATATCAGTAGAACCCTTAGATTGTACAGAATCCCTTCTTAAAGAAATGAGGCATCTTTTACTGATTTATTTATGACTTGGCAGTTTCCTCTGTTACCTCCTGGAGGGACTTGAGGCATTTAGTATTCTTTTTAAAGAAATGATTGGTGCTTTTGGAGAATTGATTTTGAGTCTCACTTGGAGATGCACACACTGGGAGAATCTGATGCCATCATCTGCAGAGCATAGTTGGCACATAGTTGCAGGCACTTTGATTCTTAAAACAAGTTAGTAGCTTCCAGCTCTCCTTGGGGACTGGAGGAGCACAAGTCATTCAAGTTCACAGTGACTCTTTAAAACTCATTTCAGTCATTATTCCAGGCCGCTCCTTTGATCAGAGCTGCTAGTGCAGGCCAGCTACTAATCTGGTCTCAGCTTCTTTTTCTGCCTTTGCTTTTTCTGTGGTGGAGACTTTCCCAAGAAGTAACAAGAGGAAGGAGAAGTGGAAACAAACCACCAGGAGCCTGGATAACGGAGAACTGGCTCACACCCAGGGGTGCAAGTGGCTTGCATCTGGCGATTTTCTGCTGTAGCTTTGGGACAGCCAGGGCGACACTGTCCTTGCCCCCTGTGTGAGGCGTGTGTATAAATATTAGCTTTTTGGGAGTTCCCTGGCAGTCCAGTTGTTAAGACTCCATGCTTCCATTTCAGGGGGCAAGGGTTGGATCCCTAGCCAGGGAATTAAGATTTTGCATACCTCATGGTGCAGTCAAAAAGTTTAAAAAAATTAGCTTTTTGATCCTAGATATTATTTACAATATCTAGTTACACAAACTACTCCAGGAAACATCCAGAATAGTGAGAAATTTTCCTTAATTTCGGTGAGTAGGAGGACAGACTTTGAACATTTGACAGTTCTTAAAATATATATAATATGTTCGTGCATGATATGAAATATTTCCTGACTGGAAAAATTTAGAAAAGATAAAGAATTTTTTAAAAAGATTATTAATAACTTGTGACCCTAACACCCACGGAGAGCTTCTGTTAATATTGTAGTATGTTTCTTCATCTTTTATCAAGTACATGTGTGCATATATGTTTCAAAATTGAGATCATTATGTTGAAATAGTTATATCCTGCAGTTTGCAGTTTTTGATTAACTGTATTATGGCCATTTCCTTTGTCATTAAATATTCTTCAAAACAGTGTAGTTAGTAGTGCAAGATATCCTATCCTACAGCTGCACTGTAATTTATGTGATTAATCTTTTTCTGGACTTGTGGGTGGTTTGCTTTACTTTTCTTTAGTTTTGGCTGCACTAAGTCTTCGTTGCTACATGCCAGCTTCTCTGCTTTCAGTGGTCAGGCTTCTCATTGCAGTGGTTTCTCCTGTTGCAGAGCACGGACTCTAGAGTGTGCAGGCTTTATTAGTTGTGGCTCAAGGGCTCCAGAGCACAGTCTCAGTAGCTGTGGCACACAGGCTTAGGTGCCCCAGGGCATGTGGAATTTTCCTGGGCCAGGGACTGAACCCATGTCCCCTGCACGGGTAAGTGGATTCTTTACCACTGGACTACTGGGACGGTCTCTTGCTGGTGATTTTAAATAATTTTTACTAACATTCTATAGTGAATATTGTGTATTTATTTTATATATATATATATATATATATATATATATATTTCTAGCTAAATTTCTAGTTGGGGAATCACTGTCTCAAAGGGTGCAAACGCTTGGTCTACACAGCTAAATTGCTTTCTAGAAGGACTGTTTCAATTTATATTCTCATCAGCAGTGTCTGGAAGTACCTCAGATGGAATGGAATTGCTGTATCATATGGTAGTTTTATTTTTAATTTTTGAGTAACCTCCATGTTGTTTTTCATAGTGGCGGCACTGATTTACATTCCCAACAACAGTGAATGAGGGTTCCTTTTTCTCCACATGCTCACCTATACTTGTTATTTCTTGTCTTTTTCAGCAACTCTTTTAATATGGAGTCACATTTGGTATTTTGATCGGAGTATCCTTACTAAAGAATTGCATGTGGATTTGGCCCGCTTGAACACAGGCGTGGAACATGTAGAGCCTGGAAAGTAAAACAGCAAAAGGGAAAGGGTTTTGGCACTCCGCTGCTCGCCTGGGGAGCCAGGTCAAAGTCAAAGAACCTAATGCTATTTTTCTGAATTTGTAAGAAACACAACCCTCCATTGTTTTTGTTATTTGGTTGCGACCCTGTGGGCTGCAGCATGCCAGGCCTCCCTGTCCCTTACCATCTCCTGGAGTTTGCTCAAACTCACGTTCATTGAGTTGGTGATGCCATCCAACCATCTCATCCTCTGTCGTTCCCTTCTCCTCCTCCCTTCAATCTCGCCCAGCATCAGGGTCTTTTCCAGTGAGTCAGTTCTTTGAATCAGGTGGTCAAAGTGTTAGAACTTCAGCTTCACCATCAGTCCTTCCAGTGAATAGTCAGGACTGATTTCCTTTAGGAATTGACTGGTTTGATTTTCTTGCTGTCCAAGGTGGGGCTCTCAAGAGTCTTCTCCAACACCACAGTTTGAAGGCATCAATTCTTCTGTGCTCAGCCTTTTTTATTGTCCAGCTCTCACATCCATACATGACTACTGGAAAAATCATAGCTTTGACTAGATGGACCTTTGTGTTTTAAGAAAAACCCTGTTCAGCAGATTTTCTATCAATAATTATTTATTGTACTTGGATGTATTCTTTGCTTATTTTTTGACAGATTATAAGATAGAAAGAATGCTGGAATCCTTGAAAAACATGCAGGTATATACTCACCCCATATCTTACTGTTCTCTATTTGGAGGTGTTTAGGAAGAGGTCATGGGGGAATCTGGGTCTTGGGAAAGGGTTGGCTTGAGTGACCTTTGCTGGTGTTTGTATTTTTAGATCTGTGAATTAGCTTCAGGGAGACTGGGAAAGGGGGCGGGGTGTCCTCATTGCCACATTCAAGTTTGATAAGAACTCTTCTAAAGAGGAAATGTTCAGCGTCCTTGCTGCTCGTATGATACAGGGTTAAAGGAAGCAACCATGGGCATAGCTGGCACCCAGCACAAGAATGGAGCAGGGAGGTGCTGAGTGAACACCTTGAAAACAGTGTGTGTGGCCCCATTTTCTAGATATTGGCTGGTTAAGGGTCCAAGGCTGCAGCAGTGCTGGGAGGAGCTGGAGTGATACAGGAAAATGAAATGAGTCACTTTTTCCAAAGAGTGGGGAATATTTCCATTAGCGAAACTTCAAGAGAAAAGTTCTTTATTCTGTCTGGGAGTGTCCTCGGGGTTAAGGGCCATTTGGTTTTCTGATAATAACCTCTCCAGTTGTCTGAAAATATTAATAACTGCTCATTAGTCATTTTACTAATTTATTTTATTGGACTTTTAAATTAAGAAGTAATACATAATTGTCACAATAAGTTGAATTAGGCAGGTGTGTTTTAAAAGATTTATCATCTCCTCACCTATATTATGTATATGTGCCAAGACTGCTTCAGTCATGTCTGACTCTGTGTGACCCCATGGACTGTAGCCCATGCCCTCTTTCAGGGCATTTTCGCCACCCAGGGATTGAACCCATGTCTCTTAGGCTCTTGCATTGGCAGGCAGATTCTCAACCATTAGTGCCACCTTCCTGTAGAATATTGTGCAGCTATTAAAAAGATATAGTATTCTATTTAGTGAAAAAATTATAATGTGTATAGTGCAATCCGACTGTTTATTTTTAAAATAATAAAACAAAAAAGACAGTTATATACATGTATGTAAATTTGTATATGAAAAATAAAGGCACAGATGTCCAAAATCACTCATAGAAAACCAAGATTAGCAATTTGAAGTGAACCCTTCTATGCTTTTTATTTTTCATATACAAATTTACATACATATATATAACTGTTTTTGTATTATTTTAAAACCAAATGGAATTACATCATATACATTACTTTATAATTTTTTTTTTGCTAAATAGAATATTTTTTTAATAGCTGCACAGTATTCTATAGGGTTGATATAACAAATATCAGTCAATCCTTATTGGATATTCAGGCTGTTTCCATCTTTGTTTTCTTTCTCTTTTTTTCATTGACATAATACTACATTCAACATCCATGTGCATCTATCTTTACATACCGATGCTTTTATTTTAGTAGAATAGAGTACTAAAAGTAGAGTCCTGAGCCACCATATAAGTGCATTTAAAATTTCAATAGGTAACATCAGATTACTTTCCTGAAAAGCTTTTAACAATTTATACTTCCACCAACCATGTTGTACAATGTCTGACTGTCCACACTGGATGGTATCAGGCTTCAGTTCTTACCAGCCTGATAGGTGATATTATCTGTTTGTTGAGTATCCTTTGAGAAAAAAACCTCCTGTTTTAAAAAATTATTTCACAAAGTTTACATCTTCAATATAGGCATTTATGTTAACATGAGCATATCACACACACAGTACACATATAACCTGTTTCTACTGCTGACTTTTTTCATTCTTTTTGGCTGGTAGCATGTTGAGTGGATCTGCTGGTGGAGGATCTATGCGTAAGAAGGGACTGGCAAATCCAGATAAAGGGAGAATTGAAGTGTAAATTTTCACTCTTTGCTTCACTGTTTTTATCAGGGCCAGGATATGAGGATGGGCATGTGAGCTCCCAGTCCTTGCTTATCAAAGCAGACCGTTTCTTAAGAATGATCTCTTCTTCATGATAGCCCATTGTCTTTGAATGATAACACCTGTCCTCTCATAATTCCTGAGACTCTAGAAAGAATTACTGAAAAATATTCTGTGACAGGTAGCTGGAAGCTATGAATTCCCAGATCAGGCTGTCAGCTCATCAGGAGAAAGGCAAGGTCAAGTCTTGGTGAAGGGCATGGAGTCTGGGGACTGCTTTTGTTTGAATCCTGGCTCTGTCACTGTCTAGCTTTGTGACTTTAGGCAAGTTAATTAACTTCTCTGCTGATTCAGTTTTCCTATCATAAATGCAGATAGTAATAGCTCCTGTCTCGTGGGATTGGTGCCAGGACTAGGGATGGGAGTTCATATGAATTCAATAATAAATAAAGCACTTCAAGTAGTGCCCGGTACACAGTAAGGCCTATATACATGTTTGCTATTGTTATTATTATTAATTTCTATTGTTCCTGATTGACAAGTTCTATTCTAATGACACATAGTCATGAAGGGGGGCAACTCTCTTGGATGAAAGGTAAAGAAAACGGCTGTAGAGAGGACAGCCACAGAAGGCGTGCAGACGGTCATTTATCATGTAGATCCCGTGCACTTTGTACCTAGGTTCTGGCTTTCTGGGAGTGGACTTGACTGAGGCAAAGAGGGTGGTCCCCAGCTGTGAAGTGACCCCCAGTTCATCTTCGATATCCTCTACCCCAGTGGCCCTTTGCTGCCACTTCTGGATCTTTGTCTAATTTTTGGTCACCAGCAATACCGGCTAAAGCATTTTCATAACTGCTTCCCTGGGGGAGAAAATAGGTGAAAAATTTGCATGTGTCTTCCCAAAAGGAGCAGTGATGTGGGCTTCTCAGCTTCTGGCTCCTGAGCTCATAGATCTTCAAGTTGGGGGCAATCAGAATGGACTCACAGAAGCGTGAGTCGGACTATTTTGATCTGAGAAGACTGAACATGGTGAACCATGTACAAATCCAATAGTTTACAGGATCCATGAGGCAGGAGGATTTGCCTTATGTTTTGTAGGGGATGGGTTTATTTAAGCAGAACAGCAATCAAGTTTTGAACAACTTTAGTGGGAAAATGTTTACAGTGTTACTGGAAGTGACAACTAATGATAATAATGACAATACATAAATTGAAAAAATACTGAAAGAAACACACCAAAATGTTAATTGTCATTACCTTGGATTGGTGTGATTATTGGTGCTTTTGTTTTCTTCTTTATATATATGTGTGTGTGTGTGTATATGTATTATATATATTTATACCATTCCTATATACAGACTTAAGATTTTCCAAAATGAATATATACTATTTTCTTTGATAGAAAATGAGATAGAGTAGTTACAGACTGTAACCAATAAAGCTATTAATATAGAAACAGCCTAAATGGCTATAATAGGGAGCTGAAATAAAATGAAACTGTGGTACATCTGTATAATAAAGTACAATACAATTATCAAGGTGGTCATAGAGTAAAATTAAAAAGGTTTTCATTAAATGTTGTTAAGTGAAAAAAGTAGCATGGGAAACTAGGAAAAGCTCATGGGCAGTTAACCTCTGAGCCATCAGGGAAGCCCCAGGGAAGACCCAGCACAGCCAAAAATAAATAAATAAAAATTTTAAAAAAGTAGCGTAGGAAACAATATACTACATTGCAAATGTACAATATATTACATTTGCAAATGCTACATTGCAAATGTAAATATATGTAAATATATATATGTGAAAAGTGAAAGTGAAAGTCACTGACTCATGTCTGACTTTTTGCGACCCCATGGACTATAGAGTCCATGGAATTCTCCAGGCCAGAATACTGGAGTGGGTAGCCTTTCCCTTCTCCAGGGGATCTTCCCAACCCAGGTCTCCTGCACTGCGGGCAAATTCTTTACCAGCTAAGCCACAAGGGACGCCCAAATGTATATATAAATAAGCATAAATTTCAGGAACAGCATAAATGAAAATGTTATGACAAATGGGATTATTGGTAATTCTTTTATTTTTTGCTTACCTATATTTTCTAATTTTCTGCAATAAAACATGGATTACCTACACAGTAAGTGAGTGTTTATATAATAAAAAAAATTAACATCCAAAGACTATTCTTAGAGCAATAAAATCCTGTAAGAGTTGGTGACAAATTATATGCTTCTTGAGCAGTGTTGCCATCTGGTGGCTCAAAAGCAAAAACTCACCCTCTTTCTGCAGTTTGCATTTGGAATTAGGAGATGAAAGCCAAATACCGTGTCATGTTTCAGACGAATGCCTGGACAATTCTAGCAAGTTAATGAAAGTGTTCCTTTGATTCACAGGAAACAGAAGTAACCTGGTGGCCAAGCAAGAACCCGATCATGGGTGTAGTGTTGAATTTTACTTAAAAAATTAAACAATCTCTGTTTTACTAAATGTGTTTGCAGGCATGTTCATCCATAAAGACAGTTCTGAGTTATCTATTTTATGGATGATTCAGGGCAAAATTTCCTTCCTAACCTTTTTTTTTTTTTTCCCCAACTACTTGGCATAGCAACCTGTAACAACGCTACAAATATTTGTGGAATGAATGATCACTTCTGGCTGACTTAATCCAACTAACAGTTGGTGTGTTTTCATGGACTATAAATTAATTTAGAGATGAACCAGCTGAAGCACTAGTTTTCTTGACATGCGAACATAAAATAATAAAATGCTTCACAAAGCCAAACAGTGGGTACTTTAGCTGCCATTTTGAATCAGCTACCCTGCTCACTCCTCACCATCCTAGGACTCCCTCCTGAATTTCATGCAGCCCACTCACCTTTCTTCTTCTGTGTATAAAATCTGAACATTTGAACAGTGCCTCTGTGGAAAAGCATTGTTCATGCCTACCCTACACTGTTCTTCTGAGTTGCCCAGAAAGCCAAGTGGCTGGTAGATGGTTGCTTTTGAGAACTAACCCTTGCTTTCCTTCCCCCCCGCAGGTGAGCTGATCAATCTCGCTATGTACTGTGAGAGGATAAGGAGAAAATTCTGGCCTGAGTGGCACCATGATGATGACAACACCATCTATGAGTCCGAGGAGAGCAGTGACGGCAGCAAAACACATACGCCCCTGCTGGACTTCAGCTTTTACTCAAGGACAGAGACCTTTGAAGACGAGGGAGCAGAGAACAGTTTTTCCAGAACCCCAGACACAGATTTCACCGGACACTCGCTCTTTGACTCTGATGTGGACATGGATGACTACACAGACCATGAACAGTGCAAGTGACGGCCAGCCTCGCTGACCCTCCTGTTGGAGCTGCCACTCCCTGGGGCCAGTCCAGTTTCCCAGGCAGAAATCCATCGAGCTGGGAGGAGATCTTCGTGCTTGGCACAGTTCTCACAAGCTAACTGGAGTAGAGCAGCCTTATTTCTTTTTTGTACAAACAAGACTCAGAACCATTCCTATGGCTCCATTTAAAGCAAAGAGGCAAAAAAATTAAAAAGTCAGCATGGTTCCTGAAATCCATTTTTGTTTTCATTAGAAAACTAACATTGTGTGGTAGAGCAGTGCAAGAGCGGGTTGTCCACAGACTGCTTATACCTTGATCCCCTGCAACCTGAGGGCTTAGGTGTGAGTTGGATCCTTGAACATCCTTCATCCAGTAGGATTCAAAGTCATGAGTGATGTCATCAGAAGGAATGCAGGAGATAAATGTTCTTTGGTGGCCACTTGTATTTTCTGTGTGTATATTGTATGTTGAAATATAAGTCAAATAAAATCCATAGATATTCAGTGAACACCTACTATGTGCAAAGCACTGTGCTAGGTGCTAGCCAGTATTGGTTTTATCCTAAGCCCTGCCAGTGACTAGCTGTGTGATTCTGGGCAAGTCCCTTAATTCTTGTGTGCCTCATTTCCCCCACCTGTAAAGTGGGGGTGACAATAGTCTCCACCTACCTACCTCACAGGGGTGTTGTGAGGATTCATGTGGTAACATTTGGCGCTTTAAACCTCTAGGAAGAGGTGTGACATAAACACATTTTATTCTTTATTGTGCTTCATGCGTGTGAAGATCGGCGGGCGGAGGAATTCCACATTCAGGCAACAGCAGCCACGGTCACTCGCCCAAGCCGAGCCGATGGAAGACACACCAAGGCACAGTTAGGACGCGCTCATCATCCTCTTTGTGATCTTGCTTGAATTGAAACCTTTTGCTGAAAGAACCTTGGAAATATTTTTACAGATCATCAACAGCCGCAAACGGTCTTCACCTCTACTGTATATTTGCAGAGAAGTCTCTTTTGTTGCCTGAACTCACACTGGAGAGCTGTCCTTCGTTGATTCCGGAGTGTTAAGTTGCCTACATTTGATTTACTTGGAGGGTATAAAGCTCAGGAATAAGATCTATTTAACAGAGGTGAAAGGGAAAGGATTTGATTGATTTTTTTTAAAAGCAGAAGCTTGCCAACTTGTAATGTCTTTTTTGAAAACAAACTTTGCAAGATGTACTGAAAAGATGAAGCAGGAAGAGGATTGTTGTAAATGGTAGCAAAGCACTTTGTGCTGTGTAGACTCTATGCAGTTTTTATTAATGCAGCTTTTCTGGTCTTCTCAGCCCTTGTCCAGTGAGGGGAAGGTGATGCTGAGGAGAATCTTAATGTTTCTTAAAGATTTCCCCTCCCCTTCCTGTCCTCTCTTTTCCTCCCCATAGAGCACCTGAACTCTTGGGGTTACAGTGTTGACTAAGGCACTCTATCTCTGAAGACATAGTTTTGGTTGAGTTAGAATATTTTCCAGTGAAATATGGGGTGTAGATCCTGGGGTGATGGCTGTGGATTTGGGCTTCTGACCACAACTGCCTGGGGAAGGGCTATTCCTAATGGAGTTAAAAAGGAGCTTCTTAAAAGACAGCAACTTCTGAGAAGTTCATATACTTTATTTGAAAAAGACTCTGAATATAGTTTTGGCGAAACAGTCCTAGAATGCTGTGGATTCACAAAGATGTAATGAGAGAGAGTTTTTGAGGTGATTTACCATTTAAGCAATGTATAACTGGGAAAAAGTGCTGAAACACTCCAAGCTAGAGATTTTTTATTCCACATAAAACTCAATTGTTAGTATCTTATCAAACCCTTCATCTTTGAAGGGACTGTTTGATGCCTAACGAGAATGTGTTGGAAGATATATGAATGGATAAGCCTATTTTGTTTCCAGTATCATTTCCAGGATTACCCACCTCTTATCTCTCTAGCAAATGCATTCCAAGACCAACTGGTGGTAGTTCTATGTGACAGGGAAAGTCCTGGCCTGAAAATGTGAATGGAGTCGACAGACTGTGGACCTAGCTCTGCTAAGACTGAGTTGCCCTTTCCCCGCCTTCAGCGGGAAAGAGTTGTGTTTGAAATTTTGTCTATAATTTATTCTTTCTGTATAGCACAAAGTATACTGTATCTTCATGCTAAGAAGGTTTAAGTTATGAGTATGTGGGGTCACAGATATTTTTTATTGTGTATTACTTGGAGGGCACATCCGTGGAGAACCAACATTAAATATGTGAAACCTTCATTCATTTTCTCCAGGTGCCTCCCACGGGGGCTGAGTCCTGGGTACTGCCCAACAACTCATGTTTGGGTACTCAGCATTTTGTAGGTATGATTTGATTAGGAACCCTAGAATATACCCAGGTTTTACTTTCCCAAAGTGGGTTATGGAAAAATAATGACTAAGAGAAAACCCACAGTGGTGTGGGTGACTTATGCAGTCTTGATTAGGTGGGCTTTAATTTTATATGTTTCATTCTTAGGTTGCCCAGATTGAACTGTTCTCCTATTTGATGAACAGGTGCTACTTATAAGAAAAATAACAAGAAATTAGGGGATGTTTTGGTTATCTGACTCTCTTGTTCAAGTTCTGTATTTCTTTTTTATTGGAAGATAACTTAAGGAAGTGTGATCTTTAATGCCAAGAGATGCTTCTGGATGGCCAGAAGACCTGTGAGCTACCTGTTCTTTTTTACCTCTCATTGTAAAATTAAATTCTATCTTTTTCTCCACTTCCCTTTGCCTACCCCACCCTCATCTGCACTTGTCTGGATGAAGGAGCAGCCGAATTATGCTTTGCCTTGCATATGTCAGAGTAGATACAAGGATGATTTAAATTTATGCAGAGGTAAACCGTATTGCCAGAGGTTCCCCTTTCTTTTATAACATCATGATTTGTGAATATTAATGCTGTCAAGGTGATGGGCTGCCCAGCTGACTGATCACAGAGTTAGAACAAATGGACTCGAACCAGAACTTGAGTCTCATCCTCACATGAGCCCTACTTGTGTGTACTGAGGTATGAGGATATGTGTTTGTGAAACAACTAGGGTTCAAGGAAAGGAGGTGTTAAGGATTATAGCTGTGGGAGTCTTGCCCAGATTACTTGAGAGAAAGTTCAGACCCATAGACATGGATACCTGGGTGGTGGATTTGCTCTGGAAAGCCATATTTATTTGAAGGGCAGGCCCAGAACTGAGGTCTTTCACCTTGCCTTACAGAGTTCTTGCCATTACATCAGCTTGACTTGGATTATTTTTAAAACCACCTCCCCGAGAATTCACTCCATGTTTGTAGAACCAGCACATCCCAGCCTCTCAGAGAGTGCTCGAAATCTTTCAGTTTTGTCCCCTGTATCTCTTCACCCGGGTCAGTTCAAGGGATCTTTGTTTGGTATCTACTCTGTACAAAGTGCTGCTTGTGCTCTGTGAATGTCACCAAGACAGGTATTTAAGTTCCCAAGACCCTTGTTCTTGGATTAGATCTTTTAAGGAATCCTTCCCCATATGATCTCTCACTGGGTATGTAGTTACTCACTGATGAGTTGATAGCCCCTTACCTTAAGCCTGGCCCTGGAATCCACACCGGATATAGAGTGCTGAACAGATGTGGGGCCCTGGTTTTAGGTATTCTCTTTTGCCTAAGCTTCTGTGATAATCTCTTTTACATGTATCGCCACTTCCCTGATCCGTTCTACCCATCGTCTTAGATTAATATTTCTCAAAACTCCCATAGGGCACTGTATTGCTCTAGGATGAGGTATTCCTTTGGGCCTGGTGTCCTCACATTTTTGTTTATCTTGTTTGCCAGGGCTTCTCCATGTAAGCCATCCAGTGCATCCAGGCGGATCCATTTGCTGTTGCCTAGACATAGCTCATGTGCTCTGCTCTGTGTGTCCGTTCACGCCAGCCCCTCTCCTGAAATGCCTGCCCTTCCTCTGCTTTGGCTCACACATCTCACATGGCCCAAGCTTGTCAGTTCTGCGGGAAGAGGTCTCAGCTTATCGTAACCCTCGCTTCCTCTAGAAACACAGCTCCCATCACTTCCTTCCCTGAAGGCTGCATGGGGGAAGGGATTCCCAGAAAGAGGGTCATACCCTAGAAAGTTATTGTGCTTCCTTGGTGGCTCAGCAGTAAAGAGTCTGCCTGGAATGCAGGAGACTCAGGAAAGGTGGATTCAATCCCTGGCTTGGGAAAATCCCCTGGAGGAGGAAATGGCAGCCCACTCCAGTATTCTTATGGGAAAGTCCCATGGACAGAGGAACCTGGCGGGCTAGAGTCTATGAGTTTGCAAAGAGTTGGACGTGACTGAGCACACACACAGTGGTTTTTAATTTTTGTGTCACCATTGATAATCTAATGCAAGTCCTATGCCCTAGTCCCAGAAAAATATGGAGATATGTGAAATTTTGCACATAAGTTCAGGAGATCTAGAAATGTCTTAAAATTACCTGTGGATTCCTTAGGGGGTTCATGGACCACAGGTGAAGAAACCTTGTTTGAAAAACAGTCTTTAAAAGTTACTGCTCTTAATGTTCATTCTTGCTTGCTTTTATCCCAGCCAGACAGGAGACAAATTAGAATGGGAGGTGCAAGCACAAGTAATCCGTATCATCATCCACATGGAGAGTGCTCTGTGACAGGGAAGGAAGAAGAGGCGCCTCACACTGATTGAGAAAATATCCTTCTTTTGACAAGTTTGGCATTTTGAAAGTGAAAGGATTTTATTGTCATCATCATTGTCATCTACCTCTGACCACCCAAAATGTTGATTTTGCAAAATCAGTTCAGGGACAGGGGCTTCACTTCAGCCCTGAAAAGCACCACTTCTGCATGGATAAGCTGATTGACTGGTCTGTGGCTTAAGGTGGGAGAGAAGAAGCTGGATTTTTCCTTACAGGAATAAGTTCTGCACAATCAGGTTTTTCTGCATTAATTAGTTAATTAATTGAACAATTGTTGAGTGTATTTTCAATAAAAGGATGGTGCCTTTTGTTGATAGGAAACAACTCAGGCTCTTCCTCCTCTCTTTCTCTTCTTCATCTCCCCTCTCCACTCCCTCTTTCCTCTCCTCCTCTTCCTCTTCTTGTTTTTTTTTTTTTTTTATGGGGTGAGACTATTTTCATTGCTCCTGGCTATGATCCAGGATCCTTTGTTCTCCTGCCTATGCAGTGCTGTTTAAGAAGAACAAGGACTGATGAAAGTACATTCAATGGCAAATGTTTCTTAAGTCTAGATGTGGAACTCTGGCAATCCATTTCTAACAGGTTCAGGATCGATTGCCTGTGACTGTGGCATGCTTGACCTTTATTCATTTACTTTTAATGGTCTGGATGCAATTTGCAAAGTTCAAAAGGACCCCTTGGTGTGTGAGCAGGAGGTTCCTCTGGATGGCAGAACCCTTGCTAGTGCCAGGAGTAAATGCAAATGGATGTGGGATTTTCTTCATTTTTTTAGGTTTTTAGTCCCTGACTTTAAAGAGTATCTTAAAGGTAATTAAGGCACCTTAATCTTTAAGATGACTGGAACCAGCAACACATTGGCCTTGCCCCTTAAAGAAGGTTACAGAGAATACTGAAAACAGTGTAAAAGGAAGCAACTCACTGTTTGGGGGCTGACAGTAAGACCTCCTTAACCATTCTGGCTCTGACCAGACAGGGACTTTGTCCCCAGACCAAAGCTCTCTGAAACTTCTGCTGCTGGCTAGACTGTTTGGATGCTCAAATGTCAAGTGGATTATTGCCCCTAATTATCAAATTTGTAGATAAATAAAGGGGACCATTGCAATAATAAAACAGCTTATGAATATGGTCCAGCCAGCACAAACACTCTTGACCATTTCCATGGGGAAACAAGTTATCTAGAGCCAAACATTGGTACAGTACTTAGGTGTTCCATACACAAATAATTTCAGCAATTAACTTGATTAGTGTTATAATGTTCTTAAATATTTTTCAGCTGCTGTTGTCCCTAATTACAGCTTTAAATATTTTGAAACAATTCACTAGCTATAGAGTGATACATATTTATGATGCTATTTCATTTTATGAAATGTAGTATTACTAGAAGTGACTAATTCACCTCCCATCCCCCATTGGCAAGCATCTTTGCCCTCCCTTTTTTATTTTTTACTTTTAGCTCTAGAATAGAGTAACTTTGATTTATTAGTATAATTTAGACCTTCTTTAGTATTAAAAAAAAGTTACCCCATGGGTTTGAAAACAGTAGGATTTAGATCCTAAATTGTCAAGTTAATCAGCAGTGGCTAAACAGATAGCAGAGGGAATGTGATGTAATTCGAGGCTAGAAAGGAGTAATGCTTTGGGTATTTACTACCTCCCTCCCTTAAAAAAGGGGACTTCCCTGGTGGCTCAGAGGTTAAAGCGGCTGCCTGGAATGTGGGAAACCCGGGTTCGATCACTGGATTGGGAAGATCCCCTGGAGAAGGAAATGGCAACCCACTCCAGTACTCTTGCCTGGAGAATCCCATGAAGGGAGGAGCCTGGTAGGCTACAGTCCAGGGGGTCGCAAAGAGTCGGACACCACTGAGCGACTTCACTTCACTTCACTTCCCTTAAAAAATACAACAATCTATAGACTGTTCTCTTTAATAGTTGTTCAGAATTGGAAGTATTCTCTCATACTTGTTTCTATACCCCAATAAGAGATCATGTTTGGCTTATTAAAATGTCAAACATGTCCAGATGATTGTATTTTTCTCTTTAACAAATTATACCTGATTTTTTTTTTTTGCAGCAATAAGACTAGAGATAATGTTCATATTTTGGAGGGAAACTCTGCTTCAGTAGGAGCAACATGTTTGTGTGACTCCTGTCAAAATGACTTTACCTCAAGTAAGCAGTCTTATGGGATCATGCTTATCAGAAACATGTGTTTTTCCCAGCGATCTGTATCCTGCTGAGTGTCTGACAACTCCACCCTTGAGGAGGGTGACGTTCCCCCAGTGGTGGTGGTTAAAAAGATGAGGATCCAAGTCCTTCCTCTGGTGGTGGTTGAATTTCACTGAGTGGCAAGAGAGAAGGAAAGAGGAACAGATCAAGCAATCGTGTGGTGTGGCTGTGTTAGAGAAGTGCCAGGCACGTTGAGAGTGTTCTGAGTGGTGGCATCTTACTAAAGCAATCCGAAGGACTACGGGTTTAAGTGAAAGACAAATGCAATCTGTAGGGAAGGACTGTTGTGGTTATTCTAGTGGCCAGTGCAGCAAGCCCTGGAGGAACCCTGATCTTTGTCCTAGTTTCTGGCTTTTTCTCCCGGTTTGTCCCACCTGAGTCTGAGCCTGGGAACTGGAGGAGTGGCCCTGGTGTGTTCACTCCTTTGATTCTGGAACTTCCTTCTCGTCTCTCAAAAGTGTTTGTGACATATAGTTTCCATTTTCTAATATAAAAAATGTACAGAGTATATTTATATATTTGTTTTATAGGAGACCCCAAAATGTTTGGAGACACCCACCTCATCTCTCTGTAGGCAGTGGTCTCCAAACCTCTGCGCTCATTGACCTCATCAGTAAGACTTTCTAAGCATGCCCCGAAAGGTATTTATTTAAACACACACACACACACTGCTCCAATGATTTGTTATGTACATTAAAAACCATAGCAAACGTAGAAATTTACAGGGAATAGTCTACTCAATAGAGTTTAGAGTATGGGGTAAGAAGGACTTGAGGAGAGCACCTAGAAGGCAGCAGTTGTTTAGCAGTTGTTGGAGGGCAAGTAGATGTAAAATAGGCATGGAAGCATGATTTTAGATCAAGGTTATTCATCCATTCATTCTTAAGAGCCATTTTTGGCTAGAAGAAAAGAGTGAATAATTAGATATTACCTTTATAAGAACTCTTTTAAATTCTATTTTGGGGACCACTTGATATAGTACATCTCTTAAATTCCTGAATGTTTTCTCAGTACCCTGATTTAAGCAAAACAAGCAAAGAAAGGAGGGAGGGAAAATACTCAGTAATGCAAATACGGACTCTAATGCCTGAGAATTTCTGAATCTGAAAAGCACGTTTTGATAATTCCTGGTAATCATCATCTCACTGATTATTTGTTTTTTTTTTTCTGTTTGTTACCCCGTGTCTCCAAATGTGTGGAAGATGTACAGATTTATTTTCAGATATTTGAGATAGGAGGGACCAATGTTGGTATAATTTGAACCTACATTTCAGCTGCTTGGGGGCTGATGGGTGGACACTGCCCGGAAACAATCACTTGCACCCTCTGTTCCGCAAACACAATGGATAGCATCTTGCTGAGCGACGGCCTCGATATGGAGGCGGCATTCCAGTGTTTACTTCTGGACCTATGAGTTCCTTTAGCACAGTTATTGTTAGTAGTTTATAAAGCCATATTTAAACTTGTACACTTGATTGTAAGATAGATTTGAATTGTGCACTATGTTGATTACTGTATATAAATGTGGAGATTCTGTATATTTGGTCTCATTGCTGTATGTATTTGATGTGTAAATGATAACTAATGGATATGAAATAGCTGGCTGTGAATGTCTTTATTCCAGTTTGCTTCTCTTTTGCAAATCTGAATGTTTAAACTTTACACCCATGGGGAAAATCTGAGATCTTTTTTGCATCTAATATACTGTTAAGTGGTGGCCTCTTAGATGATTGGGAGAATATTTTAGTTTTAAGGCTCATGTATAATTAGAAGGGAGGTAATGAATTTTTTAGGCGTATGACTTTCTGATAGAATTTTAAACGAATGTTTTTTAAGTAGAAAAACAGGTCTCTGGATTATGCAGTCTTTCCTCTCTTGCCCTTGTTTCATGCCCAGTGTGCCCGTCAGAGCTCTGTCAGAACTGATGTCCACTAGCAGAGAGGAGAAAAGGAGATGCGGAGAGCGGAGCAGACGTAAAGACCGTCCCTGTGGCTGCTGGGCCTGGTGGGTAGACCAAGTCCCCTCTGTATAGGTAAATATGCCTCAGTTAGTTTTCCCAGCTGTTCAGGGAAGTAATTCTGATTCCCATTTTATAGATGAGAAAAGAGGCTTGAGGTGGTAGATTAGGGTAATGTGGCTAAGAGATGCTCAAGTCATATATTGGGGTCAGAGATTCACAGTGAGGTTTTGGAAACACGAATCTTACTAAGTGTTTCACACACATGCCTGGCAAGGAACCGCGAAGGAGAGGTGGGCCTGTGGGCATTTCAGAATGGGTGGAGGCATTCAGAATGTTTAAAATCTGTTCTACAAATTTGAGCAACTATTATTCAAATGTTAGCTTTTTACCTGTTAGAGTGAATTACAACAGATTTGGGGCTTTCATTGCTGTGGCCCCAGTTCAACAATGGTCAGGGAACTGAGATCCCAAAGTCATGCAGCATGGCTAAAATCACCCGCGCCCCACACCAAACAAAACAGGAAAAAACCCAAACCCCACAAAATCCCAAATTCTTCACTGTGGGACTATCTGTTAGGTCACTAACGAGGGGGTCACTAACCCCCCCCCCCCCTTCCACTTTCAGAGATAATAATTTGCTTTTTATCATTTAGATCCCCTTCCTCTGGTAACCTGTAAAGACTGACTATTCAGCCGTTTTACTTACTGGAAATGCTCTGGGGCAAATCTGCAACTATTTCAACTTAAGTGGGTTCAAACCCTTCTAGAACCTGTGTGGGGGTCCTGGACTCAGGTTTGGTGTCTGTCCCTTCAGGGAAGCTTTGTGCTCCTTGCTTTTTAGAATGAAGAGGGTGGTTTGCCTTTCCAAAACACTGCTCCCAGAAGTGTTAAGAGAAATATTTTGCAACCAGTTGTACCGAGTATTCCATGATGCTATTTTTCACATTTTTGTCTTTTTCCTTCACGGGGGAGACGGCACAGTCGGTCTCCTTGTTCTCTCAGGGGCTGCCTGTGTGGTTTACAGATGGTGCCGCTGTCAGTACCTTTTAAACACTGCCCAGCCGGGTTGGTGCTCACTGGCAACAGGATTTCCTTTTAGTGGTAAAGAATTTTCCTGCCAATGCAGGAGATGTGTGTTTGATCGATCCCCGAGTCAGGAAGATCTCCTGCAGGAGGGCATGGCAACCCACTCTAATATTCTTACCTGGGAAATTCCATGGACAGAGAAGCCTGGTGGGCTACAGTCCATGGGGTCGCAATGTGTTGGACACGACTGAGTGACTGTGCGTGCATAGGCACAGGCAAGGTTAAAGTAGCTTGTCCTTTGGATGAAAGGGAACTTTGGAAAACAAAGAGGGAAGAGAACTCACTTCCTTCGTCATGGTAATGTCTGCGTTGCTGCCTGTGTGCCTGCTGGTACCTGGTCTGTTTGCCTGACAGTGTTCTTGTGAAGACTTGGGGGTCATCTCCAGGTGAGGGATGGGCAGGATTGGAGTTCCCCTCCCTGGACTGTTTGGTCTGGGGCGAGCTCACTGGGTCACTTGTGCTCCACACAGATCAGAAAACCCTGATTAAAACAGCATCCCAGGCAGCCTTGGAAGGGAGGGGACTTGAAGGGAGGGGACTTGAAGGAAGGGCTGAGTGTGGGAGGGAGCAGCTCCAGGTCTCTTCCCTACCCTACTGTGCCAAGGGTTTATTGTGGGGAAGCCTGGTGCTGCTTTTCCACACTCACAAGCCTCCTCTAGCCTTAGCTGGTGCATTTCAAGGAAAATAGCAGAAATTCCAAAGACTACTCAGGGGTGTCAATAGTCTTGATTTGCTAGTGGCACCAAAATGGGAAGGTGGGTAAGTGGGGAGAAAGGACCCTGGGGCTAACTGTTGGGAAAGTCATCCCTTTGCGGGTGAGGAGAGTTTCTGAGCCGGGGACTAAGGTGAGGAATGAGTTTTTAAAGAAGATTCACTGATGACAGCCTGTATGTAGCACTAGTCAGAGAGTGGCCGGATCTGATCTCAGTGGTTTGGAGTGAAGTCAGAGGTCGGAGATGAGGACAGGGATGGGACATGGGGAGAAAGGAGAGCAGCCGCGCCGTGCACAAGGAGAACCTGAGCCTCCAGGAAGTGGGGAGCCCGGGAGGGGGTGGGGCTGGGATGGGGGGTGCGGAGATGGTGAAGGCGGCAAGGTAACGCTGGAGACCGTGGACTGCTGCTGCCAGTGCAGAGAAAGGGGAGGAGGGGGAACTGATCTGGGGCAAGAGCAGTGCTTGGTTTTAGCTGCTCTGAATTTGAGGAGCCAATCTCTACTGGACTGGAGCTTGTGAAGGGGTAGAAGTGAAGCCACCTCCCTGAAGGGATTGCTGAAGCAAATCGGCTGGAGAGATCATAAAAATTTATTGGCACCTTGTATTTGCATAATGTACGTCTTTAAGGTACTGTTAAGAGTCAGTAACACTGAGACCACATCACTTAGTGTCTTCATTTACAAAATGAGGCTTCTTACAGGTTGATCTTTAAGATAGCTTCTGGCTCAAACTTCCTTTTATCCTTGCCTGAGGCTGAACACCACTCCTCCGGCAACACCACCTCCTGCTCTGCTGATTCTTACTGTGCTGAAAGGAGGAGTTAATTGACCAAATCAACTAGTAATAGCTAATTAATTAATATTAATATTAACCATAGTGGTATAATAATGAAGTATTATACACAATTATTATGTTATATATGATATTTTAATATTACTGATAGCTTATTAATTATTTGTACCATATTAATTGGACTTCCCAGGTGGCGCTAGTGGTAAAGAGTCCACCTGTAATGCAGGAGACACAAGAGACATGGGTTTGATCCCTGGGTCGGGAAGATCCCCTGGAGAAGGCAATGGCAACCCACTCCAGTATTCTTGCCTGGAAAATTCCATGGATGGAGGAGCCTGGCGGGCTACAGTCCATGGGGCTGCAAAGAGTCAGACACGACTGAGAACATACACACCATGTGACTCTGTGCCAAGCACTGTGTTCTTAGCAACCTCCTGTTAATCATTTAATCCTCACCACAGCCCTGTGAGGTTTTATCATTCCTCATAATCACCCTCATCACCACACCTTGATCCTTGCCATCAGCATCATTGGTTTACAGATCAGGAAACTGAGAGAGAAGTTAAGTAACTTACTCCAATCTCTGTCAGATGATCAGCAGAGCTGCATTCTAAACTCAGTGAGTCTGAGAGTTCAGCTTTTACACTGCTGTTCACCACTCCTTTTATACGGCTGAAGAGATAAAGGAGGAAGAGGTATCGTAGATAGGCTGAAACGGAACAAGTGTATTTGTGTTGCTGAGACGTCATGCCAGCTGCTTGGAGCCAGGTGGTGGGGGCTGATTGGGTGTTTGCACCTATGTCTTAGTGTCAGGAAAATAAACCGCCTTTCCCCTAAAAGGAGCTTTTCCCTGTAAGCAAAGCCTGGGAAACTGCTTAGAGCCCCAAGGATGGAGTACTCAGGGAACCCCACCCCTAAAAAGCTTGTGGTTGTATCTTCCTTAAACACTTGTGTTACTTTTTCATTGCTGTTGACTCCCCAGGCAGGGGTCTTGGCCATGGGATGTCTGGTTTCTGGTGTTGGATAACTTTAAGGGTTTAAAGCCTGCAGCAACTGGAGGTCCCCAGGGGAGAGGCACAAGGCAGCTCTCCGCATGGTGCGCTGCACGCGGTAAATGATCAATAAAGGTTGGTTACAGGAATGGACAGATTCTCAGGTAAAAGACAAATCAAATTGCAAGGAAATATCCAAAGTTTAAGATTTGACAAGACAGACCGTGCCAAGGCAGCCCATAAATTACTCATAGAACAAACCGCACAAGACTGAAATACAGGGTAGTAATTTCTGGAGGCTCAAGTGGCTTATGCAGTCCTCAGGATCCCTTGATGGAATTATAACCCCATAATTCAAACAGCTCCCATTTCATTGACACACTCACACACCACACATCTGAATCCCAAATCCTGCCCTTGGTTGGCACTGTCTTCATCTCCACCCTTGCACTCTTATGTTGCCCAATAAATTCTCTTGTTAGAGCCTCTGGTGTTAGGTACGTTCGCCTACTACTTGTCCTGTACTGTTTCTATGTAGTATAGGATATTTAACTAATTAAGCAGACTGCATACATTAAAACTCTGTGTATGGGAGAAGGAAATGGCAACCCACTCCAGTGTTCTTGCCTGGAGTCCCAAGGATTGGGGAGCGTGGTGGGCTGCCATCTCTGGGGTCGTAGAGTCGGACACGACTGAAGCAACTTAGCAGCTTAGCAGTAGCATGGCTTTATTTGGGGGTTTTGGAAGTTTATTCCTTTTAGCTCTGGTTTTGCATCCTATAGGAACTAGAGTGCAGTTAGAGATGCTTTCTTTGGATTCAGCCTGAACTCTGTGCCTAAAGATAGAGCGAGAAGTTCCTAGTAGGGAGGAGATGTCTTCCTCTTTTTTTCTCCTCATGCTCTAACTCTTTCTCTGTATTAGGAATTTGAATTCGTAGTAATATGGAATTGTTCTTAGCCCTATTTCCTGTATCATCTTGTGAATATGCAACTAGTAGCTTGAAAGTAGACATGTCAGGTACAGTCATAAATTACCTTTTTATTATTATTATTATAACTTCCCCTGCAAAGCTGCTCTGTAGGGCTAGTTTTCTCCCTAATGTTGGATGAAATTTTAGGCATGTCTCACCATTTATCTGCTCACTCTTAGATGATTGAAAGATAGGGATCCCTTTAGTCCCTCAAAACAGTTGCAGTGCTGAAATTATGGTTACCAAGGGGAAGGGTTGGAGGAGGGATAGTTGGGGAGTTTGGGATTGACAGGTACACACTGCTATATTTAAAACGGATGACCAACAAGGACCTACTATATAGCACAGGGAACTCGGCTCAACATTTTGTAACAACCTAATTGGGTAAAGAATTTGAAAAAGAATGGATTCGTGTATATGTATAACAGAATCACTTTGTTGTACATCTGAAACTAATACAACTTTGTTGGTCATCTTTACTCCCATATAAAACAGGAAGTAAAAAATAAAAGTGAAAAACCACAAGCAAACAAAAACCAGTTGTTGTTCAGTTGCTCAGTCGTGTCTGACTCTTTGAAACCCCATAGACTGCAGCACACCAGGCTCTTCTGTCCTGCTTGTCCAGTTTTCTGTCCAGTTATGGTTCTGATATTAATATGTAGTGTTAAGGGCAATAATGCAAATTCTGAATTGCACTCAACACTGAAGCTGCTCCTCTGCTTTGCATTTGTCTCCATCAGAAGAAGGGCAAGTTTCTTTTATTATCTTTCTTCTGTCAGCTTCCTCTCCCTGCCTCCTTCTTTCCCACTCCACATGTATTGGCTAGCCTCAGCTTCTGAGGCTACTGGGGATGAATCAGAGAAAGGCAGAGGAGTTTAGGGGGACGTGTCTAACTTAGCTGCTGCCAAAATGGTTGCAGATATTTGCAGATGTTTGAAGATGATTCTTGTGCGCACTTTCCAGGGCCAGTTGGAGACCTCCCTAGTACCAGGAAATCTTCTACCTGGAAGTTCCCAGGATACAGGTGAACGCTTCTCTGGCTGATTCCTTATGATTCTGTTGTCCCCTGATTGGACTTCTAGCACTCTTCCAAAAGTCCTCGCAAGCAAATTTTCTTATTTATTTATTTTAAAAAATATTTATTTATTTGGCTGTGCTGAGTCTTGGTTGCAGCACTTGGGGATCTTTAGTTGCAGCAAGTGAACTCTAGTTGCAGCATGGGGGATCTAGTTCCCTGTTCAGGGATCGAACTTGGGTCTGCCAGGGAAGACCCAGCAAAGGCTCTTTTAGATGGTATGTTATCTGTGTCTTTCTTTGTGCTAAAATGTAGACCTCTCCAGCAAAATGTCCAGCTCTGCACCAAGCCCTGCTGGCTCACTAAGCCTGAGGCAACTGGAAATTTCCCTTACCTCTCACTTCTCCTTTTGTGTCTAAGACCCCACTACAGAGTGGGTTTAGTTGATGCTGACTGTCTCGGGGCCTCAGTGGAAGGTGAGGAAGCAATCCCGTAAAATGTAGCATATACCTGTGCTTGGGAACCAAAGGATATTTTAAGGTGAGTTTGAAGAGTGAGTTTCTCAGGCTGGTTATGGGAGGCCCTTCTTACAAGGACTTTGCTCCAAACATCCTCAGCTTTTCTGTTCCTTCTGCTGGGCTACTCCTTCTTCCTTTATCATTGCAAAATAAGAGAATGAAAAATGCTCCCTTAGTTCCACTAAACTGGCTATCTCCCCCTTCATTTTGTCTCTGAAGTGAGATTCTGAGAAACTCTGAAGTTGTCCCCTTGGTATGTAGGGATATTTCCAAATGTACTCCCCACTCCCCACACACACCTTTTTTAGTAACCTAGAATGAAGCTGACACACACATATGAAAAATCAGTCATATAATTAATCTACATTCATTGCTCATCTGTGCTCTGTTTTCTGCTGGTGATTTGGAGAGACTAAATAAGACTGATTTTAAATATGGGAATATAAAATTATATGACTGTGAAAAGTCATCTGGCAAGTGGGTAAGCGGACTGTCAAGGGGCCTGGAGACGGACTCATAAGAGCCTTGGCCTTATGGAAAGTAAGTGGACTTTTGCGGGAAAGGTTAGTTAATAAAGTTTCTCATCTAAAGCCAAAACTGAAGGGTAAATTGGTTATGTAGGGGATTATTCCCAAATAATGATTCAGGGAAGCTATAATGATTTTTGTTTTTGTTATGCATATGTATAAGATTTAGGGTTACTCTTAAGAGTATGAAAAATAGAAATCCATGCTTTTCAAGTCCAGGTGTTAGGTGCTGTTGTTCCCCTCAGTACACTATTGCCCCCTGGTGTCAGCGTGTGCAAGTTGCAGGCACAGTAGGTAATCAAGAATAAAAACCCATCTTAAGTGCTGATTTTTTTTTTAAGTGAAAACTTTTTGACAGGTTAAAATGATAAATGATGAATTATAATAATAGAATGAATGGAAAATGTTATAAGCACAGATGAATTCCTAGTAAGTGAAGTCAGCCTGGGCAAAAGTGATCATTGATGGCTGTGAGGAAAATGTGGACTTGAGCTTCTTCTGGATGAATAGGTAGGATTCAGGCACAAAACAGTGGGAGGGGCATTCCATTAGACTGTGGGTCTTCCAAAGCAGTGCTCTATTTTATGACCCTTTCACTCTCACATCTGGCACAGAACTGGGCACAGCATGTGTAACCATAAATGTTTGCTAATAATGAACAGGGTGCACGTTGGAAATAGTAAGCAGATTGGTTAAAAGTGGAAAGGCTCTGTTTTCAGTAAGCAGCAAATGATAGATCTGTGAAACTCCGTAACACATGGCAGGTGCCAAGAAGTGGACCTTGGACTTTGAGTGGGATGCAGCGAGGACTTCTGAATAGAAGGCTCATAAGATGATACAGAAGATGGATCCAGCAGCAGAGGGCACTAGAAGGGAGGAGCAGGATATCCTGTACGTGTGTTCCTTCCTTTCTGTTCACATTGTTGTTCTCAACTGAAGTCTTTTCTGCTCTTGCTCAAACATCTCTGGTGACTCTCCCCTTTTGCAGAAGAGTCTCAACTTTTAGCCTGCTTGCCAAGCACTTCCAACACAGATGTCCCCGGCTATCAGAAAGTATGAAAACTCTCATGAGCTGAAATGATGTAAAGTGAAGAAGCAATTACTCTAGGACACATCTTGATAATGGATGCACAAAGTAAACTGAGATAAAGCCCAGATACTCACAGACACAGTTCAAAGTGATGTTGGCTTGAGGCTGTGATAATGAGTGTGGTTCCCAGAGAGGAACCTGGGGGAACCACGCTCCCTGCCTCTCTAACAGCTTACTGAGAAACAACCACTTTTCTTTTCTTTTCTCCCTTTTTTTGTAAAGTGAAAACCCTTTTTGGATTTCTTTTGGTTAGTGGAAACAGGTACTAATGTAGGTCTTTCTTAAAAGTGAAATCACACAAAACTTTCAAAAAGTGGGGGATACCTGTATTTTGTTCCTAACAGCTTCATTTTCCTCTTCTATGTGACATTCCTCCCATGAACTCCATCCTTTACCCAGACAGATGATTCGTTCAAAATTGTGTCAAACCCTTGGCTACTTCCATGCCTTGGCTGTTGGGATTTTCTTGTTTGCTTATCCATGCCATGATTCCATGCATACTGCCCATGTCACATCCATCCTTCTCTGCAAGTCTTCCTGCCTTCAGAAATGGCCCTTTCTTCTTAATTTCTGAAGCAATCCTTGTTCATCTGTTCACTGATCACCTACCATGTGCTTACATGCTCTGCTAGATGCCTCTTGCTATATACCATGCCCCCCTTTCTAGATTATAAACTTTCAGAAATGACACCTGAGTTCTTGTGTTTTGTAAGAATTCCTTTGAGGTTTCAGTAAATGTATGTTGTCCAATATGGGGATAGTGGAAATAGAGAGGAAGAGACAGAAACATGAATGATTTTGAAAGAAGAATTCACAGAATTTTGTGATTACTGACTTATCTAAATCTTTCGTGGGAACTTATTTTTATTTGTGTGCTGTTCAAACTCTTGGAACCTATTATCATATGTTCCATATACATCCATACTCCTGTGCAAAGAAATTCTTCCTTTTATTTGTCCTAAATTGCCCTTTATACTGATGATCCTATTTAAAGCATAAGGGTCTATATGCCTTTTAAAGGTTAGGGCACTGTTTAGCCAGACACCCAAATATTTATATACGGAGACCTACAGGAGTGTTGTCTGATTAATACCTGTCTTCTTGGGAAAGCTCTGAATAATGTCAACATGAACTACATTATTCCTGCTAAAAATTCATCCATTTAGTTTAACTTGCATGTAACGACACCTGAAAGTCAGGAGCTGTTTGCTGAGTGCTGTTGCAATACGGTTGTAGCTCATTCATAACGAATGGTGATGAAGTACCTTCAGCATACCAAATGGGAGTCTCAGCATAAATTGGAAATTTAGGGGCTCCTGGAAACCTTTAATATATGATGAATATAAAAGGAAAATGCATTGGGTCTCAGAGAGATCCTTGTTTGGGAAAAAAAGACGCCTTTAGTAATAAAATTGAATTGGGTGTTAAAACTATAGTATTAACCACATGGTTTATGTTAATGCCAGTTGAAATTTATCAAGATAGCTGAACAATAAAGAAGGTGGAGATGGGACTATTAAATAGAGCTGGGAGGGGCTGGGTAAGGCAGAAACTCTCCATTGTCATTGCGTCTTTCTCTTTCCTCTTTTATGAATTTTTCTTTTCTCTCCTGTTACTTGACTCTCCATGCTTTCCCTCCCCTCCTGAAAGTTTTTATTTCTCTTCCTCTTTCATCAGCCTCTCCTCTTTTCCCTAACTGCAGGGTCCTTTCCCTGTTCCCACTTCTTTACTACTCTCTGGGAGTCCACCCTCCCTCTACCTCAGATGACCTGTTGCCCCTCTGTTGTAAATGATAGAGGTTTGCAATGAGAGGGACCTTGAGACCATCTAATTTAGTTTTCTCTTGCTACAGGTGAGACTGAAGAGCTCAAGGGAAGTTAAGTTGCTTGCTCAAGGCACCCAGATAGCGAGTGATAGGGTCTGCACAAGAGATACCACATCTGAGTGCTGAAAGGGACTGGAGTGTCATCTATGTCATCTTTCTATCCAGTGCAGAAGCATTTTCTGAAATGTGTGGACATATTTAGCCTGTTTGTGAATATTTCCAGGAAGAGTAGCTTACTTCTTGTTAGGTACCTTATTATAATGTTGGGAAATTCTGATAGAAAGCCTTTGTTTTAGATTAAATTCTGCCTCTCTTTATTTATTTGTTTTTTTTGAAAAGTAAATTTTTATTTTAGGTAAAGTTTTTCCCTTTTATCCACTACCTTTAAAGATAGCACAGCTTAATTTCAGTAGCCAATGCGACAAAGGATGTACTAAAGGTTAAGAGAACAATGATTATTAAAACACAGGCTCTTTCCTCAGGGAGCTCAAGTTTAAAAGGAAAGAAATAACCCACTTTTAAAAGCAACTTCAATCCAATTCAATGAGTGATTTAATAAAATAAAAGGGACAAAAGAAACTCAGAAGGGAGAGAAATAAAGACTCGCAGAGGAATTTATTATATTTTAGCAAGTTTTATCCAGTAAGTAGAAGTTCAGCAAGGGAGAATTGTTTACCAGCAAGATGAAGTGAAGAAAGTCTAGGCAAAGGAAGATGAAAACGACATAGAAGCATGAAATACCATAGTTTCACGAACTGGTAGGTATCTTGCTATGACTGAGGATATAGGTGTGAGGGAGAGGCAGGAAATAAAGCTGGAAAATCAACAAATGCCAAATTGTATGTGCCACATAGGGAGCTTAGACTATATCCAACAAGCAATGGGTAGTCACTGGTGGTCTGCCTCTCTTTAATTTTCTTTTCCTATTCCTCCTTCTGTCTACTAGAATTACAATGGAGGGTTTCTTTCATGTGTTTGCTCTTCAGATATATGATGAAGAAATTGGACTTTCTTAATCCTGTCCTTCCCAAAACCAAACATCCCCAATTCTGTTAGCGGTTCCTGGTGTCACATGGCTTACACATTTCTTGTCATTTTAGAGCCCTCTCCTTGACTATCCTGCTAGGATGACAACAGATTTAGACACAGTACTTCAGCTAGTATTTAATCCATGTCTCAGACTACAGAGTCGTTATTACATGTAGTAATAACAATCATTATTATCATGATCTGGGAACTTTATTAGTGCTCATCATGCTGGGCTCATGTAGTCTTAGGTAAGTCTGAGATTAGATTCAGCTGAAACCCTCAGCTCTCTTCCATTTACACTGCTGAGAAATCAGATCTTTCCAGCTCCTCTTTTCTGATTATGTAGATGAGTATAATGTGACTTTAGGTCTTAATTTCTATTCCTGTACAATTCGGTCATTTTGGTTTTGTACCATTTTCTAGTACAGACTCTTTCTAGGTTGGTAGCTGTCACTCATATTCTTGCACCCTACAGTGCACTGACAGCTTCCAAGTGTGAACAACTTTGATCAATGTGTAAATTCACTTTAACTATACCGGAATAAAATGTCCATAAGTTATAGTGATACCTGCCAGATAGAACATTAAGTGACAGAGTTCTGTTACAGGATGGAGTGGAGGACACCTTGGCTTGTATTGGTTAAAGTTCATTTGATTACAAGCAATAGAAATCGATTGGAAGAACCCTTGTATCTCACAAAGCTAAAGGAAGAATGGGACAGCTCAACCTCAGAATAGGCAGTTCTGCAGTAAGTGTTCAGGATGTTTTCCAGAAGTGGTGACTCTCAGTCTCTGGGTCTTCCATGCTACCTTTCAAAATTCATGGTGAAAAAAATCTGATTGCTCCAGCTGGGGTGCCACTGAGGTCCCTGGAGCAGCCTTGGTTTTTAACCCCCTCCCCCAGCCCCATTGTCTCATTCTGCTCTGTGTCATGAAGTCAGAGGTACAAAATCTTGTTACATATATGCAGAGCCAGCACGAGCCAACTCCTGTGTCCTGACTTCCTAGTGAAGGGGAAATATTATGTTATTCTCCCAATGATGCCTGCTAGAGGCATAGCAAAGTATAAAGACAGTGCCAAAGGAAGAGAGTGTGCTTACTGGGACAGGAGAATGTAGCCTTATTACTGTATAAGATAGCAAGGTCAAGACAGTAAAGAGATCTTCTTAAATAGCTGCACAATGCTGAAGAGCAACCACAGAGACAGTGAGGGGTTTAAAGACACGGCAAAATGTAGCTATACTGTAAAGGAGTGATTCTGCTATAGTTTTGCTGACCTCATTTGCTTGTCAGATAGTCCTCAAATACTTATTAGGTGCTTACCACATGCAAGCCATCATCATAGGGGCTTGCTGCTAAGTCGCTTCAGTCGTGTCCGACTCTGTGAGACCCCATAGACGCAGCCCATCAGGCTCCGCCATCCCTGGGATTCTCCAGGCAAGAATACTGGAGTGAGCTGCCATTGCCTTCTCCCCATAGGGGCTTAAAACCACAATAAATAAGCTGGCTAGTCTTCCCCGATGTGGCTTATATTTTAGTGAATATTTGGGCACACAATCAATAAGGAAACAAATAAACAAGAAAGATAACTTCAGAAAATGATAAGTGTTATAAAGAACACAGAAGGGCGTAGTGTGAAGGAGAATGTCAGGGGTGGGTCAGGTACACAGTCAGGGAAAGGCTTTCTAAGCTGATGCTTGAGCTGAGCCCTGAACATCTCAGGAGACTGTGCACGTTAATTTGGGAGAGCTAACCATATCTGACTTGCTTTGTGTTGTTTTGAGTTGTTTTTTTTTTTTTTTCCTAGCACTTTAAGCTATCCTGAATAATTCTAGTCTTTGAAAGTTAATTAGAAACACAAGACCAAAATCTCAGCCCTACGTAGACTGACTCCTGACTTGTCTATAAGAATCTGGTGACTTGACTGAGGTAATAGTCCTTGGAGTTATCCAGCTTGGTGTGAATGAAGGGAGAATAAGGAGAGGTTTAGTTAGATTTAGTTTCCAGAAGCTTCATAATGAAGAAGGGGGCATTCTGATCTCCCAGTTTCACCACCCTGTATTTCTACCATTTCCCATTGGCTACCTGCTTAGATGTAGGGCTGGATGAACTCAGTTCTTAGGAATAACCAGACCCAAAGCTTCATTTGATAAATGAGAAAGCAGAGAGTTTTAGACCCTTGCCTAAGATTACGCAGCTAGTGAGGATGGAACCAAGGATTTGACTCTGAGTTTCCTGTTTCCCAGTTCAATTCTTTTTTCTCCAGATCAACCTAACCCTGAATATAGAGAAGCTGTTTTTTTTTTTTTTGAGAACTGTGTTTCCAACTAGGGTGGGATCAGAGCTGTCATTTATTTTTTAAAATAATTATTTCATAAAATTTCCAAAGATACAATGACTATTCTGTAATAATAATGACTATTACTAAATAATAAAATACTACATCTTAGTAAAAATATATTATTAAGCATAATTAATATCACACATATTTAATAAATAAATAAACAGCTATGGAATTACTTATAAGAGGCCAATGAACCTCCTAGTTGTGGGATAGGGGAAAGTATATCTTGGAGAACTGCAGGGAGGAGGTGATATTTAACCTGGATTTGAAGAATTAGAAGCAATTCACAGGTAGTGGGGGTGGAAAGTACAGGGAAGACATTCCAGGGAGATCAGCAGAAGTGGTGGGTTAGAGGGCCAAATAATGGTATATTTGGAGGAGAGGCCAGAGAAAATGGTAAGAAGGTGGACGGGACCAGGTTGTAAAGGGCCTTATTTTCTTTGCCAAAGATTTTCAACAGAAAAGTACTGTTCAAGGGCCCCTTTTGTGGTCTTGGAAATGTTTGACATTTCTATTGTCCAGTCGGGTAGCCACATGTGGCTACTGAACACTTGAAATGTGGTCGATATAATGGAGGTATTTAATTTTAATGCCTTAAAATGTAAATGTAAACAGACACATGTGGTCCGTGGCTACCATATTGGGCAGTTCAACTCTACAACATGTGTGGGCTTCAGAGATGCCAGATAAGTGAGTAGTGCAGTCAATGTATGGTTAGTGATTCCTCCTTTTGAGGAATCATGACTATGAAGCTGAATCTATGTGATGCTACGAGAGTCAATCAAGTAGGAAAAAATAAATTCATTGATCAATTTTTGCACAGACCAGCCTCAGAATGAAAACAACAGCTATCCTGGGATGGAGAAGGCTCATGAAACAGGCTTTTCTAACATGAATTCTCCTGGGATCAGAATGCATGCTGCTTTAAAACCACAACTCCAGGAGTGCTATCAGTAGCCTTTGTATTGTGAGACACCAATAAAGAGATGATAGCAAATAAAATATTGTTTTATTAAGTCTCTCCTCTTTCCTTAGATTATTAGACAGTGCTGCTGCATTTCTATAAGGTTTCTGAACTTTCATGTATGTATCAAGAATGCAATGATTTAAAAAAATCCATTCTGGTTCATTTATCTGTTGCTAGTTAAGTTACAGATGATGAGTTGGCTAACAGGGACATCGTTAGTCTTTCGTTAGCACAGGGTACTCCCCAGAAAGACAACGACTTCAACACATATTTTGGATGTATTCCAAATTAGGGAGGATATCTTTCAACAATTCTAAAAACACACAAAATTTCTTAAGCTTCTGATGGGCTAAGGCCTCCTTTGGCCCAGTGGGGCTGGGACTAGGGGGCTGTGGTGGGTACAACACTTGCTCCCCAACCAAGCTGCCTTTGGTGTGGATTGACCTCGCTTTCAGCTCCCTGGAGCTGGGTTTGGTTTCACTGTTGATTTAGTCCAGGATTTTGTAATGGGCCTCAACTGCTGACCTCATCTGCTCTAGAGACCAGTCTTAGAATCACTCACCTTCTTGGTTCTTCCCCACCTCCCATCACCCTGCTGGCCAGGGTTAGGCCAAGAGCCCTGATCCAGACTGTAGCACAGGAAAATGATAAAAATTATAAGCCAGACCTTTTATTCTTTGTCTTCCTTGCCCTTTTCTTCCAAGGCTAAAGACATACTCAGACTTCCCTTAAGTACACTGAGCCTTGGCCAGAACTAGACCGACTTCCAGACATGCATGGGATGGTCAGGAACAAGCAGAGGTGCAATGTCTCCAGGTCCTTTGCAGAAGGCAGCAGATCTTTTGGACACCAACTCTGTGTTCCTGCTTTTGCTTGTGTCTCATCTTGAAAACCAGAGGGACAGGATACCAAGTCGGCCACAAGAGGGCAGCAAATGATTTCTGTTCTAGATTTGTTTCTTTTCCACAGAGCTGCTATTTAGTCAAGAAATAAAAATTTGATGTTGATGAGAGGAATGGGACCTGGGGCTCATTTCCCTTTGCAGCTTTTGCACATTTTCCCGGGTATCCTTGTTAGTGCAGCTTATCGCTGGAGTGTGGCAAGTTGTGGCTGGCGGTCCCCTGGCACAGGCATGCAGGATGGGAAGCCTGTGGGACGGGGCCTTCTCCCTGCTCAGCTCTCGAGGTCAGGGTTTATCCCCGGGGAAAGGAAAATCACAGCCCTGCATTTAGTAGAGTATTTATACATTGTCTTGTTTCAACTTCCCTTCTTCTGAAAGATCTCTCAGATTTGGATAATTTGTGGACCAAGTTATTAGATGCTGCTCAGTTGCCAATTTACCTGCACAGGAGACTGAAGGCAGAGGTGATGTCTGGAGGGCAGAGATCTTTGCCTCACTGGTCACGGAGAGGGGCGCTGCTTTGTGGGTCATGAAGTGCGATCATTCTTGTGTTCCCACCTCTGTGTCTGTGAGGCGCAGACCAGGCCTAGGCTGACTCTTGAGAGTGGCCCTAACCTGGCATCATTTGATTAGCTCCTTCTCTATGTCCTTCTCTCATGGGAGGAGCTTTTTATACTCTCCAAATTCAAGTCAACAAATATTTATTAAGCACCTCTACTGCTGAGTCACTGAGTAGATGCTGAAATGGCTATCAAATGGCACTAATAATAACAACGTATTTATTAAGTATGTATGCTCAGCTCACTTCATGAATGTCCTAAAAAACCCTAAGAGGCAAGTATTATTCCCAGTTTGCAGATAAAGAAATTGAGGCTTGGAGAAGTGAAGCAGTTTGTCACTTAGCTGGTCAAGGGGAGGAACAGAAATTTGAATCCAGGCTTGGCTGACTCCAGGACCCTAAGTACACTGTTACATTGGTTTTCTTCTTAGAAAGACCTGGACACTCAAAGACCTTACAATTTATTGCTGTGGTTTTATAGACTTGGGTCTACATCAGAAATCACTCAGGGAACTTTTAAAAATCTCAAAGCCAGGGTCTTATCCCAGGCGTGTGTGTGTGTGTGTGTGTGTGTGTGTGTGTGTGTGTCTGGGAGAGGGTGTAGTGCCAGCACTTAAAAAATCTCCCCCAGGTGATTTCCCTGTGCAACCAGATTTGAGAAGCCCTCCTCTTGTGGAGGGGAAAGGATGGGTGATATGAAGACCAGGGACCAAAATGAAGAACAGAGTATATTTGTTTTTGTTGAGATTGCCTGTCTGTGTTCCTGCAAAGATGGGTACCTGTGTCTAAAAGGAGCTCCTGGCTAATAACAGCTGTGATAACTAACATTGCTTTCTGTACTTGTTCCTTTTGAAGCAGTTTTAAAATTTTTACCTTTATCAACTCTTTCAATTCTCACGAAAGCCTATTCAGGAAGTACCACCTTTTCATCAGGTCTAAGAGGGTTCCAAGATGGCATCATCATCGTATGTGCACTAAGAAATAAAGAAAAACACCACCAGTTCATTGTAAGTCACCATAAATGACGGATCGTTTTTTTCAGAGGTGTTAAAATGTGAGAAAACATGCATCTTAAAATTAATGGATTGTGTTTTTTTAAAGTGTATTTTCACTTATGGTTGAGGAAACAGAGGCACAGACATCTTCAGGAAGGTGTCCAAGGTTGCTCGGGTAGGAAGCACTGTGAGCATTTACCACGTCATCAGTCTTCTTCCTAGACATAATTTCTCTCATTTTGGCCACACTGCATAGCAAGTGGGATCCTAGCTCCCTGACTAGGGAGCGAACTGGTGCCCCAAGTAGTGGAAGCTCAGAGTCCTGACCACTGGACTGCAAGGGCTGTCTCTTCCAAGACATAATTTTTAATGGCGATAGTGAGTTTCATATAAATAAACCCTAATTACTTTAAGTACACCTCTAATTTTAGTTGATCATATCTCAATGTAAGTTTTTATATGTCTTTTCCCAGGGCTTGGTTCACCCTGCTTTGGGTACTATTTTACAGCTGATAATTCCGTTAAATTGTCCCCACTTGTGTGAGATAGATGCTGGGACATTGCGCGCTTCCTGTAGAACTTTCTGGTTTTCAGCCGATTGGGTCGCGGATTGGCTGGCTTCATCTGCTGGCGTCTGATTGGTCCTCCTGTCTGGACTCTGGAGGAAAGTTTGTCGTCACGTTTGCTCGTGTCTCGGCCAGTCCTTCGTGCCTTTGAAGAGCTCGCGGTGGAGCTGAATGCCGAGAGAGAGTCGAGCTCTCCCCGTGTGGACCGTCTCTCCTGGAGGACAGGCCGGTGTCTCGGCTCCGTTCGTAGCTCTAGTGCCTGGCACGGGGCACGCAAACAATAGACTTGTTTCAGTTCAGCTGCAGATGTAATAAAGGAGACTGGGCTCACCTAGGCCAGGTCAGACAATGGAAGCACGGGAGACAAAATGAAAGGACTGTCTTCCTGCATTCAGCCTCGTATTTGGTGAGGGTTGGGGCAGAGAACAATAAGGGAGAGACTTGAGGCTGAAATCAGGAGAAAAGCGTTAGAGATGACAGTCAAAAGAGGGAGGACTCAGAAGGTCCAAGTGGGTTGAGGAATGGAAAGAATGCAATGCAGAACAGGATTTTCAGACGTTTATGTGAGAGGAAATCACGTGGAGGGAAGTCTTGATAAGAGGCAAATTCTTAATTAGTAGGCTGGATGGACTCCGAGAGTCTGTGTTCTTAACAACAGCCCAGGTAGTGCTGATGTTGTCTGTCTAAGGAAGATCAAGTGGAAAGGAGAAAAATGAGAAAAGTTTTCAGGATGAACCAAAGTAGGTAAAGCTTGGAGGTGATGCTGAAGGGCACTGCTAAAGGAGTCCTTTTCTTCGGACAGCTCTAGCAGGACTAGTAAAGACAGTGACCTTCCAGAAGGCAAGTGTGTGGGAAGGAATGGAGGCAACTGTCTCGGGTTTTTTGTCTATTTATTTTGTGCAATTTGAGCAAGTTGAGTTCAGATATTTTCTTAAACATTTCTCGCTTCACACTGCCTACCACCCCCCCAGGTGTACTGGGATTCCATTTTTCTAGCATTTCCTGTAAAATGGTTTCAGAGATTCCTTTCTGGGGAAATAGGGAATTTGCTAATTTTGAAACTGCTTTGATATTGTGGACAGATGCCATGAGAGCCCCAAATTCATTTGAAGATGAAAATGATGTTTGAAGACCTCAGATGGTCAACAAAGATGAGAAATAGTTGAAAAACATATCTAAAGACCATTTGCCATTTAAGGATATTATTTATTTTCATTTTTCTTACCCAGTAAGACTCATTTTGCCAGTTCAATATGGTAAAAGTTTTAAGTTATGTGGGGTTACTTCTACTTTTAAGAATATGCTTCTAGGCTCCCAATAAAGTCCTGTTCATCCTAAGAGTACTGACTGATTAAAGGGGAGATTATACCCAGGAAAGCACTGGCTTCTCCTGTAGCTTCATGGGGTTCAGTGTCTCTATTCCCTCCGAGACAGACAAGTCCAGAACCCCCATTTCTTCCATGGTGAGAGCTGTTTTAAACTGTAATGAGAAGTGGACACTACTGCAGATTTATGATTCCCAACCACCTCCCAGTGACTATTTGGATAGACAATATCTCCTGTTATCCGTTCTGTCATATGACATCCCTTCTATCATAACTTGGGAGATAGCGGTCAGGGACCAAGTAAATGATAACACTAGAGTTCAGTTGGTGATTTTTTGCATCAGAGTAGCGATTTCAGGTGTATACTCCCAAGTTCTATGAGATGCAGGCTCATGTCTTTCCTGTAGAAGAACTGTTGATTTGTAACACTCATTTTCCAGATAATTGTTTCCTTTGGTCTTCTGCTGCTGCAAACCACTCCCTAGAAAGCTGCTATTGTATTTTCTTCTTTTCAAGTGGTCCAATTTAGAGAAGGAAACGTGTTTCAGATTCTTATCCAAAGCCTATGCAAACCATTTCAGTTTAGAAAATTGGTCTGTAAATCTTAACAGGGCTTGGGATTTTCTCGGACACTTATGTGGTTTCAGGTGGATCAAAAATGGATGCAGTCTGCCCTGAGGACTACAGCATGGCTGTCTGAAGCCAGCCTGTAACTGCAATAATGGGCAGTGTTATGAACGGGAAAAGAGAGGTAACCAGATGTTTTGCACCCTGAAGAGAACTTCTGTTTTATTTCCAGTTTAGCTTAAAGTTCAGTCCTCTCCAATGGCAAAGCTTGTCCTCTGGGGCTCACCTCACTTTGATGAGAACGGTTTGCCTGCTCTCCAGGGGTGCGAGCTGATGGCAGCCAGATTGGAGCGATGCTGCAACTGCCTTGTCTGGTGAGGTTGAGCTGTGTGTGGTACTTGTAGCCAGTGACAGAGGAGGTAACGATGGTGTGCAGGTTGCTGGTGTGCCTGGCTTGTCAGGGGAGAGAACAAAGCAATGGTATGCAGGTTGCTAGTGTGCATGGCTTGTCAGGGGAGAGAACAGTGTGATACCTGCCGACATGTATTGTATGTCTGCTGCATGCTGGGCTCTGCGCATTCATTGTATCATCTAATTGTCTCAGCAGCCCTGTGAGGTAGGTATTGTCATCCCCTTTTCCCTGTGGAGGAAACCACAGTTTGGGGAAGAGAGATTTTCAACTTTCTGCCAGGATGACATGGAAGAGTCCTGCCTCCCCAACCCTGCTTTACCCTTTAGGGAATTCAGGAAGGACAAGGAAAGGAGGACTGTATTAGTGGTTCAAGCTAGGACAAGCTCTCAAAGGGAAGTGGAGGTGAATGGAGTAAAGCCGCTCTGTTTTGAGTCTCTAGGCTCTGACACACATGAGCACTTTTTCCCCTCATGGGAAGAAGACAAGAGCGGTCCAGCCAAATTCTTTGAAATATCGTGGAGGGTCTGCGTGGAGGAGTGGGTCTTTGGGGTGAGATCTCCTCGAATCATTGCTGGCACTAAGGAAGCTGTGGTGTGAAGATCCAGGAGTCTTTCATTAGTGTGAGGGGTGCTCTCCTGTTCTTTAAAATCAGCCTGGTGGCTGTCTTCTTCTTAACATTCAGATTTCAGATTTTTTTTTTTCCGCTTTTCTCAGCACTGGAAGCCAGACTTTTTGCAGAAGTACTTCCTTTCCTCTGTTAGAGCCACACGGCCCCCAGGGGTGAGGATGCTGCCACATGGTGCTTCACAGAGCTGTGGGATGAGGTCCCCCAGACCCTGGTTCTCGAAAGCCGAGTCTCCACAGTGGAATCCTCCATTGTGGCTCTGGTTTATAGGGCAGCTTGTCTCTCTTCTTTGAAACCGGGGTTATTTGCTAAGCAAAGGCAGCACAATCACATCTCGCTGACGCTCCCAGCAAACATCAGTAGCAAATGATCCTCTTAAGCAAGTGCGCATGGCTGGAGGCAATGCTGGGGGCTAAGTATATGGAATGGACTCAGACCCAAGCAACTGTTCAGTCTCAATGCCACTTCATCAGAGGACCCCTTCAGAATACAGATGTGGAGAAGGCACCTCGGAACCGCAGGCGGAGGGAGTGGGAGAAGGGGCTTCTCTCCACATGAGCAAACGGCTGTATCCTAGGGCACTGGGTCCATGACCTCAGCTCCTCTGCTTTGTCCTGCTGGCTGGAGAGAGGCTCAGCCACTGAGGCCGACCTGGATGAGGGCATCACAGGACTGGACCTGGGCTGGAATGTGAAGTGCCTTCTGCGTACTTTGGCTGTTTGATTGCAGCAAGTGGCATTCCTATGAGTCCAAATGGACCATTTCCCATCCATTTTATTAAGTGGCAGAAGTCCCTGCTACTTGAATGAATGGTCTTCTTTTTGATTTTGAAAGAGAAAATCCTTGGCTATTTTTCACATCATCACTGCTCAGTCTTACCATTCCTGTCATCAGTTTATTCTAAATCGAAGGAATTCCATTTCCTGGTGGGAACCTGGGACAGGGCTCTTTGCACAGAAAGGAAGGCAGGGAATGTTGGTGGCTGGTGGTGCTGGTATTACCAGGTTACTAGTGTAACGGGGGCATGTAGAAGTGGGACTGCATGAGCTTTCAAGCTCTCAGCCACAGTGCTGTTTGTCTGCAGGGTGGATGTGCTTTCAGATGACTGTTGGAAAGGCCCCTGGGATTTGATGTTTGTGTTTTTTTCTGGAGCTCCATCTCAGTTCTTTCCTTTTTTCTTTTCTTTTTTTTTTTTTGTTTGTTAGGGTTCTGTTTGCTTCCTAGGCTGTCTGATTTCCACCCACTGTCTCCTCTCCCCAAGGCTGGATCTTCTTAAACACATTTGTAGTCTCAGCCCTGGGCTCAAGGACTAATTCCACTTGCAGGCAAGAAGGATTTAAGGAGTTTCAGATTTGAACATCAAGTGGTTTTTGGTACTGGTACAGCCTTCATCTCATGCCTGTGCCTGAGACATCATCTCACCCTATGCTCTCAGGACCCGATTGTTCTTGCTTCCACTGGAGAGTTCAGTTTTTGTATTATTTGCCTGTTACAAATGACAACGGTCTTCCATATATTTTGCTTTCTCCAGGATGGAGAGTCTGCCCTTATTAGATTCCTCTCCATTCTCTCTTCCTGAATACCTTCTATCTGTAGAAGGATCTCTCTGATGCTGCCTGCCTGTCAAGGCTGCTGGGGTTCTCCTGGGTCCCTTATATTCCCTGATGAACTGCCTTTTTAGGTAGCATGCTATCTCTTTTTGGACTCTGAGTCTGAATGCCCATTCATCCACCCATCCACCCTACTGTCCACCTTTCATGAACTCATCTATTTGCTCACCAACCCATCTACCCATTCAGCCAGCCACCCATCCATCCATCTATCCATCTATCCATCCAGGTGTACCTACTGTGTGTCAGGCATCATGTTCTCTGACTATACCCTTTAGAGATGATATTGCACCTGTCAGGCTGTGTTTCCTCCCAGTGCTTATGACTAGATCTCTCATTTGACTCCACTGAGTGGATCCAGGTGTGGTCATCTTCCTTGTTATCAGGCCCTTCCAGCTACTCTGTCCAGTTGTACTTTACTGAAATTCTCATTTGCCCTCATATGAGAGAGATTTCAAATCAGTTTTTATTCTTTCTTTTATGATTCTGATTACCGTTATGAAAATACATAGTTTCACATTTTTAATCCAATTACTATTAACTCCATAGTATTCCTTGAACTTTATTTATGAAGACTCAGGGTCTGGTCAGAGTAAATATAATTCTAGTGTTTTAGATATGGTCACCTTCTTTGTAAGTTGCACAGTTTGTTCATATTAATTCCACTGCTACTTTTATCAGGATAAATTTTGATGTGTCCTTTTGAGAAATTTTGCATCGTTTTGTTAAAATCTCTCATTTTTAATACACTAATGGAAAACACAGGAAAAACAAGGTGAAAAAGAATAAATATCTTGTACAACTCAGGCAACCTCAGAGAGAGAAAAGGCTAGGGAGAAAGCCATCCCATGCTTTTTTCAGATTCCTCAATGGAGTCAGCTTTGCAAATGTATTGTTTAAAGCTGTTTCCTTTGAAGTGACAGATTTGTTCTGCAAAACAGTAAAGTGGTAGAAATGAGTCAAAAAATTAAGAGGACATTATAAAATTATTAGGTTTAAGGGAATGTGAAAAGACATTTAATAGTTTGAAAATATGGTGCAGGAAAATACTTTTTAGCTTGAAAGTTAGTCGCATAGATCATAAGTGAGTCCAAAAGCAGGTGCTAAATGCAAATTAAGCGCTAAACTCAGTGAGTGGGTAGAATACTTAAATATCCCAGGGAGAGGAGATTGGTCCTTTTGGAGGAAGACTGTTGGAATCTGAGTGACATTCTCAGGAAGGTCAGAGACTCCAGGGTTGGGTGGAGACATTTAAAGATAAGCAGAGCCCACTGGAATCCTAGACACTTTCATTTACACTTCCAGACCGTGTGTTCTGAACGAGCACTTGAATACTACCTCTGGGCAAAGTCCTTAGATGTGATGGCTGAAAGCCAGTCCTATTATTTCCACAGTCCTCCTCACTCTTAACTTTATAACAATTCACTTGATTCCCAAATGAAATGTTGCTCGCCCGTCTGTCTTTGATCTGGCGTGTCAGCGTCACATCAGATTGCGTCACCTGCTCCCTTCCCTCATTGCTGTATCGTCTTACTCCGTTCCTTCTGAGCTGCATGTCCCTTCACATTTGGATGATCATGTTTGAAAACGCTGCCTCGACATTTTCCCTATTGTATCATGTGCCTCACGCTCCCACTCTCTGTTGGAAATGAGAATGCACAGTTAAAGAAACCCAAACATTTCAGTTAACAAGATAGGATGAAAACCTGCTGATGTATACCATGCACTTGAGTACATCTGATGAGAAGACCTTAAAAAAAAACACTCTTTTTTTTTTTAAAGCATTGCATAGAATTCACTTAAAGTAGTTAAAAGTTTAGCAAACTCTAAATTCCAACCAAACCAACCAAACTCTGATTGGTTCATTTTCTCTTGCATCTTCGGCAAATTGAGACCTACCTGCCGAGTTATTTGGTTCTCTCTGCTCTTTATTACAGCATGGTTCATATTATTTATTATAGAATAGTATTATAGTATGTTATTAAATGTGATTATAATCATCTGGGCCCTCATCAAATTTATAATTATGATAGGCCTTACTTATTAAGCACTTCCTATAGGGAGTAGTGGTTTTCAAACATGAGTATTCCTATTCTAGGATGTACCTAGGATCACCTAGGGAGCCCTTAAAAATCTCAAAGCTCAGGTCACACCTCCAGATCAACTAAAAGTAGGACCCAGTCATCAGTATTTTTAAAACTTTCTTGTCAAGGTGTAGCCAGGTTTGAGAACCAGTGATGTAAAACCTTGCTACTCAAAGCTTGGTCTGTATACCCACAGCACTGGTGTCACTGGAGAGCTTGTTAGAAATCTCTCCTCAGACTTAGTGAATCTCATCTATATTTTGTCAGGATCTGAAGATGCTTCCTTATGCACTTTAATATTTGGGTAGCACTGATGGACACAGAAGGGCACTCTGCTAAGTATTTTAAGGCCATTCATTTGCAAATAATTTATTATGTTGCCACAATATACTAGGCACCGGACAAGGCTTAAATTCATCACTGGGAAAGTGGTTCTTGAGCACTATTTTATAAGGAAATTGAGGCTTGGCCAGATTAAGTATCTCAGAAGACAGCCAGAATTTGAATCCTGGCCTCTGTTAATCTAAAACCTAGTGTTCTTCTCAGTACCAAGCAGCTTCTAAGTATAGTTCTTGGATATTTTTTTACAGTAACTCAAATAATAGAAACTTCCTAAATCTATATTAATAGCATCTTTCATCTGTTTATCAGGAGCTGAAATAAAGGTGAGATCACCTGGTGGAACATGTAGTTCCTGGTAGGGAAGCGGTAAGGTTGGTGAGTTGTTTGTTAATCCCCAATGCAGAAGGCAGAAGGCAGGGACAGAAATATTCCCCTCTGGTTATGAGGGAGTCCCAGGGGACACGCTGAATATTCATTTTACGGATGAAATATCCTCATTTAGTTATGTTGGGGCTCTAGTGTGCCAGACTTCGGGTAACAGGTCTGGAGGAACCAAAATTGCCTGTGGGGCAGCTTCACGGAATTCGACATACATTCTTGTCATCTCGCTCCTTTGTTTGCCTCAAGGGCATCATTCTGGGGCTACTTGTTCGAAGATTTTGTGTAAGCAATTCACAGGGATTCTAGAAGCTAGCATGTGAGGGATATTTGATATGACTGAAAATGTGCTCAGCCATGTATATTGTATGTACGAATATTATTTCAACTAAATAATAATAATGATCTGCCACCATAGTTCTCTTCCACAGATCTAATTTTTGGCTATCTTGTGTCAGTTTCTCTCCCAAATTAGAGATGGTTTTAATGGGACATTTCTAAGATATATTAGATGTAATAAAATGGAATAGGTAAAATAAACCTACCTTTTCACTTCATCATAAGTATTTTTTCCTATTATTAAAACCCATAAATATGCAACTGCTTTTCAAAATTATTGTTTAATATTCTAATTTATTTGTTGTTGTTGTTTAGTTGCCTAAGCATGTCCGACTCTTTTGTGACCCCATGGACTGTAGCCTGCCAGGTTCCCCTGTCCATGGGATTTCCCGGGTGAGAATAATGGAGTGGGTTGCCATTTCCTTCTCCAGGGTATCTTCCTGACCCAGGGATTGAAGTCTCCTGCATTGCAGGCAGATTCTTTACCACTGAGCTACCTGGGAAGCACATTCTAGTCTATGGATACACCATAATTTATTTCACCATCATCATACTTTGGCCATCTTAATTTTTTTTTGTTTTGAATAAACACTTTTCTCTATAAATTTTTGATTCACAACTTAGATCTTTCCTTAGGATGTGTTTCCTCAGTGAAGACAGTGAGTTAGCATGAACAGTAAAATTAGAGAGGGAAGGTATTCATTTACAATGAAAAAGGTAATTATCAAAAAGAACACTAATCAACATATTCTTTTCTCGTCATAGGAAAGTACAAGAGTAAGTACAAGTCCTGCCCTTGTGACGATGATCAGCACGGTGGAACAGCTATCAGGATGGGAACTGATACAATGGGGAGCTAACCCACTGGAGATATATTGGAGACTTAAATTAGGTGGGGGCAGACTTTGTCTAAAGAATTAATTAAGCTTCTCCAGGAAAGTGATATTTCTACTGAAACCCAAAGAATGTGTTGGCTATATGAATGATGGCAGAGAACCTTTCAAGCAGAGGGACTAGCTTATGGGGAACATAGGAAGGGCTGGGGCTGAGAAAGAGAGTGGTCCATTTAAAGAAGCCCAAATTGGCTGGGACACAGAAAACAAGAGTGGTGCAGGCTGTGACTGGACAGGTGAGTAAGGGCCAGATCATGAGGGTCTTAGAGGCTGTGGTGGAGCATTTGGATCACTCTAGCTGAAGTGTGGCTAATGGAGATGAGCAAGACTGGGGAGCCTGGAGCCACCAGGAGCTACTACAGAGATCCAGGCAAGGCAGAGTAGTGTCTAGACCAATATGGTGAAGGTAGAGGAAGGAGAAGAGGTATTGGAGACAGCAGGAGACAGAATTAATAGGATTTGGATGCAGGGGAGAGGGAGGAGAAAAGAATGCCTCTGCTAAATGGCCATTTAGAATGTTTTGCACCTCTGAGGTGATATTCGGTGAGCTGGGGCCAAGGTCACAACAATTTGAATTTTTTTTTTTTAAGAAGCACACTTGGCTCTTGGGAGAAAAGGACAATCTTTAAATCCCAGGAGGAATTCTCAAAGCCAGGATAAAAATAAGCATATGAATGATAATATTTTTTAAATATTTTAGGCTTATTTATTTTCTTCTAAATAGCTTTATTAACAGATAAATGACATTCAGTAAACTACACATATTTAAAGAGTACAATTTGATAAGTTTTGACATAAGACACCATCATCGCAATCAAGATAGTAAACATAACCATCACCCCAAAATATCTCCCAGTGCCACCCATCCCTAGGCAAACACTGATCTTTGCTCACTGTAGATTAGTTTGGATTTTTTAGAGTTTCATATAAATGAAATCATATAATATTGTACTCTTTTGAGGGGAAAGCTCTGGCATCTTTTACCCATGAAACTCTTTTATATGCCTTATCTGATAATTTAAAAAATAACCCTTTATCTAAGGAACTGATATTCAGAGAGGCTAAATCCCAAGTTCACCCAGTTGAACAGTGGTAGTCCTTGGTCTTGGAGGCCAGGCATTCTCCATTGCCAACCACAGCCTGGCTAGGGCAACTCCTGCACTAAGCATAGTCTCTGAGATGCTTCGTCTTCATGGCATGAGTCTAAGGGGGTGCTTAGCCCACATCTCATGGGTTTGGAGGTTGGAATCAGGACCTGCAGAATCTGAAGATGAGCCCCTTACCTCCAGGACAGTGCACCTGTGAAAAATTTCTGTGTCAGAGAAACAGACACAAATGACCTGAATTTTTGTAGGATCTTAATTTGCTAAGGCCACAGGAAGGCTGGTGGAGATCGCAGGGATGAAAAGGGTGGGATAGATGGTGTGCTCCCTTGGTTTTTAAAAAAGAACTCAGTGCAGATTGGGTTCAGCAGAAGATGGGGGGAGGGCTCTGGTGGCCCTCCTTTACCTCTGCCATAGCTGCTTTGTTCTGCCTATTCCATATATTGTGCATCTGGTTAAGATTTTTTTTTTTTGGCCTATGCCATGGAGCAGATGGGATCTCAGTTCCCTGACCATGACTCAAACTCGTGCCCCCTGCAGGGGAAGTATGGAGTCTTAACCACCGGACTGCCAGGGAAGTCTCCAAGAATTTTCTTTTTTTTTTTGATAAGAGAACTTCATCCTTCAAAAAATCTGAAAATCACTGATCTAGTTTTAATATTCCATCTAGAGATAAGGAAACTGAGGTTTCCTCATCAGGTTGCCAGATGAATACCATGGGGCCCAATTAAATTTGAATTTCAAATGAACAAAGACAAAATTTTTAGTAGAAGTATATAAAAAATATTGCATGGGATAACTTACATTAAAATTCATTTTTGCCGACTCTGACAATCCTAAGCGTATAGAGCATAATTTGCATGCCCTACAGAGGGTCAGGACTGGAATGTAGGAGCAGGGTGTGTTCCTGATGCAGATGAAAAGCCTCTTGTCCAGATGTGGACCGTGGTCAGACTATATAGTGTAAAAGTTCAGGTCTTCCCTTGCTGGAAGCCTAAAAGTTTGTTTTCAGTAGAGCTACACAGCTTTCGGTGCTGGAGAGAGGCAGGCTCGCGAAGGCAGAGCCCTGGGGGAGGCCGATGGTCCTGCTGGAATCCATCGTGCCAGGCTCCTCCCTGTGTGTCTTTCCGTCCTCCCTCCACTGTGTGCTCTGGCGTTTGGGGACAGAGCAGCCTGGGACACCTTGGGTGGTGGTGAGCCACCTAGGGTCCAGCCCTGGAGCCGGCTGAAGGGGGCGCGCTGGAGTCTTCATGCAGAGAGCGCCCAGCTTCTCTCTGGAGCAGGGAAAGAGGAGAAAGGGTCGGGGTGGGGGCAGAGAAGAGGCTGAAAGTTAACTAGCAAAATCACTCAAATGATCTCCTGTCTTCCTTTTCCCTGACTCGGCCTCATTAACACGAGGAGGCTAATATTTGACTCGGGAACGAAGGCAGGACTGACGCTCTCTCCAGGGGCTCTGTTAAATGTCATAAATTGCAAGAGCGCAGCTTGAGGAGTTTGTGAATGGCATCTGAGCCCGAGGCCATCTAGTAATATTTATACTGTGGAAGTTCAGCTTTTTCCCCCCTTTGGAAAAAGTTTCCGATTTGTTTCAGAGGATGTCCATCTTAATCACTGTTTCCAGCGCTCTAATGGGCAGGCTTCTCAGTTCCCCGCTGCCAGGGGAAGGGCCGGGGAAAGACGCGAGACTCCGCACTGCAGGGCATGCTTGCCCAGGCTCGATTCCGGACTTTTATTCCACCCCATGCCTTCTTTCTCTTTGGGGTGCAGCTAGGAAACAGGTCTCCATCTGTCATGGGCCAAGAGACTCATTCTTATTTTTAGTCTATAAGATCCAAAGAATGAATTAAATATTCCTGTTTAGTCATGTCCAAAGGGCGTGAAACTCTTCGGGAGGGTGGATGAATGTCACAAGTAATAAGGAAATAATAACTTATACTGAAAACTTATTACTTGCCAGGCCCCCTGTTCTAAGCTATATGTTATTATATTATTTATGTGTATCATGCTATGTGTTAGGTATAAGCAGTCTGCGCTGTGTGTGCTCAGTAATTTCAGTCTTGTCTGACTCTTTGCTACCTCATGGACTATGGCCTGCCAGGCTCCTCTGGCATGGAATTCTCCAGGCAAGAATACTGGAGTGGACTGTCCTACCCTCCTCCAAGTTATCTTCCTGACCCAGGGACTGAACCTGGGTCTCTTGCATTGCAGGTGGATTCTTTACCCACTGAGCCACTTGGGGAGCCCAATAAGCAGTATATGTACGTATATACTAATATGTAATTTATCAGCTTAGATATATAAGCTATATAAATGTATATATTTATTTTCATACACACATATATAAAACAGTTCCATATATATATATATATATATATATATATATATATATATATATGTTACTGTGAGGAGGTGGTTATTGTTCTATCCCCATTTAAAGGCTGAGAAACTGAGGCTGGCTCTTAACCACTAATCTCTCTTGCAGATTCAACTAAAGGGTAGCGCTAGCTGCTCACAGTTAGGTTAGCTTCTGAACCCCCAAAGTCTGGCCTTCTAGGCCCTTCACAGTTTGTCCCCAACTTGCCTTTTCAGTCTTATTTTGCACAACTCATCCTTGGATACAACTCAGATGTGGTCCTACTGTCCCTGAAGTCACCAGGCACATTCCTCCTCTGAGACCCTGGGTCTGCTTGGCATGTTGTGAATGTTGTCTGCCCATCTTTTCATAAAGAAAAAAAAATTCCATCCACACAATTCCATCAGGTCCTAACTTCTACCCAGACACCCTTGCGGCCAATCCAGACCGTCAAGATTTCTCTCTTCCTCTGAATTATTGGAGAACTGCTCCTCAGTTGGGTAAACCTGGACAGCCTTGAAATTGCTTTGTGTGGCTGCTCAAGCTTGATGCTGTTTCTTGATGACTCATTTCTCTGTCTTGTTCCCAAACTAGATTATAAACTTCAGGAGGGAAGAGGCTTTGAATGAACATAATGGCCCCTCAGTCAGAGATACTGGAGGATAAGGGGTAAGTGCTTTGTTTTATACTTACTGGCTCTTCAAAGAACCACAAAAGAGGTAAGTGGTTCTCTGGCAATTGGGATGCTCCTGGTATCTCTTGGAATAGGTGAGGTCTGAGATTTAAGACAGAACATAAGCAGACACTCATGCAATACGGGCCTTACCCAAATTCTATTTTCCTGAAATTATTCCATAAAAGCCATGGTAAGATTGAAGCATTGCAGAGAGTTTATGTTCTTACAGGAACACAGTCACTGGTTACAAGCAGCAGGCCACTCTGAACTGGGCTTTCCCTTTCTTTCTGGCATGACAAGGGTGACCACAGACTCAGAAGGCATTAACCTGGGGTACGTCAGTGTTATTTGAGTCATTGTCCCATCAACTGTCATGAGTTCCCACTAATTGCCTCCTCTTAAGTGCAAAGCAATGATTCAGGAAAGCCCCGACGTCCGACTGAAGATGTAGGGCTGAAGTCTAGCGATGCCAGCACCGACCCGGTATCCAGTCACGGATGGTTCATTAAATTGAGCTCGAGCTTATTTTTTGATGTAATAGTGAGCTAAGATGGGGGATTGAAAGGAAAAAAAATTATGCTGAAGTGTTTTTGACTTTCACAAAACTTGGTGAGTTTTGCAGGACTTTTTCTAATTGAACACTTGGGTGTCTTAGGGAGCATTTGTTTTTTTGTGGGTGAGATAAACCAGAGGTGAATTCTCTCTGGAAATGTGTAAGCATTTTGTGTGCTATGCCCTTGGCGAAGTATCCAAGCTTACACGCATGGTCCTCTGGTCTCCACCTTTCCTCAGCTTTCTTCACTGTCCAGAGAGGCCTGTTTGTTCTCATGGTAAGGGGAGGAGAACTTTTGGGGACAGAGAGTGATGACTGCTTTTCTTTTGTGTTCATCATAAAGATTGATAATCTGCATATAATTTCCATATTGGGCTGTAAGTAGGAGAAATTATAAAATAATTAAATGTGCTAAGGGTGGTCAGGACTGTTAAAAGAGCAACTATGTAGCTAACTCCTCTGTGTTGCCTTCACTTTGAGCTAAAATGAAATAATTTGAAATAGAACATCAGCTTTCAGAATGAACATTTCAGAGCCCTCTTTGGTTACACAGTTTACCTGTGATAGAATTTCTTTTTTCTTCCTCAAAGCTTAACAGACTGAACAGATTCAGTCTTAGGACTTCCAACCAGTGCAGAGACAGAGAGAATTCAAGACTGTGCCATGGCTGGACCGTCCCCATTGCATTTGTCCATGCTTCTGTTAGAAGCCTGCCAGTATTTCAGCACCTAGTTCAAATACCACCTTCTCTTGAATAAATTCTGTTATCTGAATTATCTTGAGTTCCTCCCTGATCATAGTACCCCCTACTTCTTTAGGAGAACTTCAGTTCAGTTCAGTTCAGTTGCTCAGTCCTGTCCAACTCTTTGCGACCCCATGAATCGCAGCACACCAGGCCTCCCTGTCCATCACCAACTCCCGGAGTTCACTCAAACTAACATCCATCGAGTTGGTGATGCCATCCAGCCATCTCATCCTCTGTCATCCCCTTCTACTCCTGCCTCCAACCTCTCCCAGCATCAGAGTCTTTTCCAATGAGTCAACTCTTGGCATGAGGTGGCCAAAGTACTGGAGTTTCGGCTTCAGCATCATTCTTTCCAAAGAACACCCAGGACTGAGCTCCTTTGGAATAGACTGGTTGGATCTCCTTGCAGTCCAAGGGACTCTCAAGAGTCTTCTCCAACACCACAGTTCAAAAGCATCAGTTTCTTCACAGTCCAACTCTTCCATCCATACATGACTATTGGATAAACCATAGCCTTGGCTAGCCTTGACTAGCCTTTGTTGGCAAAGTAATGTCTCTGCTTTTGAATATGCTATCTAGGTTGGTCATAACTTTTCTTCCAAGGAGTAAACGTCTTTTAATTTCATGGCTGCAGTCACCATCTGCAGTGATTTTGGAGCCCAAAACAATAAAGTCTGACACTGTTTCCACTGTTCTCCATCTATTTCCCATGAAGTGGCGGGACCAGATGCCATAATCTTAGTTTTCTGAATGTTGAGCTTTAAACCAACTTTTTCACTTTCCTCTTTCACTTTCATCAAGAGGCTTTTTAGTTCCTCTTCACTTTCTGCCATAAAGATGGTGCCATCTGGATATCTGAGGTTATTGATATTTCTCCCAGCAATCTTGATTCCAGCTTGTGCTTCTTCCAGTCCAGAGTTTCTCATGATATACTCTGCATAGAAGTTTAATAAGCAGGGTGACAATATATAGCCTTGACGTACTCCTTTCCCTGTTTGGAACCAGTCTGTTGTTCCATGTCCAGTTCTAACTGTTGCTTCCTGACCTGCATATAGATTTCTCAAGAGGCAGGTCAGGTGGTCTGGTATTCCCATCTCTCTCAGAATTTTCCACAGTTTATTGTGATCCACACAGTCAAAGGCTTTGGCATAGTCAATAAAGCAGAAATAGATGTTTTTCTGGAACTCTCTTGCTTTTTCAATGATCCAGTGGATGTTGGCAATTTGATCTCTGGTTCCTCTGCCTTTTCTAAAACCAGCTTGAACATCTGGAAGTTCACAGTTCATGTATTGCTGAAGCCTGGCTTGGGGAATTTTGAGCATCAGTTTACTAGCATGTGAGATGAGTGCAATTGTGTGGTAGTTGGCGATTTATGGGGTCGCAAAGAGTTGGACACGACTGAGCGACTGAACTAATTTGAGCATCCTTTGGCATTGCCTTTCTTTGGGATTGGAATGAAAGCTGACCTTTTCCAGTCCTGTTGCCACTGCTGAATTTTCCAAATCTGCTGGCATATTGAGTGCAGCACTTTCACAGCATTATCTTTCAGGATTTGAAATAGCTCAATTGGAATTTCATTACCTCCACTAGCTTTGTTCATAGTGATGCTTCCTAAGGCCCACTTGACTTCACATTCCAGGATGTCTGACTCTAGGTGAGTGATCACACCATCATGATTATATGGGTTGTGAAGCTCTTTTTTGTACAGTTCTTCTGTGTATTCTTGCCACTTCTTAATATCTTCTACTTCTGTTAGGTCCATACCATTTCTGTCCTTTATCGAGCCCATCTTTGCATGAAATGTTCCCTTGGTATCTCTAATTTTCTTGAAGAGATCTCTAGTCTTTCCCATTCTGTTCTTTTCCTCTATTTCTTTGCTTTGATCGCTGAAGAAGGCTTTCTTATCTCTTCTTGCTATTCTTTGGAACTCTGCATTCAGATGCTTATATCTTTCCTTTTCTCCTTTGCTTTTGGCTTCTCTTCTTTTCACAGCTATTTGTAAGGCCTCCCCAGGCAGCCATTTTGCTTTTTTGCATTTCTTTTCCATGGGGATGGTCTTGATCCCTGTCTCCTGTACAATGTGACGAACCTGACTCCATAGTTCATCAGGCACTCTATCTATCAGACCTAGTCCCTTAAATCTATTTCTCACTTCCACTGTATAATCACAAGGGATTTGATTTAGGTCATACCTGAATAGTCTAGCCGTTTTCCCTACTTTTTTCAATGTAAGTCTGAACTTGGCAATAAGGAGTTCATGATCTGAGCCACAGTCAGCCACAGTATAGAGCTTCTCCATCTTTGGCTGCAAAGAATATAATCAATCTGATTTTGGTGTTGACCATCTGGTGATGTCCATGTGTAGAGTCTTCCCTTGTGTTGTTGGAAGAGGGTGTTTGCTATGACCAGTGCATTCTCTTGGCAAAACTCTATGAGCCTTTGCCCTGCTTCATTCCATATTCCAAGGCCAAATTTTCCTGTTACTCCAGGTATTTCTTGACTTCCTACTTTTACATTCCAGTCCTCTATAATGAAAAGGGCATCTTTTTTGGGTATTAGTTCTAAAAGGTCTTGTAGGTCTTCATAGAACCATTCAACTTCAGCTTCTTCAGCATTACTGGTTGGAGCATAGACTTGGATTACTGTGATATTGAATGGTTTGCCTTGGAAACAAACAGAGATCATTCTGTTGTTTTTGAGATTGCATCCAATTGCATTTCGGATTTCGGACTCTTTTGTTGACCATGATGACTACTCCATTTCTTCTAAGGGATGGTCATCTGAGTTAAATTCACCCATTCCAGTCCATTTTAGTTCACTGATTCCTAGAATGTCGAACTTAAAACTCTGTAAAATCTGTCTTATCTTATGGCTTTTTGATGATAAACATAATAAAAGGCTTTCTATAGTGCTTTATAATTTATGAAGCATTTTCACTTGTCTCATTTTTATCCTCATAATAACCTTGTAAATACACACAGTATTGCAGATTTATGGCTTACAAAACAAAAGCTGACATGATTCAAAGCAAGACTTTTAAATTCAAATGCCCATAGGAGCTAAGCAAATATAAATACAGAGCAATCTGTTCAGGTATGTATCAGTCAGCATAAACTAAAGTATGGACAGTAACAAAATGATCCCCAAATCTTGGTGGCTTGTATCAACAAAGGTTATTAATATTTCTCAATCAGATTTCATGTTCATTGCAGATACACTGTGGTCCTGTTCCATATATCCTCACTCTGGAATTCAGGCTGATAAGCAGGGACATTGCTTGGAATGAGGCAAGAGATAATATGGTACAGCCATGTGATGGCTTCTAAAGATCTTACCTGGAAGTGGTGCGCATCTCATTTGCTCACTAATTAAAACATGTCCTTTTCCTCAAGTTTCTCTAGTATTAATAGATCTGTTTGAAAAAGACAGGACTTCCCAGGTGGTGCTAGTGGTAAAGAACCTGCCTGCCAGTGCAGGAGACATAAGAGATGCAGGTTCAATCCCTAGGTTGGGAAGATCCCCTGGAGGAGGGCATGGTAACCCACTATGTATTCTTGCCTGGAGAATGGCATGGACAGAGGAGCCTGCTGGGCTACAGTCCACAGAGTCCCAATGAGTCAGACATGACTAAAGTGACTTAGCATGCACGAACACACACACATGAACAAGACATCCATCCTGCATTAGGGGTTGACACACTGATTCATGTTCATGAGCTGGATCTGGCCCACTGCTTGTTTTTGTGTGGCTTGTGAACTAAGAATGATGTTTAGGTGTTTAAAAGATTGAAAAAAGTCAAAAGAAACATAATATTTTGTGAGACGTGAACCTTACATGAAATTAAGATTGTAGCATTTTTGTAAATGAAGTTTTACTTAGATGAAGCCACTCATTTGTGTATTGTCTGTGGCCGATGTCATGATGCAGTGACAGGGGTGAGCAGTGGTGGCAGACGGTATGGCTCGCAAAGCCTGAAGTATTGGTCTGGCTCTTTACAGGAAAACTGCGTTGCACCCTGTCTTGTATCATTGGTCAGAAATCACCTTGGTCAGGTAGGAGTTCAGACTGTCTCAGCTGCTTTGTTTTTGGACACTCTTTGTGGACAAAGTGTTTGGAATCTAGGCCCACTGTGAGGGGTGGCGGGTGTGTGCTGTTGAAATCTCTCCCAGCATGACTGGAGCCCCTGAACTTGTGCGATGTGCTGCCTTGCTCACTCTGGTCGATGTTAGTTAGGGTCTATATGCAGAAAGTTTCTTATCTCTTACTTGGAACACTTTCAAAATGGCATATAAATTGTAACAAATGTAAATAAGTGATATTATAAAGCAAATGTTAGGCCATCGAAAATCCTGGAAACAAATAACAGTAGACAAAAGATGGATATTTTTGATGCATAAAGAGCTCTTAAAAATAAATAGGAAAAAGATAAATACCATAATACAAACAATGGATAAAAATTATAAATATTTAAGCAAATGTCCAAAAAGCATATGCTAAAATGTTTAAGCTCGTGAGTAAACAAAGAAATGCTGATTAAAATAGCATGCTCTCAATTTCACCTCTTATATTTCTAAAAACTGGAAATGCCCTCTATTGGTAAAGGTACAAGAAATAGAGCATATTCTACAAATATGTACAATTTTTGATGGGCAACTTGTTAATATAAAAATAAATCTTAAAAACACTCACACTTTCTAACTTTGTCTCCTTCAAGGAATTTATAAAGAACAAGTAATAGAGATGCACAAAGAGTTTTATGCACAAAACTTTTACTATTGATGTTATTTGTAATATAGAAAATTAGAAACAATTTAAATAGCTCACAGCAAATACCATTCAAGCAGTAATATTGTGTTATAAAAGAAAAATTAGTGTCATCAGCTCAGTTCAGTTGCTCAGTCATGTCCGACTCTTTGCAACCTCATGGACTGTAGCACCCCAGGCTTCCCTGTCCATCACCAACTCCCAGAGTTTACTCAAACTTATGTCCATCGAGTTGATGATGTCATCCAATCATTTCATCCTCTATCATCCCCTTCTCCTCCTGCCTTCAATCTTTCCCAGCATCAGGGTCTTTTCCAATGAGTCAGTTCTTTGCATCAGGTGGCCAGAGTATTGGAGTTTCAGCTTCAGCATCAGTCCTTCCAATGAATATTCAGGACTGATTTCCTTTAGGATAGACTGGTTGGATCTCCTTGCAGTCTAAGGGACTCTCAAGAGTCTTCTCCAGCACCACAGTTCAAAAGCATCAATTCTGCGGTGCTCAGCTTTCTTTATAGTCCAACTCTCCCATCCATATATGACTACTGGAAAAACCATATCTTTGACTAGATGAACCTTTGTTGGCAAAGTAATGTCTCTGCTTTTGAATATGCTATCTAGGTTGGTCATAGCTTTTCTTCCAAGGCACAAGCGTCTTTTAATTTCATGACTGCGGTCACCATCTGCAGTGATTTTGGAGCCCTCCCAAAATAGAGTCTGTCACTGTTTCCATTGTTTCCCCATCTATTTGCCATGAAATGATGGGACCAGGTGCCATGATCATTGTTTTTTGAATGTTGAGTTTTAATCTAGCTTTTTTACTCTCTTGCACTTTCATCAAGAAGTGCTTTAGTCCTTCTTAGTGTCATAGGAAATTATTTAAGTATATCATTAAGTGAAATAAGCAGTATACACATAGTCTATACAAAATGTTTCCATTTTTAAAAAAAACAAACAAACAAAAATAGGTGAGACAAATGTATATCCACAGAAAAAAAAAGGGATATAATCACCAAAGTGTTAATAGTGGTTATCTCTGAGTTAGTAGATAATGACTGATTTAAAGTTTTACCTTTGTTCTTTTCTGTACTGTTCTAATTTTTTACCATAGAAATGTACTTGGTAATCAGAGAAATGGCTTCCCTGCTGGCTCAGACTGTAAAGAATCTGCCTGGAATGCAGGAAGACTAGGGTTTGATACCTGGGTTGGGAAGATCCCCTGGAGGAGGGCATGGCAAATCACTCCAGTGTTCTTGCCTGGAGGATCCCATGGACAGAGAAGCCTGGTGGGCTACAGTCCATGGGGTCACAACGAGTTGGACATGACTCAGCGACTAACACTTCCTATTAAATCTATTTAGCCTGAGGAAGCTTGGTATTTCTAGGATTCTCATGATTATATTGAGGACCATATAATCCTCATTTATTTCATCAACTTGGAATACATAATTTTGAAACCACGTTTTGGGTGAATCATGAGCTTTGTCTTCCTTGATACACTAGACATGTGAGTGTTGATCATGCTGGGAAAGGAACAGCCTGACTCAGTTTCTTTTACCTGGGTATTAATGAGGAAATATTTTGCTTATATCAGTTCAGTTTGGTTCAGTCGCTCAGTCATGTCTGACTTTTTGCAACCCCATGGACTGCAGCATGCCAGGCCTCCTTGTCCATCACTAACTCCCAGAGTTTACTCAAAATCATGTCCATTGAGTCAGTGATGCCATCCAACCATCTCATCCTCTGTCGTCCCCTTCTCCTCCTGCCTTCAATCTTTCCCAGCATCAGGGTCTTTTCCAATGAGTCAGTTCTTTGCATCAGGTGGCCAGAGTATTGGAGTTTCAGCCTCAGCATCAGTCCTCCCAATGACTATTCAGGACTGGTGTCCTTAGGATGGACTTGTTGGGTCTCCTTGCAGTCCAAGGGACTCTCAAGAGTCTTCTCCAGCACGACAGTTCAAAAGCATCAATTCTGCGGTGCTCAGCTTTCTTTATAGTCCAACTCTCCCATCCATACATGACTACTGGAAAAACCATAGCCGTAACTAGACGGACCTTTGTTGGCAAAGTAATGTCTCTGTTTTGAATATGCTGTCTAGGTCGGTCATAACTTTCCTTCCAAGGAGTAAGTGTCTTTTAATTTCATGGCTCCAGTCATCATCTACAGTTATTTTGGAGCCCATAAAAATAAAGTCTGACACTGTTTCCATTGTTTCCCCATCTATTTGCCATGAAATGATGGGACCAGATGCCATGATCTTAGTTTCCTGAATGTTGAGCTTTAAGGCAACTTTTTCACTCTCCTCTTTCACTTTCATCAAGAGGCTCTTCAGTTCCTCTTCACTTTCTGCCATAAGGGTGGTGTCATCGGCATATCTGACGTTATTGATATTTCTCCCAGCAATCTTGACTTCAGCTTGTGCTTCATCCAGCCCAGCGTTTTTCATGATGTACTCTGCATATAAGTTAAATAAACAGGGTGACAATATACAGCTTTGATGTACTCCTTTCCCTATTTGGAACCAGTCTGTTGTTCCATGTCCAGTTCTAACTGTTGCTTCCTGACCTGGATACAGGTTTCTCAAGAGGCAGGTCAGGGTTCTGATGTATTTAGAGAATTGCTTCAGCTCAACAGATCACTTTATTACAACAGCTATGGCTGAGACAGGACTTCCCAGGTGGCTCAGTGGTAAAGAATCCATCTACCAATGCGGGAGACACTGGTTGAATCCAAGAGTGGGATGGCTAAGATAATCAGAAGCCAGAGTGCTTTTGGAGATGCAATGATCAAGCTCAGAACACAAACGCTCTTCTAAATTAGGGCAGGACTTTGCTGCCTGCAGTTTTCATCGAGAGTCAGTACACTTTTCCACCCCCTGAGATGAGTGGGCACCTGCTCACCCAGCCTGGGCAGAACCCGCCTGAGCCCAGGGGGTGCAGCCTGATGGGGCCTCTCTTTGGAAAGGTTGACATCTGCTCCTGAAGAAAATTGCTTTTCTTCTGAACGTCTCCTTTCTGCTAGTCTGGCCCTGGTTGTCTGTGGTAAATGAAATTCTAAGAAAAAGTTTGGAGAAAGTTTAATACCTTTCTTGGGTCTGAGGCTAGGCTTCCCTTGTGGCTCAGCTTGTAAAGAATCCGCCTGCAACACGGGAGACCTGGGTTTGATTCCTGAGTTGGGAAGATCCCCTGGAGAAGGGAAAGGCTACCCACCCCAGTCTTCTGGCCTGGAGAATTCCATGGACTTCATAGTCCATGGGGTTGCAAAGAGTCGAACATGACTGAGTGACTTTCACTTTGGGTCTGAGGCTAGAGATCTAGAAAGTTCTGGGCAAAGCCTGTTCTTTTTTTTGGAAGTCAGCTTTTGCTCTGTCTCTTGGGCATAGTGTCATCACAGAATCTATTACCTACCATCTCTGGTGTCCTGATATTTTCTGTCCTTTTTTGGGAGGGCTTCACACTGCCCTGGATCAGTGGTTCACAGGCAGGTGGGGCAGATTGAGGGGCACCGAGGAATGACCCTTGGTCAGCCTGCAGGGCCAAGGGAAGAAGATTGGTCTGGCCAGAGCAGGAGAGATTCCAAGGAGTAGGGACATAGCCTGGAAGAGCCAGCCATGCAGAAGAGAAACAGATCCCAGCAGAAGGAGTTCATTAGTGATCTGAATACCCGTAAGTCAGTGGGTAGCAGGGCTCTAGGCACCAGCTAAGGGTTCAGAGATGCTGAATGCTCAGCATAAGAGGGGTACGGTCCAGCACTGGCCATGTGGTATGGCTGAAAGGGCATAGACTTTAGGGCCAGACAGACCTGGATTTAATTCTGGATTCACTACTGACTCACTATTGGTAAAAACGCAGATGTCTTACCTTTGAGCTCATGCCACCTAGTGCTGGCAGAGAGTGCTGGGAGAATTAAATAGGTGGGGATAAATTGTATAATGCATTCAAAACAGAGGGAACGCACAAAGGGACCTTCTTAACCTTCTTGCCCCAGCTCAGGATTAGACCTGGGAGTGCTCCTGGGCTTGCAAATGGAGAACCAGTGGTCCCAGCCAGCGGACCTATTGTGCTAGGCTGGAAGCCAGCCTGCATCTCTGTTGATGTCAATTTTGAGCAAATATTCCCATTGGACTTTTCTACTTTCTTTCCTAATGGCTTCTCTTGGGAAATTTAAGGATTTTGATCTGATATGATCAGCATCTGAGATGATTATAAAAATGGGGGTGGTCTGAAAAGCCACTGAAGTTGGACCCATGGAGAGAAATCCAAGATGCAGTGAGAAATTCTTGCAAAGAAATAAAATTATGAGTGTCTGGAGAGAGACAATAACAATGTAAAGATCCTTGTTCATCTGACACATTTATTTTCAGTTTTAGTGATAGGAAATGAGTATAGACCTAGTCTTCTGGTTTTAAACTCTTTGCAAATAATCTAAGAGGAGTTATTGAGGTCAATTTTTTTATTAGTTTGTAAAATTAATGTCACTGTCACCCTTTAAGCACTGCATTAAAAATTTCCAGCTTTTCTATAGTCATGACATAATGCCCACTATGGCATTCAGTGAAAATAAAGATGCGAACTCCTTGAAACCTACCGAAATGTGCCACGTTCACCTCTGCCTCACTGACTTTTAACACAGTGGTTCCTGCCTTCTTCTTTGAGGGCTCTCAGTAAAGAGCTGTTGAGCTGAGCTGAATGAGGAAACAGCACTTTATTTTATTTTACAGCTTTATGAAGTATAATTACTTTGTCAACAAAGGTCTGTCTAGTCAAGGCTATGGTTTTTCCAGTAGTCAAGTATGGATGTGAGAGCTGGACTTTAAAGAAAGCTGAGCACTGAAGAATTGATGCTTTTGAACTGTGGTGTTGGAGAAGACTCTTGAGAGTCCCTTGGACTGCAAGGAGATCTAACCAGTCCATCCTAAAGGAGATCAGTCCTGGGTGTTCATTGGAAGGACTGATGCTAAAGCTGAAACTCCAATACTTTGACCACCTGATGAGAAGAGCCAACTCATTTGAAAAGACCTTGATGCTGAGAAGGATTGAGGGCAGGAGGAGAAGGGGACGACAGAGGATGAGATGGTTGGATGGCATCACTGACTCAATGGATATGAATTTGGGTGAACTCCAGGAGCTGGTGATGGACAGGAAGGCCTGGCGTGCTGCGGTTCATGGGGTTGCAAAGAGTCAGACACAACTGAGTGACTGAACTGAACTGAACTGATGAAGTATAATTGATATACAAGAAGCTGCATATATGTAAAGTATTCAGTTTGATAGTTTGAACATATGTATACACCTGTGATACATCACCACAATCAAGGTAATACTCATACTCCTCACCTTCAAAAGCTTCCTAATAAACAACATTTTTTAATTGAATGTGAGGAGCCTTGTGGGCTACAGTCCAGGAAGTTGCAAAGAGTCAGACACGACCAAGTGAGTAAGCACAGCATAGCAGCTCCTCTCAAAGAAAACCCTAAACACATCAAGATTTACCAAACAAATACAGAAGATGATGCTGGTTTGAATGTGAGGGAAGTTAAAATTCATACAACAAATGGTTTCTTATTATACATAGCAAAAACAACTTAAAAAAAAAGTTCCTGTGTTGAGTTAAAAATAAGATTCAAGCTGGAGAAATTCATCTTTACATTCCTTTTGGGGACATGTTTGGTTTTGTGAACTAAGGAACATAGATACTTATTTTTTCTTATTAAAACTATCTTTTAAAAAAAGTTAGATTTTCCTTGAGGTGTTCGAGCATATATGCTCTTTGACCCTGATAAGAAAAGGAACCTTCCCAATTCTCCTATGGACCTAAAGCCTGAATTCCTGAGGCTAAGATTCTAAGCCCTTCTCTAACTCACCTGTTGAAGCCTCTGTCCCAAATCCATATCCTTGTCCTTGAACGTGTGGTAAAGCAACAGTTCTGGGGACAGAAAGTCCTTGGACAAGAGGTACTGGTATGTTAGAGTCCCTTGGCCTCCCAGCACTGGTCACTCTTGGCATGGGAGTTTTCTGAGACAGCTGATTGTTCCTGTGGGTGCTGGACTGTTGGGAGAAATTCTGATTCCAGAGCAGCCCAGGGGCAGAGGCATGATCTCAGTGTAAAGGTGATATACCCAGAGAAGATGATTCCTAACATATCCTAGAGATGAGATTCATCTCGTCTGCATTGCCCTGAAGTATTTGTTTACCAGTAATGAGAGTCACGCCACTGACATATTTGCAGCCTCTTCTGTGGATCATAAAGATCGACTGTAGTTCACCAACAGAAGCATTTCACAGTCAATATAGGAGGCCACTTATAGACACATCTTTAGCCACAAAGGCAAAGTAGATTCAATTCAAGCCTGCCTCATGGTCAAGTCAAATAGCTTGCCAGTGAGACAGAGTCAGGTTCTTTATGCAGGGATTGAATTATTTAAATGCCATCTGTATTTCTAAAATCATTTAAAATTACCCATATTACATATTGGTCCTATAGTGGGTTGACGTATAATCCAGCTCTCTCATACTGCTCTATCGCATTTCTCCCTGTCCCACTCTGTGGATCCCGAGGTCCAGATTTGCTGAGTTATTCACTATTCCTATGTACAGCCTGTAGTTATTTGCGCCTGTGCCTTTGTTGAGGCTGTATCTTCACCTGAAATTCCCTTGCCCCTGCCACAAGTCAAATGCTCTCTTTCCTTTAAGACCTTAAAATGGACTGAATATTTGTGTCTCCCCTAAATCTGTATGTTGAAACTTAATGCGCAACATGACGGTATTAGGAGGTGGGGCCTTGGGGAGGGGATTAGATCACAAGGGTGGATGCAATTAGTACCTTTATAAAAGAGATCTAGTCATTCGCATGGAGGTTGCAGTGAGAAGATGGCTATTTATGAACCAGGAAGTGAGCTCTCACCAGACAACTAATCTGTGGAGAACCAGCCTTGATCTTGGGCTTCTCAGGCTCTAAATCTGTGAGAAGAAATGTTTGTTGTTTCTAAGCCAGCCCGTTTATGGTATTTTTGTTATAGCAGCCCAAATGGAGCAAGGTAGACCCTGGTCAAGTACTGATCCTCCGTGAAGACTTCAGGAGTGTAGGCTAGGTGACCCACCCCCATCCTCTTGCCCCATCTGAAAGACCTGCAGGCTGGTCCTGGGTACAGTGGGATTTATTCTGGAGAGTATCCTCTTGTCACAGGCTGGGGTTTGCGCTGCCAGGAAAAGAGAGTGACCGTCACAGGAGCTACCTTCAAGCTTGAGAGATGGGAATTGCGAGAGAAACACTGCAGCTTCCCCCTCCCTTCCTGTGGTGATTCGGAGATGTGTTCATGGCTCCTCCAGGGGCTCCTCAGGGAGGTGAGCCCAGAGGCTTGTGGTGGTAACGTACTCACTAGAGTACCTGTTCTGTTTTTCTGCCTTCTATTCCCTGTGCTTCCTGAGATCCCTTCCCCCACAAATACACTACTTGGACTCACATCTTTGTCTCAGGATCTGGTTTTGGGGAAGCAAACACCCAGACAGCTTCCCTGATATTCCAAGTACCAATAATGGGACTTCCCTGGTGCTCCAATGGTTAAGTTCTGCGCTTCCAATGCAGGGGCATGGGTTTGAATCCCTGGCTGGGCAACTTATATCCCACATGATACAGTGCTATCCGTACCTCCAACAAACAAAAACAAAAATAAACACTCCAAATGGCAGCAGTGTCTTTCCATTCCTTGGACACATGCCACTCTTCTTATCTCATTGCAAAAATCATATATTGTCTTATCTTAAAGAAATTATATCCATGACTTATCTCCCCTACTAACCTTTTTGACGGCAGGATACTCTGGAGAGCTCTTCTTTTATTTTTCACATTGCCTAACACAGTACACAGTATCACAGAATAGATATTCAATAGCTGTCTATTGAATCAGTGAGTAAGTGAATGATGATGGATGGATGAATGAATGAATGACAAAGCTCTTTCTCAGCTTGTGCTTTCTCAGTGCAGGTGGAGGCAAAACACATCCCAGGGCCTCTGCCTCCTCATTCTTTGCACATGGGAAGAACTCAAAGATGTTAGTGGTGTGAAAGAAAGCATATTTGACTGAAACAAAGTGATCCTCAGGAGGGGCTAGAGTCTTTTACCAGCCCCATGTTCAGTTCATGGTAGCAGGATTCAGTGGTATTCAAGAAGCTTCATGTTCTGCTGACTTTAGAGGCAGCCAAACCCAGGTTTCTGGGGCCTCACAGAAACAGCCAGAATGTTCTGTCAGTCTGGGCTCTGTCCCCATCTCTGAATGAACCTCAGGACTGGCCGTTGGCGAGAGGGAGGCTTGCCTCCCTGACAGCTGTCAGCTGCCCATGGACGGTAGGAAACCAACTCAAGCGGCAGCCTATAAAACTCAGACGACTCTGAACCACTGAGGGGAAACATTAAAACCCTCAGAGAGTGCCTCAGGGCCTGATCTCGGCCTCAAGAAACCCCTGGAGGGGCTGGGGCTTGGCAGGACTCCACTGCGGTGCATGGGAGGGGGAGCCCAGACAATTCTCTGGGTTGTGGGAGTGTTGAGGAGACAGAGAGGCTCTGACTCAGACTCTCAGCTGGTGAAGTTTTTCATGCCAGTGGACTGCAGTGATACCCAGGGTTCGGGGTGGTAGGAGAGGTGACACTTGCTTCCTGTGTCAAGGGAATTGCTTAGTGTGTCAGGACAAGGTCTCACCAAAGGACTAACGGACCACCCAACGTAACCCCTTGCCAGGAGTGGACGCTGGGAGCTGAAATCATTGAGGGATGGTAGGAAAAAGATAGACCCAGCTCTGATGCTTTTTGTGCAAGTCACATAAACGCACTCAGACCAAGCTGCCTTCCCTGTTACTGGGAACAATAACAATGACCTAGGACCATTGGGAGGATGGTGATGGACAGGCATGTAAAGTATCTGGTCCACAGTAGATACGCAAAGTGCATGTCCTTTCTTTTTGAGTGCTCCTCTTTTCTCTTCCCCTTTCCCTATTTCTTCCTCATTTTCATTACACCTTGAAAGAGTAATAAACTGGAAAGTATTCTTGGAGCATCTAGTATTTTATCCTCATCACTAACAAATTGTCAATTGACCGCTGTAGTTTTTGAATGATTCAGAGACACATGCAGGAACACATATGTTCCAGTCACTTGTCAAGAGAAGCCCCAGGCAGGGTGCCCCTTATTTAAATCTTCTCCCGGCCAGTCAAGGCCCAGCACTTTGGGTGCTACCTCTCCTCCCACCCCCATGCCTTGGCTGGGCTGATTCTGACCTGAGACCCCAAGCTTCTGCCTGAGAGATGTCCCGGGAAGCTGATGCTCTCAGGTACATCTGGGTCACCGGAGGCAGGAAGCTTCTGAGAGTGGAAGAATTTGGAAGCAATCTGGTTGATGGAAATGGTCTTGCACATTCCCACCTCCTGAAAGGAAGCAGAGAGACATACTTAGTTAAAAAGAGAGGGAGAGAGAGAGAGAGAATCCCCTGGGAGCATCCCACACAACTTAGAAAAGACCTTAAAGACTTCATAATTTTCAGTATTAAAAAAGCTTATAATTTAAAAATCTATTTGATGACTGAGAAACAGAAATGTTGCATAGATAACTTTAACACTTCTGTTTTTGTTGGGAGATGGAGAACAATGTGGGGAAAGGGAACATTTGTCAGCCAAATCTGCTTTGTTACAGAGAGAAAACAAGCGTTTTAATATCTCTTCTTATAGATCAGTGAGAACTCTCTTCTCTTACAGTTTTGTTTTTAACATTGGCAGCTATACTTTCTATTAATTAATTAGTTAATTTCTTTAGATCCTGTTTAAAGCATTCATATTTCAACAGAGCGCAGAAGACTTTTCATGTTTCTACAGACCTCTGTCAGTTATGCCGAGTGAAATACATTTTGGTATAAAAATAGTGTTGCTGCTGCTGCTGCTGCTAAGTTGCTTCAGTCATGTCCAACTCTGTGTGACCTCAGAGATGGCAGCCCACCAGGCTCTGCTGTCCCTGGGATTCTCCAGGCAAGAACACTGGAGTGGGTTGCCATTTCCTTCTCCAATGCATGAAAGTGAAAAGTGAAAGTGAAGTAGCTCAGTCGTGTCCAACTCTTAGCGACTCCATGGATTAGCCTACCAGGCTCCTCCGTCCATGGGATTTTCCAGGCAAGAGTACTGGAGTGGGGTGCCATTGCCTTCTCCAAAAGACAGTGTTATAGCTCTCTGTCTTGGAACACTTCTATTAATCCAATATGGGCTAGATTTGTGTATTTTAAAAATTTTTACTTACTTATTCACTTTCGGCTGTGCCGGATCTCTGTTGCTGCAAGTAGACTTTTCTCTGGCTGCTCTGCGCTGGGGCTACTCTCTAGTGCAGTGCATGAGCTTCTGATTGTGGTGGGTTCTCTTGTTGCAGACCACTGGCTCTGGGGCAAGGGCTTTAGTAGTTGTGGCATGTGGGCTTATTTGCCCGCTGGCATGTGGGATCTTCCCGGACCAGGGATCGAACCTGTGTCCCTTGCGTTGGCAGGTGGATTCTTTACCACTAGGCCATTAGGGAAGTCCAGGTTTGTGTATTTCATAGTCATCAAGTTCCAATGAGAATAGTTATGTTGACATTCCAAATACTCTCTGGCTTTTGGACAGTGGAATGAACTCAAGTGAAGGACAGAGAAGCCTTGCATGCTGTAGTCCATAGGGTTGCAAAGAGTTGGGCATGACTTAGCAACTAATCAACAATGACCTCAAGATGCTTACGTAAAGGAAAGTGAGGTGTCCAGAAAAAAAATTGTCCCATTTCCTCCAGTCTAACACATGTGAACTTAGTGGCTGCTTACAGCTAATTGCCTGAAGATGGATGTCTGTACCTGTGGTTGCTGAAGGGGCTCCAACTGTCCTTGGGGGGAGAGCATGAGGGGTTGGGGTGGGTGTGCAGATGGACAGGGGCAGGGGTAATGTTTCCATGAAGGTCATTAGAAGGTAAGGTCAAGATGAGGGAAGCTTACGTCTCCATTGCTGTACAGAACCAAAGATCAATGCAACCTAATGAAGGAGGAGGTGTAGGGGGAACAGGTTCAGTTCAGTTCAGTCACTCAGTCGTGTCTGACTCTTTGTGACCCCATGAATTGCAGCATGCCAGGCCTCCCTGTCCATCACCAACTCCCAGAGTTCACTCAAGCTCATGTCCATCGAGTTGGTGATGCCATCCAGCCATCTCATCCTCTGTCGTCCCCTCCTCCTCCTGCCCCCAATCCCTCCCAGCATCAGAGTCTTTTCCAATGAGTCAACTCTTTGCACGAGGTGGCTAAAGTACTGGAGTTTCAGCTTCAGCATCATTCCTTCCAAAGAAATCCCAGGGCTGATCTCCTTCAGAATGGACTGGTTGGATCTCCTTGCAGCCCAAGGAACTCTCAAGAGTCTTCTCCAACACCACAGTTCAAAAGCATCAATTCTTCGGCACTCTGCCTTCTTCACAGTCCAACGCTCACATCCATACAGGACCACAGGAAAAACCATAGTCTTGACTAGATAGACCTTTGTTGGCAAAGTAATGTCTCTGCTTTTGAATATACTATCTAGGTTGGTCATAACTTTCCTTCCAAAGAGTAAGTGTCTTTTAATTTCATGGCTGCAATCACCATCTGCAGTGATTTTGGAGCCCCCCAAAATAAAATCTGACACTGTTTCCACTGTTTCCCCATCTATTTGCCATGAAGTGATGGGACCAGATGCCATGATCTTAGTTGTCTGAATGTTGAGCTTTAAGCCAACTTTTTCACTCTCCTCTTTCACTTTCATCAAGAGGCTTTTTAGTTCCTCTTCACTTTCTGCCATAAAGATGGTGCCATCTGGATATCTGAGGTTATTGATATTTCTCCCGGCAATCTTGATTCCAGCTTGTGCTTCTTCCAGTCCAGAGTTTCTCATGATATACTCTGCATGAAAGTTAAATAAGCAGGATGACAATATACAGCCTTGATGTACTCCTTTTCCTATTTGGAACCAGTCTGTTGTTCCATGTCCAGTTCTAACTGTTACTTCTTGATCTGCGTGTAGGTTTCTCAAGAGGAAGGTCCTGGTATTCCCATCTCTCTCAGAATCTTCCACAGTTTATTGTGATCCACACAGTCAAAGGCTTTGGCATAGTCAATAAAGCAGAAATAGATGTTTTTCTGGAACTCTCTTGCTTTTTCCATGATCCAGTGGATGTTGGCAATTTGATCTCTGGTTCCTCTGCCTTTTCTAAAACCAGCTTGGACATCTGAAAGTTCACAGTTCATGTATTGCTGAAGCCTGGCTTGGAGAATTTTGAGCATTACTTTACTAGCATGTGAGATTAGTCCAGTCTAATCATATGGGTTCTTAAGAGTGGAGAACTTTTATAGGCTGGTCATGTATGGATGTGAGAGTTGGACTGTGAAGAAAGCTGAGTGCCGAAGAATTGATGCTTTTGAACTGTGGTGTTGGAGAAGACTCTTGAGAGTCCCTTGGACTGCAAGGAGATCCAACCAGTCCATTCTCAAGGAGATCAGCCCTGGGATTTCTTTGGAAGGAATGATGCTGAAGCTGAAACTCCAGTACTTTGGCCACCTCGTGCGAAGAGTTGACTCATTGGAAAAGACTCTGATGCTGGGAGGGATTGGGGGCAGGAGGAGGAGGGGACGACAGAGGATGAGATGGCTGGATGGCATCACTGACTCGGTGGATGTGGGTCTGAGTGAACTGGGAGTTGGTCTGGGAGTTGGTGATGGACAGAAAGGCCTGGCGTGCTGCGGTTCATGGGGTCACAAAGAGTTGGACACGACTGAGCGACTGAACTGACTGACTGAACTGATGGGCAGAGAATAATGTGACTGCAGAAGAATGTTCAGAGAGAGGCTACAGTGTTCATTGTGAAAAATGAAGGAAGGGGCCCCATGCTAAGGAATGCAGGTGGCCTTTGGAAGCTGGAAAAGGCAAGGAAATGGATTCATCCTCTAGAGTCTCTAAAAGGAATACAGCCTTGCAGACATCTTGGTTTTAACCCAGTGAGACTCGTGTCAGACTTCTGACCTATAGCACTGCAAGAGAATAAATTTGTGTTGTTTTAAGCTACCCAGTAGAGAACTAATAAGTACACACCTCTCAGAGTGGGAACAGTTCTGGAATTCCTTAATCAAAACTCCTCCATTATTAGTGAGCTCTTCTATATGAATAATTTCCTCATTAGCCTCCTCTATTTCTAGACAATGTGACAGCATAAAATAAAGTCAAATAGACTTAATGAGTTGGCTTATCTTGATTTTATAAACATTTTCTCATTGGCCAAATGTAGTCTTTTTTTTTTTTTTTTTTCCAATTCTGTTCACTCAGAATGTGCTAAGTATTCAGTCTTGTCTGACTCTTTGCAACCTTGTTGAGTATAGCCCACCAGGCTCCTCTGTCCATGGAATTTTCCAGGCAAGAATACTGGAGTGGGTTGCCATTTTCTATTTCAGGGGCTCTTCCTGATCCAGAGGTCAAACCTGTGTCTCTTGAGTCTCCTGCATTGGAGGTGGATTCTTTACCCGTTGAGCCATCAAAGAAACTCTAATCCAATCCAAGCACACTTAGAATAGTCCCATCCAAACATACTTCTTCTGAAATGAGTTCATATGCATATCCCCTACATATTGCCTGGGTTTTGTCCTTTAGGACCTTAGGAAATTAACTTTTACATTAACTTCACCTTTTAGATGCCAAGATGGGTCACTGACACCTTAACAGACACGATTTAACTAAAGCTTAAATGAAAACGTACCAATGTGCTACTGAGAGCAAACCAGTCCTGGCTGCAGAGTGCTCAGGATGGCTCTGATTCTGAGAGTCAGTTAGGGAGAGGAAAGAACTCAGGGACTGCAGAGCAGGGCATCGTATTGATCCCAGTCTCACTATGCTGCAGACACCCCAGGGTTGCTGCAGGAAGGAATCTCCCTTAAAAAGCAGCCGTTAGGCAAAACATCCTAAAATAATTTTTAATTGAAGTGTGGTTGATTTACAATGATGTATTAGTTTCAGGTGTATGCAAAGTGATTCAGAAATATATATATATATGTGTGTGTGTGTGTGTGTGTGTGTGTGTGTGTGTATGTATATGTATATGCTGTGCTTAGTTGCTCAGTTGTGTCCGACTCTTTGTGACCCCATGGACTATAGCCCAACAGGCTCCTCTCTCCATGGAATTTAGCAGGCAAGAATACTAGAGTGGGTTGCCATACCCTCCTCCAGGGGATCTTCCCAACCCAGGGATTGAACCCAGGTCTCCTCCATTACGGGCAGATTCTTTACCATCTGAGCCACTAGGGAAGTCCAAGAATACTGGAGTGGATAGCCTATCCCTTCTCCAGGGGATCTTCCTAACCCAGGGATTGAACTGGGGTCTCCTGCATTACAGGTGGATTCTTTACCAACTGAGCTACCAGCAAAGTCTATTTGCCTATTGGCTATAGTTCCCTGTGCTATACATAGATTCTTGTTGTTTGTAAAATTATGGGTTTTCAGGATTAAAATGAACATTTACAGTCAAAAGACTGAAAGATTTTGAAAAGGTAATGGGTCTATCTTCTTCCTTCCCAGAGTGTTCTTTCTGCCCTGTCTTGCAGCTCAGGAAGGAAGAGAAGGTGCAGAGATGTAGAAGCATCTACTTTCGAAAGAGGAAAACAAAATAAATTCCTACTTTTCAACAGTAAGAGGGTCACAGTCACTGAATCACAATTTTTTTTCAAGTCACGGTTCCTTAGATCTCTTTTTACCTCAAAACCTTCTGAAACCTCTAGACCAGAAGATATATCAAAGGTGTACCATTCCATTTTACTAAATTAAATTCATGTTTATTGAGCACCGATTATCAGTCAGGAGTTGTATTAAAAGTTGAGAAAACAAATCAATAAAATACAATGTTTATCCTCAAAGGACTCACTGTTAAGTGGGAAAACAGCAGAAAACTGTTCAGTTGAGAGGCTAGTGTAACTGTTGTTGTTTAGTTTCTAAGTCGTGTATGACTCTTTGCGATCCCATGGACTATAGCTCGCGAGGCTCCTCTGTCCATGGGATTCTCCAGGCAAAAATACTGGAGTGAGTTGCTGTTTCCTTCTCCAGGGGATCTTCCCGATCCAGGGATGGAACTTGGGTCTGCTGCATTGACAGGTGGATTCTTTACCTCTGAGTCGCCGTGGAAGCCCAGTGTTATAGCAGGAGTAAATATGAAGGGTAGAGGAAGCAGAGAAGGTGCCAAGCTGAGATGGCTTCATGAATGTGGGACCTATGTAGCTTCACAGGGGCCCATACATACTTGGTTTCTGCTGTCCAGTCTTGAAATTCTTAACAATGTTTTAATAGAGGAAACTGCATTTTTCATTTTGCTTTAGATGCTGCAAATTATATAGCTGGTCTTCCTGACAGGGAGGGTTGTCTCAAGGGCAGCCTGTTGCTTCTGTGCTATACCCCCCTCTTGCTCAAGGACTGTGGGATCACACACCTTCTGGAGATCCTTGCTGGGGGAGGGACTGAGGCATCTCTTCCTATGGGTTCTGGACATTTCTGGTACAGTGCCAGGCAAACCCCCTCATCCACCAGCTTGTTTGGCCCTGTTCTGGGGTATTCACAAAGGTGAATGTGGCATTGCCTCTCTGCAGGGGGGGGCTTCCCTGGTGGCTCAGTGGTGAAGAACACACTTGCCAGTGCAGGAGACGTGGGTTTGATCCCTGGGTTGGGAAGAGCTCCTAGAGAAGGAAATGGCAGCACGCTCCAGTATTCTTGCCTGGGAAATGCTATGGACAGAAGGAGCCTGGTGGGCTACAGTCCAAGGGTTTTTAAAAAGGATTCTTCATCTGATGCTCTCAATTATAAAATATTTTCATTGATCATCCAAAGAAAGGATCTAGGGGAGATTGAGGATTTTTTTCTTCCTCTCTGATAGAAGAATGATTGATAAATGTCTAGACTGAAAGGTGGCCCCCAGTAGAAAAACTGCTCTGTCTTGGTTCCGTGCTCTGTAGAGGCAGGTTTCCTGCCCCATCACTGTCTCCAGTGTACCCAGAACAATGTCAGACACCTGGTCAGGGCTCAGTCAACAGCTGGTGTAAAAATGGAATCAGAGTGAATGCTCCCTGGAACGCGAGTTTCCAAAAGCAATTTTGAAAAGTATAACGGAGCTTCCACAGCTTAGGCTGCTGAAAATGAGCCAACTGTGGCAAGGTCTTGGTCCACTCAGGATTCTGGACTGTATCTACTTTTGAACACCATGGTTATGCCTCCTTGATGCCGAGCGATTGGATCAATTAATTTGGGCTTTCCCTGAATTGGTGGGTTGCATGTTGTTCACTTGGAGTGAGTCATGGAAACCTGAAACTGAGCAGGGCCCTATGGTAGGGGTCCCTAACTCCAAGGTTCTAGGCTGGTACTAGTCTGGGGTCTGTTAGGAACAGGGCCACACAGCAGGAGATGAGTGGCAGGAGAGTAAGTCTATGGAAAAATTGTCTTCCAAATACCAGTCCCTGGTGCCAAAATGATTGGGGGCCACTGCCCTTTGGGGCTGTCCAAGGGCGGACCCCACCCCGATATCCTCTGCCTTAGCTCCTCTCTGAAGTAACTAGATAATAGTATCTTATGTATATTCCCAGAGTTTTTTCAGATGCTAACAACCACCACCAAATGGAAGAAATTAACTACTTGATGATCGGGAGCGTTTAGCCCCCAGGCCTTCTGACGCCTAAGGATTGCTCACGTTACTTCAGCCAATCAGAGGACTGTGCACGAGTGAATTGCTTATCCTGTAGCCTGCCTCCCTCACCATGCCTTTCAAAATACTTTGCTGAAACCTTCTGGAGAGTTGGGGGTTTGAGGGCAAGAAAGAAAGTGAAAGAAAGAAAGCGAAGTCGCTCAGTCATGTCCAGTTGCTCTGTCGTGTCCGACTCTTTGCAACCCCATGGACCAGGATTCTCCATCCATGGGATTTTCCAGGTGAGAATACTGGAGTGGGTTACCATTTCCTTCTTCAGGGGATCTTCCAGACCCAAGGATTGAACCCGGGTCTCCTGCATTGGAGGCCTACGCTTTAACCTCTGAGCCACCAGGGAGCCACCCATTTTCCTTGCATGGCCTGCAGTAAGCCTTTCTCTGTTCCAAACACCAACATTTTGGTACTGTTTGGCCTCACTGTGCCGTCGGGCAAAGGATTTGGCCTTTGGGAACAAGAGAAACAGAGGCCTGAGCCCCTTTCGAGAAGATTTCCCAGCTGAGCTGATTGGCTGTGGCATTAGTCCATGTAACCAGGTACCCTTTCCAGGCAGAAGCAGCAGACCCAGAGTCACAGCCAAGCGCAAGCATGTACGTCTTTCACGGAGCACTGCGCTATCTCAGAGCCGAGTCTCACCTTGGAGGTTGATGATGCTCCGAAGTCACGGGGAGCTGGAGCCCATCTCCATCAACAGCCGTCTGGCTTTTGGATTCCAGTCACATTCTTCACCAGCCAAAGGGAGTGCGCAAGGTGAGGAGGAGCTCCGAGGAGCTGAACTTCTGCCCCTTATTTCCTTATGAGAGGACCTAGGGCTTCTGATAAAATAACACCTAGCATTTTTTTTTTTTTTTTTTTACTTGATGAGGAGAGACAGAGAAAGCAAAACCAGGTAAAACAGAATACATTTAAAATAGAATAGCTCTGTAGTTGAAAACCTGAGGTCAGACTCCTGCCCTGGATGTCTTTCTCCTCCTTTGTGTGAGGAATAGCAACTTGCTGTTGACCAGATGGCCACCACCATTATTATTATTATTATTATTATTATGATGCATCACATTTGTGCAAAGGGACTTACTCTCATGTTTATGATTTATTAAACGGGGTTTAATTCTTTGAAGTGAATTGACTTTTCATCTGGGAAGTGTCTACTGAGCTTTGGTTCACTTAACTCAAGCAGCCAAAACACATGGCTCATTTTCACTCCTAAACTTGAGCACTTTTGTACACAACCTCTGTGCTTTAGAATTTAATACTTTGGTGAAAAGTGAAAGCCAGATACAGTTTTTGTGAAAACATTGTAGCCCTTTTTTTTAAATCCCTTTGGGAGGACTTTTGTAATATTGGTAGTCAAAATGAAGTTAAATTAGAAAAAAGAGAAAATAGCTGACCTGAAGAAAAGAATGACTCGTTTGGAAGCAAATATTGTCACTGCACTGCGTGGTCCTAATGCGGGCACTTGGATTAGCTTATGCTGTCTCCCCGTCCCCAGTGCATCCTCCACAGTGATGGGCTTGTAGAGGTGAGCATGTCCTCTCTTGCTTGAACTTGTTGATGGTTTTGAATTGCTTGTTACCCAGTGTCTGACACACAATAGATAGAAAGAAAACACAAGTTGAATTTGCTTGTTGAGATTCCCATTTACAATACTGTTAGGCCTTAGGGAAGGAGGAGAGAAAGAGAGATTTTTGACTGATTACTATTAAAGTGGGTGCTTTCCCTATGCTTGTTGAACTCTGTGTGTATATTTTCTGTATCCCTCATCTACTTTTCTGATATGGTGGGTAGGCTTTTCTTTTTTGGTTTCAACACATATTGTTTAAACAGTTTCTGGTAAAATGTGATGGGCCAGTTATTTGCTCTCTTGGCCATGAATACATGTGTACTCACACACACACACACACCATTCTTCTGTGACCTCTGCTGTGGGCCATCATTTGGTAAATTGCGCTTAAGCTGCTTCATCAAAGAAGTCCTAGATTCATATTCTTTTCTTTAAAACCTTGCTTTTCTCCCCATCCCAGACCTGAAGTGCCATAGGTGGTACTAACATTGTCTAGGCAATTAAGTCTCACCAATGAAGTCTTTTCATTTTTTATTTTTAACATTTATTTTATTGAAATACAGTTGATTTACATGTGTTAAATTCTGCTGTACTGCAGAGTGATTCAGTTATGCACACACACACACACACACACACATATACATACATGTGCTTTCATATTCTTTTCCATTATGGTTTATCACAGGATATTGAATATAGATTTCCTATGCTATACAGTAGGACCTTGTTGTTTATCCATCCTATATATAATAGTTTGCATCTGCTAATCCCAAACTCCCCATCCAACCATTCCCCATCCCTCTCTGTCAACCACAAGTCTATTTTCTATTGCCAATGTAGTCTTTTTTTTTTTTTTTTTGATGCAAAAGCAAGAGAGTTTTTATTACTAAGCTCGAGCTGGGGATCCCACTGATACCGGCGCAGCAGCTATAGGGAGGAGCCCCGGGTTTTGGATTACATTGCTTATATAGGGAGTATACATGGAAAAACAGGATTTCTAGGTAGGGGAACATCTGATTGGTCACTTTCTTTCGAAGGGTTGTGTGTTGGTTCTTGATTGGTCCCTATTGTCTAAGTAGACCACAAGTTCCTGAGCGTTAAGTCAGGAGATTTTGGTCTGGGGTCCGATTGGCTTGTGGGCAGTGGGGTGAGGTCAGGGCATTTCCAAAGGCTCTTTTCCTGGAACCTTACTAAATGGAGTTTTTGTGTTAACAAAATGGAGTAGCTTAGATTCTTCAAGTCTAGGTATGAGGTCAGCCTGGTCTGGTGTTTATCCATTGGGGAGGCTTGGTTACCAGATACGTAGTCCAAAGTTTGCCGAGTGCAAGAATGAGTTTCCTTCCCTTTAAAATAGAGTCAGTTTAGTCAGGGCCACCCTCTCCTTTCCTCCTTCATTCCCCTCTCTTGATGCTCCCAGCTTCCAGTGTGAGCATCATTCATAGGGATGTACTGTACCTTGGGTCTTCTAGCATATATTTGGGTGAATGAATTCAATCTCAGCGAAACAAAGTTGACGATACATTGGAGAATACAAGGTCCACATAACAAAACCAACTGAGCCACTATAACAATGGCCAATATAGTTTTCCACCAATCGCCCTTTATCCACGACAAAACAGAAATCCAAAAAGGACTATTATCATTAGATATAGCTTTTACCTGGCTTTTCATGTCCGCTAGAGTGGCTGATACATTGCCAGATAAATCAGGAATATATACACAACACTCAACTTTAACTGTAGCACAGGTCCCTCCTTGAGCAGCCGTTAAGTATTTCTAAAGCCATCTGATTTTGAATTACTGCCTTCCTCCTTTGTGTCTGTTCTTCATTTAAAGCTTGGATTGCCTTTTTGTTGTCCAGGAGGGCCTGTTTCATGAAGTTAGTTAGAGCTTCTACTTTAATCATAATATCTGTTGTTCCTATAGATGGTATGAACAAGGCAGCTATGTAGTCATACCGTTGAAACATGGACCTTGCCTGCCGCACATGTAAATAAGGCAAATCTACTGGGGCTTGTTGAAAGGATGGCTTAATACTTCCATGAGCAAAGGCAAATCCTAAAGTGCAGCGGCCAACCCAACAGACTGGAAGCCAAGGGCACAAATTCCACACTGCCACTGGGTACTGTTTGGGGCCACCCATCGGATCCCAGGGTTGTTCTTCCAGTCTGAGCCTGGCCAGCGATAGGTGACCTCTAATATTTGTTCACATTGCTCAGGGGAAAAGTATCCCACACATTTTAATTCTTTTGGATCTACAGGGTGGTCACCAAATCCAATCTTCTGTTCCCTTTGCTCCCAACAGATAGGGCAGGGACAATAGGCTGGCTTTGTTCTGGAGTCCTTCAAAAATATTCGTCTCATATCTGGTCAAATTGTTCAAAGCACCTGATGGACTGGCCCTTTTTACTGGCCCTAGAGTTCTCATCCTTTTTTATTTTTTAAGTAATAAAGCTTGCATTTACTTCAAATGTCACCCTATGGCCTTGATCAGTCTGATTAGAGTCCAGTTTACACCAAGAAAGAAGCGACAGGTTGTGAGTAACCAAAGAAAGAAACGTTTCTCATTGTTGTCTCAAAAAGGAACAGAGGGGGCTAAAATCTCCCTTACAGAGAGGAGATACCCACCAAGGAAGTCGTCCATCACTGACAAAGGCATGGCTCCACAAACCCAACAGTTAGAGGTGTTATCAAAGCCTGTATAGGAATGTGCCCACGAGATGAAAACGTTGTCTTGTGCTGAAACTGTGGCGAGTCTCAGGATGATGCGGGGAAGCCCATGTAGCAGAAGTTGATTGCAGAGCTTTATTTCTGTTTCCTCTTTTTTAAGATGATCTTCGTTTCACAGGGATCAGCAGGGTTCCTTTGTGTAGTCCACTTGGTGTCCTCAGGGGCCTGTGTGGTATGTCTTCTTCACCGCTGTGTGATGCCTCCAGGGAGGGACACCTGCAACTTTAACTGCCCTAGGCGTAGTTAGAGCAACAGTGTATGGGTCTTTCCACTGTGGGGCCAAGGAGTCACGGTTCCAGTCCTTGACCCACACCTGATCCCCGGGCACAAACTCATGAATCTGTTCCTCAAGGGGGAATGGCACCCTTTCTTGGACACACTTAGTTCTCTGGCTTATTACCTTACCTAATTGTTCCATTTGCTGCGAAATCCCATCTCCCCTTACTTGTGGCAAATTTGCCGACACCTGTCTTACTATGGGAGGGCGTCTCCCATAGACAATTTCATAAGGAGAATAACCGTGGTAATGCAGGTTCACTCTTAATTTGAGCAAGGCCACTGGAAGTAAGTCCATCCACGAACAGTCAGTCTCTATGATACATTTTGAAAGTGTTTCTTTAGGGGTTCAGTTAGTTCTGGCCACCATTCCGGAACTCTGGGGCCAATATGGGGTATGTAATTTGCATTTGACATTTTAGAGCGTTACATACGTGTTGAATTAAATCGGCTACGAAAGCAGGGCCGTTGTCTGATCCTATACTGGTTGGGAACCCGAGTCTGGGGATTATTTCTCGAATCAGACAGCGAGCCACTTCATTTGCTTTTTCAGTTCGGGTGGGGAAGGTCTCCACCCATCCTGAGAAGGTACATACCGTGACCAGTAAATAACGATAGTGTCTGCAGGGTTTCATGTTAGTAAAGTCCACTTCTGAATGTTCAAAGGGCAGAGTGCTCTTTAACTGTATTCCTGGAGTTTTCTGTTTATGTCCGGGGGCAGCATTGACCTCCTCCTTGTAGATCTATGCCCTTTTCCTCGAGACTTGGTAGCCTGCTTCCATTGAGAGGGTAACAGGCAGGAAGGCCGGGGTCTTCAAACGTAGGAAATAGCCAGCAAGTGTCAAGACATTTTTATCTCACTTAAGCGGCAGGAGGAAACAAACTCTGCCAATGTAGTCTTAAGGGCAGTGTTTAAATCAATTTCTTCACGGGGGAGGCCTAAGCTGTGTTCTGGAATAAGCACTCTTCCATCTGTTGGGAATCCTTTCCAGGGTCCTTGCATTGCCCATTGCCCCTGTCTGCAGCCTGCTCCATTTCTCTTTAGCTCTGCCTGCAGCTGGGAATGAAGGAGTAGGAAAGGAACGGATGTGCAGTGAATACATTAAGGAGCACTTCCTGCGCTCTTGTCATTGGGCAACTTGTGCGAAAGACATATCCCTTCCCACACCCCTTCCTCTGCTGCTGAACTTGGCCAAGTTGAGTGGTTGAGCCATAGAGACAATATAGGCTTCAGTTATGAAAAAAAATATGAGTCCATAAGTGATTAAGAATTTAAGGGAATGCTTTAGGTAATAAGCGCCATAGAAATCAAAGAAAGGCGAGATCCTTGGGAACTAAAAGGATAGGGAAATATTGCTAGAGAAAATGGGACTTGCCTTGGAATTTGAAGAGTGGCTAGTTTGAATTGCAGAGATCCTCCAGGTGAGGAGAGGAAGTCTGAAATGGTGTTTCTGTTGCAGAGATAGGGAAGTAGATGGATTCATTGGGCAGGTGTGGTTATCATGTGGTCTGGGGACCAGGTAAAGCTTGGGCTCTGGGCTGAAGACCTGCTGGGGACTTCTGAGCTGGTAGGAGTATGGCTGTGGGCAACAAGGTGTTAACGAGAGAGGAGGAAAGAACCTGGACAGTGGGAAAACCTTCTCCCGGCCCATAGTCCACCTGGAGGAGGGCCTCATCTTAGGAGATTAGAGCAGACAGGCTTGGCCAGATATGGGATCTGAGAGCTGACTGTATCAGTCAGAAGTTTAAGACGTGACTCTTTTGCAGGGTCCCTGACAGTGGTATATAGGGTGGGAGGGAACTCTGGGTCTAGTCTTTGGTGAAAGAACCAAAGGGCTGGTTCAGCTGTAAAGCTTGAAGGACGTGCTCTGGTTCCCTGAAGGTCGGCGCCTCTGTCTCTCGGCCGCTCTCCTGTTGTAGTCACCTGGCTTCGTACGGCTGTTGGTGCTGCCCTGGGCGGTAGGAGACTTCACGAGGCCATCAGAGGGCCTGTGACTTGCCTGGCACTCCTGACGCTGATTCGTCCCGCTGCTTCCACGCTTTCCTGGGAACTGGGGTGCGTGCGATAAAGTACTGAGCCTAGACGTGGTGTGTGGCTCTCTCCTCTGTGGGTGCAGGAAACTCTGCCGCACTCTCACGCTGCTGTTTCCGGAGCTCTGTTCAAGGAAGGGCCTAGGTTCCCTTTGCTCTCCACTTTTCCCTGCCTGTCATCATACTTCATGCTCTCCCATAACACACACACACACCATATGAATACAGTAGGACCTCTTTACTTCTCTGCATCTCCTTCAGCTCTTCCTTCGTCTGGGGAAGAGGTTCTTTAACCCTGGGGTAGGGTAGCGCTTCCCCAGTGGCTCAGTGGTAAAGAATCCACCTGCCAATGCAGGTGACCTGAGTTCGATCCCTGGGTCCAGAAGATCCCCTGGAAGAGGGCATGGCAACCCCCTCCAGTATTGTTGCCTGGGAAATCTCACGGACAGAGAGGCCTGGCAGGCTACAGTCCATACGATCACAAAGAGTCAGACACAACTGAAGCGACAGAGCACGTATAGGGTGGGGTAAGTGTGGGGCTTGGTGCTTCTTCACGTCACCTCTTTCCGATTGTTTCGCCTAAGACAGGGCAGAGGCATTTGAATCAAGACCTGACTCCTGTGTTTTCCACTTTTTGCTACCTCATCTCTTCCTTGAGGTAATTAATACCACAAGAAGAAGAGCAGGAACAATAAGAAATACTAGGAAAAAATCCTGACTAGTAATTCAGTATATGAAACAAATTTGGTGATGGGAGCATATCCTGCTATTTTACTTAAAATTGTGTTTTGTTATTTTCCTATCTCATTAAATAGTTCTCTAAAACATGATTTTTTAATGGCTGCTTTATTTATTTAACTACCTTTCCGTTGTTAGGATTCATTGTGTCATAGTCTGTTAAGGCTTCTTTAACAAAATACCATAGAAAGGTGCCCTGTAAATAGCAGAAGTGGATTGCTCACAGTTCTGGAGGCTGGAAGTCTGAAGTAAGGGTGCCAGTATGGTTGGGGAAGAGCCTTCTTCTGGGTTTCAAACTTCACTTTGTATCCTGACCTGGTGGAAGGAGGCCAGGGATCTCTCTGAAGCCTCTTGTATAAGAGCACTAATCTTATTCATGAGGGTTCCACCTTCATGACCTATTTTCACTTCCCAAAGGCCCACCTACTAATATTATAGGGTTAGGATTTCAGCTTATGAAGTTTAGGGAGAAACAACATTCAGATGATAGTACTTTTTTTTCCAAAAAATTTTTTTTTTCAATTTCAAGTAACTTAGTGATGAAAACATTGCATGTAAGACTTTGGCTACTTTTCTCTTTGTTTCCTTAATGTGGATTCCTAAAGAGGAATTACAGAGTCAAAGCACAGGAACATTTGAAGGACTCTTGATGACTGTGTCCAAATTGCCCTCCAGCTACGTGGCTTCAAACCCTCCAAACCACAGCACCTATTTATTCACACTGTCAGCAGCCTTATTATACTGAGTGTCATCAGTTCTTAGAATCATCTCCATTTGTAGATTTGATCTTTCTGTGTAGTTTTAAGTGGCATGTCTTTATCTGTAGTGAGGTTGATATTCAAAAATATTGGGAAGCTTTCTGGAGAAGTGTGGGCTTGGGTTTGTAAGAGAAGAGGGGAAGCACTTGATAGACTTGGAAAGGGATTTCCACGGGTGCCCAGGAAGGCAGGTGAGAATGTGGGGTGAGAAGCAGGGAGGAGGGGGTGGAGTCAGGACATCCAGGTGCCACCTAGACCTTCAATTACTTATGAATCTCAGTGTGGTCACACTCTTATTTTGCAGCCACAATATGAAAACAAAAAACAAAAAAACCTCTTTCATTTTTTTTCTAAGTAAATAAGAAGAGAGGAAAGCTCTGAGGCTGACATACAGCACATTCCAAGTGGGACCCATTTGCTGGCTAAGCAGTAGATCAGCACAATTATGAACATTTAGACAAGTGTTAACCCACTAATTGAGGGTAGAGGGACACTAGAGGGTGCGTTCTCCCTAGATGCCCTTGATCTTTCCCCTCCTGACTCCTGAAACACCAATTAACACTCTCAGTCAATACTAGAAAACATATGGTGAGGATAAACACCACCCCATAAAGAATCTCACCCCTGCTTGTCACAGGACATTAACGGACCCAAACTGGCACCCCTAGGGGGAGGCAACAGCAAACTGTAATGGAAAAGTTAACTATCTTCCTATTTAACTTTGTATTTGAGTCTAAAAGCACATAAGAAAGGTGTGTGTGTGTGTGTGTGTGTGTTGGGTCTTTGTATTATTGATTTGGTATAAAGGCTGCCTAACAGCATGGCACCCCACTCCAGTATTCTTGCCTGGAAAATCCCATGGATGGAGGAGCCTGGTAGGCTACAGTCCGTGGCATCGCAAAGAATCGGACACGACTGAGTGACTTCACTTTCAGTAACAGCGAAGGTGGAGAGCGGAGTGAGTACATGGTGTATTTTGAGAGTCATCCAAATAATTTCCTAAGTGAAGTCTGCATCGTCTCCCTGTGTCAAGTGGTGCCCCTTCCCCCAGGAGTACTTGTGTCATGGGAAGACTTCAGGAGTCCCTTAGTGTGGACACATGCACTCTTCTCACCCTTTCCTCAAAGGAGAAGCTGCCTTAGAGGAAGGGTGCTCTCATGACCTCCCTGGGATGGATGGCAGCACTAGCCCTTTGGTTGAGGGCTCTCTGTAGACAGTGTTCTCTAGTGTGGGCCTTCCATTCTCCATCTCAAACCACTGGTTCCCAAGAATTGGGAACTTTGCTCCCCTGTTCTGCCTGCCTGTGGTGGACAGAATGATGGCTGTAAAGCTGTCCATGTCCAGAGCCCTGGAGCCCATCAATGTGTTAGGTTACATGGCAAAGAGAATTAAGGTTGCAGGTGGAATTAAGTTTGCTAATTAGCCGACCTTGAATTGGGACGAGTACACTGAGTGAGCTAGACTCACTATAATCACAAGAGCTCTTACTAGTGGAAGAGGAAGACAGAAGAGAGAGGATGAAGGTGAAGGAAGAGTGAGAAGGGGTTAGACCGATGTTGTTGGCTTTGAAGATGCAGAAGTAGGACCATGAGCCAAGGATGCAGGTGGCTTCTGGGAGCTGGGAAAAGAGAAAAAATGGATTATCCCTTAGATTCTCAATAAAGAATGTACCCCAATGATACCTTGGTGTTAGCCTTGTGAGACCCATTTTAAACCTCTGAGATCCAGAACCTTAAGATAATAAACTTGTGGTAATTGTTATAGGAGCAACAAGAAATGAATACAATGTCCAAGATGTCCATTCATAGCCTGGGACCCTAGTAGGGATATTGACTGAGTCCCCAGTGCCATCGCCCTTCTAAAGTTGTCTTGAGTCTCTTGGCTGGTACATGTTGATTGTTTGGTAGAAGCTTATAATGTCCAAGAATGGGATACCTGGGAAGATACTGCAAACTGTTTCTAAACTGTGCAAACTGGGTTAGTGAGGAGATGGGAAAGATACACGGTGATACTTTGAGACCTGAAGCATTTTTCAACTCGTCAGTAGTACTTCCTGTTTTAAGTCATTTGAATCTACTGTACACTTGAAATCCTCCTTGTGTTCCCTTCAGCCTGGGCAGTTACTCCAGAAGGTCCATGCTATTCAGAACATGAAGAATCATGAAAAGGTTTTTGTCTTCAAAGCAGTGGGCTGACTAGAAACGTGTATTCATTATTCAATGTACATTAACTTAAAGATTTTGGTATAGAAGCTGGCATGAGGATACGTATCTCCTGCTCAGGAAAGGAAAATGTGTGGGAATGTCCACCTCAAGGACATGGGATCTATCCTTGAAATACTTATCCCCTAGTCAAGGAACTGAGACAGACTGAAAAAAAACCACACACCTTGACTCCCAATATAAAGGAGATTGTGACGACTCCCCGAGAAAGGTATCAGCAAGGGGCGATGTATGTTCAGATGGTCAACGACAAAATAGGTATGTGGGGACACTGGAACCAGTCTTTAAAGTGGGACAGATCACTTATTGCAAAGGTTCATCTGACTCTGAAAGGAATTTAGTATTCAGGGCCAGTTCGGTTTGAGAGACAAAAGTCTCAGCGCAGCCACAGGAACAAACCAGCATTTACCCTGAGCGCCAGAAGAGTTAAGTGCATTTTTAAAATGGGTTTACTTTTTTTCAGGTTTCATGATAATGATGCATGTGTATGATAGCAGAGTACTGTTCTTGAACAAAAGATCGGGACTTTAAATCTAGACGGTCAGAGTGTAACAGTGTCCTAAGGATGCAGACGGTAGGAGGGCAAGTCCAGAGCACTCACAATTGAGTTGCTTTGTTGTCTAAGCTCGAGTAATGAGCCAAGCAAGTATCTGTGAGTCATCCTACTTCTGTTTCCAAAACAGACTCACTGACCTGATTTAAGAGGCATTAAAAGGGACAAAGTTGACATTTGCAAATATATTTAACTTATTTGTCTTGCAGGCAGAGAACATGTTGGGACAACTTTCAACTGCATTTTGTGTGGTCCAGGAGCTTTGATCTCTTTATGCTTGCTTTATGTTGCAAAAAAGCTTTGAAGTATTCTGCAGTAATGAATATAGTAGACGCTTGTTGTAATGGGTTGCTATGAAATTGATTTGACTCTACCAAGGGTCAACTCCTGTCTCCGGATGAATCCCTCACATGCCGTAAAAGCCTTTTGCCTCCCAGTAACCTAAGAGAAGAGTGTTAGTCATACTTCCTCTTTTCAGCTCACGGTGTGGGGGAAGTTTCTCCTTCAGGTCTTTGATTACATGGGGTATCTGTGCCAGATGGCTGTCACACTGGCCATCACAAGTGGAAGTGACGTGATTCCCATGCATCCACCTCTAGGTGATTTTTTTTCAGTTGTAAATGAGCTTTTTGAGCAAAGCTGGTGATTTTGACATGAATCTTTTGCTTATGACCATTCCATTGATCAGGGAAACTAGAGCAAAACCTAAAAATAACAGTCTCTTGGATTTGTATTATCCATGGATCATAGATGGGTTTAGTTTGATTTTACTTGCCCCTTCAGAGCGCATAAAACATAAACCTTGTGTTTGATCAGCTGAGCAACCCTTTCTGAGCTCTTTGCCCTGGCTTTCCAAATTGGACCAAAGAATTGGGAGCTCTGAGGTCCCGCCTTTGCTGGGCCCTGGGACTTGGGACCAAGAGTTCCTGAAGGGGGTGGCATACACTTGTACTCGTTGCTGTGACTCCCCTGCCATTCTTCTGGAGATGGAAAAGTCTGGAGAGTGTGTTCTTGTGTGCTTCTGCTAAGCAGCAAGAATTTTCCTTTTTTTCCTTCTTTCCTGCCTCCTACTGCATCCTGGTCCCTTCATGTCCTCAAGCTTCTGGCTCTGTGGCACTGCCTGCTCAGAAGTAGAGAGGGGTATCTGGGAACTGAGCCCTCGTGGCTCAGGTTCCTGTCTCCATCTGCACTGAGATGGCCTGGTGTGGCATACAGCGTTCTGCATTGGTTTTGCCAAACCCTTGTGAGACCTCTTGAGAAACACTTATCCAATGGGATGGGTCATATGTGCCTACTGGATTTTATATCTTCTGAGTGAGGCTAATTCTCTACAGATGGTGCTATGTTGAGAGGAGGGTAGGGGGCCAAGTGATGGGCCTTGGTAACAAGGGTCTCCCCTGTGGTGGAGGGCAGGATGTGTTTTTATGATTTAGGGAGTAGGCTTATAGATGTGACTGGTGAAGACTAGAATTCCAACAATGAGACACTGGTCTCCAAGAAACTCCAAATCATCTCCTCTCACTGGGTTGACTTTCAATTCAGGAAGATCAGTTTGTGGCCTGAAATCCATTCACAGCACTCATTTAATGAGAAAAATAGTGACCTGGGATGGGGAGGCCTGTTTCAAGCACAAATAGCTATTATTACAATTTCAGATAACCCAGTCTAACAGAAGGCCATGTGATTGAAAGGACAGATGATAAAATCTAAATGTGAGCAGAGCCTGAGAATGCCCTCTTTCTTCTAGTGCTGACTGTCTAGTTGTGTTTGTTATCTAACCCTGTAATTAGGATGGCATTCAGAAAATAGGAGGAAAGTTGGTATTCTTTTCATAACCCCCCAAATCTTTGCATTGCTGCATGAAACTTTTGGCTTCAGCTTTTCCCTGTTCATTAACCATGCCAAAATTTTTAATCTAACACCACTGTTAAAGAGTGGCAGGCTTCCAGGGAAATATATCAGCCAGGCTTATTAATTTCATGCCAAGTGCTGGAGGCGTGAATGTAGAGAACGCTGTTTGACTTTGGATAATAGGAATCAGGCAGCTTAAAGGCAGGGGATAAAGATCAGGAGCCCTGTGTCTCAGGAGGAGGAGCAGGTGCAGGCTTCAAGCAAGGCCTTCAGGCCCAAAGGGGCAGCCCATGCTTAAAACAATCTGCAGTGCATTTTTTTTTTTTTTAATTTGGCGTGTGCCTCTCACAGCTTAACAGACCGCTGCTCCACAAAGAGGGGTAAACAGAGAAAGGGAAATTAAAAAGGGAAGTCCCAAGGTAGACAAAAACAAATTAGGGCAAACAAATTACACAGAGTCAACAAATAAACAAGGGAACATCTGTGAATATATTTCTTGGATTTTCTGATTCTGAATGCAACCTGAGAAATGGTAGCAGGAGGTGAGGAGTTTAATCTAGAGCAAAGTCCTTTTTGGAGGGAATGAGTGAGCTGATCACAAAAAGAGGAAGAGGTAACTGGGAGTCTGATTCCTGACAGGATAGTGGGTTGGAGACTCTCGGGGAGAGGGGGAACAAGCAGGCTAAAGCAGTAATCCTGGGGGGAGCTGGTGTTCTACCTCCCTGCTAACTCTCTGTCTCCCTTGGAGGGTGGTTGATAACTGTAGTTTCTGCTGAACTTCACATAGGAAAGGGCTGTAGGAACAAGGAGGTTGAAGTCCACTCACATCAGCAAGACAAACTAAAGCAAGCCCTATAGCAGATATGTGTTCCCCTAATCTATTTTCCACATCTATTCCCAGTGGGCACACTTACTTTGTGTGTGTGTGTGCGTGCCCAGTCACTCAGTTGTCTCTGACTGTTTGCGACCCCATGGATTGCAGCATTTCAGGCCTCCATGTCCATCACCAACTCCCAGAGTTTACTCAAACTCATGTCCATTGAGTTGGTGATGCCATCGAACCATCTCATCCTCTGTTGTCCCCTTCTCCTCCTGCCCTGAATCTTTCCCAGCATCAGGGTCTTTTCAAATGAGTCAGTTCTTCGCATCAGATGGCCAAAATATTGGGAGTTTCAGCTTCAGCATCAGTCCTTCCAATGAATATTCAGGACTGATTTCCTTTAGGATGGATTGGTTGGGTCTCCTTGCAGTCCAAGGAACTCTCAAGAGTCTTCTCCAACACCACAGTTCAAAAGCATCAATTCTTCAGGGCTCAGCTTTCTTTATTGGAGAGGGCAATGACACTCCACTCCAGTACTCTTGCCTGGAAAATCCCATGGACAGAGGAGCCTGGTAGGCTGCAGCTCATGGGGTCGCTAAGAGTCGGACACGACTGAGTGACTTCACTTTCACTTTTCAGTTTCATGCCCTGGAGAAGGAAATGGCAACCCACTCCAGTGTTCTTGCCTTGAGAATCCCAGGGACGGGGGAGCCTGGTGGGCTGCCATCTATGGGTTGCATAGGGTCGGACATGACTGAAGCAACTTTGCAGCAGCAGCAGCAGCAGCAGCAGCAGCAGCAGCAGCAGCAGCAGCAGCTTTCTTTATAGTCCAACTCTCATATCCATACATGACTACTGGAAAAACCATAGCTTTGACTAGATGGACCTTTGTTGGCAAAGTAATGTCTGCTTTTTAATGTGCTCTCTAGGTTGGTCATAGCTTTTCTTCCAAGGAGTAAGAGTGTTTTAATTTCAAGGCTGCAGTCACCATCTTCAGTGATTTTGGAGCCCCCCAAATAAAGTCTGACACTGTTTCCACTGTTTCCCCATCTATTTGCCATGAAGTGATGGGACCAGATGCCATGATCTTAGTTTCCTGAATGTTGAATTTTAAGCCAACTTTTTCACTCTCCTCTTTCACTTTCATCAAGAGGCTCTTTAGTTCTTCTTCGCTTTCTGCCATAAGGGTGGTGTCATCTGGATATCTGAGGTTATTGATGTTTCTTCCAGCAATCTTGATTCCAGCTTGTGCTTTATTCAGCCCAGCATTTCTCATGATGCACTCTGCATATAAGTTAAATAAACAGGGTGACAATATACAGTCTTGACATACTCCTTTCCCAATTGGGAACCAGTCTGTTGTCACCATGTCCAGTTCTAACTGTTGCTTCCTGCCTGCATACAGATTTCTCAAGAGGCAGTTTGGTGGGTCCCAACACAATTTTCCTTTTATCCCAAGACTGGTGAGTTGGGCTCAAGGTTATAATGGAAGTTCAGCATATTGCATGCTGTTAACCAGTAGAAACAGCATTACTGAATTTATAGACTTATATGTCTTTATCTGAAAAGTAGGAATTGGTTTACACCATCAACCATGGATCTTCTCATTGTGAATAATAGATAGTTATAATACAGGAGTCAAGAAGTGATAAATCTTTGATTTATTCATTGCATAAACTCCAATGATACTGATATAGTTTCTAAAACTTCTCCATTTGGATTTTTTAAGCTTTGTGAAGCATGTGGTTGTTTAGGATCTGAACTACTCTTTTTTAAGCTTGTGTGTGTTGTGTGTTAAGTTGCTTCAGTTGTGTCTGACTCTTTGTGACCCCATTGATTGTAGCCTGCCAGGCGCTTCTGTCCACAGGGATTCTCCAGGCAAGAATACTGGAGTGGGTTGTCATGCCCTCCTCCAGGGGATCTTCCTGACCCAGGGATCGAACCCACATCTTTTATGTTTCCTGCATTGACAGGCAGGTTCTTTACCACTAGTGCCACCTGGGAAGCCCTTTTTAACCTTACTGTGCTAAAAGCCCTATTTACCTATGCTATCTGTTACCTTCATTTTGCAGGTGATAATAACTTACTAGAAATATACAATAAAGTGGCAATTTTTTTTGGTAAATGCAAGAAGAAATGAGTGCCCAATTCACCCTTTCTTCCCCACTTTTATAGTTTTTCTTTACTGCTTATTCATAAATGGGACAAAATAGGTGTGAGCTGTGCATTAAAAGAATTATACCAGTATGGTCCATTTGCAGACATAAGAACGGTATCACTATGTTAGAAATAGTCTAGTAGTTAGGATTTGGTCTATAGTAGGAGTAACAGTAAGCAGAAAATTAACAGTAGTCAATAACTCATTTGACAGGTACTGGGGACACCCAGGTACTTGCCCTAGCTGAGGTGGGCACGTTATGTGACCTTTGTTGAAATATTTGATTTCAGTGCTATAAAATGGACATCGCCATATTTCTTTCTTCCTAGTCTTTCAAGAAAAGGTAAGAAGCCCAGCCAATCTCTATGAGATACTTTCAATTCTGGGCAGAAATTGGCTATAAAAATGCCAGCCTCCATTTATTATTAATTCTCAAGTCACAGGGCTGCATGGGGCCTTATGAGGTCAACCTATTCTCACCCAGCTTGTGGCGCTTATTATTGGGAATCTTGGGGAAGCGTGATGATGGATTATTCCAAATTCCCTTGTGTCAAGGTATTAAGATGAGGTACCCAATTACTATCAAAGCCCCACTAAAAACTCATCGTAGGATGCAAGAAATCAATATCATCAAATATTTATTGGGTGTCTATTGGGTGCTTTGTGTTTCATTTGTAACTATTTGCTATGATATAGAGCTCAGGTCCATAGGCTCTTATTGCTTATTTAGTAATTTTTCTCCCCATTGTGGTTTTTGGTTATTTTTGATCTTCAGATTTTTTTTATAAGCTGAATATATTTCTCTGGAAAGAATTTGTAAGAAGTCCAGGTATAATGCCAATTCTAGAGAGAAGGCATGGAAAAAACTGCAACTTTATAGAAAAAAATATCACTTGAAAGGCTACTGCTACAGTGAACTTGTTTGTAATATTGTCATAGCATTACTTACATGAGAAAACCAATTCTGAATTAAACTGTAGTATTTGTTGTCCTATAGATCTTATGGAATATTATTTCACTCTAACAGGCATATTTCATTTTATTGAGCTTTGCTTTATCAAGCTTCACAGATATTGTGTTTCTTTTACAGATTGAAGGTTTGTGGCCACCCTGCATTGTTAGAGGGTGGATAGAATTTTTTTTAGCAATAAAGTATTAAAAAAAAATTAAGCTGTGCACATTTTAAAAATACATAGCTCAGTCGATAAAGAATCTGCCTGCAATGCAGGAGACCCGGGTTCGATTGCTGGGTTGGGAAGATCCCCTGGAGAAGGAAATGACAACCCACTCCAGTACTCTTGCCTGGAAAATCCTATGGACAGAGGAGCCTGGTGGGCTACAGTCCATGGGGTCACAAGAGTTGAACACGACTTAGTGACTAAACCACCATTGTTATTGCACACAGTAGACTACAGTATAGTGTAAACATAACCTAAAATTTTTATTTATTTGACTGTACTGGGTCTTAGTTGTGGTATGTGAGTTCTTAGTTGTAGCATGGGGGATCTATTTCCTGGACCAGGGATTAAACCTGGGCCTCCTGCTTTGGGAGCTTGGAGTCTGAGCCACTGAACCACTAGGGAAGTCCCACACAACTTTTCTACGCACTGGGAACCTCCCCTCCCCACCAAAAATAATTTTTTTTGTGATCCACTTTATTGTGATACTTGCTTTATTGTGATGGTCTGGAATAGAACCAGCATTATCTCTCAGGTTTGCCTGTAATTATATTTTTAAAAAAATATTTGAGTAGTCTTAATGCAATCCATTTACTTGGCTTGATGAACTATCCAAACCAGCACTTAGTACCAGCTACCTACATTCCATATCCCTTTCGGTCACTAGAGGTTATGGAGAGTAACAGGCTTAATATGAATCATGGTGTACTTGAGGGGAGTCTACTTCCTAGGATTTTAAAGCACTTCAGTGATTTTGGTAGTCAGCACGTTAGTGCAGTTTTTGTCTAATTTCTCGGGATAGCTATGTACCTGGGAACTGAAGTTATTTTCTTCCAGTACTCCGTTTTAAGTTTACAAATTAGAGCTAGAGGGAACTAGTAATGGTCCTTTGTTAATGTGTGGAAGTACTTTGAAATCCTTGGAAGAATAGTGCTGTGGAAATTCAAGGTAGTTATTAGTCTAATTAGCCAAATAATTTAATGAATCCAATTAGTTCTTAACTTTGTATTGCTTATAGCCTATTAAAAAGTAATTACCACTTGTGCTTTCGATTAAGATGGAGTAGCTAGTATCAGACTAACCTTCCTGCTAAGTGCAACTATAAAACAGATGTTTGAAGGCAACAAAGGGAAATCAAGGCAGGCAGGACTTGACAGATCAAAGTTCCAATGAGAAGAAAAATGCACTGAAGCAAGTCTTACATTCTTTATCAATTTTTCTGTATGGAACACTGCCAGTTATAGCTCAGGGCACAAAGTCTAGACAAAAACCTTGTAGCAAGTGGGTTCATTAGGCTGGGAGTCAAATACTCATGTTCAAGATTGCTAAGGCAGCCAAGACTTGAGGAGTGAGATCTTAGAGGAAAGAGTACTGTAGGATATTGATCCCAGTATCCTGCCTGTAGTTTTCCCTCGAGTCATTTGTCACATCCTAAGAAGTACATGCTTGGAATGAAATGCTGATAAAATAAGCAGAAAGTAGATGCATAAGTCTAGAAAGCTAAGCAGAGAGGGTGATGTCACAGTGTGAAGGGGACTTAAGTTGGAATTCAGGATGGTGTGTGTGTGTGGGGGGCGGAGCTGGTAATGAGCTGTAGCTTTCACTTGGGACTCCTGGAGGACCAAGCACTGGGACAAGGGGAAACCAGAAATAGACTCACCTTACCTGGATCAGAATGATCTCTCAATTCTCTGTCTTCCAGGAAAAAAAAATTCTCTGTGGAATTATTCACAGACGAGATTTCTCACACATTAAAATACGAGATTATCAGGCATATTAGGAAACAGGATCAAAGGACTGAAAGCAAAACAAAATAAAAAACAAACAAAACCCCCAAACAACAACAAACAAGAAAAAAAAAAAAACCCCAAGGAAAATCTATAGAAGAGCCAGACTCACAGGTGATTCAGACATTGCAGTTCTCAGACACAGGCATAGTTTAAAACAACTGTGATTAATGTGCTTAATAAAATAGAGGAAACAATGGAAAATTTCACCAGAGAACAAGAACCTATATAAATGAATCAAATAGGAGTTTTATAACTGCAATTACAATAACCTAATTTAATAATTCAAAGATGAGTTTAATAGCAGATTAGAACTCATAGTAAAGAGGATTATTGAACTGGAAGACAGGTTAGTAGAAAATATCCAGATTGATGCACAGAGGGAGAAAATATGCAATATAAGATACATATATAGAAATGTCAAAAAGCTAATGTATATACCTAAATGTATGTATGTATGTATCTAAATGTATGTACCTGAAGTCCTAGAAAACAAAAAGAGAGAAAATGGGTCTGAAGTAATGTTTGAAAATATATTGGTTGTTAGTGTTGAAACATGTATATTATCATATGTGAAGCAGATTGCCAGTCCAGGTTCGATGCATGAGGTAGGGTGCTCAGGGCTAGTGCACTGGGATGACCCTGAGGAATGGGATGGAGAGGCAGGTGGGAAGGGGGTTCAGGATGGGGAACACATGTACACCCATGGTTGACTCATGTAAATGTATGGCAAAACCCACCACAATGTTGTAAAGTAATTAGCCTCCAATTAAAATAAATAGAAAAAAATATATATTGGTTGACATTTTTTATAAATCCATGTGACATCAAACCACAGATACAGAAGTTCAATGTATTATAATTAGGATAAATGCAAAGAAAACCATACTTAGACATATCATAATAAACTAAAGAAAAGACAAAATCAAAAATAAAAATTTAAAAGGAGTCAGAAAGAAAAGAAACATGCCCAGGAGCAAAAATATGAGTAACATCTGACTTTTGTGAGAACTAAGATAAGCTAGATAAAAATAGAATGGCATCTGTTAAACAGCAGAAGAAAGTGACTGTCAACCTCGAATTTTCTACCAAGAAAACATTGTTTAAAATGAAGGTAAAATAAACAATGACATTTTGAGATAAACAAAAGCTGATGAAATTAATCTCTAGATTATGAATACCAAAAGGAATAATAAAGAGAATTCTTCAGGCAAAGAAAAAAAAGATCCCACCTGGATATTAATTAAATTAATATCAGATAAAGTAGATTTTAAGGCAAGAAGTCACACTATAGAACAGGGTTTGGTGACTCAGTTCTTCAGCACTACTGAACTTTGGACTAGATAATTCTTTGTTGGAGGCAGGGGAGGGCTGTCCTGTGCACTGTAGGATGCTTATCAGCAAGCATCCCTGGTTCCTACTCATTAGACATCAATAGCACCCACCACCCCAAATTGTGGCAACCAAAGTTATCTCTGCTGCTATTGCTGCTAAGTTGCTTCAGTTGTGTCCGACTCTGTGTGACCCTATAGATGGCAGCTCATGAGGCTCCCCCGTCCCTGGGATTCTCCAGGCAAGAACACTGGAGTGGGTTGCCATTTCCTTTTCCAATGCATGAAAGTGAAAAGTGAAAATGAAGATGCTCAGTCATATCTGACTCTTAGTGACCCCATGGACTACAGCCTACCAGGCTCCTCCGTCCATGGGACTTTCCAGGCAAGAGTACTGGAGTGGGTTGCCA